>NC_058377.1:26956259-28257518 GCF_018350175.1 Felis catus
AGAGGTGTACCCACAAGAATTTTGTTGCCTTTTTGTGATCACTGAACTTAAATTTCAAATGTTTTACATGTAATTTATTTAAAATCTTTTATCCTAAAAAATGCTGCAAAGCTGATTAATCAGGGCACAGAGAAATTTAGGATGGCAGAATTAAAATTAAATTTTAAGTAATTAAATGTAAATTTCTAAAAACACTTCTTATTTGGAAATAATTCCATTCATAAAGAGTAGTTACAAGAATAGTACAAAGAACAGCAATAAATACCCTTTTAGTTCCATTTGCTCTACCATCTGTACCTGTGCTTCTCTCTCACACATATATACACACACCTAATATACCCAGTGCCTTTCATTTATGTCTACACATACACCCCACCAAGTTTTAATCCGAATACTTATGCCTGTGGCAAATGTATTAAACAAATAGCTTTCTGACACCGTACCATTTTACCAACAGACTTAGGCTTATCTGATTTCTCAGAGACATATTTTTTAAACTCAGAAACATCTGTTTTCTATTTTTAACTGACATTCCAAATGTAATGTTTCAAGTACTCATTTATGCAACAGTAGGGAAGACAACATTACCTGAGTGGATGAGCATGTGCTGTTTTAGGTTCTGAATACGGGTGAATCGTACCCCGCAAGTTGGACACTGAAAAGGTCTATCTGGACCGTTTGGACTTGGTCGTTCCGTACTGCTGGTAGAAGGAGCTATGTAGAGTTGGTAGGGATACTGAACATTTTCCAATCTAAAAAAAGACCAAAGGAGGGAGGAAGATTCTGATTTTTAAGCTGAATAAACATTTCTGCACAACTTTAATGAACAAAAGAAAAAAATGACTTTTTGAGAGTTTAACTGTTAAAAGTTCCATTTATAGCAATATGAAAAACAATGTTGAATTGTCCAGAATGTCCAACATCCTAAGGACATACTATCACAGAATGTATCATAAATGGTTTTACCTTAGAAATTCTTAATCTCCTTAATCCTTTCCTTCCTACTACTGCTTTAATTTAGGCCCTCATCAACACAAGGTTGAATTAATAACTCCCTCTCTTTAGCCCCCAACCCCTCCAATACATCCTTCTGTTTCACAGTGATCTCTCTGATTAAATCAACACCCATTTTAAAATCCTGCAATGGCTGTTACCTTCAGAATAAAGTCTGAACACCTTTGCAAGGCATACAAACCTCCTCATGTTCTGGGTTGTGTACTTTTCCAGCCTCATTTCTTCTCATATTCCCCAAACATACCATATACCAAGCAGTTCCTAATAGTTCTCTCTCAATGTTGTCCTTTTATTCATTTAACTGATGATGATGCTCTTTAGAGATGGGTATGACTGGATAAGCGAGGTTTAGAAGGGGAGTTAGAGGTCGTGGCCATGTTAAGTCTGAAATGCCCTTATATATCTATGTGGAGATAGATATGAAGCAGGGAGGGACAACTCTAAGATAATGACCTGGGATTTATGGGCAAAGAGATAAGGATTTGGCAAACTTTTTCTGTAGTAGGGCAAACAGTAAATATTTTTCACTTTGCACACCACATGATCTCTGTTTCAACTACTCAACTCTGCTATCCAGACAATATGTAAACAAATGAGCACAGCTATATTGGAACACCTGATTTACAAATAAAGGTGGTAAACTGGAATTGGCCCACAGTTCACAGTTCACCAACCTTTAGATACTATTTAAAATACTACCTGGGGTGCCTGGGTGACTCAGTCGGTTGGGTGTCCAACTTCGGCTCAGGTCATGATCTCATGGTTTGTGGGTTTGAGCCCCGTGTAAGGCTCTGTACTGACAACTCAAGAGCCTGGAGCCTGCTTTGGATTCTGTGTCTGATGCTCTGTCTGCCCCTCCCCCACTTGTGCTCTCTCAAAAAAAATAAATGTAAAAAAAAATTTAAAAAACTACTTAAAAGTGATTATTTAGATAGATACTAGATATAGATACTATTTAAAAATGATGGGCCTGAGCAGTTTTAAAATGCCGAATAGAGGCACCTGGGTGGCGCAGTCGGTTAAGCGTCCGACTTCAGCCAGGTCACGATCTCGCGGTCCGTGAGTTCGAGCCCCGCGTCAGGCTCTGGGCTGATGGCTCGGAGCCTGGAGCCTGTTTCCGATTCTGTGTCTCCCTCTTTCTCTGCCCCTCCCCCGTTCATGCTCTGTCTCTCTCTGTCCCAAAAATAAATAAACGTTGAAAAAAAAATTTTTTTTAAAATGCCGAATAAACCTTGTATAGGTGGTCTACTTTATGATGTAATAATGCTACCTCTTTACTCTGAAAGAGAAAATGAGGTACCCAATAAACTACTTATGTAATTCCAAGTTAAAATGTTTGAATTTACAGTTGCAAGTACATCCTCCCCCTTTTAAAGTTTATTTTATTTTTGAGAGACAGAGAGAGAAAGAGAGAGACCAAGAAAGAGCATGTGCAAGGGGGTGGGGGAGGTGGAGAGGGAGGGAGAGAATCCCAAGCAGGTTCCATGCTCAACATGGAGGCAGACTTGGAGCTTGATCCCATGACTGTGAGGTCATGACCTCAGCTTATATGACACTTAACCAACTGAGCCGACCAGGTGCCTCACAAGTACACCCCTTTATAGAAAATGACAGACTATGTTGGTACTAACCGATCATCATCATCTGCATGAGCATTAGTGCTAGAAGTGTTTTGAAGCGTAGGTAACCCTTCAGTGACACCTTCATCTACCGAACCTGTGAATAAAAGGAAAAAAAAGAGGACAGCAGTCACTACTTTGGTATATATAAGCCAAGCTATTAACTGCAATCTGTATCTCCGAGCCCATAAAACAAAGAATATAAAGAAATCTTTAAAAAGAAACTGTAAGACAACAGTCTTATATTACTATTTAAATACTTTTAGGAGTTTCTTTGATAGAAATTTCAGAAACAAGCAAATTCAAATGTAAACAAAAATTCACATAAAATTAAATAATGTTACAACAATCATTTAAGGAAGTACTATCTTTATTTTTGAAAACTTTATTGTGACATAGGACTTACTATACATAGAATTTTTATGTAGAATTAAAAAGACAGCTATAAAGTGAATGCCTCCTTGCGCAACCTCCACACAAGTTCCACTAATACAATGCCAGCATCCTAGAAGTCCCCATTTACCCCTCCCTAATCACAAACCCTTCCTTCCAAGAGGTAACCACTCTCCTGTCTTTTTTTTTTTTTTTTTTTATCATTATTTCATTCCCTTTTTTCTTGTCCCTCTTCCTTTTAAAAGTAATTTTATCTCCAACACATGTACCTATAAACTAGAGGTTGGTTCTTGCTGGAACACAGCCATGAACCATCTAGGGCTGCTTTTACACCACAGTGGCAGAGTGGAATAACTGCAGTTATGACAGAGGCCATGTGGCAGCTAAGTCTAAAATATTTACTATCATGCCCTTTAAGGGTAATTGGCAACCCTCACCATCAACATACAGTTTACTGTTACTGCCTGCAAGCTTTATATAAATTGAGTTACACTATATGTATTCTTATCTCCTCTTTCCTTCAGTATTATGAAGCTTAAACAGTTTGTAATATTCATAATCTATCCATTTCACTCTTAATGATGGGCAGTGCCAGGCTATTATGAACAATGCTGCTGTGGGTATTCTTGTACAAGTAACTTAATACACAATACATACATGCATGCCTTTTCTAGGATACCTATACTTAGGAATGAAATCGCTAGATCATAGGCTACGTTTATCTGACTTCATTAGAAAGTGCTAAACTCTTTTCCAAAGTGATAGTACTAAATTTACATCACTATTTCCAGTGTATGAGAGTTAGGTCATTCTATACCTCATCAACACATGGTACTGTCAGATTTTTAAAATTTTGCTAATTTGGTGGGTGTGTAGCAATATTTCATTTGTGGTTTGTGTTTTATTTCCCGTACTACCAATGAGGTTGAGCACTTTTTCATATATATACTGAACCCCGTGGTGGGTGAAATGCCTGTTTGAGGCTTGTTATTCAGTTGTTTGCTTTTTACTATGAGTTTTTTTTTTTCCTTCGTATTTCAGTAATACAGGTTACAAATATTTTTGCCTCTTCCATGGCTTATCTTTTTACTCTTCTGATGACCAAACATTTAAATTTTATTTTTATTATTTTTTAAAAATAGGATTACTATGTATGTCAAGAGTTTTAACATTAAAAATTTTTTTAATGTTTTTATTTATTTTTGAGAGAGAGCGAGCGAGCATGAGCAGGGGAGGGGCAGAGAGAAAGGGAGACACAGAATCCAAAGCAGGCTCCAGGCTCTGAGCTGTCAGCACAGAGCCTGATGTGTGGCTTGAACTCGTGAACCATGAGCTCATGACCTGAGCCAAAGTTGGACGCTTAACTGACTGAGCCACCCAGGTGCCCCTAAAAATAGTATTTTCCTTTATGGCTGTGGCTTTTTGGTCTTATTTTTAAGAGTCCTGGGGCCCCTGGCTGGCTCAGTTGGTGGAGTGAGAAACTGTTCATCTCAGGGTTGTGAATTTGAGTCCCATGCTGGGTATAGAGATTACTTAAAAATAAAACCTTAAAAGAATAAAAATAAAAATTCTTCCTTATTTCAAATTATCTTATGAAAAATTTTTGTTTTGCCTTTGACATTTAGGTCTTTTTATTATTTTTTTTAAGTTGATTTATTTTGAGAGAAAGCAAGTGTGAGTGTGTTTGTGGGGGGGGGGGTGTGGGGGGGGGCAGAGAGCAAGAGAATCCAAAGCAGTTTCGGCACTGTCCATGTAGATCTCACAGACTCGATCTCACAAACTGTAAGATCATAACCCGAGCCGAAATCCAGAGTTGGACACAATGGACTGAGTCACCCAGGTGCCCCTAGATCTTTTCTTTAATCCACTTGGAGCTGATTTCATAATCAACCACATTTATCGAAGTCTGTCTTTTCTTCTCTGCTCTGCAGTGCTCTAAGTGCTCTCATGCATGGGTCTGTTTCCAGGTTCTCTATTAGTCTCAACTTATATTAATGCCAATCTTTAGTTACTAGAGCTTTTTAAATCTTGGTATCAGGTAGACCAGCAAGTCTTCTCATCTTGTTCATTTGCTTCCTGAATAACTTGGCTATTCTTGGCCCTTTGCATTTCTCTATACATTTTAAAATGAGCTTGCTAAACATAAATGGTTAATAATCATTCTATTCCCCCCTCTCTATTAGTTTGGAAATTACATAATCCTTCCCCCTTTTTTACTGGTTACTTTAGAAATTAGACATGGGGCGCCTGGGTGGCGCAGTCGGTTAAGCATCCAACTTCAGCCAGGTCACGATCTCACGGTCCGTGAGTTCGAGCCCCACATCAGGCTCTGGGCTGATGGCTCAGAGCCTGGAGCCTGTTTCCGATTCAATTAAAACGTTGAAAAAAAAATTAAAAAAAAAAGAAATTAGACACATAATTATCAAAGTCTCAGTTAAACAAAACTTTTTTTATTATAAATTTTTTTTTCAACGTTTATTTATTTTTGGGACAGAGAGAGACAGAGCATGAACGGGGGAGGGACAGAGAGAGAGGGAGACACAGAATCGGAAACAGGCTCCAGGCTCTGAGCCATCAGCCCAGAGCCCGACGCGGGGCTCGAACTCACAGACCGCGAGATCGTGACCTGGCTGAAGTCGGACACTTAACCGACTGTGCCACCCAGGCGCCCCTAAACAAAACTTTTGAACATTAAGGATCTTAGGACAGTTTAAATCCAATTTCCACACAATCTTATTCTGCAACTTATGAATTATTGAGATTCAATAATAAGATTCAATAAATTATTGTTACTCTTTTATGCAAGCAGCATTTACCTACATTTGCCCATTCACTTCTTCCTTCACTCTTCATTCCTTCTTATATTAGACCTTCCATCTGTGTTCACTTTGTGTCTGCCTGAAGTCTGTCCTTAAGAATTTTCTTTTGTGAGGTTTTGCTGATGAATCCTGTTTCTGTTTCTTTGAAAATATCTATTATTTCAGTTTCATTGTCAAGAGCTATTTTTACTGTGTGTAGACATCTAGACTGGCCGTTATTTTCTTTTAGCACATTGAGGATATTATCTCACTGGTTTCTGATGCTATTAAAACGTCATACTTCTGAAGATAATGTCTTGTTTTGTCTTATTATTTTCTAAATTTTGTCTGTAATACATCTAGGTTTGTATTTTTATTGTTCCTATTTGAGATTTGCTGGCCTCGAATCTATGGATTGATGTCTTTCATCAATTTTAGAAAATTCTCATTCTCTCTTCTCTTCTTAGGATGTCATCAAACCTCTGTTTGCATTTCCATAACCCTTATCCTCTTCTCCACTGTAGTTTCTACCATTGTCACTGTGAAGGTTAATTTTGTGTATCAACTTTACTGGGCTAAGGGATGCCTAGATAGCTGGTAAACCATTATTCCTGGGTGTGTCTGTTAAGAACATTTCTGGAAAGACTAGCATTTGAATTGGTAGACTAAGTAAAGAAGATACTCCACCACAGTGGGGTATCATCCAATCTGTTGAGGCCAGAATAGAACAAAAAGTCAGAAGAGTAAATTTGCTCTCTCTCCTTGAGCTGGGGTATCCATTTTCTCCTGTTCTTGGACACCAGCACTTCCAGTTCATGGGCCTTTGGACTTGGGACTTATACCATCAACCCTCCAGTTCTCAGACTTTCAAGATTTGTATTGGAATGACACCACCGGCTTTCCAGGTCTAGCTGGCAGATGGTGGACTGTGGGACTTAGCCACCATAAATACGTGACTGAGTCCCTCCTAAGATATCTCCTTCTATATACCTATATATACCTATTGGTTCTGTTTCTCTGGAGGACCCTAAAATACAATACAGTCTCTCTCTGGGTAGCATTCAGGTGATTTGTTTAAATTTATCTTCTGATTCATCAATTCTCTCTTCTGCAAAATCCAATATGCTGCTAAAAGGTTGACAGAATTATTTTGGTTACTTTTTTCTTTTCTAGAAGTTCTATTTTATCCCCTCAAATGTGCTACAAGTTTTTTATAGTATACTGTTGTCTGTAATTATTGTTCAAACTTGTTTATTTCATTAAACCTAGTAAGCATATTTATACCTGTGCGTGAAAACTACACCAATTTATTTCTGCTGCCTGTTTTTGTTTTCCTGTTGGTTATCTTTCTGCCGTGTTTCCTTGTGTGCCCTGGTTGTTTTTCACAGTGGTTACGGCCCTTGAAAAGGACTTGTAGAGGAATGATTTGCTTAGGTGAAGATGCATATACCCTGTTCCAGGGAAGCTTTGTTTGCTTCTTCTGCTAGGTTCCTGGAGGGCACTACTTAAACAAATTCAATGAAATTCCCTGGCCTCCTGGTGCAAGGAATAATCGGGATCTAAATCTGCAAGAAGGCTGGTCACTGGCCACAACTTCTCAGGGATATGTTTTTTACCCCTTTTCCTTTCCATCTTCTGGTTTGCTCACTGCCAAGGCAGCTGTTTCTACAGTCAGTCCCCTGGAGACTGGAGGAAGGGGAACAGGTTTAGTTGTAGTGGGAAAGTCCTTTGGGGTCCCTACTTAGTGTAGAGAAACTTTTCTAAGACTTCACAACTTTAACATGCTCTGGGCCTTAACTTCTATTTGCCTTGCTCTTTTAGTTGATGAACCAAAGCCAATTTGTGTTCTGACAAATGTCTTAGGAAACAACCAGTTTTAGTGCTCTGACATCCACTTACCTCTCTGGGTTGTGCTCCCTCCATCCCAAATTTAACCTGGTAGGTCCCTAATTATCCTTTCAAATACTTTCAAGGTAACTTAAGAAAAAAAAAAACAAAACCCACATTGCTGTTTTTAGTGGGAGGGGAGATCAAACAACCTAGCCTGTTCAAATCAGAGACTGAATTTGTCAATGTATTTATTGTATGCTGTTTCACCAAATGAAAAACCTGAGCTTGCTGAAGTTTTAAGAGCAAGCATGCTTTTGCTTGCAATATTTTAGTGAAAGCTGAACTGAACTAATTGTAAGTTTGCATAATACAATATACATGTGGATATTTAATAAATATCATCTGTTAATAGACAGAATGAAATTTCCTTCTGATGAAAACTTAGAATCCAGTACTTCAATTTTCCCCTTTGGAACACTTGAATTAGTTGACATTACTAGGAAATGAATACATTTTCCACTTAAATAAAATTTTCCAAAAAAAAAAAATATAACCTAATCCCTTTTGAGGCATCCAAACTTACTTTAGTAAGGGATCTGTGCTAGAAAATTTGTGACAATTTGCCTTGACTTCTTAAAAAAAGAATACTAATATAATTTGTTTCTTGATGACTCATAGCAATCATCAAGAACACCAATTATTATACTATGTTCTAATACACTGATAAAATTTTTGAAAGGAGACAGGACTATGTGCATTTACATTCATCCCTAACTGCATCCATATTCTTCCTGCACACCTCCTCCTCACCCCTCAACCTTACCCTTACTGGTGTGTTTAGCATTTCTGCGCATGCCTTTTTCTTTCTTTCTTTCTTTTTTTTTTTTTGAGAGAGAGAGAGAGAGAGAGAGAGAGCGCACGCACACACACAGGTGTGTGAGTGGTAAAGGGGCAGATAAGAGAGTCTCAAGCAGGTTTCATGCTCAGCCCCGACATGGGGCTCAATTCCACAACCCTGAGATAATGGCCTGAGCTGAAATCAAGAGTCAGAGGCTCAAATGACTGAACCACCCAGGTGCCCCAGTGCCTGCTTTGTCTTTTTCTCTTTCCCTTACTATCAAAGACGTTTATGCTTTTCCTTATGCCTACTTATCCAACTTATTCCAAATCCTTCTGATTTTTTTTTTTAAGATTTATTTTTGAGAGAGCATGCATGTATAAGTGGGGGAGGGGCAGAGAGATAGGGAGACAGGGGATACAGAGCAACAGCGCTGACAGCAGCAAGCCTGATGTGGGGCTCAAAACTCATGAACCCAGAGATCATGACCTGAGTGGAAGTCGACCACCCAGGTATCCCTTTTTGATTTGTTTTTAATACAGCTTAGGAGACCTGATATTGTTGATTCTGTTTAAGAAAAGTTCACTTGTCAATATTTCCCCATTCTCACTTTTTCCTTAAAGGGAACTAAACATTAACATTTCAATCTGTCCTAGGATAAAAACTGGAAAATTCCCAGTATTTGGACCTGATCACCATGGACACACACAGAAAAATCTACTTTATAGTAGTATTCTGCAGTTATTCAGAGTGCTGGCAATATTAAAGGTTACAGGCAAAGACCTGCAAATAAAGACTGGAGGTTGTGACTAGGGCAAGTCAGGAAGACTGATCTGACATTTGCTCCTCACAATCAGATTACACTACTTCTAGGAGGTAGTGCAGTCTTGGTGAGGTGGAAATAAAACCCACTCTGCTCTGGACTGATTCTAGCATTGTCAAGAGTTTGCTTAAAATGCTGGTCAAGAAGAACTAAAATGCAGTATAAGATACATCTAGTAGATGTTTCCTCTTAAAACAGGTATCAGTAAGATACCTCTAAGAGGTATGACATAGATGAACCCTGAAAATATAGGGGCACCTGCCTGGATGGCTCAGTCTGACTTTGGCTCAGGTCATGCATGATCTAATGGTTCATGAGTTTGAGGCCCACATCGGGCTCTCTGCTGTCAGCAAGGAGCCTGCTTAGGATACTCTGTCCCCTCTCTCACTCATGCACTCACTTTCAAAAATAAACATAAAAAAAGACAAAAAAAACCCCCCAAACCCCCAAAAATATTACAGAAAGTGACAGAAGCCAGTCAGAAAAGACCACATATTGCATGATCCCATTTATATGAAATACCTAGAATAGGCAAATCTACAGAAAGTGTATTTGCATTTGCCTAGGGCTAGGGTGAGACTAGGAGGGAGTCACGGCTAAGAGTTATATGGCTTAACAGGGTTTCTTTTTAGGGTGATGAAAATGTTATAAACTTGTGGGGGGGGGCGCCTGGGTGACTCAGTCATTAAGCATCTGACTTCAGCTCAGGTCATGATCTCATGGTTCATGGGTTTGAGCCCTGCTTCTGGTTCTGAGCTGACAGCTTGGAGCCTGGAGCCTGCTTCAGATTCTCTCGTGCTCTCTCTCTCTCTGTCCCCCTTCTGCTTGTGCTCTCTCTCTCTCAAAAATAAAATAAAATGAGGCGGCTTCGTGGTGCGCAGGCGCACTGCGGAGACCGTCATTAAAAAAACAAAAACAAAAACAAAACCAAAAAAAAAAAAATAAAATGATAAAATAAAGTAAAATAAAATAAAAGGTTATAAACTTAGACTGTGGGGGGTGGTTGCACAACTTTCTGAATACACTAACAGCCACTGAAGTATACACTTTTATGGGTGAATTTTATATGTAAGTTGTATTTCTTTTTCTCTTCTTTTGTTTTAAGTAGGCTTCACACCTAGCATGGAGCCTAATGCAGGGCTTGAACTCACGACCCTGAGATAGAGACCTGAGCTGAGATCAAGAGTTGGACACTTAGCTACTGTGTCACCCAGGTGCCCCTTTGTAAGTTTGTATTTCAGTGAAAAGAAAACTTTTTTCAATGAAGAGGTTTTAAAAAGGGAAAACCATATAAATATTTTTTCAATTTTGTCTTTGTTTCCCTGAACACTGCTCTGCTTACTTTCATATGCCCAGAATCAGGTTTTGTCTGGTTCCTGATCAATGACAACTGTCCTTTAGCCAAGCCCTGAAATAAAAAGTTACACAAGCATTATTCTTATGGACCATCATAATTCTCAACAGGTTGTCTCAATCCAAAACTGCCATCTCTTCTAGGTCAAACATCTGCTTCCTTTATGTTTCTTCTCTGTAACACCAACTAGTACACTTATCTCTCAGCTGACACAATTCTACCAATGACAATTTGGAGCTGCAAGTGGCCATTTTGGGGGGAGCTTCTGACATAAACAAGACTGTTCACTTGAGATGCATCAACACTATGCAACACTGGAGTGGGGATTTTAAAAGGTACTGCCGTGGATATTTCCAATGTGTGCCTTTGCTGTCACTGACACAACCCTGGTAAAACCTGGATATAGACCAGGGCACCTGGGTGGCTCAGTTGGTTAAGTGTCCGACTCTTGGTTTCAGCTCAGGTTATGATCGCACGGTCTGTGAGTTCGAGCCCTGAATCAGGCTGTGCTGACAGCACGGAGACTGCTGGGGATCCTCTGTCTTTCTCTCTCTCTGCACCTCCTCTGCTTGCTCACTCTCTCTCTCAAAACAAACGTTAAAAAAAAAAAAATACAGATGTCCTGTTCCTTAAAAAAAAAAAAAAAAAAAAAGCATGGCTACAGACCAAACAATGAAGTACACTTTTAAATACCTCCAAATGAGCAATCAATTTGTTCTGGTTATTGTTTATTTTTAGGGCAGACTGAGGCTTACAATGCTAAAGAGCTATGCTGTAACGGTGGGGAAAAATTACTAGATTTTGTATTCCTGAGTGGGGAAATCCCAATTTATTCTCTAGTAACGGGACCACACATTCACTGGTATTATTATTGAAGAATTCCATAAATTTTATATCTTACTCATACTCTCCACTGTCCTTATCATCCACAAACTTCAAGAAAAATGAGGAGAACAAATATTAAGCAGTCAAAAAAAAAGAAATCTTGTCATTTGTGACAACATGGACTGACACAGCATTATGCTATGTGAAATCAGAGGAAGACAAATACTGTATGATCTCACTTATATTTTTTAAAATGTTTTTATTGAGAGAGAAAGATAGAGAGAATGAGTAGGTAAAGAGTAGACAGGGAGAGAGAGAATCCCAAGCAGGCTCTGCGCTGTCAGATCATGACCTGAGATGTAATCAAGAGTTGGACAGTTAACCGACTGAGCCACCAGGCTCACTTATATGTGGAATTTAAACAAACTGAGCTCATAATTAACAGAGAAGAGAAAAGATGATGCTTGCCAGAAGCAGAGGGTTGGCAGGGTGGGAGAAATAGGTAAAGGTGGTCAAAAGTATGTATACATTTCCAGTATAAAATAATTAAGTCATGGGGAGGTAACGTACAGCATGGTAAGTATAGTTAATACTACATTGTGCATCTGAAAATTGCTTAAGAGAGGTCTTAAAAGTTCTCATCACAAGAGAAAAAATTATGTAACTATGTGTGGTGACAGATGTTAACTAAACATACTGCAGTGATCACTTTGCAATACATGCAAATATCACATGATTATATAATGCTGTACATCAATTATACCTGAATATTAATAATAAAAGAAAATATCCCTGGTCTAAATTAAAAGTTTTAACAGACCAAAAAAACGGGGCAAAGAACCCCACAAGTGGAATGCTAAAAAATTGAATACCAACCATGTTTACTGTTTTCTTACTTCAAAACAAAACAAAACAAAACAAAACAAAACAAAACAAGGGAGTAAATGGATTCTAAAACTATAATCATCAAAGCACTTAAAAACCCTCAAACTTCCACAGCCCTAAGTATGGTAATGCTTGATAGCAGAAGAGCCTTGATAGCAGTAAGATAAATCCTCTTTTGGACCCACAAGTTATCTCCTTAGGAGTTAATAACAGACTACCTTTTACAAGTGGGAATTTCAGTTTAAATCTTAGGTTCTAACCTTTGCCCAGCTGATATGAATGAATACTTTAAGAGATTTGCAACTTTATCACAAACAAGTACGAGCTGCATTTTGAAAACATTCACCAAAGAAGCTTCTGAATGATTTAAAATCTGTGGGGTTTTGTTCTTCTGGAAAAGATGCCACCAGAGAAAATTTGTCACTGAGTATCACGTAGAAAGGAATTGATAAGGTATTAACAACTGATTTAGCAGTAAAATTTCAAGGTGTTGTTCAGTAGATTCACATTTCCTAACTTAGAACGACATACATCACATCCTTCAAACTACTATACATCCGTTCCTTCTGAGGGATTCTCCAGAAGATACAGACTTCAAAAATGAACAGCTTTTTCCAAGATTAATTTTCTGATTCTTCAGTAGTCTTTTCTATCTATCCCTTTATTACTAATCACCACCAGTCCTGTCTATTACAACTAATGTGATTTCTCATCTTTATCCTATTGTTTTTGACTCCCTAAGATCTCATTTTGTCACTTAAGGAAAAACAAAACTCATAGGTTTTTCTGGACCAGAGCTACTCTTTTTTTTAAGTTTATTTATTTATTTTTTTGGGAGAGAAAAAGATCACGGGTGAGGGAGGCCCAGAGTTGGGGGGGGGGGGCAGAGGATCTGAAGCAGGCTCTGCACTGACAGCAAGCACAGAGCCCAGTGTGGGGCTTGAATTCACAAACCATGAGATCATGACCTCAGCCAAAGTCGGACGCTTAACCAACTGAGCCATCTAGGTGCCCCTTTAGCTACTATTTTAAATTTAACAGATCACTGAATCCATTATCCTCTGTCTGATCTGAAAAAATTTAATATTCCTTTAAATATGTCAGAAGGTAGCTTCTCTTTTAATGGCCCATTGTATCATATTATATCTCAGCTCTGAGCCTTGTGAAAAAAATGTTCCTTGATCTGACATCATCAAAATGCTTCTGCTGATGTCATTACAATCCCATCATCAAGGCCTATTCAATCAGAAAGACACTAATACTGGGGCTATCCTGTTTCTGATAGTCAGAGCTTGTTCTCTTCGGAGACACTTCAGCCTAGTTTGCAGAAACTGTTTTAACTTCAGCCAAGGAATTTGTCCATTTTAAGGAACATAAAACTGACTCACTTCTGTCATAATGAATGATACTTATATTAGCCCAAACTCCCCACCAGGGAGGGGCAGAGAGAGTGAGACACAGAATCCAAAGCAGGCTCCATCCACGCTCTGAGCTGTCAGCACAGAGCCCGATGTGGGGCTCGAACTCATGAGCTGTGAGATCATGACCTGAGCTGACGTTGGACGCTTAACTGACTGAGCCACCCAGGAGCCCCAAGGAATTTGTCCATTTTAAGGGACATAAAACTGACTCACTTCTGTTGTAATGAATGATATTTATGTTCCCCAAACTCCCACCACCAGGATACTACTTCTTATGTGAACATAGGGTTTACAGGTGCCTGCTGCACACTAATTTACCTTGTGTATTTGGGGTAACTGTTAGGGATTTTCAGATTTTAAAACTACCACATCAAACTGTTCAACTACGGTATGTTCCTGGTGGTCTTTTGTTGGAAGGCACTGACATACTTAATAGACAGGTATTACTATCCTTACCTTATATTATGGAAACTCAGTGAGGTTAAATGACTTGCTCAAAGTCACACATCTACTAAGTGGCAGAAACCAGTAACAGAATCTAGATCTGTCTGACTCCAAATTCTAATTTTTAATCATTAGTTATACGACTTCTCTATATGTTCAGTGTTGTAATTCTACCTGTAATTCTAGCTGCCCACTTCAAACTAATTATTTATTCACTACTGCTGAGAAAAATGTCACATTACCTCTCAATATTCTGACCCCTGTAACAATCACTTTACTTTTAATGGCAGATTTTAAAATTTAGGAAAAACTGAATTCCTTTAACATAGCAAACTGTGGACTTTCTAGTACTATTTATTTTGTCTTTGATACATGAAGATGATACTTCAAGACAAATAATTAAAAAGCCATATTATGAATTCTTTCTCACTTATATTTTTCTTAAACTATACCAGATATTGATGACCACCTTTTTGAGTACCAGGACTCAACCTAAATTTAGTAGTCTTTTTTCTCTTTTATTGCTGTATTTATTGATTCTCTAAACTGGGGGTGTCCGATTTTACAACCCTATGCTGTGCAACTGGCAATAAAAGGAACTTAAAAGAACAAGTAAAATCCTATATGGATTAATTTCATGGATAATCAAATTATTACTTCAGAATTTTGTAATAATGGATGTATTAAATATTATATTCTCAGTCCCTAGGAAAGACAAACTACTTTTAGATATCTTCTTATAAATTAGTAAGTAAAAGTAAATACTCTTATGAAGTATTCTTACGGAATATGGAAAAAAAAAGTACTATAAACATTTTTCCTTACTCCTGCCTACATACTTTATTTTTTTTTTAATTTTTTAACTTATTTATTATTTGATTTATATCCGAGTTAGTTAGCATACAGTGTAACAATGATTTCAGGAGTAGATTCCTTAATGCCCCTTAGCCATTTAGCGCACCCCACCTCCCACAACCCCTCCAACAACCCTCTGTTTGTTCTCCATATTTAAGAGTCTCTTCTGTTTTGTCCCCCTCCCTGTTTTTATATTCTTTTTGCTTCCCTTATGTTCATCTGTTTAGTATCTTAAATTCCTCATATGAGTGCAGTCATATGATATTTGTCTTTCTCTAATTTCACTTAGCATAATACCCTCCAGTTCCATCCACGTAGATGCAAGATTTCATTCTTTTTGACTGCCAAGTATGTGTGTGTGTGTGTGTGTGTGTGTGTGTGTATATATATATATATATATATATATATATATATATATATATATACCACATCTTCTTTATCCATTCATCCATCGATGGACATTTCTGCCCACATATTTTGACTGCCTACTATAGCAATTTAACTTTACTGTAAGGCTTTGTTTTATTGTATAGATTTGAAGTTAAGATAGGTTAATTGAGAGTGATTACTACATTTACTGTGAAGGCAAGGAAAACAGCTTTTAGATTATTTGACTACATGATATTCAGATCATAGTTACTCACACGTCAGCTTTAATAGAGTCTACATCTTTGAGAGTATATATTGGAAGTAAATTATATAACTGATAGGTATATTCTACTGAAGTTCCTAACTTCTCTTAATCATGTTAGTAAGATAGAAAGGCAAAATCTGAACTGATTAGATATACTTGAGAGTGATAAAATCAGACTATTTCACATGCCTAGTTACCAAGATATTAAGATTAATATTTGGTTTCTAAGTTCTAAGATAAACGATTAAAACAGTAATATTCAGGTACACCTGGGTGGTTCAGTTGGTTGAATGTCTAACTCTTGATTTTGGCCCAGGCCATGATCTCCTGATTCATGGGATCAATCCCCGTGTCAGGCTCTGCGCTGACAGCATGGAACCTGCTTGGGATTCTCTCTACTATCCCCCTCTGCCCCTCCCCTGCTAAGTAAATAAATATACTTAAAAACAGTAATATTCATTAAATAGTTAATTATTCAGAAAATGTTGAGGACTAAAGACTAGTAATTTAACAAAAACTCATATGAACATATAGCTAACATCTCCTGCCATCAAATACATTACTGAATGTGTGTTCACTTGAACCCTTCAAAACTATCTTGACTCATGTCCATCAACAGATGAATGGATAAAGATGTAGTGTGTGTATATGTGTGTACACATATACACACACAAAGCAATCAATACTGCTCAGCCATTAAAAAAGAATGAAATCCCACCATCTGGAATAACATGGATGGACCTAGAGGGTAAAATGCTAAGTGAAATAAGTCAGAGAAAGAGAAATACCATATGATTTCACTCATATGTGGAATTTAAGAAACAAAACAAAGGAAAAAAAAAAGAAAACCGAAAACACTCTTAAATATAGAGAACTGATGTTACCATGGGGAAGGTGGAGGGGTAGTTTGAGTGAAATAGGTAAAGGGAATTAAGAGTACACGTATCACCCGAGGCGCTTGGGTGGCTCAGTCGGTTGGGTGTCCGACTTCAGCTCAGGTCATGACCTCATCATTCTCGAGTTTGAGCCCCCCGTCAGGCTCTGTGCTGACAGCTCAGAGCCTGGAGTCTGTCTCAGATTCTGCGTCTTCCTCTCTCCCTCTGCCCCTTCCCTGCTTGTGCTCTCTCTCTCAAAAATAGGGTACATGTATCATGATGAGCACCATGTAATGTACGGATTGGTGAATCACTATATTGTACCCCTGAAACAATATAACACTATATGATAATTATACTGGATTTAAAATAAAAAAAAAAAGAAAGAAAGAAAAGAAAATATGACTTGATCCAAATTCAGGAATATGATCTTTAATTGGTGCTGTGGGTAGAACTGTGTCTCCCTAAAAAAGATATATTCAAGTCCTAACCCCCGATACCTAGGAATGTGACCCTATTTGGAAATAGGGTCTTTGCAGATGTAATCAAGTTAGACAAGGTCATCCTGAGTAGGGGGGCCCTGATACAAGAAATGGTGTCTTTGTAAGGTAAGGGAGATTTGATGCCAAAAACACAAGGAAGGCACATGAAGACAGGTATAAATCAGGGGGATGCAACTACAAGTTGAAGAAAAGCAAGTACTAGTAACTGCCAGAAGTTGGAAAGAGGCAAGAAAAGAATCCTCTACAGACTTCAAAGGAGCACGGCCTTGCTGACACCTTGATTTCAGACTTCTGGCCTTCTGAACTACGAAAGAATAAACTTCTATTGTTTAAAATAATCCAGTTGTGGTACACTTTGTTGTGGCAACACTGGGAAATTCATAGAGTGGGTCAAAATTCAAGAAATCAACAAAGTTAATACAGCATTCCTGGTTCTCCAACCTTTTGGAGAAATCCTCATTATTTTTTATTGGCTTTTCTTTTCTCCCTGAAGATAGCTATTTCTTAAGGATCAGTCCTTTGGTTTTAGCTCTTATATATATTTTTTCCTTGAGATTCATTCGATCACTGCTAAAAGAAAAAGACTCAGGGGCGCTTGGGTGGCTCAGTTAGTTAAGTGTGACTTCAGCTAGGGTCATGATCTCGTGATTCATGGGTTTGAGCCCCACATCCAGCTCTGTGCTGACAGTTCGGAGCCTGGAGCCTGGAGACTGCTTCGGATTCTGTGTCTCCCTCTCTCCCTGCCCCTCCCCTGTTCATACTCTGTATGTCTCTCTCTCTCAAAAATAAACATTAAAAACAAAAAGTTAAAAAAGAAAACAAAAACAAAAAACCGAAACTGGAAATCTTCAGTCTTGATTTCACCAATCTTCCTTTTTCAACTGCTTTGTAGCATAACATTACTTGGACCATCACCCAAGCATAATTAACCAAATTGACCTTGTTGACTTATTCTTAAAACTAGGTTCCCACCTTCTTCCAATGATTTTCAAGTCATAGTAACTGAATTTCATAGACTCCTACCCATTATATAATTACCAATATTTTTTGTACCATTCACTAAGAAAAAGTAACTGTAAAAGATTAATTATAATAAGACATTTCTATTTAGATAATATGAAAAATTATGACAAAAATCAATGAACATAAAATGTTATCACTATTTTTCTAGTCACCTAGAGGTCTCTAACCTTTCCCATTCCCTCAATCCCTATATTCAACATCATGAGGTAGTAATGATTCTCCCTTTATGAAGTCTCTCAATCTCTTAATATCCATTGTCTTTATAGTTTTACTCTAAGCATCTTCATTCATACAAAAACAACTAGTGTAACTGGTTTCTGAGACTGTCTCTGTCTAGCCAACCTCCACTGCATACCAATACTAAATTAATTTTCCCAACTATCTGTAAATGTGTTATTTTTATTCCCTTTAAGGTAGACTCCTTATCACCACTAGGATAAAATTCAAACTTAAATGGCCTAGCTGTGACAGACACTGCTAGTTGCACACAATATCCATTCTCCAATTTTGTTTGAGGCAGTTATATACCCACTGAATATACATCTTCTCAAATTCCCTTATAGCTAGGGAAGACCACATGACATAATCTGGCAGAAGCTTTTTAGGGATTTCTGGGAACATCTGTGCTTTTCTGACACAAGCACTGCCCCTTACTAGAATATGAGGCTAAAGATGAAGCAAACATCATGTAACCATGAAGCAATAAATTTATCGATGAAACTGACCAACTAAGGATGGTGGATTATAAATATACAAGGGATACAAATAGACAAGGAACCTAGGCCAATGATTACACTGTAAAGCCACCATACCAGTCCTGGACTTCCTACTTCTGAACACTTTATGGGATAAAAATAAAATCCTGTTTGGTCTAAGCCACTTTGAAGGGATCTGTTATCTGCAGTTGAATGCAATCCTAACTGAAACTTGTGTTTAGACTCTTCACAATATGCTCAACTGCTCATTTTGTCTTCTCTCATTATTTCCAATACTTGAAGGCTTCCATACTTTATTCACATTATTTTGCACTGAATTTGCCACTCACCAAACAATGCAAAGGTCTTCCACACCTCTGTGCTTTTATTCAAAGAAATGTCATTCCCTTTCCTGGGCAAACTTGTACTTACTAACTAAAATACATCTCGAATATATTAGTGTTAACTTGCTCTTTTTGTGGTGAAGCCTTAACACTTTGTTCATATCTCCAGCCTAGTGCTAGATTTACACATCTGCTTTCTCAATTAGACTATTAAATCCTCAGTTGCAGAGACTATGTCTTTTTTATCATGTATCCCCAACGTTTGGCACATGGTAAGTTTTCAGTAAATATTTTGAGAAAGAATAAAACACTAACTGGATTTTTAAAAACTGGTATATTTTGCATTGAAAATAATTCACAATTCATATGTAACATAATCTGCCTTTATCTCATCAGAAATCGTTTAACTATTCTCTCTCGTTCCCAATCCATAACTTGTAAAAAAAAAAAAAAAAAAAAAGTACTAATAGCATCTAAAAAAATCCAGTTATCATGTTTTATTCTTTTTAATGTTTCCTATAGGATCCAGCGCAAAACTTTGATCTAAAAGATACTTAAAAATGCTCATATTGACTTGAAAAACACAGAAAAACATCATGAAACACACAGAAGACATTATACCTATAGAGGAAGACTGTGGACTAATCAGAAGGTCTTCTTGGACTTGTTCGCTTCCCGGCACTGTCTGCTGATCACTCAGTGAACTCTGAGATGCACTGACAGGCTGAGACACTTCCTCATGGACTTCCTCATCACTTAACCTTTCTACTTTGACCCGGACATCTTCTTCGGTACCCAGTGGCAAGGCAGTTTTTGTGCTCTCACAAGTCACATAATCAGCCATTCTTCTACCTGTCTCAGATGGGCCGGGTAATTCTAAAGTCCGGGTATTTTCTACCTGTTTAGACTTATCAGGCTGAATCCTTCGATCAATTCCAAAAGGAAAAGTCCAGGGAAAAGCTAAAGAAGAGTCAACTGGTTGATTTCTATTTTCTGAGTAGGAAGCTGAAGAATTCAATACCTGGGGAGAACTTGTTTGCGTGCTACACTTCACAGGACTTTCAGGAGACATAACAATGTAGCTTTTGCGCTTTCTCCGGGATTCTCGGCAGACAGGAATGGTTCTTTCTACCACACTGCACTCTGAAGACACAGGAGAAATACTTCCATCTCGGGAAGTAAAATTGCAGTTTGAGTTATTTTCTTGTCCAGCATCTAGACCCTTTTCTGATTGGCTGTTGGGTGTATTCCATAAAATGCTTGATTTCATGAACTCTGAGCAGGTGCTAGCAACACTGAACATTTGCATATAGCTGGCTGCAGCTAGAACATCAATGATATTTTCTGTGTTAATTGACAGAGTGGCTGTGTACGCATATTCTAAAAGGGGTATAAAGCCAGTTACTGTAACATGATGCAAATCCAACACATTCTTGTTCTCATCCTCTGCTTGGCCTACAAGTTTGGTGCGAAAGAAATCACTGCAAGCTGCTAGTACCACCTTATGTGCCCGGAAGATTTTGTCCTGGACACGAATAGTGATATCACAAAAATGTCCATCATTTCGCAGCATATTTAGCTTTCCAAGCATTTCCTGGCTGTGGGAAGAGGAGCTATGAGTAAATGTTTTCACACCCATCTTTTCCTTCCTCTTCTACAGATGCTCTTCAAGGATGCAAATGAATCAGAAATGTCCTAAAAAATATATAAAATAAGCATTAATTGATAGTTTAGTGGTTGAAATAGAAGGTGGTTTACTTTATTTTCATGTAGCCACTGTGTTAAATAAAAAAGCTGAAGGATGGTAGTGAGAAAGTTCAAGGTAGAGAATATATTATTTTCTCTAACATTCCCCCAAACTCTCCTATCAGTGGAGTCTGTGAGCTAATGTTTAAAGGAGCTGGATAGTTTTAAATAATAATAGTTTGTATATAAGACAATTAAAGAGTGTTTTCTATATGTCAGACACTGTTCTAAATGCTTCACATTTGATAATTTAGTTGATTGTCATCGCTCTGTCAAGAAGTACATCATTACCCGTTTAACAGAAAAAGGTTAACTATCTTGCTAAAGTCAGAAAGTTATTAAGTGGCAGAGCCAGGATTCAAATCCAGACAGGCTGGTTCCACAGCTTACCCTCTTAACATCGATGTTATATATATACTGCCTCTCTTAGGCTATAAAGTGAATAAATATAGGTGGTTAAGACTTCAAGTTTTAGAATGTGATAGGTCTGGATTCTTTCCTCAACAATTCCTCCATGGTTATTTCAGGATTAAATGAAACAATATATACTGTGGTTAGCACAGCATTTGGCACTTTGTGAATGCTCAACAAATGAAACCAGTTATTATTGTTGTATTATTTATATTACTAATACATTAATAATTTATTTATATTACCAATACAATGAAACAAACTTTCTGGAAGTAAATTTATTTTAAAAAATGGTTAGAAATCAATCAGTTGATTGGATTTTCCCTTAAAAAAAGAAGTTAGTTTTGCCTTGACAAGATTTCACATTTATTTACTAAAAATACAAAAAACTGATACTCTCAAATAGTTTTAAATTAGCACATCTAATAATGCTTCAGTTTTTACAGCACTTTCTCCCTAACCTCTTTTTACACCCTCTATGTGAAGTCAGGAAGGCTTATTATTATCCCCTTAGTAAAGATAAGAAAGCTAATGCTCAGAAAAGTTATGTGACCAATGAATGACAACCAAAGCGACGATCTGGATCCTTTGACTCTTAGATCACTGTACTTTCCCAGTGTAAAAAAATATCAACAATGTACATCAGTCATTTTATCTGTGATAAATAACTTTTTTTTTTTTTTACTGTTAGTACTGAAATAAATGCAAAACAAAGCCAATTTGAAGAAATACTTATTGTAAGTTGTCTCTAGGTAAAAGAAGATTTCAAATGCTTCAAAAATACAACCATCAATTTTAAAAGATGCTACAGTTGATGAATCTTTAATGGACCTGGAAAAATGTTTGCTTCTGAGTATTAAATGAATGCACAATTACTGACATAGAGTGAACACTCAATAGTAGTTATTATTATATATTTAGTGAAAAACGTGATGAAAGAGTATTTGTATCTATGCCACACACACAACGTAAGAGAACATGAGGTCTTAACCTGAGATTCATGAGTTCCCTAAAGGAACTGTATACAGGTCCTTCTGAAACTGTATACAGAATAATGTATCATATTCAAATGGAATGTTCATCATCTTCAAAGGAATCATTGGTAGGAGTATTTACTGGTATTTATTCGAGTATAGGAGTATAGGAGTATGGAGTATAGGAGTATTTATTGGTAGGAGATATTTATTCCCTCTGGTTTTATTTTTTTTTTTTTTGCACATTAAAAATTTTTTTCTTAAAAAAAAAAAAAACCAAAAAACAAAACTCCAGCATACTGCTACAAAACCAGGGTTTCAGGTACTCTTGGTTAAAACTACGAAGTCATACAGGGTAGGTCTACCTTTTCCTTCCCCTTGAAAAAGCCTTCAAAAATGAAGATGGCAATCACATTCCATTCTTTCCTATGATTTCTCTTCTTCAAAGATCCCTAGTCCCTTTAAATGCTCCTTAAAATTTGCTTGCTCTCTTTGCTGTCAACAATCTTCACTTTTTAATGTTCCTTTAAGACTGGTTCCCAGGGGGGTGCCTGGGTGGCTCAGTCGGTTGAGCGTCCAACTCTTGATTTCAGCTCAAGTCATAACCCCAGGGTCATGGGATCAAGCCCTGCGTTGGGCTCTGTGCTGGGCATGAAGCCCGCTTAAGATTTTCTCTCCCTCTGTCCCTCCCCAGCTCTCTCTCTCTCTCAGGGAAAAAAAAAAAAAAAAAAAGTGGTGTTCAGAACTGTACACAATATGGCAGGTATGGTAGGATTATAACTGAGCATAACTTTACTATTTTCACCTCCCTTGTTTTGGGCACAAGTATTAGTAAGACTGAATCAGGATTCTAATAGTCAAAATATAACCAATTTTATTCACATTATTGAAACCTTAATAGTGGATTCAAGAGATGTGAGACACTTTATCATGTGAAGGGAGGTACACAAGTACAAATAAAACACTGTCTTTGACCTCAATAAGCTTACAGGCCTCATGAAAAAGACATGTTCCTAACCAAGGTACAAAAGGTGTGCAGCATACACGAGTGAAAGCAACAAATGAAATAATTCTGAATGTACAAGGTAGAAGAGGCATCACTGAGGATAGGGCCTAATGAAAGTAGAATTCTTCCAGGTGATAAAGCATTTGAAAGGAGTTCCAGGCTATCATGGGATCACACAGTGATCTCAATGACTGCTCACCATCATGATGTGCCTCCCTGTGCAATCTATGCATTGTATTGGCAAACTGTTAATGGGCACCGTATGACATTCTAAATGTGAGCATGCACATGACACTAATATAACACTGTATGTCAACTATACTGGAGTTAAAATAAAAATTTTTTAAAAAATGTGAGCATGCAGAAGGCAATGTCAGCTCAAACATCAAACAATCCCATAAACATCCCTTTGAATGTTCTATGCAGATAAATGTGTATGTGAAGGAGAAAAAAGAAAAGAAAAAACCTAAAGCTTTCCAGTTGAATAAATATAAGGCCACTGAATATTCTAACATGGGAAGACAAAAGGTTCAATCTGAGACTCTTTCTTGTCTGATAACAGAAAGGATAAAAGTCATAAAGCCCTTTGTCAAGATAGCCA
Organism: Felis catus; assembly: GCF_018350175.1. Classification (NCBI taxonomy): domain Eukaryota; kingdom Metazoa; phylum Chordata; class Mammalia; order Carnivora; family Felidae; genus Felis; species Felis catus. Next base: position 26,980,171 of record NC_058377.1, read on the forward strand.
GGCAAGGCCACTGAAGTAATTATCTGACCATTATCAAAGATGAGTTCAAATACAAATCTACTTTATACACCATTCCCAAAGTCAAATAACCACGACACAACTAAGCAGCTAAAACTGGTCTAAGCAAACCACCGTTTAACATACTTGCTGATTTCTCTCATAGGAATGAAATGGAGAGAAAGAAAATGGGAGGACTATATATAAAGTTTTTCTTTGATTTGCTGAACTATAGTAAACTGGTTTCTTTAAAAGCCTGGCTTATAAAGAGTGCTTGGTTTGATTGGGATCATGTGGTTCAGGGAGGAAAGCACATGCCTTCAGAGCAAGTGACATAGTCTTAATCCAGGGACTATCTGCATGAACAAAGATGTCGAAGGCAGGGAATTAAATGGCATTTGGAGAGCATGTGCACGGGGGTCTTGAAATGAAACCATTTCAATCTTGGTTTGGGTAGAGGCCTCAGATACTGCTGGCCAAAGTGAGATGCAAGTCCACCTATGCAATAAGGTAGTAGAAAACAGTCTTTCAACTTTGAGTTATATTCACCTACAATGTTCAAAGAGTTAAATGTTACAAAAGGATTTTTGCAGACAGTCATCAGTGTGCTTTGAGTTCCAAACCCCATCCTACTCCCTCCTACTCTTCTGCAAGGCAAATGGGTTGAGACATGTTTGCTCTTTGTCTTCAGTCTATGGAAAATGTATGTCACACTTGAAAAAAATCTAAAGGGTAGAAGTCTGATTTAAAGTCTGGCCAAGACTAGGAAGTATGCTTATCATCTCCCAACAGTATATAAAAACAACACAGTAGAGTGGTTGAGAAGGGACTATGGAGCCAGAGTGCTGGGTTTGCATCCTGGCACTGCCTTTATGTTCAGCAGGCTGGTGACCTTAGGCAAGTCACTAACCTGTGCTTTTAACTTCTTCAACAGTAAAAAAAAAAAGGGATAACAGAATACACCTCAGAGATTTCTGAGGATTAACTGGTCTAATATATGTACAGTACCTAGCAGAAAATAAATGTTGTATTAAATATTAGTTGCTGCTGCTTTTATTACTATTAAAGATCTTTTATTCTTACTCAACCCTTGCCTCTCTCAACCTGAAGAGGCCAGAAACCACAGTTAGCAAATGAAGAGGAATAAAAGGACAAAGAGGAGAAAAACCGAAAGAAAAAGGAAGCCAAACAAACCTCACTTTTCACTATAGGCCTATGGTACAACTGAGGTGGGAAAGGAGGGAATCCTTTAACTCTGAGTTAAGTTTATTAGTTCTTGAAAACAGTCAATTCCTGAAAGTAACCAGAAAAGACTTGCCCTTCAAGGAGCCGAAGGAAGAACTTAACACCACAGAATACACTTAAATGGACAATGGAAGACAAAAATAAAATGGATTATGAGTAGCTTCCACAAGTTATGCTTGTTCAATGTAATGGTTACACATATAAACTACAAAGTCTGATATAGCTAGCTGTATGGGAAGAGAGGAAGATGAAGATTAGACTGGGAAATGCCTTGTATACCATGCATTTATGATATGCATCTCCCAATACATGTCTGTGGAAACTGAGTCTCATGATAAATTCTATAATAAAAAAATGACATGGGCTAACATATTTTGGAGATACTGCAATATCATATATTGTGACAAAACTTATGATGAAACTACACTATTTGAAAAAGTCATCCATAATATGGATACTTTGGAAGCCAGAGAGTATAACCTGAAATTTTTATCAATTACGTAATTCTTTTAAAGAAACTTCTCATTTTCCCGTGTGTATATGTATATGAATATGTATGTAGTTATAGATTAAGAGCTCATTCAAAATTCTTGAATAAAATATTACTTAATTCCAATTTATACTAATGTAGAATTCATGCAGCACTTAAAAGTAATAAAATCTATTTGTGTAATAGTTTGCAATTTGAACTAGTAATTCAGAAATAGTTTCCTTCCTGCCCACCCCTCCCTTTTATTCCAAATCCCTGATGAATAGCATACATGCTTATGAAAGCAGTAAGCAGTAGCTGCTAAATCCTATGTGGTCATTTTGCAGTTGGGTTGAAATGTTTTTGACAAATAAGGTATATAGCCTAGTTGTAGAAAAAAAAAAAGGTTTAAGTTAGACAAATCTTAGGTTTTGAATGCTGACTCTTCCAATTATAAGTAAGGAATTAAATCTCAGTCAAGTTACTTCATCTGTCTATTCTTGTTTGCTCCTATGTAAAAGGAATAATGGAAATCACACTTCCAAGACAGTCAAGAGGATTAAATTAGCACAATTTCTGGTATTAAGTAAGCATCCAATACATGTTAGTTACTATTATTACCTCCAGAAAAAGTCAGAATAGAAGTGAAATGGAGATCAAATTTCATGTCTACTCTATTTATGACACAGATCATATCTTGAATTATGTTTATTTTGATTTAGAGATTGGCTAATAAAAATTATCAGAGGATTTGAGATTAAAATGGAGTAGCTCTTAGCATATAAAGTGAGATGGCTGCCTAAAGTGATAAAAGAAAAAGTGATGAAGACTGCTAATCTTGAAACTAATTTGGGAAGATGGGAAAACTTAATATTTAATAAGAATTTGCATGTTTAAATACTGACACATTTAAAACTGGACACTACCTCTCCCAATGATACTAACAAGGTTTTCATTATGTGAAAACTGAACTGAGATAATTTCATTTCAATCCTATATCCTAATTAAAACCAATCAAAGAAAGAAGGTTACGGAAAGGGACACTGATTTTAAGATGCCTCTAAGAAAAGGAATATCCAGCTGGAAATATATGAAGTTGTCTATACCAGGTGACTATCTACTCTGTAGCAGATGTTAACAGTAGGAGCTTTAAACCTGTTATCACATATGACGTAAAATGATAATCCGATTTTACAGAGGAAATTGAGACTTGGGATATTGCTTTGCTCAAGGCACTTATGTTTGTTTATGCCACTGCTAAGGACCTAATGAGATCTTATTCAATAGGTATGAGTAGCCATTGGGGAGTAGTATAGTTATATCTACATTTTTTTTGGTTATTCTGATGGCAATTCAGAGGGTAGATTTGAGGGTAGCTATCGTTAACAGTATGAGTATATGATAAAATAAAGCACCGAGGATAGAGAAAATACATCTAAGGAATATTTGGGAGGCAAAACGACCTAGGCATGATTTCCTATCAGGGATCAGGTAGGGGAGTAGCTAGGAGAGAAGAATCTGATTCTAGGTCTCCGACATGGGGGTGACTGAGCGGATGGTGTTTTCACCAAACAAGATAGAGAATGAAAAAAGAATGGTTTTGGTAGGGATTAATGATGAACAGAAAGAATATTTTGGTTTTAGACATACTAAATTTGGAAAACTTTTGAGAGGAATATTTGTATAAATTTATATATGAAATTGCCCATTCTGATCTGGAGTTCAGGGAAGAGGTTAGGGCTGGACCTATGTAAGTCACTGATGAATCTCATTCTATTGATTTTGTTAGAACTAAAGACATCTAAAGAACATGTAAGAAAGAATGTGAAGGCAAGCTGTGAGAAGCTTGGGGCAGGCAGAACAAAAGGATTTAGTGAAAACACTTTACGGTATCTAATTTATTTTTTGATCCTGTCTAGTATCTAGCATAATATACACAGAAGAGTCTTTGAAATATGTGAATGGATAGATTTTATTTCTATCTGGTCTGGCTATGTATATAGTACTGTATCTATATGTATGTACTGTATAGATATATAGTACTGTATCTATATGTATTTATTATCAAGGGTTGAAGGTAAATAAAAAGTTGCAATTAGAATTTATAAAATCTTAAATTTGAATTAAAAGTATCAGTATGAACTCATAATGAATACCTCTAGCACCTAGACTGGCTTCCAAATTCCATTTCCCACTAAAAAGAATCATGGCTCTTTAGAGAAATGGCTGATTGCATTTCTGGGCCAGTAAATGTCTACCTGGAACATCTTAACAGACAGCAAGGAGGCTTTTAAAGATAGCTTCTTTAATAAACACATGAAACAGGTTTAGATTCATGAGCTCATCTAACACTAGAAACAAAAGCAAAGCTAATTTGTCACCTTTAAAAGATGCTATTGAAACAAATAATTATTTTGAAAACTGGTTTTAAAAGACAGGAAAGAATAAGGCATTTATCCTGGCTTTTCAATACAAATGGTATTTTTGGATAATCAAACAATATGAAAGGAGGCTTCTCTTTAGAAATGTTCCAGCTAATAAATGAATATCAGAAGTATAAGATAACCATTTTGCAACCCCCACCCCCAAATGAAGAGGTATTGATCAATGGTTTACAACTTGACAAAGGCAGTAAAAAAGACTGAACAAAACTTTAAACCCAACTATCAATTCACAAGAAATACAGCGGTGACAGGAACATGTTAAACTATACCACTGCAATGCAAACAGCAAAATCTAGATTATGAGAAACTCCATAGGACAAAAAACTTGTTTTTTAAAACTAATAAATAGCAAGGCGAAAAAAAGACATAAAGAGGGAACTAAAATAGGGAACTTGTAGATTAAAAGAGACTTAAAAGATTTTATGAATCAATCACACTGTGCAGAAGTATCTTATTTGAAACAAATGAACAATAATAAATTTATGAGATAATTGGAAATTTGTTTTTACTATCTGATATCAAGAAATTATTAATATGTAACATGACTATATATTTTATAAAACAGCTTCAGACATAATTCACATCCCATACAATTCACCCTTTTAAAAGTGTTTAAATTCAAAGATTTTTTTAGTATGCTGACATTTTGAGTCTAGCCATCCTAGTGGGTGTGAAGTGGTATTTCATTGTGGTTTTGATTTGCATTTCCCGGATAACTAATGATGTCAGGCGTCTTTTCATGTGCTTATTGGCTATTTGTATAACCTCTGGAGGAATGTCTATTCAGATGCTTTGTCCATTTTTAACCTGGGTTATTCGTTGTCATCTTACTGAACTATAATGTAAAAGTTCTTATATACTCTACATACAAGTTGCTTATCAGACATAGGGTTTACGTACATTTTCTCTCATTCTGTGGGTTGTCATTTCACTTTCTTGACAGTGTCCTTTGAAGCACAAAAGTTTTAAATTTTGATGAAGCAGAACATCTATTTTTTCCTTTTGTTGCTTGCGCTTTTGGTGTCATATTTGAGAATCCTTTGTCAAATCCAACATCATGAGTTTTTACCCTTATGTCTTCTTATAGTTTTACTTCTTACAGTTAGGTCTTTGATTTTTGAGTTATTTTTTTTTTAATATGTGGTATGAAGTTCAACCTCATTCTTTGTATGTGGCTCTCCAGCTGTCACAGCACAATTTTTTTTTTTTTTCCAACGTTTATTTATTTTTGGGACAGAGAGAGACAGAGCATGAGCGGGGGAGGGGCAGAGAGAGAGGGAGACACAGAATCGGAAACAGGCTCCAGGCTCTGAGCCATCAGCCCAGAGCCTGACGCGGGGCTCGAACTCACGGACCGCGAGATCGTGACCTGGCTGAAGTCGGACGCTTAACCGACTGCGCCACCCAGGCGCCCCACAGCACAATTTCTTAAAAAGACTATTTTCCCCCACTGAATGGTCTTGGCACCCTTGTTGAAAATGAGTTAAGCACAGATGTATGGGTTTATACCTGGATTCTCGATTCTATTCCATTGTTTTGTTTTGAATTTTTTTAAATGTTTATTTATTTTTGAGAGAGACAGAGACAGAATGAGAGTAGGTTAGGGGCAGGGTGAGAGGCAGACACAGAATCTGAAAAGCATGCTCCAGGCTCTGAGCTATCAGCACAGAGCCTGGCGCGGGGCTCGAACTCATGAGCTGTGAGATCATGACCTGAGCTGAAGTCCGACGCTCAACCGACTGAGCCACCCAGGTGCCCCTATTTTCCATTGTTCTATATGTCTATCTTTATACCAGTAAAATGCTTTGGTCACTGTTGCTTTGTAGTCCCTCTGAAATCAGGAAGGGTGAGTCATCTGAATTTGTCCTTTTGCAGTATTGCTTTGCCTATTCTGGATTCCTTGCAACTACAAAATATGAATTTTAGAATCAGGTTGTCAATCTCTACAAAGAGTCAGGTGGGACTGTGCTCAATTTGTAGATCAGTTTGGGGAGTAATGTCATCTTTACAACATTGAGTCTTTCAATCCATGAACATGGGGTATTTTTCTATATATTTAGACTATCTTTAATTTCTTTCAAAAATATTTTGGGGTGCCTGGGTGGCTCAGCTGGTTAAGCGTCTGACTTCGGCTCAGATCATGATCTCATGGTTTGTGAGTTTGAGCCCTGTCAAGCTCTGCGCTGAGAGCTCAGAATCTGGAGCCTGCTTCAGTTTCTGTGTCTCCCTCTCTGCCCCTCCCCAGGTCATGAGGTCTCTTTCAAAAATGAATAAACATTAAAAAAAAAAGTTTTACATTTCCTTTGTCAGATTTCTTCCAAGTATTCTTTTTGATGCTACTGTGAATGGAACGGTATTCTTAATTTCGTTTTTGAGGGTTCATTGTTCATAGTATTACTTTATTTTTTTTTTTAATTTTTTTTTCAACGTTTTTATTTATTTTTGGGACAGAGAGAGACAGAGCATGAACGGGGGAGGGGCAGAGAGGGAGGGAGACACAGAATCGGAAACAGGCTCCAGGCTCTGAGCCATCAGCCCAGAGCCTGACGCGGGGCTCGAACTCCCAGACCGCGAGATCGTGACCTGGCTGAAGTCGGACGCTTAACCGACTGCGCCACCCAGGCGCCCCTCATAGTATTACTTTATAATTTTTATTATTTTCTAGGTTTAGTTTGCTCTTTTTCCAGTGTCTTCAGGTGGAAGGTTGGTTTTTAACTTGAGATCTTCCTTCTCTCTTAATATAGGCATTTACAGTTATACGTGTGCATCTAAGCTCTGCTACTACTGCATATAAATTTCTGCATGTTGTATCTTTATTTTCATTTACCTCAGAATGTTTTCTGATTTCCTGTTTGATTTCTTCTGCGACCCACTGGTTATTTAGGAGTGTGTTGTTTTATTTTCACATATTTTTGAGTTTCCGAAACATTTTCCTGCTATTATTGATTTCTAATTTCACACCATTCGATTCTCAGAACATACTTTGCATTATCTCAACCTTTTAAAATTTATTGGTTTATGACCTAGCCTATGGTCTACAATTGGAGAATGTTCCATATGCTATATGAGAATGTGTGTTCTACTCTTGTTGCTGGGTAACTGTTCTATAGATGTCTTCTAGGTCTAGCTGGTTTATAGTGCTTATTTCCTGGTGATTCTGTCTAGCTATACACTACTGAAAGCAGTATATTGAAGTCTTCAACTACTAATGTTGAATTATCTGTTCCTCTCTTCATTTCTATCCATTTTTGTTATACTTATTTTGGTACTGTAATTATTATTTTCCTGACAAAATGACCCTTTTATCATAAAATGTCTCTAGCAACTTTTTGTAGAAGTCTATTTGGTCTGTTGTTGGTACCACCAGGTCAGCTTTCTTGTAGTTGCTGTTTGCATGATATATCTTTTGCTATCCCTTTTTACTTTCAATTTATATCTATCTTTGAATCTAAAATGTATGTCCTGTAGACAGCATATAGCTAGCTCATGTTTTTTATTCCAGTTTGATATCTGCTTTTTGACTGTTTAATTCATTCATATTTAATATTACTGACATACTGGGTTTATGTGTGCCATTCTACTTTGTTTTTGTATGTTTTATCTTTTTTGTTCCATTATTCTTCCTGTAGTGCTTTCTTCTGCATTAAGTGAACATTTTCTAATGTAGAACTTTAATCTCTTCCACAATTTTCCACTATTTTTTTTGTTATATTTTCAGTAGTTGCTCAAAAATTTACCATAGAAACCTTAAACTTATCAGAATCAGCTTCAGATTTTTACTAGAATAATGCTAGTGACATATAAAACATTACTCATATATAATTCTATTCACTTCCCTCTTTTATAGTATTCTTTATATATATCTATAAATGTTACAAACACATGGTTATGATTATTACTTTACCATCTGTAGTCATTTGTATATCCCAATAAAGCTTTGTTCCCACCTACCATTTTTGTGCTGTTACTGGCAAATACATTCCATGTTATAGGCCCAACATTATACTATATACATATTTTATAACTTGCTTTTTAAATCAGTTATGAGGAGAAAAATATTCATTTCTACTGTTTTTTAGAATTACATATCTACCTATATCAGTGCCTTTTTTTTTGCATGCATGCATGCATGTGTTCAAATTACCATCTGGGGTCATTTGCTTTCAGCCTTAGGTTTTCTTTTAGTATTCCTTGTAAGGCAAGACTGCCAGTAAGAAATTCAGTTTTTATCTATTTGGTAAAATATTTTGCTTTTCATTTTAGAAAGACAATATAGAATTCTTGGTTGACAGTTTCCTTCTTTGAAGGACACATTGAGTGTATTTTCCAACTGTTTCCTGGCCTCCACTTTTTCCTAGGAAGTCATCTGTTAACCTGAGGGAGGGTTCCATTATAGAGCTGTTTTCTCTTGCTGCTTTCAAGATTTTCTCCTTTTCTTTGACTTTCAGCATTTTTACTATAATGTGTCAGCTTATAGGTCTTTTTGCATTTTTCTTACTTGGGAGTTCACAGAGTTTCCTGGATGTGTAGATTACATTCTTCAAGAAATTTGGGATGTTTTCTGCCATTATTTCTTTGAATTTTTTTTTTTTTTCTGTTCCTCACCCCTCTCTCTAGTTCTTCTAGTATTCCCATTTATACATATGTTGGTGTGCTAGATGGTGTCCCAGATTTTTCTGAGACTATTCACTTTTATCTTTTTTTCTCTCTGTTCTTTGGTTTGTATAATCTCTACTGAGCTATGTTCAAGTTTCCTAAATCTTTTTCCTGCCAGATAATAGCAAAAAAATAATAATAAATTTTTTTAAACTTCAGTTACTGTACTTTTCAATTCTAAAATTTCCATTTCGTTCTTTTTCAGTTTCTATTTAATACTGGCTACTATACATTCCTTTACGTCTTCAATCATTATCCTTTAGTTCTGTGAACACACTTATAAATGGCTACGTTGGAGTCTTTTTCTGTTATATCTGACATCTGGTCTGCTATAGGCACAGGCAGTTTTTGTGTGGCCTGCTTTCCCCCCAGTGTTTGGGTCATAATTTATTTCTCTGCATGTTTTACAATTTTTTTTGTTGGAAACAGGACAAATCCAACAATATATTGTAAGCAACTCCAGTTACTGTTCCCTCACCCCACTTCCTGATATTTATTATTGATATCTGCTTTATTTTTTAGTGGCTAGCTAGATTTTTTAAAGTGACCTCTATTCTGACACCCCAATACCCACAGTGTTAATCCTCTGAGGTCACTCCTCAGGGAGGTGCATCTTTGGATATGTCCACAGTTACCAGACTTACAGTGGTATCAGTAGGGCTCTCTTTTCCCTTACCACACTCAGATGTTAAATTCCACTAATTGCTCTGTTGTTTTTCAACAGTGACCTGGGGCATAAATTGCTCTATAAATTAATCCAAACCAATTATGGCTCCTTTGAGGGAACAGCTTCTGAGATCCTTGATTTGATATTTGTTGTGACCATAGGTCGTCTTATTCTTTTGGTTCTCTCCTGCAGACCATCCAGCAGTCTAGGCTGTAGGTTGACTAAATACAGTCTTTTCCCAATTGCCTTTCAACACAACTACTGTTCTTGAGAGCACCTGTAATTTTGAAGTTCTACACACTGTGTTTCAAATGAAGTCAGTTGTTTTGAGAAGAGATGAGGAACTGTTTCATGGTCTGCTTCTCCTCCCAGGCAAAATCTCTGAGATGAGCTCTGGAGCAGAGGATGGAGATAACGGCAAGCTCCTCTCTCAGCAATACCCCTGCTCTAGGTGTTGAGTGCTTGGTGAAGGGGGAATAATAACTGGTGGTCTTCTAGTTTCACTTGTCTGTTAAGGAACCATCACTTCATGAGCTGAGACAAGGATGACTGGGGTCCCAGTATTCTCAGTTGTGCCAAAGGTTCCATAAGTGGGGCATGGGTGAAAAAAAAGGAGGCCCAACTCATCAAACTTCACTCATTGTTACATTCATTGTAAACAGCCTAAACATACCAATTAAAAGACAGGACTATCAGATTGGATTGAAAAAAGACAGAAAGATGGAAAATTACCCAAATACACTATTTCTACAAGTTTCTACAAGAAACGCATTTCAAGTATATTTTAGGTGGTATGAGAAGTGAGATAATTCGTTTTCTGAAATACCAAATAAAAGCTGTGCTGTCTAGAAATATGTATGAGCCCCCCCGCCCCGCCCTCTCTGCACAATGGAGTCCCAAACCCTAAGACACTTCACTTCCTGACACTTCACTTTTCCCTGTCTTCCATTTCACGGGCTTATTTTTTGCGGGCTTTGCAATGAGCCTGTGCCAAAGAACTGAAGTTTCTGCATCACCTTAAGGAATGTACATTTGTTCCAATCAGACTACTTTTTGGCCTTAAATGAGCATAGGTGACTTCTGGATAAGGCTGTAACCTTTGTGGTACTCAGCCAATGAGGAATCAGGGGAGGGACTTGATGCTAGGAGATAAACTGCCTGCTATAACTGACCTGAGTGTGCCTGTCCATCAGACACCTGCTCTTGCAAGAACATTGATTAAAGCCTCACTTCATGCTGCTCCAAGTCTCCATGTCCCTCCTTGATTGGAGCAGTGGACTTATGTCTCACAGTGGGTAAAAGGAAACATAAACCGATCAATAGAATATACTAATCAATACTGAAATACTACCATATACTAATAAAAAAAAAAATACTACCATATACAAATCAATTGTCCAGACCATGCTAAGCCCCACATTAGCAAACTAGAACTTAGCTAAGTTTCTGTGCTTGGCTCTTCCAGAAAAGTAAAGCCTAGGCTAACCAATAGCACTTGCCTGCTCAGCACAACCTGCCTCCAAGACTTTCCTTTGCTCCATATAAGGAAAGTAACCTGGCTTTAACCAATCAACAAATGCCTACTATAAATTCCTCGTTCCTACTCATGTAGTCTATAAAACCTTCCCACTTAGTACAATACTCTGGAGCTCCACTCTGTCTCTATAATAGATGCTGCCCAATTCATGAAACACTGAATAAAGCCAACCAGATCTTTTCACAAGTTATGATTGTTGGATTTTTTCTTTAACACACTACAGATATAAAAAAGAGAATACTATGAACAACTGTACACACATAAATTCAAAAATAAAGACAGACCAATTCCTGAGATAACTACACATAAAATTCAACCAAGATGAAAGAGATAACCTAAACAGTCTTATAAATGTTAGAAACTGAACTGAGAATTAAAACCCTCCTAAAGAAGAAATCTTCAGGCCCAAATGGTTTTACTAGAGAGAAGTTGAACAGGAGAATGAAGAAAACAGGGGAAAGAATCAGTAAACTTGAGGAAAGAATAAAAATTACTCAATTTGAACAGAAAGAAAAATAGACTTAAAAACTGAAGGGAAACCAGGGCCTAGGAACTATATAAAAAAAGATCATTCATATCCTTAGAGTCCTGAAAGAAGAGAAGAAAGAAGATGGGGCTGAAAAACTATTCCTCTCCCCACACAAAAGAGGTTGAAAACTTCCCAAATTTGGCAAAAACCCTAAACCTAGAGCTTTGAAAATCCAAAGAAGATATATCCAAAGAAATCCATGCTTAGATTTATCACGATCAAACTGTTGGAAACTAAAAACAAAGGAAAAATCTTGAAAGCAGCAAGACAGGAATGAATGACTCTTATTAGGGGAAAACAATTCAAATAACCAGAAAATTTTTCATAAAAACTCATGAGCCCAGATGGAAGTGGCACAACACTTTGCAAGTATTCAAAGAATCTGTCACTCAAGAATTCTATATCCAGTGAAAATATCCCTCAGTAATGAAGGGGAAATCTAGACATTTTCAGATGAATGAAAAGTAGAGAATTTGCTGCCAGCAGATCTACCCAAAAAGAATGGGTACAGATCTTGAAATGGGAAGAATGATAGAAAAAAATACAGGCGATAATCCTTCTTCTCCTCTAACTTTTCTACATTATGTTTGACATAACTGAAGCAAAATTTATAACACTGTTTGATGTGGTTCTCCTAGTATGTAGAGAAAATACTTAAGACAATTATAAACTAGAGAGGGTAAAGGGACTTTAAAAGGAGGTAAGCCTTCTATACTTCATTCCAACTAGTCAAATGTTGATGTCAGTACACTGTGAGATGTTATTCATATAGAATGCAATACCCACGGCTAATTCAAAATAATCTATACAAAGACATACACTAAAAATACTATGGATAAATCAAAATGGAATTCTCAAAAAGGTAAAAGCAATACACAGGAAGGGAGGAAAAAGAAAATAGGGAAACAAAGAACAGAGAGAACAAAAATAAAGAGGACAGACTTAAGCCTGAATGTATCAGTAATTTCACTGAATAGTCCAAACAAAACCAATTAAAAATGAGCTGGGGCGCCTGGGTGGCTTTGTCAGTTAAGCGTCTGACTCTTGATTTTGGCTCATGTTGTGAGATTGAGCCCTGCACTGGGCTCTTTACTAGGCATGGAGTCTGCTTGAGATTCTCTCTCTCTCCCTCTGCCACTCCCCTACTGGTGCATGCATGCGCACATTCTCTCTCTCTCTCTCTCTCTCTCTCTCTCTCTCTCTCTCTCAAAAACAAGAAAATAAATAAATAAATGAGCCAACTACGTGCTATCCATAAGAAATTCACTTCAAATATAATGATATAGGTGAGCTGAAAGAGGATGAGAAAATATAAAACTCTACTTCTATGAAGTAGCTACTAGCCACATGTGGTTATCTTAAGATTAAATAAAATTAATTTAAGTAAAATTAAATACAAACTCATGTGCCTGCCACAATTCAACTAGTATATGTATATAAAAAAGCAGTTTTATTATATTGGTAATGTGCCCACATTATTGTATTTAGAAAGTTTTCTAGAACTATTATAAACTAAAATGCCTACATCATCTACGTTATTTTAACAGCAGTTAATTAAGGTTTCTTTTTCACTGTGGCAAAATATACATAAAATTTACTGTTTTAACCATTTTTAAGTATATAGCTCAGTGGCATTAGGTACATTCCTGTTGTTGTACAACTATCATCACTACCCATCTCTAGAACTTTTTCATCATCCTGTACTGTAAGTCGCACTCATTAAACAGTAACTCCTTATTCTCCATCCCCTACTCCCAGCCCCTGGTAACCATACTTCTACTTTCTGTCTCCATGCATTTGACTACTTTAGGTACCTCATATAAATGGAATCATCCAATATCTGTCCTTATGTGACTGGCTTATTTTGCTTAGCATAATGTCTTCAAGGTTCATCCATGCTGTAGTGGGTATCAATTTTCTTCTTTTTAAAAGGCTGTACGGGCGCGTGAGTGACTCAGTTAAGTGTCCGACTTCGGCTCAGGTCACGATCTCGCGGTCCGTGGGTTCGAGCCCCGTGTCGGGCTCTGGGCTGACAGCTCAGAGCCTGGAGCCTGCTTCGGATTCTGTGTCTCCCTCTCTCTCTGCCCCTCACCTGTTTGCTCACTCGCTCTTTCTCTCTCCCTCTCTCAAAAATAAAAACATTAAAAAAAATTTTAAATGCTGCATAATATTCCATTGTATGTATATACCATATTTTCTTTATTCATTTGTTGATGGACAGTTAATTTGTTTCCAGGGGTTTTAAATCCCTACTTAACTAATGAAAGCAATGTTTACTCCAAATTCAAAGAATATTCAAGCAGAGAGGAATCCTGGACGTCATCTAATTTCACAGCCTTCTAATGTTATCACAATCATGAAGTACTGTTATTTCACTGTATCATCTTGAGTAAGGGTGGCTACTGCTTTAAACTGTTCACACTTCTCTTTTCCAAGTTAGCAATTATCATCAGTATTTTAATTAATTTATGTAATTGTGACACATGACAGATGTTCATATGTGTGATACACCTCCATGGGCAAGCCCAGATTTTTAAAAAATATTGTGTATAATGTATACATAACAAAATTTGCCCTTCTAACCATATTTTTCCCATGTTTATTTGAGAGAGAAAGAGACAGCACAAGCAGGAAGGGGCAGAGAGCAAGGGAGAGAGAATCCCAAGCAGGTTGTGTGCTATCAGTGCAGAGTCTCACAAAGGGCTTGATCTCACAAACCACGAGATCATAACCTGTGCCAAATTTAAAAGCCGGACACTTAACTGACTGAGCCACCAAGGTGCCCAGCCCTTCCAACCATTTTTAAATGTACAGTTCAGTGTCATTAAGTACATTCACACTGCTGCGCAACGAGCACAATTACCTGTTTCCAAAACTTTTTCCACTGGCAAGGCCAGATTTTGATGACATACAAAAGGGCTGCAGGGAACAAAGGCCAGTAGCATCACAGACTTTATTTTGGGATGATATTCCCAAACAGATTTTACAAATTATGTAAGAAATAAGTTCATCTATTTAAATATATCAACAACTTCATTTTTATATAAAGAAAATTGATGAGGATGTTCGATCTCACTTACAATAAGAAATCTTGATTTTTTTTTTTTTTTTCTGACTCTCTTCACAGATAATATTTAAAAAGGCAAGCACAGAGGCGCCTGGGAGGCTCAGTCAGTAAAGCTTCCGACTCTTGATTTCAGCTCAGGTCACGATCTCACAGTCCATGGGATCAAGACCCATGTTGGGTTCCATGCTAACAGCGTGGAGCCTGCTTGGGATTCTCTCTTTGCCCCTCCACCCCCACCCCACCCCTGGCTCATGTGCACTCTCCTCTCTCAAAATAAGTAAACATGAAAAAAAAAAAAAGGGGGGGGGGAGAGGTGTTCCTGGGTGGTTCAGTCGGTTAAGCTTCGGACTTCGGCTCAGGTCAGATCTCAGTTTGTGAGTTTGAGCCCTGTGTCAGGCTCTGCTGATAGCTCAGAGCCTGCAGCCTGCTTTGGATTCTGTGTCTCCCTCTCTCTTTGCCCCTCCCCCACGCGCGCTCTCTCCCTCTCTTTCAAAAATAAACGTTAAAAAAAAAAAAAAGGCAAGCACTTATGTAGGTAAAATTTATAGAATTACACTGTATATTATGTTACTGCAAATTTTTTCATTGCCATCACCTCTTGCTTATAGGCAATATGGATGTATACACTTTTCTTACTCATCATTCTCATTAAAAATTTATTCATGGATTGGGGCACCTGGGTGGCTCAGTCGGTAAACATCCCACTTTGGCTCAGGTCATGATCTTGAGGTTTGTGGGCTCAAGCCCGGCTCAGAGCGTAAAGCTTGCTTCAGATCTCTGTCTCCCTCTGTCTCTGCCTCTCCCCAACTTGTACTCTCTCTCAAAAATAAATAAAACATTTAAAAGAATTTACTCATGGATAAAATGAAACTGAAGTAACTATAATAATCACACACGAATAATTCGTAATTGTCACAACCACCTTAGTAAAAGTTCTTTACAAAGGATGGGGCAATAAAGCCACGGAAGCTCCATTTCTTAAGCTCTAGCTTTAACTCACAATGGATAAAAAATCTATCACAAAACCTCTGGTAAGATCTGCTACTTTGAGGACCCTGACTAAAGTTGGTCAAGAACAGAACCTGTATCAACTCTGGAGATTATCAGTCTTTGTAGACAGACTATGGAGAAACAGTGTGTTTTGATACAGTCACTCCTATATTGTCTTCAGAGGAACCATATGCCAGACAGGTCTGACTCTGGGACTGAGAGTTTTCACTCTTCTATACCATAGATATTATTCGTGGCCTAAACATTATCTTAGAAGTTAAAGAGGTAGCTCAGTTGGGTAAGTGTCTGACTCTTGATTCTGGCTCTGGTCATGATCTCACAGTTGGTGGGACTAAGCCCTGTGTCGGGCTCTGAGCTGAGCGTGGAGCCTGCTTGGGATTCTCCCTCTCCCTCTGCTCGCATGCCGAGGCCCTCTCTCAAAATAAAAAAAACATTTAAAAAATTGTTTAAGAAAGCCCAGAAGGGTTAACCAAGTCGATAACTTAATGGAAAATGGAAGTAGAACCTAGATTACTTGGTTCTTGGGAATCTACTGTTTTGTACAAAATCAGTTAAAAACAGAACTTGGAGCCAGTATTACTAAACTGTGACAAGAACTCTTTCCATTGCTTTGGTAATAGTGTAAGAATAATTGTTTCCACACAGGAACAATTGTTCTTATTAGAATAAAATTTTTATCTTACTACTTCTAGAACTCCTATTCAATCTGTTCAAATTAGTAATGAACTATCCTGAAAGTGACAAACTGCTTTTATACAACTAAAAAAGCCAGACTCAGGTGAGAAAAAGTTAAGAGTCATTGCAGTAAATATCTTTCTAAATCGTCAAACTGATACAATGTCAAATTCTATAACAAAACAATGTCTGAAAAAAAAAACAAAAACAAAAAACTGCTATTGAGCCAGAATTGTGAAAGCTGAATCTTAGTCGTAATATTTGTTGTAAAACACTATGGAGAGGAAAAAAAGTGTGAAAATACCAAACATTAGCCTATTCTGATGATCTGAATGTCCAGGGAAAATACATCTATCTACAGTTACAACTTTTCAATGTATAGGGACACCTGGGTGGCTTAGTCGGTTGAGCATCCGACTTAGGCTCAGGTCATGATCTTGAGGTTCGTGAATTCAAGCCCTGCATCGGGTTTGCTGCTGTCAGCCTGTCGGCACAGAGACTGCTTCGGATCCTCCTCCTCCTCCGCTTGGGCTCTCCCCAAAATAAATATTTAAAAAACAACTTTTTAATTCATGAATATAAAAATCGACAATAAAGTCTTTTAAAAACACTATTAGCTTTAATTTTTTAACGCACTCACCAGCTCAAATCTTCCTAATAAACCATATATACATACATACCTCACATCATAACTCAATTTCTACTGAGGCTTTGAATTCTAGATATGCCCTGTCTCTTTTAACTACAAACATTGTTATAAGGATGTATGTTCAATCTTTTGACACAGCACTATGTATTAGTTAAAAGAATTATAGTTTTTCACATTGCCCAAACCCAGTAACAAATTTCTCCACCTCAGATATAGTTAAGCTTTATTAATTTCACTATACTTGTTACCAATTAATATTCTAATGTTGCCTGGAGACAGCATGTATACTAAGAAGCTCTGTAATTCAGACAGATCTAGATCTTAATCAGGATTAAATGAGCATATGGAAAGCACACAATGCCTAGCACACAGTATGTACACAATATGGAACAGAACTGAGTAATAGATGAACTATCCTTACTGATAGATCTTTGACTCTTGTCAACTCTGGCTGAATTCCTGAACTTCAATTCTGGGTCTCTAATGACCAGCTAAAGCACTAGACAATTACTTCTGAATGTGTTTGCCATGTTTCAAATTCACCATCCAAAACTGAACTTAAATTCTCAACTGATATTTCATGGAGAATTTCTAATTTTGTTAACGATGGGTACTTTGAATTGCCCAGTCACCCAGAGCTTAAAATCTAGTATTCATTTTTGAGTCACCCCCTCGCCTCCTGTTAAAACCTGGAAATCTTCTCTCAGCTACTATCCCTTCACAGGCAAATTCAGAAAAATTATAGATACTTCCCTACTCAACTTTTATTGATAAATCAAAGTCATACTCAGGAGCAAGACTGTTAAATATGCCTACTTCCAAGAGATGATATAAAATGGTCCTGCATGGTCATATAAGTCTTTGCTCTCTTGTTTGCTCTCTCCATGCTTCATTTTGAAGTGTTTATGGATAGTTAAATCCAGCAAGTCAATAAACACCAAAAACCAGAAGAACGTTGAAAGTGTTGACAAACAGGTAATGGGGGAGGTGTGTGGGGGTGGGGTGGGAGGGGGGCACCTAGTTGGCTCAGTTGGTAGACCATGAGACACTTGATCCTGAAACTGTTAAATCTGAGCTCCACATTGTGTGTAGAGATTACTTGGGGGGAAAAAAAAACTAAACTAAAAAAATTATATCTTAATATAATTAATTTAATTATACCTTAATATCTTAATACTGTTATAAAACCGTTTTGATGTTGTAAACCCTCTGAAAGGTTCTGAGGATTCCCAGGAGAGTCCCCACACCACACTATCCACTACTTTAATGTTTAATATTAAATCAAGAAATGGTTAGAAATCTGCAGACAAGAACTTAAAGGCTAAGCAAGGTGAACGGGCTGCTTAAATTCTGACCAAGCCCAGAAAAAGTTGGTTCCTTATCTTCAAATCTGCACATCAAAAGGTACTAAAATCTTGGGGCCCCAGGGTGGCTCATTTGGTTAAGCGTCTGATGTCGGCTCAGGTCAGGATTTTGAGTTCAAGCCCCGCATCAGGCTATCTGCTGTCAGTATGGAGCCCTCCTCGGATCCTCCCAACTACTCAAAATAAATAAAAACTTAAAAAAAAAAAGTACTAAAATCCACTGTCACTTAAGACCTTCATAGAGGAGTAGTGTGTGTGTGTGTGTGCGCGCGCGCGCGCACGTGCACATGTGGATACACATGCTATCTGCTTCAACAAATTTGCAATGTAGATGTAATAGCTCTATTTAGGTCAAAGATAGTCAAGGAAAATGTTTACCTGGCTAAGAGGAATAGAACCTACTGGAGTCCCAGGAGTTAGAGCTGCTTATTTGAACAGCAACAACAATAAACAAGCACACAAAACTAGCCAGCTAGGTGTTTTCATCCCTGAATTTAAAGCCTAGAATTATGGGGGCCATCTTGGAACCATAAGGAGAGATACAACCTAAGGATAGCAAAGCAAAAAGTTGAGAACTTGGGTTCTTAATGAGGTCATTGAACTGCTGAATAACCAACTCTGAAGCTATCTTACTCCAGGATTTCTTGTTTTGTTTTTGTGTGAAATAATAAATGTCCTCAATGTTTAAGTCACTTGATTCAGGTTTTCTGACCCCAAAATGAATATTCATATACAGATGTACTTCAACAGGCCCAACTGAATTCATCATCGTTCCTCACGTATGTGAAGACTTCCTCTTGAAGTTCTCTGGCCAATGAGACCACCAATACAAAAGCAAAAGACCTGGGAGTCATCTATGACTTAAAAAGGTCACTCTCCCCAAGACGTCTGTGTCCTAATCCCTGGAGTTTGCAAAAGTTACTATTATGGCAAAGACTTTACAGGTATGGTTAAGTATCTTAAGGAGATTGCCTGGAATATCCAGGTAGGCCCTAAATACAAACATCAGCATTCTTATAAAAGAGAGATAAAAGGAAATCTGACACCCATCGGAGAAGGTGATGTGAAGATGGAGCAGAAATTAGAGTATTGTGGCCACAAGCCATAGAGTGCCTGCAGCCACCAGAAGCTGGAAGAGGCAAGGAATAGATTTGCCCCTAGAGCCATATGGAAGCCACTCAGTAGGAGTGGGTACCTGCCAATACCTTGATTTCATGGCAGTGATAGTGATTTTGAACTTCTGGGCTCCAAAACTGTGAGAGAGTACGTTTGTTACTTTGTTATTATTATTAAAAAAATTTTTTTAATGTTTTTTTATTGGAGTGACAGACAGAATCCCAAGCAGGCTCCACGCCACCAGCACAGAGCCCAATGCAGGGCTCAATCCCACAAACTGCAAGATCATGACCTGAGCTGAAACCAAGAGTCTGATGCTTAACTGACTGAGCCACCCAGGGGCCCCTTATTATTTTTTAAAAATGTTTATTTTGACAGAGAAAGGGGGGGGGGGGGCAGAAAAAGAGGGAGAGAGAGAATCCCAAGCAGGCTTCACACTGTCAGTACAGAACCCAATGAGGGGCCTGAACCCAGGAACTGTGAGATCATGACCTGAGCTGAAATCAGGAGTCAGATACTCAACCAACTGACCCATGTAGGGACCCTCCTTTGTTACTTTAAGCCTTCCACTTTGTGATATTTATTACAACAGACACAGGAAACAAATACAACTTTTATCTTTCCCTTTTCTTCCTAACATAGACTTGGTCTCTGAAACCGATCTCAAATCCATCCTTTCCTTTCTTCATTAGTCATTGCTTTGGACTACTCAAACATTCTGACTGGTCTCCTTGCCTTTAGCCTCACCAACCTCGAATTAATCCTTCACCATTATTCAAATATTCTCTAATATAATCATCATGGGGCACCTGGGTGGCTCAGTAGGTTAAGCACTGGACTTGGGCTCAGGTCACGACCGCACAGTTCATGGGTTCGAGCCCCGCATCGGGCTCTGTGCTGACAGCTCAGAGCCTGCTTTGGTTTCTGTGTCTCTCTCTCTGCCCCTCTTCCACTTACACACTCTCTCTCTCAAAAATAAACATTAAAAAATTTTTTTCTAAATATAATCATCTGAGTCCAGCATTACTACCTCATGCCTTATCACACAAAACAACTTTTTTCTTAAATTCTCATTTCAGAACATTTTTTTTTAAGTTTATTTATTTTAAGAGAGAGAATGCAAGAGAATGTGAGTGGAAGAGGAACAGAGAGAGAGAGGGGGAGAAAGGATCCCAAGCAAGCTCCGTACTGTCGGCACAGAGCTTGATACGGGGCTCAATCCCACCAACTGTAAGATAATGACCTGAGCTGAAATTGAGAGTTGAATGTTTGACTGAGCAACCTCGGAGCCCCACCACACGAAACTAAACAGTACACTTTGTTCTTTTCAGCACTTTCATATAGATTTGATATTGATTTCAATATACAAAACCCTTGAGATAAGGCAGATTATCCTCTTCCCATTAAATTGGTGAGGAAACTGAAGCTGAGAAGAATTGACTTATTCAAAATCATAGGGCTAATAAACAGAAAACCATATCCTGATGCTAATCTTTCTTACTGTTTCATATTCTCTTCACTCTACATTTTTAGATGCTTTAGGCTGTTATCTTTCCCTTTCTACTCTCCAATATTAACTATTTGCTCCAAACTGATTTTGACTCATTCTCCAATTATATATAATTTCCACTTCTGTAGGTTTCATCCCTTTTTGGAATTCCCTCCTCATTGCTGTCAACAGGTCAAATACTACTTTATTTCCTCTTCCTTCTACCCTAGATTATCAGCAATACCTCTCATTAGTATGTCACTTTTTATTTTCTATTTTAAAGTTTTTATTGATTGATTTAGAGAGACCAACAGTGAGCAGGGGAGGGGCAGAGAGAAAGGAGGCAGAGAGAGAATTCCAAGCAGGCTCCACACTGTCGGCCCGACTTGGGGCTTGAACTCACTAAAACTGTGAGATCATAACCTGAGGCAAAACCAAGAGCCAGACACTCAACTGACTGAGCCACCAAGGTGCCTCTGTATGTCACTTTTTAGATTACAATATGCTTTCAAATATATTTTCTTTGGATCTTAAAGACCTTCTGAAGTAGATAAGGAAAACTCTTTAAAGAAAAATAATATCAGAGAAAATAAGTGGCCTAACAGGGGCTTAAAATCAGAAACTCTGACTTTAATTACATCCTGTCCTTACTTTATTATCAAGCTATGCTGCCTTTCCCTACATCTAACTCCTGCAGTATTTTCTGTCTTGACCACTAATTTGGCAGTTGATATAATATCAATTTAGGTTTACCAGGGATTATACTCTGTCTCCTCTCCAAGGACAATTCCAATATATTTATGAAATCAATCATACCCGTGTTCTTTAAAAATCATTTCATAAGTGCTTGAGCTAGAACTGCTGTACAATAAACTGTATAATACAGTGTATAATTTGATCAGTTTTAACATATATCATCACTACAATCAAGATACGGAAAATTTCCATGACCCCTAGACATTTGTGTCTCTTTGCAATTTCTCCCTCCTACTCCTCTCAGGAACTAACGATCTGCTTTTCATTTTAGATTAGCTACATTTTCTAGAATTTTACATTAATAGAATTATATAATATAGACTTTCTTATTTATCTGGCTTCTTTCACTGGGTATAATTATTGAGATTCATCCATGTTGTTGGGCTCAAGAATCTGGCTTTTTATTACTGAGTGCTGTTCTATTTGTATAGATATACCAGAATCTGTTTATCATTTAACTGTTGACAGACGTTTGAGTTATTTCCAGTTTGAGACTATTACAAATAAAGCTGTTATGAACATTTGTGTAAAATCTTCATGTGGACATTACATGGAGGTTCTTAATAATTTCTTTTTCTATACCATTTACATATTATCTTCTTTCTAGTAACACTAATTATAGTGCAGTGATTCTCACTGGGCATCCCTTTATGGCCACAAAAGGATCATTGCTCTACCTCAGTAGCTTACGTATAATAGATGATCAACTGTTTACAGATCTTGCTGTCTTCTAGATCCACATGCTACTTAAGAGACTGAGGTTGTGTGCATTCTATAAATGCCTAACAGAAAGGGCAATTAAAGAATGTTGGAAGAAACGTTTGTGGTTTATGGTGCTTATTTCTGGAATAAACATATTCTTTTACATTGAATTACATTATTAATAAAAGTGTAACTGCAAACAACAACAAAATAAAACTTGAAACAAAATACATGAAGAGTTTAACATACACAACATGCAAATATTTTATAGAAAACCTGTTAAAACAGCTAGTTTAAGAACAGAAGAGCCATAACTCAAAGTAAAAACCTCATGCTAAAATTACACAGAATATGAAGGAACTAGTGAAAATTGCTACTCAATTACTTCTCTCTCTAAAAACTTATTAAGTTACAATAGTATGTTTTTCACTATTATTTTCCTTAGAATCAAGATTTTTTTTCCTTTACAAATAGTATAGTACCACAATTTTAAATTTTGTTCTAAGAAAACTTGTTATTCTGTTGTCAGTCTAAGCAAAACCAAATATATGTATTTTTCTATGAAAGGAAGTACACTTTTTAGAATGGATTCACATGAGTACTCATATCTGAGAACACTTTTACTTTCTCTGAACACTTATAAAGTATATGTGATCTTTAATTTGATGATGGTTTATTTTCCAATAGTCTTCCTTAAGTGTTTATTAATGTTTTCAGGAAGAATTTCAAAGAGATTTCTGTATCTGAGCTATAAAGAAATCATTTAACTTTTATAACTAGCCATATTTTATAATCAAACAAAGATTTCAATCATTTTGCTACAGGAGGAAGTCCTTCTTAGTTCAGAATTTAAGAGACTGAGATTTACCTGGACTAAAACAATAAATCAGTTAAACTTGTAACACTCAACTATTAGAATTTCCTCTCATTGCTGGTAGCCAGAGTCACGCTGATTGTTAATTTCTGTATCAAGAGAAGAGAAGTTAATATAGATTGATTAACTCACCAAGTGACTTTATCTCTTTCTTGGCTCAGAATTCAGAGAAAGTAGTTTTTTAAATTGTTATAATGAGGAAACTAAACGTTAAATTAACTTGCCTGCAGTCCTATAAATAAATAAGAACAGGATTTGAACAGAGGTCTGACTAAAAAATTCAAATTCCCAGTCCCTTCCCCTATCCCATCATATTGCCATTCACAAGGATTCAATCATAATACACAAGGAGTATCAGCTTTAACATCAATTCATTATTACTAGAAAGAAAGCTTGAAGTCGGGTCTTATTCACAGATCCTTACAGGAGCAAGTTAAATTCAAGTCAGTTTTAGTTAATTAGCATTTAAAGAGTTCTTTTTTTTCCCCTAAAGAGTTTTTAAGTGCTCACATCAACTACTGGAGTTCCAATGTGTTTGTTTTAAGATATGTACACAAGTACAGTGGCTTTACCCAACAGGCCTTTGCACTGCTGCCAACTTTATTTTTATTTTGAGAGAGAGAAAGCACAAGCAGGGGAGGGGCAGAGAGAGAGGAAGAGAGAGAGAATCCCAAGCCAGCTCTGAAATGTCAGTGCAGAGCCTGACGTGGGACTTAAACTCACAAACCCAACCGTGATATCATCACACAAGCAGAAATCAAGAGCCAGACGCTCAACCAACTGAGCCACCCAGGTGTCCCTACTGCTGAACTTTAAATGTGTCTTATTATGGATTCAATCTTGTCTCCTCCCTGTCCAATATGTTGAAGTCTTATGCCCCACAACTGAGAATGTTACCTTATTGGGAAACAGGCTCTCTACAAAGGTAATCAAGTTAAAATGATGTAATTAGGATGTCGTTATATAAAGGGGATATGACACACAGGGAGAACAAGTGAGGACTGGAGGTATACTGCCACAAGCCAGAGGCAAGAAGAAAGGCATAGAAGGGATCGTGCCTGGGTTGCCTGAGTGGCTCAGTCGGTCAAGTATCCGACTTCGGCTCACATGATCCCATGGCTCGGTGCTGACAGCTCAGAGCCTGGAGCCTGCTTCAGATTCTGTGTCTCCATCTCTCTCTCTCTGCCCCTCCCCCGCTCGCACTCTGTATCTCTCTCCCTTCCAAAAATAAACAAACATTAAAAAAAATTACCGAAGAATAGATAGTTCCCTCATAGGTTCCTTCCCTCAGAAGGAATCAACCCTTCCAACAATTTGATTGTGGACTTGATTTAACTACACTAAATTTTAACGAACTCAATATTTCAATTAAAAGGCAGAATAAGGGGCGCCTGGGGGGCTCAGTCGGTTGAGCGTCCGACTTCAGCTCAGGTCACGATCTCACGGTCCGTGAGTTCGAGCCCCACGTCGGGCTCTGGGCTGATGGCTCGGAGCCTGGAGCCTGCTTCCGATTCTGTGTCTCCCTCTCTCTCTGCCCCTCCCCCGTTCATGCTCTGTCTCTGTCTCAAAAATAAAAATAAACATAAAAAAAAAATAAAAATAAAAAAAATAAAAGGCAGAATAGGATTAAAAATGCAAGCCCAACTATATGCTCTTTATAAGAAAGAAAGAAATAAAAGGACACAGGTATGTTAGAAGATATACCATGCAAACAATAAAGACAGGCTGGAGTGATATTTTTTTTTTTAATTTTTTTTCAATGTTTATTTATTTTTGGGACAGAGAGAGACAGAGCATGAACGGGGGAGGGGCAGAGAGAGAGGGAGACACAGAATCGGAAACAGGCTCCAGGCTCTGAGCCATCAGCCCAGAGCCTGACGCGGGGCTCGAACTCACAGACCACGAGATCGTGACCTGGCTGAAGTCGGACGCTTAACCGACTGCGCCACCCAGGCGCCCCTGGAGTGATATTTTTAATATCAGATAGACTTCAAGACAAAAATATTACCATAGATACAGAGGTGTGTAACAATAAGAAATGTGTGTGCACCTAATAATAACAATGCTTTAAAATACAAGCAGCAAATGAAAGACCCCTGCTTAGCTTAATAACACACCCCCACCCTATCTTCAGTTCCGTAACGCCTCACTTGCAGGGCTTGCACTTCCACCAGTTGACAAACAGGATATCTGCAGTTAGACATCCGTACCCTGGGAGAGCTGTACCCCCACCTTTCCCTACGCAAGACAGGAACAGGTTGTCACATAAATAACGATGACCGCTTTCATCTCGCTTCTGTAAACCTGCTTACGCTCCCAAACCGGAGGTCCCCTGCCGCTTCGCACCCGGGCTCCAAGTTGCATCTGCCGAGAGAAACTCCATTTCCCAAGCTTTCCCAGGACGAAATTACCCCCAACCCTAACCACCACCGAGCAGAGAGCCTAACACCAGCCTGTATGCAAATGTAACTCAAAATGGTATAAAAGACCTGTAACCCCGTATATCGGGGCTCTCCCGCTTTCTAACACTGGGGAGCCCTGGTGCACCAGTAAAGACTCTCTGCCGAAATCGGAGTGCCGAGTGGTTCTTTGCGCCAACTCTCATTCCATAGGGCCTAGGAGCTTGGCTCCTAACACTTAGGGTAAAAATTATAGCTTTCAATATACATATTAGAAAAGAATGTCTAAAAAAAAAAAAATCAATGGCCTATGACCATACACCCTGCCACCTCCCATTAGGATGACTCCGATTAAATAAAAAATCACAAATCACACAGAAAATAACAAGTGTTGGTGAGGATGTGGAGGAAAAAAATCCTTGTGCACCACTGGTAGGAATGTAAGTGTAGCCACTGTGTAAAACAGTATTGGGGTGCATACAAACTTAAAAATAGAATTATCATATGATCCAGCAATTCTACTTCTGGTATATACCCAAAAGAATTGAAAGCAGAGACATGAACATCTATTTGTATGCAAATATCCATAGGAGTATTATTCACAATGGCCAAAAGGTAGAGATACTCCAAGTGTCTGTCAACAGATGATGGATAAACAAGATGTGATATATACATACAATGGGATATCATTTAGTCTTAAAAATGAAGGGATTTTGATAGGCACTACAATACGGATAAGTCCTGAGGATATTATGCTAATTAGTTTGGTCAGTCACCAAAGGACATTGTATGATGGTGATATGAGGTTTCCAGAGTAGTCAGAGTCATAGAAACAAAGTAGAAGGATGGCTGCCAGGGGATTAGGGAGGGAGAAGAATGGAAAGTCATTATTTAATGGGTACAGAGTTACAGTTTTGCAAGATGAGAAGAGTTCTAGAGATGAATGGTGGTGATGGTTGCATAACAATGTGAATGTATTTTATGCTACTGAACTGCACACTTAAAAATAGTTAAGGAAATAAATATGTAAATGTATATTTCACTGCAATTAAAATGAATCAGGGCGCCTGAGTGGCTCAGTTGGTTGAGCATCTTGACTCTTGATTTCGGCTCAGGTCATGATCTCAGGGACCTGGGATGAAGCCCTGCATCTGCCTCTGTGCTGAGTTATGGAGCCTGCTTAAGATTCCCGCCCCCCCCCCCCCCCCCCCCCCCCCGCTCTTTCCCCTACTCATACAGGTGCTCTCTAAATTAAAAATAAATAAAAAAATCAATGGCCTAGGCTTCTACCATTGAATAGGAAATAGAGCACAGAACAAATTAAAGCCAAAATGGTTCTTTAAAGAGAATCTTTAGCTACAATGCAAAATTGATAAACCTTCAGATAGAATGATGAGGAAAAACAGAGGAGGAAAAAGCGGGTGGGAGATAGCAAAAAGAAAACCTGGAAAAGATATACAGAATGACCAGGATGGTAGAATATTCCAAAAACCAAGGGTGCAGAATATCTCAAGGAGTGGTTTTCAGTGTCAAATGCTGCTGATAGGTCAAATAAGATATAAACCAGTCTATTCAATATAATCACAAGGAAATACTGATGACCTTATAATAGCACATAGTAGAGAGTTAGACTGCAATTGATAAAGAATGTACAGAAATGAGGAAGTAAAAACTGTGAGTATAGACAATCCAATCTGAAGAAGTCTGCTTCTAAAGATAGAGCAAGGGAGTTCACTGGAGGGAAATAAGGGCTCAAGGGAGGATGCTGGTATTTTTATAGAATGGGAGAAACTAGAGAATGCTTTTCCCCCAGATTTATTATTTTTATTGTGGTAAAATATAGACAGATTGTTTTGATAGTTGTTGGAAAAGACTCAGAGAAAAAGGAAAAGTTGAAGATACAGGAAACAGTGATAACAGACAACACGAGGTCCCTGGACAGGGAGAAACTGGATTCAATGCCTGAGTGAAAAAATTAGCCTTAAACAGGAGACCCAGTGACAGGAAAAAAGAGTTCAAGGAAGGGTGCAGTTACAGTTTACAGGTGGGTGGTGACAAGTAGTGAGAGTTCTTGTCTGACAGCTTTGGCTTTTATGTTATTTCTCTTTGAAACTATAGGTAGAGGTAGAATGCTGAGAAGAGAGGAGATAAAGTACAATTTTGAGGAAAATGAAACATGAGAAATGTATGGAGATAAAAAACCCAGAAGGACGGCTAGGAGGTACTGAAAGACCCAAATAAAACTGGGAGACCACAAATTTGTGGTGGCAATAATCTATGGTTTTTGAGTTTTATCTCAATAAACTGTAAAAAAAAAAAATAATCAATGACTTTGAATTGTTCTTTAAAAAAGAACAATAATCACAAGTCAATATTAACACTTATATAGTAGTCAATATGTACCAGGCATTGTTCTAAGTACTTTTTGCATATTAAAAAATTTAATTCTCACACAATCTTGGAATAGGTATCCCGTGGCATCTTCATTTTACCAATAAGGAAAACAAAGCACAAAGAAGTTAAGGGAACTGGCCCAAGACCACACAAGTAGTAAGTAAAAGAGTCAAGATTTGAACCCAGTCTACTCTTCACACTATTCTGTACTGGCTCTCAAAGTAAACCTAGTTGAGCAAAGTAGAAAGAAATGAGGAAGACATAATACCAAGTTGGCGAAAAAAAACAGAGGCAGTGACTCCTGTAATACAAACAATTCTCACAGAAGTATGGTTTGTATAGTTTTATACAGCACGCAAAAGGCACCAAATATAAAAGCAACTGTGCTCATACAGTAACAGAAAGTCACAAAAAAAGTGAGCAGTGTTGGCAGATCCAAAGAAGAAAGGAGAAAAACAAAGAGCCAAAAAAAAAAAAAAAAAGTAAAATTCAGGTAGTCAAAACGTAAAAAGGACAAAAAGATAAAGTGGAAGGAAGAAAACATACAACACACACACACCAGTAAATACCACCAGTAAAAGAAATACTAAATGGAAGCAAAGTAGGTATGTCTGAGTCCCTGAAAACTCATACATTTAATTTTTCTGTTTAGACCAAAGATGTCCCAATTTTATCAAAGAGCACAAATAAGATATTTAATAGAAACTAGTATTGAATATGCTTGCTTTTCCTGCTAATAGTAGGTGAGGATCAGACACTTAGCAAGTTAAGATCTAAATTAAGAGGAAATCAGTTAAATCTAAAGTTGCTTCAGAGGCCAGAGGGGCAGTTCCACAAAATTCTGATTCCAGAGATTCAGTCTTGGTTATATGCTACCCCAACACGTCTGTAGTTGTGCTGAATACATCCAAAACAATCAAAGCCAAATGAATAGCCAATTCCCTCAACACATAGAAATACATACATTTTAATAGCTGTAGGAGAGCAATACAGAATACAGAAACTATAAATTGAGTGGGTATAAACCAATTGTAAGTTTTAAAAGCTATACTAAAAATTATTAAAATAGGAGAACATTCAATGTGGAAACAAGGACAATGTTCTCCAAGAAGAGTGACACATTTTCGTCCACCAGTTTTCATTATTCGAAGAAGGAATTATCAATACGACATACCATGATGATACAAGTCAGTGATTTACTCCACAATGAGTTATGTAAAAATGTGCTAAGTTCACCTTTGGCACTAATAATGTTAGTGAAGAAATTAATGTAATAGTCAATGTACCTTCAAGCAGGAGTATAATATAAATCTAATGTATACAATCACTATTTTAGATCCTGTGACTAAGAATCTAGAGACTTCCAGCTCATTGCCCAAAATGGGGTGATGTATTTCCAACATAAAGAACAAAAAAACCAACGTGGCTTTCAGTTTAACAGGGGATAAATTTTGCCCAATCATTCTTAGGTATCTGGAGAATCATCTGTTGCGGTCATCAACGTGGGACATTTAAAGTAAAAACACCCCAGGGGTCCCTGGGGGGCTCAGTCAGTTAAGTGTCCAGTATCTGGTCATCAATGTGGGGCATTTAAAGTAAAAACACCCTAGGGGGGAGGGGGGAGGGGAGGGGGGAGGGGGGGAAGGGGGCTCAGTCGGTTAAGTGTCCGACTTCAGCTCAGGTCATGATGTTACAGTTTGTGGGTTCCAGCCTGCATGGGGTTCTGTGTTGATAGCTGGGAGTCTGAAGCCTGCTTCAGATTTTGTGTCTCTCTCTCTCTCTCTCTCTCTCTCTCTCTCTCTCTCTGCCCCTCCCCTACTTGTGCTGTCTCTCAAAAATAAAGGTTAAAAATTTTTTTTTAAAGTAAAAACTCCCCATAAAGTTTATATGAAAAGTATGCTCAATAGCAGTCTACAAAATATCAGAAAACTACAAGGGGAAAAATATATACATACATTTGATATATGTAATATTTTTAAAGATATTAAAAAAACTATAGCCGGAAGGAGCCTAATTAATTAGGGATCCCCTAACTAATGAAGAAAACCCCTTTAAAAGAGCCTTTGATGCTTGACCACTTTCAGTGACAAGTGTTTTATCCTTTATAGGCTAGGAAGACATACTAAAAGTTTAAGAGAACCATTCTAGGCATAGAGGATATCGCTCGTTACTGGTTTTTATACAGCCATCAAAATTGTCTTATAATTACAATATACTGTTAATCACTCCCTCCAACATTTTATTATGAAAAATTTCAGACAAAGCAGAAATTTAAAGAACTTTACAAATGAATGCTTGCATAACCATACCTAGATTCTACCATTAACATTATAATACTTGATTTATCACATATCTATCCATCAGCCAATCCATCTTGCTTTCTGATGTTGTACTATGTAAAGTTTATTTATTTTTGAGACAGAGAGGGAGAATCCCAAGCAGGTTCTGCACTGTCAGCACAGAGCCTGATACGGCACTCGATCCCACAAACCCAGAGACCAGGAACTGAGCTGAAATCAAGAGTTGGACTGGACTTTCAAACAACTGAGCCACCAAGGCATCTCCTGAACTATGCAGTTTCTGAAGCAAAGTCTGATAGTAATACTAAGGATGTATAATAAACCTGACAAGCACTTGGGGCTCTTGGCATGTAATCTTCGGTGTTGCTACAGGACAAACATCAACCATATAATTCCTTTAATTCATGGTGAATGAAAATATATTTTATTACCCGTTATATTTAGCTATGAGGTGTACCAAAGTAGTAAAATGCTAATTCTGATGACAGACTTGAGTTTGAAACCTGGATATCAGTTTCCTTACTTGCTAAATAAGATATTAGGCAATATCAAGAGTTAATGTGAAATTTAAATGAGATGTTGTATGCAACGTTTAGTACAATGCTGGCTTTTTGAAAGGGCACAACAAACGTTAGCAATTATCATCCTTAGCATATTCGTCCATTCAGTCTACCCACAATAGGTTCTACTTGTTATGTGGTTATACATACCTATGCAATTATTTGTGGCATTTCCCTCCTACTTTGTGTTCTAATAATATTGGGAAATCTATTTTACTGAGATTAAAGAGAGAATGAGGGGGAATAGGTCCAAAGCACATGCATTCTCCATTTTCCCACTCCACTCCCTTAAGGAAATCTATATTCACTGTTACCAAAAGCAGTAGTGGTATACACGAGGAAAACACACTGGACACATCTTTTGCTTTTTAGCACCTGGGTGACAGGTGATTGATAAACTGCCTAATTGTGCTCTGCCCACTTTAGATAACCACTGCTCCCTCCTAATCCCTCATTTGAACACATAATTATAATTTCTATAAAATTTTGCCCAATCCAAATAAAATGTGCTGTCGTCACTGATCACATGTCCAAATGCCTTTTATATCTGCAGAAAGCATATGTATGTCAATTTTGTTGTGTGGCATGCAAGTGGATGAAAGACACAAAACTTCCACCACCTACATACCTCTTTAAAGACATGATTTTCAAGTAGAAGCTTGTAAAAACAAGCTTGAAATCTACTTTTCTGCTCACCTTGGAAGATTAGTCTTAATGTTTTCTCTTTGCCAGAGGAATCAGAATCTAATTGCAAAACTTAAAATTACTCCTATATCACTTCAAGCAAGTAACATACTCTGTCTACTGATAAACCTTCTGCAGTTAAGATATATATTAAATATTAAAAGGTATGGCAAAGATAAAGAATACTTCATCTTAAAAATTAATTTGGGTGAGACTTCTTTAGCCATACTTTCAAAAAATTATTTTGTCTTTTGAACCATGTATTTTACATATTCAAAAATAAATACAACTCTAAAATAATAAATAAAACCAATGAACCATATCAAATTGGTAGCTAAACAGAAAAATATTCCAAGGGACTTCTGAACACCCTAAGTATTCCCATTATACACCCTTCATAGAATATATTCTAAGGACAAAAATAAGGGCAAAGAACTCTTAAAATTTGGGGGAAGTTTAATGATAGTAGAATATTGTTACGGTTATTTTTAAAATGACTGCATGTATACACAGTAGGATAAAGTTAAGTATGTTAATTCTATTAGGCACCAAGATTTTCATTTGAGACAAATATAAAATCAAAGAAGTCTGCTATGTTAAATCTGAATTGGATATATCACTATGAACGTATGATTGAATAAGCAAAAAACATTTTTCAGTTCTCTCCTCTGAAAGGGCCTCGAAGCAATGATATTCCAGCAGCAATGAATATGCCAACATCCTGATCTTGGTTTCTACATACCATTTCTCACCAAAAAGAACCAAGACTCCTTAAACAACCCATTCCAGATCCAGAGCAAAGAAAGTAACAAGGCAAGCGTAGGGTACCTTGTGCCAGAAAGCACCCCAAGAGTGCTTCAATGGCAAGCAGGAGTTAAAAAAAAAAAAAAAAAAAAAAAAAAAAAAAAAAGACACAGGAGCCAGGGTGAAAGAGTTCCTACTGTCCAAATGTGGGGCAATTTGATCGAAAAGAAAAATGACTGTAATGGTTTATTCAAAAAAATGCATGCATTAAAACCCAGGAGTCCATAGTGTGTCATGCAAAAAAGGAAGAAAAAAAAATCTCATTTGCCATCATTGGGGTAATTATTTCCCTAACCCTTTACTCTGAATATTGACCATTGAAGGAAAGAAATTAAGCATTTACTCCACATTTTTTAGGAAGAACTTTAGTTTGCCCCTAGTTAATGATGAAAATCTTTCTTACAGAAAATCTCCAGTAAAAGTGATTTACTCAAAAGTCACCAAGGAGTGCTGAAATCACTAAGTAAAAGGTAGGATATTTGCTTGGTGTCAAAGTATTACCCCAAGGCTGCGTACAAATCACAAACAGGCAAACCACACCCTTATAACAGATTTGGTAGTCACCACTTTAGTGGTCATCTGGCATCACTAACAATGTAGCAGTCTGACATTATCTCCCTATTTATGAAGCAATATGAAGTACATAGTATTACCTATTAAAAATATTCTTGCCAAAGAAGTTTAACTTCAAGCTAATCAAGTTTTTCTTTAGACTTAACTTCCAGTAACAGAAAATTCAAGGGGATAGGGGAATAAATTAAAAGCCACTGTGAGGAAATAGGTAAGTCTCGAATGTGGGAGCATTTATAAGACAACTGCTTTGGCCAACTAAGTGTCAAAAAAAAAAAAGGAGATGGGTACTAATCTTTTTAAAAGGGACTAAAGGCATAATCATCAAATGCAATGTATTCATCTTGACCAAATACTGAAAGGGAAAAAATTTCTCAAGGAGGCTTTAGAATAAAGGGGAAATTTGCATATGGATTATTTAGATAATGATATGGGGGTTAAGTAGAAGACTGTCCTTATTTTAAGGAAATACATGCTGAAATATTTGAAGGTCCTGATGTTTACAACTTACTTTCAATTGTTACGCACAGAAAGACAGGGAGAAGACAGGAAACAATAAATGTTACTGACCCTAGGTTGTGGAGTATTCACTATTTTTTTCTCCACTTCATAAGGCAAATTTTTCATGATAAAGTTAAAAGTGCACCTGTACTGAAAAGCAAGGTAGAAAATATTCCTACACTGGAATTATATCTGGGTACAATTTCACTTCTAGTTGTGGGGCGTGAGGCAATTATCATTAAATATGTCTCATCTATAAAATTCAAGGAATAGTATCTAAGCCATTAGGTTGTCCTGAGAATTAAATAAGACCACATATGTAAAATGCCTAGCAGTGTTGCACAAAACAAATCTGGTTTCCAGAATTAATGAATGTTAGCCTAAAATACGAGACTAAAGGAAAGCATGATTTTCACATTGCGTGATAAGGAAACTACATTAGCTACAATTAAATATTATTAACCACTGGCAGTCAATGTGAAGTAATGAGGGAAATGAAGATTTATATAATGCTTTTTTTTAATCCAATAATTCCAAATGAAAGCCTAGGCAAAAGGAAATCACAAAATTTTTACCTATCCAAACTATTCTCCATCTACCAAATTGTTCAGTTTGTTTATGGTATTAGCCTATATCCGAATAAAACTGTAAGAAAATAAGTGGAAGCGAATCTCTTCCTGACCTCAATAATCTACTTATGTGTTGAAAAACTTAAGTTTTTGTCTTCATTTCTGTAAGTTCCCATAAAGTATACAATTACTGGTCCTTATTTTAAATTCCGGTTAAGATTCATAGAACTCACAAGGATGCAATTTCCTTTCATCAGTTCTAATATACTTGTCATTTCACTTGCAGGTAACCTCTTTTCCTGGTTAGGCCACCAGAAAATGACTAGATGAAGAGTGATCCTCAGGTAGGGAAGAAAAAGAGGCGCTCGCTGTTATTATTTTTTAAGAGTGCCATCCTTTTCTTTCCAGCACCAGAGAAAAAGCAGCAGGGGAGAGGGGGAAAACAGCGAGGTCTCAGGCTCGACCAGGTGAGAGGAGGTAACACCTCTGCCTTCTTTGGGTTAGGGTGTCGGGGCAAACGGGCATGCAAATGATGGGGAACACCCTGAAAGATCAGGGTGATTTCTCTTGGCGGGGGGGGGTGGGGGTGGGGGGTGGGCAAGGCTAGTCTCCTCCCTGAAGGATTAAATGCCACCGAGGGGACGCTGTGGGGTGTCTCCCGGAGCGGATGGGGTAACAAGACCAGGCTTTCCTTCCCGTCCAGCGCCCAGATGGGGGACGCGTGGTGTCAGCCCCTCGGCGGGCGCACCCCGAAGACACAGGCGGCGAGAAGTGGCTGGCCCAGACCCCAGCTGGGACCGGGCGGCCCTCTCGCCCTCCCCTCCCCATTACCTGCGGGCGGCGGTGCCGGGGCCCGGAGGCCTGGTGCTCCTCCTCCTCCTCCCCGCCAGGCTGAGGCGGCGAGGTGGCGGCGGCGGCGGCGACAGCCCGGGGGGAGGGGGCGGAGCGCGCGGCTCGCTGCCTCTCTCCTCCCCCGGGAGGCTGAGGGGACCCTATCTCGGGCCGCCGCGCCTAGGCCCGTGGACAGCCTGTGGCTGGGGCATGGCGGTACAACCAGCAGCGTGCCTGCGAGGTGGGAGAGTGCGAAGCGGCTGGAGGGAAGCACCCGCGGCGCTCAGAGGGGCCTGAGGGGAGGAGCGAGGGGGCCCGGGGCGCCGCGCGCGGGCGGCCGTTGGGGGCGGTTGGCCGAGGGCAGGCGGCGGTTTGGGGAGCGCGGCGACGGCTCGCGTTTTTCTCGGCGGGGTGGGGAAGGGGAAGGGGAGTGAGGGGAGGGGAGGGGGAGGTTGGGAGGGAGCCGCCGCCGCGCGCGTGCGGGCCGGCGCCGCGGCCGTTGCCGCTCCGCTCACTCCAGCCTGTTTGGGGGCACTTTGTTTGTGTCCCACAATGCTCTGCGCGGGCGGCCGGGCTGGGGAAGGGGAGGGAAAGTGGGCGGGGCGGAACGAGCTCGGAGGCGGGGCGCCAGCGGGGTGGGGGTCGGGGAAAACGCGGTTAAAGCGCAAGCGCAGAAGAGGCCGCTCCCGGTCGTCGGGACTAGAGCAGTGGGTGCCTTGGTGTCCTTGCACACCCGTGGGTTTTGACACCGTCTGTGCGTGTTTATGTATACGTACACGTGCGGATTTACATTAATATGCGGCATAAGTACTGCCCAATTTGTCCTTCCTCTAGCCGTCCCCACTTAACGCTGAGAGAAGCATTTCTAGGCATGGTTCACGCTTCTTGCATTTTTTTTTTTCTTTGAACTGAAAACGAAAGAAACTCCTCGTTTCTTGAGTGGTTTCTGTAGCGGGGCTGAAACCGGAACGCCCAGCCTCTTTCGGTGAGGTGGGTGAGTCAGTAGTCCGCCCATTTTTCACCCTGGGAACCAAGGCCAGCGAAGAGGTAAGACCAAACAGGTGAGGGACGCGGTCCCTTACTTTGTAGACAACAAGCCCGCGGCCGGTCTGCCCGATCCCGAACCGCCTTTGCACCCACTGGCATTCTCTCAAGGTGCTCTAAGATTGTTCTAGCATTTCTCTGAGCGATCTGGCAGGAAGTGCGGTTCTGAAATGACTGGAGAAATCAACACTCAAATCTGTCTCATTCCCCCCAAACACGGGGGCACCTAGAGCTGTTCAAAAAATGTGCCAATTCCTTACACAACCTCGAGTCTCATTTTATTACACCATCACTTCCTCGGGGCCTTCCTGCGGGGGGAGTGTGCGCTGCACCCCAAAGTGATCGATACTGCCTGAGGGATTTTAAAGTTCTTGGTCTACTGCAGAGTCCTGTAAAGTGTTAAAATACCCAAGACCTTAAGTGCTCGCTTCCGCAGGCCGGGCGGGACTTGAGACCCGGCGGTAGGAGGGGCGCTCACTGCAGGCGGAAGCGCGCCCCAGGTGCGTGGAGGCTGACTGGGTTGCCGGCCTAGAGGCCCAGAGCGCCTCGGGCTTTTTGCTCTGAGTACTGTGTTTTCCCACGCCTCCAGCTTTGGAGCCGAAAGACTTCTCTCCAAAGGGCTTTTTGTGCAAGGTGAGTTGACGTCCTGCTTGACGTGGAGTGGATTTTTTCTCTGAAATACTTGGCGGCATCTAACATCAACCCCTTCTCTAATCCCTTTGAGAAAAAGCCAAGCATCTTGGCGCCCTAATTCTAACCATTGTACTCTACTTGAGAAATAAAGGCAATGAAAATAACGTCTAATTTTATAGTCTTTTGCAGTTACAACACATTCTTAAGTATGTAAAATGTTCAATCCCTCATGGCAATTATATAGGTTTCACAATTATGCCCACCATCGTTTTTATTATTCCCATTTCACAGATGAGAAAAGTCAGAAGGATGCGAATTAGTCCCAGCAAGTTTTGTGCTGAGATTTGCAGAAGGAGAAGGCAGAGGCTTAACCTTAGGAGAGGGGTGGCAGCAAAAGCAAGGATCTGGAAGGGGCAGGAGCTTGAGGCCCTGGTGGGGTTTGTGTTAGAGTGTGAGCAGAAGGTAAAAACTGGAGAAGAGTGAGGGTGGGAATAAAGGAGTGAAACAAATCCCATCTATCTACCTAGGGCATTTGATAAGT
Organism: Felis catus; assembly: GCF_018350175.1. Taxonomy (NCBI): domain Eukaryota; kingdom Metazoa; phylum Chordata; class Mammalia; order Carnivora; family Felidae; genus Felis; species Felis catus. Next base: position 27,017,248 of record NC_058377.1, read on the forward strand.
CAGTCAGTAAAACTCATTAGGTAAACCTTGACTGTTTCTTAAGGGACCCAGGTGGCAGCTCCTTCAGAGGCTAGAGGAGTGGTGTTGACACACACAAAAATCTTTCCTGAGGTTATTCTCACCTCTCCTTTTCTCTTCCTTTTGTGCTTTTGAATTCTATATTTAAAAACTCGATCATCTCTCGCCCCACCTTCACCCCAGGTGTGGAGGATCAGTTAACCAACAAAAGGCTGTTGGGCCCTAAGGGCACAGTGCTAGATACTTGGAGAGGGTGTGAGAAAAAATACCGAGATTAACTTTGTAGGAGCCCTCTATGTTTTGGCTTTGGGCAGGGTCAGTTTCTGTGGCTACTGCAGCCTCCCACCTTTTTCTTCCTGGGCGAGAAGAGACTTGCCTTTGGGTTGGTGGAATAAGTAGGCCTTTCTTTGACAGTAGGTTAAATAATACTGCTGCAGGATTTTATGAAACCAGAATCCTGCTCACAGGTGAAACAAACAAATGAAAACCCCATGAGGAACTTTAATTATTAACCTGGTATAGATGATTCTGAGGAAATCAAGTTCCAGGGAGACAGCTCATTTCAGCCATGAGATGTTTTGGGGACCAAATTTTGGCACAAATGGCAGTTTCTTGTAGTAGACCCTTAGAACTGAATGGGTATTTAGTTTTTTAGTCCCCAATCTATTTTAGAGCTAGAATGCTTTCAACTCAACAGAAAGATCTCTAGTCTGACTTGGATAATCCCAGTGGAGGAGAGCTTATTACTGCACAAATCATCCTTGTTCTCTTATTAGATCATCCCAACTGTATTAAAAATAACTTGCTCCCCACCCCAAACTTTGCACCTCTTGTATTTTCATTTCATCATCCACTTAATTGAACTGATAGGGAAAAATCTGTTATAAGATGGCCAACAGGACTGATAGGGAAATTCCAGTCCCAGAGGGAAGGCTCTTCTGGGTTCTTCTTCCTGCCCCACTTGCCATGCGTGCGCCAAATTGTCACTAATACAGAAGTAACAGACTATAAATTGTTCCTTCTGCTTATGCTCAGGACTCAGACCCCTGGAGAGTGATCTCCTCTGAGCCCCTGGTGTGAAATAAGCCTCCTGCCTTCCAAGATCTCCGAGTGCCACTTGGTGCCTTCGCCAGGTGATCCAGACCAGGTTCCGTAACAGAACAAGTCATGTCGGCTACCACCACTACATCGTGATTCCAATCCATTAACAAGTCTTGAATTTGTCCATTCCTGTTGCCACCATCCTAATCTAAAATACCAGTAGTTTGGGGGCACCTGAGTGGCTCAGTTGGTTAAGCGTCCAACTTTGGCTCAGGTCATGATCTCGAGATTCTTGAGTTCAAGCCCCTGGGGCTCTGTGCTGACAGCTCTGAGCCTGAAGCCTGCTTCAGATTCTGTGTCTTCCTCTCTCTGCCCCTCCCCCTCCTCTCTGCCCCTTTCCCGCTCATTTCTGTCTCTCAAAAATAACAAAAAAATAAAATAAAAAATAAAATACCAATAGTTTGTGCCTGGAGAATTATAATATCACTTATTTGGTTTTTCAAATACCCTCTTTCTTCCTTTCATTCTCTACATGGTTGGCAGTATAAGAATGCATAAGGATCATATTGCACAACAATTGGCTTCCTAGTGTTCTTAGGATAAAGTCCCCAAACCTTTAGGGTTTATGACACAGTACAATCTGGGCTATGTCAATATCTTCAGCTTCATCTGTTGTTATACTCTGTCAAGGAACATGCCAGTCAGAGAATTTTTCCCCCACATCTTCTAAAATGCCACACTCTTTCCGCCGATGCACACATTATTCCCTCTGTGTTAGAAATACTTTCATTCCTTAGCTAATTCCTCTCAATATTGAGATCTCATTTATATATGAACTTTATTGAGGTGTAATTCACATGCCGTGGAGTTTACCCACTTAAAGTGTATAATTCAGTGGATTTTAGTGTATTCACAGAATTGTGAAGCCATCACCACAATCAATTTTTGAACATCCTCCTTACCCCAAGAAGAAACTCGTACACTCATTAGCAGTGATTACCACTGGAATTCTAATGACTCGTCATTGAACACTGTAATCCCAGAGCCCAGCACAATGTCTAGCACATAATAGGTATTTGATAAACGTTTAATGGATGAACAAGTTGATGATGAAATACATGAATGTGGAAGCCAGTTTTATCACCTGGTAGAATGGCAGCTTCCCAAGACCTACAATGTCAGGGAAAAAGCTTGTGTTTCAATAAATGTACCCATTCCTCCCTAAGATGCCAGAATACCCAAGATTAGATTTCATCCTTTTTATTTTTTGAAGATTCTTCTGGTCTTTAAGATACAACTATTGGAACACAACTCATCTTCAGAAAAGGAATTTATGGTTTAATTTTAATTTTTTAATTCAAGGAAGTGGGCAGTGATTTAATCTTAATGCTTATGTCTGTTCTTAGTCCCACCTCCCCACCGGACACAATACTATTTTTCTCTTTCACATGACTCTCAACCAAACTTCTCAAAAGAATTATCTATACTCACTGTTCTTCATTTTTGAACTTTCTTCATTACTTCTCAACCCCTCTAATTTTATTTTCCCTTCACTCCACTAAAATCTTCTTAAAATCACCAGTTATTTTGATGTTGCTAATCCAAAGGTCATTTTTCACTGTTATTTTACTGGACTTTGGAGCAGCATTTGGTCTTGTTGACCATTCTTTCCAACTTGAACACTCTCTTCCTTGTCTTTACTGATATTCCCACTGTGTATCCAAGGTTGAGAACCAATGTTCATACTATATTCCTTGGCCAGTGATTCTTAAAATGAGGTACTCAGGCCTACATGCAGCCTCAGTGTCATCTGTCAAATTGTTAGAAATGTAAATTCTTTTTTTCTTATTTTTTAAAAATACAATTTATTGTCAAATTGGCTTATATACAACACCCAGTGCTCATCCCAACAAGTGCCCTCCTCAATGCCCATCACCCCTTTGCCCTCTCCACCCTCAATTTGCTTTCTGTATTTAGAGTCTCTTGTGGTTTGCCTCCCTCCCTCTCTGTAACTGTTTTTTCACCTTCCCTTCCCCCTTGGTCTTCTGTTAAGTGTCTCAAGATCCACATATGAGTGAAAACATATATTTGTCCTTCTCTGAATGACTTATTTCACTCAGCATAATACCTTCCAGTTCCATCCATGTTGCTGCAAATGGCATGATTCATTCTTTCTCATTGAGAAATGTAAATTCTTAAATCATCCCTAGGCCTATGAATCAGAAGCTCTGGGGTTAGGGCCCAGTGATCTGTGTTTGTATGAACTCTCCCAAGTATTTCGGATCAATGCTCAAGTCTGGAAACCAATGCCCAGGCAACTATTGATTCTTAAATGTATACCACTAGCCCAGTTCTGCCTACCCAGTTCCCTGTCTGCCTATCTAACTGCCTATTAGTTCTACTTTGCTTGGTTGTCTCAGAGACACCTCAGACTCAACATGTCCAAAATAGAGTAATGGCCTTCTGTAAACATAGTTCTCGCTCATTGTTTTCTAAGTCACTGAAGGGTACCACTTCAGATCTAGAAATAAAACTCAGAAACCCAGAATCATCCCTGACACCTCCATCATACACATCCTTGCAGGATATCCATTTGTTTATTCACTTATGTCAATTTTGCTTTCCAAATTAAAGAAAAATAACTTTTTTGCAGTGAAGAATTTTACACGTATAAAATATAGAAGAGTTAAAAAAACATAAAAAATATATGTGTGTACCTATCACCCAAGCCCCCAAATCCAACCAGTGGCCAATGTTGCTTCCTCCATACCCCCAGCTATTTTCCCCTTCCCATATTATTTTGAAGCAAATTGCAGATACCGTATGTAAATATTTGAGTCTATATCTCTACAAAAGATAGAAAAAATGCCACAATGCCATTATAATTTAAAAATAGCAATTATTTTATAATATAAATTATTTACATTTCCAATAGACTCATAAATATTACTATATATGTATAATTTGTTTCAGAGAGGAACTGGCTGATTTGGGTTGGTGTATCTTTTTTTAAATTTTTTAAAATGTTTTTCTTTTAATTTTTTTTTGCTAATTTTTTTAATGTTTATTTATTTTTGAGAGAGAGGCAGAGTGTGATCAGGGCAGGGGCAGAGAGAAAGAGGGAGACAGACTCCAAAGCAAGCTCCAGGCTCTGAGCTGTCAGCACAAAGCCCAATGCAGGGCTCCAACTCACAAACCATTAGATCACGACCTGAGCTGAAGTTGGACACTTAACCGACTGAGCCACCCAGGCTCCCCCATTTATTTTAATTTTTTGAAAGAAAGAGACAGTATGAGTAGGGAAGGGGCAGAGAGAGAGGGAGACACAGAATCTGAAGCAGGCTCCAGGCTTCTAGCTGTCAGCACAGAGCCCCAGGGGCTTACACTCAAGAATCTCGAGATCATGACCTGAGCCAAAGTTGGACTTTTTTAAAAAAATTTTTTTATGTTTATTTTTGAGAGAGAGAGAGAGAGAGCAGGGGAGTGGCAGAGAGAGAGAGGGAGACACAGAATCCAAAGCAGGCTCCAGACTCCAAGTAGTCAGCATAGAGCTGGACACGGGGCTCGAACTCATGGGTTGTGAGATCAGGACCTAGCTGAAGTCGGACCTTAACCAACTGAGCCACCCAGGCACCCCTGGAAGTCGGACTCTTAACCAAATGAGCCACCCAGGCACCCCTGTTGCTGTATCTTTTAAATCTTCTCTATTTAACAGAATTTTTTTTTTTTAACATGTATTTATTATTGACAGAGAGAGAGAGAGAGAGTGCAAGCAGGGGAGGAGCAGAGAGAAAGGAGACATAGAATCCGAAGCAAGTTCCAGGCTCTGAGCTGTCAGCACAGAGCCTGATATGGGGCTCAAACTCACGAACCCTGAGATCATGACCTGAACTGAAGTCGGATGCTTAACCGACTGCACCACCAAAGCACCCCAATCCTCTATTTTTTAAAAAATAATCTTCTATATTTTTGTCTCTGTTTTCCTAGTAATATTTTATTTTTATTTAAGGAAGTAAGTTGTTTGCCCTGTAGTTTTGGTCACAATCTGAATTTTGTCAGTTGCATCCCCATGGTATACTTAACATGTTCCTTTGTCCTCTGTATTTTTTATAAATTGGTAGTACGATCTAGATGTTTTATTAGATTCAGGTTTAATTTTTTAACAAGGTGTTTTCATAGGTGGTGGTGTGTTTTTCCATTAGAAGACACACAGTGTGTGCTTATCTTTCTTCTAATGTAATCTCCTTTGTAACTGCTGTTGAGTAATGCCTGGAGAAATTCATTCATTAGGAGTTTTAAATGGGGATATAATTCTATCATTCTTCACATATTAGCTGCAATGTTTCTACAGAGGGAAGTTACCCCTCTTCAATTATTGGATTACTTAGTGGTTTAATTTATATAAGACAGCAGGATAGATACTTGCTTCTTTCCCTTTTTACTAAATATCTCTTAACCCCATCTACTCTCATTTTCAACTACTACCATCCTGATAAAAAATTCTTAACCTAACTTCCAAGATCTTGAATCTTTGTTATCCTACTCCTCTTACAAGGTCCTGAATGATCTGCTCCCTGCCTATTTCTCCAACCTCATTTTATGCCTCTTTCCTTTTTTTTTTTTTTTTAATTTTTAACGTTTTTTTACTTATTATTAAGAGACAGAGAGACACAGAGCATGAGCAGGGAAGGGGTAGAGAGAGGGGAGACACAGAATCTGAAGTAGGCTCCAGGTTCTGAGCTGTCAGCACATAGCCTGACGCGGGGCTGGAACTCACAAACTATGAGATCATGACCTGTGCCGAAGTAGGTCACCTAACCAACTGAGCCACCCAGGCACCCCATTTTATACCTCTTTCTAGCTCCTTTTCTTACTATATCTGAGCCACACTGACCATTTTTTAAATTTCCTAAATCTTCAATGTCTTCCCCATTTCAGGGCCTTTGTGCATGACCCCTCTGTCTGGAAAACTTTCTCCAATTTCCTCTTTCCATACTAACTCTTAAATTGCTTTTGTAGGGAAGTTTAGACTGGTATTCCAATTATAACCTCTCATATCACCTACTTATCCTTTATAGCACTTCTCGTAGTTGTATTTATGTGACTATTTCTTTAATATTTGCCCCTGCCACTGAACTATTAAGTTCCATGAAGGCAGGGACCATGTCTCTTTGGGCACAATATTTTTTTCCTAAGCTTAACTTAATGCTTGGAATATAGTATGTGCACAAATAATAAATGCTGAATTGAACAACATTGAATTGAAGTCAGATTTGGGAAAAATAAAATACTTTGTCTCTATTTTTAAAGAGCAAATATACGTAACATTTTTTGAGTGCAAAGTACCATTCTAAGTTCTTCTAATATTCACTACAACCATATGAAGTAGATATTATAATTATCTCTACTTCAACAGTTAAGGAAGCTAAAGAGAGATTTAAGCCATTTGCCCAAGCTCACGTTGATAGTAAATGTCAGAGTCAGGATTCAAATCTAAACAATCTAGCTCTAGAACCCAAGGCATCAGGTTCAAATCCTAATGTACTGCAATTTGTAGGAATACACTATGCAAATATCTACGTTGGAGAGGAACTGACCTTAATTTTTTGAATCCTAAATTCAAAAATCCCAACCAAGGGGCTTATTGGTTTAGCTCAGGTCAAGTACTCATCCCTAAACCACTCACCTAATTCAAGGCAATGGACATGATAAGAACATGAGGCTTTCATGCCAGATATGTGGACGCTGAGGAACAGTTTCCAGGAGAATGGGGCATGCCAGGCAGACAATCTCATCGTAGAGTACGCACATATTTCTTCCCATATATCCAATTTCATAAACTCCCTTGTCTGATATAATGTAATTTCATCACACAGAACAACAGATAGCTTGACACCTCTTACTGAGAAACTATTCAAAGACATCCCAGCTGCTACATTTATCTGATTCCCAGAATGAACAGAATCAAGTCTGGATATGGTTGTACACAATTTTGCAATCTATGGGCTAAATGACAAATTTAATGATCCTCAAAACAGTAGAGTCACAACCTTTGCAAAGGGTCTAAAATCAGCTCCTGCCATGTGAGAAATTACCTTGGGGTACTGGTAGTGAGAAGTAAGGGGAAAGAGGTGAGGGAGATTAACATACTGTGAATAAGGTACAAGTGGGCTGAAAGACTCATACTCCCCAAATATAGGCCATGCAATGTTCCCAATCCTTTTTTTCCCTTCCTGTGTCAGCTTTCCTCACCTATGGTGAGATAATGAGGATCAGAATTGAGTTTGAGCAGGGGTCCAACAGACTGAAGCTACATGGAGCCAACAGACACACTTGTCTATTAGAAAGATTGCAAAGGCAAGTATACCTAGTCAATAGCTGTATTTCACAAATTCGCCTGGTGAGTAGCTGTGGATTTATTCCACATTTCTTGGGCAGAGGACAAGTGAGGCCAGAATGGTATCATCTATGGATGGCTGATTTAAGACCTCATAAATGTTGAACACTTAAAGTACCTCATGCATCTTTAGTGAATTGTGAATATTTGGTACATCTTGGTTCTTCTTTCACTTTGTAGTTCAGAACATGTATGATCTACTTATTTTTATATCTCTCCAATATACCCCTCATGCCATTTGCTTCTGTACTGTTTCATCTAGCCTCCTTATTTTTTATTTTTCTTATTTTCTATAACAGAATTAAAAAGTCTTTTTTAAAAGATTTATTTGTTTGTTTATTTGTTTATTTATTTAAAGTAATCTCTACACCCAACATGGAGTTTGAATTCACAATTCTGCGATCAAGAGCTGCATGCTCTTCTGACTGAGCCAGCCAGGTGCCCCCAAAATTCTTTTTTTTTTTTCAGTTTAAAAAAATGTTTATTTATTTTTGAGAGAGAGAGAGAGAGAGAGAGAGAGAGAGAGAGAGAAAGAGAGGAGGACACAGAATCTGAAGCAAGCTCCAGGCTCTGAGCCGTCAGCACAGAGCCCAATGTGGGGCTTGAACTCATGAACCATGAGATCACAACCTGAGCCAAAGTCAGATGCTTAACCAACTGAGCCACCCAGGTGCCCCGCCCTGAAAATTCTTAATACAACAAATGCATATTACAAATTTAAAAATCACGCATAGTTAAAATTACCTTTGAAAATCTCTTAAATCACCGTAAAGCAAAATGTGTAATGTTTACGAGCCATATTGGAGGCTGCCACGCTGCCTCTCAATAAAGTCCAACACAGTGGATTTTTCCTCCTGTGTTGGAACAGATTGCTCTTTCTTCAACTGAGCACCAGAGGAAGTTGTTGGTTTCTATTTAGGGACTCTAGATGTGCACTCAGATTGCTAGGTGTCCACACTGCACCAGGTAGGAAACTGAGACCAGCTGAGGAATTGACACATTTATGTCTTCTCTCTCATGCTTACCCTGAACAGTCACTTGCTGAGTGAAATGATCTGATGCCTCTTTCTCTCAGGCCCACTTGAATTCATATGAATTAAATGTGTGTATGTTGTTCTAGAATACAAACGTAAAGTGATGAAAGACAAACAGGATATTTATAACTTAAAAACCTTTAGAAAGAAGAAAAGAGAAAGCGACATACACTGGTCACAGCTACAGATTTTATCTCCTATCTTGCTGAAGAGTTGAGTGAAGGAGATCATAGGACCAGCAGATCTCATAGACATTCATTTGTTAACTCACCCCCTTCGTAAGGAATAATTTAAGTATGTGTGCCCCAGGTTCTGTCTTCTGGGAGAATTTCCCATGTTTATATCTCACAGGGCCATCCCTGAGAAAGAGCTTAGGGAGATTCCTCTGAAGAAGGAGGACTCGACTATTTTAGGGTATACTTTTTGTTGGCATATACATTTAGACTGTGGCTTGTCTTAAGGGTTAAGCAATAATCACAGCACCCTATGCAAGGATTGAGGGTTTTTGTTTTTGTTTTGTCAGTACTTCTTTAAGACTTTAGTTAGCTGCCTATTGTTTTCATTTTGGGGGACAGTGAGTTTGTTAATAACCCGATCTAGAAGGCATTTGTGGTAAGGAGTGTAAGATGGCGATTTACCAAACCTGTGACAGATGGTCATCTTTAGATCAATGCAATGCTGTCCAGTGATAGGTATTACAAAAATAGAATTCCCATAGTAGCCATCTGGATGGGGGGAAAGGTGTTCCCAATTCCCTTAAGTGTTTTCCTAATGCGGGCTTGTACTCGTACTACATTTTGCTAGTCAGTTCGTTCTTTTATTTTCCTAGATGACTATTTCCTAACATCTCTTCTGTCAAACCCCCAATACCTCCTTTCCTACTCTCACTCACAACTGATGACCACCATAACAATAATTACCACACATTTAGTGGCATAACACAACACAATGTATTGCCTTCTAGTTCTATGGCCTTGACACAGGTCCTGCTGGGTTATAAGCAAGGTGTAGGCAGGGCTGTCCCTTTCTGGAAGCTCAAGGGGAGAATCCATCTTCTTGTCTTTTCCACCTTCCAGAGGCCACCTGCATTCCTTGGCTCCTGGTCTCCTTTTTCCATCTGCAAAGTCAGCAACTTTCTGACCCTTTTCCCATCATCACATGTTACTCCGGCCCAATCTTGTGTTTCCCTCTTCCACTATTTTTTAGTAACAGTTTTATTGAAGATCTAATTCACATACCGTACAATTCACCTGTTTTAAAGTGTACACTCCCATAGTTTTAGTGTATCCATGGAATTGTTCTTCACAACAACCAATATAGAACATTTTTCATCATCCCCAAAAGACACCCTGTACACCCTAGCGGTCACCCTTTTGTTCTCCCCACCCACAGAGCCTGGCAAGCAAAAATTTTTCTTTATCTATGGATTTGCCTGTTGTGGACATTTAATATAAATGGAATAATACAATATGTACTCTTTTGTGCCTGACTTCTTTCACTTAGCCTGTTTTCACAGCTCAGTCATGTTGTTGCATGTGTCAGTATTTATTTCATCCCTTCTGCTTTTAGGACTCTTCTACAAATAAAATGCACTTGTTAGGAAGAAGAATTTCTGTTGGCAATACAAGGAAGGAAGAACAGGTATGGGAAAAACTGATGAATATCCATAAAAAAATACAGCACACTAACACTTGTTTTATTTTTATTTCATTTTGTTTTTCTTTGTTATTCTTTTCTGGTTGTTGACAAAATTTCCAAAGGATTTATCTCAAATGTAAAAGGAGATTTAGGATTTAAATTGCCATAGGCAAGGTATATAGAAGAAGTCCCTCCTTGCTTCAAAATGAGAACCAATTTGGAAAGCTTCCAAGTTTACCAATAATTGGTTTATTATCATAAGTTTATTGCATTCAAAGTTGAGAGGGCAACTGCTCCTATGGTTCGATTTTGATGTCATGTGGAGGAGCTGCTCCATTCCTTAAATTACCCTGTGTTGGAAGGAGTATATTTGCTTCTACAATGGGATTTTATATTTAGATGTCAATTCCTTGAATTTAAGGCAAAGTCTCCTTTTTATTTAGTGGGTTCACCAATATATATCTGTACATCAAGCATTTTTCCTGAACTCCACAACGAATAGCCATCTGTTCCTGCCCCACGATCATTTCACATGCAACATTTCCAGAGAAAAATGATTTGTCTTGCCCTGGACCTATTTCTTCCTTTGAGTTTCTCATTTCAGTGAATCGTATTACCATTCACCAAATTTCCCAAGGTAGAAACCTTAGTCTTCCCATCACCCATACCCAACCAGTAACTAGTCTCCTGAGTTGTTATCATGAATATTTGTTAATTCTTTCTGCCGGTCTCCATGGCCATTACCAGCACCTTAGTTCAGGCCCTTCACCAGTTCTCATGTGTAAGACTGGTGAGTTGAGCCCCTCTTCTGTCCATTCTCCACAGTGTAGCCAGGGATACAGAGCTGATCACATGATTTCTCTTTCTAAAAGCTTGTACAATGTTTTACTCATTGCCCTTAGGATACAGTTCAAACTCCCATATAATGTAAGATATCTATTTTCTGAGCCTTGTCTACTCTCCAATATTTATCTTCCTCTCATCACCTTACCATCACCAATTTCATGTTATCATATTTTCCCAATCTGCTTATATTCTGCTTATATTTCCCAATCTGCATATTTTCCCAATCTGTTTATATTCTCTTTACTGTCTGTGTCTTTTTACGTATCACGTCTCTTGCCTGAGAAACCCTTTTCCCCTTTCCTCTGGCTAACTCATATATGTTGAGACTCAGCTTAGTCACTAATATCCTTTAGAAAGGATGTTTCCAGATATTTCCTGCTTGAGCTAAATGCTCCTACCTATGTGCTTCATAACTTCTGTATACTTAACCAATACCATGATACTTATCACATGGTTTTATCTGTTAATTTTACTTTATGTTTTTCCAAGCACATTATAAAGTCCTTTATGACAAAGACTATTTTTTTGTGTATCTTTGAAAGCTGAGAACCTGCCAGAGAGCTGACAATTGGTTAGCTTTCAATAAATTTTGGTTAAATAAAGGGAAAAAAATTAAATGACACTTAATGAGTGGTTTGGGAGGGCTATGAAAACACATTTCATCCCCAGTATAGTTAAGTTTTTTTATTGTGGTAAAATACACATAACAGAAAATTTACCATTTTCACCATTTAAAAAAAATATTTATTTGTTTTTGGGAGAGAGACAGACAATGCAAGTGGGGGAGGAAACAGACAATGCAAGTGGGGGAGGAACAGAGAAAGAGGGGGACACAGAATCCAAAGCAGGCTCCAGGCTCAGAGTTGTCAGCACAGAGCCCGACATGGGGCTCGAACCCACAAGCCATGAGATTGTGACCTGAGCTGAAGTCGAATGCATAACCAACTGAGCCCCCCAGGAGCCCCCCATTTTAACCATTTTTAAGTGTATAAATCAGGGACATTAAGTACATTCGAATTGTGGTGCAAACGTTACCACTAATCCTTTCCAGAACACTTTCGTTATCCCAAACAGAAACTCTGTGTACATTAAACGATAACTCCCATTCTACCCTTCCCACAGTCCTTAGAAACCTCTATTCTACTTTCTGTTTCTGTGAATTTGCCTATTCTCGGTAACTCATAAAGTGGAATCATGTAATATCTGTCCTTTTTTTATCTGGTTTATTTCACTTAGCATACTGTTTTCAAGGTTTGTTCATGTTGTAGCACGTACCAGAATTTGATTTGTTTTTAAGGCTAGAAAACATTCCATTGTATATGTATACTGCATTCTGTTTGTCCATTATCTGTTGATGGACACTTGGAGTGTCTTGCTATGAATATTGGTATACAAGTATCTGTTTGAGTCCCTGGTTTAAATTCTTTTGAATATAAGCCTAGAAGTGGAAGTGCTGAATCCTATGGTAGTATAGTTTATGTTTACCCTTGTGAGGGACCACAACACCTGTTTTCCAAAGTGGCTGCATTTTACATTCCCACCAGCAGTGAACAAGAGTTCCAACTCTTTTTTTTTTCATAATTGAAGTATTTTTATTTTATGTACAATGAGTTGACACTAGGTAGGTATCTTGGATATCTGCAGTTAAGGTAGGTATCTTGGATAACCCATTCAAGGAAGTTCAATTAATCCAACTTAATGAAGCCTATATCCTTCGTGTCCTGACAGAAACACCAGCAGCACATATTGAGGCTGTATTTCCAGTTCAGAGCGTGCTGGTTTGAGCAGATGCAGCAAGAAATGAGAATGCTGGCCACATTTCCTCAAATGGCTCCAGTAGAGCTGCTGGTGATCCATCTTGTTTGCTTGGATGCGATGAGGCAAATGGCTGAAAAAGGTTCCAGTTTCTCACATCTTCACCAACACTTCCTTTTTACTCCCTCCCTCTTCCTTCCTTCCTTCCTTCCTTCCTTCCTTCCTTCCTTCCTTCCTTCCTTCCTCCTTCCTTCCCTCCCTTCCTTTCTATGCTTTTGAGCATGAACTAGTATCTCCTTGTAGTTTCAATTTGCATCTCCCAAATGGCTAGTGATGTGGAGCATCTTTACATTTGCTTGTTCACCAATTGTATATCTTTTTTGGATAAATGCCTTTTCAAGTCTTTTTCCTCTTTTTATATTGAATCTTCTGTCAAGATATAATGTCCTTATTTATCTCTTTTTTTATTATGAAATTTATTGTCAAATTGGTTCCCATACAACACCCAGTGCTCATCCCAACAGGTGCCCTCCTCAATACTTATTTTTCTCTTGTAACAGACTTTAACTTTATTTCTACTTTGTCTGATATTAGTATAGTCATCCTAGTGCTCTTTTGATTATTGTTTGCATGGAATATCTTTTTCCACCCTTCCATTTTCAGTCCCTTTATGTGTCTTTGGATCTAAAATGAGTCTCTGGTAGACAGTATATAGTTGGATCATATTTTTAAATCAGTTCTGCTAGTCTATGCCTTTTGATTGGAGAGTTTAATCCATTTACATCTAAAGTAATTACTGATAAGTGATGAATTACTAAATCCTATGCCTGAAACTAATATCACACTATATGTTAACTAACTGGAATTTAAATAAAAAACTTGGAAGAAAAAAATAAAATAATTACTGATAATAAAGAACTTACATTTGTCATTTTGCTATTTCGTTTTTATATGTCCTATAGTTTTTTGGTTTTCATTTACTCCATTACTGCTTTCTTTTGTGTTTTGTTGATTTTTTTGTAGTGACATATTGTGATTCTCTTATTTCCTTTTGTTTGTATTCAATAGCTATATTTTTGTGACTACGATGATAATTGCATAAAATATCCTAAAGTTATAGCAACCTAATTTGAATTGATAACTTAATTTCAATTGCATACAAAACCTCCACTTCTCTACAGCTGTATCCCCCTCCCCACCCAACTTTATGTTACTGATGTAACAAGTCACATTTTTATATATTATGTACCTATATTAGTTTCCTAGTGCTACTCTAACAAGTTACCACATATTGGGTGGTTTAAACAGTAGAAATTTGTTATCTTACAGTTCTGGCAGCTAGAAGTCCAAGATCAACATGTCAGCAGGACTGCTTCCTTCTGAGGCTGTGAGAGACAATCTGTTCCATGCCTCTTACCTACATTCTGGTGGTTTTCTAACAATCTTTGGTGTTCTTTCACTTACAGAAACATCATCCCAGTCTCTGCCTTCATGGTCATATGGCATTCTTTCTGTGGGCCTGTCTCTAAATTTCCCCTTTTTATAATTACATCAGTCATATTGGATTAGGGCCCACCATACTACATTGTGACCTCATCTTAACTAATTTTATCTGCAATGACCTTATACAAAAACAAAGTCATATTCTGAGGTACAGAAGGTTAAGACTTCAACATATTAATTTTGAGGGGGACATAATTTGACCCCAAACAGTGCCCAATAACAGATTTGTAATTATTTTATGCATTTTTTCTCTTAATTCCTTTATCAGAGATCTTTATGTCATCATAGAGCTTCAAGTTACTGTCTAGCATCCTTTCATTTTAACTTGAAGCATTTCTTGTAAGGCATTACTGAATGATAGTGAATACCCTGAGTTTCTGTTTACCTTGGAATGTCTTAATTTCTCCTTTATTTTTCCAGGAAAGTTTTGGTGGCTATTGAACTCTTGGTTGACAGTTTTTATTCTTCATCACTTTAAACATTTCATTCTACATTCCTCTGGCCTCCCAAGGTTTCTTGTGAGAAATTGGTTGATATTCTTATTGAGGATCCCTAATACTTGGTGATGGTTCACTTTCCTCTTGCCACTTTCAAGATTCTTTCTTTAGTTTTGGACAGTTTGCTTATAATGTGTCTCAACTGGATCTTTTTGAGTTTACCCTACTTGGAATTCATTGGGCTTCTTGGAGTCATAAAATTATGTATTCTTGGACTTGTAGATTCATGTACTTCATCAAATTTAGGATGTTTTACATTATTGCTTCGAATAGTCTTTTCCCCTTTCTCTTTTCTCTTCTAGGACTCACATAATGTGGTGTTGGCATGTTTCATAGTATCCCACAGGTCCCTTAGATTCTGTTCACTTTTCTTCATTCTTTTTGTTTCTGCTCCTCAGCCTCCATAATTTCAATTGTCTGGTTCTCAGGTTTCCTAATTCTTTCTTCTATTTGTTTAAGTTTGCTGTTGGATCTCTCTAGTGAATTTTTCATTTCAAATGTTGTAATTTTCAGCTCCAGAATTTCTGTTCACTTCTTTTTTAAAATTTATGTCTTTGTTGCTGTTATTATTTTGTTTGTACATCATTTCCCTGGTTTTCTTTAGTTCTTTATCCATGTTTTCCTTTAGGTCTCTGAGCATATTTAAGTTTTCTCTAGTAAGTCTGATGTCTGGCCTCTTTCAGGAATGGTTTCTGTGAATTTATTTTGTTTCTTTGAATAAGATATATTTTTCTGTTTTTATCTGTACCTAGTGATTTGTTGCTGAAAATTGGAATTTAGCTATTATAATATAGTAACCTCTGGAGATCACATTTCTCCCCCTTCCCCAAGGTTTGATTGTGTGTGTGTGTGTGTGTGTGTGTGTGTGTGTGTGTGTGTGTGTTGTTGAAGTCTGTAGTAGTCTGTAGTTTTTTAGTGTTTTCCCAACTATTTTTGCAGAGGCCAATCCTCTGCATATGATCACTGAAGTCTCTGTGCCTTTAGCTGACATTTGGCACTTGTTTTTACAGAGATTTCCTTAAATGCCCAGAGCTCTTCCAGTGTTTGTAGATTGATTTTATGCTAGGGCATTCCTTCAGCACTTAGGTAGGCTTGTTCTGAGGCTAGCAGTCTGCTCAAGGTGAAAGCTTAAGATCTTCTCAGACTTTTTCTGAGCATGCATCTTGCTTGGATATGCATGTGGCTTCCTAAATTCCCCCATATATTAATTTCCCCTTAATTTCCCAGTTGCATCCCAGGTTTTCCTCTGTGCCTTAAATAGTCTGTTGTGTTTCCACTTGTAATCTCTTGCCCCAGAAGTCTGTGGGTCTGTAGTCATCTTGCAAATTTATGAGTAGTGTCCACTGCTTTTCCTGTATGATTTCCGAGTTAGACATAACAGAGACAAGCTCCTCACCTCAGTCCTTTAGGTATCCACCGGACAATTTCGAACAGATATACACACTAATTTGCAAATAAGGTCTTCCCTGCTCCTTCCAGTTTGAGTGATAGTACTGGGAACTAGGCTACCACCACTTCAAGACCAAAACCACTGCCATGCTGGGGAGGGGTAGACTAAGGGTGAGTAAAAATGCCACAAAACTTCCCTACTGTTTGAAGATCACTTTTTATTATTATTATTATTATTATTATTATTAGGTGTTTGGTGGCTGTAAACCTTTGAGTGTTTTCCAGAGATCCAGTAAGATTGGTTTAGTTTCTGCTTTTATTTATTTATTTATTTATTTATTTATTTATTTATTTTAACATTTATTTATTTTTGGGACAGAGAGAGACAGAGCATGAACGGGGGAGGGGCAGAGAGAGAGGGAGACACAGAATCAGAAACAGGCTCCAGGCTCTGAGCCATCAGCCCAGAGCCCGATGCGGGGCTCGAACTCACGGACCACGAGATCGTGATCTGGCTGAAGTCAGACGCTTAACCGACTGTGCCACCCAGGCGCCCCTAGTTTCTGCTTTTAGAAAATATTTCTGTGGGGAGATGAAAGCTTGGAGCTTTCTAGCTGCCATTTTGATGATGTCTTCTTTTTCAACATAGTTTTGCCTTCACTTGGACTTTGACCAAAGGACATTAGAAGCCTTGGCATGAGACCCAAATGAAGGTGGGTGCAGTCACAAAAAATGGGAACAAAGACACTCTTAGCCACTATAAGAAACTTGGAATAAGAACTTGTTTGGGTAGTTAAAGTTTTATAGATGAGGAATCCACTAGGATATTGGATGACAGTTGAGAACAGATAAGCTTCTGAAATGTTCTGTCCAGGTAGTAAATTGCTCAGGGAGCTGGTGCTTGCTGACAGTATGGGACAGCTGCAGTTACATGCTACAAATGGTAGGGTCTGTTTCTGGATGCAAATTGATTCCAGCTCATGAAGGGTTTTGAGCAATGCCAAAAATGATCTAGTAGAAGAAAATGTGAAAATAATGAGATGGCTGGTTCTGGTGCTAAATTAGAGCCTCCCCTCAGGGCTGAGAGAACCTGTCTAATCCAATTCATTCCTAATGGTAGCTGTCATATCAGTTTGTCCTAATCCTGACTGTGGTTCACAGCTGTATCTCAGAAATGACTTGGGAAGGTAAGCCTTTAGTAATTGTCTCCATCTTTCCATTTCCAACCTCTTTCTCCTGCCAGTAGCACCCCTACCTCTCCTCTCAGTCTTCTTCTCTGACTACTTATCTTCTTTTGCCTCCTACTCCCTCAGTGAAAATAATACTCCAAGGAAATAATCTGCTAAATGAATTCACATTAAGGTGTACATATTGAATAAGACTTGAGTGTAAACATGTTCAGGGGCTGTTTGCATTTTAACAGCAATCTATACTTCAAGATAAAAGAAAAAATGTCTAATTGTGAAGCTCTAATTGTTACCTGTTCAATAGGAAAAAGAATTTTTAGAGGAGCTTGTTCCAACTCAGTGTTATTCTGTTTCCTAGGTATTCACTACTCCAGAGCGCATGAAGAAATACAAATTATAAAAGAGCTTTAAAAAAACAAATTTGTTCTCCCAATGTGCAATGAAGCTCTGGGGCTGATTTGAGTATATCATTGCTGGATAACAAACTTTTACATTCGTCTAGCCAGAGACACCAGGGATAAAGCCAAGACCTTGATTATATTGAGAAGTTGAGTCAAGGAGATTTTCACCTTGCTATAGGAAAAGCTGATAAGAAATAATAGAACAATCTAATTTAGGATCTTGAATATTTTAAAGGATAATAAGCAGCCTCCATTCCTTTTCATGGCCTTTTTTCCTGTCATCATCAGAGAATCTTCTTTGGGATACGGTACACAAAGTGGTCATTGGGGGGAGTGGGTAGTGTCAGTGCTAGAAAAATGGGTACCAGGAAGTAAGAGCTAAGAGTGGGAAACACTCTTCATCATGATTGAATCTAAACTCTCCTAGCTTCTGTTTCTTCCTCTGTAATGTGGGAACAATAATATCTATTGAAGAGAATTAGAACTCTTTTGATTGTAAGCTATAAGAAGCCATGTTGAACTAGGTTAAGTTGGTGGGGGGGAGGAATTTATAGGCTTCATTCTGGATGTCCAAGGGGCATTGGCTGGATCCTGAGACCTAAAGAATCCCTTCAGAACTTTCTGGCTCTCCATTTCTTAGCTCTACTTGTTTTTATTTGGATTTATTCTCACACCATTTTAATTTTGTATCAGCTAAGAAGATCTAAAAAAATGTATCTATCAGCTTAACAATTCTAACAGAAAATCTCATTCAGATATCAGTCCCAAGGAAGATTACATTGCCTTGCTCAGGTTAGATGTCTAAACCCTAGCCAATCACTGTGTGGTGGGATTTGTTGATTGGCCAGCCTAAATCATATGTGTAACCCAGTGACTTGGCCAGTATACCATAGATCCTTTCCAGGATCACCTTGCATGGAGGGAGAATTCCCTAAAGGATTCAGGAAGCAGAGGATGGGAAAGTATGCTGGGCATAAAAATATTATAGCTATTATAATCTATCCAACCTACCACTACAGGTTAAAGAATCAAATGAGCAGATACAGGGAAGCTGTTCATAAAATGCAATCATAATTAAAACTTTTTATTCCAATGATGGTAAATACCATGATCATTGAAATAAAGAAAGCTGCACTGTATAAAGATGGCTTTATTATTATTATTAAGGATGGGAAAAGATGAACCATTCAACATCTGGTGTGAAATAACTGGATAGGCCTCTGAAAAAAATGAAAGTAGAAGCCCTACGTCTCACACATAACAAATGGATTAAAGATTTAAATGTAAAAATGAAACCATAAAAGTACTAGAAGAAAACATAAGAAAATTCTTTTATAATCTTGGAATGGGAATGGTTTTCGAATCATTATTCAAAATTCTGAACTCATAAAAATATGACTGATGAATAAAACTACATCAGGGGCGCCGGGGTGACTCAGTTTGTTAAACATATGACTCTTGATTTCAGCTCAGGTCATGATCTCACAGTCATGAGATGGAGCCCCGTGTTGAGCTCTGCGCTGAGCATAGAGCCTAAGATTCTCTCTCTCTCCCTCAGCCTCTCTCTCCTGCTAGTGCTGTCTCTCTTTTTAATTTTTTTTTAATGTTTATTTTTTGAGAGAGAGAGAGAGAGACAAAGTACAAGTGGGGGAGAGGCAGAGTGAGAGAGAGAGGGATACCAGAATCCAAAGCAGGCTCTAGGGTCTGAGCTGTCAGAACAGAGCCTGATGTGGGGCTCAAACCCATGAACTGAGAGAGCATGACCTGAGCCGAGGTCGGATGCTTAACTGACTGAGCCACCAAGGTGCCTCTCTCTCTCTTAAAAAACAAAAACAAAAGAATGACATCAAAATCAAACATTTGTATGGTGAAAAACATCATTTGAGAAAAAGCCAAAAGGCAAAAAACAAATGGAATAAGAGGCAGTAATGCATTGGAGATGGCCTGCACTGGCTCACAGGAGCTGATTATTTAATTTTCAGGAACTTTGAAAGCTGATTATCAAACACAGCCATTATTTAAAATTAAGTCATACAGGCTTATAATTAAACACAGAATGTTACAAACAAAGGTAAAAAATACTCCAAACACATCACTTTCTAATTGTTTAACTACATTTTACTGTCATCCATGCTCTTGAGGTTATGCGTATTGTGTCTATACCGTGGAGATATTATATAATGGTCCGCTGCTGCACATCTCTTTCCAATTCCACATTTAGAGATGTCATATTGGTAGCTTGAAATTATCTGTGGTGGGAACATTTACACCATGGAAGTTGCCAAATGCTGTGAACCAGGGCATATTTTCCCCAGAGACCACTGTTAAACATTAACCAACACAGCAGTGGAAAACAGTTTTTGCAACTCACATTACAGAGAAAGGGCTAATCTCCCTATATAATGTGTTCCTGTAAGTGAAGTATAAAAATACTATTAACCTAATAGAAACATTAGAAAACTATGAAGTGTCCATTCTTAGAAATAAAGTGCTCTGTGTCATAAGAGAAATGCAAATCAAAACCATCCTGAGATACTATTTTTTTACCTATTAAATTAACAAAACTCCAAGTTAAATAAAACTCTGTTGGCAAGGCTGTGGGGAAACAGACTTCCTCTTACATTGCTGATGAGGATATAAGTTCATATAACTACTTTGGAAGGCAATTTGGCAATATATATGTAAAATTACTAATATATCAACTATCTGACCCAGCAGCTCCATCTCTGGGAATTTACCCTATCATATAGTATAGAGCGACTTTGTTTTCTTTTTAATAGTAAAAGATTGGAAACAACACAAACGTCCATCCACATGGACTGGCTTAATAATCTGTGGAACAGTCAGACAATGGAATTAACTGGAGCTGTAAAAAACTTTAAGTCATTCTCCAAGTTGAATATGTAAGAATCTCCAAGTTATATTTTCCCCCATAGTTTTATTGAGATATAACCAACATATAACAATGTATTTGTTTAAATTATAGAACACAGTGCTTTGATGTATGTATATCTTGCAAAATAATCACCACAGTAGATTTAGTTAACATCTATAACCTCATGTAGTTACATTTTTTTTCTTGTGATGGGAACTTTTAAGATCTTGTAAGATCTTAGCAACTTTCAAATATACAATACAGTATTTTTTTTCAACGTTTATTTATTTATTTTTGGGACAGAGAGATACAGAGCATGAACGGGGGAGGGGCAGAGAGAGAGGGAGACACAGAATTGGAAACAGGCTCCGAGCTCTGAGCCATCAGCCCAGAGCCTGATGCGGGGCTCGAACTCACGGACCGCGAGATCATGACCCGGCTGAAGTCGGACGCTTAACCGACTGCGCCACCCAGGCGCCCCGACAATACAGTATTTTTATCTATAGGCATCATGCTGTACTTATATCTCCAGAACTTGTTTATCTTATGACTGAAAGTTTGTACCTTTGGATCACCTTCACTCATTTTGCTCACCCCTACCCCTTGCCTCTGGCAGCCACCAACCTGTTCTCTTCTATGAGTTTCTTTGTTTTTTTAGACTCCATATATAAATGAGATCATACAATATTTGTGTTTCTCTGTCTGACTCATTTCACTTAGCATAATGCCCTGGGGATCCATCTATATTGTCCAAATGGTAGGATTTCCTTCTTTTTTTATGACTGTATACTATTCATATAGTATTCAAATATAATACTTTCTTTGTTCATCAGGTTACATTATTAAGTGAAAAAAGGCAAGGTTAATATCAGAGTGTATATCACATTATATTTTGCATAATTAAATAAAAATATAGTTGTATGTGATTTGCATAAACAAACTGGAAGGATAAATAAGAAACTAATGGAAATGATAATGGGGGAGGTTGCTATTTGGATGTGGGAACTGGGTGTGTGAAAAATGGGGTGAGATCGAGACTTGGCATTATCTTTTTACACTAAAATAAATGTTTAACTATTTCAATGTTCTTTTTAAAAAAATTTTTTTAAATGTTTATTTATTTAAAAAAAAATTTTTTTTTAACGTTTATTTATTTTTGAGACAGAGAGAGACAGAGCATGAATGGGGGAGGGGCAGAGAGGGGGAGACACAGAATCTGAAACAGCTCCAGGCTCCGAGCGGTCAGCACAGAGCCCGACGCGGGGCTCGAACCCACAGACTGTGAGATCATGACCTGAGCCGAAGCCGGCCGCTCAACCGACTGAGCCACCCAGGCGCCCCTAAATGTTTATTTATTTTTGAGAGACAGAGTACAAGTGGGGAAGGAGCAGAGACAGGGAGACACAGAATCCAAAGCAGTTTCCAGGCTCTGAGCTGTCAGCACCAAGCCCAATGCAGGGCTCAAACTCAGAACCTTGAGATCATGATCTGAGCCAAAGTCAGCGCTTAACCAACTGAGCCACCCAGGCACCCCTCAATGTGCTACTTTTTTATAAAGCTAAGTGAAAAGAAAGAAAAGCTTCACTAAATAACTTGGTTGTTTATTCCACTAGACATTCAATAAATAGTTATTGAGCAGCGACCATGTGACAGGCACTGTCCTAGGAACTGCTCCCAGAAGACAGCACCAGACCATGTAAGCTGTGAAGAGTTTAGTGGTTGTCTT
Source organism: Felis catus (assembly GCF_018350175.1). Classification (NCBI taxonomy): domain Eukaryota; kingdom Metazoa; phylum Chordata; class Mammalia; order Carnivora; family Felidae; genus Felis; species Felis catus. Next base: position 27,039,555 of record NC_058377.1, read on the forward strand.
TGACATATGTCACTCTTGAAATGCCACATCTTCTATTACACCCATTCAACAGTTCTCTCATCCCATCTGGTCTCATATTCACTGCCTCAACATGGGGAAACAGCCCCCAGGCCCTTCAGGTCTAGTGACCATTTAATGTTTGTGTCTTCACTGTGGATGTTCTTTGTATATGATTTCACATCTCTGTTTGTCTTTCTTTTTGAGTGTGTTGTTTAATGTAATTGATGGAATTTGATATTTTAAAAGCTCAGGGCTTTCATTTTATGGACCGTGAACGAAATAGACAACAATTCCTGTGAATTTACATTCTAGCGCTGATCAGAGATGGGCTTTGTGAAGAGGCGATATTGAACACAGACATGAAAGTTATAAGGGAAAGTGCTTGTCAGTATCTGGGATTATGCTTGTAGGTTCATAATAATTATTATTTTTGCTGCCCTCAGGGGAATTGCAAAACATTACACACACACACACACACACACACACACACACACACACACACACACTTACCCTTATTTACGAATATACACTGCTGCCAAACTATCTAATGCCTATTTCCAACTGATTGCTTACCTGGTAATGATGATAGCTTTGAAAGGAGTAAACCACCTCTGGTCTCTTGCTCTGGCTCCCAGTAACCAAGGTCACAGCAGACATTTCGGCGGCCTCTCGCTTTGATTGACAGATATACCTCTGGTTGTGGGGGCTTTGTCCTCATTCCAAATGAAGCTAAATGGCCCATAAAATTAAACCCTGACCTTTTAAATATCATATTCTACCAACCAGAGTAAACAACACACTTGAAAAGAAAAAAAAAAAAAACAAGATGTGAAAATGTATACAGAGAACACAGGGGAGAATAAAACATTCAATTTATTACCAGACCTTGACAGTCATGGTGGGATTTTTTTTTGCCATGTTGGGGTCACCTATATGAGACTGGTTTGGAGGAAAGAACACTGTTGGGTAGGCATAATGTTGGGGGGCATGTGAAGAGCAGTTAATGTGTGTTTAAAGAAACTCACAAATTCTTTAGCTTTAAATCACAACTTACATGATGTGGTGCCTGTTTTCTGGGCTCTCTTTTGTCCCAGCTCCTACTGCATTTTTTGTTGTTGTTGTTGTTGTTGTTGTTGGTAATTGTTGATTAAGTGGTGAGCTCCTTAGAGGAAAGTACTGTACATATTTCCCCCATATCCCTAGAACCTAGCACAGCCCTGACATTTAGAAGCCTCCTTTGAAAGACTGGGGAAGACATGTCCTATGAAGCAAGAAACTGGATAACCTTGTAGACATCTCTTTGCTTTGCGAGAGTTAGAGTCCAAGAGGCATGCTTTGTTTTTCATTTGGGTGAGTTGATGGACTGTGGGTGTTTTTGGTAACTGTTAAGATTTCCTCCTCCCAGTTACCCTGCACTCTACATGTACACATAATGCAGCTGGCTCAGCACAGCTGACTGTGACAGTTCTCAGCTCCGTGCCAGCTGGTTAGGCTCTCCCATGAATTTGTCCCAGAGTCTCCCACACCCTGTGATCTGACTGTAATCCAATCCCCTTCCTTAGACTTCTCTGATCACCCTCCCTGTGTTTTCCTCACCCCTGTCCCTTGCTCTATGAGCTGCTCAGACTTCAGCAGCTATGTGGGACTAAAGCATGCTCTGAGTTCATCCACAGAGCATGTGCCGGGACAGCCAAGTACTCCAGGTTTGAATAAAATGACCCAATCTATTTGGTATTCACTGGGCAGTCACATAGGGACATGTCCATTCTGGGATGTCCCTCAACAGGGCAGATGCTGCCTCAGCCAGATTTGCCAAAGGTCCTTAAGTCTGGCTCCTGGTGGGAGGCTGGGGAGGTCAAAGTATACCTTCCACTGCTGCCCTGCCACGCTCCTTGTTCTACCACCATTTTGCCTTAATAATGAGTTCCCATAGGAATTCCTACCCCAAATTTCATTTGGATTCCTCCCAATTTGATATCCCTCACCTGGTCTGTAACTGCAAATTTAGAAGACTCAAAATAGCAGCTTTCATAGACAAGGGACTATTTCATTTCTGGGAGTAAAGAATTGGCACTGGCTAATGAGTTATATTCCAATGTACAATGCCCTCTGATTGTGTATTATATATTAGCACTCTGGACTTGAAAGAGACAATTGTGTAATGTTTGCCCATTAATTGAGAATAATCATCTCAGCTGCACAGTGTTGCATACCAGCCAAGCTTGTCATTCTCTGATCCAACAGCTTTTAATTGTTGTGTTGCCCTTTAATGGCAACCATTCTCAGAGTTTAGAGAACAAAAACAGAGACTTACCTAAATATCAGCTCCTTCCCACCCTGAGAGAAAAGAATCCATTTAGATGGAAAGGATTTGCGTTTTCTAATCCCTGGAGAGTGATCATGCCGTAGCAATTTCCATTATCCATCAAGTCTAAATGCTAAGGCCATGGGATTGCTTCTTCCTAATAAAGTTAGGAAATGTAGCAGACAAGGAAAAGGCTTGCATGATTACACAGTAAGCTGGAGACTAAAATAGAAGAGATGCCTTAAAATCATTGTCAAGACTCTTTTGAATGCAAGTAACAGAAAATCTAAATCAAATTGTCTTATGTCAAAATTTTTATTGGTTCACATAACTGAAAAATCCTGGGGTGGAACTGCTTCAGCATGTCTGGATTCCAGGGCTCAAAAATATCTTCAAGCTTTGGTCCCATGCTCTCCATATCGTGAGTCTTCTCCTCTACTGCTGCATTCTTAGATGGGCACTCCCCTCCTCAGGCAAGATGGCAGGTGGCAGCTTAGTTCCAGGCTCACATCTCTGGTGAAAGTTCCAAGATGGAATTTCACTGGACCAGCTTGGGTTATGCTCTTTATTCTGAATCCATCGTGATGGCCAGGGAGAATGGAGTGTATTCACTGGCCACACCTTAATCACGCTCACCCCTGTGGGTGAAAGGCAGAGTCAAATCCATCAACCTGAACCATGTGAACTAGCAATAGAAAGTGGTCGTGTGTCCCCAAGGGGGGAAAAAAAAAACAGGCACTGTTATCAGAAAAATGGGACTGGATACAGAACAAGCAAGAAAAACTGAGGTACTGTACTTTCATCTCAACTTCAGGAATGGATGTCTTTGTAGGTTGGTAATTTAAGCTTAATGTCTTCTCCCAGAACTCTCTGTATAATAAAGATGACCATTTACCAAGTATCTGACATTGTGTGGAGTGTTTACATATATCCTCTCATTTAATCCTTACAACTAAAGAATCAGGCAGGTATGATTAACCCCTCTTCTAAATGAAGGAATGGAGGCAGATGGAGATTGAGTAACATGCTCCAAGCCACACAACTATTAAAAGGTGAGTTATAACTCAACTGGAGCCTAACTCCAAAGTACTTGCCTTTTCTCCTTTTCTGTGTTTCCCAAACTTGCCCATTTGCAAGACTTTCTGTAGTGCTTATTGAACATAGAGGTTCTCAGGCACATTCTCTCCTCTACTCCCAGCTCTGCCCCAGAAATTATAATTCAATAAGTCTGGGCTAAAGTCTGGGAATCTCTTTTGTTAACAAGTGTGCTCTGATTCTTATGATCAGACTAGTTTTAAAATGCACAATATCATGCTGCCTCCCACAGGTTAAAAATACCTGCACATGGCCACTGCCCAATGCTGGCTCCCTTTTCCTGTCTGCTCCTTTTCTCCACAGAGCATGTAAGGGAATTGCTTTAGCTGCTGGCTATGCTCAGTTCACTCTCTAGAGCAGTTGTCTCCAAAGATGGGGACTAGGGGGCATACAGAGGTTCTGGTGGTGTCTGGGGAGGCAATATTTTTCCTGTTTTTTTTTTTCAATTTCTGTCTGATTTTTATTTAAAAAGAGAAAAAATTCAACTTTACCAAACTTGATATGCAAATTGGCACTGGTATTCTCCTGAGGCACCTGTGAGGCATTTATGATACCTGAGGTGTCTTCAGAGGAGGGCAGGTGGTCCCACAATGCACAGAGATAATGGTGCTCCCATCCTTTGCTAGTTTCCAGGCCCCTGAAACCTTATCTGTACCTAAGGAGAATTACAGATTATATTATCCTGTCCCCCAAAGTCCCCAGGCTTAGAGGGTTTTGGAGGCCAGTTTTACAAAATCATCAATAAACATATAACCATTATGTTATGCCTGTTTCAGATGATGGAAAAGGGAGGAAGGCCACTCAGATCTTTTTATGAATTAGTATAACTTTGATACTGCTGACAAGGACAAAACAAGAAAAGAAAAATGTAGATGTAGGATTCCTAAACAAAGGACTAGTAAACTTAATTTGGAAGTGCAGTGAAAACAATAGATACCCATTTGCAATGACATGGATGGAGCTGGAGAGTATAATGCTAAGTGAAATAAGTCAGAGAAAGACAAATACCATACGATTTCACTCATATGTAGAATTTAAGAAACAAAACAAATGAGCAAAGGGGAAAAGGAGAGAGAAAGACACAAATCAAAAAAGAGGCCCTTAATTACAGAGAACAAACTGATGGTTACCAGAAGGTAGAAGGGTGGGTGGGTGAAATAGGTGTGGGTTAGGGAGTCATGGAGGATTAAGGAGTGCACTTGTCGTGATGAACGCTGGGTGATGAATGGATTTGTTGAATTACTATATTGTATACCTGAAACTAATGTAACACTGTATGTTAACTAACTGGAATTAAAATAAAAACTAAAAAAATATAGATAGCTGATAGTTCAAATAAGTAGGATCCATGGAACACAGCCATGCAGTGTCATTATTTTCTTCCTGCTATTGTCCTTAAAAGCTGATATATGGCACTGGTTCTTTCTTACCTATGAATAAATGAAAATCTATAGTCTTTTCTGGCCACTCCAAGTAAAAAGTCTTTTGATCATGAAAAACTTTCTCAGTTTATGAATTAAAACGTATAGTTCTAGGTAACAGTCGAACTTCTAGCACTACAAAATTAAAGCTTATCCTCATCCTCAACCTGGGCCGGCAGCAGGTGGAAAGTTTGGAATAGACAACAGGGTATTATCTCATCTGTTTCCCTCAGTTGATTTCCTCTTCCATCTCATGCATTCATTAGTTAGTCTCTGACTCCTCTGGGGTTGAAGTAGGGGGAGGGAGGGGAGCAGTAGGAAAGCTCCTACTTGCCCAGCACTATTATGAACTGTTACCAGAACATCCTAGACTGGGCGGAAGTTTAAAGCTAACTTTTTTTTTTTTTAATCATGGAACTCTCTATGGGCTTTCTTTGAGACCCCCTATTTCTGAGAATCTCTCACCTACAATTTAATTTGTGCAAAAGAATGCACCCTTTCTACTTAGTTTCCACCCATGACAGCACTACTTCTTTATAGAAGCTGATCCTCTCAAATGGAACTAAGATGATCCCACAAAGGCACATATTCGCTTATGCCCCACAACTGGCTCATAGTAAATATCTCCACACTTCGCTCAGATGAATTCTGGGAATGTGGGGTTTCTCCACTGCCTCTGTTTGCTCTGTGTTGGAGCGGCTAGCAGCCAGTCTCTCCTGGTTTAACTTTCTGAGATGTTAGACACAGTCTACACCGTTCTTCGAGTTCTAGGAGACTTCATGGAAGAGCAAGGGGCCTAGAACCCAGATTTCATTTTTAAAAAGATGGTGGAATTTGTTCTATTAGATATGCAGACTTATTTTTATTTTTTATTATTATTATTTTTATTAAAAAATTTTTTTGATGTTTGTTTATTTTTGAGAGAGACAGAGACAGAATGCAAGTGGGTTAGGGCAGAGAGAGAGGGAGGCACAGAATCCGAAGCAGGCTCCAGGCTCTGAGCTGTCAGCACAGAGCCTGACATGGGGCTCGAACTCACGAGCTGTGAGATCATGACCTGAGCTGAAGTTGGATGCCCAACCGACTGAGCCACCCAGGCTCCCCCAGGCTTATTTTTAAATAAGTCTTAAAAGTTAGGACATGGGATGATGCAAGAATTGGAAAATAAATTGCTGGAACAGGATAGGAAGCCCAGGAATACACTTACACATATGTACATCATATACTCAGTATAAAGGTAGAATTACAAATTGGTGGAAAAATAATGCTTGGGAAACTGATTATCTGTATGGAAAAATACAAAATTGGATCCCTCTCTTACATCATAGGTGGGTTGAAATCCTACAAGTAAAAAAAAATTTTTAAATCCTACAGGTAAGAAAATATTAGTCTTTATGACCTTGTGTATAGAAAGGTTTCTTAGGGGCATCTGGCTTGCTCAGTCAGAAGAGCATGTGACTCTTGATCTTGGGGTTGTAGGTTCAAGCCTCATGTTGTGGGTAGAGATTATAAATAAACTTTAAAAAAAGAAAAATATTTCTTAGAGTGTGCACCTATAGGAAAAAATAAGGATAATTTTTATCATATTATATTAACAGCAAATTTTCTGCAACAACAAAAGATACCATAAACAAAATAAAAAGACAAAAATGCAGACATTTGGGAAAAGATATTTAAAATGCAAAATTTAACAGAGAAAAGGTATCCAGAATATTGAAAAAGCCCCTACAAACCAATAATGATGATAATGGTAACAGGCAAGCACTGTCCTAAGCACTTGAGATATATTAACTCTTTTAATCTTTACTGTGTCCCTGTGAGATAGGTATTTATTGTCCCCACTTTATAGATGAAGAAACAGGCACCGAAAATGTTCAATAACTTACCTAAAGTCACTGGTGGACTCGAGTTTGAGCCTAGAAGTCTGGTTCCGGTTCCTGTGGTCTTAGCTACTATGTTTGCTGTCACACTCTAGAAAAACATCAATCCAAGTAGCCAACATACATATAAGAAGAATCTCAACCCCACTAGCGATCAAAGAAGTGCAAATTATAATACCAAGGAGAAATCATCTCATACCCATGAGTTGGACAAAAAAAAAAAAAAAAAAAAAATCTGACAATACCAAGTTTGAGTGAGGATGTAGGAAGAACATGAAACCTTTTATTTATTAAGAATTTTAAAATTTGAGGGGCACCTGGGTGGCTCAGCCGGTAGAGTGTCTGACTTTGGCTCAGGTCATGATCTCGTAACTTGTGAGTTTGAGCCCCCTTTTCGGGCTTTGTGCTGACAGCTCAGAGCCTGGAGGCTGCTTTGGATTCTGTGTCTCCCTCTCTCTCTGCCCCATTCTGTCTCTGTCTCTCTCAAAAATAAATAAACATTAAAAATTTTTTTTAAATAAAAAAATAAAAGAATTTTAAAATTTGAGTATAATTGACATACAAGTTATCTTACTTTTGGATGTACTTATTTATTAACAATTTTTTAAAAGACTTTATCTTTTAAAGTAATCTCTACACTCAACGTGGGGCTCAAACAAAATCCCAAGGTCAAGAGTCGCATGCTCCACCAACTGAGCCAGCCAGGTGCCACTAAAATTGTTTCTTTTACTTGAGTATAGGGGGAAATGAAGTCTTTTGTACACTGCTGATGGGAGTATAGATTTGCACAACCATTTTGGAGAGCAATTTGGCTATAATTAGCAAATTTGAAGGTGCTTATATGCTATGACCCAATAGTTTTACATCTAGAAATATACGCTAGAGAAATTTTCATGCTGTGTGCACAGGGAGATGTATTGAAGAATATTCATTGCAGTATTGTTTATAATAGCAAAATTTGAAAACCTCAGAATTTACTAACAGAAAAAATTGTGATATATAAAATAAAATAACATGCAGCAATTAAAATGAACCAGCAATATATCTACCAATATAGGTAATTATGAAAAAAAATAGTATCTTATGGGAAAAACTGGTTGAAGCAAAATACCTGTAGTGTAATACAATTCTGTAATATTTAAACATCCATAAAACAATGCTATTAAATGTGTATGTATATAAAATATGTGGTAAAAGAAGGAAAATTTGAACAAGAATGATAAATAATGTTTTCATGATAGTATTTACCTCTGACAGAAAAAGAAGGGCAATGAGATAGGGGAGATGTCTGCCTAGTAAGTCTCCATTATATTTGTAATGCTTGATTAAAAAAAATCCTAGGGCACCTGGGTAGCTCAGTCAGTTAAGCCTCTGGCTCTTGATTTTGGCTCAGGTCATGATCTCATGATTTGTGAGTTTCAGCCCCGCACTGGGCTCTGTTCTGACAGTGCAGAGCCTCTTAGGATCTTCTCTCTCCCTCTCTCTCTCTGCCTCACTCTCTCTCAAATAAATAAATAAATAAATAAACTTAAAAAAATGAAAAAAAGTAAAAACCCGTGAGTTCATAATGATACCTAAAACAACAACAAACACAAAATACAGCCTAATAGTTTCCATTGGAAGTTGCTAGATAATAATTATTCTGTAAATGAATAAATAATGAGAAAGCATTCATTTTATCTTTTGTACACCAACTATATTTCAGTTACTAGATATCTGATAAAGTGGGTTCTATATAGAAGAACTCCAAACAATAAATGCAAAATGAAAGGTAGAAGTTTTAAAAATTTGCCATTTTCAACCTCTAATGAAGTAATTGATCTAGGCAGCATTCACTAATGAGGCTAAAACTATTAGCTGAGATGTTGATGGGGAACATTATAATGGAAGGGTCAGGTTGACACCACATACAACCTGTGATCAATCTTAGTGTCTTGAAAAGTTGTACAGCCTAAATATTATATGCCTCATGAGATGATACAACAAGAAGTATCTCTTATGATGTTTCTTGCCTAAAAAATTGAACTTGATTCCAATTGAGTCTTTAGAACTGCTACTAGTTTACAGGAAATGTGAGGGATAAAAGAATTGCTTAAATGACAAAGATATGATTGGTTAGATCCCAAAGATGGGACATTCTATAGGAAGTGTAACTCAGTTTCTCCAAATATGCTTTACGCTCCTACAAGAATGGCAGTAGAGAAAAAGCAGAGTGAGTTATTATAGTGAGTTATTATATTATCAGTATAAATACACTGAGGAGATAAAACAACCAAATGCATTGTGAGGTCTTTATTTAGATCCTGATTCAAATAAATCAGCAATAATGAGTTTTTCCTATTGGAGAAAAATCAAGGAAATGTGCATAAGGATTGATGGTAGAGGTCATTAAGTAGTTATTGTTATTTTTTCTTAATTTTTTTAAGTTTATTAATTTTGACACAGAGAGAGGGAGTGAGAGTGTGTGGAGGAGGGTCAGAGAGAGGGGAGAGAGAATCTAAAACAGGCTCCACATCGTCAGCATGGAGCAAGACACGGCTCAAATTCACAGACTGTGAGGTCATGACCTGATCCAAAATCAAGAGTTGGACGCTTAACTGACTGAGCCACCCAGGTGTCCCAGGAGTTATTTATGATAAGTATGATGAAGGTATAGTTATTATGTTTAAAACATGTCCTCAACATCAAGATGAGGACACGTTAGACAGACTGTAACACAGTGAAATAAATGTTTCTCCAATGGTCTTTTACCCCAACCCTTCAGGGAACCTTAATTACAGAAACCAGTCAAATACTTCACTCAAGGGTCTATATGCTCTGAGAGTCTGGGAAGAGAGTGCAGTGCAAATGAAGAGAACCAGATTTCCCACGCTTTGGTGAGGTGAGTGTTGGAGGAGAGCACTAGGGCACCACATAAATGTTTGTGGGGCTGGGACCATCCCTCAGCCCAGAGTAGGGGCGCAAGTGGGGTCAGTGCAGCTAAGAGAAGGGCACAGTGTTCTGGGGGCATTGGGTACATGGTAGGGACTGTCAGGAGGAAGTGGACCTTGCAGAGCACACATCAGGTACCCAGGGGCTGCCGGGCTAGAAAGGCAGGATAGGAGGAAGTCTCCTTCTAGGTGAGTATTGAGTATTGTTCTGTGACATTCCCACTCCAGGCTGACACAGCTTGGAGACATCTGACCTGCAGTTGTAGAGCACAGATTTGATATTTTACAACAAGCACAACAGTCCTCACCCAGGATCAAACCCATTTTACTGTGAGGGAAACAAAGGCACAGGATCATATGCTTTGTATCTTTTTAAAAAGCTGGGTGAGAACTACCCCTTAATGCTGGGCTGCTGCTCCATCCGCCACTTGCCTGTAAATTTTCTGCTCACCTTTGTCTAACATGCAGAAAGACCGTCAAAAGAGTTACGGGCTTCAGCCCAAGGGTGTTAATAGTTACTATCTTCTTTCTGGGCTTTTATCAGGAACTGCTGTTCTCACAAATCAAACTGTGAGAACATTTGCCAGAGATTTCCCAAGAGCAGACTTAACTCTTCCTGTTATATCAGAATTAGCCTCTTTAGTTGTCTTTATGCTTCTTGGGGTCTGGGGGGGCCACTATGAAGCCGGGTCCATTCTGTCCCTAGAAGCAGGTGCTCTGCTCTTTTGATTCGATGCCTGCTTCTCCAGTGGGTCCTGGCTGGGTTGGAATGTTTCTGTGGCAGTTTGCCAACAGCAAGAAGACTAAGCGTGCCCTGAGAATTTCCAGTTGTAGGGCTCTGAACCAAGTCCAGGGAGACTTCTACCAAGGAGAACATTTTGATTATTTCTTTTGATCTAAGTTTCTTCCTCCCCATGTCCATAGATCTAACCTGGGAATTACTTTTGATCTTGAAAGGTTTTTGCTTTTTGGACTTATTTAGACCAGGTCTACCTTGTTTATAATGAGTAGGACAACATTTTATTGTAAGTAAGTGTTCATCTATACCCTATACCTTAGGCACGGGACTAAGAAGGGGTTAATGAGAAAAGGATGAAAAGAACCAGGTAGGGTCTCCAGGAAGATAATCCCATGATACATTGCCAAGTATTGAAAAGACAGAGACTAATACTGAGCAGAATAGTGAAGAATAAAGAGCTCTATATTGGCCAGTGTGACCTCTTACAAGGCTTTTAGTCTCTCTTGGCCTCAGTTGCATGGTCTGTAAAGTGACACTAATAATAACTAACTTAGGGACGCCTGGGTGGCTCAGTCGGTTAAGCATCCAACCCTTGATTTCAGCTCAGGTCATGATCTCATGGTTTGTGGGAGCGAAACCCCTCATCTGGCTCCATGCTCAGCATGGAGATTCTCTTAAGATTTAGATTCTCTCCCTCCCCCTCTCTCAGCCCCTCCTCTGCTGGCACGTGCACTCATGAGCTCTCTGTCCTAAAAAACCCCAAAGAACAAAAAACAAAAAAACTAACCCAAGTAAAGGTAAGAAGTTCAACCTGATAAAAATCTGGAATGACTTTCCTTTTCCTTAAATACTTAATACTGACAATGCATCTCATTCATTCAATGATTTACTATTGCTTTATACTCTCATTCATTCATCCATTCCTTCACTCAACAAATACTCACTGAGCACATAGTGTATGAAATTAATGATGCATGATACTATGGGACATAAAAGTGTCTGCCCTCAGGAATTTCCATTTTAATTGTAGAGAGAAGACATACATGGGAAACTATAGTACACCAGGATGCTAAATGCCATCAGAAAGGTGCCAGATGCTGGGGTGCCTGGGTGGCTGAGTTGGTTGAGTGTCCAACTCTTGATTTCAACTCAGGTTACGATCCCAGGGTCATGGGACTTAGACCGGCATTGGGCTCCTGGCTGACAGCTTGGAAACTGCTTGGGATTCTCCTTTCTCTCTCTCTCTCTCTCTCTCTCTCTCTCTCTCTCTCTCTCTCTCTCACCCTCTTCCTCTGGCCCCACTACTCGTGTTCTCTTTCACTCTCAAAATAAATAAATAATCTTAAAAAAACAAAACAAAACAAAAAGAAAGGTGCCAGATGCTATGAGAGTTCAGGAAAAGAGAAATGTTTCCAGGAGGGAATTTCAAGGAAGACTCCATGAAGGATAAAGTGGTTGGCCTGAAGAATAAATAAGATGTGGATAGGTAGATGTGGGGAAAAATATTCTGCAGGCACAGCAAAGGCCTGAGCAGAGATCTGGAGAGGGGGATGTAGGGGATGTGCTTGGGAAACTAAATCATCAAGAAAATAATTGGCAACCGTTGAAGCTATTCAACTGGAAAACCAATTGGAAGCCAACTGCCACAGTGTGAGACTGTGAGCACTTGAAATCAAGGGGTGGGGGAGAAGAAGGTGTGGGTACTGGCCAAGAAAGTACGACCATGGCAGTGAAGAGGAAGGGATGGGAGTGAAGGAATCTGGGTGTCAGAATCCTGATATTTGCCTTTTTTCTTCAAGGTGGGTGGTCACTTTCCAAGGCCTGCTGCCCCTCCATTTTTATATTTGAATAGCACTGGTTTCAATGCCCAGTCATCTGCTCAGAGGGAGTCAGAGTCTGGCCAGACAGCAATACTGTTTGCATCATGATCTTTATTTGGAGTGATATTTGTATTTTGCTTAAGCGTGCCATTTTGCTCTAAAAGTCATTGAGTGAATCAACAACATTTATTCAAAACCCATTGAGGTTTTATGGTTTCTATGTAGTTTCAACAAGAGTTTATTGAGTATCTCTGATGTTTAAGGTGATGTGAAGGGAGGGAGGAAATGATAGCTTGCCTATAGGAGTTTACAAACTCATAGCGGGGGGGTGTGGAAAGCTGTTTATGTAGATTAATTATATAAAATGAGATATGTAAAAAGTACCAGGAAATTAGAACAAGTTCAAATGAGGAAGCATCCGGGTCTTGCAATCCCTTCCTTAAGGGAAGTTTTAGGAAGGAAGTGGACTTCCTAAAATAAAATAAAATAAAATAAAATAAAATAAAATAAAATAATCTCTCTGTAAATGTTCAAGGATGGGGAACCAGATTGTGATTTGGAACTAAAGATCTACGCGGCAATAGATTTCGTAAGGGTGAGCTGCTTCCCAGTTGTATCTCCTGGACCTTCACACTCCGTTTAGCCAATTCCCACACCAGCTACATTAACTTCTGCAGTCTGTTCTCCTTTATCTGGGGAAGGACAGTTGTGGGATGTGCCCGATGAATCAGGGAATGAAGTTGGAGTAAACTATGTGGTCTCCCATTGGTAGGATTTTGACAAGACTGTAGTTTGACAATGAAACTGATATGAACGAAACAAATAGTGCTCTCAGGGCCCTTCATCTGGCCTTTCCATCCTTCAAAATCAGTGTGGTTTGTTCAAAATCCCACCTACTGCTTTTACCAAGACCAAATTTCCACACTCTGAGAATGGATTTCTCTTTGTGGTTTGTTAGGCCACTGTGGTTTCCCCTGCTGGATTCCTTTTTGTGGTTGGAGGTCAAACCCTTTCTTGCCTGCTGCTTCCAGGAATGTGCAGTGTGTGTCCCAGAGTGCTACACAGGGAGGGTTTTATTCTATCTCTTGTGAATGGAATGGCAGTCATCCAGCAGGCCTGGGTGCATGTATAAATAGAGGGACACGTAAGCCCGCATTTAATATCCAGAACATGAACCAGCCTCCATGGTGTGTTACCCCATCATGTTTTGATGAAAGGCTGCTGACAGCACCACAGACCATGCCATGGGGCCCAGCAAACCACCTAATCCCACTGCTTTATCCCAGGCATAGATGGGGGCGGATTTCCCTGCCAGGAACAATGTCTTTCCAGCTACCAGCAGCTCTGAGTATCTTTGGCTCTTCCTACTTCTGTCACCCATTACTCATGACCCTTGGTCAGAGAGGCCAGGGTAAACATGGGAAGACCAAGATGTACAGCTAAACCCCAAATCTTTTATTTTATTTTTCTTGAGGTAGAAGATTTCAACTCAGTCACCTATGAATCCCTTGGACAATGGAGCTAATGTCAAAAGGGCCCATTGAGGGGCACCTGGGTGGCTCAGTTGGTTAAGCAACCGACTTCTGCTCAGGTCATGATCTCATGGTTTGTGAGTTTGAGCCCCATGTTGGGCTCTGTGCTGATTGCTCAGAGCCTGGAGCCTGCTTTGGATTCTGTTTCTTCCTCTCTCTCTCTGCCCCTCTCTTGCTTGTGCACACGCTCTCTCGCTCTCAAAATAAACAAACAAACAAACTTAAAAAAAAATAAAAGGGCTCATTGAAAGTTCAGCATTTCAGATCTCCTGCCTGACTTCCTACAATGTGTCACAGCAGACCATCACTTCCTGATCTATGCAGCATGAAATATGAATTCCTGCCATTCAGATTCTTTACAGTCTGGTTCCAATACTGTTCCCATCTTAGAACTAGCCACATCCTTACTTTAGCTTCTGCTTAATTGGATTGCTTTACTTTCTATTTTCCTAGGCCACTTCTGTCACTATGCCACTACTGTACTGATCTCTCCTAAAATAGCTTCCCTTCTCTCTGACTGTTCAAAGGCTTTCTATCCATTAGGATGAATTTAATTCCAGGACCTCCATGGCCACTCTCATCCACAGGTATCTTTCTCTCTATAGCATGCCTTGTTTTGACTATTTACTTAATGCCTGATTGTATGTATATGTCATAACCTATAGGCTTATATGCTGATTAGAATTGGCAGATTTTAGATCGGAATTCTAGTGTCGCCTGGAATGGAAAGCCCAGGAAGTCAAGGGTCATGCATTATCTTCTTTGTGACTCCTATAGTATTAAGTAGTATGTCCTATATGTAAGAGGGGCCAGGAAGTACTTATTGATTGAAGGAATAATAATCCACTGTTGAAAAAGCAGAGCCTTGGCAATATTTATTAGTGAATCCAGTGACCTTTCAAGGACATTCTCTGGCTAAGCAGTGCAATATGAGGTAATAATTAAAGTTATTCTCAGGTCCCAAAGGGAGCTCAGAGAATATCACTCCATTGAAGTTCCCTGGAGCCTTCTAGAATGTCAGCTTAACCCAGCTTCCATGTTGGGTTGCTTCCACAGTTTTAGATTTCTTGGGATTCTATGTTATGAACTCAGAAGACCTGATTTTTATGATTGTCATCCCAAAATAGCCTTCATATTCATACTCAGTAAGTACTTGATGATTTGATTAAGCCAGAACAGTGTGTCTAACCTTTTATTAGAGAATTTAGGTTTTGAACAATGCCTTTGAAACCCCATGAGTACCTGAAACATATAATCAGTGGTCACAAAACTTTTTCTTTAAATAGTGGCTTTGGCTTTTGTAAACCTCTAAATATAATTGTTATTTTTTTATTTTTTTCACTTTTATAAAACTTGATAAAAAATAGTATTTCAAACTGTACAGTCACCAGAAGTACACAGTTACCAAAAATGCACACATTTCACTTGGTATCTCCTAAATATAATTTTTAGATAAATATGATTAATAAAATGAAGACTCAAATATCATGATATTTTAGCACAAAAGGAGGAATACAAAAAATCAGGGGGAAAAATCAGTGATTTTTGCATGTAGCTTATAGAGGGGCTTTGAAGTTCTTTCAAAACAGAACTTTAAGAAATGTGTTAAATTATAGAATCATTACTGTAATAACAAAAGCTTCCACTTAGTGAGCATTTGTTGTGAGTCATTAAGTATTGGATACTCAAAATCTCATTTAATCCTAAAAGCAACTCTGTGAAGAGGGATTTTATTAGCTCCATCTTAGGGTCATGGAGGTTAGAGGCATGTACCTAGAGGTTACAATAGTTAGCCTGGATTTAAACACAGATTTGTTAGACTCCAAAGCCCATGTGTCACTATCATGACCACCTTGGTGGACAAACACTTGATTGGACATGTTCAATTGTGTATGTTTTTTAAATTTTTTTAAAAAAAGTTTACTTATTTATTTTGAGAGAGACAGAGACAGCATGAGTGGTGGAAAGAGCAGAGAGAGAGGGAGACAGAATTCCAAGCAGGTTCTGCACTGCCAGCACAGAGCCCAATGTGGGGCTTGAACCTCTAAAACCACAAGATCATGACCTGAGCTAACACTAGAGTTGGATGCTTAAGTGACTGAGACACCCACGTACTGTGCCCTGCTCCGCCCTGCCTTTTATGACAAGTTCCTAACAGATGGCTGTAAAGTGTCTGCTCCCCTCTCCCAATTCACAGTTGCTCAAAAATTGTTTGGGGTGCTTGGGTGGCTTAGTCGATTGGGTGTCAGACTTCTGTTCAGGTCATGATCTTGCAGTTCGTGGGTTTGAGCCCCACGTTGGGCTCTGTGCTGACCGCTCAGAGCCTGGTTCCTGCTTCAGATTCTGTGTCTCCCTTTCTCTGCCCCTCCCCTGCTCACACTCTTTCTCTCGCTCTCAAAAAATAAAAGCTTTTAAAAAAGTTTAAAAAGTAATTGTTCTCAGTGCTCTATTGTCACATGTAGAAGGCAGAGTCTTTAAGCTGAAGGAATTGAAAATCCTGAGCAGCTTCTAGATGAGCCACCATGAAAGTGACAAATGAGAGTTCTTATTAGTTAGGATCTGGAGGAATATGTCACTTGCCTGTCATCATGGTACTGCCTTTCTTCTGTCTTTGGAGTGACTGTATTTGCTCCTAATCCTCTTAGTTATGGATTTAATTTAACGGAACAATGTATTGAGAACCTCTCATGTGGAAGTTGCTAGGACAAACCATTGGCAGGAGCAATGAGGGTCGGGGGTGGGGGGCATGGAGTGACATGGAGTGGGGGGCGTGGAGGTGGGAATTTGAGGGAGGATGCAAAAATGAATATGTGATCTTGATCTCAACTTATAAATTGTAGAGAAGACTGGACAGTGAGACTATACGTAAGTATGATAATGGTGGGGGTGGAGGGAGGTATAGACACAATCCTTTGGGAACATAGGGGAGAGAGCAGGTTATTTTGTCTGGGAGAGCTGGAGAAGCTGGAGAAGCTTTCATGGAGGATGAGATATTTGAGCTCCCTCTTGGAGGATGGGCAGGTCCCTGACCAAGGAAGGACAGAATAGCAGCAGGAAAAACATGAAGTAAGAGTGGCTTAATAGCTAAGGTGAGAGTGAGGTGTGTGTACAGGTGTTGGGGCAGGCAGGAGCAGGGGTGGGGATTGTGGCAGGAGAGGTAAGGACACTTGAATATCCTCTTACAGAGTTTAGATTTTATACGGGCAATGGGAGTCACTGAAGCCTTTAAAATTTTTTTTAATGTTTTATTTATTTTTTTCTTGAGAGAGACAGTAAGGAGGGGAGGGGCAGAGAGAGAGAAGGACAGAGGACCTGAAGCGGGCTCTGTGCTGACAGGCCGACAGCAGCAAGTCCAATGTGGGGGCTTGAACTCATGAAATGTGAGATCATGACCTGAGCTGAAGTCAGACACTTAACCGACTGAACCAGCCAGGTGCCCTACTCACTGAAGACTTTCGAGTCGGGGTGTAGCATCTTTCCAAATTTCCATTTTCCAGAGATGGTTCTTTTTATATATACAGTTATTGGATGGTGTTGGCTCTACTATGTGGTTCGAGTTGTACTTTTTCCTTTTCAGGGGAGCCCTCTCAAGGAAAAGAAACTTACTGTGTTTTTATCCTCTTTTGCCAGCGTTTAGTTTATTTTCTATTTACCATTTCCCCTCTCTTTCTTCCGATGCTTTTGGCAAGGCAAGGGTTAGACCATTAGTTCTTCCTACTGGCATCTGAGTCAGGTATTTGACTCATATTTGCACATGACTATTCTTTTTGGTGAGTGAGATGGGTCATCACTGTCTATGGGTTGAAACCTCAAGAAAGTTTAGGAATAAAAAACTTGTGGAAAAAGGCACGTAGTCAAAGAGGTGGGACATGCATCAAAGCACAGGACAGCACATTGTGGATTGAGAGAGATCTCAAAATAGAAGGTGCTTCTCTTGGGATTCACACCACAGGCCTTGGCAGGCAGCCCACCCTTATCACCATTAATTTTTAGAGTTTGGAATTGGGCACTACAGTCTGGTGTTAAGCTGTTAACCTCTAGCATCAAGGCCACAGTTGCTGGGAAGAATTCCTCTTTCAAGCTGTGGCCTCATCAGAGTTCTTCATCTGGACACACCACAAAGGGCGAATGTTCCTAAATCCATTCCCATGATTCTGGGATGCTATATATACTCAGGCACCTTCCACTCTTTTACTCCAGACCTGCACACCCAGAGAAGAGCCTTCTTGCACTGGATCATGGTGCTGAAGTTGCAGTGTGTGTGAGTGTGTACGTGTGTGTGTGTGTGTGTGCACAGCAGTATGTAGCTCTTTGTATGCATAGGACGAGAACCATTTTCCAGGCCTTTTGTTTTCTATTTCCAGAGAGAATGAAACCTGAAACAATGTGCATAGTCTGAGGAAATTAGGGCATTTCTAGAACCTGGCTTTTTACAGAAGAAATCTGCTCCAGATCTAGAGACACGTTTTGGCTTTCAGATTCGAGAGTTGTTTAGATTTTGCCCAGTTTTCCTTGCTTTGTGCTGTGAAGTTACACCCAAGCCATCAGCAGAGGGCTCCCTCAACCTTAGGAGCTGGTATTGATGCTTGGAAGGCTAAGCAACGTAAATGAGAGAAGAAATGCAGATCTGACTGTGAGTTTAAAATCCAATGCCCCAAAGTGCTTTTGTAGAGAAGAAACCCTAACCCATCCTGAAAACAGACCACTTCAGCAAGAAAGTATTTGCTAGCGTTTACATGAAATGACACTGTTTAAATTCCTGGATCAAGGTCAGCATAATGTTTATGCTCAGAGTAACACGTAGCTAAGTTATCCTTCAGAGAACCTGAGAAGCAGAGCAACTCCCTGACCAATGGTTTAATTGTTTCTGGACTGGTGGCTCAACGGTTCCTAAATATTGAATCACAGCACCATCAATCACCATGGGTCCCTGGTCTGAACCAAAGCTCTGCAGATGCCAAATCCCTATGTGGCATTTGCCCAGATCCATGTTGGCTAGACATTAAGGGTGCCTGATTGATAAAGCACAATGTGAAGTTATAGTGGTCCCAATCTGTTGGGGCAGCTGGAACTGGCTAACTGCTCTAAATTAAAGTTGGGCAAGTTGCATGGTAAAAATGGGATCAGGAAAAGGAAACAGGACCCTGCTGAAACAACATCCATCTAAAGTTAGTATCTCTTGAGACTGTTCTGATTTTCCACCATGAAGACAGAGCAGCCTAGGATCCAATGCCAGGTATTAGAATCCTTGCTTGGAATTTGCTAGACAACCTCTGTCCTGGTTTTATTAACTGACTCTTTTCCCTCAGCTCTAGGGAAATAATCACATTCCTTTATCATAACTTCATCTGAGATGTGTTACAGTGAATGTTACTACATTCACTGTATTGTGTTGGACACTGAATGTGTTGGACATCAGGTATGCTTGGGAATTACAGTGGAACACCCTAGATTCCTTGACCACATTTGGGAGGTGTCTTGGTCTTTTATTTGGGGGCAGTGGGGATATACGTAGTTAGTAGGTGAGGTTTTCTGCCGTTTCAAGTTCCAGGGAAGCGAAGGCAGCATACTGTGAGCAACATCGGCCTCCCACCTGCCTTACATAGAAACGTACTGACCACAGTGAGCGACAAGGGCAAATAGCCACCAGGCAGGCTACAGCACTGAGCGCTGAGTGGGCTTGAGGGAGAGTGGGGTTTGTGAGGTCACGGTTTAAACAGTCATGATCTGGAGACTTTTCCAAGAAGAAGCATGTGTCTTCCTTGTGATAGAAAAGCAAATGCATACGAGGAGAAACCATTGGGAAGCCACTCCAGGCTACGGCAGTGGGAAACTCAAGAGTTTCTGTTTGTACTGGCTTCCTTCATTCAGATGGTTCCCATCAGCTACATTCAGATTGATTCCATTTGCAAAGCTCTCCTGGCAGTCTTGGTGGAGGAGGCTCGGTGGCAGCATCTCTGGCATTTTCTGAGCCTGCCCAGGCCTTGCTCCTCTTGTGTCGTTTCTTGGCTCTTGGGCTCCTAAGCAGAAACTGGCTAAGCAACCGCTGCTGCTGAACAAAATCAAATGTAAAACAGAACATTGGAACACCAAACGAAGAGACTTTTCTAAATGCGGGGGGCGGGAATGCAGTGAAGAACAGTGAGGGATCAGGAAAGGGAGGGGCTTCCTTAGAAGCAGACTGAATCATGCTCTGGTGAGGGTTTGTCATTGACCTATCTTGTCAGCATCCTTGATAACTGTGCCAGATCAAAGGTTACATCTTTTTTACTCTTCAGTCTCACTAATGGATGCAATATAAAAGATTTGGGTTCTATTCAGGACCATTCTCTTATTTTCTGGCCCTTACGAGAGTTTGTGACCCATGACACCCTGACACCACTTATTTTTTTCCCCTAATCCTTCAACTTAGCCTCATTGCCTCTTATCACCTTCCTTCTGGACATCCATTCTCCCAGCTCCACTGTTTTACATGTGACCCATCTATTATTCCTCCACTCGATGCTAACTGTTCTGGTACTGTGAGTGAGGATGCTTCTCGTCCCGTTCTTTACACCACCACAGCAGGGAGAAGACACCCAGTGAGAGACATTTCCAATCCTTCTCTTCCCACTGCTGAGACTGGGCAAAAGGGTGCTGCTGTCCATAGACCGTGTCTGTCCTGCCCGGAGACTGATGGCAAGTGTTCTGTTGTTTCTATCCTTCCCAGCACTGTCTGGATTTGATTCTCCCCCCTCCACCCCATGTAGGTCATGGAGTCTGAACTTAGGGTGGGGACCTAAGTATTAGAAAATGGGGAGCCCATTGACTCTTGGTCCAAGAGTTATCTAGTCCAGTAATGCTGATGTACACACACGCACTTGCACACACACATACATGCACACACAATGCAGGCTCATTGTCACACAGTTCAAAATTGAAAAGGCACAAAAGGGCAGAGAGTGAAGTCTTCCAGCATTCCTGTTCTCCCAGCTTCTTAGTCCCCCCTGTAGAGTTAACCAGTGTTTGCAGTGTCTTATATGTCCTTCCAGACATACTTTATAAGTACATTAGCAAATAATACATACAAACGTATGCACATACACCTTGTGGTTTTTTCATCTTTTTAAATGGCTGCAGAGTATTTCATTGAATGAATTTCCACAATTAATGAGTCCCATCTGGATGGGCATCTGGTAGTTTCCAGTCTTTTTCTACTATAAAAAAAATAAAATTGACGTTTAGTCCTCAAATCTTATGTTTATTTCCCAAAAGCTCAGTACTCAGAGGGGAGAGGAGTGTGGTCTGCACTTTACATGGCACGGTATTTAAAGTCCTGGACCACTGAGTCAAACATGTCCAGGCTTGCACTTTTGTTCTAATTCTCTCCAATGTGCCATCATGCAGAGAATTATGCTGTGAGTTCTGGTGTTCAATAAATTAGGTAAGTTTATTCTTTTCTTTCTCCTCTCTGCCTACATCCTCCTCCAACCCAAGGGTTTGTTTGTAACCAGAGTGCCTTTCCAGCAAGTGGTGCCCCCAAGCTCCTAATACTTAAAGCACTGAATTCCCTCCATTTCTGTAGAATGTGATAATTGGCAAAACACCTTCATATAACATTCTTTCCTTTGATTCTTATGCAAATTTTCTAAGGACATTTTCTAGATGAAGAAACTGAGGCTCAGAAGGACTATGTGGCTTGCCCATGGTCACCTAATTGATGAGTGACAGGCACAAAACTTGAAGCTAGATCATCTAATATCAGCCTACTTCTTTCTAATACACACATGAACCCCTTTGCCATATATGTGACATCAGAATCAGTGGGAAGTTTGGAATATGGTGGGAGACTGGAGTTCTAGCAAATTCACCCCCAAATTTCATTTCCATCAGCAGATATATAGAGACTATTCAGACAAGAAGAATTATGGACTAATTTACCGGCATCGATAGAATATCCACTGAGGTAGTTCACAACATGATGAGGGCATTGCCAGTTGTCCAGGCAGTGGGAGGAAGTATGGTGGGAGAAGTACCAGGGCTGGAAACCTTTGATCTTGAAGTACAGGTTTAATGTGGAAGTCAGGGCATAGGCTTGCAAGACAGGGGACAGGAAGAGAGGCAAAGAATGCATGCAGATCAAGTGTCTGCTGTGCTATGCTCACCCATTAATCACTCACCAAACTTGGGAAGGATCCATGCAGAGGTATGACAAGGGTGCCCTCGTTTTCTCATTGAGTGACAGTGTGGGGTGATGGTGGTGCTGGAGTGGTGGGACTATCTCTACTCCACCCAACAGGTAGGGGGAGTTTCCCAGGGTGGCAAGGGGCTGTGTAACTGGTGACACCTAGTGCGGAGTGGTAGACACCAAACTTGTCACAACATCCTCCCTCCAGGAAGGAAGGACTCAGGTCAAGCTCATATATGTGGCTCTTTCCTCTCTTGGATACATTTTCTTCCAGCTCCTAGGAGCTCAGGCTTCTGGCAGTTTTATGCATCTGGTCGCTAGGCATCTTCAGATGTGCCACTTCTGCTGCGGTGTCTGAACAAGATCCAGTGCCACTGCCCCAAGGTGGCAGGGATGTGGAAGAAGACAGGAGCACTGGACACACTCCTGAAGGGGAAAGGGGAGCTTTCCAGGGGCCACCATTGAGACAGACACAGGACACAGAGGTAGGGGCTGGGTTATTACAGGCTCAGATGCTATGCCAAGGGCTTAGGAAATTATTCTAGAGGCAGAGGGAATCATGAAAGAACTTTGGGGAAAGGAATAACAAGATTAAGTATGCATTTGAGAGACACCACTCCATCAGCAATTCACTCATTTGTTCCCTGAACACTGAGAGCACACACTATGGATCCCACCCCTGAATTCATATGTTGTAGCCCTAACCTCCAGTGTGATGGTATTTGGAGATGGGGCCTTTAGGAGGAAGTAGGTTTAGATGAAGTCACAAAGGTAGGGCCTTCATGATATTTCTGTCCATATGGGAAGAGACTCCAGAGAGCTTGTGTTCTCACTCTCTCCCCAGAATTGTGTACAAAGGTGGCCGTCTACAAGCCAGATAGTAGGTCCCCACCAGGAACTGATCAGGCTGGCACCCTGGTCTCTCCAGAAACATCTGTTGTTTAAGCCACCCTGTCCATGGTACTTCATTAGGGCAGCCCGAGCCAATGGAGACAGCACACAACCAGGTGGCTGGCACTATCTTGGCTCTGGATATCCAGCAGTGAACCAAGAGTCCTCATCCTCATGGAGGTTGCAGTCTAGTTGGGGAGGAGAGGGAGGCATGGCATGAACAATGCACATAAGACATTTGCAATTACTTTTATGAAAGAGAGTAATGGGGCCTTATTTAGACTGGGGAAAATGGGGGAGGACTTCCTGAGGACATGACTTTCAACCTGAGACCCTGAGGATGAGTCGAAGAGAGTCAGGAATGGGCAGAGAAAAGAACATCCCAGGCTTGGGAAGGGCATGTGTAAAGCTCTTGGATGAGAAAGGGCTTGGTGAGTAACTGACAAGACACAAATGTCACCAGAGGAGAAGAGTCACGTAAAATAAGACTGGGAGCTGTTATGGGATAGTACACTTAGGAACTTGGTGGTCTTGTTAAGAGTTTTAGATTTAGGGGCACCTGGGTGGCTCAGTTGGTTAAACATCAGACTCTGGCTCAGGTCATAATCTCACAGTTTATGAGTTTGAGCCCACTTCAGGTGAGCCCCACTTCTCTTTCTCTCCTTCTCTCTCTCTCCCTCTTTGACCCTCGTGGGATTCTCTCTCTCTCTCAAAAACCAAAAAAAGTTTTAGATTTATATTCTTAGTGCATTGATGAGCCATTATAAGGTTTAAATGAAATGAAGTGATCCAATTTTCATATTTAAAAGATGACTCTGAATAATATGAGCATCAGATTGGAGGGATGTCAAACAGAATGAGACAGGCCTATTCTGAGGGATGTTGTAGCCATCCTAGGGGTATGATGACCCTGAGCAGCAGTGGGAGTAGAGGGGAGTGGTTGCATTTGGGGGCCAGTGGATAGGATGGGTGGGAAGAAGGAGAAACAGAGGATAGGTCGTAGTCACAGCAGCTGGGAGGAAGAGGGTGAGTTTGAGGACACTGAGTCTGGTGGAAGTTGGAAACACAAGGGGCTGTGTTTCAGGAGCCAGCTCCAGCCAGAAAGCAGTGACTACAGCAGGCCTTCCACTGCTGTCCTTAGAAAGACCTGATTGCACGGTGGGCCCTTGGCTGGTGTCTGAGAACTTGGCTCTCAGAGTGTCCCAGTCAACAGTTGACTGATAAGGCCAGTTCCCTGTGGCTAGACTGTGCAGACAATATGATTTATGCTGAACACCTACTTTTCTTCTGGAAGTCTAGAATTTTTGTACGTGCTAGGCATAGGTAGCTTAGTAGACTGGCCACCAATTAAAACATTGGGCACTGAGTCTCTCACGGGCTTCCCCAAGCAGAAACATCACACACATGTTTTAGAGAAAGACTATGCTTTGTGTATCCCCTCATGGAGGAAGAGAGCACAAAGAAGCCTCATGTGGATTCTTCCAGACTCTGACTGTGTCTTTGTCCCTTATAATTCAGCAGTGTCTCTGCAAGAAACCTCAGTCATGAGAACAGCTACAAGCTAAGTCCTGTGAGTTCTTCAGTGTGTTTCCAAATGTGGGGTGGTCTTGGGGACCCCTGACACAGCCTCAGGATTTAAATTTGGAAGTGATCAGCATGCGGAAAAAACTGAAACAATGGGAGCATATGAGATCACCCAGGAAGACTGAAGACTGAGTAGAACCCTGAGGATCTCCACAACTATGAAGGAGGGCCAGAACTCAGGCAGTAGGAGAGAGGAATGTCTGCTGAATTTAGCACAAGGTCATTGACAACCTTGGCAAGTCAGTCCCTGTGGGCAGTTGTGGAGAGAGCTGGATTATTAGAGGATGAGGGGGAGAGCAATTCTCCCAAGCTTGACTACAGAAGGAGCAGAGAGGGACGTGGGGGGTGATGTAAATGTATTGAGGTAGGAAAAAACTTGATCATTTGTTTCTTCATTTATAAGGTGCTTGCTTTATGTAAGCCAACACAACACTGCTGTGGGTCCAGCAGAGAAAACAGGAAGGACTCCCAGTGTGCTGCATATTTGAAATGTGAACTGCACAATGCCATGAAGGTGTTTAATCCAGCGTGGGGGCTTCTTTGAGGAAGTGACCTTGACTCTGGAGCTTGAAGAATAAGTAGGAGTTTGTTGAAGTGAGGAGAAGAGGAAAGGGAAAAAGGACTTTTCAGGACAAGGGAATAATGCAGATGGATGTCCAGAGGGAATGAAGAGCGCACACTGAGCGAGGGGAGTGTGAAGAGATAGGGCTGCAACATGGCAGCAGCAAGATGAGGCAGTGCCTTCAGACTCTCATGGGAAGGAAGCAGCAGACAGGTAGAAGCTAAATCTACAGGAGAGGGCTTGAAAAGATGGAGAGCTGTGGTTTCCAGAAAGAATTAATTCTGATAGTAGGGAAATACCTTGTCATGTAACAGAAACAGGAAGAAAGGATGAGTTTTAAAAGAACAGGTATAGCCATAGGTAAGGCCTTAGGATTGGTGGCAAGAAATTGAGCATTCTTGTATGATGGCTTTCATTTTTTTGTAGGGTATGTTTTTCTCCCCTCCCACCCATCCCCTTTCTTGAGATCTAGCATATTTTGAGGCTGAGGAAATAGAAGGGGCCTTTGGTAAATAACTCCAGGTGGAGAAGAGGGGGACATTCTTTTAGCATTACAGCACATCAGAGATAGGCTAGCAGGAGGCCAAAGTTAGTGTGGTGGAGTCTATTGTCTTTAAGATATATTATCCTTGGACCTATCCCTGTGAGGGCTTTTTCCTTCTTCACCTCCTCCACCCTTGAGATCTGAAGCTCCATGAGCGGTGACTCTACATGGAATGGAATGACTGATAAATCCCGCCAGGGGCCAAGCCCAAGAAAAGGCATTTCTCTGGATAGAAAAGGCACCTACTCTGTGGAGAACAGAGAGGTCAACAAGGATGATGGGATGGGGAAATTGAGCCATATGTGAGTCCTGGATGTCTAGACTTGATATGCCATGACCTTTGGAAGAGTTGAGAGATTAATTTAATAAGGTAGAGAGATTATCTTCTGTATCTTCACCTTCCTGTAGACTTGACAGCAATTGGAATATAGCTTCTGAATCCAAAATAAGGTAGAATTCTAATGTTCCTTTAGATTCATGTCTGTACCTTGACCTGTTAATTGTGAGACTGTCCTCTCTCTCCCTTCTATCATGGGAGATGCAGTTTTGGGTACCACTTGGTAGTAGGAGGTAAGGTCATATACTCATAGTAAGGGGAAATGTGGTAGGATCATGAGTTTTAGGACAGTGGAGAGAGTGTAGAAGAAGCCTGCTTAGGTTGCTGGTCAGAATTTCCACTGGGGCCCCAAACTCTTTAGTGGTACCTGTGTGATTTCCCTCAGTGTTGTGGAGCCTGGTTGTTAACATGATGATGGGCATGAAGCAGACAGTTGAGGGGTTCTGGAGTGAGGCTCTGCTTGTTGAGCTCCACGGAATGCCAATGGGACAAGGAAGTTGGGGCTGTTAGGCAAGACTGAAGTGGAGGTGAGGGAACATGGAATCTAAAGCAGCACAAGGAAAGACAAAGTGGAGACAGAGGAGAAATAAAGACACAGGAATGTGTATATAAGGAGGTAGTCAAAGATCTGGGGGTCCCTTGAATAAATTTAATGGGAGCTGGTGAGAGATCTGGAAGGATAGGAAATTGTGGTCGGTAGTAGGATATTTAAGTTTATGACTTCAGAGATGGAGAAGTTCTGAGTAATAAGCATGTTCAGGATGTGGCCTTGGGAGGGCCCACATTGACCCTTGTCATCACTGGACCCTCTCCCTGATCCCATGTTCACATGGCTTTTCTCCCTCCTTTCAGCCTCTGATGTGCCTCCTACCTCAGCCTACCCCTTTCCCACTTTCTGGTCCAGCAAGAGGAACTCACAGCATCTTTTCTTCCAGAGAAATTCATTCCACATGTGTCTGATTCATTTGCGTTTACTGAAACTCAAAATCTCCAGTGTCCAAAAACTCTTTCAACTGTTTTTTCCCCTGCCCTTTCTTAGAAACAGGAAGTTGTGTTTGGCTGAGGACAAAGTCTTCCAGTGCCCTTGGGACTTACAAGATGTTTGGGAATGAGGAACGGTGAGGTCTGGGGAAGGCTTCTTTATTCTCTCCTTTCCTGGGGCAAGGGTGTATCTGTCTGTGGTAGCCTGGGCAGCTCATGGGGATGGAAGACTAGCCATAACTTTCCTGTCTCTTCCCACTGAGCCCAAGACCTGAGGGAAAGCATGTTCTAAAAGAGACAGGTGGCTTTGAATGCTCCTATATTTCTCTTTCCCTGCACTGGCATCTACTGTTCAGAATATACTTGGATGTTGGTTCTCACCTTTCTCTTCCCAACACTTGGACAGTGTCTTTGAGGAGCTTTTCAATCTAGTTTTTGAGGGGTGTGGGCTGGCTGGCACTCAATTTTAAGTGAGAAAGGCCAACTGTATCTTCAGTGGGATCTCAGAGAAACTCTCCATCTGAAGAAGAATGAACCAGACTGTGAAGGGGCACGTCTATTGTGATAAGTCTGCCCAGGTTGTTGGCAAGCGTTAGCCTAGAAAGCAGACAGGTGCCTGGGAAAGGCTGATGGAGTGCCAGTGAGGCAAGGAAAGCATGGAGGTCACAACACCAGCACTCTGCTCACTCAGCGCTCCAACATTTAGCTCCCCTGAAGCGTGTTATTTTGTGCCATCTAGAATTTTTTCAGATGTAAGGCAAATATGCCCACAATATATCACTTGAGTGATTATTGAGTGAACCAGCAAAAATGTCAGCTTAGGTGAGTGACTTCTGTCTCTCACAGTCCATAGGCAGCTTTCTTGAAGGACCACAGGAAAACACGCTGTGCCAGAAGGCAGCTTCTCATAGATATACTGTCCTGCAGCCAAGGGCCACTAAAAGAGAGCAAACCCATTTGTGTTTCTCAAGGGCAGGAGTACAGCTGTGTCCCTCTCTTCCTCTGTCTCCTGACTGAACTGCACCCATGGGCAGTGCCTTGGGGTGCAGCATGCTGGATGGATACACTTCCCTTTACTTAGGGCATCCCTTCCCACTCTACACAGAGCAGATCAGGGCGGAGAAGGACAGGTGTCAGGGGCAGTAGCTTAATCTTGCCTAAGATGTTGCCTTCCTCGTCTTCCTTCCTCATGCTTATCCCACCTCATGTTTTGTTTTGGCTGCATGTTCAGTAATCTGGCTTCGATGGACTGAAGAGGCACAAGGAAGTGATAAGGCTGTGGTAGCTGAAACCTGGAAACCTGAGGGTGATACTACATTTGATTCTCTTTGGTAGATTCCATATTTCTTTCACTCTTACAAACAACTCCTCATTTCCAACAGTGAAAGGGACACGGCTGCTTACTGGAGGGGCTTGGTGATCTGAGGCAGAGCATGTAGAGAGCAGAGATTGCTGTGGGCTCACAAGCCTCTTTTCCTACGACCAGGGGAGACTCAGACCCTGGGAGTCCTGGGCTATGTGTGAAAGCATATCGCCTTACCACTTTACAGTCTCAAGAATGCAGTGGTGACAAAGCCTCTCTAATTGCCCTGGACCAGAAGTTGAAAGTATCAAGACCAAGAAAAAGCCAACATATGCTTAAAAATTTTCCTATTTTTCATGTCTTTTTTTTTTTTTTGGTTGTCGGTGGGGAGGCCTGGAAAAAATGAAGAAGGATCCAGAGGAAAGCAAGAAGAA
Organism: Felis catus; assembly: GCF_018350175.1. Taxonomy (NCBI): domain Eukaryota; kingdom Metazoa; phylum Chordata; class Mammalia; order Carnivora; family Felidae; genus Felis; species Felis catus. Next base: position 27,068,080 of record NC_058377.1, read on the forward strand.
CTATATGTTTGGATGTGTGGAAAGAAGAACAGTCCTTATTATGAGGGCCCACCGGTTAAAAACCCCAAACACAAAGAACCTAGTGAACATATCAGAGGGACAAGATGTGGGGTTAGTGGGAAGATGGTCCCATTGTCCCTGGACAATGTTCCCGGGAGGGGGATGGTTTGCTAAAGTGGGCTGGGGAACAATAATGTTGCATAGTTTTATAAATGCACAAATCCCTCTGGTCAGCTACAGGGGAATAAAGGGCAGAGAATAAACCCCAGGCAAGGATTCACTTACATTAAAGATGAAAGAAATGAACTTTGATGCTAATGTACCACCTCTGAAATATTTCTGGCAGGTGTTCAGAGGATCCAGATGAATGACCAAGCTACCTGCCGCGTCAGGGCCTTAGGGACTTTAGCAAACACTAGTACCAGTTTCCATCAGGAGCACTAGCAGGAAAACACAAACTCTCAGCAGAGGAAATGCAGTCTTCCCTTCTCGGGGCTCCAAGGGTGGTTGAGGTTGGCCAGGGGAAATAATGGTGTGGTCTCTCACTGCAGATCTATTTTCTGAGTCCCTGCACTGCAGCTGTTGAGTTTCCAGACACAAACAAGTATGTATTCTGTGAGCCTGGCCGAGCCCACACAGCAAGGAAGAGCCAAGCTGGATTCCATTCTGCTTTGCACATCGGCAGCTCTGCTGCCAGCTGAACTCCAGGGCAAACGCAGTCCCTGCTGCGTAGGGTTGGCACAGCTGGACTGCTCTGGGCAGCGCATGGGGGACACGCTTGGCTTTGCTTATTCTAGGGAGGGTGAGAAATGGAAGGAGATGAGGAGTTGCAGAAACATACATCAGTCTCAACAAAACTGGTGCATGGCAAGGAAGAATCTGGTTTTACTAGCCGTCATCGACATGCCTGTGTGTGTGCTTGTTTATGTTTAGGTAAGCCTGGCCTCCCCCTCACTAGAGTCAGCAGATAGGGAGAAAGTGGTTAACTCCATGTGGAGCTGTGCACCACACGGAGCTGACCAGCAGCGACCTGCTGAGGGCACTGTAGGGGCCAGAATCCAATTTATTTCGTTTCCCGCTCCCAGGGCGAGTCCTCCCAGAGGGCACCGTTTCCTCACTCACACCAGGGCTCCCTATAGCATCCTCTCTGCCCATGTCACTAGTTATTTGAGTGAGTCTTGAGAGAAAGCAAAAGGGAGGGACAAAGGGGTCAAAGTGATGAAAAATGGAAGATGCGAATTTATATGTGTTCCTTCTTTTCACTACAATGTCACTTCTTGATGTCGTCTGTTTCATTGTACCCATTAATGAGCAAGGACTGAGTTCCCTCTACACTAGACCATATGGAAGACTGAACCAGGAAGAGGTGAGGAGAGACAGAGTGGAAGGTGGGATTCTGGGGCTCTCAGGTAGGGTTTAGGTAGCAGGTGGGAGATGCAGTTCCATGTAGAAAGGGCTGATTGGGACCATTGCAAGTTGTTGGGGCCAGGAGAGTGGTGAGGTGGAGATAAAGTCTGATGTGGAGAGAAGGCACTGAGGTCGTTGGGATGACAGTGCTTAGATATGGGTTCAGCTTTCCTCAGGTCCGCAGAGAATCTGGTATCTCTGGCTGGTCAGTATATCAAAGGGAGGCTGTGTATGTTTGCAGAATGGAATGGGATAGTCTTTCTCAAGAATAATGAACCCAGAGGCATCTCACAGCCACTGTTACCTCAGAGTTGGATATTTCCACCAGAGCAGTGGTTCTCAAACCAGCAGTCTCCACATCACCTGGGAACTTGCTGGAAATGCAGATTCTCAGGTCCCCTCTCTAACCCACTGAATCAGTAACACTTGGGGTAGGGCCCAGAAATCTGCATTTTAAGAATCCCTCTGGATGCCTGCTCGAATTTGAGAATGACTGGTCTAGATTATGATGAAGAGTTGCCTGAATGAGCTGGATTCAGCAAGAGGAAGGCCTGAGAGACCCAGGCAAGGTGCCAGCTTCCCTGTGTGCGTTCAAGGTCAGCTGACCTAGTTTTAGCCTCCGTCCTTGGGCTCTGGGTCCTCTGCCTTTTCCAAAGAAATAGTGAACCAGATCAGACCACTGCATTGGCACAAGATCACACTTTAGTTCAGAGACACATTTGCATAAATACTTGAAATGGACCCGCCCCTGCAGGTGCAGCCTGAGACCCTGCACGGCTCTCCACAGTCCTGCAACTCTGCAGCCCTTTAGGCAATGGATTTTAATACTGAAGACAGTTAAGGTCATTTCTGAAGGTGGCTCGGGGGCGCAGCTGTGGAGCTTTGACTTTAGCCATCAACCCCATACTTTGAGTCTCTGTTTTACTAATTTTTTCCCCCTGAGGTAGATTATTTATCGGGGAAACCAAATAGGAAAAACTTTTTTTCATTTAACTCTACTAGTCCTTTGCAAACAGGCTGGGTCTCCTGTTTGGGTCAATAAGTGCATTTTTTTTTTTTTTTTTTTTTTTTTTTTTACCTTTTAACCTATGTCCTCTACCTGAACCCATACTAGGTTCAACCCACCAGATAGTAGACTTTAGGATCTGTTGTCCCCGTTCTCTTCTCCGCATTGTGAATTCATGCCGAATTGGAGTGGCCATGGCAATGGCAGGCCTGGGTAGGCCACGCCACCTCCATAGGTAGGGTTGCCACAGTGGGTACCTTTGTCTGCACTCCAGCACCCCAAGTCCATGAACACGAGACTGGCCTCACCCCGCTGGATCACAGTGGGCACGGCTGGCTTCCACAGGGCTTGACATCCTCAGGTTTCAGGGCCTCGTTGCAGGCGGCGGAGGCCTGGCCGTGGGGGTCCCGACACTCCACAGTCCGCCGCTGCCGGCCAGCTCCACAGCTGCTGGAGCATTCAGACCAGTCCCCTAGCACCCACTGCGCGTTGAGCAGGGGCTGAATGATGTTGGTGGTTGCTCTCTCTTTACTGTTCTGTATGCTGAAGTTCACGTCATTAGGAACAAAGAAGGTATATTTGACTTTGGGGGGAAAGACCTCACCAGGGACAGTCAGGAGCTGCACGGTCAGAGGCTCAGGCAGGGGCCGGAAGCTCTGCAGCCGTTCCAGGGTGGCAATAGAACCACTATATTTAAGGATGGTCCCCTTCACCAAGATGTCCTGTTCTATGGCAGAGATGGCCAGGTTTCCATTGAGCAGGTACTGCCCATCGGCAGTCTTCAATGCCAGGTAGTTGCCATCGTTCTGGACCCCTGGATGGCTCCGTTGTTTCACATCGATGTTAGTGGCACCAGCTGGGATGGTGACAATGTCATTATAGCCGTAACTATGATAGGAACAGAAAGACACCCTTAGGACCAGTGGCTACCCAGCCCAGTGCCTCAGGAAGTTAGCACGCTGGTGACCAGGGTGGAGAGACACGAACCACCAGCAAATCATCCAAGTAATTGCCCCAAAGTTCCTGATAAATTAGCTGCTGAGGCCAATAGGAATGTTCTGTGCATTGGGATATTCAAGCGTTTTTGCTTTGCCTGGTAACTCTGTTTCAAATGCTTGGAGTTTAGATGTGTGGATCTGGACATCAGCACAGAGGAAGATATCCCAGAAGGGTTTGCAAAGCTGCATCAGTGCTGCCAAACCTGGCCGCTCTTGGCTCAAGTGAGATCTCGAAACACTTTTAGCTCCTTGCATTGGTATATAACTTTGCTTGGCAACTTTCATACTCAAAGCTCAAACCCATGTGGAAAAATCTGTTCCACACACCCGTTCCAGAATCCAACCAGGGTGGACATCTCACTCTACCTCTTAGAGCCAATCAGTCCCTAGTATTTGGTTAAAAGGGCCCCAGGGCAGGAGCCAGAGTGATAAATGCTGCTTCTAGTTGCCTTCCTCCAGTGTGTCCAGACAGCATGAGCTGTGTGCTTCTGAGAAGATAGGGAATGTGTTTCTTTCTCTCTTTCTCTTTCTCTTTCTCTCTCCCTCTTTCTCTCTCTCTCTCTCTCTCTCTCTCTCTTTCTTTCTTTCTTTTTTCTTTCTTTCTTTCTTTCTTTCTTTCTTTCTTTCTTTCTTTCTTCTTTCAAGTTTATTTTGTGAGAGAGAGAGAGAGAGAGAGAGAGCAAGCATGAGTGTGTGAGGGTAAGGGGCAGAAAGAGAGTGAGAGAAAGAGATTCCCAGGAAGGCTTTGCACTGGCAGCATGAAGCCTGACATGGGGCTCAAACTCACAAACCATGAGATCATGACCTGAGCCAAAATCAAGGGTTAACCAACTGAGCCACCCAGGCACCCCGGGGAACATGTTTCAACTCTACTGTAGGTCTAGGGCTTTATGTGGGTTGGAAAAACCTTAGTTTTTAGTCTTCTCTTCTGGGGCAAAAGTGCTCGTGTTACATAGGCTGGGAAGACAGCAAAGAAGGTTGAGGACAGGCGGTCAGTTCTGTGCTACTCTTGCCTTTCTATCCACTCAGGCTAGCCACTTAGTTTAGGGCAGCTCTGAAAGAATCCACAGCCCCATATGTCTAATGCCTAAGAGAAAACCAGCTAACGGACCCAGTATCTGAATATCTCACACCACATGCTTCTTTTTTCTATATCCTTTGAGTTTAAATTTGAAGACTGCCAAGTTGTCTGCTGTAGGCTGGTTTTGTTCTCTGAGCCCGATAAGGTGAGAGATAGTGAGAGACAGACAGGGGCACAGTGTGGCCGTGTAACATATGCCCTTGCCATTCCTCTCCGGGAATTGTATGCCACGGCAGGAAAAAAATAGCACAGGATTAAGACACCTGGGTTCTCTTCCCAGCTGTCATTAACTATCAGTGTGACCTTAGGAGCATCACGTGATCTTTTCATGCCTTAGTTTCTTTATCTGTAAATGGGGAATAATAGTATTGGCCATCTGATCTTATTTTAGGAATCAAATGAGGCTACAGGGATAAAAGCACTTAAATACTAGTTTTATGAACTTATGGCTTTAAGACGTGACAAAGCATCCAGAGTTGTCAGATTCATGAAAGCCCTAAGGCCACCAAGACCCGCCCCCTCTTTGTACTCCTTTCTGAAAGATCCACCTGAAGAAAGGGTGGGACTCACCAGGTGTAGGGTGAGATGTCCTTCCCAAAACAGGCCTGGGAGAGCTGCTTTCTGGCCAAGGCCCTGGTTAGTCAGCATAGCTGTATTGCTGGTTGACTCAGAGCTGATACACCCCTATCCCCGGGGCCTCTGGCTGCCCTGTGCACCGTCCTCTCTATGGGTCAGACACTATGCCAAGGGTTCCGCCCATCTCATGACTTGTTATAATGATTCTGAGATAGGGGGGCCTCCCAATGCTTTACAGAAAAACTACAGCTCAGTGCTGCGTGGGTATTAACTGGCCGCTACAGTCCACACTTAGGCCGATGTGATTCTAAAGCCTGTCCAGCTCTTCTAGAACCCAGGCACAGGACTGTGGGTGATACTCACCTGGAGGGGTTGAGGGAACCAGACACCTTCCTGCAGGAATTGCCTTTGCCCCCACACACACCACATTTGTCCAACTTCCTAGGTGAGTCCACTACATGGTCACAGCCAGCCTTGACGCACTGGCCACGGACACAGATGGCCAGAGTCTCAGGCCCACAAAGGGTGCCATCGATCACCTGCAGTGGGGAGAGGGAGGGCAACAGAGGGCATGGTGTGCACAGAGGGAGCCCACAGGTGGGGTCGAACCAGGTGGCCTTGCTCCCCACCCATAGTTCTGAGCTCCAGCAGGATTCTCACCTTGGCCTCAAACACTTTGAACTCACTCCTTCCCCGGGCTCGGCAGAATAACTTGCAGCGGTCCCGGGGGGACACCCCTGCGTACTTGGGGACCCACTGTAGGAGGTTCCCATCCATGTCCGTGTAATTGTAGGCATTGTACTTCTCACACTGCTGCTCTCTGAAGCTTTTCCCTACAAAGAATAAGAAATTACATGGGGGTAACATGGCTTGCTAGAGCAGGGACGACCCAGCACCAGAAATGCCAGGATTCAGAGCCCCTTTATTCCTCCTGGTTTTGACCTAATCCCAGGACACAGGTCCAGTGTCATCTGGGCTCAACATTCCTAGACTCCCCCAATCTAGGTCCATGTGGCAAGGTAAGGATAAATGTCCTTTCCATTTGGGGAAGATACCAATTTTATCTTATAAATGAATAAACTTAGTAGTTACAGGGGACAACTCAGTAAGCTTGAATGCTCCATGGAGTATATTTTTGGGACCCTGCTAATTGTGCTCTATTTTGACTTCCTTGGTGACATTGGACATGTATCCAAGAACTCTTAGATCTATCTCTGGTTCTGATCTTGCCCCTATTCCTCACCGGCTATAATTCTGGCTGTCTCTGGAGGGACCTCCATTTGTAGTAGTGAGATTACCTCCAGCTCAGCAAAAGCCCAACTCCATGTGGCTTCTCCATTAACTGGTTTAGTTTGCACTTGGGGATACTGCCACATTCTGCTGTGACACTGGAGTCAGGTTTCTGCTGAACATTTGAGCGTCTACATCCACTATTTCCAACCTGTTGTTAAGTCCTACACTCTATTCAGGACAATCTGTGATTTTAAGTGTCTCCTTCCCACTCTCACCATCTGAGTCCACCTCCCACGAGCAGAGGCATTGCGGTTTCATGTGAGACCTAGTTCCCAGCCTCCTCTCCCATCCTGCTACATGCTGCTTCCAGAACAATCTGTCAGGAGTAACATATGTTGTTGTTGTTGTTGTTGTTGTTTTTACCCCACAATCCTGAAATTAAACCTGCTCTTAATACTGAGGTTCTCCACCCTAGTTGTACATCTGCATGGCCTGTGGACACTTTTCATAACACAGATGGACATGCCCTACTCCTGAGATTCTGACTCAATGCACCTGAGCAGTCTGGGCCTCTGTGTTTCAAAAAGCTTCCCTGACGGACAGCCAGTGCAGAGAATCTCCAGATGCCATTTTTAGCTTTCACAAACTTTGTTGTGTAGCTTTGAAGGGCTAGTATGCTGCTTGACTCCACCTGAGTGAATCCTAGCCCCTCTCAAACCTTTCCCATCTCTTCCCTGGCACACATCCTCCTACACCTCATTCCTATCTCCATTGTACAGGCCCTGCTCAGCCCTAACTCCCTGTGAAGGTTCAGACTAGCTCAGGCTTTTCCTTGCTCCGAATTCTTCATAAGTCTAGGGGTCTAGGCCTCGTAGATTAGGCTTTAATTGCTTTGTAAAATGCAGGTGGATCTCTAACTAGACCGCAAGTCCTTTGAGGACATGTCTTGTGCATTTTTACAAGGTCATTTATAACACCTATTATAGTTTGAGCCACACAAGAGGCACTAAAAACCACTTGATTGAGAGGATGGACCCTGGTGCATCCTGAGATCATACTATCACCATGTCTACCTTGTGCCTTATAGTCATCCCTTCTCCTTTGTCTCTCCTTCTCTTTACCCCATATGCCAGGCAAATTCTCATGATTCCAGGGCAAAATTTCTAGAGCCTCATGCCATTGTTGATCCCTCATGCCATTGCAAAACTGCAAAGCCTACAGATTCCTTCATTAGACACCAACCCAATGTCAGTGTGTCTTTGCACTTGGATGAATCTCCCTTAAAACTCTGCTTGTCTTTTGCTGCCTGCCAAAATTTCCTGGAGCTGCACAAGGGGGAGTTGGATGGGATGGTGGGGAAAAATGTCTAATGACTCCCTCTCACCAGTTCTGCTGCTACCTCTGCTGCCTCTGAGTTAACATGTGTGCTTTCTAGCGGGAACTAGGGGGTAGGAATATATGCCAACTAGAGGTGGTGCTGCTCCCTGGTAAGGTTCCATTAGGCAGTTGCCATGGCCCCAAGGGAAGATGGGCAACTCTTCTCAGAAGGAATGTGCACTAGAATCAGATTCAGAAACCTCCCTCCGCCCTAGGCTGAATGTTGGCTGGAAAGACAGTGGAGGTTTGGCTCTGACAGTTGCTTTGGAAAACACTTCTATTCTGCACACAGACGAGGGTTCAGATGCCTCCAGAAGGATTAGTATCCTAGACTCTCGCCTCTCTGCAGAGCTCCCCCCAACCCCCTGAATGAGTTTGGTTGGGAATGACATCCTCTATTTACACATCTTAGAAGACAAGGGAAATTTCTTTCCTTGACTTTGCTATGCTCTCCCAGCCCAAGTGAGAGCTGTCTAGGGGCCACTAAGCTTTGCCCTAAAATTTGGTGTCTTGCAGAGTCCATTCATATCTGGATCTCAGGAAAGCTCTGCATCCCCAGGAGACCCACCCTACTTCTTGTCTGGGGATTTGCTGCAGTGACAACAGTCGTGGCCATCAGTGGTTCATTACCATCAGGGGGGCATTCCTCTGTGTGGCAGGACTGATACTTAGCTCTCCGACCCAGGCAGTATCTTCCTCCATTCTGAGGCTCAGGGTCCTTGCATTCACGATGTGAAAACTGTACTCCTCCTCCACAGGTCCGGGAACATTCTCCCCAGGGTCCCCATGGGGCCCAGCCTCCATCCACTACAGCCTGAAACACACAAGGCCGCACTAAATCAGGAGAAGAGGTGAGGAGGCCTCAGCTGTCAGTGTAACAGGGGCCATGGCCCTGACCTCCTCACCTAGCTATGTTCATAATAATGGTGGGTGTTGTTCAGTAAGCTTCCCTAATCATTTGTTTAATGACTGTGTGATTTGCTTGGTTATCGTCTTCTTGAACATGGAGGCTGTGTGGGACTTGTTCACTGCTGACACCCCTGTGTCTAAAACAGTGTCTTGCTGTTAGTAAGGTGCTTGGTATTAGTTGTTGAATGAAACAACATTTTATGGGAATAAGGTTGTGTCTAATGCAGCAGTTCTCCATCTGGGCCAATTTTATCCTCTGGAGACATTTGGCAATGTTTGAAGACATTTTAGTTGTCACAACTGGGGAGGGCATATGCTGCTGGCCTCTAGTGGATAGAGGATGGGGTGCTGCTAAATATCCAACAATGAACATCTAACAATGACGAAGACATCCTCCCCTTCCACCCCCCAACCAAGACTTATGCAGCTCCAAATGTCTCTAGGGCCGAGGTTGAGAAGTCCTGGTTTAAAGTAATAATTGCTGGGAACTGTTGCTATCTGTCTACCAGCTACCAGTTCCAGTGGTAGGATAATGTCCGGGAAATAGAGTTGCTTCTATCTTTACAATCAACCTGGGAGAACAGAGCTTTGCCCTTGATAGGTTCATAGAGTTTTCAAAAGCAAAATAATTTTTTAAAATGACAAAAGTATTATTTACTTATGTAAAAAAAGAAAAACCCAGAAAAGTATAAAAGAGAAAATAACACTTAAAAAAACAAACAAACAAACAAACAAACACTACCCAGGGCGCCTGGGTGGCTTAGTTGGTTAAGTGTCCGACTTTGGGTCAGGTCATGATTTCTTGGTTCGTTCAGTTTGAGCCCTGCGTTGGGCTCTGTGCTGACAGCTCAGAGCCTGGAGCCTGCTTCGGATTCTGTGTCTCCTTCTCTCTCTGCCTCTCCCCTGCTCTCTCTCTCTTTAAAAAAATAAACATTAATTTAAAAAATTAAAAAAAAAATACCACTGCCCAAATAAAACCACTGATGTAATTTTCATTGATAACTCCTTATACTTTTGCTCTGGATAATAATAAAGATGCGATGTTTTTACTTTACATACTTTTGATTCTGTCATATAGTGTTTTATGAACTGTTTTCTGTCCTTAAAAATAGACGGTAAACGTCATCCCATGATCATTCCTTGTCAAAGTCTCCCTGCATTGAGTTTGGCTCTGGTGCTGGGGAGCGTTGGACAGACCCCCTCCCCTCTCCTCAGTAATGCGTGAAGCACATGCTATGGGGGATGGGGGTGGGGGTCAGTACCTAGAAGAGAAGCTTAGTGTTTGAACGGGGAGGACAAGTGGCTGAGGATGAATCCGTGAATCCTGCCCTGGTTCGAGCTTAGATAGAGTGTGGCTTACCTGGCCTGAGCCCGCTCCTGAGCCTCAGTGCAAAGGACATGCCACTGAGGATAGTCCTCTGGACAGAGAGTGCTCAGGCCACCCCGGTGATTCAGTGCTGGACCGGGACCAGGCTGCAAAACTCAGCGGATGCTGTTTCATAGGCAGGCTCCGTGACTCGCAGTAAGAGAAATGTGATCAGCCTCACGGTTTGGAAGTATTAAAAGCAGGGCAAAGAAGCGAATCATTTAAAAACTCTTGCTGGCATAGCCTTGGTTTTTCTTGTAAGTTTACTCTGTCCCAGGCCAAGTTTTCTCTGCCTGGTCAGAAACAGCTTTGATTCCTTCTCCCCTCTTGATTATGGAATTCTCACAATTAATCATATTCTCCTGACCTCTGATTATGAATGCAGCTCAGACACAGGAAGGATATGGATACCTTTCCCTCAGTTCTTGAATGTTCCTCTTCTGTTATCACTCTATCTGTTTGTAATGGAATTCATGATGGCCTCCCTCTATTGAATGGTGAAGTTCTGGCCTTTGTGCTGGAATGCTTCATACCTATCACCAATCCTCACAAGTCTTCAAGTCAACCCCAAAGCAATTACCAAGGGGGAGTTCCCAAAATGCCCTGAGCACTGGTGGTGTCATCCATCTGCCACCATCTGTCATTCGAGAGTACAGCCTCGAAGAGTTCCTCTTGAGTTTGGGTAAATATGCTTTGCTTTGTTTGCTAAAAGATGAGTGATTTTACTTAGAGGTCATGGTTGCAGCCTAGCCCAAAGTCTCTCAGTTCATGGCCCTCAAGTGTGGTTTCCTCCTTGAAAACAGCCTCCCCCTCCCTCTCCTTCCACACCCCCAAGTGGCTGTCCCTCACCTTGGGCCTGTCCACTTCCTCCTCAGGCAGACAGCTGCCATCCCAGCAGAGGTGCCCAGGCCCACAGGGCGTTCCATCAGCCCATGGCAGGCTGCCGTTCTTCGTGTGGCAAAGGGGCTCAGCACCATCCATGTGGCACCACAGCTGGGCGCAGATGTCCTGCACAGAGGTGTTGGGGCAGTGGCGGAAACCCAGCCCAAAGATCTGCTTGCACTGTTGGTCCAGCTCATACAGGGCCCTGCGGCCTGGGAGGTCTGTCGGGAGGGGCAGGGCTGAGGTGGGAGCATCCAGGAGACAGTCTCCTGAGAAATGGAGGAAAGCAGAAGAACGAGAATGAGAAGCAGGAGTTTCCCGCTCTCAGCTCTCCGTAGCCTCCCACATTACACTCCCACATTATTGCTGGGGTTGAAGGCCCAGCCATCGTAGTTTATTTGACAAGCTAAAAACTGTCAACACTCAATCATCTGTATGAGCCTACCCCATTTTTGACTATCAGTAGTAAACATTTTACTAGGATTGAATTTTTTTTGTTGTCATCCAGAACATCTTGAATACACTCAGTGTTCACCTAGGGAAGGCCAGCTAGCTGACATACTAATTTACATCACATATAATTGGGGATGTAAATGTGCTCTCAAAAACCATGGCGTGCAAAATAAAGTCAAAGGATTGGTGTTTGGATAATCTACTATTTTTGTATCATAGGTGTCCCCATCTTCTTCAATGAGAACAACCACAAATAAATTATGTTTTCAGTGCTTTGCCCAATAAGTCAAAGTGTTTCGACCAGGCCACCCCTCTCCCCCATCCCCCTTGCCCTTACTCTCACACCACTCATTCCCTGCCTCTTTGCCATTTCTAAGCTGCCGCATGATCTATGTCTCCAGTCCGGATGCTCTATTCTCTCCTCTGTACTACATTCTTCCATCCCTTCGAGCTCTGTTCAAGTCCACCTCTTCCAGGTAAACCTTCTCAGACTAATTCTACCTGCTCTGTGACTAATCATCTAAATTAGCCCAGCACACTGGCCGCTAGAAGATAGGGCAAGGAAGAGCATGCCTTGTGAGGATGGTTAGCCTGCCACAGCACGGGAGGTTGGGTGAGGAACACATCTCTGGTGTCTTCTATCCTAAACGTCTCTGATGCTTTGTGAAGGAGCTCAGCCAGAAACAGCGCAGGTGCCAACGGCAATCTAGCAATCCAGGAGGTGGGCTGGGCAGATCTCAACCACCAGCAGCTGGCCAGAAAGAAGCAGGGAGAAGCTGGAGGGACACCTACCGTGCCCGCCGTCCAGGAGCTCCGTGAGGTACATGGCACTGCAGGGAGACCAGGGCAGTGTCTTGTTTAGGTGGACGAAGAGGGGTGCCATCATGTGGTGTTTGCCCATGGGCCCAAAGAGCCGTGCACAGGGCTTGGAGTCGTCGTGGGGCATGCTGAGGACGTGCCCTGGGGTAAAGAGAGACCTGAAGTCCACCCTAACTGGCCTCCACTGCCCTCCACTCCGCCCTGCCCCTCCCTGAGGGCTCCTCACAAGGCCCAGCACCAACCCACCCCCCTCTTGTAAGACAGTTACCCTCTGCTGACAGAAGAAGGCATCTCAAGGGCTAACCAGTCACCGGCTCCTCATGGGAACAGCCATGCCCCTGTTCCTTAAAGATTTTTCTTTCAGGCTTCACTCTGGGCTTTTCTCTCTTGGGAAGCTTTCTCAGAATACTGAGGAACATTGATTTCCCTTTGTTTTCTGCCTCAGCCTGTCCTAAATTCACATGCACCTCAATGATTTGCTTGCTTATGCAGTGCCAATGGATCTTCCCAGAGTTCTTACACTTAGCTCTGGCAAAGCATTGCAACTCGACCTGAGCATTTGTTTCATTTGGCATTTTGCTGGTGACCTCTGCTGATGGTCCAAGACCCTATTTTAATATTATGGCCTCATGCTCAGGGTGGCAATGGAGAAAGCACAGTACCTATTTGCATATAATCAGTCTGTCCTAATTCTGGGTAGAACCTGGCCGTGTGTGAGATCTGCACTCCTTGGACCCTGGGCTGGCCTGGATTTGGAAGAGGCAGATCCCTCTGACACAGTACAGTAGACGTGGCATGGCAAGTCTTACCTAGCTCGTGGGCCAGAGTGTAGGCTGCCTGGAGCCCCTCATCCTCGATCACGGAGCAGCTCTTGTTAGGGTCACAGATTGTGCCAATGTCCGCCACACCCAGGGTGTCACACATCCCCTCCTTCCCACAAAAGTTCTGCTTGGCAGAGAGAGAGAGGGCATGAGAACAGACATCGAACAGAACATCTTCCTGTTTCTGCTCTTCCTTAGTTGAAGGAAAATTTTTAAGCCAAAGGCCCTGTTTCTTCACAAAGGCCACTCGTGTGAGGAAACCCATTTCTTTTTCTGTGTTGGTGTGTCCTGGGGCCAGCTTGTTTTGGAAGGCAGGGTAGCACAGGGGTTATGAGTACTGACCTGCAGCAAGACTGTGTAGGCTTGACTATGAGTGTTACCACTGTGTGGCCGATCTGTGCCTCAGTTTCCTCAGTTGTAAAATGGGGCTTTGTGGGGCTGCTGTGAGGACTGAAGACATCAAGAGCGCCTGATACATGTTATTAGAGTCTTCAGCCTTTGGGAAGCTCTGTTTCAATTTACCAGATAGGAGGGCAGGCCTGCCTCCTGGTTTGGAGGTTACCAAATCTCCAGTTAGCTGCCTCTGTGTTTAACAACCACTGCAGATGGCTCTCCTCTCTTCGTTCCAACTCCCGATCTCTTACTGGGCAGTGTGAGCACATTTCCTCTTGTTATGACCTCAGCAGACAGCTGGTCACAAACTTTTGGAAAAGGGCCCTTGCAAGATTCCTGTCCTTCCCCTGCAAATACCTCACACTTGTCCTCATGACCTCCCCCTCGTCGTCGTTCGGCACATGAGGCTCCTGGCGTCCAGCTGGGGCCAGCAGGGAGACATTTCCCATGTTTGGGCAGGCCTTAGTGGCCCTCCCTTTTGATCCGCCCATCCCGCCTCCCTTCCTCCCTGGGGTTTCTGGAGCCAGCCCACAAACCTGTCTGGTGAGCAGAATGGCTGTGTCAAAGTGTTCTGGGTGCCGGTCGCTGGGCTGGTTGAAACGCCGCTGCCAGTTGCAGAAGTTACGCAGGGTAAGGCCACCGTTGTCAGACACTTCTGGGCCCCACTTTTCATCTTCCACGATCAGCACTTTTACCACCATCAGGTTGATGGAGTTTCTAATGCTGGGGTGCTTGTAGATTCGGGCTGCCACAGACATTAGTGTCAGGACGTGGTTCTGTTGGGAAGAAGGGGGCAGGTCGAGGGGAGGGTTACATCTCCTGGCCTGTTGCCTGCCCACTGCCACCACCCCTTGATATGCGTCCTGTGTGCCAGGCTCTGTGCTGAGCGCTGGATTTGCGGCATGTTGCTGAAGACTCACAGAACCCCTGAGGCCCTGGCGTTATATTCCTTCATTTTACCTGTAAGAAAATTGAGGCTCAGTAACTGACCCAGAACACAAAGCTAATGAGTATACTGCCAGCATTTGAACCCAGATGGCCTGGCTCCAAAACTTGTGCATTTAACATCTTGACCAGCCGCAGGTGACTCCGTAAATCTAAAGTTTAAATGCAATAAAATTAAAGTTACAGTTCCTCTGTCACACTGGCTACAGTTCAAGCACATCAGTAGCCATCTATGGCTCAAGGCTTCTGTATTAAACTCAGCAGACAGAACATTTCCATCATCACAGAAAGTCCTATTGGACCACACTGATTATTCTACCTTAACGTTGACATCAACCGCCTCTGTGCCAGCCACCCCCATCCCCTCTCTGTTCTCAGCCCAGAAGCAATTGTTTGAGTGCTCGAGGTTAGTAGAATGTGCCCCTTAGAATCTAGTTGAGCATTTTCCTGGTGCCTGTTGGGTAACTTCTACTCTTCAGGATGGGCACTGTTAGCCCGCAGATTGCTCCGATAATCACTACTAACAGTAGCCAGCCTGCACCAGTCACCAGACCCACACCTTACTCGATGCTCATGCTAACTCTGTGTGGTAGACGCTGTCACCCCCATTTTATGAATTAGGGAGTAGAGGTTCACACAAGTCAAACAAGCTGCCTAAGGTCACACAGCTCTTAAAGCCGGGACACCAGCCCAAGCACGTCTGTCTCTGAGGTCTACACCCTTTGCGTTAAGTTTCCCAGTGCTTGACTGCTGGTTTCTAGACAATCCCAGAAGGTCTATTCCCTTCTGCCAGGGCCTTGAGAGAAGTCAGTGGACCTAATGAGACCCAGGCGCTTAGGATCACACCTGCCTCCAGTTCTGCCCAGGCCAGCTGAAGGAGTCCACATCATTGCTTGGCCTCTGTCCTACCCCTGGGTTGTTCCCAAGGCTTTGGAAGCTGCCAGATGGAGCTCACTCTCCTGCTTCAGGGACCTCTAGAAGTGAGTCCTCTTGGACTATTGTGCAGAAGAAAAGGGGGAAAAGGCACGCGTGCTTTCAGCCAGGAGTGTGGCCAGCTGAGCCTGCCATTCATGTGCCCTGCTCCCTGTTTCCTAGGGCACTGTCTCCCATAAGCCTTTCTTTTTTTCTTTCCTGTGGTCTGGAAGGTAGGAGTGGAAGGAGGGGAGAGGAGGGTGAAAGGCTAAAGAGGGACAGAGGTGAAAGGCTCTGTCGGTTGAGGCCATGTGTGGGAGTTCCAGACGAATCCCATTATTTGTGAATGGGATCTGTCTGTTCACCTCGCAGGCAACGAGCCAGGTATTTTGTAAGCCCTACAAACAGGGGTTGGCAGGTTCCTTAGCGTGTCAAGCACTCCAGCTATGTTTAGGCTGATGTAAACATCTTATCAGCAAAGCTGAAACTTGGCACTTGCTCCTGGAGCTGGATTCCTGAGGGAAGAAAAGCAATCACATCATTATGCAACTGGGGGTGAGGGCTGAGGAATGGGAGCTCGCTGAGGCTGCTTCCTGGCCAGGCTTCCCTGTTTCCAGGGGGCAGAGTCTCCTGCGCTCTTGCCCTAGGAAGGGTCAAATCTGATGGGCCAGGGACCAAGCCCTAGGGTTTCTTCAGAGGCAACCTGCAACTCTCTTTACAAGATTTCTTCCTTTTGAGTCCCAATTTCACAATCTCAAAATTGGGGAGATGATGTCTTACAAAAAAGGCGTTAACACAAGATGCCAGCTGCTCAGCATTGGTCCCGGAAGGCTTGAGGTTTAAGAAGGATCTGTGTTCCCAAGCTGACCAGATCAGACTGGGGCTCTCGGGCAATGCAGCTGAGTGGGGACCATGCACCAGCCATGTCCCCAGGGAAAACCAAAGGCACGGGGGTGTACATTTGTGTACAAAGGAGGGGCTGAGGCATCAGCGGAGGCTTCCTGAAACTAAGATTTTCAGGGAGTCTCCTCCTTTGCAGTTCAGGGAGCTCACAGCATCTTCTCCAGATACTAAATAACTGTAGGGCTGAGCAGGCTTGAGAGCCATTTTTTTTTTTTTTTTCAAGGCAGTGGATTAGACTTGAGAGCATTTGGATGTCCTTCTGGTTGCTATTTCAGAAGATAATTCCCATTGCTACAAATTCTTATAGAGAGCTACAAGAACTATGTGGTTCAGTGTGTCTGTTAAAATCCCAAATCCTGGTCCTCTCCTTCTCTCTTGTCTTGCTGAGCTTCTGGAGATGGGAGGCACTGCTATCCCCACTGCTAGCTCCTCTAAGAAACTATGGCAGGAAAGCCTGACGTTTGCAGTGCCTCTTGCAGTTACCTAGGGGCAAGGACCTGGGGAGGTGGGGTTGGCTGTCAGTCTGTGAGCCTCCGATTCTCAGTCAGTACCCTAGGCAAAAGGCTAGACCCGACTTACAGTCCCACAGAGAGAGGGCTCAGGAGCCAGTGAAGGAGAAGGTCAGATGGCTCACTCCACCACCTGGTGTCCATATATACCTCTCTGTGCACCACACAAGTGTGGGCTACTTGCTAAAGAATGTGAACAAGATGGTGCCCCTGGTGGTGTGGGGGGCCCCAGTACAGCAGATGACCTCCAGCAACCATGTCAGGTAAGTGGGAGCCCATGACCAGCCTGGCCAGGGCTGGTCCAACATCCCTGCTCTTGAATGACCTGGGGACCTCATGCCCTTAATTCTCACTGGGAAAAGGCGGGGCACTTTCTAGGGAGTCTCCTCCACTAGTGCCCCTAGGACCTGAAAAAGAGAAAGAAATGCCCGAGCCAGCTAGGCTGAGACATAGCACTCTGATTCTTAGCAATACAAACAAGGAGATTCCTCCCCCAGAGCTCCCATGGCAGCCAAAGCCAAGTGCAGTGGGAGTCCAGGAGAAGGCTGGGCCTGGGCCAAATGCATTTCCAGCGGCTTCTTCTGCTCTGTCATCCTTATGCTTGGCTCACTTGCTCTTCACACTGTGGGTCCCACCGCTTCCTTGCTGCACACCTGGGAGAGGCAAGGCAGGGGAGCACGGCAACATGGAAACACTCTGAGCTCAGCAACCAGTGCCACACTTTTCCTACTGGGGGTCTCCCTAGGGCCCCAGACTGCCGAGGAGGTGGGGGAGAGGCTAAAGAGAGTAAAGAAGCAATTGGAGAAGAGAGAGGGTCCTGCACTGATGTCCTTCATCGCTCCTCATTCTCAAAGCAGCAAGGGGCGGGGCACCTGGGTGGCTCAGTCAGTTAAGCTTCCCACTTCAGCTCAGGTCATGATTTGCGGTTTGTGAGTTAGAGCCCTGTGTTCGGCTCTGTGCTGACAGCTCAGAGCCTGGAACCTGTTTCCGATTCTGTGTCTCACTCTCTCTGCTCCCCTCCCCACTAGTGCTCTCTCTCTCTCTCTCTCTCTGTCTCTCGAAAATAAATAAAACATTAAAAAAACCAGCAAGGGGCAATGTCCCTCTCCAAAGGTATACGCACTTACTGGAACCAGTGAGTCAAGCTTAAACACTCTGAGCTGAGCAAGCTGGAAAGGAAGGCCTCCCTGCTGCGTGGGACAGCAGAGCCAACACAGCAGTGGGCTGGCTATGAAGGTATATGACCACACTACCCTCCTCCTCTGACAAATGTCATCACCGAAGGCAACTCTGGTATTAATTCTTCTTTGTTGAGCACCTACTATGTGCTGGGCACTGGGTCAGGTGCTCTCTATATTGTCTTTATCCTCAAGACAATGCTAGGACATTGGTATAACTGTTCCTATTTTGCTGGCGAAGAAATCGAGGCCCAGAGAAATTGGTAGCTTACTCAAGGACACTCAGTCATTTTGATTATCCTTCGAAGCATATGCTTTTACTCACCACACTGCTGCCTATCCTGGATGCTGCAAGGACAGCGACAGCATAGCCAAAACAAACCCAGATCAAGCCAGCAAGCAAGCTTACCCCTGGCATTGTCTACACCTGGGGAGGCAGAAGTGGCAAATCAAAGACCTTTGAATATCAAGGCATTTTCTTTGGGAAAAACTGTGTATTGTTGATCATTCTTGGAAGAGACTCCTCTTGGAAGGAGAACATAATTCACCTGGGACGTAACACTTGTCTTTCCCCCATCCTCATGGGGGATATAGAGCCAGTGGGGGTGTGTGTCTGCTTCTGTTTTTATCCAAACCAGGACACTTTTGAGAGTGAAGATGATGCTACTAATAATTATGCCAGAACAGGCCTAAGTGGGGATTGTGCTGGACACACTGGGATATGTGGGCTTGTGGGAGACATTTTCCCAGAGGATATGGGTAAAGGGAGATGGAATCGCTAGGACTTAACCCTTTCCTGAAATCCCTTGCTGGTAGCCTGACATCTTGGGAGTCCTCTGGTCTTCTCTGGGGATGATGATTACCACTTCTAGGACTCTCCCTGCTAAGCAAAGAATTCAGAGCTCAGCTGGCAGCTGATCCACCGGCAGGATGGATTTCTCAGACTGAGTGTGGGGCACGGCTCAGCCTGCCCCTCACTGCGTTCCTGCTCCAGATTCATCCAGGGAACAATCAGCAGCAGCCGGATGCAGACAGAGTTAATGGCCTCTTCCGAGGTGGTCCCTGCTTTCAGAAAGCCCCCTTTGTCTGAGCTCATTAACTCTGAAACCAGATAAGAAGGTGGGAGGTGGAGGGGGGGGCCCTTCTGTCAAGGGATTAAGTGAACTCAAGTGTACAGAGTTCTGGAAAACTTCATTGTCGCTTAACAGTGTGACCAGCTTCTAGCATGGCTAATTCTTTCCCTTGGCCTTGAGGTGGTTTCTTCCCAGGATAGGGCCTCCCACTTTGGCTGGGCATCTTTGGACTGCTGGATTCAATGACCTATTCCCACAATATGGACAAGTGTAGGGCCACAGAGCCACACACCCTTCTCATGCTAACGCAACCTCATGGCACAAGAGAAAAAGAGCACTGCACTCAGGTTCAGGACACTTGGATTGTGACCCAGACCTGCTGCTTACTAGTTGTGTGACCTTGAGAAAGTCACAGATTCCCTGTGAGCTGAACCTTTTTCCTCTGCCTCTCTCACAGGTATTTCCGCTGAGGTGATGCATACAAACCATTATGCAAATTGAACGCACTCAGAGCATGGTTTCCCCACATAGTGCTGAATTTTCTAGAAGACTCATCATGAAAAGCGGCCTCACTGATGCTTACATTAGCACTGATGACCTAGTCCAGGTGTCTGGCCTCACAGATGAGGAAATGCAAGCCCTCAAGGGGGTAAAATTCCTTCATCCTTACCTTACACCACTGCCTGCTAAGATACCCCAAAGTGCCTTCCATCTGTGCAAATGAAGTCTCTAGGAGATGCCTCGGAGAGTTACTTATAAAGAACTGGATTCTATTTTGGGAATATGGATCTGGGCAGGCAAGGTCTTGGGGAACTAGAACATGGCATTCATTCTTGTCTTAGCTGAGCTCATGGACATGTTTAGGAAGTCCAGGGGATTGAGCTGAGAAGTTCAAGCCTATCCTGTGGCATCTCCACAGCTGGTAAGCAGTCAAAGCAGAGGGGTCAGTGGGAGGTCACAGAAGCAGCTGTGCCTCAGCCCCTGCCCCACTCCAGCGTGGTGACAGCAGGCAGGGGTGTAAGTGGGCTGTGACATAATGAGACCAAAGGGGAGGTGATGGAGTTGGTACAGCTGAGACAGGACTTTTCCTTCAGGTATAAGACCTGGAAGCAGATCCCCTAGGGAGAGGCCCTCAGCCTATACAGGTGCCTGATGCCTATTCTGATATGCTTTTCTGACCCATGGAGGCTGGCTGGGTGCAAGGTGTGTGTCTGTGGGTGGTCCAGAAACAGCATATGGGGAGGGAGAGGGGATGGGACAAGCATGTACTGGGTCATCCGGTCAGAAATCTGTAAGGGTAGAAGTGTTCCTGGGTGCCTCTGTGAAGAGAACCCGAGGCAGACCCAGCCCAGCCCAGCCAAGTATATCCTTGAGGTAAATACTCAGTATCTTAAGTTACTAGGTGATGGGCTGAGTGAGATGGTAGGAAGACAGTAGGGAAAACATTTTGGCTCTGAAGCCTGAAAAGTAATTACTTTATCTGATGCTTCCTTGTGCTCTTGTCTTTCCTACCTCCTGGTTCTCAGGCAGATGTCAGAAACTGGTCCATGCATGGGAAGTGGCTCAGCACCTCAGCTCAGGGTTTGCAATGATTGTACTTTCAGCCTTTCTCTGGTAGAGCTCCCTAATAGCCAGGTGTGGTGGCCCTAACCTGTGATGGGAGAAGCCCCATTAACCACCCTTTTGAGGACTTGCTTGAGGAAAGGAGTCAGGGGAGTTGGCTGGTGCCTCCTTTTGCTTTCAGGGTGGGCAGGGAAGCAGATATGCAGTCATCATAGACCTAAAGCCCATTGGAAAGACCACACCGATGGCTCAAAGCTGCCTTACCAGCACGTGGCACTACAACAGTGTGCAAAGGAGCCTGCTTCTACAGTAACCAGAGAAGCAGCCACATGGGCCACTCACCCCTATCTCTTCCCATCCTTCCATCTAGATGCATTTCCCCGTGGTTGCAGAGTGAGAAAGATGGGGTGCATCATCCAGACTGTTTGGCACAGGTGATGCTGAAGCACTCGGTGCCCCCAACAGTTGGGCATGGGCTGATCCTAGAAGAGGATCACTGGCCAAGATTGCCATTACTGGAAAAGTATCAACTAAACTGCGGCAGTGGCCAGGATCCCTGCTGCAGGGATCTATGACCGCTGGGAGGGCAGGTCTTCTCCACCTAGCACGCCCCTGGTTTTGTGCTCCTCAGGGGAAGAGAAAGTACGGCCCTCTCCTGGAACCCTTGTACTTCACCTGGTGCTTGGGGGAGGTGTTGGGACACAGGGTGACACAGATACCTCTTGCTGAGTCTGCACCACCTCTGAATCTAGTTAGATGCGGTCTGGCTACAGGAGCTGTCCCCTGAACTCCATGTTCCTGCCCAGCCAAGCTCAGTAGAGAGCTGTGTCTGGGCTGGGAGCAGCTGGGGTGGACCAAGGAGAGTTCTGGCTCCACAAGGAGCGTTCACTGAAAGAGTTCATATCCCCACTGCTTTCTCCCCTCCCTTTTCCACTGAAGCTTCAGTCTCCCAGGCTAACCCCCAGGCAGAAATTCTGTTCCCCTCCCTTCTTGTGCTGATGCTGGCACTGGGAAGTTCTGCCCGGGGCTGAGTGCCAGGTTGGCAAGGTAGTCCACGCCCCTTGATCAGAACCAGCTGGGTACACAGAAGTTGGGCAGCCCCCTTCCAGGTTCAACTCCCTCCAAACAATGTCTTTTACTTATGGCAACCTCAGTTCTGTACACGAAGGGAATGAAACAGCCACATCTTTCCAACCCAGCTGACTTTCCTTGGGAACCTGTCAGGTCTGGAGCCAGTAGAGGGCTGGGAAATGGAGGGTGGGGTGGATGCTCTTCCAAAATGTCCAATTTTCATCTCTGTTGGGAGAGGCAGGTGCCTGGGTTGGGGGGTGGGGGAGCTGTTGTGCTTGAAAACCCACTTTTAGTTCAGTTTGCCAAGTGCTGAAGGAGATTCAGGATGCGAGGGGTGAAGGTGAGTAGCAGAGGAGGAGGCGCCAGGACCTCCACTCTAAATTAGAAAGGACGGGGGGGTGGGGGAGGGCAGCAGGTAGCCCAGGGGTCAGAGGCTAAGAAAAGAGTTCCTGCACCTTCTCAGAAAGGAAAGAACCTTGTTTGGGGTCGGTCTTGGAAGGATGAGGGATGTGAAGGGTTTTCTCAGAGGAACTGGAAAGGGAAGATTTTGGAGGCTCTAGGAGGTGACTGGGGGCCTCCAGGCAAAGCGAATCCTACCTGCAGGTCGGCTCCATAGAAGGCAGCCATGGACGCATCGGCCACCAGCAGCGTTTCCACGAAGCGAGCCTCAGACACAAAACGCTTGGTCCGACTCGTGGCCCCCAGGGGTGGTGGCTGCTCGCTGGCGCCTTCTGCATCCTCTTTGCCCTCCTCCTCCTCCTCCTCCGTTTCCTCCTCCTCCTCCTCCTCCTCCTCTTCCTTCTCCTGCTCCTCGTCTCCTTTCTCCTGCCTCTGACCCTCTCCCTTCACCTCCCACTCGGGTCCTCCAGGGAGGGGGTGGGCTTCAGAGGCGGCGGCGGCGAGCCCGGGGGTCCCGCGGCGCGGCCCGGGCCCCCAGCGCTGCAGGCGGTGAGGCTGGTGCAGGGAGCCCCCCGCGCCCTGCGGCTGGATGGTGAACTCCTCGCCGTCCAGCAGGAAGGAGCCGCTCAGCCCGCGGCACAGGCTGACGGCCGCCAGCGACTCGGGCTCCCCATTCACCGTGCCGGAGAAGAAGCAGTCGCGCAGCTCCCGCTCGCCCCCGGCCGCCCCTCCGGAGCCCCCGAGGCGCTCGATCTTGAAATTGGGCGCTAGGAAGCTGGCGTCCGGCGCCAGGCGCAGCACGAAGCCCTTGCCGAAGGCGGACAGGTGGAACGTGAGCTCGCCCGCGCTGCCCGGCAACCGCGTGGGCTCCACCAGCTCCGAGGCCTGCCCCCGGGCGCCGGGCCGGGCCGGGGCGCCGCGGGCCAGCGGCGGCGGCGGCAGCAGCAGCAGCAGCAGCAGCAGCAGGAGCGGCGGCCACCGGGGGGCGGCGCGGGGCATGGGGGCTCCGGCAGCGGCGCTGGAGAGGGAAGAAGGCGGCCCTACGAGGGCAGGTGCTGGCGGCGCGAGCGCAGCCCGGCCGCTCTCTCCAGGAAAAAGCAAATCAATCAGCTCGCTGGCCGACTGGGCCAGCGGGGGCCTGGCGGCGGCGACGGCAGTCCCCGAGCGGCCCCTCTGGCTGGCGCAGGCCGCTCCTCCCGCGCCCGCCCGCCTTGCAGAGCGCGAGCAAACTGGCGCCCCGGGCCGCGTGCGCCCGTCCTCCGCCCCTGCCCCGCACGTCGTCCCCGCGCAGCCGCCTCCTGCCTCCTCCCCACCCCGGGAAGCACCGAGTGGGCTGCCGAGCGCTTCATATTTATACTTCCTTCCCGGCTTTGACATAAGAGGTTTATTTTTGATCTCTCACTATTCCCGTTTCCCCTCCCCTGGGATCAGAGAGAGAAACTGAAAAGAGGGAGCGAGAGAGGAGAGAGAAAAAAAATTGGATGAAATGTAAAACCAATCAGGAGTCAGGGAGACGCGCTCCCCCCCCCCCCCCCCTCAGTAAGTGTCAACTCCAACTTTTTTCCCCTTCCCTTTACGCGCGGTCCCACATTAACTCCTGCAATGCTGGACTGGCCCTTCAGACAGAGTCCTTTGGGGAGGCCCCAGTTGCTACCTCCTTCAAGGCCAAGTGCCCAGGGCACAGCCTCCAAGAGGCTCCTGCACTGGCCCCAGCGACAGTGTTCCCATCCCTGTAGAATCACTCTGGGGATCCCGACTGTTGTATCCCGACTGCTGGGGATCCGATGTGTAGAAGAGAGGTCTCCAGAGAAGGTTCCAGAGCTTTTCAATTGTAAGGCCCAAAAAGGATGTAGGAAAGGTCATACTAAAATCATGCTCCCCACTAAAAACCACATTTGCACCCCAAGCTGGGGATCGGGGACAAATACCACCTGGTTAACACAACCAAGGTCTCGGTTACTTGCCTTGTCCAGGGGCTGCAGCGCAGAGCCCAGCACAGCAGTAAATTACGAGAGGTAAGGTTGGCAGCAAAGTGGAATCAGAGGGAAGGTGAGGGAAGCAGAGGGAAGGTGAGCATTTCCCTAGGAAGGCTGCAGATCTTCAGGAACTGCAGTTTGGGCCCAGAAAACTTGATTTGAATACTGCTCAGTTTTTTTGGGTCCTTGATGAAAGGTGGCAAGCCCCCTCACATGGCACTGCCCACAGCTGTGGGTACGGACGTGTGTGAGAGTTGATTCCTTCCCACACTGCCATCTCCCCCAGGGATGAGACAGGACTGCAGCCCAGAGAGAGAGAGAGGAGTGGCATGATCTACAGTCTTCACTGAGGGCCACAAAACGAAGCACTTAATGTTACCCCAGTCTTAATGGCACAGCTCTGGATTGGATTCAGGGTCCTGTTCTCTAAGTACAGGCTCTAGAGTCACTCCTCTCTGTGCTTGCTCCGAGTTGTCAGTGTGCGAGATTCGCTGGCATCAGGACCTTTAAAATCCTCTGCCAGCTCACCTATACCCAGCTACCCAGTTCTCTGCCTGTGTTGGGGGTACTGGCAGTTGAGGTCCTCCCTGCTTTTTAGCCCAATTGAACTGGTAGCTATGGACATTCAGCATGCATATGAGACCCTCCGGGCTTGTTACCTCCAAAGAGGAGGTTGTCACAAATACAAAAGTACTTTTGTGACTACAGAACCTCTGGTAAACCTGGTGTCCCCCAAATTCTTTCCAAGTGTCTCCTCTGTCTATTTTCCTTGAAACACGGAAGGATGGCTTTGAATGAGAAAAAAGGATGCATTAGCAAGCTGTAGGATTGTCTTTCCAGATCATTTACAAGCTAGGAATAGCTCACGTCTCATATGTTTGGGGAAACACTTCTGGAGAAAGGGGTATGGAAAGAACGGCCTCTTCAATGCTTTTCCAAAAATGAGGAAAACTGCATCCCAGCATAATGGCATAATGGCCCTGGTAGAGTCTGACCTGGACAGGTGATGAATAATCCTATTTACTTCAAGCCTGTTGTAACATTTTTGATCATTGGTCTTTGCTTCTTTAAGTCCCAGAGTCAAAGTGCTGATTTTCAATAGCAGTTATGTCCCTATACGTTTTCCTTCTTTTTCCTTTGTA
This sequence comes from Felis catus, assembly GCF_018350175.1. NCBI lineage: Eukaryota > Metazoa > Chordata > Mammalia > Carnivora > Felidae > Felis > Felis catus. The sequence continues at coordinate 27,093,072 of NC_058377.1, forward strand.
AGTCTCTGAAAGGAGAAGGATGGGGCCATTGGGCTCCATTCCCCATTCTCTCCTCTGGAATGTATTAATAGCTGCAGGCAGGAGATTTACCCAGCCCAGGGAAAGTCTTGAATGTCCTTGGAGCCCTCTGGTCTCATTTGGGAAGGCTCTGGAAGTTATTTTTTTTTTTTTTAATAGAATGAAATGCCCCTAAAGACAGCCCTTTGGAGAGAGAAGTCAGACAGTGATCTGCGGACTTTATCCTGCCCCATTTCAACAATAACAACAGCTGCTGGCTGGCTCACTGCTGGGTTGAGTCTGCATGGCTGCCCCCTCCTGGATTCACACTTACTGGGAGATGTGCCTTGCTAGTTAATTTCCAGGGTAGCACCTGCCACTTGCCGAGCGACCTCAAGGTGTCAGGCTTGTCTTAGTTATGCTTAAACCCAGTGCGTGCCCTTGCCCCTGGGACTAAGGGTCCCTGGTGTGTGGTGAAAGCCTTTAGGAGAATGGTAGATGAAAACAGTCCAAACAAAACAAACACCAACCAACCAGCAAAAATCCCAGAGGGGTATTTTGCTGATTCTGGATTCCCTACATCATCACGTTCTTTCCCAAAATATGTAATTACAACAGGATGGCAAACTCCAGCCCATTGGCTAAATCCTGCGCTGCTGTTTTCACATAGTCTACAAGCTAAGCATGATTTTAATGTTTTTTAAATGATAGAAAAAAATGAAAAAAAATTCATGACACTTGAAAACAGTTTGAAATTCAAATTTCAGTGTCCACAAATACTGGTTTATTGGAATGCAGTCATAGCCATTCATTTACACGATGGCTGTTCTTGTGCTATAAGGGCAGGGTTGAGTGAGCCTAAAATGTATTTACTATCTGGTCCTTTGCAGGCAACATTTGCTGACTCCTGAATTACAGTAAAGCAGCATTAGTTTGGAGTCTTCAAAATTTGGAATATGGGATTATTTAAACTCACTTGTGTTTTTTACAAAATGAGAGGCTCAAAATAATTTCTTGGTGTGACTATAAAGGAAACTATATAAAACTTAAAATTCAAATATCTATGTTTGTCCTTAATTCTTTATCTAGCACTTACTCATTATTTAATCAGTCCTTAAGTAATTAAAGGACTTTTGTGTTTATGGTATTTTATATTGTAGGTCTATTGTGGATTTTAAGTTTTTAATTAACTTCTACTATTGGTCACTGATTATATCTTAGTTCATAACTGGAATTTTATAGAGTGTATATTATCAATTTATTATCTATACTAAGCTCTGGTATTCTCTAGGACCTCCTTCTAGAACCAGATTGGAAGAGACATAAGTGGTCATCTAATCTACTTACATTCCCATTTTGCAGAGAAGAAACAGAAATGCAGAGGTTTTAGTGATTTGCCCAAAGACACATAATTAGTGGTTAAATTTTTCCTAAAATACTATGATACCCCCCTGTATGAGATAAAAAGTTGTATTACTTTCAAATTTCACTGGCAATTCATACCTTTTCATTAAAATTGAGTGCTTGTTCTGGGTCAGGCAGTGTTCTAGAGGATCATTTTAGTTTAATTTTCATTCACTCCTCAGTAAATGATAGTCTCCATCTTTTGAGAGTGCTTGCTATGCGCTAAGCACTCTGCTGAACAGCTCACATACATGATTCCACTTTATCCTCATGACAGCCCTCTGAAAAAGGCATCCTACAGATAAAGAAATAGGATGAGAGAGGTGAGTTAGCTTGCTTCCGGTCGTTGGGTTAATAAGTAGTGGATACAGTGTTGGGGCACCTGGGAGGCTCAGTCAGTTGAGCACCGACTTCAGCTCAGGTCATGATTTCATAGTTTGTGATTTTGAGCCCCATGCTGGGCTCTGCACTAACAGTGTGGAGACTGCTTGGGATTCTCTCTCTCCTTTCTCCCTCAAATAAATAAACCTCTCCCCTCCCCCCCCAAAAAAATAAACCTAAAAAATATTAAGTAGTGGAGACAATGTTTTTAACCAAGGTCACATTCATAAACTACCAATTAAATATATTATTTTCTGGTGATAATGTCCTGCGCTGAATTAATGTTCCTTTGTTTAGAACCAAGGATTAAATCATGGCATTACAGAGTGGGAAGGGATTCTAGGATTCATCTTTAAAGATCCCACAGAAGGGAATAAACAGCTTTCCCCAAAAGCCTGTTTGTAGCACTTAAACATAAACAGAGTTCTTTCTCTCTAAACAAAATAATACTCCTTTTGCCACAATTTATGTTCTTTTTGTATAATTTTGGCTATTTTGTAATAGCCACGACCCTGTATTGCCCTATAACAGAGAGAGAGTTTCCTGGTCTTTATCTGTCACACTACTGAGCATCCATCCCAGGAAGATTATGTTTGACTTTTGACATCACTTATGTGCTGACATTCCCCTAATATTCTCTTTGACATGCAAGTTTTTGTGGCTGCCACCTGTATGTACACAAGTATCCCTATGTATTTTTATTTGTCTAATTCTTTCTTAGTCCTAAATGTTCTTTCATAACTTTGGAAATTCACCCACTATTTGGGAAACCCCTAACTCATATTTTTGAAGCCCCTTTAAGTGCAATTTCCTTACTTCTGTGAAGTGCTAGCTACTTTGAATGCTTAACCTACCTTCATTTGGTTGTTCTGGTGTTTACAGTCACAGGTTCAATGGATGAGCTCTCAATCCTGTTATCTCTATCTCTGAGAACCAGATCTAGCACAAACTTTTGTGTGATGTTGACACTGACTTGCTTGCTGGCCAGATTTTAATGGATTTTAATATACCAAGAAGCAAACAAATAAAGCTTTTTTGTTTCTGCTGTTTGTATTTTCAGTGACTTAACTGCCGTGTTATTGGGTTCAATGTTGGGCACCCAAAATATAAGGTTGCCCAAGGTTTCATGTGCAGTGCGTCTGTGATTACAATCTGTGATTACTAGTGTAACTTGTGCGTTCTTAGTTTTATATGCCATAACAATGGACACCCTGTTGATAACAGAGGCTTAGATCATGCTCGCTTTACTACCTTATGGCCAGCAGGTGGCATTGTTGGAACTTCATATTTATTCTCTTTTACAACTTTCGGAGCAACTTCTTCAAACGTTAGAAATCTCTATCATGTCATAAAAGTTTGAGTCGGGAATTCTTCAAAATCGTACAAATAAGAATCTGAGTGTTTATTACATTTCTTACAACCAGCCACTAGAGAAGGTTGGAGGAGGTGTTGTGTGGTTGTCTTTAACATAACGCATGCTTCTCTCCTTCCTTCTGCTCTTTTCTCACCTTGATTCCCGGTCATCAGTCCAGTGTCTCTCAACTCAAATCATCAGGCAGCCTGGGAGAGCTGGCTGAGCTGAGATGTCTCCAGGGCTTGGGACCACCTTAATTGTGAGGGTGGTTGGGTTTCTGAACATCTGGTTAATTATTAATGCAAATGGTAGGTTTCCCCCAAATATTCATTATTGATTCTAACCACTAGATGGTAGTCTTGTCACATGTACCTTTTATAGCTGCTCCTAGAGGGTCTAAAATCTGTAAACAATGGGTCTAATTAACCACATCTGATCATACACACACACACTCACACACACACACACGTGTGTGTGTGTGTGAGTGTGTGTATAGTATTAACTTGCAATACTGTACCCTTTCTCCCTGTTTTAGAGGGAAGGAAAGAGAGATGAAGGAAAGAAACCAGGATCTTCCGATGCAGGGTAATTTCTCAGGGCAGATAAGATGCTTATTCAAGTTCTTTATTTCAAGGGACTTGATGTAAAAACTATCCACTGTGTAGAAATATGTTCACAATGAGTTGGAATTTGAAGCGCTAAGAACGGTAAGCATACATCAGTGTTTGTTTCTATCACCATCATCATCATTGTCATCATCATCATCACCATCATGTATTCCCATCTGGCCTGGCAGAATAACTGTAGGAGTGGGAGTGGGAGTGGGAAAGAGGGTTCTTGAATTGGGTGGGAGAGGAGATCTTTAAGGCCTCATCCATTCTAGTTTCCAAGTATTCTCAGAGGAAATGAGCATTCTTTTGATTTTGGATTTTATTTATTTATTTATTTATTTATTTATTTTTTAAATATATTTTTTTTGAAAGACAGAGAGACAGAGTACAAGCAGGGGAGAGGCATCATGAGAGAGGGAGACACTGAATCCAAAGCAGGCTCCAGGCTGTCAGCACAGAGCCCGATGCGGGGCTCGAACTCACAGACCATGAGATCATGACCTGAGCCAAAGTCAGACGCTTAACCGACTGAGCCACTCAGGTGCCCCTGATTCTGGATTTTAAAAAAAATCCAGTTTTTTTTCTTTTAGACATCTAGGCCTAGAGCAAATTGTGCAGGTGTCCACTGATGATGCTTCCTGAGGTTATAGGACTTGTTTCTTTCTCTCTTTTTTTTTTTAATAAAAAACTTTATTTTTTAAAAATTTATTTATTTTAAGAGAGAAAGAGAGAGAGAGAGAAATGGAAAGAGAGGCAGAGAGAGATGGAGAGAGAGAATCCCAGGCAGGCTCCAAGCTGTCAGCACAGAGCCTGATGTGGGGCTTGAACTCACCAACCGTGAGGTCATGACCTGAGCTGAAATCAAGAGTCAGATACTTAACCGACTGAGCCACCCAGGCACCCCTCTTTCTTTCTTTCTTTTTTTTTTTTTTTTTAAAGAACATTCTTTTTTGTAGTCTGCTCTGTCTGGAGTCTCATCAAATTCATTGGCACTACAGAATTTTGAAGAGGGACACAGACATTAGAGGAGGAGATCCTTTTTCTAACTTCTCACTTTACAGATAGGGAAATTGAGATCTGCAAGGAGGTCATTTTCCCGGAGTCACACCCCAGTTGACAGGAGATTCAGGGCTAGAATGTGGATCCCAGCCCTGCATTCATTCCATGTCACATCTAATCCCACTGTCCCCCCTGCTGCTCTATAGCAAAACCCAGGGTTTGTGTGCCATGTGTAACCTGCTCACACCCATGCTCTCTCTCTTTTTAAAGTTCTTAGTTTATTAATCCTCTTACGAAAAAGTCTGCACAATCACCACAGATAAAGTCACTGCAGAATCTTTACTCCTTCTGCTGTCCAATCTCCAGTTCACTTTTTGCCAGTGCCAGCACTGACTTTTGCAAGCCCCTGACTTTCGTCATTCTGTTCTTGCATTCCTTTTGCTGTTTTCTTGAGTCTTTTTTATTTTTTAATTTGTTTAACGTTTATTTATTTTTGAGACAGAGAGAGAGCATGAACAGGGGAGGGGCAGAGAGAGAGGGAGACACAGAATCCGAAGCAGCCTCCAGGCTCTGAGCTGTCAGCACAGAGCCAGACGCGGGGCTCGAACTCACGGACTGCGAGATCATGACCTGAGCCGAAGTCGGACGCTTAACCGACTGAGCCACCCAGGTGCCCCTCTTGCGTCTTTTTAAAAAATTCTTTTAACATTTATTTATTTTTGAGAGATAGAGTGTGAGCGGGGGAGGGGCAGAGAGAGAGGGAGCCACAGAATCTGAAGCAGGCCCCAGGCTCCGAGCTGTCAGCACAGAGCCCAACGAGGGACTCGAACTCACAAACCGTGAGATCATGACCTGACCTGAAGTCAGATGCTTAGCCGACTGAGCCACCCAGGAGCCCCAAGTCTTTTTCTTCTCATACAGGCCATGTCCTGCAAGTCTGTGTTTGGGTTCATTTTTCTTTGCATACTCCAAGGAATCCTAAATCATGCCAAAGCCCATTGTCTTGCCACCACCAAAATGGGTTCTGAATTCAAATACAAAGGTGACACCTGGTGTGGTCTTGTACATTTTGGCTTGTTTTTCCTGAATTTCTCTCTTAGGTACTAATACCTTTCTGGGGTGACAGACATCAAAGACCATTTGTTTCTGTTGTGAAGTAGTCAGTTGGCCGTGAATTCCTGGTCTGGATAGTTACTGTTTGGTTTATGATGGTGCCCAAGCTTCAAGCCATGCTGTCTCTCTCCTAGACACACAGACACACAGACACATACAAGAACCTTTGCATTTGGGAAAGTGAATCTTGCAGGTTTGGAGTGTAAGGTCTTGCCCAGGTGTGGCAGGCGATGAAGCTGGGACAGTTAGCTGGGCCGGTAAGCTGGGCCAGTATGTGAGGGCATGTATTTGTTACCCTGGGTGCTGAGGAGCTTTCTTCCAGAGGCAATGAAGACTCATTAAAGACTTAAGCAGGGAAGTAACTGACGGCGTTTGTCTTTTAGAAGGACAGCTCTAGCAATTATATAGACTGAGGACCACGTGAAGGGAGGGGCTGGAAAAAGGGAGACCTGTTAGAACAAGCTTTCCAGAGATGGTGAGGGCCCTGGACTAAGGATGTGGTGGTGGTGATGGAGAGGAGTACGCAGGGTCCATGGGGTGATGGGTGCAGAGGCTCAGCGGGGCGAAGGTAGCAAGGCTGACTAGTTGAGGGCTGAGGTGAACAGAGATGCCACTGGCCAAGTTGGGGAAAACAGGAAGAAGAAGGTGTGCGCATGTGTGTATGTTGTGGAGGGTATGTTCAGAAGAGGGACTAATGAGTTTGTTTTTAGGCCTGTTTAGGACCCTCTAGTATGTCACTGGAAGCTCAGCAGTCACGGGGACTATGAATGGGGAATTCAGAGCCAAATGCTAAGATGTGTAGTTAGAGCTGTAAGAATGCAGTCTGCTGGATGAATATATGTAAAATTTGGGGTTTTCTTTTAAATTTCTACTCATCTTTCCAGTTTCCGCATTCCCCCACTTTTCTCTTTTCACATTTTTGAGAGCACAGGTGAGATTTGTCGGTCCAGTCACTGCTCCTGTTGTCTCTTCTCTTCCCACCTCTGGGACCTTTCCAGAAGCAATAGGCACCCTTTATGTGCCTTTATGAAATGCAGTGATTTCCACCCAGTGGAGCTCTGTGGTCTACAAGTGTCTTCCAGTTGGTCTGTTGGCTGATTCACCCTGTCAGGGTGGGATGTCCTGATGGGAAAGAAGAGATTCCCGGGTGAGAGAAAGAGAGGAGAAAGGGAGAAATCTTTACTGGGGGTAACTTGATGTTTAGAGTCTCATCAACCACAGCTTGAAAGTATTGGACAAGTGGCAGGGCTGCTCCAGCCAGTTTGGCTAAGAAGTGACATTACTGGTTACTGTATCCCATCACCTCTCAGCTCTCAATGGTGACAAAGGAGGCTGCACCGAGCTGTAGGGAGCAGGAACAAGGGCAGGGAAAACACAGCAAGCCTTTATGAAGGAGATAAAATCTATCTTCTCAGCAGAGCATTGGAACCCAAGGTGGGAGACAATTGGGGTCTGCTGGGTGCCTTGGGTTCTGCTCTGGGATCCACACTCAAGTGGGAGGTGGGTCTGGGCCAGGATAGCCAGAAGCAGCTTTTCTTCTACCACTGATCTGGGTCAAAGTCTAGTTTGATGTTATTCTGTAGTTAAATACCAGAGTTTTCTGCCCTTTAATTTCTGATGTTCCTGAGGATCAGAGAAAGCTCATGCCTATAAGCCTCATGCGTATTCGGTTGTGGACACTCTATTGAAAATCTTTTCTGCCACTCTGGGCTCACTGCTCTCACCTTGTCCATGATGATATCTGTTGCTCATCTCCCATTGCCCACCCACTTCACTTCCAGAGTGAAACAGAGGCATGAAACCTGACATGAGGCAATGCACATCGACTAAGTTAGTAAGAGATAGGGAAAGATGAGGTAGGCATTCCACATGATTTTGTAAATGAGAAACCAGATAAAAATTTGTGGGCAGTAGCTTATGAGGTGGAAATCCTTCCATCCTGGGAGATTTAGTAAGAACCCTCCCAACCTATTGGGTCCAGTAAGAGGCGTGATGGATGACAGATAGGTGGAGAAATGGAATCTGTTGCTGTGCAGGTGGTTTGTTCAACCTTAGTGGTGACCTTGCCTAGGAAGGTCTTTTTGAGAACTCTTGTTCCCTCTTCAAGAACCTCCCTTGTTGGTCCTGTCTGAAATTCCACCATCACAACTGCATTTTGAACAAGACTTTGATACTTTAAAGGTGTAAATATATGTGAATGGGAAGCACTTTGAAACTGTTATCAGTTGTTTTCACCTGAGTGTAAATTAAGATGCAGGCAGCAGCAAATTTTGAGGAAAGGAGTTGAAGATGTATGAGAAGAATTAGAGAGAGGGCAGAAAGCAGAGCAGGGGCTGGGTGGGGTGGGGAAGACAGGGAGTGTAGCAGGTGGAGGGGAGGGGGCTAGAATGCTTGGAGGAGACAAGAGTGGAGGAGCACAGAGCAGATGGGAAGGGTTGGCTGTCCTGGGTTTCCAAAGGCTATGTACCTACCCCCTAATTTTACCTACATGAAGAGAGAAAGAGCTTACAGCTCATTTCATGTTTTGTTTTGTTTTGTTTTGTTTTTTTTTGGCAGAACAAATCAGAGAAATTGCAAACTCCGGAAGTGAGACCTATATCATACTTTCTAATTACAAGAGTCCCACGTAATGCTATTTACTCTGTGGGCTCATTGTGTTCTTACTGATGATAATAAGAATATTACTCCATTTTCATGAGTAAGGAATTCAAAGTTCCTGGAGACTGGGCCATTTAACTAGCATCCCCAAATAACCCAACATCAAACAGAGCTGGGGCTAAGCCCTGGCTTGAAGATCTGCAATTTTGTGCAGTCAGCTTGACTGTTCCATGCTCCTGATTTCTCAGTCATATAAGGGCTGGTGTTTTAGGCTCAGGTCCTGGAGCAACCATATCTGATTTTCAAGTATTTTAACAACATGTGTGAGAAGAGGCTTCTTCCTGTTTGGGCATGGGCAGGGCTTGCTTGGTATAGTTCAGGAGCTAGGGAATGGGCTTCTGAGAGTACAAATCTGCCAAAGTTATGAGCCAAGTTTCAAGTGTGTGTACATTCCTGGTACTTTTCTAGGGATGAGGTTTCACAGTGTTTATAACATCTCCAAAGCCTCCAAATGGTGAAGAATCACTACATTAGAGCAAACTGTGATCTCTACTGACTTGCAGTGAGTCGAGTCCCCTTAGTGCCGTAGCCTGGAGGGAAGGAAGTGAAAATGAATACAACAGAAAAAAATGCTCTCTTAATACAAATTAAATAGTACTCCTCTGTGATGAGTGTTCTCTGTCGCTTTTTGTAAAGGCTCCAAAGACAGTAGACCAGTCACACTGAGGCCATCAAGTTAGGTGTTGATCTAGAGTTGGACTTGGCTTCCAGGCAAGTCACGGTGTTCTTATAAATCCTATTTAAACTAGCTTGTGAGCAAGCATTCAAAGAGTGTGAGGGGTGTGGGTATGGAAGGAAGATGAGGAAAGAACTGCGTGCTGGGGGTATACGACAGGCCAGAAGGGGTGTGCCCACGTTGGGAGTGAGGAAAATGGCACGGTCTTGCCAGAAGAGAGGCAGCTGAGTGAGGTAGAGAGGAAACATTCTGGGCTGGGACTTAATACCAGGTGAGTGTTCCAGTCTTCCTCTTGCTACTTACTAATCAGATGACCTTTGTCTATCCCCCTAACCTCTTTAAGTCTTAGTTTTAATTGCCCAAAGTGGAGATGCCAGTAATTCCTGTCCTACCATTTTCCCTCCCCAAGTGTTTCTGTGAAGATGAAGTACGATCATATGTAGGAACTCGTTTTACAAATCACACACTCTTTTGTGTATGTCAAGTAAATTTTTTAAGAAGGAAAATGTGCCTAGGGAAGAAAACATAGTCACCTGGGAGGAATGATGCATTTTGTTTTGGATCCTTGTCTAACGTACTAAAGTTCAGGGGTGGTGCTTTCCTGCTGATGGTGGCTGGTGGCCTGAGGCTCAAGTTCAAGTGCCCAGTTTGAAGCTACTATTCTGGGTGCTGATGGTGACAGGAAAAGAGTATACTGGGAGGAGCAGAGGGGATAGACGATAGTTTGGCAGAAAAAACTTCTTTCTAAATCCCCAGACAGGAGTGGAGGATTTAGTATTCATTTCTTCTCCCTTCTAGTTTTTTCTCCTCCACCAGCCTGAGCGCTAGTTATCTCTTGAACAGCCAAGTGCTCCAAAGTAATTTACGTGTGTGTGTGTGTGTGTGTGTGTGTGTGTGTGTAAATCTATAAAATGAATGATTAAATTGGGAAGCCTGAGATCCAAGGGTAGCAGCTGTTTTTCAAACTGTGTAAGGGGGAGATTCAGGGTATAAGCAGGAGGCAGCAGGGAACCATGGTTTGATGAGTTTCCTCAAGCCAAGTCAGGACCCTTTGTTCTCACCTCCTAGCATCCAAGAGAACAAATACAGGACTTAAGTGCCAGAGGGATTTCTATGAAATACTTTGCCCCAGAGAACCAAACAGAGTGGGTGGCTGAGATGGAAAAAAATAGAGTTAAGTATTTCCTCTGAGCAAAGAAGAATGGACCCAGGCCCAGGGTTATAATTCATGGGGTCTCAGATGAATCTCCAGCTGCTTCAGCTGTCTCCACATCTGGGAGAAGAGTGGCCAAGGAATCCAGCACTGGTGGAAGCCAGTGGATGATGCAGCTCAGTGGCTTAACACTCCTTGAATCTTCCAAGAATCTTCCTCAAACCCGCGCCTTTTCTAGATGTCGTGTGCTTTGCCCATTTCTGTGGTCCAGTTTCCATGAAGAGCACATTGAATACATCTGGGGCTTTTAGAGATCTGTGACAAAGAATGATGAATTTAATTTAAGCCTAAGTTAAGTTCTAACATGGTAGACCAATGAGTCCTAACATGGGTAGACCCCATTTGAACGATGGGGAGACCTCTGTCAGTCACTTCCCTCCTCATTAAAATATTGCCTAGACCATAGAGATCATTTCTTATTTTTTCACCTACCCATTCTCTTTTTTCCTTAATCTTTTTTTTCCTGTTTGGGGAGATCTTCCAGGATGCTTGATTTTCCAGGTAGGCAGAAGTCATTCTTGGTTCTCATGTTGAAAAAAGTCACAATCTGAGAGAAATGAAGTCTAAGTCTCCAAACTGAATCATTGTGGCTGCCTCCTTTTGTCCTCTGTGCATCCTCCTTTAGGGATGATTTCCTACCTGGAACCTCCTGCATCCACCTGGCTCAGCCTATCAGTCAACACCTGCTTTGGGTGTTGTCATGGAAGAGGACATGAAAGAAAAGGAAGCCCTGGTTTTGGTGAGTTTCTGGTCTAGTCTGTTGTGGCCATAGCCCAGTTCAGGAAAAGTGTTGAACATTTAATCAGAAAAGGCAAGTTCAAACAGAATATTATTTAAAAAATTTTTTAAATGTTTATTTATTTTTGAGAGAGAGAGAGAGAGAGAGAGAGAGAGAGAGAGAGAGAGAGAATGAGCGGGAGAGGGGCAGAGAGAGACAAAGACACAGAATCTGAAGCAAGCTCCAGGCTCTGAGCTGTCAGCACACAGCCCGATGTGGGGCTTGAACTCACAGGCTGTGAGACCATGGCCTGAGCCAAAGTCAGATGCTTAACTGACTGAGCCACCCAGGTACCCCCAAACGGAATATTCTTATGTTAGAAATGGAATAAGCATACACTGAAGGAATTGATAAACAAGGAACAAAGCTGTGCTGTGTGAGTTAAGTGAAGTGCTTTCACATAGGAGTTGAAAGTTAAATCCATAGGCATAGAGGAGGCTGAGAGGGCATCCTATATGGAAGAAATGGTTTACACAAAGCTATGCATGTTTTAAGAACAGCTTCTGGGCAGAAGAAGCCAAGTTAGAGCCAGGTTTTCATGTAAAGGGTAGGGAGAAACAAGTTTATGACATGAGCAAAGCAGCTGGCTGGGAGCCTTAGATAAGTAACCATCCCTCTGGACTTCAGCTGCCTCAACTAGGAAATGAGTGGGCTAGGTGACTAGGCTACTGGGCTGAGCTTTCCATCAGAGAGTTGAAGAGAGTTAATAATCATGGGAGCAGTGTGTCAGGCACTCCAAACTCTCCTAAAAGCTAGTCTTATCCCCATTTTAGAGATGAAGTATCTTTTTTTAAGTTTATTTATTTATTTTGATAGAGGGGGGGGAGGGGCAGACAGAGAATGAGAGAAAGACAATCTCAAGCAGGATCTGCACTGCCTGATGTGTGGTTTGAACCCACAAACCATGAGACATGACCTGAGCTGCAGTCAAGAGTCAGAGGCTCAATTGAGTCACCCAGGTGCCCCCAGAGATGAAGTACCTTGTCCAGAGTTTCATAGACTATGAGTGACCAAGCTGGGATTAGAAGTGAGTCGATTTATCCACTCACTATGAATGGAGAGCTCCTATTTGCCATGCACTGTGCCATGGGGGGATATAATAGGGGATATAATAGGGAATGAAACAGACAAGGTCCCACTTTCGTTCTAGTTGGGGTGAGAAAGTTAAGATCCAAGTGAATAAAACAGGTTTAAATAGAATTAAATTCCATGGAAAAAATAAAACATGGAATCATGGTCATGATTTGGGGCTTCTTAGATCAGGTGGCCTAAGAAGTCCCCTCTCAGGAGGCAGCACCTGGCTGGAGACCTGAAGGGCAGGGAGAGGTCGGCCTAGTTGGCAAAAGGCATAACTGGCCAAGCTGAAGTATTTCGATTTGACACCATGGACTACACTCCCAGTCTTTCTTTGGGGGGAAGGAGTTGTTTTTTGCTTTTTATTTCTCACAGATCTTAAGATGGTGGAGGGGGACTCCTGGGTGGCTCAGCTGGCTAAGTGTCCGGCTTTTGGTTTCACCTCAGGTCATGATCTCATGGTTTGTGGGTTCGAACCCTGCATCAGCCTCCACACTGACAGCTTGGGACCTGCTTGAGATCCTCTCTCTCCCTCTCTCTCTGCCCCTCCCCCACTAGCTCGCTCTCTATGTCTCTCAAAAATAAATAAAGATTAAATAAAAAAGAAGATGGTGGAGGACAGGCAGAAGCCAGAGGGAGGCAACAGCAGTGTCCTAATGTGAGGTGGGGTGGTCGAAGTGACATTGGAGGTTTCTGGGCAGAGCTAGGAGAGGTTGTTCCCATTAGCTTCCATCCCTTCCCTGTTAGGAATATCAGAAGACTTCAAAAGGTGATGATGGCAGTTATCTTGGAGGGCCAAAGAAGGCTTGATAATAATAATAATGGCTAATGAGAATATTAGTTATTAAATAACATTTAAGAATCATTTTTTTATGTACCAAGCACGTCCGAGCACTTTTTAAGCATTAACTTATTTAATCTTCATAGTAACGATAGAGATGGGTAGTATTATTATCCTAACTTTAATAATGAAGAAGCTGAGGCTTCGGGAGGTCCAGTCACATAGTCACGTACCTGAGATTGCACAACTGAGGTTGGCGGAGCAAGGTTGCACGTCTGGGTCCTCTGAGCCTAGACTTTCAATCATCATGCAATGTTGCCTTCCACAGGTGTCAAACTGTCATGTAATATTTGATCTGGAAGTGATCTTAGATATCATATAGACCAGAGATTTCTAATGCGGTCCTCTAAGAGAAGACCTCTGGTCTAGGGTAATCCTTCCTCTTTTGACAGATGGGAAAATTAAGAGTCAGAATATCAGATTAGTGATGGAAATGGAGGGTTGATGCTGAATTCTGCCTTCTACTCGAATGCTGTTTGTAATCTATTTCAGCATATCCCTAGATACACGAACCTGGTGGAAGTGACTGGACAGAACTGTAGCCTCCAAGAGGGGACAGATAAGCATTAAGGAAGATAACGCACATGAGATTCTTGGTGTGGTGCTCAGCACAGAGTGAGTGCTCAATGCATGCCAGTGCCTTTGAGAAAGTCCACATGGCTGGTTTCTGTGCCCAGTGGTGAGAACAGTTGGACCATGGTTGGGGAAGAGGAAGCAAGACACACAGGTGGAGAAGGGCTTCCTCTCCTTGAGCCTGCCATCTTGATTGACATGGCACAGCCCTTACGGAACCCCATCCACCACAGTGAAAGTAAAATGTCTTTGGAAACCTTGTAACCCATCATTAAAACTGCTGGGCGTAGGAAAACAATTGCTTGCTCTAAATAAGTGACTTACGATTGCCCTTGGTCTGTCTGAGTGTTCCTTTAATTATAGGCCCTCTTGAAACACTCAAACACACAAGGGCTTTGTAAATTTGAATCTCCTTGCTCTCACATACATTCCTGCCATATGCACATGCTCCCTTGCATTTACAGAGCATAAACACCCATCTCTTACTCATTCACATAATGAATTTCAGCCCCGTGCATCTCAGTTGAGGAGGGGCCTAGGAGAAATATGGGTATCTGAGCAGGCTTCCTGTTCCAAGGTGCCAGGGGGCTCTTGGAAGACTGAGTCCTTTGTGGGGAGAAGGTAATGGGCAAAAAGTACTCTTAACTGATGGACCAGTCCCGGCATTCTCTTTCCTTCAGCAGTAGAGTTGTTCACTTGAGCAGCCATGTCCCTAAGAAAATTCCAAAATTCTTCTGCACCACCCCACTTCATGCTTCAAATCACTGCATCCTCCCCTGTCCTGTCCTCTCCTCTTGGAAACTCACTTGGAGCCTTTTGATTATGACAAGATGTTCTAGATACTAGGAGAAACTACAAAGACCTTCCTTCCTCTACTTGCATTTTTTCCTTGTCAGAAGAAAGAAGGGGATTTTTTGGAGAGGTACAGAGCATCTTGGGGACCAGTCCCTGAAACAGGGCTCCCCAGACTATGTTGGAACTAGATGGGAACTCATGGCTTGATGGTCTTGTCCCCACTGACCCACACTCAGCCTTCCCTTCAAGTGCCCTACGTGGTACCTGGTCAAGGATCTAACGAGAGAAACTCGAAGGAAGTACTGGCAGATTTTCCTATTGCCCACCAGTCCCTCAGCCCCTCTCTGGCAGGAAAACCACCCCTTTCTGCACATCCCCTCCAGGCATTGGTGCTGGCCCACTGGTTCTCTTCCCTTCCCCAAGCCCTAGGTGATAGCAGTTGCCCATTTGGTGGTGTAGGTACTCCTCCTGGGACCTGTTTCCAGCTCTTATTGTGATGTCCTTGAATGAGGTAGCATTTAATATTTCCATCATACTTTCACCTCCTTTGCTGTCTTTTCTGGGAGCTGTGTGCTGTCCTGGAGGGTTGGTGGTTCTGGAGGCTCAAGGGCATAGATTATAGTTAAATAATTAGGAAGTGACAGGGTTTGTTATTAAACAATTTATAATTGTAAGTTATATAGTGTAATTTTTAGTAACGGTGGTGTTTAACAGCCACCTGGCAAAATCCCTGAAAATTTAACCTCTGAACCAGCCCACCCAGCAATCCACTGCCTCAGGGCAGACTGTAGGCCTACACGGGTTCGAGAAGGGTTCTCCGTGTTCCTGGGAATTCGTCCTTCTGACGATATGACATTTACAGGGACAATTCTTGGTTCTGGGTCTTTTAGGGGACTCTGTGATGAAGAAACAGGAGGGACGTTGCAACGGGAGGGGTAAGGCGGGCCTAGGATGGGGAGGGGAGGAGAGGGGTCAACGGTGAGTCTTCATTCCCAGCTCCCGACCCTAACTGCCTTGAGATAAAGGCCTTGACCCAGGGAGCAGCAGACAGATGTTGATCGGGACGGAAGTAACTGGTGTGTGGGGGCACTGGGGCATAACGCGAGGGCAAAATGCGAACCGAGACTGTAAGCGTTGGTTTCTCTAGCCAGCCCACGCCTCCTGCCTCAGCTCAACGCCACTCCCTCCCCGCCAAGTGGCTCTTGGCTCTGGAGGCGGGACCGAGTTCTCCGGTGGCCCCTGGAGGGAGGTTCGGGCTGCAAGCTTTGGGAGGCTGGGAGGGGAGAGAGGGAGGGGCGCTGACTGGGCAGTCCAAAGAGGAGGGGGCCTTTAATAGGCTCGCCCAGCTCCTGGCTCTCAGCGCAGCGAGTGGCTGCGGTTCGAAGTGGTCCGGCACCTCCCTCTAGTTCTCGGCTGCAAATCTCTGTCCTTGCACTTGACAGCGATTGTACTTAAGCTCCCAGGGCGCGATTTGCTTGGAAAGGCACAGGTAGGAGGCGCGGGCTGTTCGGTGCACGCTCACTGCTCTGGGAGGAGTCTCTCTCCCTTTGCTCTGCTTTCTGGGAGCTGCGGACTGCCCCGGAGCGTTGGTGGTTCCCGTGTGCCTGCTGCAAGGAGACTCGCCGGCGGCCGGGGAGCCGCGCCGAGCCCTTCTGAGAGTGCGGCAGTGCGCTGCCCGGCGCCATGCTTCTGCTGGGCATCTTAACCCTGGCTCTCGCCGGGGGACCCGCTGGTGGGGCAGAACCAGAGCAGGAGGTGGTGGTTCCCATTCGACTGGACCCGGACATCAATGGCCGCCACTACTACCGGAGGGGTCCCGAGGACTCCGGACACCAGGGACTCATTTTTCAGATCACAGCATTTCAGGAGGACTTTTACCTACACTTAACTCCAGATGCTCAGTTCCTGGCGCCCGCCTTCGCCACTGAGCATCTGGGCGTCCCCCTCGCGGGACTCACCGGGAGCTCTGCAGACTTGCGACGTTGCTTCTACTCTGGGGACGTGAACGCCGAACCAGACTCCTTCGCCGCTGTGAGCCTGTGCGGGGGTCTACGCGGAGCTTTTGGCTACGGAGGCGCCGAGTATGTCATTAGCCCACTCCCCAACGCCAGCGCGCAGGCAGTGCAGCGCAACAGCCAGGGCGCACACCTCCTCCAGCGCCGGGGCGCCCCTGGCGGGCCACCCGGAGATCCCACCTCTCGCTGCGGGGTGGCCTCAGGCTGGAACCCCGCCATCCTGCGGGCGCTGGACCCTTATAAGCCGCGAGGGACCGGCTTAGGAGAGAGTCGCAGCCGGCGCAGGTCCGGGCGCGCCAAGCGCTTCGTGTCTATCCCGCGGTTCGTGGAGACACTGGTGGTGGCAGACGAGTCAATGGTGAAGTTCCACGGCGCGGACTTGGAGCATTACTTGCTGACGCTGCTGGCCACAGCGGCGCGACTCTACCGCCATCCCAGCATCCTCAACCCCATCACCATCGTTGTGGTCAAGGTGCTACTTCTCGGAGACCGCGACGCCGGGCCCAAGGTCACGGGCAACGCGGCCTTGACGCTGCGCAACTTCTGCGCCTGGCAGAAGAAGCTGAATAAAGTGAGTGACAAACACCCAGAGTACTGGGACACAGCCATCCTCTTCACCAGGCAGGTGAGTTCGATGATCTGTCACCGCTTTGGACCCAGATAACCCCATTTTCTTACGGTCACCGTCCTTAGCTCTCCAAATGCCCTTTGTGCCAAGCAAGTGACCCCGGGTTAAAATTTTGTTGATCTCTCCCGTCTC
The DNA here is from genome assembly GCF_018350175.1 of Felis catus. NCBI lineage: Eukaryota > Metazoa > Chordata > Mammalia > Carnivora > Felidae > Felis > Felis catus. Next base: position 27,110,314 of record NC_058377.1, read on the forward strand.
CCACTTTGGTTCTAACAGGGACAGTCCGCTCCTGGGCTCCGTGGAGCTTCGGCTCACGTGCATCTGGATGCACGTGGGCTGTCGGAGGAGCGCCTGCTACTTCAGAAGGTGTTGGCCTGGCGTGGCCAATCAGCGCCTCCTAGATCAGGCGCGGAGGGGCCGGAACCCAGGAAGTTGCCGCCCCGGAGCCGCAGTGTGCCTCCAAGGCAGATAGGAGGCGCTCTGAGGATGGTGTTGGAGGGGTCGGGAAAGGTCCGCCCCTATTCAACCAGGGCGTCTAAATCCTTCCAGACAGCTCTTCTGAGGCTTCTTTTCTCTTCTTGTGAAACTGGAAGGTGATGCAAGCGTTCCAGTTCGGAGCCTGGCTACATTTCTTCTGGGTAACATGTTCAGTTATCCTCTGTCCTGGGCCTGGAAAACCTGGATTGGGACGAAGGGAATCAATTGGGATATTTTGTGGGTTGAAATGAAAAAGACAGACTCAAGTACTGGGAGCATTTTGTCCTTCTTTGCTGCTTCTCCTGTACCCTTGTGTGCTGGGCCTGCCTTCTATTTGAGGGGATTCCAGTCCATTCAGAGCAGGCCATCTAGTTCAAGCACCTGTTTGGAGGTTGGAGTTTCAAGTGGAGTTGCACTTGGAGCCGAGTTGGGAAAAATCTCTCAATTTTCCCATTTCCTTGTTGGCCGAGGGTGACCCATTTGCCCTGATGTGTGTTATGGAGCAGAGCAGCAGAGGTTACTTATGACACCGATTCACTGAAACTTCTGATGACCACACTTGACTGTAGGGCTCCAGTTTCTGCCCCTGGCAGTGTGCAGGTGGTGTGGGCTTAGTAAAGAGCATCTGGAGACCCCAGGTGCAGGACTGGAAAGGTACTGAGTGTTGGGAATGGAAAGATGGTCAGATCACAGAAGCACCTCTGCTCTTTGCTATGGCTTTATGAAAATTTACATTCACAGGTATTGTGGTGACTGGGTACGTTGAAGATTTTGGATCCTTGAAATTTCTCAGATTCATGGGACTGGGAGGAAGAGGGGCATCCAAGTGACCCGCTTCCTCTGATTTTGGGGGTTGCAACTTGAATTGTGCCATGCTCTTATTTTGTTATTGTCATAACCACGTCATTCTGGGAATGGCACAGAATCCTTGGTTACCCATGGGGCTCTCACTCTCCACTGTTTCCAAAGGCCACTCAGAGCTGCACTGGCACACACCGGGCTGGAGCTAAAGTCTTCCACACTAACCTATTTGGCACCGCCTGTCCCCTCCCGGAATTGAACTTCCTCTTTTCCCAGCCTTCTCCTCCCACCACCTGGTTCCTCTAGGGAGGTCTTTGGCCTGAGTCTGTTTCCTTGCACTCATTCTTCCAATTGAGGTCTGTAGAGCTGCCACTGCCCAGCCCCTGCACACACTGTCTGAGTCATGGGGAAACTGCAGAGGAGGTGGCTTCGACCTCTGCACACAGACCTACTCGGCAGTCAGATTGCTGGGGGGGAGAAAGCAAAGGCCAAGAACAGGATATCTTAATGGGCAAAGCAGCTGTTGGCCCATCTGCTACCTGGGATGCCCCTGTGGAGGTCACTCAGTGCTTCTAACGTAACAGATCTCAGTCTCCACCGCTTTGTGGTTAGGTTGACTTTTGGAGCCAGCCCTAGAAAGAGGACTCCTGCTGGGAGTATGGGCCACATCATCAGAAGGATTCACGTTTTAAAGAAGAAGCAATCAAGCAGCATGACAGCTTCTGTTTGTCAGTGGTGTCTAGACCCAGGGGCTATGCTAACCATGCATAATGGGTACAAGCTGCATGGCCACTTGGGTCAGAAGCAGTGATGTGCAAGATGTGAATTTTGGAAGCTGTCTTTCTCTTAGGCTTCTAGAGAGCGAAGCCAGAAAGTGGGGAAGCTGTGTTGGCAGGACCAACATCCAGGTATGTGCTTAATGCTTTCGAGTAAACATCTCTGCCTCGCCTCCTTGCCAGCACAGACTTCAGGGCCTGCAGCATTCTCAGGGTCTTAGGAACTGTTCATTCCTGAATTCCCCTGGGGAAGGTACAGTATGTGGTGAGAACACAAGCCTGCAGCTGCTCTTTGTAGACAAGGCAGATGTGGTCTCTGGGAACCTGGAGGAGTCTCCTGCTGCACTCCAACGCAAGAGAAACTTGTGTTTTACTTTGTAAGGTTTAGTAGTAATCCTTTAAGTCGGGTATGAACTTCCCTGATTATTGTAATGTTGGTGTAAGCAATGCTTTTTCAAACTAAAATGAGGATATATATATATATATATATATATATATATATATATATATAGGATATGCAGTAGGATTGCATATCTATCTATATCTATCTATCTATCTATCTATCTATCTATCTATCTATCTATATGTATTTACAATTGACCCTTGAACATGGGTTTGAACTGCATGGGTCCACTTACAGGTGGACTTTTTCCAATACAGTATAGGACTCTAAATGGATTTTCTTTTATGATTTTCTTAATAACAATTTCTTTTCTCTAGCTTACTCTACTGTAAGAGTACAGCGTATAATACATATAGCATACAAAACGTGTGTTAATTGACTGTTACTGGTATGTTTTGGTTAACGCTAGGGTATTTGTAGTTAAGTTTTTAGGGAGCCAAAAGTTATGTGTGGATTTTCGACTGCAATGGGGGTCAGTGCCTCTAACCTTCATATTGTGCAAGGGTCAATTGTATATGGTTTGTTTGGATAACAAGTTTTTAGAAATATGCTTATTTTGTTAATCACCTTTGGTCTATAATGGATCTTGAACTGTCAGACATCTTTAGAGTCACCTATTCCTTGGTCCCCCCAGAAAATTCTGAAAAATGGCTAGTGACTCTGATAGCACACAGGAAGGAAGCAGAGAAGGGTCAGTCTCCATCAGACTGTACTTCCTCCTATGAGGAAGAGGCGAGAACAGCACCTGTAGAGCTCCAGGTGCCAGGTACCTGAAGGGGGAACAGTGGGAGCATTGGGACTGATGGGCACCGGAGCACCCCCATTGACCCACTGTCAGAGTTGCTGTGCATGAAAACAAGTCTGGGCCCAGGCTATGGGGAGATGCTGCTGTCCTCTTGGCGGGCAGAGGGAGGGGTGTGGGGTGTTGAAATCAAAACACTGGAAAGACATGACCCAGGGAGGAGACTTTGCTGTGCGCAAAGGAGAAAAAAAGAATTGATCATACAACAAATATTTTGGCAATTTGAGGAGTTTTCTTAAAGATTCAGAGTCAGTTCATGGTCTTGGAGAACGAGCGCACATTTGATTCTGCAAAGCAATCAGTCTCCAGACTCATAACAGCAGGGTGAGGTCAGCACGGGATTGGAACCAGGATCTGTGGAGAATTACAGCCAGTCTTTCTGGGTGGACATTCATTTCCGTGAGAAGACAAGTTTCAGTGGCTTCTTGTTGCCTTGGGCAGCAGGAATGAGGTATCTGGTGCTGGGGCTCAGTAGGATTGCATTTCTCTCGGGCTGCTCTCCCTTAACCTCCGATGCCTCTGCAATTTGGGTAACTTTGTGGCAGACTAGCTTTCGTGAATTTATTCTACATTTCAAAAGTGCTTACTGAACAGCTGTTATTTCCAGGTACTGTCCTGGGCTGTGGGGGTACAGATATTACGATGTGGCCTCTAGCTCTCAGGAATTCACTGGATATCTGGGAGCCTGACAAGGAAATAGCTCATTACACAAGGGTGTGTTAAGTGCCATGGGGGAGGCATGAGCCCTCTGTTGGAAGTCCGGTGGGGGATTGTTCTTCTTGTGGCTAGAGCCAGGAAGGTCCTCTGAGGGAAGGGGACAAGGGACAGGTGGCAAGAAGGTATTGGGCTTGGGAGCTGGTGGTGATGGGAAAGGAAACTTGTTTCCTGTGTTGCAGGAGTCCCTCTTCTCCATTCCACCATCTGTTTTGCTATTTGTAACATTTTCTCCTTTGAACAGACTTTGTTTTTTAGGATTTGCAATTTGTGGTTTTTCTGCATGAGTATTCCTTCATTTACTTTATTTATTCTGTTGCACTTATTTTATTTTTATTATTATTTTTCAAATTTATTTATTTTGAGAGTAAGAGTGCACGAGTGGGGGAGGGGCGGAGAGAGAGAGAGACTCCCAAGCAGACTCCACACTGTCAACTCAGAGCCCCATGTGGGCTCGAACTCATGAACCATGAGATGATGACCTGGGTGGAAGCTGTATGTTCAACCAACTGAGCTACCTGGGCGCCCCTATTCTGTTGCACTTAGTAGGACTGTATGCCGTTCCCTCCCCCTCTCTCCTCACCATTTTTTCTATGCTCTTGTTTCTCCTCTTTTGAGATTCTCCAGGGCAGGCTGCTTGCCATTGTTCTCTTCTCTTCTGTTTCCTTCATTCATGTCCTCACCTTTCTGCCTCTTAGTCCCCAGCTTGGTGCTTACCTTGTTTTGGCCTTGAGTAGTACTATGTTTTATGGGGGCACATGCATGTATTCTATACTGTGTAGAGAGGAACAGCACTCTGGAGGCTCAGTTGAGATAGAGGCTAGTTCTTTCTATAATAAATGACTTGCCATATGGCAGTGAAATTTAGCATTCAATTAAAAAAAGGTAATAAGGGGAGCCTGGGTGGCTCAGTCGGTTAAGCGTCCGACTTTGGCTCAGGTCATGATCTCGCGGTTCGTGAGTTCAAGCCCTGCGTCAGGCTCGGTGCTGACGGCTCAGAGCCTGGAGCCTGTTTCGGATTCTGTGTCTCCCTCTCTCTCTGACCCTCCCCCGTTCATGCTCTGTCTCTCTCTGTCTCAAAAATAAATAAACGTTAAAAAAATTAAAAAAAAAGTAATAAAATGATAACATGTGTTTTACACATATCTCCTAATACAATAAAGAGAGTTATAGTTTTGTCAGAATCTTTTGGAAGTTGGACCTTGGAAGATATTAGCAAAGAGGGGTACCTGTAGCTTTGGTATTTAAGAGTTTGTAAATCTTTATCACTGAATGGAAACTGAACACTACTTCTGGGAGGGAGGAGGGAGGAAGGAGGAAGGGGAATAGGAGAGGAAGGAGTGGAATATGGTTGCTCCCAGACTTGGAAGGTGATTGTTCTTCTCCCTCCTTCTTTTACTTATACCAAATAAGGAAGCCTATATTAATAATGGAGGATGGGGGAGGAAGTTTGGAGGAAGGAGTGTGCACCAGAATCTTTTTTTTTAAATTTAAATTCCAGTTTGTTCACATAGAGTGTAATATTAATTTCATGTATATGAGTTAGTGATTCAGCACTTCATACAACCCCTGGTGCTCATCATGAGTGCACTCATTAATCACCATCACCTATTTAACCCATCCCCCCACACATCTCCCCTCTGGTAACCATCCATTTGTTCTCTGTAGTTAAGAGTCTGTTTCTTGGTTTGTGTCTCTCTTTTTGATTGTTTGTTTTGTTTCTTAAATTCCACATATGAGTGAAATGATACGGTATTTGTCTTTTTCTGACTTATTTCACTTAGCATAATATTCTGTAGCTCCAACCATGTCATAAATGGCAAGATTCCATTCCTTTTGATGGCTGAGTAATATTCCATTGTATGTATATACCACATCCTCTTTATCCATTCATCAGTTGATGGGCACTTGGGCTGTTTCCATAATCTGGCTTTTGTAGATAATGCTGTTATAAACATCAGGAGGAATGTGCACCAGAATCTTCTTCTTTCTTTTTCTTGAATGCTGGTTTAGACAGGAAGGCAAATGAGGTTTTCTCCCTCCTTTGGTCTTGCTGTCATCCTGTCTTTGAACTTCTTGGTAGATGTTTGTGCCACTCATGGTGCTTCCCCACACCTTGCCTTGATGCCTGGTCTTGGCTGTGTGGCACAATGGAAAGAACATGGACTTGGAGTCAGGCAGAGTTGAGTTTCAGTCCTGCCACTTGACTTTTAGCAATGGTCATTGAACGAATCAGCCACCTGGACTCCACTTTCCTTATCCATAGAAGGATAATGATGATGACAATGGTACTGAACTTAAAGGCATTATCAAGGATAAGTTACTGGGTATTCCAGAATAGGCACCTGTTGTCATCACTACCGTTGTGGTCTGTCAGTATGTTTGTTGTTGTTGAATAATTATCTACAGATCTTTTGCCAGAACTTACACTTGGGATGGCCCTGTTTTAAAGCATTCTGTCTCATTGTACTTGTAAGTACACTTAATACATGTCTGTTTTTGTGTGAAAACTATGGACTCAGCACATTCCCACTGACTTGTAAACTCCTTTAAGCAAGGAGTGCTGATTTGTAGGGGCACATGAACCTCAATGTTTATAGCAGCACTATCAACAATAGCCAAATTATGGAAAGAGCCCAAATGTCCATCAACTGATGAATGGATAAAGAAGATGTGGTATATATACACAATGGAATACTACTCAGTGATGAAAAAGAATGAAATGTCACCATTTGCAACAGACATGGATAGAACTGGAGGGTATTATGCTAAGTGAAATAAGTCAGTCAGAAAAAGACAGATATTGGGGGTGCCTGGGTGGCTCAGTCGGTTAAGCAGCTGACTTCAGCTCAAGCCATGATCTTCAGTTTGTGAGTTCAAGCCTGCATTGGGCTCTGTGCTGACAGCTCGGAGCCTGGGGCCTGCTTCAGATTCTGTATATCTCTCTCTGTGTCCTCCTCATTCTCTGTTTCTGTCTCTCTCTCTCAAAAATAAATAAACATTAAAAAATTAAAAAAAAGAAAAAGATATCTTATGTTTTCATTCGTATGTGGAATTTGAGAAACTTAACGGACCCCAGGGGAAGGGATGGAGAATTATTTTAAAAAATAAATGAATCTAAAAAATAAATAAATGAATCTAAAAAAAAAAAAAGACTTTTGTGTCTTTGTAGCCCCTCCAGTGGGCCGTGCATGCTGCCGTTGTTCAGTATGTATTCATGGGAGGAAGGCACTGATACTAGTGAAAGGAGTGTGTGTAGCTCTGGGTGCTTAGGTAGCTCACCTCCCTTCCTGGGGATCATTAACTCAGCGTTTTCAGCTGTCAGGCTGCAGGGTTGGGAGGGGTCAGTTTCTTCTGGCATTTCGTGTTGGCTCTTTGCCATCAGTTTTTGCCCTGGAGAAAGGAGAGGCCCCAGCAGGGAGCCAGCAGACAGGGTGCACAGGAGGGACGGGGTCAGTGTGTCAGTGCAGGTGTGGGGCAAGGAGCCAGGAGCTTGCTCAACCAGGAAAGGGGTGCAGGCGCTGCTCTAATAGCACTCTTGGCAGTCAATCCTGTCATTCCCCTCTCCCCAGGCCTCTCCCAGGCCTCTCCCTCTTCAGTGGCCAACCTGTGCTTTGGGGGCTGAGGGTATGGGCTGGAAAGTCTTGCCATCTTGAGATTCCCCAGCCCCTTCATCTCTGGAAGCAGTACTGATGTGAGGGAAGCATTCAGCTCTCAGGCGGCACTTCTGGATTTCAGTCTTCACTCTGCTCCTCCCTTCCTGTCTGACCTTGGGCTCACTGATCCTGGGCTAGTAACTTACCTTCTCTGAGCCTCATATGTAAAATGGGGCCTGACAATGGCATCTCCCTCATAAAGCTATTGTACAGATTTAAGAACTAATACAGGAAAGCTCTTAGAACAGTGTCTGGCACCTGGTAGCAGCTCAGTGTCAGCTATTAACATTGTATTCGATATGTATCCTCTCTTGAACTGATGATTTCCAGAAAAAGCTTGGTCTTCCTGCATGCTTTGGATTTCTCTTATTCTTGTCTTAGTTACCTTGGTCTCCCACTGTAACACCATTTTGTACATCTTGAGGAATTAATATGCTAGCGAAACCCACTCTGCTGATAGATGTTTCCAGAGTGGGTTCTCTTCTTCACCAGGCATCCCTAGTCCCATTGCCCAGACACCCAGAATTGCTATTTTTTTCCCCTTCTTCTAGCAAAGCAAGGCCCTCCCATGCTTAGGGATTACAAACAGAGGTAGATTTGGGGTTGGATGAGGAAATACAGAGATGCACGCCAGAGATTCAGATGGGAAACAAGTTAAAGGCACAATATTAATACAAGCACTGGGTGGTTTTCAACAGTACTTATGCTATCCTAACTAGAGTGCTGTGGTTCAGACCAAAGACCCCTGCTGGCCTTGGTGTCAAAAGGGTTCAGTAGCTCATTCTTTAGTTAATAGCTGTATGGCTTTGGGTGAGTTCATGGAGCTTCAGTTTCCTCATCTACAGAGTGAGAGGTTGACTCCCAAGTTGTGTGAGTACAATACTTGGAAGCTGCGGTGTGGCCATGAATATAAGCACTGGCCCACATGCTTACAAGTTCATAATAAGTAGGAAGTTGGCTGCATGAGAACACATATCTTCTGCTGCATTAAAAAAAAAGTTAATGTGCTTGATTTTTGTGGGTCCTCCACCCCGTACTGCTGGAAAATATGAGCATCTCAGTATGTGGCTGGGGAAATGAGAGGAGGTGGGAAGGAAGGCCACGAGGAGTTGTGGTGAGGCGTGGAGGGAGTGGGCATGGTAAATGTGGATTGGGCCACTGCAAGGTGCTTGCTTTCAAGTCATGGCTCTCCAATCCTAAATTATTTTATGAAAAGGTACAATGAGAAAACAATAACCTGGGAAGACCAGGGTCTTGGCCAAGATGATTCTTGGGTCATCTGGAACAGCAGCTGTAGCTTCAAGGAGAAATGGCAAATTACCAGAAATAGTGAGGCAGGTAGGGGCTGGGTGGGAAGTGCCTCCACCCTCCAGGCAGAAGGAACCAGAACAGTTTCTATTTCTGGAGAGAAGGGCCTGAGCTGAAGAGGTTAAGGCAATTTGAGTGCATCTGAGTTCATTCCAGAAGGGTGGAGACATTCAGTGCCACAAATGAGGCACTACTGAGCCCTGCACACCCGCCTGTAGGCGTTCAAAGAACTAAGATCCAGCAATTCTTCATTTGAGTCCCTGGCTGGGGGAAGAGGGCCAGGCAGAGCCCCTGACCCCAAACAGCTGCATCTTCCCACAATGAAGACACTGGTTACTGCAAGCCTGCTGCTCTCAGCTACACCCTGACCCTCAGGAAATCTGCCGGCTCCTTCCTTGTTCCTCTTGTTTGATCCAGGGAAACCGGGATTTCTTGATGGAAAGAACAGGTTGCTCCTGGCCAGGAAGGGTCTGCAGCTGCATGTCTATGCTCCAGAGAGAATCCACCCTCCTGGAGAAGAATGGAGGCCTTTTTTTTTGGCTTTAAGGACCTTCCAGCAGCAGAGGCGGGCTGCTGGGCAGTGGAGCTCCAGTGGCTGCTTAGACCCCAGTCTGAGCTGTCAGTCTGGTCTCACCATTTCTGCTGAGCAGAGCAGCAGATGGGATTCTGAATGTCCACATGGGTGACCTTCACTTTTCTGGGAGTTCGTTTCATGGATTAGTAGACAAGATCATCCTTAGGGTTCTTTCCATTCTAGAAGTTTATCATTGTGTGTGTTCCTTTCATAACCTACAGGGCCAGAAGGGGCTGAGCACCCTGGGATCAGGGAAGGAGCAGAGGAGACTGAGGCCTGAGGAGAGAAGTGACTTGCCCCAAAACACACATCTATTTAGTGGTGGGGCCAGGGCCAGAGTCTAGGCTTTTCCATTCTTGTTCCCATGCCTTTTCTCTTACACAAAGCCCGCAGGGAGTGTGCATGGTGGCCCCAGGATGGTGTCATGTTTGTCCTACAGGCTCTCCCTATGGGCTGTGACCACTAGACGAGAATTTTCAGAGACCCCTGCCTTAGTGGGGAGGCTGTACTATAGTGTCTAGGGATGAATGGGCCCAGCCCCCTCCCCCTTCCATGCCTCTGTGCAAACCTCTGTTCTTTCCTTCTTTGTCCCCTGCCTTCTTTTCCCTCCGTTCTCAAGCTGATTCGTGTGACCCTGCCCTGTTCCTCAGCAGTTGTGTTCCTTAAACTGCTTGTCAGGTGAACTTCCCCTCCCAGGTTTTGATAGCAGTTCTCTTCTAGGTCTCAGAACTCTGAAGGAAGGAGAACTTTCTGGAAGAGTGAGCCTTTGGAAAGGGAAGAGTACTTGGAAGAGAGGGAGTTTGAGGTTCACCCTGAAGGGTTCCAAGAAATGGCAGACATGCCACATGTGAGCCCAGGACAGCAGATCAAGGCCAGGCGTCCACCGCTCATGGTTGACCTGTGTATTCTGGAGTCTGATTACCCTCCCAGTTCTTTGGCCAGAGTCAACGCTCATTAGGAGGTGTGACTATCACCTGACCATGGGAAGCCAAGTTTGACTGCTCAGGTGGTAAACTTTGGAAGGCTCTGGATTAAATTTTGCTGATTTTCTGTACTATGACCACTTTTCCTCCTATGCCTCCTGGCCCCACTAACTCTGCTGCCCAGCTGTTCCCCACCATCAGCATGTGCATGCACACGCACGTGCACAGAGCCCTAAAGAGAAATAAGATTGAGAACAGCTCTGGGTGTGTTTATGTGAATGCCTTGGCTACCACGGAGAACACACACCACTCTTTCTCCTGGGAAATCACTTAGGAGCTGCTGACCAATCAGCTGTGACATGGTGCAAAGAATGCTGGTAACCAGTTGTACAGACCCCAGTGCACATCTCCGCTCTGTGACCTGGGCCTTTCTGAGCGTCAGCTTCCTTGTCTGTGGAAGGTGATAATAGCAGTCATTCTTCCAGTGGGATGTTGTGAGGATTAAGTAAGGTCATGCACGTTAAGTACACACACGATGTCAGCATTTAATAAATCATCGCCATGATTAACTGTGAGCATGGGCCTCAGTTTTCACCTTTGACAAATAGGTATAATGATGTATCTGCCTCCTAACACTCTCTGGGGGATTAAAATGAGATGATACATGTAATAGTTTCTTGTAAACTGTGAATGAAGACAAGGATGTAATGGAAAGAATACCGGTATCACTGATTCAACAGTGTCTTCTCTATTGTGATTAAGTATCTTGTCCTGTTTCCAACTCCTGGGCTCTTAAGATATGTAGGTGCATTGATGGCTCAATAAGTTTATTAAGATATCCATCCCCAGAAGTGCTTTCCATCAGGGTTGTTGCAGGAAGTCCTAGTTTCTGATGCAGGTTTCAGTACAAAAAAGAGGGACTGTCTTCGGTGGCAGTTCATTTATTTTTTGTTCCTAGCAGCCGCTGAGCCAGTGGTCCCTTTGAACTTCTGTAGCCAGTTGAGCTATGTCTGGATAGGAGACTGTATCTGCCTCATTCTGCCTCCTCCCAATTCAAGGAAGCCAAATCTCTGGCTTGGGCGGGTCCTTGGCCCATGACACTTTGGCTGAGAATCTGAGCTTAATTCACGGTTGTCCAGTCACTCCGCAAGGACCGAGACTGCTCAGAGCTGACTCTGGATGAGGAACACACTTGCCTTCCACTCCCACCTGCCTCAGTTATCCATGACTGGAACCTCACCCAGCTGTAGGAGTCGCCATTTTCTGGTTCGGAAGTCTGTCTCTATATAAAGCAATGACCTTGTAGTTTAATTTTGTACCTCCTAATTTCCTCCCACAGGATCTCTATGAGTAGGATTTGGGCACAATCTTCTCAGTGAGCCATAGGGCTTTCTTCCTGATGCTTCCTCCCTCAGTCTGGGTTGATTCTATGTGTAGCCCTGCAACCCTCTGAGAGAAAGGACCTGTCTAGGAAGGTGCTGGACTTCGTTAGACTGGGAGTTGGGATAAGCTGAGCATCCCATAGGATACCTTTCTTTCCTCCAGGGTCCTTCTGTACCCCATCCTAATTTCTGCCTGGCTTCTTGCTTCTCCCCCACCCTGGCAGGACCTGTGTGGGGCCACCACCTGTGACACGCTGGGCATGGCTGATGTGGGCACTATGTGCGACCCCAAGAGAAGTTGTTCTGTGATCGAGGATGATGGGCTTCCATCAGCCTTCACCACTGCCCATGAGCTGGGTAAGGTTGGAGGGTACTCTTGGGTATGGGGAGGAGAGCTCCCCTCTGGGGTCCTTTTGGGGTTGCCCTGGGTGCTTTGGTCAGGGGGTAGACATCTGTCTTTGCTTCCTCATGTCCTGAAGCTTTAGGGATCCTTTCTTAGGGTCAGAGTCTGCCTTAGCAATCGCTTGGTTTTATTTTTTCTGATTGCCCCAGCCCAGTTTGCCAGCAATATTGTCTGACTCAGCAGTCAGAGTATCTCATCAATTAAGCATGAAGGGGAGAATATATTAGATAACACTGCTGCTCTCATTGAGCCCACAGCCTGATGGACAGGACAGAGAACACAAGAACACTATCTTAACATTTGCAAAATAGTCAGTCTATCACTAGGTAGAAATGACCAGCCTGAAAATTGCTGACATGGGCTCTCTAGCTTCCTCAGCTGAACCACCCTCCCCTCCCCTCCGCCCTGCTGCTTTAAAACTGCATAGCCCGCATCCTTCTGCCCTCTGAGTCCTCTTGCCTCACCCCACAGGCCACGTGTTCAACATGCCCCATGACAATGTGAAAGTGTGTGAGGAGGTGTTTGGGAAACTCCGAGCCAACCACATGATGTCCCCAACACTCATCCAGATTGACCGTGCCAACCCCTGGTCAGCCTGCAGTGCTGCCATCGTCACCGACTTCCTGGACAGTGGGCATGGTAAGACAGGGTGACAGAGGAGGGACTTCGGGGTTGTCACTGGAGTGACTGCTCACTACCTCTCTGCACCTGTCCTCTGTTACCTAAGGTGTGCATGAGCCCAAAGAGTTGGGTTCTCAAAGGAGTCCATTCCACTGGCTCTTGCTTCAATGTCTCCCTATCATTCAGACTCACGGCTAGCTGAGCTCACCTTTCTCAACTCATCTTTGATGAATGTCCTTGGCTCCCTGTAGGTGACTGCCTCCTGGATCAACCCAGCAAGCCCATCTCCCTGCCTGAGGACCTACCGGGTGCCAGCTACAGCCTGAGCCAGCAGTGTGAGCTTGCCTTTGGTGTGGGCTCGAAGCCCTGTCCCTACATGCAGTACTGCACCAAACTGTGGTGCACTGGCAAGGCGAAGGGGCAGATGGTGTGCCAGACCCGCCACTTCCCCTGGGCAGATGGCACCAGCTGTGGCGAGGGCAAGTTCTGCCTCAAGGGGACCTGTGTGGAGAGACACAACCTCCATAAGTATAGGGTGAGTGTGCTGGAGCTGAGCGGGAGGCAGGGGGTGGACTCGGAGGCCTCCAGCGGGAACAGTTTTGCTGTGTAGCCATAATTGTGTCACATTGCTGCACTGTGCCTCCATTTACCTGTCTGTGGTCCTATCCCCTTCTTGACTCTAAGCCTGGAGGCAAGAGATATGGTAGGTCAGAGAACTTGGTGAGGCCTTAGACATGTGAGGAAAGTCTTTCATGTGGAATAAGGGGGCCCAGCCCTGAGTTCTGTGCCTCATCCTACCTGGGGAGGAGTGAGCACTGAACCCAAAGCCAATCACTAGATATTTGGCATTCCTCACTTGTTGGCTCCTTCCAGCCTCCCTTTATCAGCTATTTCTTTTTCTTATAATGATGACTAAATTTATTGAGCACTCACTCTAAATTCTTTATTTAAACTTTTTAATGTTTATTTTATTTTTGAGAGAGAGAGAGGGAGAAGGAGAGAGACAGACAGACAGACAGACTGTGGGTGGGGGAGGGGCAGAAAGAGAGGGAAACACAGAATCTGAAGCAGGCTCCAGGCTCTGGGCTGTCAGCACAGAGCCCAACACAAGGCTCAAACCTGTGAACTGCAAGATCATGACCTGAGCCGAAGTCAGACACTCAACTGACTGAGCCACCCAGGTGCCCCTATCATCTATTTCTGAGTGTGTTCTGTTTCCAGGGAGCTCTGGGCCAGAGGTGAACCAGGCTCAGAACTGAAAGGAAACAGACCTTTGGGCAAGCTTCAGTAATTTGCTACATTCCAAACCAAGTTTCTGTCGTGATTGTTTTTTGAAGCTAAGACATAACTGAGCAAAAGTTATTTTTTTCATGGTAAAAAGAATAACAGTTGAATAAGAACAAATTTTAAACCCCACATATTCTCTGAATATAATAAAAACTTTATATTCTTCTGGTCTGGGGGCGGGGTCACAAAGGGATTGGGACTTTGTCGGACAGGAATAAGCAGTCCATCCTCTTTCTGGGTCCTGGAGATGATGGTCCCTTCCCCATCCTTGTCTTGGATGCAGAGGGCCTTGCCTTGGGGTTTTATGTACAGGGGGGCAATATAATACAAAAGCATTTGCCAGCACTTTATCAGTTGCCCTGAGCTGGGTTTGGTACACAATTATGTAAAATCTTGTTCTATGTTTTGGGAACATATATTTAATTAAGCCTTTGGCCATTTATTAGGCATCATCCCACTGTATTCAGAGAACTATGTGAGGTACTGTGTGGTGGTCAGTGAAAGAAATAAAACATGGGTTGTGTCTCAGTGGGCTCACAGTCTAGTGGTGAAGCTAGAAATGTCACTGTAATCCAAGACCCAGAGAGGCATGTATTCAGTGTTAAGATAGAAGTGTGAAAACATGTCATGGGGGAATAAGGAATGAGAGATTAATGATGACTGGGGGGGGGGGGTCTGAAAAAACTTTGGCAAGGTGGTTGGATTTGGAGAGGGACTTGAGGAACGAGTAGGTTCTCAACAGGCAGGGATGGAGCAAAGTCAGGGAGGTGGGGCAAGCTAGAGGGGTGGACAGGCCAGAGCTATATGGGAAACATCTTTGGGGGTGTGGTTTGGGGCTAGTCTGGGGTTCTTTGACCACCAGAAGGTCCCGAGGACAGGCCAGCCATGGCCAGCTCCTTCTCTTGGGAAGAGGAGTCTGGAGGATAAAGATGTTGCCCAAGAGGATACTGGATATAGGAAATGTGATCTGAGAAGACAGTATTTCCACATGCTTTCTGGAATTCTCAGTCCATCAACAGCAACATCCACCATATCCTCAGTCTCTTTTCTGGACATTCCTTCACCACCCTGGCCCTTCACAAAGGACACTGCCCTAATCAGCTGAGGTCAAAGCACAAAGCTTATCTTACTGATCACACAGCCCCAGTGCTGCCCTGGGATCTCATTTGCAAGAATCACACTCTGACTACCAAGGCCCTGTTGTCCAGCCCTCTAGTTTTGGACTCCAGCAATTCTTCAGTCCCACCTGCTCTTCCTGTGCCCTCACCAACCTCCTTCTTGAGCTGCAATTCCGTGGTCCATTGTTAAAATCACTCCTTCATGTACACTTGTGGCTCCCAGGCCCCTGCCTCTCTCTGTCGTACTCGCTAGGATAAACCACTGTCCTGGTGGAATCCAACTGTCACTCAACTGTACAGGTGGAGGTGAGTGCGGCTGGAGAAAGACATGGAACCATGCTCAGTGGGTTCAGCTTAAACTAATGGCCTGACAACTTAGGGGGGCCTGCAATGCTGCTCAGGAGTCATATGGTATTTTATTTCCTTTACTGCATTCGTCCTCCCAACATCCTACATGATTATATCACACCTTCGCCTCTCTCTGCCATTACCAACCCTTTCTCTTCATTTCCACTTTTGCCAATAGCCTTTCTTCCCATCTCATTAATAAAAAACAAGCAATCAAGTAATCAGAAGAGAACTTCCACCAACTCCCACCACTACATCCACTGTCTGTCCTGCTTCTGTGCTTGTAATCTCTACCTTTCCTGCTTTGCTATGGATGAGCTGCCCACATTCTCATATGGGGCCTGGCGGTGCAGTGCTTTGTGCTTAGGATAGTATCCCCTCTATTCAAGGAAAATGCTCCATAAATTCTTCCGTCTCTCTCCTGCAGTGTCAGATTTCCCCTCTCTTGAGTTGAATCATTTCTATCAGGATACAAACTTGCTATAATTCCTCCCATCTTAAATAAAACTTCTCCTGATCCTACTTCCTCTCCATAAATCAAAATCTATCTCTCTGACTCCCTTTACCACAAAGTTCCTGGAAAGAGTGGTATGAAATTTCTCTCTCCAGTTCCTGTCTTGCCATTTTTCTCTGGAGTCCATTCCAATCTGGCTTTCAGTCCCACTATTCCTCTAAAAATAACTCTAACTAAGGTCGCCAAATGGCCTCTACACTGCTTAAGGCAGTGATTGATTACCATCCTCATATTGTCTGACCTGTTAGCAACACTTGACACAGCTGATCACTCTCTCTCCTGGGAACACAGGCTCGTGTCTTAGTTTCCCTTCTCCCTACTGGCTGCCCCTTCTGGTCCCCTTCACTGGCTCTTCCTCATATTCTTGTTTTTCCATGTTGGGCATTCCAGCTTTCAGTCCTTAGCTCTCCTCACTATCCACACTGACTTCTTAGGTGATTCATTTAGGCCAATGGCTTTAAGTACCATTTACACTGATACATTGAAGACTCCCAGATGTGTATCTCCAGCTCAGACCTCTGTCCTGAACTAGACTCACATGCCTCACTGAATCTTGATTTCTCCATTCAGATAAGCATCCTAAACATAACATCTGTAAAACCAAGCTCCTGATCATCTGTCCTGAACTTGCTTTGGCAACTCCATCTTCCCGTTGCTCATGCCAACCCTCTGTTCTCTCACACCCGCCCATCTACTATTTCAGCAATTCCTGTTGATTCTATCTTCAAAATAGATGCAGAATTGAACTATTTTTCCCACCTTATCTGCTTCCACCCTGTGCCAAGCTACTGTCAACTCCCCCTTGGATTCTTGCTCTTGGCACCCTAGCTGATCTCCTTGCTGCTGGTCTTACACCTCACAGACTGTTCCCAACATAGCGGCCAGAGGGATCCTTTAAAATGTAAGTCAGGTCATGCCACATGCTCAGAACCCTTCAGGGACTTGACTCCGTGTGCTCTGGACAAGTGAGTCCTCTATCTGCCTTCATCTCCTGTTTCTCTTGCTCATGTGATGCTGGAGCACTCCAGGCCCGTCCCTCCTTAGGGTCTTTGCATTGCTCCCTCTGCCTAGAATGCTCTTTCCCTCCTATCTGCACAACTCCCTCCTGTACTTCCTTCAGGCATCTGCACCACCGTCACCTCTGCAGTGAAGTCTCCATGACCCCCTGTAATGGAGAGCAGCCCACCTCACCAAGGCCTTCTCCACCGCTCTCTCCCCAGTGCCTGCATTTAACCGCTTCTGACACTATATGCCCAGGCCTATTTTTATTGTCTATCTTCCCCTGCTGGGATGCAGTCATTTTCAGGGCAGGGATTTGATGCACACAGCGTTGACATGGAGTAAGAACTCAATAGGTATTTGGTGAATGAATGGCACATGGCAGGAGTGTTTCCTGTGAGATGAATGTTTTCTGTAGGAACAGGGTGGAAAAAGTGATGCAAGTTTAAAAACAACGACACAACAGCATCATCTCAGAAGCTGCAGAGACAGTGTTAAGTACTGAAGGAAAACTGGAGAAAATGAGGTGTATACACAGACTCTTCAGTTTATTAGTGGTCATGTCAGGCCTTTGAGAGAGCAGCTTCCCAGGTGTGATGGGGACAAAACCCATATTACAAGGCACCGAGGAGGGAGGAGGTGGAAGGAGCGAATGTAGAGACTCTTAGCAAGTGAAAGGCCAGGAGGAGGTGGGGTGCTAGTTGCAGGAGGAGGTGGGGCTAACAGCAAGTAATTCTTTCACTGGATGAGAGACATGTTGACTCAGTGAAGCAAAAGCTATTGGACAGAAGGGCAGATAGAATAACTATGCTGCATGTATGCCTAAGTTAAAGTATTTAGATTACATGCAGCCAGTTCCTGATTAGCTCCATGCGGGTTAGTCACTTTGGATGATGTATGAGAGCATTTTAATCCCAGGCTTGTACAACTAGGCCGCTTCCTTTGTTGCCCAACTGATGTGTGTTCAGGGGATGAAAACTCGCTTTACTGGCATCCTAAGAAAAACAATAATGAAGACTATACCGTTTCTCTCCCCTCTCTACCCTCTTGAAAAATGAAACAACACTGCATAGTTCACCCTGAAGCCAAACAAAGTTTTGGGATTGCTTTGTAGTCTCCTATCTTCATTTCCTCTGAGTACAAATGTTAGAACCTCTTGCAGTGAAACTTTCTCAATTTCAGCCCGATTGAGCTTAAGATCTGCTTAAGTCTGGTTTGGAGAGGAGTCTGGATTATGGATCATTTATAAATAAAAATATTCAAGTATCTATGGCAACAAGGTTTTCTGGCAAGACTGGGGGCCCGCCCCTGCCTTAGATTTAGAGACTCTTGTCAATACGCTAAGAGTAGGTAAGGAGAAACCCATCTTGCTCGGTGGCAAACACAGTGCTAGGAATTTTCACACACGATGTATCATTTAAATCTGTCTGATCTCACACCTGAGTATTACTGGTCCCATTTTTGCTAATGAAGCACCTTAAATTTAAGGAGGTTTCACCCCTTGCTCAAGACCACCCATGTGGTGAGGGCAGAGATGATGACAGAACTTGGCTATCTGACCCCATAGCCCAAAGGGGCTTGTCTTCTGAGTGGCCTCATTTATAACTGGGTGCAGTTGGCATTTGCTACTGACCAGGTTGAAGTGTTCTGTGGGCGCTGTGTGGACCCTGACCATTTGCTTGTCATTTTCCCCTTATGATCCACAATGGACTTCATTCCAGTGGGACGGGATGGAATGGTGGGGGCTGTACCCGTGTAGCTGTTCTGCAGGCTTCCGGTGTGCATCCGGCCGCTGCAGGAGTATGACGGACTCTTTCTCATAGGTGGACGGTTCCTGGGCCAAATGGGAGCCCTACGGCCCCTGCTCACGCACCTGCGGGGGGGGCGTGCAGCTGGCCCGGAGGCAGTGCAGCAACCCTACCCCTGCCAATGGGGGCAAATACTGCGAGGGGGTGAGGGTGAAATACCGATCCTGCAACCTGGAGCCCTGCCCCAGCTCAGGTGAGGAGGGGAGGGCAGTGTTGGCCTGTGCCCGGGGACATCGAGGCTGGAGGGCACCCCTCCCTCATCCTCCACACTCTGGATACTTCATGGCTGCAGATTGACAGCAGTCAAGATTCTATTCCTTAGGACAAAGTCTGGAAGTGCAGAGGAGCAGATTCCTCTTGGGATCATTTCTTCCCCACTCCCCTTGGGCGGGGGTGTTTTCTTCCCTCTACTTAGGCTGGGGGGCTAAGTGGCCCAAGAGAGTGACACACTAGATGTCCTCTTAGTTAATTAAGTCTCGCAAGCCCATCACTCATAAGCAGGGACTCTTTATCCAGGGTCCATGAGCTTGGAGGGGAGAAAATGACATCTCTATTTTTACTAGCCTTTTTAAATTTAAAATTTATCATTCCCTTCAGTGAGTAGTTTAGTATAGTTTTTACTAATCTTTCTATCTAAAATTATCATTTCTTTTAATTAGCAAACTGCAATGCTAGTGGCACTACCCGCGACTTTGTCTGCAGTAGAGATCTTGGATATGTTCATATGACATTTCAGTTATTGCCATTTCTCAGAATGCCATTTCTTCTCATCACTACTTGAAAATGACGGTGGTTATTAGACTCATTATTGAATCTTGTTATGTATTGGGCTAACAAGGAGCACACATATCACAAATATGTTTTGATATATATTGATAGTTGTATATCAGTATAATTAGTATTAATTGTCGTTGATGTAATTTATTTTATTCATGTCATAACATTCTGAAAATAGTTTCAGAAGACTCCTGAAGGATTGTGTAGCCCCAAACTGTTTAGGGTGTCTGTTATGGAGGGAATTGAAGGCGGCCCATTGCTTGGGGGTTGTGTGATTGGCTGTGACCTGCATCCTTTGGTCCTAGCCTGCTTTAGTTCTTTGAGAAGGGATGAGGATAACTCAGATGAGGGTAAGAGGTGTTGAAGGCCACAGGCGCTGAGCACCCTGGGGAGGAGGGCTCTCTCTCCCCTATCACTCCTCCCTTTAGCTTCCTGCCTGTGCTTCCTCCCTCCTCAGCTTCCGGCAAGAGCTTCCGGGAGGAGCAGTGTGAGGCTTTCAATGGCTACAACCATAGCACCAACCGGCTCACTCTTGCCGTGGCATGGGTGCCCAAGTACTCAGGTGTTTCTCCCCGGGACAAGTGCAAGCTCATCTGCCGAGCCAATGGCACCGGCTACTTCTATGTGTTGGCACCCAAGGTGAGTGAGCATGGGGCAGGAGACCAAAGCAGAGACAAAGTCTTTGGGATGCATCTGGCTGAACTGGCCTTCTTTCCTTTTCTCCCTTTCCTGGGGGCACTGCAGGTGGTGGATGGTACACCATGTACTCCTGACTCCACCTCGGTCTGTGTCCAAGGCAAGTGCATCAAGGCTGGCTGTGATGGGAACCTGGGCTCCAAGAAGAAATTCGACAAGTGTGGGGTGTGTGGGGGCGACAATAAGAGCTGTAAGAAGGTGACAGGCCTCTTCACCAAGCCCATGTGAGTTCTGGGTCCTGGAGCAGGGGGAGGAGGGCTGAGTGGAGCTGCCCCCAGGTGGTGGAAACTTGGGTTAGACTGGGGTAAATGGGCTGTGCCCTTGGTGTAGGGGCCACTCAGATTCTTCTGGGAGTATGATATTTAGCCAGCCAGCCAGGCAATTGACAGAGATGAATGCTTGAGGAGTCCACCACTGAAAAGGAGATGATATTTAGGGAGATGGCAGAGAAACATTAGAGTCTATCTAGAGTTCTAGAGTAAGACTGGCCAGTGTTCAGATTTCAGTTACCCATTTTCTGGATGATCTTGAACATGTGACAACATCTCTGGAATTCTGGATTTCCTCACTTGTATAGTGGGCCTGACATGAATATATTTCCTATTGTGCTATTGTGAAGATTAAGGGTGTTACTCTAAGTAAAATGCTCAGTGTAGTACTTGGTGCATAATAAATGCTCACCAAATGTTCATGATGATGATCACAAAACACAAAACATGCCTGGGGACAAAATGTGACAGCCTGCCCATCTCCCGGAGCCTGAGGCCCTGGCCTCAGGGATGAGATTGAGGTGAGAATGGCAATAAACGGCAGAGTGAGTGGCTAGGACTGATCGATTCCCTCTTCCTGGGAGATGTGTACAGGGTCAGCTGAAGAAATGTCTCTAAGCCTCTTCTATTCCCACCTCCAGAGCCCGGCTTTCTGCAGTCCAGCAGGTTCCCTTTTATTTTCAGGGGGAATGTGCTCCTTTGGAAAGTCCTGCCTCAGGTTCTGGAAGGAGCTGGAGCAAGCAGAATCCCTGAGGTCTCAGTTGAGCAAGGCTATGGTTGGCTCTGAAAACTTGGGAGGCCAGGTGCTATGATAGAAAGGCCTAGATGGCTGTCCAGGAGCCTCAGCTGCCTCTTCTGGACACAGTGCCCTCTGCTGGGCCTGTAGGTGGGCAAGTTTTCTGGGAACAGGTGGCACTGCAGGTGGGTGGTGTTCACAGGGATCTGCAGGGGGTGACCAAGTGGAGAATTAAAGGTAAACACCCCCAGACTTGCTTCACTGGCTAAATGGCAGGCACTCCTTTCATGGACTAGTGGAGCTGGAAGGAGCCTTAGATATCATCTAGTTTGACCCCCTCACTGTATGGGTGAGGACCCTGGAACCCAGAGAGACTGATTTGTCTGAGCCACCAAGGAGGTGGTGTCCAAGCCAGGGCTTCATCTGGGTGCCCGACTCCAGGGCCAGTGTGTCTCATTACGTCTAGCCCCAGCCTTGGGCTCAGGGACTGAAGCCTTGTCTTCTGTTCCTCCTCCACCTCCTCCTCCTTCTCACAGTTAGTATATATTGAGTGCTTACTGGATGGCAAGCACTGTGCCATAGGCTCTAGGTGCTTTAATGAGGTATGTGTGATTATGATCTCCATTTCACAGATGAGGCAACTGACAAGCTAAGTGACTTATCCCAGGCCAACAGCTAAGCCAGTGATAGGGATGGGTCTGGCTCCAAAACCTGTGCTTTACTCCTGCCCTAGAATTCATCACCATGTAGGGGTGTCTGGGTGGCTCAGTCGGAGAAGCATCCGACTCTTGATCTCAGCTCAGGTCATGATCTCTCATGGTTTGTGAGATTGAGCCCCACGTTGGGCTTTGTGCTGACAGTTTGGAGCCTGCTTGGGATTCTCTCTCTTTATGCCCCCCCCCCCCCAAATAAAGACATATGAAAAAAAATTCAAAATAAAAGAATTCACCACAATATAAATATCCTGAATAAAAAAGGCCACAGGGTGGTACAGCCAGTGTATGTAGCTTCAGATGATGTGGTGACAATCTGAGGTACTGCCTTCCAGTTTGTGTGCCACCCCCTGACCTTCCGTGCTGTGGTTGAGCAGTCTCTGCCATCTTGGTGACCTCCTGCAGGGGTTGTGAAAGGGGCATCAGCTGTGACTTTAGAGGGGGATGAGGGCATTATGTCCAGGCAGGTGTCTAATGTACGATCCCCTTTCTCACCACAGGCATGGCTACAATTTTGTGGTGGCCATCCCTGCGGGTGCCTCGAGTATCGACATCCGCCAGCGTGGCTACAAGGGGCTGATTGGAGATGACAACTACCTGGCCCTGAAGAATAGCCAGGGAAAGTACCTGCTCAATGGGCACTTCGTGGTGTCGGCCGTGGAGCGGGACCTGGTGGTGAAGGGCAGCCTACTGCGCTATAGCGGCACGGGGACCGCGGTGGAGAGCCTGCAGGCCTCCCGGCCCATCCTGGAGCCCCTGACCGTGGAGGTCCTCTCTGTGGGCAAGATGACGCCACCCCGGGTCCGCTACTCCTTCTATCTGCCCAAGGAGCCTCGGGAAGACAAGGCCTCTCACCCCAAGGACCCCCGGGGCCCCTCTGTGCTCCACAACAGTGTCCTCAGCCTCTCCAATCAGGTGGAGCAGCAGGGCGACAGGCCCCCTGCACGCTGGGTGGCAGGCAGCTGGGGGCCTTGCTCTGCAAGCTGTGGCAGTGGCCTGCAGAAGCGGGCGGTCGACTGTCGTGGTCCCCCAGGGCTGCATGTGGCGTCTGCCTGTGATGCAGCCTATCGGCCGGTGGAAACGAGAGTCTGTGGGGAGCCCTGCCCGACCTGGGAGCTGGGTGCCTGGTCGCCTTGCTCCAAGAGCTGCGGCCGGGGATTTAAGAGGCGTCCACTCAAGTGTTTGGGCCCTGGAGGGCGGCTGCTGGCTCGGGACCAGTGCAACCTGCGCCGGAAGCCCCAGGAGCTGGACTTCTGTATCTTGAGGCCATGCTGAATAGGACTGTCCTTTTCTCCTTCTTACTCTCTGCCCAATTGGTGCTGCCGGTGTTCTGACCAGCTGGAGCCGTGGGCAGAGGGCAGTGGCTGGGGGTCCATGCCATGACGTCACCCACTTCCAGGGACAAGGACCAGGGACAAGGGTGAGAGGTCCCCTCCTCCTCCCTGGCCTCGGTGGGGGAAGCCAAGTGACTAATGCACAGTCTACCTCACGCCGGGCTCCTCCAGGGCCCAGTCTCTGGGAGAGGCTGAGAGGTGTGGGCACTGGGTAGAGGCGCCGGGGCCCGGTTTCCAAGGGACCTGGAGGATGGGCACCTCCCAGGAAGAACTTCAGGGACCTTGGCCCCCATCAGGGAGGCCACAGGCTGCTGGAAGAGCCATGGCCCAGCAGCTTGGCACCCTCAGGTGGCCCCGGGGGGGGCTCTAAGCCGTTTCTGAACAGGCAGGTTTTTATGGTGCTGTCAGCCCACCTTTTCTTTCTGACTGACAAGGACTGAATAATGAAAAATGGCTGGGGTGGGCAAAAACTGGTGGGAGAGTGGGATTAAGTATAACTGGAGCCTGGGCCACCCCGTTTGGGAAGAGGTATATGTGTAGGGGGAGTCTGGAGGTTTCTCATCGGTTTTCTACTCCTGGCCCTCCCTCAAGAGCCACCCACCTCTTCTCACTGTGTTGTCTGTGACATCAGGCTGGTGGGAGGGCTTCCAAGTACATGCCCTCTGACACATTGAATATAGATATAGGAAGCCAATAGGGAGCCTACTGCCTTCTTCAAGAGGGATCTGACCATTAAAATAAGATACAAGGGATGATGGATTCTGTGGTAAAGCATGGAGTTTGAAGAGTGACGTAGGGGGTTCTGTATCACTGGTGGCTGGGCTTGAACTTATGGCACACAACACCCTGGGATGGGGAGGAGGAGGCCCCAGTTCAGATGGCTTCTTCCTCCAGAGAGGCAGGTATAAATAGGGCTGCTACCTTAGCTCTGTGTTGCCTCAGAGAACCTTCAGAGTGGCCATGGTCTTGTCCCCACTAAGAAGGGCGTGGGAAATGCACAGAGGGCTAGGTGCTGAACATCCACATGCCTGCAGGTTGGTTTTCATCTGGCCAGCTACATATGGTCTGGCTTTGGGCACATCACATGACATTGCAGTTGTATAGTGGGGTTCACTGTTTGCTACCTCAGGCTATGCTCTCTGGGAACCAACATTTGTCCCTCCCCAGGGGCAGTGGTGACCCTGGTGCTTCCAGCAGACCTGGCTGTTGTCCTCCATAGACTGAGCTGCCCAGACACAAAGATGATTGTGTGGTGCATTGTGTCCTGCTCCTCATAGCCCAGCCAACCACCCACTGGTGTTCCAAATATGAAGACAGGATCTCTCTCCTCAAGTGCCTTGGGGACAGGTTTCAGGTGACACCAAGAATCAATAATCTGACCCAGAAGCCCTTGGCAGCCACAATGGGAACTCTTGTCTATCCTGGAAACATGTTGGGGATATAGATACCAGGGTGTTTCCTATAGCTCCACATGGGAAGATGTTTTGGAGTTAGCAGTCTTTGGTTAAGCAGGGTATTTCTTGAAGGTGCAGCTGCTCCAGCATGTACATGGGAGATTCTGCTTCTGAGTCAGGTAATATATACTGGACTTTAGCAAGGTGACATCAGAGCAAGTATCTTCCCTGGGAAAGGGGTTCATTCCTTTTATCTGGCATCCCCTAATAGCCAGAACCCACAAACCAGCCATCCAGGCAAGCCTCTGGGATGGTTTTCCAAATTCCAGCCTAACCCCAGGCTGAGCCCTCAAACAGCGCTCCCCCAGAGGGGCTGAGGGCATGTGGATTTCTGAGGCAGGGCTGCAGTCACTTCTGAAGACTGAAGTGAGGAGGAATCTTCCCCCCTGCATGGGTGAACACTGTGGGGCTGCAGCATCAAAGGGAACCCAGGGCTCTAGGGCAGATGTGGACCCCCACTAGCTGACGATAGCACTGCACCCTGTGCTTGGTGCACCCATCCTTGGTGAGGAGGTGGTGGCACAGGGGCTGTGCAGAATGGGCAGGGGAATGGGGTGGGAGGGAAGGGAGCTGCCATCAGTGGGGGTGACTGGCCCCCTAGCAGAGCAGCTTTACAAATTATTTCAAGGAGGGACAACCTATCTTGTTCCTGACACAAGCTGGGTCTCAGTGCTTTTTTCTGTTGTGATGTCTTTCTTCTTCCTTTTTTTTTTCTTTTTAAAATAAGTATGACCAAGACAACTTGGGAGGTTTGTCTTATCCTTGACCATTTTGCTAATCCAACCATGCTCTCCAAGGCTGAGCAGAGACAAGCCTCAAGGTATAGGTTTCTGATGATGGGATAAAAAAAAATTAAGGTGGTATCTCATGTCTGTGGAAGAGGAGGGAGATTCTGTGGGCTCCAGAAACTTCTTCCATGGGGTGTGGACCAGTAAGGATCTGGGCTCTGGAGCCCCCTGCCTCCTCTGCCCTTTGTGTGCACTGACTAGAGGAGTCCAACCTTGTGAACCTTGCTGTGCTGGAGTAGAGGGCTGGGTGAGCTGGGGGGCTTGGTTGTTCCCAGCCCAGGAGTTGACTCCCAAAGGCACTAGACACTGTCACTTACAGAGCCCCCTTTGTGTTTGGTTCTTTTGCATTCCACGTGCTGCAGAAGGATGGAAGGACCTGGGTACTGGCTAGGCTGTGTATACTGTGTATACATGGGAGCTGGCTGCTGCAGGGACGACAGCCTGCTCCTAATAAAGTTGTAAGTATTTAAAATCTGTGTCCTGCTTCTGTGATTTCATCTTATCCATGCATAGATCCCCCTGTATCTGCTGTGAACACACACGATGCACCAGCCATGGGAATAGGGGCTATGATAGTCACAACAGTGACTAGGACAGGCACAGTCTCTGTCCTGTGCAGCCCCCAGGCTAGCTAGGGAGGCAGAGTGAACAGTTGGGAAGCAAAGATCCAGAATAATGACAGATGAGGTAGGTGCAAAGAAGAGATGAACTGATGCTAAGAAAGAGAACTTGCATCTGGGTGTGTATGGTGTGTGGGGTAGAGTGCCCAGGGAAAGCCTGGCAGAGGATGGGGTTTAGGGGCATTCTGTGATTAGCATCTAAGTGTCAGACAGCATTCAGAGTCTGTCTCTACTAAATAGACCCTCACTTAGTATACATGCCAAACTTGGGCCCTCAAATATTAATAATATTAATAAGGTTGCAAATATTGAAACGCACAACCCTTTTGAGAAGGGGATGGGAGCCTTTCAGCAGACGAGCAGCATGCTGGGACTTGGTGACTGGAAGGACCAGGTGTGCAGGAGGGTCTGAGAGAAGGCTTGTGAGGCAGGACTGTGGTGAGGGGAGCAAGGCACAAAGGAAGGCCAGAGGGTCCCTCATGTGGGGTTTCCCAGACCCCTGAGGGCCCTACTAAGTCTCCTGAGGGAAAGTTCCATTGTGTTTGAAGACTGTTTCCCTCTTCCTTATTTGGTTTTGGTCTGACAATGTTAACAAATACACAGGCGGGGGACTGGTGTGACCCATTTTAATGAACATCCAACTAGGAGTCCAGAAACTTGCGTTGGTCTTAGATCTAAAATCCTCTTCTGGGACCCCCTTTTCTATCTGCAAAGTGGGAAAGGTAGATTTAAATCCTGAAGGTGCTTCCACCTTTAGCGGTCTGGGTTTCTAGACACAGTTACGTTTTACACTTTGGCAGATGATTATTTGGTTTCAGTCTGGTGTTCAGAGATGAATGGGGTTCCTTTCATGCCGTTCCTGCAGGGCAAGGCCATGGGATAAATGACTGATTGGAAACCTAGAGGCCCAGGGTGAGGGGTGTGGAGTGGGAGCTTGGATGAAGCTTCAACACTTGATAGAAGGTTCTGGTGGAAGAAGGAGTTAGCCAGAAGAACCCACTTTGACACCATGGGCTAGTTGGAGGCCTGGAAGGGACAAGGAAGGGTTCGGGTTGATTGATGTCTAAGCTAGAATTCAGCAACTTTAAGGTTTTTATAAAATTCCTCAAAGCATTGTCATAATCCTGGGGTTGTTATTTCTGTTACCCCTTCTGTTTTCCATTGTAGCAATTGCCAATAAAACCTTTCTGAGGAAAAGTTCCCACGGGTTGGTCTCTGGGTGAAAAAATGATTTCTCTGCTTATAATGCTTCTGACACAAAATGTGTGGGTTTTTTTTTTCCCACGCTAACCAATTTTCCAACTCTGCAGACAGCAACTGCGTGTCCTAGAATTTAATTCATTTCTGACACTAACTAGGGAATTAGCATCAGACTCCACAGGTTTAGGGTTCAGTCTCAAGAGACTGCCCTCACTTCAGACACCAGTCACAAGCAGTGGGTCTTCAGGGCATCCACACTTCTGACGAACTTAGCTACAAAGTTGAGTGTTCCCACAGTCTCTGGGGACATTTGATAATTTGCTGGGTTGGCTCACAAAACTCGGGGAAACATTTACTTAATTTTACAGGTTTATTATACAGGATATGATGAAAGATATAGATGAAGAAGTACATAAGGCAAGGTCTGGAAGGGTCCCAGAGTGAAGGAGTTTCTGTCTCTGAGAGTGGGGAGT
The DNA here is from genome assembly GCF_018350175.1 of Felis catus. Classification (NCBI taxonomy): domain Eukaryota; kingdom Metazoa; phylum Chordata; class Mammalia; order Carnivora; family Felidae; genus Felis; species Felis catus. The sequence goes on from NC_058377.1 coordinate 27,138,030, forward strand.
GTCACCCTCCCAGTGTGTTCACCAATGCAAAACTGTCATTTAAGGATTTTTGTGGAGGCTTTCTCATGTAGGCATGATCGATTATTAACTCAATATCTCCAGCTCTTCTCCTGTCCCTGGAAGATGGGGGGTTGGGCTGAAAGTTCTCAGCTTCTGATCATGGCTTGATCTTTCTGGTGTTAAGTCACCACCCTGAAGCTATCCAGATGCCTACCCAGAGTCGCCTTCTTGGAATAAGAAATGCTCCTGTCACCCAGGAAGCCAAGGGATTTAGGAGCTTTGTGTTAGAAACAAGGGTCAAAGACCAAACAGAATAAAAAATGCTGCTAGTACCCTTATTACTCAGGAAATTAAAAGGGCTTTACAAGTCCAGTGTCAGGAACTTGGCATGGAGACAAAAGTATATTTCTCATGTTGCAGGAGGTCAGCAAATAAAAGAGGAAGGAGAGAAGTCTGGGTCCCACCCTGCAGCTAGTTAGGCTGTTCAAAAGAGCCAGGTAAGGAGGTAGGGAGCCAGGGTAAGGAGGTAGCATGTCACACTGAAGCCATCTGGAGCAGACAAATATGCCTGAGTTTTCAGGCTTTCTGGAGAAGGAAGGAGTGGTTTCCTAACCTCCTTGGCCTTTGAAGAGAGGCGGGAACAATTTGCTTTGTAATCCATCCTCATGAGAGGAATGCTTTCTTGCCCCAGTGGAGAAATAGCCTCAATAATTGCAAAAAGGTCTTGACTCTCTGGGCCTCACTCCCCTTGCCCGGTGAGCCCTGGCTGGTCCCCAGCAGCCTGAGCTGGCACGCGGAGGGCAGCGTGTGTGACCCCGAGAGTCTTTCCGTGCCTCCTTGGCTTGCACCCAGCACTGTTGAGTGAGTCAGCTCCGAAGCCTGCAGTCTTAGCAACAAATCCCAAAAGAGCAGAACATCTCTCTTCAAGCTCTCTGGATGCCACTACATCACCCCAGCCCACAAGAGAATTGCAATGACACGTTCACTGCTCCCAATTGTGTGTGGAAGGACGGGGCAGCGGGTCAGACCCCACGCTACTCCAGAAACTCTGCCCTCCCCCTTTCGCTCCCACCCCGTACTCTCCACCCTGCCCCCTTCATGCTCTACTGGGAAGCCCTTCCTTTGTTTTGTTCTCCTGTACTCTGGTCAGTAATGTAAATCACATTCCGAGCATGGGCCAGAATGTTGTTGAGGGAGATAAGAGTTCCTGGCTTCCAGAGGCATTCCAAAGAAGAAACAGAACTATTTGTTCCCAAAGGAGAGCTATTTTGGCAGAAAGGGTAAGATAGAGAGGAAGACAGAGGGATCTCCTCATGAAGAATTAGAATCGGGAAAATGGTGAAAATATCATCATGGTGAATGGTTGGAGGTTAAGATTTCAGCTGCATCCCTAAGTTGTTACCAACAGTCCCCTTCTACCCACCCCCTTCTCATGCCCCATCTGGGCCACAATCTTAGACTGTATACACAGCAGCTTAGGCCACTGTGTCTGGGGCTTCTGACCAACTGCAGGATAACCTTGTGGGACTGGGATCCTAGTGTCTCTGCAGAGAGAGGACCCATCACCTCCACCACGGGTGATCCAGCAGGTACTCATGTCATGGTGTTGGTGTTGAGGATTTTGAGGAAAGAGACTTTGAGAAGCCCAAGGTAGGGTATTCAGGAGGATGACATGACCTTTTCAAGAGCCCTTTTTGCACTGGGTCTGCACTGCCTCGGGAATCTGGCCCCAAGATGATGACAGAACCATCTTCTCTGGAACTATGAGGATACTTCTCCGTGCAGGCACTGTTCTAATCTACAAACAAGTTTCAATTTGGCCTTCATAACCACCCTCTGAGGGTTGACCAATCCAGCCTTACAGACGCTGAAGCCTGGCTTTCAAAATGTGAAGTAACTTGTACAAAGCCAGCCTAGTGAGTGGGAGCCAGGATGCAAGCTTGAGTTTGTTTCCTTCCAGAACTAGGCTCTTCAAGACTCTGCTGTATTCTAGGATGCCTTCCAGCCGCTCTTGAGGCAGAGAGACAATTAACTGTTTCTTTTGTCCTGAAAGATTTTTTGAAATGACCTGGGAGCATGTTCTTGAGGCAAGGTTTTATGGTTTCTAAAAGATCTCTTAACCCAAACTTGCCCTGATCCCCATAATCTCTTAATAGGAAACCAATTCACTTGATTGCTTATTTGGTATGTTTCCCAGTGGAGCTTCTTCTGAGGTTTTTAGGACCTGCGTCTGGCTCTTGGAAGCACACTGCCATCAAATGAACCTAGAGTTCAGATAAGCCCCAGAAACTTCGAATGGTTTGAATTATTTTGAGTGTCAAAGGAGCAGAAAAGAATGGCGAGAAGTAAAACTGGCAATGGAGTCCAGCAATCCACGTGGCTCTTCATTTTCCCTGGAGACCTCCAGAAGTTTTTCTTTTTCTCCCTTCACTTCCTTAAAATAGTAATTAAATACTTAAAACACACAGAAGGAACAAAGAATGAGAGAATAAAGCCTAGATGCCAATCACCCAGTGTGAGAGCTGAAACATCTCCAGTAGAGTTGAAGTTCCCAGAGGATACCTCCCCTCTTCATGCCCCTCCCTTCTCTGCCAGAGTTAACCATTATCTTGAATTTGGTGTTTATTATCCCCAGCCATTCTGTCATTCTTTCACTACATATATCTGGTTCCCCAAACAATGTAGTTTGCTTTGCATGCTTTTCAACTGGGTAAAGTCAGATAGGGTAGCATCTGCGTATACCTGCGTATACCTGCACCTCAACTGTGTTCTTCTGCAATTTACTTTCTCTGCTTAACATTAAGCCTGTGGGAGCCTTCATATGGATACATGTAGCTCTACTTCACTTGTTTTTCAGTCTGGTATGTTACTTCATTATGTGGATATGCATGATAGACATTTAGGTTGTTTCTAGAATTTTGCTATTACAAAACTTTTGCTGTGAAAATTCTTGCAAATGTTTCCCAGTGCATGTATTATATGAGAGATTTTAGGGGTGGAATTTCTGGGCCATAGGGTATATCCATCTTCAACTTTATCATGGGCTATTTGCAAAGTATTCTCCCAAGTGGTTTTACCATGCCCAGAGTTTTGCCAATTTGCCTTTCTTTTTTTCAGGGGCTACTTGTCCACCAAGGGGGGTTGCTTCCTGATCCACCTTACTATTGGGTAAGATTCACATTTCTCTAGATTTTTTCCCCCTCTGTTTCTCTTTCTTACTATCAGCTGAGATCCCAGAAAGAAATAGATGACACACTCAAATTGAGATAATCTGAGGAAAGAGTGGAATAAAGAAGAGTTTACAAAGGTGTGGGTGGTGGGGTAGGGAAATCCCAAGAGCTGGTATAGCACCCCAGGCTAGTAACTGTAGGGTTCAGTTTCCACACTGGCCTTGAAGGGTGAAGGGAGAAATGGTTTGGAGGACCTAAGTTAGAGAAGTTTAGGTAGATGGGGCTGCCTGACAGGAGCTGAGACTTTTGGTTGGGGGACACAGCTTTAATCTATAAAAGGGGAAATAATAGTGCCTACCTCTTATAGCTATTGTGTAAATTCAGTGGGCTAATGTGTTTAGCAGAGTGCTGTTATGTAGTAAGTGCTCAAACAATGCCAGCTCATTATACTCTAAACCAGGAGTAATTACATTGGCTTAATAATTCTCAAAGAGGGGCGCCTGGGTGGCTCAGGCGGTTAAGTGTCTGACTTCAGCTCAGGTCATGATCTCACAGTCTGTGAGTTCAAGCCCCGCGTCAGGCTCTGTGCTGACAGCTCAGAGCCTGGAGCCTGCATCGGATTCTGTGTCTCCCTCTCTCCCTACCCCTCCCCTGCTCATGCTCTGTCTCTCTCTGTCTCAAAAATAAATAAAAACATTAAAAAAAATAATTCTCAAAGAGTTTTCATGGTTATTTCCCAATCTGTGTTGAAATATAAGTAGGTTAAAGTTATTCTTCTCATAGTTGTTTCCTTAATGTCTTAAAAAACAGGACATGTGATATCTCTATTTGTTTGTACTTTGTTTTTTTTAAAGTTTGTTTATGTGTTTTGAGAGAGAGAGAGAGTACAAGAGAGCGAGGGAGGGGCAGAGATAGAATCCCAAGCAGGCTCCATTCTGTCGGCACAGAGCGTGATGCGGAGCTCAATCCCATGAACCATTAGATCATGACCTGAGCCGAAATTGAGTCGGACAGTTATCCAACTGAGCCACCCAGGTGTCCCCTTTTGTATTTTTCTTATGCTGCCTTTTATCTAGCTCCTCAGGAGTCAATGTGGTTCCTGCTTCCTGGATATTGCAGAAGAGTTTTTGGGACACGATTCTCCAAGTTTCTGGAGACTAAATTTTCAGGTGCATCTGACTCTTCACTCCTAAATATTTTAGCATACATTTCCTAAGAATAAAGGCAGTCTTTTACACAGCCTGATATCATTATCATACCTAATTAACAATTCCATGATAGCACCAGATATCCAGTTCATATTCAAATTTCTCCAGTTCTAAGAATGTCTTTTATAGGATCCAATCAAGGTTCTCACATTGAATTTAAATTGAATTTAATTCTCTGTTTCCTCATGGTGCCTTTTGACTTGTTCCATTCCCGTCCCCCCCCCCCCTCCCTCCTGTGTTTCCTGTGTGGCTCTCTGTTGCAGCAAGTTGGAAGTCTCATCATGCCAGCTGTTCCACTAGTAGTGAAGCTGTTGGATTAGTTGGTTTCTCTGACTCTTTTCTGGATGGTCTTGAGGAAACTTGTGCTTTCTTTCTGTCATTCTTTCATTTATAGGATGGATTTCAGCCAGCTGTTGGATTCCCCACTCTTTTACTGAATGCTGAGGTCCCTCTGTCCATGATCTTGAGTGCCTTGTAGACTATGGGGGTAAAATAATAGATGTATCCCTGTTCCTATGAGAGGACTTCCATATGTCTTCAGTTTTAAGTGGGTCATTTATTTATTTATTTATTTTTTATTTATTTATTTTTTTTAAGATGAGTGAGTTTTTTTTTTTTCGACTTTTTTTTTTTCAATGTTTATTTTTATTTTTGGGACAGAGACAGAGCATGAACGGGGGAGGGGCAGAGAGAGAGGGAGACACAGAATCGGAAACAGGCTCCAGGCTCTGAGCCATCAGCCCAGAGCCCGACGCGGGGCTCGAACTCCCGGACCGCGAGATCGTGACCTGGCTGAAGTCGGACGCTTAACCGACTGCGCCACTCAGGCGCCCCTTAAGTGGGTCATTTAAATTCAGCTATTCATTCATTTATTCTGCAAGTATCTGTATATCTACCAAGTATCAGGCACTAAGAATAACAAGAACATTCTTCTCTCTGCTTCCTTGGTTGCTTCTGTGCTTCTGTCTTCCTTTTCTCTCTCTGCTTGTTCCCGGTCAGTCTCCCTTCTAGCAACTTTTCTTCCTTTAGCTTTAAACACTGGTGTTCCTTGCAGACCTTTATTTGGCTCATTTCACACACACACACACACACACACACACACACACACACACACTTTCCCTGGGGAATCACATGCTCTCACATTGCTTCTGTTAAAAAAAAAAAGCATAATGATGGCTCCTGAAAAAAAAAAAATTGGACCTGTGTACATTCAGACTTTCTGGCAGGGACCCCCACATCTTATCATTCATTGATTCACATGACTTGATTCCACTTCCTAAGTGTCTTTCTTCCTAAATGTTCCTTTCTACTGTTGCTAGCTTACTGTAGGACAGCATCATGTCTCACCTGGAGGATATCAATAGCCTATCCTTGTTGTCTCTGGTTCCAGATTCAACCCTTTTCAATCCTTCCTTCTAGAATGACTTTCAGCCATAACAGTAGATGACCCATTTCATACTCTCTTGGCATCCTCTGTGTCCTTCTGATATTGCACAGTGTTATCTTTCTCTTGGCTTATACTCTAAGGACTTTGAGAGTAGGCCTTAAATGACTTTGCACTTCGTAAGTGCTGGGCATACATATAACAGCCATCACTTAGCATTAACTATATACAAGTATTATGTTAGGGTCTTTACTTGTGTCATTGTATTTGTTGTTCACAACAGCTTTATGAATTATATTAAATTATGGCACCCTTTTGTGTATGAGGAAGCTGAGGGCCAAAGATGTTAAAGATCTAGCATGTGTTCTCTCAACTTGTAAGTGACAGAGTCAGGACTCTAAATTCCATGTTTATCAAAAGAGTTATAGAATGAAACACTTAGCTCACATTTTTATTGGGGATGGGGCAAGCATAAGCAAATGATTCTGATGCAGTGTGGGGAAGGCTATATTGGAGGCAGGCATATTAATCTATGGGATTATAGAAGAAGCAATCACAGTAATAACTTTCAGTGGATCTGGGAAGACCTCACAGAGGAAATAATGTTGGAGTTGGGTCTTGAAGAATGAATTGAATTTGTTAGTAGACAGGAGGGAAGGCATTCCTCACAATGGGGTCAGCATGTATGGATGGAGCTTTAGGAATGGGCATAGTAGGTATGATATGGCTGAACTACATACAGAATGCAAGGGCAGGGTGGTGGTGATGAGTCTTCAAAGCTTGGCTGGGGTGTCATCATGAAGGGCCTTCTATGCCACAGTAAAGAGTTTGTGCTTTGTTTGGTGGGAAATGGAGAGCCACTGAAGGATTTAAAAAAATATTTTTAAATCAGATCATATTTTAAGAGCTCACAACTCTTGTGAGTTTGTAGTGAGCATGGACTGGGATATGAAAAGACTGTTATTAGAAAAACCAAGTAAGAGATCCCTGCAATAATACAGATTTAAGACCTTGATAGTCTGGACTAATGTCAAAATGAATTGGAGAGAATGACATAAATTCCAGAAATAAGTAGGGTCAAGTGTGAGCCAGTCTTGATAACTAACTGTGTACAGGGCCTGACAGTGAATGAATTGTCAAAGGAAACTGCAGATTAATGTTTTTCCTTTCAATGATTTCCTCACTTTAAAGGAAAGTATAAAATTAGGCCATTTTGACACATGGATATGACTACAGAACAGAGGGAGAGGAAATTAGATAGTCTTGATCTCCTCTCTGGATTATGTTTCTAAAATTTGGTACTGCCTAGATTTGAGGGGATGGGATGACTGATACTTCTTTTTCCTATTGCTCCTCACTTCCTACCACACTTCCATACTGACTGCCTTACTTTCTGGCATCACATCCCCCTACCTCTAATCTTACTATTTTGTGGTTAGCTTGGTACCAAGAAAACATACAAGGAGACATAGGAGATTGAAAGGAAAAGGACAGAGTGATCAGAGGAAAAGACAGAGAGTCCACATACATTAGTGTGAAAGCAACAGTATGGTATTTCAAATGTATTGCAGCATAGGTCATATAAACAGATTTATTTTTTTAATATACCCCCTGTATCTTTCAATTAACTATACATTGTGCATAATATATTTTAATACATGTATCTCAGGATGGGAATAGCAGAAACATATGTTAACAGAGTTATATTAACTCTAGGGACAATTCCACTGGGTTACAAGATATTATGGCTCCATATGTTGCCCATAAAGAATCCTGTGGTTTAATGTGTAACACACTCTGTTTTGGATTGGCAAATGGATTGGAGTCAGGCTGAGAAAAATGTGGCTTTTTCTGAATGAGAAGTTTTATGTACTGTATCTGGGTAAGAAAACATTCTTAAAGAAACATGGGTAAATCTCCTTGCCACCCAATCTCTATCTGAAATGGAGATTCTATTGGGTTAGGCCACTGCTATTTTCTCCTCACCATCCTGGGAAAATTTGACACCTATAAATTGCCTTTGAGACAATTAGATAGATACCTAATTGCTTAACGGGGAAGTCTGTCCTATTCCATGAGTCCAGGGCACTATGTCTTGGTAAGTCACTCTGTTCTTATTTCTTCAAAAGGTACCTCTTTATACATGGAAAATCATGGCTCTGGGAGTTACAAACTTCTGTCTTGGCTCTTCTACCACTGGGCTCAGTGACCTTTTGCAAGTGACTTGTCTTCTCTTGGTGTCCCATTTTTTCACTTGTTAGATGAGGTGTTGGACTTGACATGGTTCTTTTCATGCTCAAAGACTCATCAATTCCATACATAGAAAAACCGAGCTCCAGGGGAATTTTCAAATGCTTTCGTCTGTCATTTCTTCTGAAATGAAAGGAAGTGTATCTTCTGGCTTTATACTTTGGAAAACTCCACGATTCTTCACTCCTTTTGGACTTTGCCCACCCAAAACATACCTACCTGCTCTTCTGTCTGTAGGCAGCCCTTAAAAGGACAATACATATTTGAGAAATTTCAGTATAAAGGCTTGCTATTGCCTGTGTGGTTTCCTTAGTCCTTCTTGACTTTTAAAGTAGTTTTGGATGTCAGAGGGCAGGAAAGTGATACTGAAATACTTCTATTTTCTCTCTGCATTTCTCATGCCATGCCTAGACACCAAAATACGTTTTGAATTCCGCACTGCCGCCCAATGGGTAGTTCTCATCACTACATTCTCTTTGTACTGGGCCTTGGGCAAAGAAATCTGAATGCCTTTTGGAAGGTGGGGTAATAATGAGGCTGCTGCAGCTAATAATGGATGGTTTTCTACATCCAGCTCTAGTACTGTTAAATCCTTATATGTTGTGTATGTTATATGTGTTTATAGGTTATGAGTATTTATGTGTTACATGTTGCCTATTTTCAGAGCTGCTTGATGAAATAGGTTCCATTATTATTCCCATTTTGCAGATTGGTTTTGCAGAAACCAACATTGATAAGTGACAACTAGCTTGGTAGGTTTTAGGGCTAGAAACAGCGAGAACAGTTCTCTCTGGGCCTCTGATCACACAGAAATTCCCAAAAACTATGTTCCTGTCTCAGCTGCTCTCCCAAGCATACAAAGAAAATGGACTAATTGTTGGATAGTGTTTTCAGTTCAGTCCAATAACTTTCTATTGCAGTGTGTGCTTGGAGCTGTGGAGCATAAGAAAGAAGCCTGAGGAATGGTCCTTATCCTTAACAGGCCTGTCACCCAGTTCAGGGGGGTTATGCATATATTTAGGAAATAAATAAATAGCGCAGGGTAGTCCAGAAAGTTTTGTGGAAGACGAGGGGATGAGACGGATGAGGAAGGCACAGGTCAAATGTAGAGGCTGCAGACAGATGGGAGATGGTGAGTGTGGGTGGATTGGGAGGGGGTCTCCTTGAGGCAGACACTGTATCCTTTGTATTCTTTTTCTCCTCTTCCCCCCTTTTCAATATGTATCATTTTCTCAGTTGAATCCGGGCATACTGAATGTGGAATATCCATATGGAATATGGAATATGAAGTGGAATATGGAATATGAGACAGGATCTGCACTCAGAGGGCTCACAGACTAATGGAGAAACTGTAAAATTAACTTGAGTGTAGGCACCAGGCAGTGATAACTCTGGCCCCTGCGGAGTGGTGAAGAAGCTGACCTGAAGCAGAGGCACTGTGCCAGAAAGGTGTGGTAGGTAAAAGCAGATAAGAGTAGACTATGGAGAATTGAATTCCTGCCCAGAAAACTTGGGGCTTTAGGCTAAGCCATAACAATGGTGGATCTGGTTTCTAAACAGGGGAAGAGCATTCTGAAATCATATGGCATTGACATTTTTTTAAGTGAGAGAAATGAAGAGAGGATTGATGTCTCACATCCTTTGTACCAGAAATGAGTCTCTGTGTTAATGTGTTGAACTCTTTTGAATCCAACTGTGGAGAATTCTCCAACACCACTGCTGCTTTTCTCCTCCCGTGACTATTCTTGGAGAGATTTAGCAAGGACAACCATATTGGCTGTTAGGGTCATGTGGCTTCACAGATGATTTAATGTGGTCTCAGTAAGTTTAAGGCATTGCTTAGGGAACTCAAGAGATGAAGAGCCCCAAATAGAAGCTAGAGACAGAACACGCTATTTGACGTCTATAAGACTGAGGGGTTTGGTCATTTTTTGAAGCTAAACATGTAACTGTTTTTTCTTTTTCTTTTTTAGCTCCCTCTCTATGATAAGGTCAAAAACTCAAAAAATGAAACAGGCAGCATAGAAGGGAGAGCAGGAAGACAGTTTAGTACAGAAAAAGAACTATGATGAATTATTTAACAAACTGTATGCATGCAAAACTCAAAAGCCTCCGGGCAATATGGACTGACTTATAAAATATGCTTCTTATTTGATATGGGAACTCTTTGATGAATCTAACTTATAGAAACACATACTTATAAATGTGCAGGAGTATACATAGGAGTGTTAGTCACAGCACTATTTATAATTTAAAAGGAAAGAAGAAAAGAAGAATGGAGGGAGGGGGGGAGGAAGGAAGGAAACAAGAAAGGAAGGAAAGAAAGAAGGAAGGAAGGCAGGCTGGCCTTAGATTCCTATCAAAAAAGGAACTATTTAAATCGGTTATGGTACATTTATAAAATTGTATGTGAATTGTATGTGGCAGTTTTTAATGGTGGTAAAGCTATGTATTAGTTTACTAGGCTGCCATAACTAGGTGTCTTCATTACTTTTCTCACAATTCTGGAAGCTAGAAGTTCAAGATCAAGGAGTCATCAGGTCTGATTTCTTCCAAGACTTCTCTCCATGGCTTGTGTCTATTCAGGGTCTTTCCTCTGTACATGTATGTGTCCTATTCTCTTCTTTTCATAAGGACACCTGCCATATTGGATTAGGGACCCTAACGACCACATTTTAACGTAATCACTCCTGTCTCTAAATGCAGTCACATTTCAAAGTTCTGGGGGTTATGGTTTCAACATATGAATTTTGGGGGAAAACACAATTTAGCCTATAACAAATTATGTATACTCAAATTAAAAAGAGCCTAGTATTGTTAAAAGTAATAAATTGAAAATTAGTATGAGTATGATTCCATTTTGAAAACAAAGTATGTATGTAATGTATATGTGCACATGTGTACCAAAAACCATTAGGAAGGATATACATCAAACATTTAACAGTGGAAATTTGTGAGCGAATAGGTAGACATTGTGGTGAAGGGGATGTGGCTGTGTAGGAATGGGTTATGGGAAAATTTTTTCCCATTTGTTTATTGCTTGGATTTCATTTTTAATATTTAAAAAAAATTTATATTAGTTTAGCAATAAAGAACACACACTCTAGAGTTACATTGTTTGATTCATGATTTGAGAGTATAGGCTCAAATTCTAGTTTTACCCCTTTGTGACGGCTTCTCTACATCTCTGGAGCTTCATTTGTAATGGGGAAAATAATAATAAGATTTTTTATGACAGTCACATTAGGTAATGAATGTAAAACATTAGGCAAGTGCCTGGCATCTACTAAGACCAATAAATATTGGCTATTTTTATTACTATGGTAAAAAAAAGAGTTCCCACTTCAACTTGGAGTGAAGAGGTGTGTTCTTGATTCCAGAGTGTTGTTAATTGAATACGGTTCATTTGAACAAATAATTGAGAGTCTACTGTGCATGCAAGGTGCCATGCTAAAATCTGCAGAGGAACAATGGTAGTTAGGTCAATGCCTGCCTGTAAGTAATCTAATAATAGGCAAACATGGCCTTGCCTACAAAACAACCCTAAATCACAGGAGTCTTGTGACTGTCTAAGGAGGAAATACCTATAAGGCACTTAGTAAGAATTCAGTATGTGACAACAATTGTTGATATTATTTACCTCTCTTTTGTAGCAAAATCTACTTGGAAAACTAAATTTAGAAGGCAGCCCAGGAAGATTAGATTCAGGGAAAATTACTTAAGGGAAGTGTCACTAAGTCATCCATATTCCAGCTCATTTAGACATCTCTAGAAGTAGATAGAAACACTTATGATGGCTGGATGTCATCTCCCTAACATTGAGGGTGGGGTCCGGGTAGGAAGGATCTGACAAATTCATTTTCAATATTCCTTTTTGGTTGTCAAGAGCTTCTTTGAATATAGCCATATCACAGAGAGAAGTTATAACTTCTTAGATCATTGTCCCAACCTAAGAGATTGGCTTTTGGCACTTCCTTCTTGTAGAATGAATTACTTCTGAAAGGTTCCTGTAGATTCTTGTCCCTTGTCTCTGTGCCTTGAACACAGTTTTGTTGGTCCCCTGTTAAGACAAGCTGTGGTCAAGTCTGCATCAGTCAGTGGTGATGGTGATGTTCTGGCACTGGGGCTTTGCTCTCCTGGTCTTATTAAGATGCTCCAGGTTCTTCACCTTTGTACTCAGAGTATGTGTCTATCCTGACCCCATCTGTTCACTATGTGCAAACCAGAGCCTGTTGCCAGCAGGGCCCTTCATTTAATCATAAGAGATTGGCTTATTAAGGCCAACTTGAATATTTGGCCTTATCAAGGCCAAAAGAATATTTGAGCTAGAAAGAGGGAACAGTTCATTTCTTCTTTTTCCCCCATTCTTTCTTTGGGGGAAGTCATGTGGAATTGACTTTTTTAGTCAGAGAAGAATATATACTGGAGTTGGGGGGAGTATGGCCAGAGGGTTACAGGAAGAGGCCTAAAATGTGAGCTGGGTGGGCTGAGGGACAGGGTCATGTGAGCATCACCTGCAGGTGCAACACTAGCCATCAATGGAAACAAGCAACCAGGAAGTTCAGGAGAGTGGCTTGAGGGGGGAAATCACATGTGGGGGTGAGATGCAAGAGAGCCTATGGGAAGCCCTGCAAGCCACAGTGAGAGAGAGCTGAAGCATGATGATTCAGCTCAGGCTCCAGAGCCAAGGATCCAGGTTCAAACCCCAGTCTATTCCTTATGAACTATGTGTGACCTTGGCAATTTTTGCTCCTCCCTGTGCTTTGGTGTGCTTATCTGTAAATGGAGATGATAATAGTACCTGCCTGGTAGGTTTGTTGAGCAGACTAAGCGAGATAACATGTGAACGGCACTTAGAACGCTGAGTGCCTGGCTGTTCTTATGATCACCCCAAGAATGCACAGAGATGTCAATGCAGAGAGCAGTTATGAGCACTTGCACATGGGAGGAGGGGGAGTCCTCCTGCTGCCCTCAAGCCTCACACGTTGATTCCTGCCTTTCCTGTCTGGTGTTATTCAGGCAAATTCTCTGCAGAAAATGTCCCTCTGCCGACAAGGTCACTTTTCCAACTCCCCAGAGTTGGGAGGTGGGACCTCCTTGACTGTCAGCCACCAAGGACCCTTTTGTGCAGATCTGGCTCTTTCCTTGTTGGATTTTATTGGCTCTGGATATTCAGTCCCTGCTGCCAGAGAAATGTGCCCTCAGTTACCACCATTGCAGGATCACAGCAGACCCCCCCCCCCCCCTCAGCTTGATAGGCCTCTCTGTGAAGAAGAAAATTGTGGCAAACAGCCTCTCCAGCCTTCGGCCTGCACACAGCTCAACCCTTCTTCGGCTTTCATGTTGGAAATATGAAGTGTGACTTCCCTTGCACAGGGGAGCCTGAGCCAACCCAAGGCTTGGCTTATCTCTTTACTCAGCATAGTGTTTGTTTTAGGAAAATCAAAGCACTTTCTTTTTCTGCTTTCTTCAAAGAGAGGAAGAGCAAAGCTGGCTGCTGCTCAGGAGCAGGGGTTGCCAAGTTCAGAGGGGTCAGATGAGAGCTTCCCCTTCCCCCTTAGCCGCTTGCCTTCTGGTCATAGGCCTACCCCCTCCACGGGCTAATCTGCAGGCATCAGCTTGTATCAGGGTACCCAGACTCAGGGTTCTGCATCAGGCCCTGCGAGAGGAGGCTGCCCTGAGTTCACCCACCTCTATGGATCTTCTCACTCCAGGTCACAACCATTCACCACCAGCACTGCTGAAGCCTCTCCTCCATACAGGGTTCTGTTGCTCTGGGCTCCTTCCTTCTGGGCCATTCCTGTAGTACTGCAGCTTCAGTACGCCTGCAGGTGGAGAGGTCTTGACAAGAAAGTTACCCCTCTCCCCCCTCATGTTTGTTCTCTTTCTTTTCCTTCTTCCTACCCCACATCCACCAGTCCCTAGGGCCAGTACCACATTCTCCCTCCCCCACTCCAGGGAAGGCCAGAGCCCCTCTTCTCCCTCAGCCTTCACAGAGGTCAGAGTTTCTCATTGCAGGCATTGAGGGAGCTCAGACTGGCTGTCCAAGGCCCAGCCACTGATGGGAACAAACAGCTCATTGTTTGAGATGCTTCTAGAAGTACTCAAAGCCCACTGGGTCCCTGGGGTGCCCTCAGCCAGGACTGGGACAAGGCCAGTGTGTGAACTCAGGAAAGCCGTTGGGGGCCTCCTGGAGCTGTTGAGTCATGGCAGTGGCAATGAATAGTTGGTAACCCCTGGGTCCTGCTTTATTACTCGGTTCAAATCACTTTTCATAGCCAGAGTCTTGTAGTATAAATTACAATGCTCTTTGGCTTAATTTTTTTTAAAGAAAAAAAATGGGTATTTTCAAACACACAAAAGCAGAGAGAACAGAACAAAGAAAGCCCAGGTACCCCATCACCCGGATTCAAAAAGCCCAGACTTTGCGTAGCTATGTCCTCAACCTCTTGCTTCACTATCTCTCTCTCTTGAAACATACTTCTCTTTAACTTGCAAACAATTGATGACTTCTTAGGTGAATTTGGCACATGCCTTTCTGCCACACTAACCAGGAAACCAATGCTGTTATCACGGTTTATTATCATGGCTTATGCTTTACACTCAGGAGACACAATCTGTTTTACTAGAGAGCTAATCCAATGGCAAAAGACTGTCAGAGAGAACAACCCAACCTTATGCCAAATGGAAAATAGTTGTTTTAGGCAGGCATTTTCTTACACCCAATCAGACAGCTTTAAATAATGATGTGACTGGCCAATTTACACAGCTGCCTTGGGCTGAGGGGTCAGTTGGGGGCTGGCTCTTTACTTGAGCCCTTTCTGATCCTCTCCCAGATTCAGGGCCTCTCTGGATTAGTGGCTCTCTTTGTAGCCTTGTGGTTCAGGGAGGAGGCAGCTGAGGATGTTACCCACAAAGTTATTCATCAGACTTTTTAAAGGAATTACACCATAATTCTTGCAAAAGGCAGCTCCGGGAAAGGGTTTGCCATTCCTAATATTTGGTATGATTTTTTTCCCCTGACAGTACAAAGAAAAAAAAAAAAAGAACACTTTTGTGTTCTGCTTTTTGCCTTGGCTACCAGGAAGCTTAGCACTAAATGTAGAGCCTAATTACAGTGACCTGTGGTCTCCTGTCATTCCAGTTAACTTATCTCTCCCCCCATTTCCTCTATATGATTTCCAATTTCACCCTTTTATCTTTATATGCCTAGAACACAGAGGTTTTATTGTATCCAAATTTCATTTTTGTTACTTTGAAATTAGGAGTGGTAGAAATTAAAACAAAAGCAAACAGAATGCAACTGCGCCTTCCCCATTGAGCCTTGTCTGTAGAGCCCTTGTTTGCAAGAAGCACCAGAAGGTTAAGGTACTAGGTCCAGACCACACAATCAGTAAGTGGCAGGGAGGCATAACCAGACCATATCTATCTATCTATATATATACATATATGCAGTGTGTTTACACTTTGTAATTTATGGTTTATACTTTTAAAAGGGCTTACTCATATCTTGAGCAAATTGTCTCAATTTGTCCTTGATTTATTCTTTCAACAAGTACTCACTGCTCACTTTATCTATATCATAATGGGCACCATAGACAGACAGACAAAGCTAACACAAACATTGTCCTTAGGGAATTTACAATGTAATGGGGGAATATCACAATGTTCATGTAATTAAAACCCAAAATGAAAAGTGTGGGAGTGTTTTAGATACATTTTATAGGAGTTGAGAGGAGGGAGAAGCTGCATGAAGTGAATGAGAAGAGACTTTATGTAGTTGGCATTCGAGTTGATTCTTGAAGGAGAGGGAAGGAATGGACACTGATTGCTACTATCCCTATTTTACAGAGATTGAAATCAATTCAGAAAGAGGAAGGCAATTTCCTGGCATCACACAGAAGTTACTACTGTCACAATCATCCCACTGCTTCCTTTTGTTGAAGCTGGTCCTGTGGCTTGAGGGTAACTGAAGGCTGGATTAAATTTTTCTTAGGTGACAACCATTGAATTAATGGTATTTACAAGCCAGAGCCCGAGCCTTGGTATTTGGGGCAGTAGTTTTTTTATTTGTAAAAGACAAAACATCATTTTGAGCTAGGTTAGGGTAAAAAGTGGGAATTCAGGGAAGCCATTGAAGTATCACAGACAATTTAAAGATGGGTTCAAGAAGCAACTGGGGCTCAGAGACAGCAGGCATGGGGCTGGCATGCCACAAGAAGCCGCACTTTGTGTCTGTGGCCTGTGGTTCTACCAGAGTATCAACTTCATTTGCTACCCCCTTCACCCCCGTAGCCCATTTTTCAAGACTGACTTCGAAATGAGAAACTTTGGCATGTGGGT
This sequence comes from Felis catus, assembly GCF_018350175.1. Classification (NCBI taxonomy): domain Eukaryota; kingdom Metazoa; phylum Chordata; class Mammalia; order Carnivora; family Felidae; genus Felis; species Felis catus. The sequence continues at coordinate 27,154,385 of NC_058377.1, forward strand.
GCCTGTAGCCCACATATGTCTGCCCTCCCTCGGAACTGACATAGACATTACTCTTTGCCTCCTTTGAAAGCAATTGTATGAACATCCCACCCCTCACCCTCCTGCTCCTACCCCAAAGCTTCCTACAGCCTTGAGAGGGAACTGGCTTCACATGGTTCTTTGGAAAGGGGAAGGGAAGGTGGCCTTGTCAGGAGGTGGTTTATAACACCTCGGCATGGCATCTTGCACTTCCCTGCCACCATGACTTTAGGATGCTGTATGCTTTTTCCATTTCTGGTTATCTCCAGCTCTCCTTTCGTTATTGTTTTAAATTAAAGTTTGGATTTTGAAATAACTATGGATTTACATGTAATTATGAGAAACCATTCAGAGAGAGCCCACATAGTCTTCACTCAGGTCCCCCAAAGGTAACATCTTGCAAAACTATAGAATAATGTCACAACCAAGATACTGATGGTATCACAGAACATTTCTGTCATCATACCTTCATGTTGCCCTTTTTGAGCCATGTTGCCCCCCCCCCCTTTATTTTAAAGAGAGAGAAGGCACGAGTGAGGGAGAGGGAGAGAGAGAGAGAGAGAGGAGCAGGGCTTGAGCTCACCCAGAGTGGGGCTCCAGCTCATGAACCATGAGATGGTGACAGGAGAGGGTCAGATGCTTAACTGACTGAGCCACCCAGGCACCCTGCCATGTTACCCTTTTTTAGTGACTTCCCTTTCCCTGCCACTGCCTCCTTTACCACTGGCAACCACTAATCTCTTTCCCATTTCTATATATAAATGGAATCACACACTGTGTAACCTTTTGGGTTTCTTTGCTGCATATATTACTGCCTGTGTCAATAGCTTGTTACTTTTCTTTTCTGAGTAGCAGTCCACAGCATGGCTGTGGTGCAGTTTTACCTTCATCCACTAAAGGGCATCTGGGCTGTTTGAAGTTGTTGGCTAAAATGAAAAACACTGCTATAAACATTTGTGTGCAGATTTTTGTGTGACATGTTTTATTTCTCTGGGATAAATGCTAAGGAGGGTTAAATGCTAAGCTGTCTGGTAGTTGCATTTAAAACAAATTGATACATTTTAAAAAATGGACTTTTTGTGTGTCAACTATACTTCAATTAAAAAAACAAAAAGAAAATCAGGGGTGCCTGGGTGGCTTATTCTGTTAAGCGTCTGACTCTTGGTTTCGGCTCAGGTCATGATCTCATGGTTTGTGAGATTGAGCCCTGCACTGGGCTCTGCGCTGACAGTGCGGAGCCTGCTTGGGATCTTCTCTCTTCCCTCTCTCTTTCTCTCAAAATAAATAAATAAACTTAAAAAAAGGAAAAAAAAAAAGAAAATCAAACCAACAAAATTTTTTGCCGTTAATATTTTTGCAACACGTTAGAGCTGTATTTATAATAAATTGGAGAATGTGATTTAAAAAAAAGACTTTTTTTTTTTTAAATTTTTTTTTTCAACGTTTATTTATTTTTGGGACAGAGACAGAGCGTGAACGGGGGAGGGGCAGAGAGAGAGGGAGACACAGAATCGGAAACAGGCTCCAGGCTCTGAGCCATCAGCCCAGAGCCCGACAGGGGGCTCGAACTCCCGGACTGCGAGATCGTGACCTGGCTGAAGTCGGACGCTTAACCGACTGCGCCACCCAGGCGCCCCAAAAAAAGACTTTTTAAGAGAGGTATTAGGCTTACAGCAAAATTGAGCAGAAGGTGCAGAGATTTCCCATAAACCCCCTGCCTCCACCAACCTCCTCCATTATCAAAATTCCACACCAGAGTGGTACATTTGTTACAATCTATGAATCTACATTGATGCATCGTTCTTACCTAAAGTCTATGGTTTACATCAGGGTGTTGTGTATTCTATGGGTTTTGACAAACATATAATGACACAGATGCATCACTATAACAGTATCATACAGGATAGTTTGCTCTAAAAAATCCTCTGGGCTCCACCTAGTAATCCCTCCCTCCCTTCCTCTTAGTTCCTGACAACCAGTGATCTTTTTATAGTCTCTATGGTTCTGCCTTTTCCATGATCATACAATATGTAGCACTTTCAGATTGGCTCTTTTCACTTAGCAATATGCATTTAAGTTTCCTTTATATGTTTTCATGGCTTGATAGCTCATTGTTTCCAGTGCTGAATAATACCCAGTGTCTGGATGTACCACAGTTTCTGTATCCATTCACCTACTGAAGGACTTCCTAGTTGCCCCCAAGCTTTAGCAATTATGGTTAAAGCTGCTAAAACATCCATGTGCAGGTTTTGTGCGGGTCTAGTGTTCAACTTATTTGGTAAATACCAAGGAGTATAATGCTGGTTCGTATGGTAAAGTATATTCAGTTTTGTAAGAAACTGCCAAACTGTCTTCCAAAGTGGCTGCACATTTTACGTTCCCACCAGCAGTGAAGGAGAGTTCTTGTTGCTCCACATTTTCACTTGCATTTAATGTTGTCAGTGTTTTGGATGTTTGTCATTCAACCAGATGTGTGGTGGTATGCCATTTTTTTTTTTTTTTTTTTTACTGTTTGTTTATTTTGAGAGCACACTCATGTGCATAAGCAGTGGAGGGGCAGAGAGAGAGAGAGAGAGAGAGAGAGAGAAGAGAGAATCTCAAGCAGGCTCTGTGTTGTCAGTGAGAAACAGGAGATCATGACCTGAGCCGAAGTCAAGAGTCAGGAGCTTAACCGACTGAGTCACCCAAGTGCCCTGGTATGTCATAGTTCTAATTTACATTTCCCTAATGATATATGATGTGGAGCATCTTTTCACATATTTATTTTCCACCTGTGTATCTTCTTTGGTGAGGTGTCTACTCAGGTCTTTTGTCTATTTTTAAACCAGGTTGTTCAATTTATTATTGTTAAGTTTTAAGTGTTCTTTGCATATTTAGGATAGTAGTCTTTTATCAGATATGTCTGTTGATGTGATAGATTATTTTAATTGATTTTCAAGTGTTGAACCAGCCTTGCATATCTGGGGTAAATTCCACTTAATTGTGGTTTCTAAGTCTTCTTATACATTACTGTATTATATTTGCTAATAATTTTTGAGGATTTTTACATCTAAGTTAATGAGAGATATTGATTTGTAGTTTTCTTATATGCCTGTCTGGTTTTGGTGTTAGGGTATGGCTAGTATCATAGAAGGAGTTAAGATATATTACCCCTTATTCTGTCTTTTGGAAGAGATTGCAGAGAATTTATATAATTTTTTCCTTTGGTAGAATTAACCAGTAAACACATCTGGGTTTTGTGCTTTCTGTTTTGGAGGACTATTAATTTTTGATACAATTTCTTTAATAGATATAAATCTATTCAGATTGTTCATTTCTTGTGTGAATTGTAGCAAAGTTTGTCTTTTAAGGAATTGGTCCTTTTCATTTAGGTTATCAGAGTTGTGAACATAGAGTTATATTCCTTTATTGTCCTTTTAATGACTATTGGATCTGTAGTGATGGCTTTTTATCATTTGTGTTTCCTCCACTTTTTTCTTAGCCTGGTTACACGCCTATCAATTTTACGGCTCTTTTCACAGAACAAGTTTTTTTGGTTTTGTTGAATTTCTCTATTAATTTCCTCTTTCTAATTTAATTGATTTCTGCTTTTCATCTGCTTATTTTAGTTTTTTTTTCTTTTTCTATTTTCCTAAAGTGGTAGCTTTGATTATTGATTTTAAATCTGTCTTTTTTCCTAATATATGTACATTCAATTCTGTGAATTTCTCTCAGAAATTGATGTTTAATTTTCATCTAATTCAAGATGTTTAAAAACTTATCTTGAGATTAAGCGTGCTGTTTAATCTCCAAATATTTTGGGGTTTTCTAGGTATCTTTTTATTACTCATTTCCAGTTTAATTCTCTTATGATCTGAGAGCAGATAGTATTTTATTTCTATTCTTTTAATTTTTTTAAGGTTTATTTTAGGGTCCAGACTGTGATCTATCTTGATGACTGTTCCACATGAGCTGGGTAAGAATGTGTATTCTTGAGAAGAATCTGTATTCTGTTGTTGGATGCAATAGTCTATAGATGTCAATTGTATCCAATTTATTGAGGATATTGTTGAGTTCAACTATGTCCTTACTGATTTTCTGTCTTCTGGGTCTGTCCATTTCTGAAACAGGGATATTAAAATTTCCAACACTAACAGTGGATTCATCTGTGTCTCCTTGCAGTTCTATGAGTTCTTGCCTCACATAGTTTGACAATCTTTTGGGAGGTACACAGACATTATAGATCGTTATGTCTTATGTCACTGGAGGCAAGGGCAAAAAAAAAAAAAAAACAACAAAAACCAAAAATGAACTATTGGGACTTCATCAAAATAAAAGCTTCTGCACAGAGAAGGAAATCATCAACAAAACTAAAAGGCAGACATGGATTGGGAGAAGATATTTGCCAATGACATATCTGATAAAGGGTTAGTATCCAAAATCTATAAAAAACCTTATCAAACTCAACACCCAAACCCAAATAATCCAGTGAATAAATGGGCAGAAGACATGAATAGACACTTTTCCAAAGAAGACATCCAGATGGCTAACAGACATGTGAAAAGATGCTCAACATCACTCATTATTGAGGGAATACCTATCAAAATCACAATGAGATACCACCTCACACCTGTCAGAATAGTTAAAATTAACAATACAAGAGACAATAGGTTTGGCAAGGATGTTGAGAAAGATGAGCACTTTTGCAGTGATGTGGGAAATGCAAACTGGTGCAGCCACTCTGGAGAACTGTATGGATGTTCCTAAAAAGTTAAAAATAGAACTACCCTATGATCCAGTAATTGCACTATTAGGTATTTACCCAAAGGATACAAAAGTACAGATTCAAAGGGATACATGCACCCTGATGTTTATAGCAGCATTATCGACAATAACCAAAATATGGAAAGAGCCCTAATGTCCATCAACTGATAAATGGACAAAGAAGATGTGGTATATATATATATATATATATATATATATATATATATATATATATAATGGGTATTACTCAGCCATCAAGAAAAAAAGAAATCTTGCCATTTTCAATGACATAGATGGAGCTAGAGTGTATTATGGTAAGCGAAAAAAGTCAGAGAAAAACAAATACCATATGGTCTTACTCATATGTGGAATTTAAAAAAGAAAACAGTTGAATATATGGGAAGGGGGGGAAAACATGAGAGAGGGAAACAAGCCATAAGAGACTCTTAATGATAGAGAACACACCGAGGGTTGATGGAGGGAGGTGGGTGGGGGATAGGCTAGATGGGTGATGGGTATTAAAGAGGACACTTGTGGGGCGCCTGGGTGGCTCGGTGGGTTAAGCGTCTGACTTCGGCTCAGGTCATGATCTCACGGTCCGTGAGTTCGAGCCCCGCGACGGGCTCTGTGCTGACAGCTCAGAGCCTGGAGCCTGTTTCAGATTCTGTCTCTCTCTCTCTCTCTCTGACCCTCCCCCGTTCATGCTCTGTCTCTGTCTCAAAAATAAATAAACGTTAAAAAAAAATTAAAAAAAAAAATAAAGAGAACACTTGTGATGAGCACTGGGTGCTGTAAGTGATGAATCACTGAATTCTGCTCCAGAAACCAATATTTCATGGTATGTTAGTTAACTAATAATAAATAAATGAATGAATGAATAAATAAATAAATAAATAAATAAATAAATAAATAAATAAAATATTGTTATGTCTTCTTGGAGAATTGAGCCCTACATATTAATCCTTGATAACTTTTCTTGTTGGAAATTAATATAGCTACTCCCACTTTCTTTTGATTAGTTGGCATGATATTTTTATTTGCTAACTTTAAATTTATATGTCTTTATATTTAAAGCGGGTTTCTTGCAAACAATAGGAGGATTTTGTTTTTTTTGATTCACTGTGACAATCTTTTAATTGATATATTTAGACCATTAACATTTAAAGTGATTATCGATATAGTTGGATTCATAACTACAATATTTGTTACATTTTCTATATGTTGACCTTGACTTTGTTCCTATTTTTGTCTACCATTCCTTTCCTGTCACAATATTATTTTATGATTCCATTTTCCCTCCTTTCTTACCATATCAGTTATAATTTTTTTTTTACTTCTTTTAGTAGTTAACCTATGGTTTGCAATATACATTTACAACTATTTCAAGTCCACTTTCAAATAACACTATATTACTTCGTGGATACTCCAAGTACTTTATATTAACAAAAGAACCCTAATTATTCTCTTGTCCCTTATATTATTACTGCTATTCATTTTACTTATAGATAAGCATACATAAATACATATATATACATATATTGTACATATATATACACACACAAGTATATGTAATTGAATACATGGTTGCTATTATTATTTTGAACAAACTGTTATCTCTGAGGTCAAGTAACTATAAGAAAAATAAAAATTTTAATTTTACTTTCACTAATTTTTTTTTTTTAGTATGAAATTTATTGTCAAATTGGTTTCCATACAACACTCAGTGCTCATCCCAGCAGGTGCCCTCCTCAATGCCCATCACCCACTTTTTCCTCCTGTCCACCCCCCATCAACCCTCAGTTTATTCTCAGTTTTTAAGAGTCTCTTATGGTTTGCTTCCCTCCCTCTCTAACTTTTTTTTCCCCTTCCCCTCCCCCATGGTCTTCTGTTAAGTTTCTCAGGATCCACATAAGAGTGAAAACATATGGCATGTGTCTTTCTCTGTATGACTTATTTCACTTAGCATAACACTCTCCAGTTCCATCCACGTTGCTACAAAAGGCCATATTTCATTCTTTCTCATTGCCAAGTAATATTCCATTGTATATATAAACCACAACTTCTTTATCCATTCATCAGTTGATGGACATTTAGGCTCTTTCCATAATTTGGCTATTGTTGAAAGACTTTCATTAATTTCTTCTTCAGTGCTCTTCCTTTCTTGTGGATCCAAGTTTCTGACCTATATCATTTTCCTTCTCTTTGAAGAGGTTATTTTAACATACCTTTTAAGGCAGCTCTAAGCAACAAATTACTTCAATTTTTGTTTGCTTAAGGAAGTCTTTCCTCCTCACTTGTGAAGGATAACTTCAAAGGGTACAGAATTCTGGGTTGATTTTTTTTTCTTTCCTTTCAACACTTTAAATATGTCACTCCATTCTCTTCCTACCTGTATCTGCATGGTTTCTGAAGAGAAGTCAAATATAATTCTTATCTCTGTTCCCCTAAGATAAGGTGTTTTTAAACTCAGTTTCTTTCAACATTTCAATCTTTATTTTATTTTAATTTTGTTTATTTTTATTATTTATTTATTTTAATTTTCTGCACTTTTTTTCTTTAAAGTTTATTTATTTTGAGAGGGAGAATAAGAGAGCAAGAGAGAGAACACAAGCAGGAGAGGGGCAGAAAGAGAGGGAAAGAGAATTCCAGGCAGGCTCCATACCATCAGCACAGAGCCTGACACGGGGCTCAGTCCCACAAAACCATGAGATAGTGACCTGAATTGAAATCAAGATCAGACACTTAACTGATTGAGCTACCCAGGTGCTTCTGCACTTTGAATATGATGTGCCTAGGTGTCTTTTTGTTTGTTTTTGCATTTATCCTGGTTGGTGTTCTATGAGCTTATGGTTCTATGGTTTAGTGTCATTAATTTGGGGGGCAGGGGAAATTCTGAGTCATTGTTGCTTTAAGTATGTCTTCTGTTCCTTTCTTTCTTTTCCTTTTGGTATTTCCATTACATGTATTTTACACCTTTTGTGGTTGTGCTATATTTCTTCTTGGATAGTCTGTTCTGTTTTTTTTTTTTCCAGTCTTTTTTCTTTTTTGTTTTCAGTTTGGGAAATTTCTATTGAGATATCCTCAAGTTCAGATATTTTTTTCCCTTAGCCATATCCAGCCTACTACTGAGTTCATGGAAGATATTGTTTATTTCTGTTACAGTGTTTTCTTATTTTTAGCATTACTTTTTGCTTCTTCCTCAGAATTTCCATCTCTCTGTTTACATTGCTCATCTGTTCATGCATCCTGTCTACTTTATCCACTAACAGTCTTAGCATATTAATCATACAGTAGTCCCCTATCCCAACCTTATCCATGGTTTTGCTTTCTGTGGTTTTAGTTACCTGTGTTCAACTGTGGTCTGTAGACAGAGGCCTCTCCTTCTGATGCATTGTCAGATGGTCAATAGTAGCCTAACACTACTATGTCACAATTCCAATGTCATTGATCTCACCTCATGTCATTTTGTGGGCATTTTACCATCTCACATCATCATCATCATAAGAAAGATGAGTTACAGTACAATAAGATATTTTGAGAGAGAGAAAGCACATTCACATAACTTTTATTACAGTATACTTTATAATTGTTCTATTTTATTATTAGTTATTGTTAATCTCTCACTGTACCTAATTCATAAATTAAACTTTATCATAAGTATGTATGTATAAGAAGAATATACTGTATATAGCATTTAATACTATCTATTATTTCAGGAATCCACTGGGGGTTTTGGAATGTATCCCGCATGGATAAGGGGGACCACTCGAGTTGTTTTAAATTCCTGATAATTCCAATATCCTTGCTATGTTTGAGTCTGGTTCTGATACTTGCTTTGTTTCTTCATACTGTGTTTTTTGACATTTGGTATGCCTTATAATTTTTTCTTGATAGCTGAACATGATGTACTAGGTAAAAGGAGCTGTAGTAAATAGGCCTTTACTAATGTGGTAAAGTGTGGGGGGAAGGAACTTTTCTATAGTCACATGATTAGATCTTAAGCCTTCTAATGAGTCTATGCTTCTGGAATGTGAACTTTACACATACTTCTCAGTTTTGTTTTTTCACTCCCTTAGGTGGTAAGATAGCTAGAAGGGACTGGGGTTGGGTATTTTCCTTCTCCCACAGGGAAGGCTAGAGTGATCTGGAGTTGACTATTTTCTTTTCTCCAGGTGGATTAGGCTCAGAAAAAACCATCAGTAGTTTAGGCTCTAGTAAAATTGTTTCCCTTGAGGACAGGCCTCTGGTGAATTTCAAAATGGTTCATTTTCTCCTCCTCCTGCTGGAAGCACAAAGGGATTTTCCTATAGCATTCACTGTGAGAACCTGGGGGTAAAACTCACAAGAGTGTGAGAGTTGTCTTGCAGTTGTTGGCTTTTGTTCACACAGAATTTCTAGAAATTTGCAATTGCAGTTTAGATTTTCCTGCCTCAGCACTGGTTTCCAAAGAGGTTTTTCTCATGGGTTTCTGCTCTGGTAGGTTGTAATTCTCTGCATTGTCTGTCGGTTCCTCCAATTTTGGACACAGAAGTGTATGCTGTGACCTCATTTCTCTGATAAATCTAAGAAGAGTTGTTGATTTTTACTTGTTGTTAGGACAGAGTGATGACTTCTAAGCTCCTTACATGCCAGGCTGGAAACCAGAAGTCAGGCGTGGCTTTTTTCAGGCTGTATAATTCTCTGAGGGTTCATCCAGGGTGTTGTGTGTGTCCATAGTTTGTTATTCTTCATTTCTGAGTAGTATTCCATGGTGTGGATATGCCACATTTGTTTAACCATTCATCTATTGAAAGATATCTGGGCTGTTTCAAGTTTTGGGCTATAATGAAAAAAGCTACTAGAAACATTTATGTTTAGGTTTTTGTGTGAAAATATCTTAATTTCTCTGGGATAAATGCCCAAGAGTACAATTGCTGGATCATACGGTAGTTGTGTGGTTAGTTTTTTATGAAATGATCAAGCTGTTTTCCAGAGTAGCTGTACCATTTTATATTCTCACCAGGAAGGTGTGAGTGCTTTTGTTTCTCCTTATCACTTTTTAAAATTTTAGCCATTTTGATAGGTATATAGTGATATCTCATATGGTTTTAATTTGCATTTCCATAATAATTAATGATGTTGAACATTTTTTCATGTGCTCACTTGTCATTCTTATGTCCTCTTTGTATATGTCTCTTTATGTCTTTTGCCCATTTTTAAATTGGATTGTTTATATTTTGACTGAGTTTTGAATGTTCTTTTTATATTTTAGTTACTAGTCCTTTGCCAGATATGTGGTTTAAAAGTATTTTCTCCCAGTCTGTAGACCTCTTGATAAGGTCTTCTGCAGAGCAAATGTTTTTAATTTTGATAAAATCCAATTTGTTATTTTTCCTTTTGTGGATTGTAATTTTGGTGTCAAGCTTGGGAATTCTTTGTCTTGCTTTAGATCCCAAAGATTTCTCTCCTAGGTTAAAAAAAAAAAAAGCCTCATAGTTTTTTTTTTTTTTTTTTACTATTTATTTATTTATTTTATATGAAATTTATTGACAAATTGGTTTCCATACAACACCTGTTATGCCCAGAATTCGTGATCCCCAAAGACCACTAGGGAGCCGAGTCCGATGCAAAAGCAAAGAGCCTTTATTCGAGCTAGCTCGAGCTCAATCCCCTACCTGCACCGACGCAGCGGTGAGATACCAGGGAAAGAGAGCGAGTTTCAAAAGGACAAAGGTTTTATTGGGGCCTGGGGGCAGTTGGTGAGGTAATGGCTATGGCCTCAGCCGATTGGCTGGGGAGGGGTCCTGGGGAAGGGTCCGGCAGGTGAGGGAGGGTTTACTCGAGGGGAGGAGGTGTGGTCAAGGTGAAGGACACAGAACAAGATGGAGTCAAGGGGAGGAGGTGTGGTCAAGGTGAAGGACACAGAACAAGATGGAGTCGGCTGGCGTAGGCCCGCCCTTTCATTCCCCCCTTGTCATGTAGCTTACGGACCCAATCATGGGACCGGCTGCATTTATGGTGACAAGGAGAACAGAGTCTGGGGGTTTACGCAAAGTTCTGGGAACCAAGTGTCCCTGGGGTGGCTCTGGGACGTCTGATTAAGTATTGTCCCCGAGCTGGTGTCTATGATCTGCCAGGTGATGTTTTGGGGGGCGTGGGGACTCCCGGCAGCATGAGCAATGACAAGCAGAGTTAACAGAGTTACCAATATTAGGTAGGTCGAATGCGCTGTAGCTTGAGCTTGAGCGGGTTGTGTTGGTCCCAACTGATGGCCCATCGCGTGACGAAGTCCTTCCGGATCGAGGAGGGGTCCGCTGGCTGAGCGTGGGTGTGATGGACCCAGGTCGCGATGCCGTCTACCTTGAGAGCGGTGGGGGTTGTCAACACCACGATGTAGGGTCCCTTCCAGCGCGGCTCGAGAGTCTCTCGGTGGTGCCTCTTGACGTAGACCCAGTCTCCCGGCCTGTACTGATGAGGTGTCGGGATCGGGCCAGCCTCGTAGATGGCATGGAGGCGCGGCCAAATGTCCTCGTGCGCCCTCTGGAGCCCACTCAAGGAAAGAAAAAGTTCTTGATCTTTAAACTCAGCAATTAGTTCAGCTCAAAGGCTGGGAATAACAGGGGGTGGCCTGCCAAACATGATCTCATAGGGAGTAAAACCCAGAGTGTAAGGAGTGTTTCTAACCCAATAAAGGGCGTACGGTAGGAGAGTCACCCAGTCCCCGCCAGTCTCCATGGTTAATTTGGTAAGGGTCTCTTTTAGGGTTCTATTCATTCTTTCTACCTGTCCTGAGCTCTGGGGCCTATAAGCACAATGTAATTTCCAGTTTGCCCCCACCGCCTTGGCTACTGCCTGTGTTACCTGCGAGATAAAAGCTGGTCCATTGTCTGATCCTACCAGGGCAGGAAAACCATACCTGGGTAAGATGTCTTCTAGTAGCTTCTTAGCCACCGTCTGAGCCGTTTCATGCTTGGTTGGGTATGCCTCCACCCAGCCAGAGAAGGTGTCTGTAAATACTAAAAGATATTTAAAACCATACTTTCCTGGTTTGACTTCAATGAAGTCGACTTCCCATTGGGCTCCCGGTCTGGTGCCTCTGAGCCTGGTTCCTTTTTTTATTTGATGTGGCCCTCGCGTTGGTGAGTTGGCAGGTCTTGCAGGCAGATACAACTTGCTCTATTTTGGTGTCCTGTTGGTGAATCCTCTCCCTGCATATCTGAGCCTTCTTCGCGGATGCCCGGTATCCTAAGGCCCCCAGGGTAGCCAGCAGGTCCTGGGTCCCTCGCTCACAGTCTTTGGCAGTGTCGGCAGCAATCAGGATGTCATCTACATACTGTAGAAGGGTGAGGCCAGGGTGCTCCCTTCTGTACTCACCCAGGTCCTCGTGTAGCGCCTCGTCAAAGATGGTGGGTGAATTTTTGAATCCCTGAGGTAGCCGTGTCCAGGTGAGTTGCCCACTGTAGCCCTCCTCCGGATCATGCCACTCGAAGGCGAACAAGGGTTGGCTCTGGGGTGCCAGCGGCAGACTGAAGAAGGCTTCCTTTAAATCTAGTACAGTATCCCAGACCCTGGAGGGCGCTAAGGAGCTCAAGAGAGTATATGGGTTGGGAACAGTTGGGTGTATGTCCACGACCCTCTTATTTACTTCCCGGAGGTCTTGTACCGGTCGGTAGTCATTTGTGTGAGGCTTTTTGACCGGCAGTAGGGGGGTGTTCCAGGCAGACTGGCAAGGAACTAGTACCCCTAGGCTTTGTAGTCTCCGGATGTGTGGCTGGATCCCCTTCCAGGCCTCCTGAGACATGGGGTATTGTTTGATCCTTACCGGACTCTCTCCTGGCTTGAGCTCTACCAGGACTGGGGTCCTATGAGCGGCTAGTCCCATCCCCCCTGTCTCTGCCCAAACCGAGGGGAATTCTTGTAGCCATCTGTCTATATTATCCTCTCTCGGGAGCGCCTCCTGGTGGAGGAGGTATTCATCCTCCAGTTTCATGGTCAGGACCTGGATGGGGTGGCCCTTGCCATCGGTGACCTGAGGCCCCCCTTGTCTGAAAGTTATCTGAGCTCCAATCTTGGTCAGTAAGTCCCGTCCTAACAGCGGGTAGGGGCATTCTGGTATTACCATAAAGGAGTGGGATACCCGGCCCGTTCCCAAATCTACTGTTCTTCGGGTAGTCCATGAATACTGGCTCATACCAGTTGCCCCTTGTACCCAGGACTTCTTGCTAGCTAGTTTTCCTTGTGGGGTGCGGAGGACCGAATGTTGTGCTCCGGTGTCGACAAGGAAGTCAATAGGGGTCCCCTCCACTTTAAGAGTTACCCTGGGTTCGGGGAGAGGGTCCGAACCCTGACTCCCCTAATCACTTAGTTCATCCAGCTCTAGGACTTTTACTCGATCAGTCTTGCTTCCCTTCCAGCCGGCCCATTTCGGACAATCTCGGGCCCAATGCCCTATCTCCTTGCAGTATGTGCACTGATCCTTCTGCAGCCTCTGCTTCCCCCCCTTGGTGGTGCTTTTACCTTTTCTTGGGTCATCTGCCAGCTGCCGGAGACGGCGGTCTCGTTCCTCGGGGAAGTCAGCAGTGGTAGCTAGCAGTATTCTGGCCAGGTCTCGAGTCTGCTTACTGCTGGCAGCCGCCATGGCGCGAGCCTGCTTGTCCTCAGGAGGCTCCCGGTTATTATATACCTTTTCGGCTACCACCAGTAAGTCCTGCAGACTTTTTTCTCCTAGTCTATCTATTTTCTGTAATTTTCTCCTAATGTCTATGGCCGATTGGTTTACAAAGGCCATGATAACAGCTGCCTTGCTTTCCAGAGCCTCTGGATCCATGGGGGTATAGGTACGGAATGCCTCCATGATCCTTTCTAAAAAGGCAGCCGGAGATTCATCTTTTCCCTGTTGTACATTTCCTACCTTGGCCAAATTGGTTGGCTTTCTAGCAGCCATTCGGAGACCCCCCATTAGAGTCTGGCGGTAGACCCGGAGCCTCTCCTTACCTTCTGCCGTGTTGAAATCCCACTGGGGCCGAGTTAAGGGGAAGGAGGCCTCTATCTGAGCCTGGTTGGTGGTGGGATTCCCGTCTGCGCCCGGAACTAGTTTTCGGGCCTCATTGAGGATTCTTTCTCTTTCTTCAGTCGTGAACAGGACCTGCAAAAGCTGCTGGCAATCGTCCCACGTGGGCTGATGGGTAAAAAGAACAGAGTCTAATAAATCAATAAGCCCTGCCAGTTTCTCAGAAAACTTAGGATTCTGAGCTTTCCAATTGTAGAGGTCACTAGTGGCGAAAGGCCAATAGTGATGGGGCTGATTCCCCTCCGCGTCTGGGGGTCCGGTGGCTCGCAGGGGCAGAATAGTAGAGTCGACGGCGGAGGCGGATTGCTCCCTCTGAGCCCTTTGTCTGGTAAATGGCGGGCTTCTCCCTGGGGTGTTTCCGCCTCCCGCTCTCGGAACAGCATCTGCCTCCCCCGGAGGGGGAGGATGGTGTTCTTCCGGCATCCTAGAGGGGTTATACGGGGGAGGAAAAATTAATTCTTCTTCAGTACCCCCCTGTAGGACAGGGTAGAGGGGTGCTGAAGGCTGGGTAAGACGTTTCCTCTTCTCTGTTTCCTGCAAAGCAAGAATGGGTTTTGGCTCCGGAGGGAGCAGGGTTAGGAAGGGCTTAAGCCAAGAGGGTGGGTCTTCTACAAGGTCCTGCCAAGTGATAATGTAAGGGAGCTGATCAAGATGGCCCGTCTTAGGCTGAGAGATGATACTCCTGACTCGGTGGATGGTAGGGAGGTCGAAGGTCCCCTCTGGTGGCCATCCGACATTGAAAGTTGGCCACTCGCTAGAACAAAAAAACTGCAACCGACCCTTTCGGACTTCCACACTGAGGTTGTTAGCTCTTCCCCTCACATCCTTAAAGTGATCAATCATAATACTTAGAGGAGTAGTCTGAGTCTGTCCCATAACGACCGTCCAGTAAGTCCACAGAGCAAAACAGAGAAACACAAAAACAGACAAACAGAGGGCCCCTAGAAAGTCTTCCAACTCCATGGAAGCAAAACTGAGAGCTAGCTTAGACATTTGAGGGGATTCCATGTCCCTCCAAAACCGATGAGGGGATTCCACGTCCCTCCAAAACCGATGAGGGGATTCCACGTCCCTCCAAAGACGACGGCCTCACGCCGACCAGCGGGAGCGACCCGCCTCGTCTCAGACCTTTGAGGGGATTCCACGTCCCTCCAGAAGGGAGAATCGGAACGTCTTCCGAAACTCCCGGCCCGTGGTCCTCCAGTGCGTCCACCTAGACAGCGTCGGGCACTACCAGAATTCCAGAAATGAGCTCACACAGAAAAGACAGAACAAACAGACACTAACCGTGGCCAGTCAGGCTCTCCGGGTCGGGGGTCCCTCGGGGTCTTGGGGATCCCGGACGAGCCCCCAAATGTTATGCCCAGAATTCGTGATCCCCAAAGACCACTAGGGAGCCGAGTCCGATGCAAAAGCAAAGAGCCTTTATTCGAGCTAGCTCGAGCTCAATCCCCTACCTGCACCGACGCAGCGGTGAGATACCAGGGAAAGAGAGCGAGTTTCAAAAGGACAAAGGTTTTATTGGGGCCTGGGGGCAGTTGGTGAGGTAATGGCTATGGCCTCAGCCGATTGGCTGGGGAGGGGTCCTGGGGAAGGGTCCGGCAGGTGAGGGAGGGTTTACTCGAGGGGAGGAGGTGTGGTCAAGGTGAAGGACACAGAACAAGATGGAGTCAAGGGGAGGAGGTGTGGTCAAGGTGAAGGACACAGAACAAGATGGAGTCGGCTGGCGTAGGCCCGCCCTTTCACACCCAGTGCTCATCCCAAAAGGTGCCCTCCTCAATACCCATCCCCCACCCTCTCCTCCCTCCCACTCCCCATCAACCCTCAGTTTGTTCTCAGTTTTTAACAGTCTCTTATGCTTTGGCTCTCTCCCACTCTAACCTCTTTTTTTTTTTTTTCCTTCCCCTCCCCCATGGGTTCCTGTTAAGTTTCTCAGGATCCACATAAGAGTGAAACCATATGGTATCTGTCTTTCTCTGTATGGCTTATTTCACTTAGCATCACACTCTCCAGTTCCATCCACGTTGCTACAAAAGGCCATATTTCATTTTTTCTCATTGCCACGTAATATTCCATTGTGTATATAAACCACAATTTCTTTATCCATTCATCAGTTGATGGACATTTAGGCTCTTTCCATAATTTGGCTATTGTTGAGAGTGCTGCTATGAACATTGGGGTACAAGTGGCCCTATGCATCAGTACTCCTGTATCCCTTGGATAAATTCCTAGCAGTGCTATTGCTGGGTCATAGGGTAGGTCTATTTTTAATTTTCTGAGGAACCTCCACACTGCTTTCCAGAGCGGCTGCACCAATTTGCATTCCCACCAACAGTGCAAGAGGGTTCCCGTTTCTCCACATCCTCTCCAGCATCTATAGTCTCCTGATTTGTTCATTTTGGCCACTCTGACTGGCATGAGGTGATACCTGAGTGTGGTTTTGATTTGTATTTCCCTGATAAGGAGCGACGCTGAACATCTTTTCATGTGCCTGTTGGCCATCCGGATGTCTTCTTTAGAGAAGTGTCTATTCATGTTTTCTGCCCATTTCTTCACTGGGTTATTTGTTTTTCGGGTGTGGAGTTTGGTGAGCTCTTTATAGATTTTGGATACTAGCCCTTTGTCTGATATGTCATTTGCGAATATCTTTTCCCATTCCGTTGGTTGCCTTGTAGTTTTGTTGGTTGTTTCCTTTGCTGTGCAGAAGCTTTTTATCTTCATAAGGTCCCAGTAATTCACTTTTGTTTTTAATTCCCTTGCCTTTGGGGATGTGTCGAGTAAGAGATTGCTACGGCTGAGGTCAGAGAGGTCTTTTCCTGCTTTCTCCTCTAAGGTTTTGATGGTTTCCTGTCTCACATTTAGGTCCTTTATCCATTTTGAGTTTATTTTTGTGAATGGTGTGAGAAAGTGGTCTAGTTTCAACCTTCTGCATGTTGCTGTCCAGTTCTCCCAGCACCATTTGTTAAAGAGGCTGTCTTTTTTCCATTGGATGTTCTTTCCTGCTTTGTCAAAGATGAGTTGGCCATACATTTGTGGGTGTAGTTCTGGGGTTTCTATTCTGTTCCATTGGTCTATGTGTCTGTTTTTGTGCCACCTCATAGTTTTTTTTAACATTTAAATCCATGATCCATTCTGAGTGAATTGGCAAATTCAATTTAACAAAGGTCCTTATATTTATTTGTTTATTTTATTTTATTTTATTTTATTTTTTTTTAATTTTTTTTTTCAGCGTTTATTTATTTTTGGGACAGAGAGAGACAGAGCATGAATGGGGGAGGGGCAGAGAGAGAGGGAGACACAGAATCGGAAACAGGCTCCAGGCTCTGAGCCATCAGCCCAGAGCCTGACGCGGGGCTCGAACTCACAGACCACGAGATCGTGACCTGGCTGAAGTCGGACGCTTAACCAACTGCGCCACCCAGGCACCCCTATTTATTTGTTTATTTATTCATTCATTTGTTTATTTTTGAACTGATGTTTAACTGGAATTAAATATTATATTAGTTTCGGGTATACGACATACTGATCCAACAATTTTATACATTATGCAGGGCTCACCACTATAAATGTAGTTACCACTTGTCACCATGCAACATTTGGCTGTTTATAGTTTTATATTTTAAGTCCATGATCCATTCTGAGTGAATTTTTATAAGGCATGAGGCTTGGATTGAAGTCATTTTGTTGCCTCTGGGTGTCTAGTTATTCCAGGGCCATTTTTTTGGAAAAGGTTACCTTTTTCTCCATGAATTGCTTTTGCAGTTTTGTCAATAATTAGTTGGACATACTTACGTGGGTCTGGGTTCTCTATTCTGTTCCACTCATCTATATATTTTTCCCTCTGCCAATATACACAATCTTCATTGCCGTATCTATAATGTCATCCTCTTATTGATTCTTCTTTTGCAAAAATTTCTTCTAAGTATTTTAGTTCTTTTGCCTTTCCATATAAATTTTAGAAATAATTTTGTCTATAGTTACAAAAATCCTTGATGGCATTTTGATAAGAATTATGTCAAATCTATGTATAAGTTTGAGGAGAATTGACATGTTCACTATGTTGAGTCTTCTAATCATGAGCATGGTCTATCTCTCCACTTCAGAAGGATATTTTTGCTAGATACAGAATTCTGGATCGACAATTCTTTTCTTTCAACACTTGAAATATATTGTATCACTTCTTCATGGCATTTTTCGTCTCTGGTGAGAAATCCACTCTCATTTTAATCCTGCTCCCTGCCCCTCAGCCCGTGTAAAGTTTCACTTCTCTTCTGTGGAACTTTTCTTTGGTTTTAGTTTTCAGAGTTTTTCTATGATGTATCTTGGTATAGGTTTCTTTGGGTTTATCCTATTAGCCTTTGTTCAGGTTCTTGAGTCTCTATGTTTTTGCTTTTTACTAAATTTGGGAAGTTTTCAGACATTATTTCTTCAAGTACTTTTTCAGTCCTGCCTCTTTTTTATCTCTTTTCAGGATTCGGATGACTTGAATGTTAGATTTTTGATGTTGTTCTTATAATCCCATATGTCCCTGAAGCTCTGTTCATGTTTTTTTTCAGTATAATTTCTCTCTGTTGTTAATATTGGGTATTAAATTTTTTATTAATATTTATAATAATAATAATTTATAATAATATAAATATTTATAAATATAAATAATAATTTATAATTTTATTAATATTAAATTAATATTAATTTTTTATTAATATTTATTTTTGAGAGAGAGAGAGAGAGAGAGTGAGAGAGAGCGTGTGAGTGAGCAGGGGAGGGACAGAGAGAGGGAGACACAGAATCTGAAGTAGGCTCCAGGCTGTGAGCTGTCAGCACAGAGCCTGATGTGGGCCTTGAACCCATGATCCATGAAATCCTGACCTGAGCCAAAGTTGGATGCTTAACTGGCTGAGCCACCCAGGTGCCAATATTGGGTATTTTTTATTGCCTTTATTTTCAGGTGTATGGATTCTTTTCTTTGTCCTCTGTTTTCTGCTGTTGTGTCCACCAATTGAGTTTCTATTATATTTTTCAGTTCCAAAATTTCCATTTAACTCTTTTTAATATCTTCCTTTTTTTTTTTTGCTGTGACTTTTTATTTTTTAATTTGTCTTTAAGCATTGTATAAATTGAAGCATTTTTATGATGACTGTTTTAAAATCTCTGTCAGATAATACTACAATTGCTATTATATTGGTATATGTATTTATTGATGGTCTTTTTTTCATTCAAATTGTTTTCTTAGTTCTTGGCATGTGAGATTTCCAGCTAAAACTTGGACATTTTGGTATTATGTTTGGGACTCTGATTCTTATTTAAGCCTTCTATTTTAGCTTTTATTTATTTATTTTTTAAAGTCACTGTTGTAGGGGAAGAATGGCATGTGGTTACTGCTAGGTGAGAATAGATATCTGGGTCCCTCATTTGACCTCCAATGACACTTGAAGGGGGCTCCTCATTACTGTTGGACAAGGGTGGGGTTTCTGGCTCCTCACTAGGCCTCCACTGAAATCTCCTGGCTGACAGAGGTAGGAGTATCTTGTTCCTGCTTCCCATGTAGTCTCCACTGACACTAGGGAAGGTAGGTGTGGTGGTTTCATTACAGCTGGGTGGCAGTGAGTCCTGATTTTCCACTAAGTTTTCTCTGACACAAGCTCTGCAGGCTGAGGGGACACTTCATTATTTCCATGTGGACCTGAAGTCCAGTTCCCCATTTGTCTCCACCTACACCTCAGTGGAAGATGATTTGTCACTGCCCAGTGGGGGGTAAATCTCCTGGCTCTCTTCTTGGCCTTTGTGATAGTGACACTGGAGGTGTCTTTTTACAGCCTGATGAGGTGATGAAAAGTAACTCCCCATTCAGACTCTGCTGGCAGAGATAGGGTGGGGCCACAGCTTTTTTCTATGGCATCTGGCTGGAGTAGAGCTGTGATGGTCTGCAAGTTTTGTGTTTTGCTTGGCTTCCTTTTCCTTGTTCTTTGGCCAAAGAGAGAAGGCTTTTGTTCAGAGTTTGTCTGTGTTTCGGTCTGTTTGCCACTATCTTCAGCTCCAAATCTGGTATAGATAAGGTGGAAAATAAGCCAAGGGAACTCACCACTCTCTTGTCCTTGGTTCCCTAGGTCCCTGTCTCATCTGGCTTCTTCTACCTGCCAGAGTGTATTTATGTTATTTTATATATTCTGTCCAGGGCTTTTAGTTGCACATGGTGGAAGGCATGGGGAAACTATATTTACTCCTCTTTACACAAATGGAGAGTCAGCCCTCCTTTTGAGCTTCACAAAAGTTATCACAATTATCTAAACTGGGGACTGGGATCCTGGGCAAAGGTAGTTTTTATAATTGTTTAATTTATGCTTTTATATTTTATTGGTGAAAATATATTTAACATTTAATATTAAGATTTAATAGCCATGAACTATGAAAGCTGTTCTACAAATATCTCATTTAACCCTCACGGTGACCCTTTGTAAGGGCATTGCTATAACCCTGAATTTACAGATCAGAAAACCAGGGCTTGGCAAGCAGTTTACCAGGGGACACACAGATGGTGAGTGCAGGGCTGGGTTCTGAACCTGCACCTGATTTCAAAGGTTCTACTGAGATGCCAACTGCCAAATTCTTCTGTCTGGGAGGCCTGGCAGACTATTGACTTATTGATGGG
The DNA here is from genome assembly GCF_018350175.1 of Felis catus. Lineage (NCBI taxonomy): Eukaryota > Metazoa > Chordata > Mammalia > Carnivora > Felidae > Felis > Felis catus. The sequence continues at coordinate 27,174,844 of NC_058377.1, forward strand.
TTGTTGACTGTAGGAGTTATGTGGTTTGGCCAGAATCTTACTTGCTGTGGTGGATGGTGCCTTTCAGGACTTCCATTGACCCAGGAGGGTACTGGGGGACAATTCTTAGAGAGCCAAGGGTTAAGCCCAGGTGCTCGAGGCCATCTCTTTCTTTTTTTTTAGTTTCTAAACCAAAACAAGTCCTTTCCTTTAAAAGGGGCTCATCCTATCTGCCTGCTTCATAGGAACCTGGATTTGTTTAAAAGTTTGATCAGGTCATTTGGACCAGTATCTGACTTTGTTTGCACCCTTGAGTCTCTAGACTAGAGAAGAAAATCTTAGTCTGAGGAGCTCTGTCATTGTGCCCGTGAATGCCCATAAAAGGAGGTTTTTCCCTGTCATAAGCTTGCTGGGTTTTTTTAGCTCAGGAGGCCTGGTTTAAAAACAAACATCTAACATTTATGTTGGATCTTAACCAACTCCACCAACCTGACATTCTCTTTAAAGTGCAGTTGTAACTCCAAAGTATGTAGTGAAGAAAAAAAAAAGGAACACCCTTCATACGTCACATCTCTGTTCCTGGCTGGAACTGAAAGCTCACTTTTAATGCTGTTGCCTGTGTGGGGCCTGCTTCTACTGGGGAAGCAGTTTGGACTAGAGGGAAGGTAAAGGCTGAGTATCAAAGAGATAGAGTTCAGACTTTAGCTGTGTAAGAAATTTGGTGATATGCAAACAAACACGTGGATGCTCCCTGATTCCCACACCCACATTTTAGAAACTGCGATGAACCAACAAGCAGAAAGATGTGTCTAACTTGAGATGATCAAAAGCAAGAACTTTGGAATCAGAGACATGTTAGGTCAGTCTCAGCTTCTCTACTTGTACTTGGGTGTCATTGGAAAGATTTCTTAACCTCTTTGCGCTTCAACTTCCTCAGCTGTGAAGTGAGGATAATGACACTCAGACACTCAGAGTTGCTGTTGCAAGGATTATATTAGATATTGCAAGGAAAATGGCCAGAACATACTCAGCACTCTATAAACATTCACAACTCATGACATGATCAGAATATAACTTATTATTGTCCCTTTAAAATTATTCAGCTGGCAAAATCTTCCTTTGCCTTAGAAGGAAATGCCTAGCAGGTACATCTTACCAATACATGATGGCCATAATGGCCTCAATTCAGAAACTGCAATATCCAGGCAAAAATAATAATCATTCTGAACTGGATTTAATTTTAAATCTCCTACCTATTTTGGCTTAAGTGAGCCTCAGGTAGGATCCTCCTGGAGCTAACAGTGGGAGAGAAGTGGGGGATGTGCTTGGTTCTCTATTTTCCAGCACTTTCTTTTCTTTTCTTTTTTTAAATATAATTTATTGTCAAATTGGCTAACATACAGTGTGTAGAGTGTGCTCTTTGTTTTGGGGGGTAGATTCCCGTGGTTCATTGCTTACACACAACACCCAGTGCCCATCCCAACAAGTGCTCTCCTTAATGCCCATAACCCACTTCCCCTCTCCCCCCCATCCACTCCCAGTTTGTTCTCTGTATTTAAGAATCTCTTATGGGTTGCCTCCCTCCTCTCTGTAACTATTTTTTCCCCTTCCCTTCCCCCATGGTCTTCTGTTAAGTTTCTCAAGATCCACATATGAGTGAAAACATATGATATCTGTCCTCTGATTGACTTATTTCACTCAGCATAATACCTTCCACTTCCATCCATATTGCTGCAAATGGCATGATTTCATTCTCTCTCATTGCCAAGTAGTATTCCATTGTATATATAAACCACATCTTCTTTATCTATTTGTCAGTTGGTGTCCAGCCCTTTGTTTTCATCTTTCTCCCTCAACTCTTGGTTGGTTTCTGTTCCTGCCATGGATGGGAAGGTGGGAGAGAGTGGTGAGAATAAGCAGGGAGAAGACATAGGAAAGGTCCTTGTTGACTGGAAATGTCCCAAAGTGGCTTTGTGCTTGGGGTGTAGAGAACTCTCTACTGGTGGGCACTTTGGTGGGTTCCTCCACATTCTCAATACCACTCACTTCTGCAGACCCCTTGACTCAGTGGTTGTATTTTAAATCTACCAGGACATTGAAAAAGAAACCTAGACAATATTATTTCCTTTAAAAAAAACAGCATTGAATCTTTCCAATTGCTTCTTTGGGGGTATGCTAAAAGCACAGGCTTATTCAGTGGAAATCAAAACCTCATATAATTTGAGGCAAAACATCAGCATAAAGTAATAGGTGAACATGGAAAATGCAATGTTAAAACAATTATACCCACTGAAATTTTGCACAGTGCACTGTAAATGAGGGCTAACACACTGAAAGTATTGTGTCATGTCACTGAACATGCCATGTACTGTAAGGTAATATTTGTTATGTCTATTTGCCTATGTGTTCAGACTTATGGTCCCATGTGTGTGATTACTTTCAACTCCTACAGCCCTCAGCAGTCTTGAATTTATCTCTATCATTTTGAGGTTGGGGCCCCTCTGCTACTTAGGCAAAACCTTTTGACAGAATTTACAAGACAGCCCCAATCTTCCTCTTTTTCTCCTGGGCTAAAATCTCAATACTTGAGAGACATGATGCACACTTGCCCTGATAAACTGAGGAAAGTGGTTTGATTTCCATGCAACCACCTCTGACGTCACCAAGATGGACACATAGGAGGCTCCTGACTTTCCTTTCTCCCATGGATGTACTGAACAGCCAATTATAAATGGATCAATTCCCTCTGAGAGAAATCCAGAAACACGTTAGATGCCTGAAAAAATACAGACACTGAAATGGGTAAGAAAGGCTGAGACACTCTTTCACCATAAACTTCACTTCCAGTACATCACAGCATTTATAATCAGGAAGCATCCCCCAAATCCCAGTTTTTCCCTTAGAAGTGAGGGCTTTGTATTGCACATATAGCACCCCAACTTTTGAAGCTGCCACCCAAGGTAAGAGCCTCAAATCACTTCCAAAGGCTAGTGGGTCTTGCATTCGGAAGTCCTGTAGGACTATAGTAAACAAAGAGACAATTGCAAATAGGCACACAAGTGCTCTCTGTGGCTATTCCTTTGGACACAGTGCAGTCAGAGAAGACAAAAATGCGTATCTCCCAGATTTTTCCTGAAAAACGTTTGCATATTTTCTGAGCTGCTGCCTAAGGGCCCAGCTTCTAATCAACCTGCATCTGAGTGCTGACTGAGACCCTTTCAGGAGTTTCAAAGAGCTAGTGGGCACATCCCTTGCTGTCTCCTTCTGGCCCACTCCAACAATAAAACCAAACCTCTGGCTTCTCCCTGGAAGGAGCTTGTCTACACATCTAGTACCCCATTGTTTAAGGCTGTCACCTGAGGAATGAACCTTCATCCTTAGTCATCTACCTGTGATAGCCAATGAAGCTCAACATTCATGAATCCTGTAAACACTATTAAACAACAACAGAAACAACAACAAAAACAACAACAAAACAATTTTCAAATGGGTGTGCAAGCACTTCCTGCAACTACCCACCTCTTATCCCCTGGCTCAGCACAGATGAAGCAGACAAAAATGCCCATCTCATATTTCTCCATGGAAGGAGTATGACTGCATACTTTCCCAGCTGCATACTGTGGTTCTGGCTTCTAATCAGCCTGCACCTGAGAGCTGACTAGGATCCTCCTGGGAGCTTGAATGTGTGCACTCTTCCTCCACAGTCCCCCAGCTCATTCCAACAATAAGAACACGTCTCCAGATTGTCTCTGGAGGGAGCTTTAGCACCCCAACTATTATATCTGCCATCCAAAAGACTGGATCCCAAATCACCTAGCTCTGAGAATTGATGGGATTTAGCATTTAAAGAAAGTCTCCTGGGACCATGAAAAACCAAAAGGTGGTTCTATTTGGGTAAATAGTCATTCCCAGTGACTATTCTCTCTGGTTCAGCACACAGTGTGTAGGCAAAAACACCCAGCTCCCAATTTCTCCCTGATAGAGGCTAGACTGTATATTTAATATCCTGATTATCCCCCCAGCTGCTGCCTGAATATTGGGCTTCCAATTAGCCTATATTGAGGATCTGAAGGGGCAGGTGGTTCGTAGTCCTCTGGAAGTCTGAAGAGGTGAGACATGCACATCTACTGGGACTAAGAACAAAGGTAATGAGTTGGACACTCACAAAGATTTGGGAAGCAACCAGGAGCTCAGACATGGCTGACTGATGAGGTTCATCTCCTAGAAGGGAGACTAATCTGTTCAAGACTGAGAAAGGTGGCTGTTTTATCTAATGCACAAAAACTAACACAGAGAGTCAGGGAAAATGAAGAAACAGGAGAATATGTTTCAAACAAAAGAACAAGATCAATCTCCAGAAACTGATCTTAATGAAATGGAGATAAGAGATTTGCTCAATGTAAAGTTCAAATTAATGTAATAAATACAGTCACCAAAGTCAGGAGAGTTATGCATTAACAACATGAGAATTTCAACAGAGATAGAAAATATTGAAATGTACCAAACAGAAATAGAGATGAAGAACACAATAATTGCCCTGAAAAATTCAATAGAAGGTTCACAGAACCCTAGATTAAGTGGAAGAAAGGACTAATGAACTAGAATATGGTGCAAAGGATATCATACAATCATAGGAGTAAAAGGAAAAAAGAACAAAAAAGAGAGACGATAGCTTAAGAAACTTAAGTACACCATCAAACAAATGAATATACATATTAAAGATGTTGTAGGAGAAGAGAGAGAGAGAAAGAAGCAGAAATCTTATTTAAAGAAATAATGACTGAAAACTTCCCTAAGGTGGGGAAAGAAAATATACGTCCAGATCCAGGAAGCCTAAAAGTGGAGGAACTAAAGAGATCCTCACTAAGACACGTTACAATTAAATTGTTAAAAGTTAAAGACAAGGAGAGAATATTAAAAGCAAGAGAGAAGTGACTTGGTACATAAAGGAATCCGCGTAAGACAGCCGGCAGATTTTTTGGTAGAAACCTTGCAGGCCATAAAGAAGTGGTATGATATATTTAAAGTTCTGACAGAAAAAAAAAATTCCAATCAAAGATACTTTACCTGGCAAAGTTGTCCTTCAGTATTGAAAGAAAGATAAAGACTTTCCCAGACAAACAAAAGCTGAAGGAGTTTATTGCCACTAGATTGACCTTACAATAAATGTTGAAGGGAGTTTCTTAAGTTGAAATAAAAGGATGCTAATTAGCAACATGAAAATATGTGAAAAACTAAGAATTAAGGTAAATATGTAAATTTAGAATACCCTAATTTTGTAATGTGGCAGGTACATCACTTATAACTTTAGTATATAGGTTAGAAGACAAAAGTATTAAAGATAAATATGGCTACAATAATTTGTTAATGAACATACAATAGAAAAAGTTACAAATTATGACATCAAAAACATAAAATGGGTGAGTGTAAAAATGTAGAGCTTTTGTGTGTATTTAAAGTTAAGTTTTTATGGGTTTAAAATAGACTGCAAAACATCTGTAAGATGTTTTATGTAAGCCTCATGATAACTACAAGACAAAAACCTATAGTAGATACACAAAAGGGAAAGAGAAAGGAACCAAAGCACATCATCACAGAAAATCATTAAACAAAGGAAAAGGGCAAGAGAGGGCGATGGAACAAAGAGACTACAAAACAGCTAGAAACAATGAATAACATGGCAATAGTAAGTCCATACCAGTCAATAATTACTTTAAATGTAAATGGATTAATTATCCAATAAAAAGGCATAGAGTAGCTGAATGGATAAAAAAACATGACAATCTGTATTCTGCCTACAAGAGACTCACTTCAGCTTTAAGGTCACATATAGACTGAAAATGAAGGGATGTTAAAAAGGTATTCCATGCAAATGGAAACCACAAGAAAGTTGGGGTAGCTATACTTATACAAATGGACCTTAAATAAAAAACTGTCAAAAGAGTCAAATAAAGTTATTATATAATGATAGAGGGGTCAATTCATCAAGTGAATATGAAAATTGTAAATATTTATGCACCCAACATTGGAGCCCCTAAATAAACAGAGCAAATATTAATAGATCTGAAAGGAGAAACATAGCAACACAATTATAGGAGGGGCTTTAATATCCCACTTTCAACAATGAATAGATCATCCACACAAAGAAATGGAAAGATATTCCATGCTTTTATAGTATTAAAAAGTCTATACTACCCAAAGCAATCCACACATTTGATAAAATCCCTACCAAAATAGCAACAACATTTTTTACAGAGCTATAACAAAGAATCCTAAAATTGGTATAGGACCACAAAACAACCTGAATAGCTAAAACAACCTTGAAAAAGCAAAGCAAAGCAGGAGACATCACATTTCTGGATTTCAAGTTATATTACAAAGTGGTAGTGATCAAAATAGTATGGCACAAAAATAGACACACAGATCAATAGAACAAAATAGAAAACCCAGAAATAAACCTACAACTATATGATCAATTAATCTTTGACAAAACAGGAAAGAATATCCAATGGGAAAAAGACAATATTTTCAACAAATTGTTTTGGGAAAACTGGACAGCAGAATGTAAAGGAATAAAACTGGACCCCTTTATTGCATCATAAACAAAAATAAATGAAAAATGGAGTAAAGATCTAAATGTGAGACCTGAAATAAAAATCCAGGAGGAGAACACAGGCAATAACCACTTTGATATTGGCTGTAGCAACTTCTTTCTAGATATGTCTCCTGTGGCAAGGTAAACAAAAATAAAAATCAACTATTGAGGGTTAACCAAAATAAAAAGCTTCTGCACAGCAAAGAGAACAATCAACAAGACTGAAAGTCAACATATGGAATGGGAGAAGATATTTGCAAGTGCATATCTGATGAAGGGTTAATATCCAACATATGTAAAGAACTTATAAAACTTAATAACCCCAAAATGAATAATCTGATTAAAAAATGGGTAGAAGATATGAATAGACATTTTTCCAAAGAAGACACACAGAGACCCAACAGATATATGAAAAAATGCTCACTATTACTGATCACAGGGAAATACAAATCAAAACTACAATGAGATATCACCTCACATCTGTGAAAATGGCTAAAGTCAACAACACAAGAAATAACAGGTGTTATTGAGGATGTGGAAAAAGGGGGACCTTCTTGCATTGTTGGTGGGAATGCAAACTGGTGCAACTACTCTGGAGAACAGTATGGAAGTTCCTCAAAAGGTTGAAAATAGAACTACTCTATGATCCAGCAATTGTTCTACTAGGGTATTTACCTAAAGAGTCTAAAAATACTAATTCAAAGGGAAACACCCATCCCAATGTTCATAGCAGCATTATCTACAATAGCCAAATTATGGAAGCAGTCCAAGTGTCCATCGATTTATTAGTCGATAAGGAAATGGTATATATATATATATATATGGAATATTATTCAGCCATAAAAAGAATGCAATCTTGCCATTTGTAATGACATAGCTGGAGTTAGAGAGCATTATGTTAAGTGAAATAAATGAGTTACAGAAAGACAGATACCATATGATTTCACTCATATGTGGAATTTATGAAACAAATGATTTATAGCAGCACCATCAGCAATAACCAAATTATGGAAAGAGCCCAAATGTCCATCTACTGATGAATGGATAAAGAAGATGTGGTATATATATATACAATGGGATATTAATCAGCAATCAGAAAAAATGAAATCTTGCCATTTGTAACAGTGTGGAAGGAACTAGAATGTATTATGATAAGCAAAATAACTTAGTCAGAGAAAGAAAAATATATGATTTCACTCATATGTAGAATTTAATAAACAAAACAGATGAACATAGGGGAAGGGAAGGAAAAATAAGATAAAAACAGAGAGGGAGGCAAACCATGAGAGACTCTTAAATACAGAGAACCAATTGAGGGTTGCTGGAGGGGAGGTGGGTGGGGGGATGGCCTTAATGGGTGATGGGCATTAAGGAGAGTACTTGTTGTGGTGAGCACTGGGTTATATGTAAGTAATGTATCACTGGGTTTTACTTCTGAAACCAATACCACCCTGTATGTTAACTTAGATTTAAATAAATAAATTAAAAAAAAAAGTAACACACAAATGAGCAAAGGGGAAAAGAAGAGAGAGGTAAACCAAGAAACTGACTCATCACTATAGAGAACAAACCGATGGTTATGGGGGTGGGGTGGGGTGGGAGGGAGCGGTGAAATAGGTGATGGGGATTAAAGAGGGCACTTGTGATGAGCACCGGGTGTTGTATGGAAGTGTTGAGTCACTATATTGTACACCTGAAACTAATATTACACTGTATGTTAACTAACTGGAATTTACTAAAACTTAAAACTAATGGGTAGACATAAAATCAACAAGGAAACATTGAGTTTAAACTACATGTTAGAGCAGGGGCACCTGGCTGGCTCAGTCGGTTAAGTGTCCAACTTCAGCGCAGGTCATGATCTCACGGTTTGTGAGTTTGAGGCCTGCGTAGGGCTCTGTGCTGACAGCTCGGAGCCTGAAGCCTGCTTCAGATTCTGTGTCTCCCTCTCTCTCTGCCCCTCCCCTGCTCACACTCTGTCTCTCTGTCTCTCAATAATAATAACTGTTAAGAAAAACTGATTTAAAACTACATGTTAGAGCAGATGGACCTAACATACAGAACATTCCATCCAAAACAGCAGAACACACATTCTTCTCAAGCACACATGGAACATTCTGCAGGATAGATCATGTAGGTACATCTACCTGAGCCACATGCATCTTTACTTTCTTAGGAATGACTCACACACCAGGTCTCTGTTTTATTCTAATATCAGGAAACACTGAACATTTTCTGAGGAACCCCCTAGAAATCCCATCTCATTATCCTTGGAGTTGGAAGGTAAGCCCAAGTGGGAGAGGTGTGGGACTCACAGCTCAGACTCAGCTCTCTGCATAGAACTTTATTCTTGCACCTTTTCTCACAATTCTCTGCTCCCTTCTTATAGCATTCATCTGCCCAAGGGTCCCAGGGTGGTGCAATTTGTTCTGGAACATTAACTGTATGAAGTCCACTCATCAGGATTGGTCTAACATTCATGGTGATATTACTCTTTATTATATGGATTCTTTTGCCAAAACTTTAATTTTAGCATTCTTTATACATTAAATAGGCCCAGAATTTAAATTCTTTTACTTTTAATTCTTTTAACATTTATTTATTTATTTTAGAGAGAGAGAGAAAGAGACAGAGAGAGAACCAAGCAGGTTCTGTGCTGTGAGCATGGACCCTGATGTGGGGCTCAACCTCACAAACCATGAGATCATGACTTGAGTTGAAATCAAGAGCAACTGTGCCACCCAGGCCACACCCACCCCAATCCTTTTAATTAGTTATACTTCCCTCCCTGCCAAATCCTAGCTGATTTCTTCCCTCTTTGTCTTTTGACAAGTAGCTGGGTATCATTGGCCCACATACTCCTCTTGGAAGTTTACATTGTTCCTTCCCAATTTTAGAGAACTGGTCCAAAATGAATAGTACTGTTCTCCACCATTGAACTCCAGATTCAGTAGGGGCTTCTCACAGATGGAGACTCAGATCTAAGTGGCCATCCACCATGGACATGAGTGGGAATGGAAGGAAGGATATGGACATGGAGAAAGGAGAGTGTGAGGTCTGGTGTGTTGGAGTGGCTCATACCCTTCAGCATGATTGGTAGATAATGACCAGGGCTCAGCACTGGTGTCTCTGCCTTGGAGGAGCCTCAGCACACAGGACAGTGAAGTGTCCAGTATCAGGCTCAGTTCAGAACTGAGGGGGAGATTACAATTGGGAAGACCGAATGGTAATTTTAGAGAAGGCTACCCTCCAGGCTGCTGGCTCCCTTGGCTTCCCCCCAGCATACTGGAAATTTTCAGGCTCATTTTTTTTTGTCTAGGCTCCCTTCCTTTCCCACCTCTCTTCTTAGCTCATGCCCTCTTGGTGAAGAACTTTGGTGAGGACCATGTGGAAAGAGGAAGGAATGGAGGCAAAAGGAGTGGGCATGGTGCCTTTTTCAGACTGCCCACTGAAGCACTTGGATATGACCCTGGCCTGTTGGGATCCCTTCCCTCCTAGTTCAGGATCTATCCAGTAGTGAGAGTCAGCTGCAGTCTGAGCTCTGAGCTGGCACAGGGAGGAGCCCTGCCTGACCTTCCCATTTGGCTGATGCCCTGTATATTGGCTCAAATGAAGCACACACCTAGTTCTCATGCTGGGGCTCAAGCCAAGTGGCCTCATCTCCCCTGCAGCCTCCCCTTGGCTCCAGCTGATGATTTGTGGCTGCCTATTAACTCTATTCAAACAGCTAAGCTCTTAGAAACATCTGCTCTGTGGTAGAGCAAGCTGTGATGTTTGCAGTGACATATGGTCAGAATCTAATGGGGACAGATTAGGCTTACAGAGGGACAGAGTCCTGGACTTCTGCTGCCTATGGAAGGCCAGGCTCCCTATTAGCTCATCAGAGAGTAAATGGACCTTCTCCTTACTTCCAGCCATTGTTCCCAATTGTGGCAGGGTCCTGGGGCTCTGCCTGGCTCTCTTGCCTCTAGAACTTTCTCTTCTATTCTGGCACTGACAAAGGGAAAGATCATGAGTCTAGACCAGTGGTTCATAAACCTGGAAGGCTTTGAAAACACAGATTGCTGGGCTTGCTGCCAGATTTTCTAAGTAGGTCAGGAGTAGGGGCCAATAACTTGAATTTCTAACAGGTTCCCAGGTGATACTGATGCTGTTGATTTGGGATCCTCACTTTGAGAACCACTAGTCTTAACCAGTCCTGGAATGGGGCACCTTTCTGGGAAGGTTAGAGGGATACCAGGATTGAAGTGGAAGGTTGATTGGCTTTAGGCTGGGCCAATGAATGACTAGATGAGAAAACTTTGAGATGCTGAGTTCTAAGCAGATTGCAGGGACTCAGATTGCCAAATATCAAGTTGTCATGGAGTGTAGATCTCTCAAAGTTCAAAGAGGGCTTGAGGTAAAATCTCTTGTTGTTTTAGTTATCCCCAGATCAGTCTCAGAACTCAAATGCCAGAATCTGGTAGAGAGACTGTTGAGCATGGTTTGTGGACACATGTGTGGCCACAACTACTATTGCTCTGTGGGCATCTGTTGATGAGTGTGGTCTGCCCACTAAGTGTTGTGGGAAGAGTCTTGCATTGCATAGGTTGAACCATCTGATGAAAGGACTGTCTTCTTGGGAGGCCAAGGGACCCCAGCACTGACTTCACAACTCTCATTGAGGACTTTACCTTTGGACACCTTCTCCCTATCTCCTGCCCACTCACATCCAGAAAGAATGGAGGCACTGCTTCTTCATTGCCACACCAGAACACCTGCTCAGGATCCCACCTGCCAAGCTCCTGAACAGGCTTCAGGGCTTGATGAAGGTGCAGAGGCTCTGCTGCATGTGTGAATGTTCAGATCACCAGCTCTTAGGAGGCCCACGTTGTCTGGGTTCCTGTTTAGCAACATGCAGGGGGGCAGTTCAGGCTGAGATCTGAAAAAAGAGGCAGTGATCTGAAGTGTCAGTGCTCGTGTGGAGGGGAAGAGATGACATCTGGGCAGCCTGGCCACTCATCTTTCAGCAGTGCCGGAGGAGCAGGGGCCAGTGAGGGTGAGGGGGGCGGACGGTGAGTCAGCTCACCGAAACCACAATGGCACACAGACGCTGGCCCTGTATGAGATGTACATCTTGAAAAGTGACACTCTGCTCTGAAATCCATCCCTTGAAGTCTTCCCAGCCAGGCAGCTTAGGGGAAGGCCACGTGAGGACACCTCTCCCTTCACAGATACTCCCTCTGCCTCCTCCTTGCCTGTTCTTCCCACTGTTTCCTCTCCCTACCCAGTCTAGTTTGGCTTTGCTAATTCTTCCTTTCCTGCTGTTGCCCCTTGGATGTGGGGTTTGTAGCCAGCGTGAAGAGTCATGGAGGTGGTGTGTGGGTAGAAGGGGGGCAGTAATGTCCAGTTCTGTGTGTCTACCTTTTGGTGTAGCAAAGCAAGAGAAACTACAGAGGAGAAAATAGAGACGTAGGAGTGAGCCACTTGTCCAAAGTAGCTATTCGTTGGAAGAACTGGAATTTGATTCCAGGAGCCCATGGTCCCCAAGCCTGGACTCCATTTCCTCTACCTCCTGGTTCTCCTCATCAGACCCCTCCTCTGAGACTTTCCCTGGAGTCACCAGTGTGTGTGGGGATAAGAGGAGACCAGGATGCCTTTGCATATTATTTGCCTGCACCTGCCAGATATTTAAAGACATTTCTCTCTATATATGTATCAGGTAGGGTTTAATCAGGAAAGCAGATCCACTATAAGTTAGGAGAGAAGAGATTTCTTTTTCTTTTTTCTCCAATTTTTAAAACAATTTCAGTCAGCTAATAAACAGTGTAATATTAGTTTCAGGTGTAGAATTTAGTGATTCATCACAAACATATCATACTCTGTGCTCATCACAAGTGCCCTCCTTAATCCCCATTACCCATTTAACCCATTCCCCACCCCCCCCCCCCGGCCCACCTCCCCTTCAATAACCATCAATTTGTTCTCTGTAGTTAAGAGTCTGTGTCTTGGTTTGCTGGGAGAAGAAATTTCTTAAAGGAATGAGTCTTCATATGATGTGGGAGGTGCTGGGCAGAGTGGGGGGTGTTCTCAATCAATTGAGAAGCTGAGTTGCCTAATGGCCCCATGAATCTGGAGCTGGTGGGAAAGTCCATTGGAAGCCAAGCATCTGGTGATGGCAGGGCCAGCATTCAGGGAAACAACTGATGAGGAGTGGAGGAGGAGCTGGGATCCCAGGACACCTCTGAGACAACCTTGATGGGTGGTGGCCTCTGCTCCACGTCTGCCTCTAAACTAAATTATTGCAATTTCTACCTTTGGCCAACTCTAACTTAGAACCATGTAGGGAAGGGGATTCTGAGTAATGGCTCCAGTGTAACCAAGTTGTCAGTAATGGGACCATTGCCACCATCTATTTTTTTAGTTTATAGTCAGTGTCTTTCATTCCTTCCCACCTGCTTTCACTGACTACAGAGCCTTACACGAGGGACGAGAAGGAGATGAAACCCTTAAGGGCTCTAGAATAATCTTTGGGAGAAGTTCTCTGTAACTGAAATGAAGTGGTTTGCCTTAAAAGGCAAAGTCCCAGTGGCTGGGCCTGCATGGACTTTGCCCTGAGCCGTATAACCAGGGGGAACAAATGCCCCAGTTTGCACCTGTTCCAATTTACATCTGTTGTCCCAGCATAATTATTAATGATGCCTCCTTGTGTTCTAAAGAGTACGTTGGTCTGAATGACAAATTTTACACAGTTCCTTGGCCTTTAGCTCAACCCTGAGTTTGTGGTTGCAGATGAGGAGGTGGTGAGCTGAGGGCAGAGGAAGTTTGATCTCTGAGGGTCCCTTTAATTCCTCACCTCCTGCCCTTGCCTCCCAGTCCTGCCAAGGCTGCCTTGGAGGGTCATATGACTGGGCTGCCACATCACAAGCCCTGTAGCCAGAAGTGGGAGAAAAACAGACTAAATTTCCCTGTTTCCAGTGCTTCCCAGGAATTTCAGGAAAATACCTGCCATGTGTTCCTGTCCTGCCTGTGCCTCCCCAGGCCCCCACACCCAGGTCTGGGGTTTGATCAGCTGAAGGAAACATGGCCAAGGCCCATGTGGCTTAGTGCCTGCCAGCAACTTCAGCTTTTCCTATGCTTACCGACTGTCTGCCCAAGGTCTGAAGCTGTACTTCTATCCCTGGCCATTTTTTTAGCATGTCGCTGTGGGTGAGGGAAATGCCAAGGTGGGTGGGTACTGTGGATACTTGAGGTGTCTCAAGAGCTCCTCTGAACTGCAGGGGATGAGGCTTTTTCCAGGAGGGGTCACATTTTCCCTGGCTGTCTGTGGTGCCTAAGCCCTTGGAGCACAGATGTTTTGGGAAGGTTGCCCCACGGAGGCAGAGTATGGCCAGTAGCTTCTCTGAAGGGGAATGAGCTGAGAGTGGCTTCTCTCTCTGGACAGTACCTCCCCCTCCACCCCTCACTCCACTTTGGAAACTCAGGCACATAGGCCTTATGCAAAGTATAACCACACAAAATCCCAGGTTTGTGTCAGAGCTCCATCCTAGCTGTGTGATTTAATATCAATTATTTAACCTCTCTGAGCCAGGGGAGGGGCTCTTCTTCACATAGTGAACTACCTAACTGCCCTGTCAGTTAGCATTCAGGTTAGTTAAAGGAAGGCCCTGCAGAGTGCCTCGTATATGATTGGTTACCATCTCCTCCTTGCAGCTCAAGGCCATTTACTTAATTCAGTTTCAGTTCACAGAGCTGTATTGAGTCAGACATAGCTCTACCTGACACTTTCTTGGAGAGCTGTGGTTTGATTAAGTCAGCTGTTAATTGAAATTCAAGACTTTCAACATCTATTTCCTTCAGGTCACCAGCTTACCATATTCACTACAGTGAATGGAATGAATGAAGAAATGACTAGCTTTGTTAAAGGTGATAGGTGCCATGGGGAAACAATTAAGATGAACTTTAGTATCAAACCTCATAAGCTTTCCATATCAAGTAGGAGAAGACATTCCTCTAGCTGTTGTAGAAACTATGAAGATTGGGCCCAAATAACATGTTGATTCAAGAAGAGAAAGCTCAGGCTTTGTTTGAGGGAAGGAGGAGGGGATGGGGCCTTGGGCAAGTGACTTAAGTTCTGAGCTCACCCTCCTTCTTTAGAAAACTGGGACCACACTACTTACCTCCCAGGATGATTAGGAATAGTGAGACATTATTTATATAAATCAATCAGCCAGATGCCTGACATAAATAATCACACAGTAGCCACTCTTGACGCTGGCGTTTCTTCTCAGCTTGCTCCAAATGTAGCTCTGCTGTTCTACTCAGCATCCACTAAGTGCTTCCTGCTCATTTCCACTCTGGTGTTCCCTAGGTTACTCTTTATCCTCTGAAAAGCTTTCCATCCACCCTTTCCCCTGACCAGAGTGCTTAAGACCCTAATGGGGTCCCATCTCTCTATGGAGACTTCCTGAGTTCTCTGCCTATCCTCTTGAGTTCCTTCTTCCCCTTGGCATTGATTACACACAGCTTTGGGGTGATGTTTGCCTTCCTAAGTGCAGACATGGTCTTATGCCTCTAGTGAGATGGTTGGGTCCTTGTAGACAGAAGTCTTTCTTTTTTATCCCCTCCTAGTACAAATGCTGGGTCATGCATGCAGTGGTATCTGATGACAACTTACAGAAAGTCAGATGCATCCTCCTCCCTAGTACTGAGCCTTTGTGGGAACACAAACTTGAGAACAGTGGAGTGTTTACTTCACAGATTCTTCTATTTCCCAACAATATCCTCAAGATTGCATCTGTTCTACCCTCCCACCTCATTTCCCAACCTGGAGCTCTAGGCTTGCAGAAATTCAAAAAAAGAAGTGACCTCAGGGTGGGAGGAGGCTGCAGAAGGCTGCATTGCAGCTGAGTTAGGAGCCTGATTTTGGAAATATAAGCATGCTTCCCAGAGGAAGTATTGGTCCCAGAGCAAAGATTCATGGCCACCCTGACCTTCTTTGCCATTTAAGCCTGGTATCTACAAGTAGTTCTTTCTTAGCCAAAAACAAATAAGCATTGGCTTGGGAGGGGTGGCATTTGTGTGTGTGTGTGTGTGTGTGTGTGTGTGTGTGTGCACAGAGAAGGATGAAGAGGAGGGGAAGAGGTGTGGCTAACACTTCATTCAGGTTGAACCCCTACATTTGGATATGCAACCGAAGCAGAGATGTGGGAATTGCAGAAACATGAGTTTTTTTGCTATAACATTCTGTCTTCAAACTAAAAGTTCACTTAGAAGTTCATATATAAAACAAACCAAGGTGGAGCTGCTCTGGGGGAACCCAAGGGTGGGAGGAGAGACCACAGAAGCTTCACCGAGTACACTGTCAAATTACTGGTATCGTGAGCCTCATTCTTCTTACCGAAAAAACAAGGGACACTAGTGTCTTTTTCACTCCTAGCACATGCCTAACATGAGTAGGATGTGACATTCAGTGTCCATTTAAGTTTCATGCCTTTCTATGAGGTTATGCAACAGAAGAAGGTGATAGTTTTGCTTAAGGTTCTGCTCCCTTTTCTGCTCTACCACAAGGCATTTGATCATGATGTCAGATGGACAGAAGGTTCTGAAGACTCAGGAAGTGACAGTGTTAAGTGAGCTGTGTATTCAATAGTGTTGTTTTCATCTAGGGGTGGAGGCTGCAGGATACCCCCGGGAGGGGCTTTTGTGTGTAGCACAGTGTGTGAGGTGGGTGTCTGTGTGAGGCCTGGGTGGGGAGTGAGGCTCCAGGGTGGGGGTGTGCACGTCTTGCTGTGTGTGGTCTTTCTAGCTTCGCAGGCCATGGGAGACTCTGGTTTGGATGTCACTCTCAGTGTTGGAGGCATTTGGGCTGCTTCCAGCAGAGATGGTTGGTGTTGAAGGCTATGGATGATGGCTGCGGGAATGGTACCAGCCTGCCTAGCCTCTGAAGTAGCTGGTTTCCTCCGTATCCCTGGGGGTGGGCAGTGGTGTCACAGACTGTGTGAGAAAGGAGGGCTTCCCAGGGGTGGAGGACAGGACAGCACAGGGTGTAGCCTGGGAGGGGTTGAGGAGGGCAGGCAGGAGTGGGAGTCTTGGGGGATTAAGGAAAGAAGGGCTTGAAAACTGGGATAACGCATTTCTCCAGCACTTGGCTCTCTTTATCTCTTAAAATTAAAGCCAGGCCTCCACTGGAACGTTCCACTTGAGACTCTGCTGGGAAATTAAAAAGATGCTGGAGGGGTGGGTGGTGAGTTGGACTTTTCTGCCTCAGCTGATAGTATGTATGTTGGGATGGGTGACAGAGTATTTTTTTTTTATTCATTCATCAGTTGGTTTTGAGTACCTACTCTGTTCCAAACCCTGGCTTAAGGGATGGGTAAAATAGAAGTCATGATCCCTGCTCTTAAAGAGAGCACAGTCTAGTGAAGGATTCAGACAGATAAACAGATGATGCTATTATTTATCTGGAAAAATATAAATATACATATTGTATATGTATTGATGCATAATATAGTACGAATAACATACATGCTATTATGTGCGTGTATATATCCATACATATTGTATAGTATACCATGTAGTATATATATACACTATTGATATAGTGTATTTGGATATAGATGTACATAGTATAGATACACATACAGGTACTTTGCCTTTGCCCTTCACCCCTACTAACTCAGTAATCCCTGCAACAACTCCATGTTGTCAGTGACATAGCTGGACTTGAACCCAGGCAGTCTTCCCTTAAGGTCTATCTCTTAATTACCCCACCATTCAGCTTTTCAGTGCAGGTCCATATAGGGTGCAACAGGAGAATAGAAATGAGAATATTTAACTCTGCCCCAGGGAGTCAGAGAGGCTTCCCAGAGAACAAGTTGTCTTGGCAAGAGTACTGTTCTGAGATTGTGTCTGCGTCTGTGTTGGGGGTGGAGAGTGCAGAGTGGAAGGTATTCCAAGTGAGGAAATCCAAACTTCCCAGGGTGTTGAAGTGAGTGAGAGCAAGAGACCTCATTTCAGGCCCATCCAGGCCAGGTACAGGAGGCCAGAGCACATCTGAACTACCTAGCCCAAGCCCTCTTACTCCACATGATAGATGGCAGTGTCACGACCCCCCAAACACATGCAGGGTTCCTATCGGCTGACTGTAGTCTAGGCTCCAGGCACTTCTGATGACAACAGTGCTGAATCTAGCCAGTGTGAGAGGGGAGGGTGGGGGGGATTGGAAGTGGTTTATTTCCCAGCTGTCATGCCCATCCCAGCCATCAGCTCTTTGCCAGAGGGGTCAGCACAGTGATGGTGAGGGGGCGTTGAAGGAGCTGTCTATGACATTGCTCAACCCCCGGCACGTGGAGCTGCCTGCCTGGGTCAGCTGGCCATCTGTGTCTTGTTTAGCATCCCCACTCCTGTGAGCCCTGCTCTCTGGCCCATCTGTCCAACTAAAGGGGAGGTTTGCAGGCAGAGGGATGTCAATCTCCTAGTTTTTGCTGTGTTTCTCTAACCAAACAAATGCTTAGGACAAATAAACAGAGTAGGAAGTCTTGGAGAGGTTGTGTCAGGCTTAGCTGAGATGTGCTGCCCTTTTCGAAGGCTGTTTGTGTGTTTGAAGGGACCGGCATCCAGGCTCCAATTGTATCTGATTGTACATTGAGGCCAAGATTCTCAGGGCATCCATATGACAGTATCTAATATTTTTTAATGCTTTACAGTATCAAAGTCCCCACATCACCAGCCAACAAAGAGTTCATGGGAACTTGGCATCCACATTCTTAGATTCTAAATGTAAGTTTTTTTCTTTGCATGATAATCCACCTTGGTACTTTAGTCTAGATAACATTAGAAGTCCCCTTGGAAACTGCCAGCTGTGCCGTGACTGGTTGTATGATTTTAATTGCTTCCTTTAGGAGAATATTCTGGAAGGAAACTCTAGAACAGAGCTTTGAGGGTTTGCTCTGGGGACCATTCCCTACAGTCAGACCTTTACCATCCTGGGACAGAGAATGAGCCTGGCTTGGCAATCAAACGGACTTGGGTTTTGGAGTCTGCTTGTGTTTTACAGGACCCTGATGGATTCTTTCACTCCTCTGGGCCTTAGTTTTCCTCTCAGTGGAGAGTAACAATGCCTTACTCATGGGGTTTCATGAGGATTCACAGGGGAGCATTCAACAACTGTGACCTCCCTTCCCATTTCTCTCCTGGCTTATTGTCTAAGTCTCTTCTGGCAGGAAAACCACATCCAGTTGTTTGGCCCCAGTCTTTTCCCTTTACTTGGCTATCTCCTTTTCAACTTGATCCATATGTGCATCCAGACCTCACGTAGTCACCTACGATGCTGGGCACTTCATTACTGTACAGCCCCCCCCCCCAAACATGCCAAGAAGCATTGGCTAGGTTTGAATGAGATAACCCTATGTAGTGCTGGGAAGGGTGGCTGCCTTGCTGACCTATGCAGTAAATATTAGCTATGACTATTACTGTTGTTCCATGGGATTCATGAGGGACAACTTAAATGGCTCCCAAGAGCTTAGGGCTGGAAGTGAACTTTGTGAACATTCTCCATTACCTCTTTTGACAGATGAGCCATCAGGGGCAGAGTAAGTTCAGATCTGGGGCTGGATCCCAGTATTCACTCTCTCACTCACTCACTCACTCACTCACTTGTTCAACAAACATTTATTGAACATTTACTATGTGCCAAGTACTATAGCAAGTATTGGTATAAGGAGATAAGTAAGACAAAGTGCCAGCTGCCAAAGAGCTCATGATCTTCCTGGGGAGACACACATAAATAGGGTACAACACATGCAGTAAAAGTGCAATAATGGAAGTATGCATGGGGTATTTGGAGAGTGAAGAAAAGCCTCTAATAGACACTGCAGGGGTCAGCAAATACTTCTTGGAGTTGGTGGTACCCGAGCTAAATTTTAAAGAGGTAGAAACTAATCAGGATAAGTGGAGATTTTTGGGTATGGGGCCATGGAGAGCATGTTAGGAATTCCTGGTGAAGGAGAGTAAGAATGCACCATGATGCATTCAGAGAACTATGCATTGAGAGAATCAACAGCTGTTGATTTCTGGAGCCATATCCCATGGAGGAGGGAGATCTTGAACAGGACTTTAGAGAAAAAGAGAAAATTCTATTGGCAGAGTGAAATTTCTCTCTTGAACAGGGCTTTGAGGGCAGAAGCAACAGATTTATGCATGGGGCACAGAAAATGGATTGGAGTGGAGAGGCCTTGGCCAGATGACCATGGTGGAAACTGGTAGGATGGCTTTGAGACCTACTCCCTTTCTCAGATACTTCCCTGTGGGTTATAGAACACTTATATCTCCCAAGTATATATTTGTTGGAAACAGCATTGGAATAAAGGGAGTAAGAAAGGAGAACACTACATGAAACAAGATTACCCATGAGTATGCAGTGAGCGTGGGCTGAGTGTCAGCATGTCCTCTCCCAGAGGGCAGAATGTTGTGTGTTAGGAGCAGAGTCCCACGTTGTGTGTGAGCCCAATACAAACGTAACAGTTTTCTCAGTTACCTGCTCACTGCCCAGAGAGGAGATGGTGTACATCACCAGAGAAAAGGACACTTGACACTTCAGGGGTTAGATGGGTACCTCAAAACCAATAAGGGAGTAGTTTCTGATACATTTTCTGTTATAATTCAGTATTAGTGAGGGTTCTTGGTTGTAAATAAAAGAAGTCAATTTGATTAACTTAGGCATAAAATAAATTTATTTTAAGTATACTTGGTAGCTATTTTTTTTTTTTAGTTTGAGTATATGACACACGATGTGACATTAGTTTCAGGTGTCCAACATAGTGATTCAAGTCTATGGGTTATGTTGTGCTCACTACAAGTATAGCTACCATCTGTCACCTTTGACTATATTCCTAATGCTGTGTCTTTAATTCCTATGACTTATTCATTCCATAACTGAAAGTCTCTATCTCTCACTCCCCTTTATCACCCATTTTGTCCATCTTCACACACCCCTCCCTCCTGGTGACCACCAGCTTGTTCTCTGTATTTATAGGTCTGATTCTGCTTTTTGTTTGTTCATTCATTTGTTTTGTTTTGTTTTTTTTTTAGATTCCACATATAAGTGAAATCATATAGTATTTGTCTTTCCCTTTCTGACTTATTTCACTTAGCATAGCACCCTCTAGGTCCACCTATGTTGTTGCCAATGGCAATATCTCATCCTTCTTTATGGCTAAGTAATATGGTAGCTCTTGAAATCTTTGGGAAGACTAGTGAACCAGTTTGGGGCACATATCAAGAAAGGCAAGACTCTGCCAACTCCTATGGGAGCAATGGGCTTAGGTGGCTGCTTCTGATATCATACTTTTGGACACTACTGCCCCTAGAAACTTGCCATCATGAGAATGGCCTCCCAGTAATCTCTAACTGATTCTTGGCTTTTAACTCAGAGTTAACTTCTGTGTGGAAGCTTCTGATTGCCTACACTTAGATCACATACCCTTTCTCTAGCTGCCAGGGAAGGGGGAAGAGGAACTATGTATTCCCTTTGGCTACCATAAAAAGGAGGCCTATCTTCCACCTAACTCAGCATTTCTTCCCCTAGTTTGGGAGTGTTTGGATTCTGAGTGGCCCCACAAAACAAGTATCTACCATGTTCTTTAGCCTTCCAGGTCTGGTTCTCAAAGGCATTTGCTCTCCAAGGCTGTTCTCCTCTGGCTTCACAGTAATTCTGAGGCCTGAGGAACTAAGGAGTTTTCTTGGTCATACTTGGAGGCATCATCTGTTGAATTCTTGATTGGTATCTCCCAATTCCTTCCCTGAAAATCAGATATCATTTTTCTTTGAGTTTTTGAAAAGGGATGCAATGGCTTAACGATAAATAGGATTCCTTCTTCCTCTGAGGGATTTCTGCCAACAACCTCTTCTTGTCTTATAGTGAGCTCATCAGAGGTAAGCAAGAGGTACAGGACCATGTAGTCTCTCTGATTTTTTCAGCTTTTTTCTCCTTTGATAAGTGGCACAAATCATACTCTCATTGGTTAGACCCAAGTTAAAAAACTAAGAGCCATTGTTTCTTCCTTTTTCCCCCTTTCTTCCCTCCTTTTCTCCCTCCCTCCCTCCTCTCTTTTACCCTTTTTCTTCTTTCCTTATTTTTTCTTCTTCCTCCCCTCCTTCTGTTCTCCCTTTCTCCTCCCTCTCTCCTTCCTTCCTTCCTTCCTTCCTTCCTTCCTTCCTTCCTTCCTTCCTTTCTCTTCTTTCTTTCTTTCTTTCTTTCTTTCTTTCTTTCTTTCTTTCTTCTTTCTTTCTTTCTTCTTTCTTTCTTTCTCTTTTTTTCTTCCTTCTCCCTGATTATCTAATTTGGGTTTTCTTGGAACCTATCTGTCTATGGATTTACCTACTAGAATCAGAGGGGATGGTTGAGGAATCTGCATGGATATGTGAGTTTTGAGCCTCTTTGAAATTCCAATGACATTTGTCCTGATTTACTATAATGAAAAAATTTGGCTCTAGCCATAATATGGGCTGGGAAAGTTCATCTTGTTTGAAAGGGCCAGCTTGTGATTTGTTAGAGTACTGGGATGATACAGGGAGGGGTCAGTACAGAACTTTTGCTTTGCTTCCTTCTCTTTCTTGCTCCCTGATTTTGTTTGTTACTTCCTAGTCCTGACACTGGAGAATGAAAGAAGAAGGAAAAAGAGGTGTATAACTTTCCCTAAGGAGTTACATCTTATGAGCTCTCCAGAAAAAGTTTTCATGTGGATGGCTAAAGATGTGGTATGTTAGAATGAAGCCAACACATAGTTTATTATCCATGTCTTTCTGCTGCCCACCAAATATTCTTCCTGTTCATGTTATTTCTTCATTAGGTCTAGGAACCTTGCTGAAGTCTGCATGACCATGGAGTTCTTAAGAAAACCCAGTGGACTTTTTACCAGCAGAAACTATGGCTGTTCCAAATGCAAGGAAATAATTTCTTGAGTGTCCCAAATTTCTCCAGAGGTCAGAGTTAAGACTCTTACTTCCAGGACTTTATGGAATCAAACTTGCCTGATAGGGATTAAGAGAGGAAGGGTAACCCCTTCCTTCCCATTTTAACAGATCACACTCTCAAGGTGAATCCAACTGGAGGAGTAGAATTTGGGGAGGCTATGGTTGTTGAATCACTAGAGTATTGGCATTATGGGAGAATTTTCTGGTCACTTGAAGACCAGAACTATAATTTAAGTTTCAGCTCAAGACTTGGTAGGTTACACAGTGCCCAGAGTTTAAAGCCCTATTACCATGTGTAACTTTGTAACTTCAATGTCACAGGCAGATGGCATTATTAACTAGTAATTCTTCATGACCTTTAACTCTGCTTTTCCTCCTTTCTCTTCCTCTCTCCTCTTCCCTGGGGGACAGTGACTCAAAGCCACATTCCTTCATTATCACACTTCCTTCTGTAGACTGAACAGGCCCATTCCAGGACACTGATCTGTGTGAAAGCTCTCCAGGGCTGGTGGGAATGCTGCTTTCAGAATCTGACTTGTTTCAGAAGCTTATCTTCTGGCACTTGCTCTTCCAGAGAAAAAGGCTTAGGCGGGAGGATAAAGGAGACTATAGAAGTGTATGTGAATGGAGCATTATATGCAGACTCACAGCTCATTGCAGGGTTAAGAGAGAATGAAACGGATGTCACCTAAACCCCTTAGAGGATTTGTAAGAGATAAATGAATATGTGCAGTTTACCTTTTACCTACACACTCAGGGTCATTTGTCACAGCTCTTTGATTACCTACTTTGGGTCTAATTAGCTCTAATTTGGTTCTTTACCAGGCACAATAACTATCTGCTGCAGCTACCCTCTAAATGGGAGCTGTGCATTGAGTATTTTCACTGGAGAAGGATGGGGGGCAAGCTAAGTATCATGGCTGATATCTTTGTTTGATGTTAAAGACTTAGTGAGGGATAGAGGTAGCTGTATTTGTGGGTATATACACATGTGAATATGTGTGAGAGGCAGTGTTTGTTGGGTCCTCACATTTGCTTCAGACGGATGCCTGGGTTTGAGGCTGGGGGATGGTGAATGCAGGGGTGGAGGAAAGGGAGAGGGAGGGTGGGTGAGATAAGCTAAGGGAGTGGAATAGCTGTAATAAGAATTGGGGAGGCATGTGAAATGTGGGTGGCATGAGAATTGATTTTATGGCTGGATAGAGTTTGAAAATTTTTGGCTAAATTAAAGGGATAATTTTTTATGCTAAAGAGATGATTTTATTTTTTTTTTCTCTTCTTTGGTTCTTTTTATGTAATAATTTGCCAACCCCCCCTCAAAAAAATTCCTCAAATGGGTTCAAGGTGAAGAAAGCACAATTGAGCTCCGTGGGAAGGAGCTGCCACAGGAGGAGAGGGGGTTCAGCTGGTTAGAAAACATGCCTTTGGGCTGTTGTCTTCCTCCCCTGCCAGGGGACCAGACACTTGCCCACCCATTTGGAAAAGCTGTTCTTTATCTTTATCTTTTTTTTTTTTTTTTTTTTTTTTTGCATTTTCTTTCCCCCTTTTTAACTGTGTCCAATCAAATTGGCACAGATGAGTCTTGGGAAAACCAGTTGGAGCCATCCCATTACTCCTGCCTATCAAATTCTGTGATTTCTGCTTCCTGTCCCATCCTGTCTTTTGACCCCAACTCACCCTGCCTCTACTGATGTCTGCTTTACCCTCCTCTTATGGTGTGTCTAACTCTGCCCATATGTTTTGGTATTAGGGGTGGGGGTGGTAACTTTGTGAGAGGTGTAACAAAACTATTAAGAGAAAGGAACACATTTTGCCAACATCATTAGCCATTTGGAGCCTCACTTTCTCCATTTTGCAGATACAGAATACTGATATATGGGGAGAAAAAATAAATTGCATGGTTGCTTTCACAAATGAGTTAAAGTGATGAGTATGGCTTTTTGATTCCTTGTTTGATTCTTTGAACACTTCTTTTTCTTACCTATTAAAAATTTTTTTTTAATGTTTATTTATTTTTGAGACAGAGACAGAACATGATCAGGGGAGGGGCAGAGAAAGAGGGAGACGCAGAATCTGAAGCAGGCTCCAGGCTCCGAGCTGTCAGCACAGAGCCCGACGTGGGGCTCGAACCCACAGACCGTGATATCATGACCTGAGCTGAAGTCGGACACTCAACTACTGAGCCACCTAGGTGCTCCCATCCCCCCATTTTTTTTAATGTTTATTTTTGAGAGAGAGTGAGAGACAGAGAACATGAATCAGGGAGGGGCAGAGAGAAGGAGACACAGAATCCAAAGCAGGCTCCAGGCTCTTAGCTGTCAGCACAGAGCCTGACCTGGGGCTTGAACTCGTGAACCACAAGATCCTGACCTGAGCTGAAGTCAGATGCTCAACTGACTGAGCCACCCAGGCACCCCTCTTACCCAGTTTTTAAATCCTGAGTTGGATCATAGAGTTCTATAATTGAAGGAATCCTTAAAGAACATTGACATTGGGTGAGGTCCTCAAATAGTGCTCTTGGAAGCCCCTTTTACCCAGTCTGTTTCATTTAGAACAGTTCTATGCCTACTGATTTTGTATCTTGAGCTTTGGCAAATTGGAAACTCCTTGGATATATTCCATGTACCTTCCTCTATTTTTTATTTTTATTTTTTCTTTGTTTATTTATTTTTAAGAGGGGGAGAGAGACAGAGTGCAAGCGGGGGAGGGGCAGAGAGAGAGGAAGACACAGAATCTGAAGCAGGCTCCAGGCTCTGAGCTGTCAGCACAGAGCCAGATGCAGGGCTCAAACTCAGGAATCACGAGATCATGATCTGAGCCAAAGTCGGACGCTCAACCGACTGAGCCATCCAGGTGCACCAACCTTCCTCTATTTAAGAAATGAATAAAATGAGCCAGACAATAAAGAATAAAGGAAGAAAATGTCTTCAATGAAGAGCTCTACTTACTTGCAATGTGCCCATTACTTAAATGAAAACACACACACACACACACACACACACACGCAAAACAAAGCCCAAATATTTCAATATTTATCAAGACAAGTGGAAATGCTTTACATAATCCTTAGTGGGGGAGGGAACCATGTGAAGTATTTATTAAAAGTGCTTTTTTTTTTTTTTTTTTTGGCAGGGTGGGAGAATAGTGTTGTCATTGTAAATGACCATGGCATGGAACCATCTTCATTTTTTAAAAAAGGTTATTTATTGTGAGAGAGAGCGTGGGGGGGGGGGGGGAGAGAATCCCAAGTAGGCTCTGCACTGTCAGTGCAGAGCCGGACCCAGGGCTAGAACTCATGAACCATGTGATCATGACCTGAGCTGAAATCAAGCTTAACAGTCAGCCACCCAGGTGCCCCTGGATAATCTTTATTTTTGTGTCTTAAAAGTGTAGATGGTGGTGACATAGTGTCAAGAGAAAAGGTTCAAATGTTGAATAACAATGCTAAAGCTGCTGATAAAATTTCTTCTTGGTTGGGGACAAGTGATTTTCTTTGGGTATTGAAAGTAACAGAGTTTGGAATGACAAACTGGTGAAGGAAGAGCTTAAAGATAACTGTGGTGGTCTATTTTCATCATCATTACTCCTCTGCTACAATACCTGGCATGTTGCAATCCTAAACTGAAAGATCTTGCTTGACCTCTGAGGAGCTGGGTGGCCACAAGGAAAACAAAACCAGAAAGTCAGAAAACCCAACTTAGAGCTCATCTATGCAATTATGCAATTAAATCTGATTTTAAGGTATCCTAATATTTCGCTTGCCTAAATATTCCTTTCTTGGGTGATGGTTTGAAAGATAATCAAGAATCTTTTAGACTCTAGATCTCCAGACACAAAACCATCATTCTTTTCATCCATTCCACCTAAATTTATTGGAATATAGGAATCTTTTGATCATTGAATGTGGAGGAGTCACACAGATCATCTAGTTCAATAATTTCAAAACTATTCTCCAAGGAAAAAGAAAAGAGAGAGAGAGAGAGAATGAGAATTGAATAAGGAGTAGGGGGTATGATCCTAAGTGGGAGTCTTTGGCCTGCTTCAATCAGAGAATCTATGTGTTTGGCCATTCACATCAAAAAAGGCTGATAGAGCTTTAGAAACTGTAGTCACTGATAAAGGAGATTTTATTTTGCTTAAATCATGCTTTTCAAGCTTTTTATTCAGCGATGGATTTTTCTACATAAAATCTTCTGATTATATATACAGATGTATATATTATTATTTACAATATTTATGTTATATATTATAAAATATATGTTATAGAAATAGACAAAATAGATAAAACCAGAAAGAATCGTATTGAATAATAAGTGGAGGGCCCAGCCCTACCAGCTTGGCCTTCTTGGTCTTCTGAGATATTTTCATGCAATTTAGGATTTCAGGGGCACAGAATGGAAACTACTACCCTAGACAACAGATATGCACCTAAAAGTTATGTGTAAGTGGAATCTTTGTAGATGAGATAACATCTCATTTGCCCACAGGTATCTTCTATGCATTTAGCTAAGGCAGAACAACTGTAAGGAGACCACATGCATCAAGTATGTTAGAGAGATTGCAGAGTTACATCTCTAATGAAGCAGCATAACTTTAGCCCCTTGACAAGCACATGTGGCAGGTAGGCCAGGCCAATTATGATTATCAGACGGCTGGGAATGGTCCATGATGAAGCTCATTGTGAAAGGGGTGAGAGCCCCAAATGAAAGACAAAGAAGCCAAGCTGAACATAACTCCAGGTACCCAACTAGTGGTAGCTCCAACAAATCCCAAGGAAACTTGTCTTGGTTTATACACAACATGGAAAGACTTCAGGTAACCAAGTTCATTTTCTAACAAGGGGTCCAGTGATCTGCTGTCTTAGTACTGACTCCTGCTCTGGCTCCTCCACTGACCCCAACACAGTACACTACCTACATGGCAGGTAGGCAATGGCATCATTCCACCCCATGAATTGCTGGGGCCACCCGGGTTAGCTGGCCTCCTTTGTCCTATTTGTATGTGGAAATTGGGATTTGCTGAATGACCTGGGATAAGGCATGGGGCGGAAAGTCACAAGAAGATGGTAAGATTATATAAGGCAGAGGTTAAAGAAAGCATTTAGTTCTGGGTGGGGACGAGTAATGAAATTAAAAATTTTTAAATCTAACTATAAGATTTTCTTAATGAAAACCACCTAAAGAGACTTTATGGCTAATCTAATTGTTGATTTTTGCTCTAGGGGAGTCTTTGAACACCTCAGGTTGTCAGCAGTCACATCTGTACAAGAGGCTACTGGAAATGTGTCACCTTTCAGAAGATGCTGTTTCAAACCCCACCTCCATGTTTGGGTGGTTGGGTCTTTTGCTCTGAATCATCTGCTTTTTGGCATAGCCATCTAACAACTTATATATGACTTATTCAGTGTTTGGTTGTAAGTAGGGGTAAAGACTGTGATTTAAGAATAAACTTTTTCTCTGTAGGAAGCCAAAAGACTGGTGGCATAATGATCCTGGCCCAGGGCCTCTTCAGCTTAATTAATTCTAATGACAAATATTTACCGTGCATTGAACATATCAGGCAATGCTCTGATTGAGATGATCTAATATGGTAATGGTGAGCAGGTTTGAAAAATTAATGATTTAAAAATGTAGTTACCAGTCTAAGGTTCTGGAGGCACAGTGCCAGGCATTATTCCTGCACAAAAACCATTCTTGGCTGTGGGGAGACTTGTCAGCAATGGTGGGTTGGCCATTTCCCTTCTTTTCCATAGTTGGGGGGAGGGAGACAGTTCTTGGCCCTGTGCCAGTATATAATGCTAATGGCAGGCTCCCATATCTCCTGGGTGGGCCTGCTTCTTTTGTTACAAGTCTGTCCCCAAACCCAGACTACTCCTGAACTCAGATTGGAGAATACTCCCAAGGGCTGTGCGGTGGGGTAGGCAAGCTGGTGGAAGTCCTCTGGTCTTATTTGTTCCGCTTCCCTTCAGCCCTCAGCACTAATTCGTTTGTTTGTATTTGGGGAAAAAAAATCTCTCATAATTGTCTATCTTTTATTTCCTGGAATTTGACATGAAAGCTGTCATTGTTTTGGTTAGTGACCTCCAAAGGAATAAACCATCTGAGCAATAAGGACAGCAACAATTCTCCATGGTATGGGTTTCAAACAGTTTGACTTTTAAGTCTGGGTGTCCATTCTGTTAGAATTGAATGTGTAGTGAATTGGGGGTGGGCATAAGACGGGGGGATGTATTTATTTTTAAACTCCTTTGGCTGTAATGAAAACCAGCTGCTTCTCCAACAAGTGCATTACTTTTCCCAAAGAGAGCCTCATAGACAAGCTAAAGCTATGGGGGTTTCATGTGTTTTGACTTTTCCTAATTTAATCAGCTTGCACTTTACCCTTTATCTTCTGTCCTATATGGTGGATTGATTGATGCCTTCTTTTCTGACTCCTTCTGTACTAGTGGCACCCATTGGCACATTTAGTTTGTTGAGGACAGATGTGAGACCTCCCCATCACTGACTCATGGGGGCAGAAATGGTCGATCCCCTCCTGAGGAGGTAGATCCCCCTCCATTCAGTTTGAGTATGGGTGAGATGCATTGTCTGCCTGCTGCATGTAACTCCAGCTCCAGGTCCATACAATTTTTGGGTGTCAGGAGAACATTCCCTTCACATGTGCCATTCCATTAGGCATCTCCAGTCACCTTTTCCCCAGAAAAGTAGCACCAAATTAAAAATCTCACTTCAGTTTATAGGCTGATGAGTAGGAGGGCTTGGAGAACAGGAAATGCAGTGGGGCAGAGAGCAAGACAGCAGATAGTGTTGAGCTGGCCACCTCTATTCGTTTGGCCACATGAGAATGTGGAAGAATGATTTAGTAGGTGCTTCCTTCACCTTGTGTGGATGATGCAGGCAGATGATGGAATGTACCTTTTTTTTTTTTCCTGTAACAAAGAGCTTTTGGCGGGGGCGCTTCCCAGTTATTAAAAATGGGGCAATGAGGTGAGCTATAAATACAAGAGTCTGTGTAGGAAAATCCAGAAGTAAGGAAGGGAAAATAAGATGGAGTGAACACTGCTGGAGATAAAGAAAAGATTAAAACTAAGTGAATAGATGAGTAAAGAAGGGTTGTTGAGATTGAGTGGGAGAGACAGTTCAAAAAGACAAGTAAAATATCAGTAATGGAGTCAAAGAACACAAGAGTGACTTTGTGCCCTTCCTCTCCCTGCTCTAGAAAGAGAGAGGGTTGGGGGAAGGGAAACTGGGGAGATTGGATTTATAGGTCAATGGAAGAAATGGCAATAATGAAAATAAGGAGCTCAGGGATTTTTAGGTCATTGGACACCCCTGAAACTATGGGTAATGTGCGTTTCAGAAAGATTTGGGCAAATTTCCGCAGAGCCAATTCAGAGAACATGATATAGTGTGTCTTGACTCTTTATGGAGGGACATGCTCTGTAGGACCAGAGAAATGCACACAGCTGGGTCTTTACAGCTATATCTAGTTTCCATGTAGTCCTCTTTCTTTTCTGGTTCCCATAACACTTGTCTGTGTTCAAATATATTTAGCTTTTGATTCTATTCAGCACAGCGAATTGCTTCTATTATTCACTCAGTTTGTTTTAGTATATTTTGTCATTTCTCACAAGACTGTGAGATTCTTAGAGACAAGGAGAGTGCTTTATTTTTCTTTTATACTATTCATAGCCTTGTAGAGTGGTGAGCAAATGGTAGGTCTTTCATTCCTTTGTTTGTTCATTTATTCCTTCCCTCCTCCTTCCCTTTCTCTCTCCCTCTCTTCCTTCCTTCTAATGTTTATCAAAAACTTACTATGTGACATGCCCTATTCTAGGCCCTTAGTATGAGACACTAGAGCAGAGGTCTGCGCAATGGCAGGGATCTCTGGGGGAGGAGTGTTCCAGGTATAGGGAACAGTAAGGTCCTGAGGAGAAAGTTGTCTAGTGTACGTGTGTGTGGGATAGCAAGGAGGCTGGAGGGCTGGAGTAGACTCTGGAGGGGCATATGGGGTCAGAGAGGAAACCAGAGCCTGGTCCAAATAGGATCCTACAACCAGAGTAAATAAGTATACATGTTGGCTTCTATTCTGGGCAAGATGGAGAGCTCTTGTGTGGAGAGTAGACTGAGTGGCAAGGGTGGAAGTTGTGAGGCCATAGGGGCTATTGCAATAGTTGAGGTAGGAATGGTGGTGGCTGGGATCAGGGTGGTAGTGGCTGACATGAGAGAAATGATTGGATTCTGGATCTTTTGGAAGATGGAGTTGACAACATTTGATAATGGGTTTGATGTGGGGAATGACAGAAATAGAAGGAGTAAGGATCACTCAAGGTTTTAGTCCTTGTCAGATGTGTGCATAGCTTGAGTTGAGTGGCTCTGGACAAGTTGTTGAACAATGGAAGCCTGAAAATGAGCCTGGGCCTCAGTTTCCTCAGTGTCTCATCTTGAATGATGAATGATGGTTGCCAACCATACTTTAGGTCCAGATAAGGATGACATAAGTGAGGTTCAGGATAAGTTATTCATTCAGTCTACAAATAGTTACAGAGTATCTATTATGGCATGGCTTTGGCTGGTGTTTTAGGTTATCCAGCCTGAATCTATCATTGTTTTGGGACCTCAACTCATTCTGAATTCAAAAAAATCCAATCCAGTTTTACTTCAGTGTTATTGTAAGCTTGTCTATGCCCTGTAAACAGACTTTATTTTTCAGAGCCGTGTGAGGTTCACAGCACAATTGAAAAGAATGTACAGAGATTTCCCTATATACCCCTTGCTCCCACCTGCACACAGCCTCCACTATTATCAATATCTTGCACCAGAGTGGTGCATGTGTTACAATCAATGAGCTTATACTGACACATCATTATCATCCAAAATCCATAGTTTACATTAGGGTTTATTCTTGGTGTTGTACATTCTATGAATTTTGACAAATGATGTGGATTCACCATCATACTACCATACAGAATAGTTTCATTACCTTAAAAATCCTCTGAATGATTTCATCCCTCCTTCCCTCCCTCATACTCTCCTACCCCCTAGAAACCACTGATCTTTTTATTGTCCCTGTAGTTTTGCCTTTTTCCAGAATGCCAGATAGTTGGAATCATAATATGTAGCCTTTTCAGATTAGCCTTTTTGCTTAGTAATATGAATTTGTTTCCTTCGTGTGTTTTCATGGCTTTATGCTTCATTTCTTTTTAGTGCTGAATAATATTCCTTTGTTTGGAGGTACCGTGGTTTATTTACCCACTCACCTACTAAAGGACATTTAAATTGCTTCCAAGTTTTGGCAATTATGAATAAATTGTCTATAAATATCAGTATGCATGTTTTGTGTGGACATAAGTTTTCAACTCCTTTAGGTAAGTACCAAAAAGCATAATTGCTGGACCATAGGTATATTAAGAGTATGTTTAGTTTTGTAAGAAACTGCCAGGGGTGGGAGTGGGAAAATTGGATGAAGTTGGCAAAATATACAAACATCCAGTTATAAGATAAGCAAATACTGGGAATATAATACACAGCATAAAATTATAGTTAACATTGCTATATCATGTATTTGAAAGTTGCTAAGAGAGTAGATTCTCATCATAAGGATGTATCTGTATGTGATGATTAATGTTAACTACCTTTATTGTGGCAATCATTTTACAATATATGTAAGTCATGTTATGCTGTACATCTAATCTTATACAGTGTTGTATAAGCCAATTATATCTCAGTATAACTGAAAGAAAAAAAAGAAGAAATTGCCAAACTATCTTCCAAAGCAGCTGTACCATTTTGCATTCTCACCAGCAATGAGTGAGAGTTCCTGTTGTTCCACATCCTTCCCAGCATTGGGTATTGTCTGTATTTTGGATTTTGGTCATTTTAATGGATATGTAGTGGTGTCTCATTGTTGTAAATTTTGGTTCCCTAATGCTATACTTATTTTCCATTTGCATATCTTCCTTGATTAGGTGTCTGTTCAGGTCTTTTGCCCATTTTTAAATCAGGTTGTTCATTTTCTTACTGTTAAATTTTAAGAGTTCATTTTATATTTTGGATAACAGCCGTTTATCAGACATGTCTTTTGCAAAGATTTTCTCCTAGTCTGTGTCTTGTTTTCTCATTCTCTTGACAGTGTCTTTCATAAGGAGAAGTTTTTAATTGTAATGATGTTCAACTTATCGATTATTTTTTCATTGATTATGCCTTTGATGCTGTATCTAAAATTCTAAATCCAAGCTCCCTAGATATTTTCCTATGTTATCTTCTGGGAGTGTTGTTGTTTTGCATTTGTTCAGTGCTTTAAAAACTTTATATTGCTTCTGAAACTTTCCACTCATTTTCCCCAATACCCCCCACCTCTTTACCTCTTCTTTAATACCCTCTCACTCAAGTAAAAAACAGATTATATCACAACTCCCAACACACTGACATTCTTTTTTTATTAAAAATTGTTTTTAACATTTATTTATTTTTGAGAGACAGAGAGACAGAGCATGAGCAGGGGAGGGGGAAAGAGAGAGGGAGATACAGAATCTGAAGGGGACTCCAGGCTCTGAGCTGTTGTTAGCACAGAGCCTGACATGGGGCTTGAACTCAGGAACTGCGAGACCATGACCTGAGCTCAAGTTGGACGCTTAACCGACTGAGCCATCCAGGTGCCCACAGACTGAAATTCTTATACACAAAAGAGGTAAAGGGAGATTATTTAACTTCTAGTTAAGTCTTCTGGAAGATCCTCGGATCTTGGCTATTTTATATGTGCCCGCTGTCCATGCCTGTCTTCCACAAACCCCCACCCAATATTTTACCCTTGGCTTCTTTCCCATTCTGTCTGAGTCAAGAATAGGTTAAGATAGAATTGGCTTTTGGACTCTTTTGATGAAGGCTTCTTTCTGTTGACAAAGTTCTGGGAATAAAGACTATTGAGTTGACTGGTATATTATGTTCCAGTGAAAAATTCTAATACTGACAGCAGTAGTTCCACAAAAATCCCCAACCCACTTGCACCTATACTAAGATTATGGGTTGTACCCAGGTGATCTCAGAATCATTTTGATCCAGTTTGTATCTAGTACTGATTGCCAATTGTTTCAAAATCCTGTGCTGACTTCATAACCACCCCACACCCCCCAAATTTGGCTTTCATTCCTGGTTGCCTTTATTTTTGGCTTTGCTTTTGCTAATGCTGTGCACAAACCCTTTTCTAGGATTCCACAGGTTGAACTTTGGCTCTTGTAGTTAAGTTGCCTGTTACGCACCATGAACCCAAGGAACCAGAAACCGAGAAGTGTAATCATGGAAAACTTCTGAAGAACTAGATATTCATCCTCCTAAAGCAAAGTTTAAGGCTGGTTTAGAGATCTGATAACTGCTTTACCATTCAGCCCAAAGGTGGCCATGGCTGGGGCAGAAGCTGGTCCATGCTTAGCTGAAAAGATTGGGTTGGGGAGGAATTATGGCATCAGCCAAGTTGGGGTGAAGGCAGCACTTTGGAGGAACACTGTCCTGCCAGCAAGTTTCTTAGAGAAAGGGCTATAAATAACATTGTGAAGTATTATTAGAAAGGATTGTTAAAACAGTAAGGTGCACATGATTAATTTATGAGCAGATAGGAATAGGAAAGATGGAGGATAGAGCGTGATGGATGTTGCTCAACAATAACATTAGAGCAGGTAAAAGAAACATCCATGGAGAATGGAGAAGGAGCAGAGGATAGAGAGGAACAAATGTGTGTCAGAGAAGGTTTTCCAGACTGGTTCCATCATAATCACCAGAGAGCTTAAGAATTTACCTCAAAGATTCTGACAGAGTGGGTTTGGGTTAGGACCCAGGAATCTGTTTTCAAAAACAGAGTCCCACACCCCAATTCCCAGGTGAGGCTGATTAATGTTTAGATTTATGTAGTCATTGGTTTAGACAAGCAGTAGGCAAACTATAGCACCTGGGTCAAACCCAACTTGCAGCAACCCTGTTTAACAGCCCAGAGCTAAGAATGTTTTTTACATTTTTAAAGCATTATTTAAAAAAAGCAAAAAGAAGATAGGACAAAGTTGTAAGTGGCGTGTAAAGCCTAAGATATTTTCTTGCCCTTTACAGAAAATGTTTGCCTACCTCTGGTTTAGTAGGGAATAAATAAATAGGATGTTACAGCTGGTGAAGAAGTAATGAGATCTGCAAGACTTCTACAATGAGTTACTCTCCCTACAGGCAAGGGGACATTTGCTTTCAGTGTGGTTCTTATTGGAATTGATGCACTATCATTTTTTCAACTCCTACTTGGTGTCAGGTGCTATCAGGTGTGTTATATTTGCACAAACATATTAAGGTTATCGATAAGGAAGGGACCACATTGGGTGGCCCATTAAGGGGGTACTTAAAACTATTTCAACTCCTCCTTTGTTTAGCTAGGGGAGGAGCAGAGCAGAACTTGGAAGCTCAGGGAACACACTCCCAGTTATACAAATATAAGGCACTTACGTAAGCATGTATTATAATGAGATAAGGATGTGACTACAGTTTTTTTCCTTTATAATTCTTATTTTTATTTATTTAAAATTTTTTTTGATTGTTTTTAATTTAATTTTTTATTTTTAAAAATTTATATCCAAATTAGTTAGCATATAGTTGACTGCAGTTTTTGAAAAATGGCTTTGCAAATGCTGTCTTACCTCTTGATATATGAATTGGCCCAGTAGGGAGAGGGAATACAGGGAGATGGGGCAAGGATATGAAGAAAGTGGATCACTTTGGGAAAAGATCTAATCCCAGGGATTTCTTGGAAAGGAAGGGCCCAAACTCAAGACCAGTCACCCGAACTCAAGACAAAGGCTCAGGCTTGTGGGCAAGGACTGTTTTTTATATGGTATGTGCCCCTTGTACCTCATACTCCTGCCTAAGGATCACCAATAGGAGAGCAACAGCTGAGGATGGAGTGTGACTGAAGATCTATAGCATTGGTGTCTGTGTGGTGTTCCCTAGGTAATGCTATTGAGAAATCCATCCTGGCTCTAGGGACAAGCACAGCCTTTTCAGAGCAATACGCTGGGAAAGAGATGGGCCATTTGGTTGAGGACAGAGCACTTTGGATTGAGTGAAACTTGGGAGTTTCTGGAAAACTCGTGGACAAAATAACTGTGTGAGAGAGAGATGCTAGGCTTGAACAACTTGCCAAAAAACCCATAAAGCAAGATATCTTTTTTACCTTCAGTTTATATAGATGAGTTGCACACATTATTTCATTTATTCCCATATAAATGTGGGAAGGGAGCCATAGAGAAGTGAAGCAACTGACCCAAAGTGAGCACTGAGTGGGGGGTCAGAATCCCAACCCAGTCCTGCGTGATTCCAAAGCTACTTTCTTTCCACATGACCCCATTGCCTCTGGCAGAGTCATGCATTATTAACGAGGTCCTACAGGTAAGAAATCACTTTCAAACAAGAAAACTGAGACACAGAGAAATGAAGCCACTTGTTCAAGGTTGTTCAACTAATTACTAGGATTTCAATAGACCTGCTTCCAAAATAGGGAGATCTGGGTTTCCATAAACCTCTAAGAACTTCTTATCAAAGGAATTGAGAATGTCAAATGGAGTATGTTGAAGCCTGTAGGTACAAAGGAGCATTGAGGGAAAGGGGAGCTTTGCAGAATGAGCACATTTCACTTTCCTTAATGACCTGCCAGCTGATGCCCACTTTGAAAGGGCTTTTAGAAAGCAGGAAGGTCTGAGTGGCTTTTGGCAGTTTTCCTCTGGAGAGTACCTATTTATTTATTTATGAGCTCTTTAAACATTAACTTGGCTAGTCTAAAGCAATCACTCCAAAATTTGGAGTTCATGGACTTAGGTCAGATATAGGAAAAGTCCTCTCCACCCAATCAGTACCCCAAGAGGGCATGAATCTAGGTTGATGCCCATTGTGGGCACTTGTGACCTGGCTACCCTGACTTCTCAAATAGCTCAGCTACTCATGGCAGTGGAAGAGATGCCAAAGAAGGGGCTTGAAATCAACCAAATTGTCAAGTTCACATCCCACTGCTCCATCTGAGAAGCTGCTGTGCCCCAAGAGCAGAGCCCAAAGCCTAAGATGTCTGCAAACCAGGGAGCTTTCAGAGCACTGTGGGTATAGCCCAGGCTTTCTCACCTGAGCAGCTTCCTGATGCGTTTCATGGAGAATTCCTGTTAAACTTCAATTTCTGAAGGTGGTATGAAGTCGTGCCTGGCCCAAAGAAGGTGGAATGCCTGGAGAAATTTATGAAATGTTCCTTGATGATGGTTAAGCACAGAATCTAATCATTTCTCAGGGGTAGTTTAGGCAACACCCTTCATGGAGGTGGAAAAAGGAATGGGGGACCTCTTGAATCTCTTGTCTCTGAGAGATCAAAATTTTGCCTGTAAGAGCTAACTGAGCAGAATGTCATTTAAATGTGACAGGAATTGAGTTGGGGCAACCAGCCCAGATGGGGACAATCAGGCTGTGATCTGGTCCTCAAATTATTAAGAGTTGGCTCTGTTTTCAGATTCACCTTCCTGGCCTAGTTAGTATGAACATGAGTAAGAGGTACAGATGGACAGACAGGATACTTTTTGCCTTCTCTTCTAGTGTGGCCCATATCTGTAGTCAGAAAAGACAAATATTGTGGGCCTAGCCTATTCATTCACAAAGGGATGGTTATTTCTCTGCAGGTTAGAAGGTTAGAACTATGGAGAGACTTTAAAATTTTTCTTGCTTGAAGTCCTTGTTTTTAGGGGAAGAAAATAAAGCACAGAGAGGAGATATGATTAACTCAAGGCCAATGCAGAACAGAAGGAGCAAGGTTGAACCAGTCCCCTGGCCTTCCGAGTCTCAGAAAAGAATCAGAAAAGAGAAGAAAGCCAATGTTCTCTCTTCTCAGTTTTCTTAACTGTGATGTCAGAGAGTCAGAAAGAAAGTTGACATCTTAAGTCCCAGCCATTTCTAATATTCTCTGCTAAATGGTTTCACTATAGGAAAATATTGACTGAAGCTGGGTCCCTGAGAGGCAGTTGCAGATAGTTTGATATTTTACACAGTAATGCCTTTATTTAGAAAGTGTATCATTGATTGCCAGTAGTTTTATGATCTTCTGTACTATCTCCCACTGCCTTTCTGAAATAGGGATATCATATTTAAATCCACAGTCTATAGCAAAAGGAGGGAGGAGCCTCAGTAACCCATTCATTCAAAAAACTTTATAGAGCTTCCATTGGGGTATAACGAAGAACACAGCCATTAAGTCCTCATGGTGTTTATAGAACCAGATATTTGTGGAGAACATATACGGACTTAATTTTCTTGCTCTTTCTCTCACTTTTCAGTTGGTGAGAAACAGAAACACAGAAAAGGCATTCTCAGAGAGGTGGGGAGAGAGGGAGGGGAAGCAGAGGAGAGAGAGAATGAGGCATATAAGAAGGAGAAAGGGAGAGAATATCTCCCAAAGGATGTTTGCAGAGAGGGAAATATTTGGCGGCTGCTTCTTCTTTTTAAAAATTAATTGTGGTTAGCTGAACTGTATCAAACTCCTTTAACTCTCTCAACTGCAGACTTTTCCACTTTCCGGTAAACTTGAGTTGCTATGGTGAGAGAGTGGCCTGGGACAAGTCAAACGTAAAACATTGGAAACAACACCCCAACGCCGTGCAACATATTGAATAATTAGAATGACCTGCCATGTGTTTCCCATTCCTTGCTATGAGTCGATTGCCTTATGATTTATCACCTGTTTTTCTAAGCAAAGCTTGAGCCCTCGTTCTCAGTTCCTCTTTCTTGAATGTGTTAAGAATGGTTGGGGGCACAGAAGGTAAGGAGAGTAGACAAATGTGTAAATGCACTGTTTTTCCTTCAGAAAGTTTTCTTAGACCCTCTGGCCATGTGGTATCTGTCCCCTCATATCACTCTCCCCCTTTGTACCACTAATGTAACACTTTTCACTTCTAGTACCTCTCAGGGATTAGTAGAACTAACTTGTAAAATATTGCTCTGAAGTCCACATCCAAACCACTCACTCTGCTTACATGGCACCCAGGCTTCACAAAGCACCTTCGCATTTCATTTCATCCCATCTTCCCAATAACCTTGAGCAGTAGAAACAGCCAGCATTACCCTGTTTTCTACCTGCAGGAATGGAAATGGGCCCTGAGAGAGAGGTTAATGGCCCACCCATAGTTACTCACATAGAAGTGGGTTCAAGCTTGAGTGTTCTGAATTCATGTCCATGGCTCAGCAGTTTTCTTCACAGTTCTGCTGTGTTGTCAATGATTTGTGAACTTGGAGGGCACTGGGCAATAAACATTTGACATGAGCCAGAAAAGAGAAGAAAGCCTATTTTCTCTCATCTCCATTTTCTCAACTGTAAAATAAGAGAGTTAGAGGGTTTACCTCTCAGGTCCCAACCATTTCTAATTTGGGAAAACATTGACTGGGTCTAGGTCTCTGGGAGGCAATTGAGGATAGTTCTATAACATTAAATATTTTATACAGTAATTTATTTATTTTAAAAAGTATTACTTACTCCTGTGTATATAAGACATTAATGTTAGCAATGTTAGCATTGTTGCTAACAGTTATAAAGAGGTATCTTCTTTTTTTTTTTTTTAATTTTTTTTTTCAACGTTTATTTATTTTTGGGACAGAGAGAGACAGAGCATGAACGGGGGAGGGGCAGAGAGAGAGGGAGACACAGAATCGGAAACAGGCTCCAGGCTCTGAGCCATCAGCCCAGAGCCTGACGCAGGGCTCGAACTCACGGACCGCGAGATCGTGACCTGGCTGAAGTCAGACGCTTAACCAACTGCGCCACCCAGGCGCCCCAAGAGGTATCTTTTTGAGGGCACTCAAGATTCAGGAGCTTGAGTAAGTTTTCAGATTGAAAATGTGATTTCATAAAAAGCTTCTGGTTAGGGAAACAACCAACAAACTAAGAGGCAACCTACAGAATTGGAGAAGATATTTGCAAATGATATATCTGGTAAAGAATTGGTATCCAAAATATATAAGGAACTTATGAAACTCGATACCCCCAAGATGAATAATCCAATTTAAAAAAATGGACAGAAGACATAAATAGATATATTTCCAAAGAAGACATACAGATGGCTAATAGACACATGAAAAGACACTCAACATCACTCATCATCAGGGAAATACAAATCAAAACTACAATGATATATCATCTCTTACCTGTCAGAATGGCTAAAATCAACAACATAAGAAACAACAGGTGTTGGCGAAGATGTGGAGAAAGGGAAACCACCTTACACTGTAGGTGGGAATGCAAACTGGTGCAGCCACTCTTGAAAACAGTATGGAGATTCCCCCCAAAGTTGAAAATACAACTACCCTACAATCCAGTAATTGCACTACTAGGTATTTACTCAAAGGAAAAAAAATACTAATTCAAAGGGTTACATGCATCCCAATGTTTATAGCAACATTATCTACAATAGACAAATTATGGAAGCAGCCCAAGTGTCCATTGCCTGATGAATGGGTAAGGAAGATCAATAGAATATTACTCAGTGATAAAAAAGAATGAAATTCTTAGAATTATTCTAAGTGAACTAAGTCAGAGAAAGACAAATACCATACGATTTCACTCATCTGTGGAATTTAAGAAACAAGACAAATGAATAAAGGAGGAAAAAAAGAGAGAGGCAAACCAAGATACAGACTCTTAACTATAGAGAACAAACTGATGGTCATCAGAGGGGAGGTAGGTGGGAGGATGGATGGAGATTAAAGAGTGCACTTGTCATGTTGGGCACTGGGTGATGTATGGAAATGTTGGATCAGTATATTGTACACCTGAAACTAATACTACCTAAGTGGAATTTAAATTTAAAAAAATAAAGAAAAAAGAAAAATATTTGATTTCATTGGTTTACCCAGAGGTGTTCAACCATAATGATGATCAGTCAGGATTTAATAAGACCAACAGTACAATAACCAATAATAAAAATTGCTAGCATTTATTGGGCATAAAATAGAAAGCATGTTTTCTGGATTATTCTATTTTGATCTCTCCTAACAGCTCATGAGGTAGGTACTGTTGTCAGAAAGAAGTGCTAAATGTCTTCCAACCATTAAAGGGTAGACCTAGGATTCAAACCCAGGAAGCCTGTCCGCAGAATGGGCTCTTTTGCCAATTAATTTTTTAAATTTACAGCAGGTGAGGTTCTGGTTAGGGAGCCAAGAGAGGGCACTTATCTTTGTAGGCCAACCACTGAGGACACTGAGGGTTAGTTTCCATTTTCTTTGGAGATCTTAATTAGTCCACAGGTTACTGGTTGTCTTTGAGGGTTGCTTCAATCCTATAGGACTGATGATCTAGAAACAGAGCCCTGGGCAGTGGTGAAGACACTCAGAATTTCACCACTTGGCTTTCAGTTTCTTGACTCCTTTGGACCCCCACCCTCTATTATGACAACACAACATTACCTCAGATTCATTGTAATTCAACTGAATAGGTTACCATAAACCACATTCTAACGTGTTTTCCTGGGGAGGCACCCTGGGGTCACTCTGATTGGACTTGGGGGAGACTGGTATCCTTAATTAAATTTGTGAGGCATCCTGTTCTCCTTGATGGAAAATGGGGAGAAGCCCTACTCCCATCAACAGCACATTTACAACCAACTCCTGAGTGGTTTATTTCTGCAGATGGAGAATCTCAGTCATTTTATGTTCTTATTGTTTTCAATTTACTGACCAAATTCTGGGACTGGACCCAATTTGAGGTTTGTAACCTCTTGTGTGTTATTATAGAGAGAAGTAGGGCACAATTAATGAATTTCTCATTTTTGCCTCTGATTCAGACTCTGGTTTTTAAGTAGGACAGTTAGCTCTATATGGATGCATGTAGATGTATGTAGATATATGTACATATGCACACAACACACTTATTCAGGAATATGCATATTTGGTCTAATATACTTTATCTCTAGAGGGAATCTCATTCTGACCTTTTTATACAGCTTATGTGCTGTGCTGTGATAGATTCATTTCCTACCCTTTCCTTTTCATTTTATTTACTTTTTTTGCTTTTGACATAGTTCTCCCCATCAAGTATTTTCATAACAAAAATTAGATAGAGTATGATTTATCTATCTAGTAATTAATTTAACACCACGTATAGAGTATACACTGTGCTGGACACTGTTCTGAGCACATTACAAATATTAACTGATGCAACACTGTTTATAACTCTTTGAAGAGGGTCCTATTAATGGTCCTCACTTTACAGACCAGGAAACTGAGGCAAGTTTTTCTTTTCTGCTGGGGAACTGGGTTTGTATGGGGGGAGCTGATATGCTTTGTTTGAGAGGTTTGTGTTTTGTTTTCTGTACAAAAAAATGATAAAAGGCTATGATGTGATAGAAAAAAGAACAGCTATTCCTCTTGAGCAAGAAAAGCCAGAATCATCAAAGACTTGGATTTACTTAATGATGTACTGGTTTTATGGCTAAACACTTAAAGCTATTAAAAACACTTTTATTATTAAAATTCCTACAGGAAA
The DNA here is from genome assembly GCF_018350175.1 of Felis catus. NCBI lineage: Eukaryota > Metazoa > Chordata > Mammalia > Carnivora > Felidae > Felis > Felis catus. The sequence goes on from NC_058377.1 coordinate 27,216,899, forward strand.
CATAACTTTGTTATTGTGATACTTAAATCTCTGGCTTCTCCTTTGAAACAATTATGTGCATAATGTGATTTTTAATAATCTGCGGTTTCTTTGGAATGCAAATATCATGTTCAAGCATTGAAAGATGTCCTTCTTAAGGCTCTGGGCCTCCTTGCCTTTGCAAACAAGGTGCGGTTGCCCAGGAGACTTGGTCTCATTCCTCCAGGCGGCAGGGCTCCGAGGAGGGGTGGCTAACCACAGCTGAGCCCTCCGCTGACTCACAGGGTTTCTGCTTGGGTGATGGAGTCAGTCAAACCTGAGTTCATGAGCTGTGGCTTCAACCAGGATGTTAGTAAAGAGGGGCTGAGACATGAATATTTTCAGGATATTCTCTGGAGGTAAAATAGATTGCAGTTGGTGACTGACTTGTCGTGGGGGTGAGGAAGAGGAATCTGTTATAGAATTGGAATTGTCTGGATATTTGCCTCTTCCTTGGGTTCAGGGACATCTGTATTCCTAGTGCCTACTATTGGCACCTGGTGAGCAACCAAGAAATATTTATTGGATATATGAATGAATGAGTGATGAGTGAAGACAATGTGATCCAATGAAGTTCTGTGATTTATCCAGGGTCACATAACTATTTAATGGCAGAACTAACCTTGGAATCCAGGTAACCAGATAGTGTGTGAGAAAACCTTTGGCTTTATGTCCTTTTTTGTGGTCTCTCTCACCTCCCCTTCCAATTTTTAACTCTTTGAAGGCAGGGATTTCGTGAAAATCAATGTAACTAATGTTTTACTTGGCAGTGGAAGACTCAATCAAAGATGGATGTCTCTGTGCACACATTTGTTAGCCAGGATGTGCTTTTCTTTTGGGGATGAGGGAGAAGATACTTGGAGAAAGGCTGGGAATTAACAGATGCTATAAGATTTTCAGGCTTTTCCACTGTGTCAAAAATGTCAACTTTAACTTTTTCATTATTTCCTTTCTTCTCCATTCCATTCTAGCAATGGCCCTATCTACCCTTTGCCTGGATTAATGCAATAGCCCTTTAACCTTCTACCTTTTCTCTTGTTATTCATGTGCTATTGACCTCCTGAAATAGAGTCATCTTAGCTTTGTCACTTATTAACAGGGCGACGTTGGCCAAGGCATTTATTTTTTCAGAGCCTGAGATTACTAGTTTGTCAAAAGTAGATAATGACAAAAAATGCCCTACTAATACTGTGAAAATTTGTTGAAAATAACTGTGAGAACCAGGCCAGACCACAAAGCCTGGGCCAGGCTAGAGGAGTGCAGAGACCAACCAGGCAGTCTTGGCAAAGGCAACTTCCTCTTTAGTTCACTATTGCCTCAGCTAGCAAACAATGCAAGGAGGTGGACGGTGTATAGTGGTACAGGTGGTGGCATTTCCTCAGTGTATGCTTATAATTCAGTGATTTGGGCAGCTTCTGGAGGTTTCAATTGAGGACAAGGCCTGTTTCTTGGTAATGCTGCTGTGTAGAAGCTAAGAGAGTTTCTTACTATTAATGCTATTACAACTTCTAGTGCAAGAATGTACACTCTGCTAGATATTTTTATACATCATGGTATTTGACCAACACGACAAAAATATCCCTATTTCACAAGTGTGGTACTGATAGAAATGTTAAGTAATTTACCCAAGACCACAAAATCAGGGTTCTTTCATTCCAAAACCTTTCAGTTTAAAGTTAAGTTGTTATCAAACTACACACTCCTTAAGATAGCATCTGTGTCATATAAAGTGTTTTGTGCATAAGAAGTTCTTATTAGCCATTCTTTGATGCATGGATGGTAGACAACAACTTGTTTTATAGGTTATGGTTTAAAAATTAAGGGGCTTGGTAAGACTCTTAAAAAGTAATTAAGATGTCTGAGAAGACCTTCCTCTTGGAGATTTAGGCTGAAATTAAACTTCAAAGTTGGGGTACAGAAGTAAGGAGGATATTTGGGAATACTCAGTGATTTACACTTACATAAGAAGCTTTGTAAAGAGAATGAGTACATAATGATCTCTGTGTGAGGTCTATGTGATAGCCAGGAAAAAGCAGTATGAATCAAAAGCCAAAAAGAAATCAGAATGATACTGAACCAGTGTTTCCCAAAGTGTGTTCCAGGGAACCATATGTACAAGAAATACTATCTTGCAAAATCCTTCTTCAAAATAAGGTCATGATTAAATTTAGTCAACTCTTGAACAATGCAGGGTTAGAGGTGCTGGCCTGTGTGGTCAAAAATCTAAGTATAACTTTTGACTCCCTAAAAACTTAACTACCAATACCCTACTGTTGACTGGAAGCCTTACTGATAAAATAAAGAGTCGATTAACACATATTTTCTTCTATTTAATTTTATTTTTGAGACAGAGAGTGAGAGAGCATGAGCAGTAGAAAAGAGAGAGAGAGAAAATCTTAAGCAGGCTTCATGCCCAGTGTGGAGCTTGATGTGGGGCTCAATCTCACAGTCATGAGATCATGACCTGAGCCCAATCAAGAGGTAGACACTTACCTCATGCCAGTCAGAGTGGCTAAAATGAACAAATAAAGAGATTATAGAGGCTGGAGAGGATGTGGAGAAACGGGAACCCTCTTGCACTGTTGGTGGGAATGCAAACTGGTGCAACCACTCTGGAAAACAGTATGGAGGTTCCTCAAAAAATTAAAAATAGATCTACCCTATGACCCAGCAATAGCACTGCTAGGAATTTACCCAAGGGATACAGGAGTGCTGATGCATAAGGATACTTGTACCCCCATGTTTATAGCAGCACTTTCAACAATAGCCAAATCATGGAAAGAGCCTAAATGTCCATCAACTGATGAATGGATAAAGAAATTATGGTTTATATACACAACGAAATACTACATGGCAATGAGAAAGAAAGACATCTGGCCTTTTGTAGCAACGTGGATGGAACTGGAGAGTGTTATGCTAAGGGAAATAAGTCATACAGAGACAGACACATACCGTATGTTTTCACTCTTATGTGTGGGTCCTGAGAAACTTAACAGAGGATCATGGGGGAGGGGAAGGAAAAAAAAGGGCTAGAGAGGGAGGGAGGCAAACCATAAGAGACTCTTGAAAATTGAGAATAAACTGAGGGTTGATGGGGGGTGGGAAGATGGGTAGGGTGGGTGATGGGTATTGAGGAGGGCACCTGTCGGGATGAGCCCTGGGTGTTGTATGGAAATCAATATGACAATAAATTTCATATTAAAAAGAAAAAGAGGTGGACACTTAACCAACTGAACCACCCAGGCGCCCCTCGATTAACATGTATTTTATATGTTATATATATTATATACTGTATTCTTATAATGAAGTAGGCTAGAGAAAAGAAAAAGTTATCAAGAAAATCACAAGGGAGAGAAAATATATTTATAGTGCTGTACTGTAAGTATTGAAAAAATCTGAGAGTAAGTGGACCCATGCTATTTAAACCCATGTTGTTCAAGGGTCAACAGTACATATAGAAACAGAGCATAATATATACTATTGTAGTATAATTAGTGTTTTAAAAGCTATACTATACTTCCTATACTTAAAAAAGCCCTATCAATAACAAAGTCCTTTTTACTTTATTTAACCAGTATTCCCAAACATATTTAACACATATGTTCTCCCTTCACACCCTACCATTTATTTACATACCAAGGAACTAATAATTATCAGAGCCCACTTAGAAATATAGAAAGGAAATGGAGTAGTAGTTGAAAAAAAAAACTCCTTCTCTCTCTTTTTTATGCCTTCTTGCTCAGTATTCAGATAATTTTGTATTTGTTGATAGAGGTTGGTCTATTTCATCCATTCACTCAATAAATATTTACCAAATACCTGTAGATATGAAGACATGATAAAACATGCTTTATGTTACTAGATCCTTGATTTCTCTTGTCCTCATGAGCAAGGTAAAAGAAAAGGGTGCAGGAGTGCTGGGGATCATGGGTAATCAAGATGTTTCTCTCTTCGCACATTTAGAAGGTATTAATGCCAAAATAATAAGAATCTAAATCTCTATTCTACTGCCATCAATAAGTTCAGTATTTTATTAGGGTTTCCTCCTCAAGCAATTTTTTTTGGAAACTTAAGGAAGCTATTCCCCAAACCCTCCCATCCCAGCCAGTCAATTTGATAGTCTCTGGCTCTGGGACAGCGCTCCACTTCTGCTGGTCACTTACTGCCATCCTGTTGCTTCTTTAGGCTGTTGTCTTTTTGTGTCTTCCCAAGGGCAAATATAAAAGTTTACTTATAAGACAGCTTAAATCTAGATTTAAGAAAAAAAATCTAATGCTGCGGGTCAATAATTTTGCTAGATGTACTCAATTTATATGCCTAGACAGAATTTTTTATATCTCAGTCTGAAGCATTTGCAGATTTTATATATATATATATATATATATATATATATATATATATATATATGTGTGTGTGTGTGTGTGTGTGTGTGTGTGTGTGTATACACACATATCAGATCCCTTGGCATTAGCATTATAGAAGATTCATCTTTGGTTCATCAAAATGTTGCTTCCAGAATTAAGGAATAATCTGCACTCTAAAATACAGTTGCAACCCTCCAAATAAGTTTTCCAACTTGAAAAAACTTAAGATCTTGTCTTCTATAGTGGATGCAATGTAAACATTTTGCACCAAAGAGAATTTCTGTAACAAGTGATGGATTATGGGATTTCTCTTACATATATAAAACAGTAATGATCAGCTTGGCCAGGCTGGAGCCAAAACTACACTGAAAAAGCAATTTAAAAAATCCTTGGGAGATAAACTGTGCATTAATCTGACAATGGAGACTTCCTATCTTGAAGAAGCTATGAAGAGAAGAGATCATAGGTAATTTCATATCACACAATTTATATCTAATATGTATAATATTAGAAGTAAAATCTGAAAGAAAAAACCACTGCATCGATAGTATGACTGTCTTAGTCTGTGTTCTTCCTGGTGTGAAGGCCTTGTAAAGATAATTATTTTGGGAAGTGATTTCAATGAACAGGAGTTGGGTTGGGACCATGAGACTGAACAGGGAAAGAGGGAAAGACAGGGTATATCATTGAACTGGTCACTGCTTTGGGTGACTGAGGCTTCGTCCTTCTGGGGAAGCCTCTGAGAAACTATAGAATAAGTTTCAGACTCTTTTGTCTTAATTCCAGAAGCAGGGTAGTTTAGCTATTGGTTCCTGTTCCCATTGATCAAAGTTGCCCTATGGGGTATTAGCTCTCTCACTTCCAGGTTTGCCCATATGTCAGATGAATAGTAAGTTCCCGTGGGTGAAGAGAAGCCCCAGGAAGAAAAATGAGACACACCAGCTACTGTAAAGTTCAGCCTGCATTCCCCTCTAAACCGTGCCATTTATTTATCATGTCACATTCAGCTAAGGTCTTCATCTGAAGCAGCTTCTCAGTTCAAGGGTCAATTGCTCAGAAAGCTATGGGCTGCCTGAAGAAAGCACAAATAATATGGAGAATAAGCTAAAATTAGCACAAATGAGAACGTCTTTGCCAGAGGTGGCTCTGCTCCTTCCCATTTTTTTTCTGGCTGCCCTTTATTTAGTATGCTTTGTGTACCAGACACTACATTAAGCACTTTACAAGGATTACCTACTTTGTTCAATCCTTATAAAGTGGACATTATTACTCTTCCTATTTGAGGGTTGGTTGACAGAAACAGATGTTGTGGATCAGCTATCTCAGTGCATCCGTGCCTGTTGCCAAATGGGTGAGAGGCTTACACATTTGGTAAATATGAGGACAAGTGACTATTTTTACTGAGGCTTGGAAAAGACCTAGCCAACCTCCATTATGCTGTTTCTTGACTCTCCTTTATTTTTCTTCTGAACATATTATTTATTGGTTTATCGATTTGCTTATCATTGGTCTCCTGCTACTAGAATGTAAGCTCCTTTGGATTTGGGATTTCATCTGTTTTGTTAGAATGATGCCTGGACCAGGGTGAGTAGTCAGTAATTATTCACCATTGAATGATAAGAGGAAAATGAGCTTTCATTGGTATGAGTTCAATGAAGTTTGTCTTGTTAAGAAATAAAAGAGGTGATAGACCCTGGGACAGGTAAGTGGCAAGTTGCTAAGTCTGAGGGAACAGGTATAGGTCTCTATTGGAAGCTCCAGAGAATCAGTGATAAAGACAAACAGAGAAAAAGAATGAAATAGGAAAAGATGGGAAGGGATTCTTCATTCAGTGACTCCATCTATCAGTGTTTATCAGGCATTATCTGTTCCAATACATAGTAGAGGACACACTGGTTGGATACAATGTTATAAAATGTAGAGGAAAGAGCAAAGAGGGATCAGATACTGAAGAAATTTAGAGGAAGAAACAGGCTTGAAGAAGGCTCTCAGTAGGATATTTGTAAGGGCCTGGCCTTCTCTCTAAAGCATCTGTGTGAGTGATTTGTGGTATGTGTTAGGGAAAAGGATTACAGGAAGTTTCACACTAGAGAGACCTGGAGAGAATTTGACTCTGTTGCCAAGTTTTCAGAGTCAAAGAGGGCAAAGCTAATGTTTTCTACTGATGTGGGTCATCACATGTCATCCAAATGGAGAGCAGCTTTGATCAAAAAGAAAAAAGGAAAGAAAGAAAGAGAAAGAAAGAAAGAAGGAAATAAAAAGAAAGAAATAGAAACTAACGATTATGTAAAAATTAGCTTCCTGAGGGTGAATTTCTGGAAAGTGTCAAGGTTTAGAAAACCTGATAGAGAAAATAAACAAAACAAGTTATCTTGGGCTTGGGGGATGTGGATGGTAGAGTTGGATGCTGTGTATTCAGCCAACAGTTGAACAAGAACTCTTTGTCCAGTGAATCACTGTTTTCTCCATCAAAGATGAACTGTCAGCTAGACCTGCAAAGGGTTCAAGGATCTCAGTGGTCCCAAGAAGAAACATGCCCACTCTTCCTTCTTTGTCCCTCTTCCACTGTTGTCTGCCATGTTGCATTCCTTGTCTATGGGGCAGGGTGTGCCTCGGGTCTGGAGGCTGGAATCAGAAGAAACATTCCCGACTCCCATGCAGCCATATTCCTTCCCTTTCTTTTGGTGCCAGAACTCTAGGGGACCAAATCCTGGGCTGGTATTTCTGGCCTTTTCTGAAACTTTATATACGGTTCTAAAAAATTATATCACTGTTACATAAGTGATATAAGTCAAGCCAGGAACATGCAGCCCAAGGAAGAAGTACATCTTATGTTTTGATTTCTTCTTTTCTTTTGGCAAAAACTTGTTGTTCCCATTCCTGCTAAGACAGAACTGAAGTCCACTTGATGTGGAGCGGGGAGGGGACCATTCTGCTTAATTGCACTTTAGCTTGGAGTCTGTTCCAGATGCTCTGTTGGTTGCAGAGAAGCCACTGTGGGAAAACACAGTGTGGGTAGGCCTGGGCATGCACAAATGAGGTGCTCTGGCCCACATGCTGCCTCCCATAAGATTTTCAGCCAGAGCCAATTCTCCTTAGTGACCTGGATTACAGACTTGATGAGACCTCACTGGTACATGGTGCCTAGAGCTCTGTCTGAGTTAGGGGTGAGTCTGAATCGAGGAAATATTTCTGCCTAGTAGAGGTTACATGTATTATTGAACAGGTTATGAAATTGGTATAATTTATGTGATCAGCCTTCTTCCAGCTACCCAGGCTGCAAAAATTAGCATCATTTAAAAATTCCTCCCCTTCCTTTATGCCCTATATGGAAGCAGTCACTAAGTCCTGCATTAAGATAAATCCCTCCCAGTGATTCCTTCCTTTCTCTTCCATGCCCTGCCATCTCTGAGGTGCAGCTCTGGGCTGGGAGATGGCTGGAGGAAGCTGAGAGTGGACTCTGGAGAAAGACATTCGGGATGTGCCTTTGGGCTATGTCACATGACTTGGACAAGCTTAAAGTCCCTGTCTTTCAAGCTATTCTTAAAAAATGGGATTGTAACACTTCTCACTTTGCAGAGCTATTGTGAAGATCAAGTGAAATGTCATTTATAAGAATGCAGGGACTAAACAGTGTAGTCCAGATTGTTCTTTTAGAAGCGACGATTAGTAGAAAAACGTTTATAAGGACATGCACCAAAAGGTTGCTAGTACTTTTACATTGAAGTGGTGGGATTTATGGCCTCCCCCCACCCCCAACTTGCATGTTTGTGCTTTTCTATATTTTTTAAATCTCCATGATGAAAATGTACTACTTTTGTACCAAAAATCATAAATATGAATTAAAACTCTACCAAACCTTTAATAACCAGCTGAGATGAGACTTCTTTCATTAAAACTTTCCAGGTGCTTCCAAGGCACCTGGATGGCTCAGTCAGTTAAGTGTCTGACTTCTGCTCAGGTCATGATATCACAGTTCGTGGGTTCGAACCCTGTGTCGGGCTCTGTGCTGACAGCGCAGAGCCTGGAGCCTGGTTTGGATTCTGTGTCTCCCTCTCTCTCTCTGCTCCTCCCTTGCTCATGTTCTCTCTCTCTCAAAATAAATAAACATTTAAAAAATTAAAAAAAAAAAAACCTTTCCAGATGTTCCCGTTGACAAAGATCCCTTTCCAAGCAAGTTACTGAGTCATGTTGAGATGGAGATGCTCACCTATAAAATTGGGGGGGGGGAGGTAATAAATTTCAAATGGAAAAAATATATACACTATTATGTATTTATAATATGGATATTATAAATACCCTTACACACACACACACACACACATACACAACAACAACAATAAACACACTCTTCTCTGTCCCCCTCTCTCTGGGATATAGAGATCATGCCTGGGCAAGAGAAAGTGCTTAATAAACACACTCTTCTTTTTCTGAATACCAGAAATACTTTGTATCTCTCTTGTAGCACTTACTGTATTTTACTTTGTATTATGGTTATTTGTGAACTTCCTATATCTGCTCTAGATTATAAGCCCTGTGAAGGCAACAGCTGCTGTATTCTATTCATCTTTTACCACAGAGGGCTTAATGTCTCCTTCCTAGTAGCTGCCAAATATACTCATTGAATGATTGAATGCCTAGGTAAAGGAAGAGGCCTCAGAGTATAATGACATGCCCTCTAAGGCAAAGACATGCCCCCTCAGGGATTCAGATGCTCACTGTCTGACACTGGGCCCACCGGTGTAGTTGCTCAACAAATGTTTGTTGATTGGGTATGTGTGGCAGCAGGGACGCAGTTCCTGTGCGGGAAGCTGGAGACCAGGTGAACACACCTGGCCCACTGACAGTGACACAGGTGTCTGTGAAGAGGTTTCTTCTTTGAATTGGAGTTTGAAACTCAGACAGCTATCCAGGGCCAGTCCCTTTGACTGTAGGACATGACCCTGAGTGCTAAGGAGAGGAGAGAGGGGAGAGGGGACTGCAAATGAAAGAGGAAATGAAATGGAAAGAGGGCTGGGAAGAAAGTCTTGAAAAACTGAGGAGGAACAGACAGTCCTGCTTTGGTAACAGGTTTGGAAGAGGGATTCTCCTCAGGTTGGAATTCAGTGTCACTGACATACACCTCCTATTGATGACATCAGGCCAGAAGGACTTTCCTGGACATCTACAGGCAGAGCCAAGGCACGTTCATGGAGTTTTACAAACTTAGAGCAGGAGAGAAAGAAAATGAAGGTGCCCCACAGAAACTGAGAGGGCTGGGAAATATGGTACTGTACAAGCACTTTCTAAGAACTCTCATAACCAGTTGTGTGGAACTTTTCATGAAAAATGGAGGTTTTGACAGATTAAATAGAAGTGGGCAGAACCTGAGTAATGCTAGTTATCCTATTACTATGGTGCTCTTTTCCCCTTTGCTAATGCAGCCCAAGAAACAAGTGACATATATTATTATGATATACATTATTATGTGTATTCATGGAGTGAAGAGGTAGTTTGAAAGAAAGAAAGAAAGAAAGAAAGAAAGAAAGAAAGAAAGAAAGGAAGGAAGAAAGAAAGAAAGAAAAGAAATGCAGAAAGGATAATGACTCATTGACAGAACAGGTGTGCCAACAGAGACACAAGACAGAATGAAGGTAATCCCTGGATCTTATTGTAGTATACATGGCCATTTATAGCTCAGTAGAACATCGTGGGACAAAACCTCAGTGTTCTGGGCCATTCAGTGGGCTCCCATCACCTCATGTGATGTCAGTGGGGACAGGACTGTGAAGAGGTGGGACTTTGAATGTTCACGGATATTTTCTCCAACATTCTTTGTCAAAAGTTTCGGCTATCAATGCCTATCTATTCTCTAGGATATTTGTCTTGGGAAGGAAATATCATATGAGGCTGGTATTTGTATGTATATGTGTGTGTGAATGTATATTTATTTATGCATGTGTATGTAGGTAGATCAAGAAAAAATAAAAAAATATTTGTAAATACCTATTCTGCATATGACAAAATATTGATGATATGCTTGGTAAGACCAGACAAAAAGAAGAACTAAATCAATTAAATCTTTGAATAGAACTTCAAGATAGCATTGAAGGAGGTGTTACAGAAGACAGAAGAAAAAGTATTTTTTGATCACGTTTCAGATTTCATCACTGTTTCACATATAGCATTTCTTCTGATTCTGTGACAACACTGTGAGGTGGGTAGAGTATCACAGTCCAATCTTATAGATGAGCAAACATGTCAGAAGGGTAAAGGGGTTTGCGCATAGTGAGTGGCAGGTGGGGAACTGAGCCTAGGTTTGTAGACTCAAAATCTCTTGTTCTTGTGCTATTGCACTAATAAATAGTAACATTTTGTACCTTATCTCTCATTGTATCTCTTTTATATAAAACATTTTATATCTTATATATGTTATTTATCTTAGATCTTACCATTCTGTCAGCAACTCTGGGTGCTATTCTGATAGAAATAGAAAGTCTATTTCTCCCGAGAATGGCATTTATATATTTATAGACTGTTTCTCTATTTATGATTTCCAATAAAACTTTTGGACATAAAGTTTTTCAAGAACATTATTAGGGACAAATTTAAGGTGATATTTTAGTTATTATTCTGGAAATCTTGTGATCACTTTGACTTTGTATCTCACTGATGACACCCCCATATCCATAGATGGTTCTTCACTGTATTGTTTGTTTTGGGGTGTTGAGTTTGATAAGTTCTTTATAGATTTTGGATACTAACTCTTTTTCTGATATGTCACTTGCAAATATCCTCTTCCATTCTGTCAGTTGCCTTCTAGTTTTGCTGATTGTTTGCTGTGTAGAAGCTTTTTATCTTGATGAGGTTGCAATAGTTCATTTTTGCTTTTGTTTCCCATGCCTGCAGAGACATGTCTAGTAAGAAGTTGCTGTGGCTGAGGTCAAAAAGACTTCTGCCTCTTTTTTCCTGTTGGATTTTAATGGTTTCCTGCTTCACATTCAGGTTCTTCATCCATTTTAAATTTATGTTTGTGTATGGTGTAAGAAAGTGGTCTAGTCTAATTCTTCTGCATGTAGCTGTCCAGTTTTCCCAGCACCATTTGCTGAAGAGACTTTTTTTTTTTTCCATTCGATGTTCTTTCCTGCTTTGTTGAAGATTAGCTGCCCATACATTTGTGGGTCAATTTCTGGGTTCTCTGTTCTATTCCATTGATCCATGTGTGTGTGTGTTTGTGCACACACACTCTCTTGATGATTACAGCTTTGTAATACAGCTTAGAGTCTGGAATTGTGATGTCTCCAGCTTTGGTTTTCTTTTTCAACATTACTTTGGCTATTTGGGGTATTTTCTGGTTCCATACAAATTTTAGAATGGTTTATTCTAGCTCTGTGAAGACAGGTGATGTTATTTTGATATGGATTGCTTTGAATTTGTAGATTGCTTTTGGGTAGTATCGATGTTTTAACAATATTTGTTCTTCCAATCCATGAGCATGGAATGTTTTTCCATTTCTTTGTGTCCTCATCAATTTCTTTCATAACTTTTCTATAGTTTTAAACACACAGATCTTTTACGTCTTTGGTTAGGGTTATTCCTGGGTATCTTACAGTTTTTGGTACAATTGTAAATGGGAGGAAAACTTAAAAAAAACTTGGGTGGTTCTCGCTTCAACAGCACATTTACTAACATTGGAACAATACAGAGAATATTAGCATGGCCTTGCACAAGGATGAGATGTAAATTTGTGAAGTGTTCCATATTAGAAAAAAAAATCTTGGGTGGCTGTGCTGGGCATGAAGATATGCCCCTAAGGTTCCCTTGGGGGGAGGATTTGTTACCCTTGGTTCTAGGACTGATGTCAGTAGACAACCTTGAGCAGTCAGCCCCTTTGACAGCTGCCTCACCCAAAGGCACATCATTCCTGGGGATAGCCCACTTCCAATGACCAATTAAGGCAGAGGGTAAAAGTGCAGCTACTTGGGCCCATTCAGGCCAACTCTGAAGGGTTATTTGCTCCTGTGTTCCTTCTGGAGTCAGCTGAGGCTGCTGGACCCGCATTGCAGTCAGATTTCTCTCTGTGCCCACTTCTGCTATTTTTCTCTCTGCTCCAGATGTGTGGATCCCAGAGGCATCCCCTACTTAACATCCTGAACCCTGAACTCTTTCTCACAGTCTACTTCTTGGAGAGCTTGAACTGCAACAGTTCAATTTATCTATGCTTCTTTTGGAGCAGGGGTTGGTAGTTTTCCATAAATGGCTAGATGGTAAATATTTCAGTCCTTGCATTCCAACCCTGCCTTTGTAGTGTGAAAGCCGCCATAGATAACGTGTGGATAAATGAGCATGGCTGTGTTCCAATAAAACTTTATTTATAAAAATAAGCATGTGGCTGGATTTGGCATATGGATGTAGTTTGCCAGAGAATTACTAATTGCTGAGAATTACAGATTCATTTCAGATGATTGGAGAATTCTGGAGAAGTCCTGATTAATTTCTTCATGTCCAATATTGCATAAGTTACAAAGCAGCTCTTTATTGTGCATACTGAGTGCTGAATGCTGGATAAAGCCAGTAAGATACACTCCTAACAGAGCTAACAGCCCATGAATACAGTTTCAACACAAGACAGATTTATGATCTAATGCTAGAAGGTACTTTTAGAGGTTGTCTTCTGCTTTAGGCAGAGTTGTTCCCCTTTAGCCTGGTTCATTAGCAGCTTGGCATCCCCTTCTCAGGATCCATGGAGATGGAGGAAGGAGACTCCCAAAGGGAAGAATGAGGGAAGGAAATGACCAAGACCTCTGCCAGCACTTTTGCATGTTATTTCACTTCCTTCACACAAACTGTGGGTATTAGCATCCGCATTTTGCATAGGAAGAGATTGCCTTGGAGAAAGTAAGGGGGTCTTGTAAACAGTGGAACTGTTACACCTTGTAAACTGATTTTAAACCCAGGCATGTGGGACTTCAGAGACGATGCCCTTTCCACTCCCCCAGGCTGACCTGCCAGCTTGGCCTTGGACTGGAGATAGTTCTTTAAACCTGATCATTTCTGCCTAAGAGCGCTTGGCACAAAGAGCTGAATCCTGGACCAACTCTCATGGCTCTGTTCCTGGTGTTCATTGGAGGCTGAGTTTCCACATTCTTGCCATTAGCAGCCAGCTCTGAACTGTGGCATCTGATGAGTTGAAGCTTTTGGATGCCTGGGCCTGGCTGGGTGGTGCTGGCTTTGAAGTTCACTTTCGATCCTTGCAGGTATGAGCATGGTGCCCCCCCACCCCCCTGCACCAAGCCCTATCACCTTCGTTCTGTCAGGCAGCTGTCATCACCCCATAGGGCTTTTCTTCACAGCCTGTTGTCAGGAAGCTGGCCAACTCCTTGGGAAGGTGAGAGAGGAAATTAGGAGGCTGGGGGCTGGAGGGAATCATGCCATCGCTATGCTCTTACCCTAGGGCTGATGGAAATAACACTGCTCGGGCAGCTGGGGAGATCTGGCTGAAGCCCAGGCTCTGCTGCACATCAGCAGTGTGGTCCTGGGTAAGTCCCGTAATGTCTTTGAACTGCTTCTCACCCGTATAAGGAGGGTAAATGTTCTGGCTTGCCTACTTACTGCATGGTGAGGTTGTAAGGATCCATCTGAGTGACACGTGAGAGAAAGCAGCTGGAGAAGAAACAGGGCATAGTTCAGTGGTTCTCACACGTCAGTAAGAACCACCTGGAGGCTTGTCAAAACGAGAATCCTGGGGCCACTTTCAGAGTTTCTAATTCAGTCGACCTGGGGTGGGACCTGTTCTTCAAGATCCCTTTCTTTTCTTTTCTTTTCTTTTCTTTTCTTTTCTTTTCTTTTCTTTTCTTTTCTTTTCTTTTCTTTTCTTTTTCTTTTCTTTTTAATATGAAATTTATTGTCAAATTGGTTTCCATACAACACCCAGTGCTCATCCCAACAGGTGCCCTCCTCAATACCCATCACCCATTTTCTCCTCTCTGCTATCCCCCTTCAACCCTCAGTTTATTCTCAGTTTTTAAGAGTCTCTTATGGTTTGCCTCCCTCCCTCTCTAACTTTTTTTCCTCTTCCCCTCCCCCATGGTCTTCTGTTAAGTTTCTCAGGATCCACATAAGAGTGAAAACATATGGTATGTGTGTTTCTCTGTGTGACTTATTTCACTCAGCATAACACTCTCCAGTTCCATCCACGATGCTGCAAATGGCATGATTTCATTCTTTCTCATTGCCAAGTAGTATTCCATTGTATATATAAACCACAATTTCTTTATCCATTCATCAGTTGATGGACATTTAGACTCTTACCATAATTTGGCTATTGTTGAAAGTGCTGCTATAAACATTGGGGTACAAGTGGCCTTATGCATCAGCACTCCTGTATCCCTTGGGTAAATTCCTAGCAGTGCTATTGCTGGGTCATAGGGTAGATCTATTTTTAATTTTTTGAGGAACCTCCACACTGTTTTCCAGAGTGGCTGCACCCATTTGCATTCCCACCAACAGTGCAATAGGGTTCCTGTTTCTCCACATCCTCTCCAGCCTCTATAGTCTCCTGATTTGTTCATTTTAGCCACTCTGACTGGCGTGAGGTGATATCTCAGTGTGGTTTTTGATTTGTATTTCCCTGATGAGAAGTGACATTGAGCATCTTTTCATGTGCCTGTTGGCCATCTGGATGTCTTCTTTAGAGAAGTGTCTATTCATGTTCAAGACCCTTTTCAAATTTCTTTTTCATGAAGCCTTTCTTGGGTACTATAGTTCCAGCTGGTCTCTACTCTAAATTTGTAAACTGCGATGTCCCATGGTTTGTACTCCTGTGGAATGGCACCCATGGTGAGCCCAGCAGTGGCTGCCTGGAGTGCTCTCTTGGGCAGGATGATGGAGCCACATCCTGGCTCAAGGCAGAGTGCCAGCACTTATTCACATAGGTGTAGACAGGGAGGTGGCAGCATGCATAATAGATATTTGTCATCCCTGACTTAGAGACTCTTGTGTATTTTCTGTGTGCTGGGCTTGTATTTACAATTAAATTATACACTTCTTGATGACAGATGCAATGTCTTTTACTGCTGTCTCTTCTGTGATACTTGGCTTCGAACAAATCACCCTGAGCTCTGAACTCCCTGAGCACAGGGCTGTCTGTGTCCTGCTCATTTTGACTTCCAAGGACTAGCACAGTGGTGCCAGGTCATGTTAGTGGCTGCAAATATTCTTTGCTCAATCAAATAATAATTTTAAAGTACTGGAATAATGTTCCCCAAGTTTTTGTTCTGGCTACAATTTAACGACTTTCAATCTAATCTACATTATTGACACGCTCTCCACTATTTTCTTAAGTCCAGGCAATCAACAAACCAATAAATCAGGCCATGATTTGCAGTGTTTGTCAATTTTTGTGGTGAAAATACTTCTGCCTTGTTGATTTCGAGCTCCCAGAGTGACACCATTGAATACAGAGTTGGGAAGAGGGGCGCAGCAGCACACCCCTCTACAGGTTTTCCACTACACACACATACATAGATGGAAATAACCTCCAAGCACAAGTAAATGTAAACCTATTAGGAAGTGATGGTTTTTGAATATTTATTACCTTTTAACAATATTACTGATTTGTTCGTAAGTTTGCATGATTTAATGATTAATAATGGCCGTGCTTGACACCTGGTCTGCATGATTCCTAAAACTTTAACAACTGGTTCTCGTGAGTTCTCTTGAGCACACCACTGGATGAATTGGTATAGGTCTGCAGAAGTTAGGACTTTTTTGGTTGCAAGTAATAACAGTTTACCAAATAAATTGCCTAAGCTGAGAGGAATTATTTTGCCTTACAAAATTTATTTTTAATTTTTTAAATGTTCATTTATTTTTGAGACAGAGAGAGACAGAGCATGAGTGGGGGAAGGTCAGAGAGAGAGGGAGACACAGAATCTGCAACAGGCTCCAGGCTCTGAGCTGTCAGCACAGAGCCAGACACAGGGCTCGAACTCACAGACCATGAGATCTTGACCTGAGCCGAAGTCGGAAGCTCAACTGACTGAGCCACCCAGGTGCCCCATTGCCTTACAAAATTTAAAGCATACAGAAGGGTAAGGTATGTCTGGCTTCAGGCCAGGTGTCTTTAGGACCTGTTCTTTTTTTCTGTCAGCTTTTCTGTCCTCTAAGTGATGTCAAGTTGCCCACCTACAGCTCAGGCCTCCTTGTCTGAGGTTTCAGTCATCCAGAAAGAAGCAAGGCCTTGGCCTCACTGCTTCTGTTTATGTTCTCTGTCCCTGAGCCAGGGTCCAGGGCTGGGAAGTGTGAAGCTCTCTGCTGGGGACTCAGTTGTTTCTCCTCACCATCAATGCATATGTTGACACTCCACCCTCCAGTGTGATGTATGAAGATAGGGTTCTCGTGATGAGATTAGTGCCTTTATTAGAGAGCTTTCTCTTTCTGTCAAATAAGGATGTAGTGAGAAGGCAGCCATCTATCTGCAGGCCAAGAAGAGAGGCCTCACGGGGAACCAAGTTGGTTGACACCTTCATCTTGGGCTTCCCAGCCTCTAGATGGTAAGAAATAATTTCTGGTTGCTTAAGCCCCCCAATCTATGGTATTTTGTTATGGAACCCCACACTGACTAAGGCTCTTCTCCAGGCTGAACCTGACAGATCCAAGCATCTGGACTGAGAAAGGAAAGGGGTTTCCTCAGAGGAAATCCCAGGTATCATTATTGGAAGGGTGATTGGAAGCAGACAGCAAAACAAACATCCATCATAAGTTCTCCCTCTCTCTGGGCAGAAGAAATAGTTTCCTGGCTCAGAGGGTTCAGGTGTCAGGACAGCCTTTCTGGATATATGATTGGATCACTCCTTTTGTGTATAAGGGGGGAAAGTAGGAGAGGAAAAGAATAGAAACCTGATAGGGTAGCCACAGTCTATTCCATGATTTGAGGGCTTGATTTTTTCTTTTTAAGATTTTTAAAAGATATCTTTAAAAGATAATTAAACTGTTAAAAAATGTTTATTTTTAAGAGAGAGAGAGAGATTGGCAGGAGAGAGGGAGACACAGAATTCAAAGCACACTCCAGGCTCTGAGCTGTCAGCACAGAGCCTGATGTGGAACTCAAACTTACAAATCATGAGATGGTGATCTGAGCCGAAGTTGGATGCTTAACTGACTGATCCACCCAGGCACCTCTAGGGTTTGCTTTTGACAGGGGGTTCAAGGCAAGCCACCTGAGAATGTGCCACTTTGGCATGTGGATTATTTCAAGCTTATGACAATCAAGGCCCAAAGGACTCAGGAAGAGCTTTAGACCTCTCCCTTAACTGCCTAAAAGAATTTAGTTAGGGGATCTGGTCCCAAAGAGGGCTATCACCAGAGATAACCTTAAGGTTGGGCTAGGTGTGGTAGACTGGGGTAGGGGGAAGGGGCCGTTTGGTCAGATTCCTCTCTGTGTTCTATTGTCTGTGCATGGCACAATAAACTTTTTTTTCCCCACCAAACATTTGCTCTTCCCACCTTCCTGTGAATTGTCTTCTTTCCCTTTGAAGCTCAAGATCCCTTCCCCCTTCTCCTTAGCTTAGGATGGCATATAAACCTCAGTTGCTTCACTTTCTTTGAGCCTCATAGCTTCAGGGTTTCTGGATGTAGAAAATTAAATTTGTTTTTCTCCTATTAATCTGTGTTATGCTAACTTAATTATTAGACCAGCCAAAGAACCTACAAGGGAAGAAAGGGAAAGTTTTCCTCCCCTATACCTCCCACCAGGGGAACACAGCAATATGTTTCTGGCACAGAGGACTGTTGAGAATGTTGCTCTAAGAATCCCAGGGCTCAAACTTTAGCTACTTGGGTGAGAAGCTTGTGCTTTTACAAGTTGAGAGCTTGTGGAAGCTCTAAAAAGAATTATCTTTACTGGGGAGTATCTTGCTGGTATTAGGAGCATCTTGCTAGGGGTTTGGTGTGAATTCTAGACTGACCAGCCACTCTTTTTTTTTAAGACACCACTCTTAAAGACCCATCACTATTAGGCCACTAGAAGTCTCTTGAATTTGGTGTGTGAAGTTACATAGGTGCCTAGAAAAATGAGTGCAATGTGAGGTCACAGACAATATCTCCACCAGGAAATTTTGGAAGAAAAAGAGCTGGGGTTAGCAGTGGGCAGGTAAGATGTAGCATTTTATACGAACTTGTGAAGAGGTGAAATGAAGAGAAACTTTGACTGGAACCAGATGTTGGTCTAACTGTTCCAGCCTAATGACTTGGCTCTTCAGGTTCTATTTGGGGCCATGGGTACAGGAGAGAATGCCAGGCTTCCTGGACAACATCAATTCCAAAATTCTCTCTATCCCTGGAGGTCAACAAGACATTGACCTGAGGTTCGCCCTGTACTTGGGGTTTTTGTGCAGTACAGTGGGGTAGGAGAAACCTGCCACCTGCCATACACCTGTATGATATGCAATACAGTGAGAATTTCCTATATACATTGGGCACTGTGCCAGATGTTATTACAAACGCACCATCTCATTTGATTCCCTAAACTACTCTGTATTGCAGTCAATTGTTCTTATTTGCAGAAGAGGAAACTGAGGCTCAGAGGCCACAGTTCCATGACTAATAAGTAGCATTCCTGAGCTGTAACCTAGATCTTTCTGACTTCAATGGCAGTGTTGATTTCCTCCATGTGATGATGAGCTGCAGGTGTAGCAGCCATTGACTGAGCACTAATCATAAGCACAATCATCATTTTATCTATTTGTGTCTTGTTCACAACCATACTCCCAGTGGCTAGTGGTGGAAGTTAAGAAAATACAGGATATAGTTTTCTTAATGTTTTTAAATGTTTATTTATTTTGGAGAGAGAGACAGCATGAGTAGGGAATGGGAAGAGAGGAAGGGAGACATAGAACGTGAAGCAGGCTCCAGGCTCTGAGCTGTAAGCACAAAGCCTGATGCGGGGCTCGATCCCACAAACTCTGAGATCATGACCTGAGCTGAAGTCAGATGCTCAACTGACTGAGCAACCCAGGCATCCCAGGATATACTTTTCTTAATAACCCTTGGCATAGGCATTTAAAAAATTCCACTTTAGAAAAGAAGAAACTACCTCAGAGAACTTATATACTTTTTCTAAGTTCTCAGAGATTATTATACAACCTCAGAATTCTATATGAATTCAAAATTGATGATTGTTACATTACTCGGTGTGTCCCCCCCCCAACCTTGACCTGCCCTGTGATACGCACCTTCTCTCCCCATTGGGTAGATGTAAGCCAAACATAAGTGGGGAGAGGGTGGCAGTGGTGTTGGGATGTGCATCAGCTTGACATTGAGAGCAGCCACGAGGTAGATCAGCAAGCTGGATTCAGGCCCTCTTCTCTTTCAGTTCAGTATGTGCTTTATTCTGATTTCTTTCTTAAGATTTCATTTTTTTCCCCAAATGGGAGATTTTTTTTTTTTTTTTTGCCCTCAGGAACAGAAAATATTTCATGTACAGAAATTATTATTCAGAGGTATCTTTGTTTTTTTATTAATTTTTTACGTTTATTTATTTTGAGAGGGAGGGAGAGAATGCATGTGTCTGTGCACTCACATAGAAGCAGGGGAGGGGCAGAGAGAGAGGGAGAGAGAGAATCCCAAACAGGTTCTGCCCTGATAGTGACTTGGGGCTCTATTCCATTAACCATGAGATCATGACCTGAGCCAAAATCAGGAGGTGGATGATTAACCAACTGAGCCACTCAGGTGCCCCAATGTAGGTATATTTTTATAATAGGCCAAACAACTTCTCTTGAATATTACAAATACTTATACTACCAAATAGGCACAGGTTTACTCTTAATGCGTAAATATTAATGTTCTGAGTCTGATTCTTTTAAACATTTCTATTCTTAATTCTCAGTTTTCCCAGAGTTGAAAGATAATATCTACTAAGGAAATAATAATGCCATCCCAAGCAGTTTAGGGAAAATTCAGAGATTTTAGCTAGGAGTGTAGCCTGGATTCTTGCCTGCCCTATTTGTAGCCCACACCAGGACTTTATCATGTTATAAGTGGTCGAGCTTGTATACAGGGCTGCACAAGGCGGTATGACCACATGGGTACTGACTAGGGCATCACTCTTGCTTACACTCATTTTATTTCTCTAAGCCCTGTCCCAGACTGTTATGGAACCAGGCTGGAATGCTGGCAGAAAAACCAAGCGGCACGCGGAGATCTTGGTGGATCAGAGATTTATTTAACACCGGTGGGCTCAGAAGAGACCATTTCTCCAAAGATCTGAGCACCGAATACAAGTGGGGAGGGTAATTTATGGTCGTCAGCTTCCATATCTGTGGGGGTTTTTGTGCGCACAGCAAACAAAGGAAGAACCCAGAGGAGGGGTCTCTAAGCTAGAGACCAGAGCTTATTTTAGCCCCATTGGCCATCTTTGGTGCAGTACTGTATTCACTACTCCAACATTCTGCCCCCCCACCCTTTGATGCCTTTAAAAAAAAAACTTTTAGTAGGCATCACCTTTTAGTTTTACAGGTTGGTACCCTCGGAAGGCTAAGATACATGCAGTAGTTTGGCGAGCAACAGTGTTTTTAATAAAACATACCATGGCATTCAGTATACAGGGGCCGATGGACACAAGTAAAATTATGGAGAGGGCAGGAAGCCAGGATGCCCAATCTGTGAGATCCCACCCTTACTATTGATTGATACTTTCCTGTTGTCTACGTTGAATTCATTCCTTGAGTTCCTTAACCTTAGTTGTAACTATTCCTGACTGGTTTATGAAATAGCAACATTCCTCCCCAGGAAGATGCAAGTTCCTCCTTTTTCTGAAGTGAGGAGGTCAAGGGCTCACCTATTTTGGAGGGTCACTGCCACCAGAGAATTTATTTGGCTTTGTAAGGTTACCAGAGGATCTGCCACCCATTCCATGTCTTCATTTAGCTCTTGAGATAGTCTGTGGTATAGTCCTACAGATGAACCTATGCCCCCTATTCTGGTTCCTATTCCTGTTGCAATTCCTGCTCCTATCAGAACGGGTAGCAGGATTGCCTGTTTAGCCCAAACTTGGGGCTAAAAGCTGCTAGGAACTGATCTTCAGTGTACACAGATATCTCTGGGGTTAGGAAGGCGGAATAACATGTCTGAGTCCAGTTGACCTCTAAGCATCGGTAGGCCAAATTAGAAAACAGAACACACCAGGGGTTGAACATAGGGTTATATTCCTCTCTAAGGTTCTATTTCTTCCACATAGGTACTGTTCATACCTTCAGGGACTGTACAGATTGTTGGCATTTGTGAGATGGATCCCAGGGGCCAGGGGTCCAATTAAGACAGAGGTGTTGGTTTTGAGATTTTCAGGAGCTTCCCAGGTCAAAGGGATAGGAGTGGCTAAGCCCTCCAGCTGAGGGGCAAGCACATCTAGCAGGTTTGGGTGTGCTTATCTATTTTATGGAGGAGTTGTAGAGTAGTGTTGGTCCAATGCTGGAGTGGGGAATTGGTAAGCATCTGATTGAGGGCTGAAAGTTTCAAACCTTGGTAGGCTGCCAGGGGAGTGGTCACCTTTATGGCTTATATTACCCTGTCCCAAGTATCCTTTATAACCTTTTGAAGGGCCCTGTCCGAGATCCCCCATTGAGGAATGTAAGTGTAGCAAATTCGCTGCCCTCTCTGGAGGCCCTTATTGTGACATGGGTTCCTGACATTTTGGGTTATCTCTATGGTCTAATACTTAGTCCTTGGGATACAGGGTGACTGACAGAGAGTGGGTGTTTTTCCCTTGTAGCAATCTTTGTGGAGGGAGGTGAAGGCACTGAACACCCTTGACCCCCCTTATTGTCATATAACAATCCTGGGGGCAAAGTGGCTAAGTGGCAGTTGTGAGGGTGAGAGAGGTTATCGTAATATACAGGCAATACTGAATGATCCTCCCATCCAGAGGAGGCATGTGAGACCCAGCATGCATCTTTTGTCCCATGTCCAGCTTGTTGGAGCAGTCTCTATCAGGCCAACAGTAAGATCAGGATTATGACACCAGTAAGGGGCAAGGGCTGGCAGAGTTGCATCTTAACCCCTGGGCTCAGTCCACATATTGATTCCTCAAGCTTCTGCTGTGCACAGGCCAGCCAGCTTCTGGCATGTGGCTGGAGCAGGGCTGAAGATCTCAGAGGCCAGTGTCTTTTTAAGGGTCCATTTAAGCGGGTTGACTGGATCTGGATCACTTCACCAGGTTGAGGGTTCCTCTGAGTTGGTCTTCTTAGCTCTGGAGTCATGGACCCATGGGGTGATAACTAAAACTGAATCCTCTATTTGGTTGTATATCTGTAAAGTCCACCTCCAAGTCTTTGAAAGGGGTGGGTTTCTGGTAACTATCAGATCAGGTTTAGGGAAGATATGGTTTGCATATTTAGAGATCCATCCTGTTTTCCAGTTGTTTAAATAATCATATGCCCATGGGGTCTTATTATTATCCATAGAATAACAAGAACAAAAGATTGCCTATACATGAAATACTGTGACAATTTTCTGAAGTTTACCTCAGGTTGTCTAGTTTAGGCAAACAACAAACATTTAAAGGCAATCATAACTAGAATTTAACATCTATAACGGTGCATTGTTGAAACATAGTTGTTCTCTCTACCCCCCCTCCCCTTTCCAGAGATAGCCAAATTGAGACCAATGCATTTGTAGAACAAATCCAGTCTTAACAAATCTGGCCTAATTATTTACATAAGCTCAGCAAGAATAGCTATTGATCATGAGGATCTTTTAAAGTTTGCTTTGCGGGAACCTTTTATAAGGAATCTCAGTGTTGAAATTTTAGTAGCCTCTCTAGGCCAGAAGCCAAGCCAAATACTTGCCATAGACAGGTCTGCAATACCTGTAGAATTGGGCGAATTCCTCTTCATGAGGTCCCCAAGATATCCTGAGGTTCCTGTACCTGCCAGGAAGCGACCTTAAGGCACCAGGCCAACCTTTCCAAGGGACTTTATGGCTCCATGTTTTATAAAGCCAACTCTAATTCCTTAAAGCTGTCTGGTCATATCTGAGTCTATGAATGTCATCCTCAAATATGACATTCTAGTCAAAGCCTTGGTAAAATAACCAGTATTTCCAATGGTGACCTGTTACAAGATGAACAGATTCTTATTGAACTTATGCAAACAATTGTAATTTCCATGAAAGAAAGAATACTCATTGAGAGTTTTGAATTTCAGGGGAATTATGTAGAGAGAAAAGATAAATGCTTCAGTTTACAAATGCATACTTTATGACATTTTTTGTATATCATAGATATCTTAAGAGAAATTTTCCTTAATCTGGAAGAGGAAACATTAGAGAACCAGCAAGATTTTCAACAAGAATCACAAAACTATAATCTTCCTCAATTCATTTAATCCCATGTTCCTAATTCTTGTTCAATTTGAATGAAGCTTTTTAGTTCTGGAAATTCTTACCCATTTTAATATTAATCTTAAAGATGTCGAATACTTGTATTTGTCCCCAAAGTCCTTTTTATAAATCTCCTCGAAGAAACATGTTTTGTGAGAGAATAAGAACGATTATAAATGACAATATCTCAGAAAAGACATCGTTAAAGATCTGATGAGAGTTCATTATGATGCAATTGACAAGGAATTTCTGTTATTTCTGTGACACATAACATTTCAGGTAATCAGAATGTTAAGAGATGACCTTATATCAAAACATTAAAATTTTAGGAATTGCATATATTTTGGCAGTTACAGCATTTACCTGTGCAATACAACCCAAGGTTTACCATTGTATGACAGTGCTTTTCCAAGTAATTTAGCGTCCCAAATAAAAGGGCCTAATTGGTCAAGAAGACTTCATTTACCATGTAAATCCTGAGAAGTTTGTTAAAACCCCAGAAGGCATAAGTGCATCCTAAATAGGATTACAGATCCTTATAAATCTTACAATTTTATTTATTCAACCAAAATGGCAATAAAAGGTCCCAAAGGTGAATGTATAGCATTATACAGTTGTTATCAAAACCTAGCTTCTTTAACATTGAGAAGTTTTAAGTAAGTAATCAAAGACCTGATAGAGATGAGACCTAAAACTTTGATTCTCCCAGAGGATAAACCTTTGTTTGCATTCTTATCAAGAGCAGATCAACAGTTCAAGAAAACTGTGTCATTTGAGCAGAGAGAAGAGCAGGATTTCAACCTTATACTAGTGTACTTTTAAAATTCCATTCATCTCAACCTTCTATAACTTTCTTTTGCTTCTAAATTTTGTCCTAAAGCCATTTCTTTCCAAATAACCAGTCTCATTTAGGACAAAATTACTTTCTCCTACCCTCAATGAAACTGTATTTCCATTCCTTATATCTTTCTTATATACCTCCTACTTTCCTACATACAGGGTTGCTTTCTTTATTTTCATCAGTCTTAAGTACATTTAGCAGAATTTTAACTCTTAGGAAACATTAGTCTCCAACTGAGGACTTAGTAACGAGTTGAGGGTGTTTACATCAGAATTTTTTTAGATGGTAAATTCATGAACCAATTAAGTACAAAGCATGTTTTCCAATAGGTCTGAATAGCCTTAATTTCTCAGCAATAAGAAGTTAAAAACACAAACCTATGTTCAATAATCAAAGCTTAAGCATTCCAGCCTATTTGGAAAGTTTCAGGTTACCAAGGACCTTGAAAGTTACCTTAACAATTACCCATGAAAACTTTGAGACAGACAAAATTAATTATCATTAACAAATTGCAACAGAGATAACATGAGCTTATTTGACCTTTGCTGATAACTTTAAAGGCAGGGCCAATAAACTTAAGTTAGTTTAAACATTGAATATGTTTCACCTGCATCCACCTAAAAGTCAAATCAGTTTTTCCCCATTGTCAATTTTCATTTGAGCACCAGTGGAGATATCTGAAATGGGTGGTCCAAGGGGGGTGCACTTTGCACCTTTGACTTGGAGGGTGGGAGGAGGAACCAATGGTGCCTGAGACACTGAGGATGGTATAGGGCCACACCCAAGTTGGAGCAGAAACCTGAGGGGGAGGGGAAGCCAGAAGCAGCAACTGCTTGGGAATATTCCTTAAAGTCCCTGTCCCGAGGTAGACTAACCACAGTTGGGTCCAATTATAGCCATTAACCTGGGAATGAGGGAAAATCCCTAACATCTATTAAGCAGAGGAACAGGGAGACAGAGTCAGTGTCCCTTTTCAGTCGGGTTCTATCTTGGCTAGACCAGTAAGGTCCCCTTCTTGAGGTTCCTCCTGATTTCAGCTGGGTTTTTGGGATTTTCCCTGGTTGGGACACTTACTCTTTTTAATGTCCTTTCCCTTTGCAGTAGGTTCATTGACCCCTTGCTAAGGAGGTTCTGGGTCTCCCCCCTTGCTGTTGTGCATATTTATGGCCTTCTCAGCCCTCTGCTCTGATCCCCCTGGAGAAAAGCCTCTTGGTACTGGTGGATGCTGGCATCTGGAGGGTGCCTGCACCTGGCCGAGGGCACAATCTGGTTGCAGGTCCTTGTGGGGGAGGGTTCTCTTCCCCGGAAAGGGAGGAGAAATGGGCCGCTGTGGTGGCAGCCAGACAAATGGGGGGAGGAGTTTCAAGCTCAGGGGAGAGGGGAGGGAGCCCAATGAGTCATGAAGAGGTGGAACATTAGGGGAGTGGTGGGTTGCTTCTTTGGCTCCCTGGGTGAGTCTCCAGATAAAGCAGCTAAAACCTTTGCCTGGCTCTCCTTGCTCTGTCCCAGCCCCACAATGCTCCCGTGAGGCAGAGTCACAAAGACAGAGGGACAGGGCACCCCTCCAATGAGGAGACCAGCCAGATGTCTGCCTGGCCATGTCCCAAAGGAACCCAGGCAACGCTCATCCCCACAGGTCCTAGCCCTGTGACCCACAATCAGAAACCACTCTGACATCACCACAGACAGTGCCATCCATCATGGCATCACAGACAGGCCCACTCAGACTCCGTGGGCCCCTGGGGACCCCAAGGGCACCTGCCCATGGAGCCACAGAATAGAACTCAGCAGGCAAGCTAGACCAAGTTGCATATTCACACTCACACACCATTGGTTATTACATTCCCTCCCACAGAATCCTTACCTGTGAGACTTCTGAGGTCTCGGGGAGTGATCAGGTCCCCCTTCCACTCTTGCGAGTGGGCCTGACTAGATTGGGCTCCAGCCTTACCAGTTCTGACATCTGGTCCAGGTCCTCACCTGCCAAGTCTCCTCATTCCGGCGGGAATGGCGGAGGGGGGCCGGTCTGAGGCAACCAAGCAGGAGACTGCTGAAATTCAGGCAGGGTGCGCCCCCTACCTTGCGATCCCTCATTTGGTCACTGCCTCGCCATTCTCCCAAACTGGTGGCAACAAATAGCCAGTGCGGTTGGGTTTCTTGGTCAGGGAACCAAATTTGTTACAGAGCCAGGCTGGAATGCTGGCAGAAAAACCAAGTGGCACTTGGAGATCTTGGTGGATCAGAGATTCATTTAACACTGGCAGGCTCTGAGGAGACCGTTTCTCCAAAGATCTGAGCATCAAATGCAAGTGGGGAGGGTGATTTATAGTCATCAGCTTCCATATCTGTGAGGGTTTTTGCATGCACAGCAGACAAAGGAAGAAGAACCCGGAGGAGGGGTCTCTAAGCTAGAGACCAGAGCTTATTTTAGCCCCATTGGCCATCTTTGGTGCAGCATTTTATTCACTTCTCCAACGAGACTAGTCATGGAAGCCTGCAACCAACTCAGGCTGCTACATGACTTGATTTTGCTTTCCCTTGTCTAGGATATATTAATTTCTTTTCCATCTAGCTCCAATGACTTTTGACATTGATGTAATTCTATCTTTTTTCCATATTCTTCCTGACCAGTAGGACCACACAATTCATATAGTTATTAAAACGATATCCGATTACATCCTGCAAATCTCACAGCTTCTAAGGCAGAATGCTTGACAATTTTACAAAGGGTTCCATTGTTTAAAAGGATGTTTTAAAACATAACACTGCTGGAATCCTAAGGTTTAGAAGAAAGAACAAATATTTTGGGAGCACCTGCTATGAGCCAAGCACTTTACATACATTATTTCATTTGTCCTCCAACACCCCTTCAAGTGTTTATTTTTATCCTTATATTCAAATGAGGAAGCTGAGTTCAAGGTGTTTGAAATTTCTCAAGGCCAAATGGCTAATAAATGGTGGAGCTAGGACTAGATTTTTAGTACTGTTTGCAAAGTTCAGGATCCTTCCAGTATGCTACTTTCCAGGGTTTTGAAGGTTTTATTACTTGGCTCTCTGAACAATGGACCAGTTTCCTCATGTCTGTACCTTGATGACCAAACTTTCTAGTGTAAACCTAGTCTTTCCAGACAACCGCAAGGCTCAAAAGCCATATCTGTTCCCTTTCCCCTCATATTCCTTAAGCCACCAAGATTAAGATTAAGATTTAAGATTTCCAAGGAATTTCATGACAGCAGCAAATCAAGGACAAACTGTAAGATATGTTACAGCCACAGCCTTGGGCCAATGTTCCAAGATCCTGAGGGGTTTGCACAATTCAAACCCTGACCTCAGCTGAAGTTGATGGAGTTCAGGGCAGGTGGCCCCAGAATGTGTCACTTTGGCATGCAGATTATTTTGAGCTGAAGACAACCAAAGCCCAGCAGACTCAAGAGCTTTTTTACCTCCCCTTTAATTGTCTAAATTAATTTAAATAGGAAGGGAGCTATTACCAAAGATAACTATATATATATATATATATATATATATATATATATATATATATTTTACATATGAAAGACTTCTCCATATGGCATTGCAAACATTTGTTTACCAAACATTTGCTCTTCCCATTTTCCTGTGAATTGTCTTCTTCCCCTTTTTGGTTCCAGACCCTTATTCCCTTCTCCTAAACTCAGGATGGCTTGTAATCCTTGGTTACTTGACTGTCAGGGAGAGACTCTTGTCTTTGTGGGCCTCCTATTGGTACATAATTAAATTTCTTTTTCTCTTTTAATCTGTTTTATGTCAAGCTAATTATTAGATCAGCCAAAGAACTTAGAAAGGAAGAAAGAAAAGTTTTTCTCCCCTGCAGTTTTGGTGCCCAACATCGGGCTGTGCAGTGGCTGGCCACCGCTCACTTCAGGGCTGCTGAAGGTAAGAGATCCTGGGACCTCTCACGGAAGCTGGCAGAAGGTAAGAATTCTTACCACATCAGTCTCCTAGATCTCTGTCTGTGGGGTCCGTTGGAAGCAAAAAATGTGTGAATCTTTTTCTTTTTCTAAATTTAGATTAGCAGAAAATATTTGTGAACTAGTTCCTTGGGCATAACAACTTTGGTAAAGATTTGTTATGAATACTCTTGATTTCCGTTCATCCTGTTCCTCTCAGAAATGATCATTGTTTTCTTTTGTCTTAGTCTATTGTGTCATATGTAGGAAAAAATCACAGGATAGAACGCAAGTGGCATAAGTCCTATAAGTCCATTGTTTGAGCCAGCTTCACAGACTGGTGAGTTTTGGTTCTCAACAGAACAGCATCTATTTAGATGAATGTTGCTGTGGGTCCCCTGTGTAAAAACCAGTTGAATATTTCCTTTTGTCTTGTTCTATGTCCTGAGAGATCAGCTTTGTGACCAGTGAGAATATTCTCTGGTCTCTGCCATCTGGAACTGCATATACTTGTAAGCATCTGGTGGCCAGTTGAGTAGACTGGGATTCTGAGACATGAAGCCACAAGCAGCACTTTTTGTTGTTCAGCCATGTCAGCTCTCAGGGGAGTTTGTCATGAGGGGTCCTAGTCTATAATGGCCTTTGTTGTCTCAATCTTTGTTGTCTTGTTAGTAGTGTCCTATCCTCAAGGTGTCTGTCTGGTGTCACAGATTAGTGAGTCTGTGACTGAACGTGTTGTTGAAAATGAACCTTCATGCTTTGGAGCCAAAATGTAATAGGAAGACAGTTTGGGATAAAGAGGAAGAATAGCTTTATTGCTTTGCTGAGCAAAGGAGGCTGCAGCAGGCTGTGGCCTTCAAAAACTGTAAGCCCTCCCAGAGGAAGGGGCTGGGGGACCTTATAGGGAAATATAGGATCTAGCTAGTTTTCACAGGAATTGTATCCTTGCTACCTACCTCCTTTGTCATGGCTTTAGAGTGGTGCCACTTCCTGAAACAAAGGGCTGAGAAAGGAGGAGAGGAGGTTTGTGGAAGAGAAGGAAATGGTTACTCTAAAATTGAATTTAGGGGCACTTGGACAGCTCAGTTGGTTAAGCATCCGATTCTTAGTTTCAGCTTGGTCCTGATCTCCTGGTTGGTGAGTTCCAGCCCTGCATGGGGGCGGGGGTGGGTAGGTCTCTGAGCTGACAGCCTGGAGCCTGCTATGGATTTCTCTCACCCTCTCTCTCTGTCCCTCTCTGGCTTGCTGTCTCTCTCTCCCTTAAAAAATAAATAGACATAAAAAATTTTTAAATCGAGCTTAGCTGAATGAAACATTTGTGCAGCCATTTTGATTTTTGTTCAACTTTATGCTTTTAAGCAGTTTTTAAAGAACTCTCACATTCCTGTGAGAGACCAGAGACACTGTTTTCACTACAGAGTTCTTACCACCGGTGACAACAAAGGCCTTCACTCTCTTAGGCTAACTTTGAGAGTGAACTTGCTGGATCTCATGAGGGCTACATGTCTTGCACTTTTGGGGGACACCTCTTGCATCCTGGTCAAGCTGCAAAAAACTTATTGATTTGAGTCGCTATTGAGATTAATAAACTCCACTTCCAATGACCAGAGAATGGATCTTTTTGAATTGAGGAAGCTTGTATATTTGAAAAAAAAAATTTTTTTTTTTTTAGAGAGCTCTCATTTTAAACAATCATTTTATTGGTATCTATGGAAAGAGCA
Source organism: Felis catus (assembly GCF_018350175.1). NCBI lineage: Eukaryota > Metazoa > Chordata > Mammalia > Carnivora > Felidae > Felis > Felis catus. The sequence continues at coordinate 27,247,128 of NC_058377.1, forward strand.
AATTAAAGAGTGGATACAAACAAGTATAGTGGCTGGCCTTGGGGGCTCCCTTAACAAGGTGAAAAGCAGAAATTAAACTTGAACAAAACTGAAGTCCACATCCAATGTAAATTCCCCTTCTTAAAGTCTGGCTCCATCTCCTCAGCAAATTCCCTTAACTTCGAAAATTCCTCCACCTTCCCCAGAAAATTCCTTACACACCCTACTGCCTGTCTTAGCTTCCCTTTTGCTACAAGATTTACACCCAGCACTCCAACCTAATCTCTAGGCCCAAGGTATGCATTCTTTCTGTTTCTTAAAGATGTAAATCTTACCTTGTCTTTGAAATGTAAACACTGTAGGAGGTAATTAAAACTCCGCCCGGACTGAAAAAAAAAAAAAGTTTTGGGGGTGGGGGTGGGGGTGGGGAAGAAGAGGCCTTCAAAAAATACAAACTGCTAAAAAGTCTCTCTTGCCCAGATTCTATACTACAGTCTCCTTAATATCACCTGTCAAAAACAAATACAAATCTTAAAGTCTTCTCTGATGGGATTTTGGATAGATGGGGGTCCAGAGCAGATGGCCAAGAAAGAATTCTTGAGACATTTTTGGTGTAAAAAGGTGACCTGTGGGCAGAAAGAACTACAGTGGGATTGTGAAGAGTGACTGGTTATATACTAAGAGCTGGGGGAGATAAAGAGGAAGTTTCTTAAAGGGATTTCCACATGCTAAAGAAGACTCACAGATTACTAGAGGCCTAGCTATTATCAAACTAAGGTTGTTTTTCCCTCTAGCAAAGCATTATCATTAAGAACAGTAGGGAGTTCCTGGAGATTAGGCTATTGACAAGATCGCTTTTTTCTTATAATTTACTAAGATATTTGTAAACTGGTGGAGACTCAGGTCCTGTGATCTCTAGGTTAACCATTTGTTTTCCCCTTTCCTTTGTTCTTGGGCAGCAAGGAGTACCTGAGGAATATCACACAGACCCACCAGGGGTGGGATAGGTTTGTTAGCTATGCTTTGTCCTCAGCTTGCCTTATGCTCCCTCATCATTCTCCACATGTAGTAAAAAGTTTTAGCCATCTGAGTGGATAAAGTTAACTAACTCCAACTAGTATTTCTGAACTAGTAAGTTTTATATTGTTATACGTGATTCATGGCTGAAAATTTTAAATGAAAGCTATAAGATTTCCATGTTTATCAGTATGTTTATGTATATCTTTTGTATGTATGTTATAGATATGGTATTTTTCTACCTCTAGATGGTGTTGCCAAAATTAATCTGTAAAGAGACCCACTTAACAGGCTTAAAAAAAAACACTTATAAATTAAATACAGTAAAACCTTGGTTTGAGAGCATAATTCATTTTGTGAACATTCTTATAATTCAAAGCACTTGTATATCAAAGTGGATTTCCTCATAAGAAATAATGGAAACTCAGATGATTCATTCCACAACCCAAAAACATATAAAAATGATTACAATACTGTAATATAATACAAAATAACAAAGAAAATACAAAATGTAAGGAAAAAGAAACAAATTAACCTGTACTTACCTTTGAAAACCTTTGTAGCTGGTATAAGGGAGACAAGAGAGGAGGGTTATTGTGTAGTATGACTTTCACTATCACCAATGGATATTGACTACAGCACAGTATTAATAAACTCTCATCACATACTGCATATAAAGTAACTGGCAATAAGGCAGCAGAGGAAAGGGTCTATATCTACAGGAAGCCTGACCTAGACTGAAGCAAAGCATTCCTAAGCTTACTCTTGTGTGGAAAAGCAAAGGACTCTCCTTAGGTGCTTTAAAGTGACAAATACACTAGTGCCAGTTGTGGGCACCTTCCAATGTTCTGAAAAACCGCTAATTTCTGCCAACACTATGGTGTGAGACTGAGCATCTGAGCATAGGAGATCACCACAATCCTGCAGTGAGAGAGAGAGAGAGAGAGAGAGAGAGAGAGAGAAAGCCAGAGAGAGGACAACCATTGGCTCAGTTGCGATGTGATGTGATATTGATGTCAGGTACTACTTGTATTGCAAGAAATTGCTTGTTTATTAAGTTAACATTTATTACAAATGTTTGCCTGTCTTGTGGAACACTTATAGAATAGGTTACTTGCAACCAAGTTTTACTGTATTTCTAAATCTCAAAACCGTAATAGAAACTAACCCAAATATTTCTCAAGTCACGTGATTTAGGATAATTTTTGGTCAATAAAAACTAGTTTAAGTTTGCCAGTTTAATTAATACAGACATGTCTTTAGAGTTATCAGAATTAAGTATAATACTTTTATTCTACCTAGGTTTACTAAAAGTCAAATAAGTTCATGTTCTCTCTGTTACAAAATGTCTTAGCAAGAAAAATAACTTAAGATGATAGCCAACTGCTTCGATGTTTCCTGAAATTTTCATGATGAATCTAAGTATGATTGTTAAGAACAAATAAATTAAATAGATGTAAATGAAATAAGAAATTTTAGGTGAACTTTTCAGTAATTGTTGTTTTATGATATGTGTACTCAAAAATAGTTATGCAAGGGTGCCTGGGTGACTCATTTGGTTTGGTGTCCAACTTCAGCTCAGGTCATGATCTTGCAGTTTGCGAGTTTGAGCTCCGCCTTGGGCTCTGTGCTGACAGCTCAGAGCCTGGAGCCTGCTTCAGATTCTGTGTCTCTCTCTCTCTGCCCCTTCCCCGCTCATGCTCTGTCTCTCAAAAATGAATAAATTAAAAAAAAAATAAAATAGTTACCCAAATCTCTTTGGTGACTTCCTGATAAGAGTTTTCCTAAGTTAAATTCAATGATAGAATTTCATTGACTATCTAGATCATTTCAAATAAGATAAAGCTAAAACATTAATTACTAAATGTAAGCTTTCTTTTATATTTAGCTTTCTCTACATGGTAACTGAAAATATTTGGGTCTATTAGTAGACATAGGCTGTGCCATACTAAAAACTTACTATGGGAAAACATGTTTTCAGAAATTATAAAAAGTATTTGTAAATTACCAGGCCACAGAATGCTAAAGTAAAAGACAGTTCATAATTGTTTGTTTTTTAATTTTCACTAACAATTAAGGTTCTTAAGGGTTAAATTCTAATATACGTAATTAGAAATAGGGGATGCTTCTCCAAATTCAAGGAAAGAAGGATGTGTGTTTTCAGTAACAGAAGGTATGGGAAATGGAAACTCACTTTTTGTTGAGGGAAAAAAAAGTAACCTTGTCCTTAAGAATGAGAAAGAGGAAAAACAGAACAAAATCTGAATATAATAAAGTTGTAGAAGGTTGTGGAAAATGAATCTTTGGAAATAATTTTAATGTGTGGTCAGGCTGGCAAGATTAGAATAAATCTAATTAATTTAAATAAGTTTTAATGTTAAGAATAAGTTTGTGCAAAAATTAGAATTTAGTTTTCTGTATGTTGAAAGGATAAAGTTTCTTGAATTATTAGTGTGCTTTTGATAAGAGTTTATAACATTTTTTCTTTACCTTTTAATATAATATACCTAGGAAACAAAGATTTTGTGTCTTGTCAAAATAATTTTCTCTGTGTCTTTGCCAAATCTTTGATTCCTTAAGAAAGTTGAGTCTTCTCTATTAATATAACTAAAGTTTTTTTTTTTTTTTTTAACAACAATTAAACTTTCCATACTTGCCTGTGAGGTCTTTGTTACTATGTTTAAATGGATAACTAAGTATTGTTTCACAGTGACCTATGATCCTACTTGACTAAGAGTTTAAAAATATCTGATATTTTTGACAAATTTCTCTCAAATCAAATTCCAATCAAGTCTTTTGACCTCAAACTAACTTTGGAATTTTATACTGGGTTCCTGTATAATCGCAAAATATTTGTTCCCTCTCCTTATTTTTTTTTTTTTAAAGGAGGATGTTAAACTAATTACCCTATTTGTCAATGTTAAAGTGCATGAGATGTATTGTCAAGCAAGAATACTAAGCCTTCTTCATGTTGTACTGTGTAGATATATGTGTTCCACAGATTGTAGGAAATTCCTAGAAATCTACTATGTCCTAATATAATGTTATCAGTTAAAATTCTAGTTATTATCTTAAAATGCTATGTGTCATGGAAATAAACAAATTTCCTTGTCAATTGCATTGTAATAAACTCTCATCAGATCTTTAATCATGGACATTTTTAAGTCTTGTCATTTATAGATGGTTGGTCTTTCACTCTGATGCTTTTGTAAAAGTGTTTGCAAAAGTGCTTCATCTCCAAGGAGACTCATGGAAAGTACTCTAAAAGACAGGTTTCTGGTAACTTTACGATAAGAAAACTTAACTGGGTGAGAATTTCTAGAACTAATGGAAAAGAATGATTTCAAGTAGAACAAATATTAATAACATGGGACTGGATATTTGAATTGAGGAGGATGATTATAATATTTTATGACTTTCTTGAAACATTTCTGATTTTTAAATATGTTTTGGGGTACCTGGGTGGCTCAGTTGGTTAAGTGGCTGACTTCAGCTCAGGTCTTGATCTCACAGCTTGTGGGTTCGAGCCCTGCATCAGGCTCGGTGCTGACAGCTCAGAGCCTGGATTCTGCTTTGGATTCTGTGTCTCCCTGTCTTTGCCCCTCCACAACCCCCCTGCACCTCTCAAAAATAAATAAACATTAAAAAAATATTTTGTTTTTCCAGATTTAAGGAAACCTTTAAAGGCTGCTTTTAGGCAACAGGCTTAAGCAATGAAAACCTGTCAGGTAAAGGGCTCACAGTAACCACAGGGCTGAGTACAAACAGGTTCATTAGGCAACCCATCTCCAAATGTCCATAGGCCCTAGCTGACCAATGGGCTACTTACAACCAGGCACAGATACCAAAAAAGGAAAATTCCACACATTCTCATACCTCCTCACTCCCTACCCTTAGCTATAGCTCCCCCCACAGCTTTGTGGCAGATAGTCTGTCTTTTGCTGTCCTGCCTGGTGCTCCTTTGCAGTGTATTCAATAAACTTCTATCTCCTTTGTTCTGCCTTGGCAAATTCTTTCACTTCCTGTGCTGTCTGGTTCCATCCAATCCCCATAATGTTTTTTCTTTTTTTTCCTTAGGCTACCTATGACCTAGAACAATTTGATAAAATATACCTTTGTGAACAAAGATGAAACATCTATCTTTTTCTGTCTGCTTAATCTTTCTAGAATGCAGGAACTCTCAGTGATATGGTAATATAGTTATTTACATATGTTCAGTAAGAACTTGTCCTTGTAACAGGACACACTTGGAAACATTGGTTATATCACCAAGGATTTGACTGGGATATCGTATTTAAGAGAGAAACACACAAACTCACATATGACCAGACAGCTTTAACGAACTAGGGTTGACTTTATTGAGCCAGTAACGCCCCTTAAAAAACCAGTCTGGTACCTTACCTCTGGAACTCTGTAGAGTTCCCAGCAGCCACTAGGGGAATAAGGAAGGATACTTCCTGGCAGGCCCAGGAAACTCAAGATACTTTGAGGACCTCAAGAAGAGAGAAATTTACCCAAATCTATAGGTATTGCAGATGAAATTTGATGGCAAGTCTTCAGTATACCTGCTTAACCCTGAGAAGCTGTTAAAAGTCCAATTTGAGATTCCTTATAAAAAGGTCCAGCAAAACGGATTAAAAGATTCTATACAGTTAGTTGTTATTCTTGCTGTGCTTATATAAATAATCAAGCCAAGTTTATTGAAATGGACAATTTGTAAACAAAGTAGTTTACTATGTTCTCCTTAATAAAAATGGAGGTGAACTGTAGAGAGAAAAATTATGTTTTTGTAGAAACTGTAATACACACTCATGGAGATTAGATTCTAGTCTGTTAATTGTCTTTGGGGTTTCATTTTCCACCTGTAAACTGTCCTAGATCCTGAATTCTTTTACTTTCCTTAAATATTTGGCTACAGTTCTCCAAACTAATATTCCTAATTGTTCTCCACCCTTCTGACTTGGAATCAGTAAGAACTAAAACTTCCCTATTTCCAAAGCCATGCAAGCTATAGCTGGACAAGCTAATATAAACCACAGAGAAATTACCGCAACCGCTCGTATAATCTTCATACCTGTGGCTGTGTGGCCACCACTTATCCTCACTCCATCTGAAAATGCTTTGACCTTGACATCTAGGCTAACCTCAGAACTCAGAAAGTGGTTTATAATTTGCTCCAATAATTGACTATTGTTTTTCCTCTGTTTCCATGGAAATGTCTTCCTGTTAAGTACCTGATTTCTTGCACAATATAGGCCTAACTTTGGGATCCCAGCTGCATCATCACCTCCTAAAATGAGACATCACTGTTTAAGTAAACTGACTTATTTTCAAGACTATGAAATTAGTTAAATGGCATAATGGAGAAATCTACCAGCTCAGCTTTTAATATATGAAACTCCCTTGGAAGTTTCAGAGGAGGGAACTGATGAAGTTCAGGCCAAGCCTTCCTAGAATGTTTTGCCTTGGCATGTGGACTATTTTGAGCTGAAGAAAACCAAGGCTCAATAGACTCAAAAAGGGCTTTTTACCCTCCCTATTAACTGCCGAAAAGAATTTAAATAGGAAGCCTATACCAGGAAGAAAGCTATTACCAAAGATAACGTTTTTGTGTTTGTTTTTACATAAAACAGACTTCTCTATAGAATTTGGCAAACATTTGTTTACCAAACATTTGCTCTTTTTCTTCTTCCTGTGAATTGTCTTCCTTTCATTTGAAGTCCCAGACCCCTACGCCTATGTCTTTAGCTCAGGATGACATATAAATCTGAACTACCTGACTATTAGAGAAAGCCTCTCATGTCTGTGGGTCTCCCATAAGAATGTTATTAAATTTGTTTCTCTTGTTAATCTGTCTTATGTCAATTTTACTTATTAGACCAGCTAAAGAACCTAGAAGGGAAGAAAGGATAAGTTTCCACCCCTTGCAAAGTCCTAACACTCCTTCCATCTTGTCCTAGAAATCTTTGGGCCTTCTACCATCTCTAGGAGTCAAATAGTTCTAGACACCAGCACTTTCTGCCTCCTACTTTTCTTTGTCTTCTTTTCTGATTGCCCAGGTGAGATCTGCTCCGCCACCAAGTCCCAGTGGGGGACTCATGACACAACTTCCTAGGGAAGAAGGTGGGAACTGAGACCCACAGGCTCTAATGGTTCCTCTGTGGTGCACAGGCCAGCTGAATGACATCTTTTAAGTCACCTTGAATGATTGCCTGAGAGGGAAGAAGGATAATTCTTGACCCTGGAAGTAGGATGCATTTGTAGAAATTCACTGTCCTCTTTGCTGAGGGTTGGAACCAGCAGGATAGGTAGGCTTCCAGCAGAGCTTCAAGCAAACGGCTGCACTTGAGTGACACCTGATGTGGAGATCCGGTGTCAGCCCCCAGTGGACTGAATCCACAATAAAAAGATCTTGGGACTGAGGAAGAGGGTCTTTGATTCTTGTCTTGGCTTTCTCATTGATTAGCTGTCTGATTTAGGACTAAACTGTGAATGAAACTCCTTCTCTTCCCCATTACTTAGAATTTGTATTTTATTCCATTAAAAATGCTCTTTTAGATTTATCTAGATGCAGGCTTTAAAAAAATCATAAATTACTTTTGTACATACATTTGGAAAAGGAAAATATGAGTCAAGTAAGCTGATTAAGGTATTCCTAAAATGTCTTCACTTTTCTGAAAATCGTTTTGGCTTAGGCATCTAAAAACCACATTTTTCTACACAATTGTTTTGGATGCTGGGGTAAGGGTGTAATGACATGTCAATAGTATGGTAGCAAAGAAGGTACCTACCCAGAATGCCTAAATCCTGCCTAACTAATCACATTCCCAGCAAGCCTTCTGACATTCGTATGGCCCTACACACCCAAGGACCAATAGCCAAATAAGAATAAAATTGTCATTTGTCTGTTAGCACTGGTAACTCTCATCAAACTAAGAGCCATGATCAAAAATCTTTAGGGCATATGTTATGGAAGGCCTAAATGAAGACTTCTGCTTTGGTCTTAAATCTCAATTTGGGACCACCTTGGTCAGGTGGGGATTTATGTGGGAACTTGGGACATCTAAAAGGTAGAACTGTCCATTTTGCACCAATAGATTTTTCCTGAAACTTTTCTGGTGTTCTGGTTTCTTCATCAAAGGATTACCTCAGAGCACTGTATATAGCCACAGGCTGTGGTACCAGTTCCATTCTCTCAACTGGCATGGGTAGCAGTTACTGGGCCAGGGACAACAGCTTGAGTCTCAACTATGGGGTTGGTCAGACAGTCAAAAGGAGATGCCTGAAAGGGAGACAGTGATTCAGTGGAGGTCCATTGTTTTCTGGAAGAGGAAGGCTGTTCAACATTAATAGCCACATTCATCCTGCAGACAAAAGAACATTTGGTCAGATGATTCACCTTCCCCCTCCTAGCCACACCTTCCCTTATCAGACAGAAGGTATTTAACCTGCTGGCTTGGGTCCAGTTTCTCATCCCACTGTAGATAACTAGCACTCTGTTGCCTTTTCATTATGGAGACCAGACTGGGAAGTGGGAATAGGTAGGTATTAGTGATGGAAAATGATCCTTTCTTCCAAATCAAGAAAAAAAAAAAATTGAACTTTATGTTCCTAAGTGGCCTTGAGAAACCTTGGCTGAAGTTTCTTGCTAAGTTCCCAGGAATGGCTAAGAAACTACTTATGGCAAACTTTGGGCAAACTTTGGGTGATCCTAGCCATCTGTACTTATCCAAGAAAATGAAATGGATTGGGACACCCTGTGAGGCCAAAAAGATATGAGTATGGCTATGTTTCAAAGTAGTTACAACCATGAGTTTGGAGCCACAGAAAGCTGGATTTGACTCTTGGCCCTGTTACTTATTCTGTGAGATTGGGCTCTCAGCTCTCTCTAAACCTCAGTTCCCATCTCCAGAAATAAATAATAATAATCCCCACCTCAAGTGTGCTGGCTTTTCTTAAACAGTCAATAAATGATAGCTGTTATAATTGTCTAGGGAGGGAAGACTAGGGGCAGATGAGTCAGCATAGAACTGGGCACTTAGCATAGAAATTCCTTGTACATTCCATTGCATTTCCCTCCAGTGCACATTTTACTAATGTCTATGAAATCTTGACAAAGTGCAGTGTCTTGCCTAAAATGATATGATGAAGAGCCATTAATGGGTTACGGTGAGGTGTGGTATGTGTATGAATATGTGGTATCAAGTCAGGGAATGAGAATAAGTCTATAATTCTTTGATTATTAGAATACTGTGACAGTGTCATTAGCAGGTGAAAATGATCATTGTGATCGTTGAGTTTTCTTCCATTTTCTGAATAAAGGTATAAGTCTTTGGTCTTGAAATCTCCCCAGCACTTTTCTAGCTCTAATTAAAACCAATAACTATGGAAATAATTGTGTTTCTATAAATACCAGCAGGAACTGAATACTGGTTACTGTGTAAGAGCCCATCTATAAAGGGGGATATTCTGGGACTTTATTCAACCCTTCTCATTAGGATACTGGCATTAAAGTTATGGATGGCTGTAAGCAGCTTTAAGAGTAAGGAATACACTGAAAATACTTTCAATGTCAAATAGCCAGTCTTTCCTGGGGAAACCAAGTCTGCTTCTGAAGAATAATTTAGCCATCTGAGAGAATCTGGAAATCCATCTTGTGGCCATTCATTATAGTTGAATTCCAATTTATTCTAGAGATGGCTCAGGGTAGGTGAGAGACTGAGGTACTTTATTTGAAACCTCCTACTTCTATTGCTCAGCCTAAGAGCCAGAAAAAGGGCTTTGGTAAGATCTAAGGAAAAGTCACACTCCAAGAAGGATTGGAGAGTATTAAAAAAAAAATCACAGAATGTCATATCTGGATGGAATCTCAGAGATGAGTTAGTATCCTGATCCAAAGCGCTCATTTTACAGAGGTGAAAACTAAGGTCTACATAGATACAGTGCCTAAGATCATTGGAAATTAGAGCCCAATTTTCCTGATTCCTGGTCCAATGCTCTTCCCACCAGAGATTGTCACCTATTTGTAAGGTACCTTCTGGGTATAAGACATCCTACTTTACAACATGACACTTACTGTGTAGTCAGACAAACAAAGTATATATGCACTGAGTGCTAACAATATTTCCAGGCATGTGTGGTAGGCATTATCTGTGTGATGGGAGGTGAAGCAGAAAAATGAGAGCTCTTTTCATTATTGATGGGCCAGGGAAGTTTCCAGAGATGGTGGTACTATAGGAGGGCCATGAAGGATATATGTGGTTTGGATGGGAGGAGAGGAAGGCCATTCTAAGAAGGAGAAAGAGAAGTTCAGAAAAGCCAAGTTAGAACAGTAAGAGGAATATTTGTGAGTCAGCAACAATTTGGCAGAAGTGGTAAGTTTCCTGGGATCATAGAATGTTAGAACTGGGAGATACTTCAAAGATCATCAAACTCAATCTTCCTCATTTTACAGTTGAGAATACTAGGTCCAGAAGGTTAACATGGCTTGCCCACGTTTCTATGGCTATGAAAAGCAGACTGGGGATTAGGACCCTGGCCCATGACATCTTATCCAACACAATTTTTATTATACCCTGCTGACTCTAAGCAAGTGATAATAGACAGAATGATCACAGAAGACCTTGCACGAGACACAAGATGTTCGTACATCAAGCATGGGAAACCTTTGAACAGGGAGGTAACACGTAGTCAGAAAGCTACTTCACACAGATTGAACTGGTGGTGATATGCAGGATGGATGGAAGGGATTGAAAGGAGAAGCAGAGACCATTTAAAGAGGCCCCAGATATACACCAGCTGTGAGATAATCTGAACTGAGGTGGTAGGAGAGAAGATGAAGAGGAAAAGATAAATGTGAGAGAGACAGGCTATGGGAGAGCCAGGCAATGAGAAAGGACTACTTTGGAAGTCCGGAGTTGACCGTTGTCCATGGAAGAAACCACCTTATACATTTCTCCTGGTTTTTGGTGTCACTTCCCCTTAGCACTTCATTTATGTATTCATTTCTCCTTTCAACAAACATTTTTGAGCCTGTGGAAGGTGTTCCACATTTACCCCAGCCCTGACCAACTGAATGTGATGCTTCTGTTGTTTTGCTGGGATCTGCCCTCTTGAACTCTTCTTGATCAGAATTGTTAGAGGAGAAATAAGGAGAACAGCTTGGTTATTGAAAAGAAGAAAAAAAAAACCACCCTGATTGTCTGGGAGAGTGTTGAAAAGTCAGCAAGATTTCAAATGGGAGAAGGATCAAAGTGTCTTGAGAAGGGAGGAGGCGGGCCCTGTGCACACAGAAGCTCCTGGGTCTTAGGGAGAATAAAAGATCCCAGTGTGATGGCAACAAAGGGACTCTTGTGCATTCACAGCCAGGGGGCCTGCAGGGGTGATGAAGAGCATTGGTCCTGAGGCCTGGCTGGGGTGGCTCTAGGCTCAGACTCCTGCCCCAACCCAGGACAGTGGAGGGGCCCTTGTGTCAACTATCAAAATTAAGGCAGGTGCTGAGGACTCCTTAAGGCTGAGGGCTGCTGAAGGGCAGAGTCTATGCTTTCCTTTCCCTTCATTCCATCTTTCATCGATTCCTATCCCATTCTGATATTTCGATACCGTTAATAGTTATGGTTTGTCCTTCTCCTCTTGTCTATTGTGATGAATTCCAAAGGTTTAGTCTTAACAACTGGACCTGAACAAATACAACAGATAAGTCAGAACACACAGACCAACTGACAGATTGGTTCTAGCCATACTGAGAAGTATTCTGTCATGTATCTAGGCCAAGCAGTACGGTTCCAAGCACAAAGGAGACTTCAAAACTGTTCAACTGTTTAAACTTTGTTCTTCATCTATAACATAGGTACATTATTTACTTTGCATAGTTTTAGCAGGACTATTTGGCAAGTCTCTGGCAAAGAGTAGGTATGGATTAGCATTAGGATTAGTTCTGGGTGAGACCAATTCAGATTTAGGACTTGGTATATAATTCATGCTGTTTTCTCAGTTGTTTCCTTCTGGCATCAAGGAAAATTAATCTGAAAGAAATGTGATCATCAGGAAAGAGAAGACCATGTGGTGAGAATTGCTATTCTTGAGTTCATCCTGGAGGTCACCTCCCTCATCATGTTGCCTTGTGTCGGTACACCATGGATGGATGCCCATTTAGACTTCATTATAGGAAGCCTGAGTGCTGGGTAGTGTGTGATTAGGAAAGTCATGTCCCAACAGGAAAGAGTCAATGACTTGTGCAAATTGTAAGCTGAGCCAAGAATGCAACACAGACATTGTGACTCCGCCCTATGCCTAATGATAAGGTCCATTCCTGTGTTCGGTATTTGGGTTTGGACATCTCTGGAGCCAAAAAGGTGACATCAGGGCATCTGGTGAGCTCAATCTGCTGCTCTGGTTTGGATGTAGAGAAGTAGTAGAGTTCCAAGGGAAAGGCTTTGCAGCCTGGGTTTCTCAGAAGCCAGTGGTGGGAACAGGTCCTTCCCTGGAGACTAGAGGGAGGCAGCAAACTTTCAGAAGCCTCCACAGGCATGGGCGGGAAGAACCACTGAAACATTGAAGGGGAAGGGAGAGAATGATTTATGGGTAAAACCTAAATGAGCAGAACTTGCTGGCTTGACCTCAGCACCAACTGAGGGGCGTGGGAGAGCATTCTGCAAATATTTGAGAAGCATTGGTGCCAGAGAACTCCATGACTGGACCTGGATAGAAGGGAAGGGAAGGAGCACAGAGCTAAGTCTGTCAAGGAAATCTTTCCCAGAGCTTCCTCCCTCAGGGACTCCTGTCTGTTTGGGCATCTCCCCATGGCAAAGGGCTTAAGGGCTGACAAATTTCAGGGTGAAGACAACATGGGCCAAAGAAAGAGTCTCAGATCACTTCTCCTGTAGAGAAATTGGGCAGAATGCATGAAGAAAGACAGGCAGTGAGAACAAGATGAATAGGATAGTCCTGTCCTTTCTTCTTATGTCCTGTTCTAATCCATTTTCTGAGGATCCCTGTTATCTGTGTTAGCCTGCCTTGTTCCAGCTTCCCCCGGTCCCTTCCCTATAATATCTTTGTGCGTGTGTGTGTGTGTGTGTGTGTGTGTGTGTGTAACAAGTCTCTACTGCTTTCACAGTATGCAGTTCATCCTCCTCCAGGAAGCCTGCCCCAAACTCAAGTGGCACATACTGGTGGTCATTACAATGCTCCTCATTGTCCTCCCACCCCTTCCTGGCCTGAAAAACCAGTACACTTCAGTGTACCAAAGGTTCTGAGCTGTGCTTGGTAAAGAAATACTTTGAATTTTGTTTACCCTAACATTTCCCAAATATGTTTGATTATGAAATTCTACTTTTAGTTGCTGGCTTAGAGGCTTCCTTGCTTGATAATTCACATATGTATGACTGTCACCCCCAATTACAATTCTAATGCCTCAGTGGCAAAGATTGTACATTTTCTTCCTTTGTACCTCCCATAGCACAAACCAAACCTTAGGTGCTCACAACATTTGGGCTTAATTAAAAGATAAGAGGAACACAAGAAATAGAATGAAAGGCAAATGACAAAATTGGGAATTTTTTTTTTAAACTGGGAGAATTCTTAAAGGAACGATATCTTGCACATAGAGAAATTCTGTATATTCGTAAGAAAAGCAATGACTGCTGCAACAAAGATGGGGAAAGTCATGAATACTCAGTGCACAAAAGAAGAAATATACAAAGTCTACATAGATTTGGATAAGTCTTAACCTCACAGTTATAAAAAATGTAAAGTGAAAAATGAAGTATCATTTTATCAGCGAAACTGACAAAAAAGAAAGAACTCAGTGAGGCTATAGGGGAAATAAGCACTCATTTATATTGTTGACTTTTTTTGTTAATATTATTGACTTTTTAAAAAGTTTCTATATAGCTCTATCCTCAAAGATGTGCTGAAAATATGAATTTTCCCATCATGAACCATTTATCAAAAATGTCATTATTGATTTACAATATTCCATGATGTGGAGCATCAGAATTCATTTAGCTGCCATTTTGACTGGACATTTAGGTTATTTCCAAGGTTTTGTCTGATCTTAGATTATTTATTTAATAATGTGTTAGTTACATGGTGCGATGCAACAACCTAAAGCTATTCAAATACAACAATCGTAATTAAATCTGGTTTATATGGGTCCAAAATTTGGATAGGGCATGGCAGAGCAAGTTGTCTCTACTCCATGTCTCTATTCCCTTGGAGGCCTGGGTCTCAGATCACCTGAAGTCTAACTTTCTCACATGTCTGCCATTGATGCTTAGTGGCGCTGTCAGGTGGAACCCCTTCATGTAGCCCTCTCTGCATGGCCTGGGCTTCCGCACAACATGGCTGTTGGGATCCAAGGACAAGGGAGAAGAGTACTGAATTAGTTTCCTCTTGATGTTGTAACAAATTACCACAAGTTTCGTGGCTTAAACCAACATGAATTATTCTCTTATTGTTCTGGCAGTCAGAAGTCTGCGATGAGGCTTACCAGGCTAAAATCAAGGTACTGGCAGCGATGTGTTTCTTTTGGAGGCTCCAGGGGAGAATTTGTTTCCTGGCCTTTTCCAGCTTCTAAAGTTGCATTCCTTGGCCTGTAGTCCTTTCCTCCATCTTCAAAGCCAGCAGCAAAGCATCTTGGCTCAGTGGTCACATTGCTTTCTTCATCTGCTTCCCTTTTATAAGGACAGTTGTGATTGCATTTAATGTCCACCTGATACCAGGATCCTTAACTTCATCATCTCTGCAATATGTTTTTTTTTCCTATAAGGTAACTTTCACAGAATGGTGATTACCAGAGGGTAGGACATGAGGGAACTGGGGAGAGGTTGGTGAAAGGGCATAAACTTTCAGCTGTGACTAAGTTCTGGGGATCTAAAGTATAAAATGATGACTATAGTTAATAATACTGTACTACATACACGTGAAATTTGCTAAGGGAGTAGATCTTAAGTGCTCTTACCAAAAAAAAAAAAAAAGGGTAATCATGTGTGGTGATAGACGTGTTTATTAACTTAATCCAGGGAATCAATTTTTAATATATTTTTGTATCAAACCATCACATTGTGCACTTTAAATATATTACAATTTTATCTGTCAACTATGCTTCAATAAAACTGGAGAAAAAAAGGTAGCAGTTACAGATTACAAGGATTAGGATCTACATATATTTGAGGATCTGTTTTTCAGTCTATTGCAATAACTGAGGGTTTTTCTCTCTTTTAGCTGGATTTATGGGAAGTCATATAGTCGTGCGGTGATTGCTACAGGTGGAGGTGGAGTATTGGTGGGTGACATGGAATTATCTGCTCATGCAGCATACTTATGATTTCTGGTCCTGCTCAAGCCCAGTCTCAGAAATATCCTTTCCCTTTTGGATGGACTGTTGCTGGGCACATCAGCTTTATGACTTGGTGAGTCTGATGGAGCACAACCTATAATGAGCAGCTCCGAGTGTATGGTCACTTGGTGTTCCAAGGTCAAGCATTCTGTCTTTACCAGGACTGCTAAGAACTGGGCTCAAATAATTTATAAATTCCTACTGCATATGGTATAGCCTTGCTTTGAAGCCCAAAGGCCTGCATTGTAATTTTCCCACTGGGGCTCACCATAATATCTATTATGCTTCATCTTTTCCCAACCCTGACACTACCAACACCAAAGGGTGTGCCCGATCATGTGGCTCGAATGTCAAGGCTTTTGGCACCATGGCTTCGATGTACTATAGAGGCCTTTCCTGCTCCAGACCCCCTCAAAGCTGGCAGCCTCCAATGTCATCCAGCATAAGGAGAAGGGTAATATTCTAGGGGTGGAATGTGTTGCATCCAGAACCCAAAAAAGCCTACCAGGCACTTTGGCTGCTAGAAATGTAAGATGCGGCAATTTATCTTTTATTTTAGAAGAATATACTGGTATGCCTCTTACTATTGGACCCTAAAAACTTAATTGAGGTGACTGATCCCTGAATCTTCACAGGTTTTATAACCCTCTTCTGGAGCACATGTGTCTTCCCAATGCCTCTTTCTTGTCCTTCCCAGTCAGCATGAGGTGCTGATGTAGTAGATCAGTGTGATATTTTGTGGGGTAAGGCAGTCAGATCTCTTTGGGTTATATTGTGACACAGGTTGGTAGAGGCAAGTCTGTGAAGGAATATTGTCTTCTGCCCCATACAAATGCAAACTTTCTGATTTTCTTTCTTGATTGGAATGTAAAAAAGAATTCATTTGCAAAATCAATGGTCATATAGCTTGAGGCCTTATTAATGTACTCTAGCAATAGGTTATTTTGGACACAGCAGCTACAGTTGGGGTTCTTAGGCATTTAGGTCTATGGTTGTATATAGTCATTCTTCAGGGTCTGTTGGTTTCTTCAGGGGTCATACTACTGAATTAAATGGAGGCATTTTAGACCCAGCATCTGGTAGGTCATTAATGATGACACTCATCCTGCCATTCCCCCAGGGATATGATACTTTGCCTGGGGGTTAGGGAGTAAAAATTATGAGGTTTCCAATTGTCCCTTCCTATTATTGTAGCTCTTATGCCATAAGCCAGGGATCCAGTGTGGAGGTTACTCCAACTGTGATGTGTATCAGTTCCAATTATATCCTTGGGGATTGTGTGAATTGAGTCTGTGCATCCCATGGGACCTTTGTGAGCTGAACTTTAGCCAGGACATTTATTACCTGACTCCAGAGGCCTTAGTTCTAACAGAGAAGCCATAATGATGCTTTGGGTCTTTGGATATTGATGTCAGTTTAGACCCTATATTCATTTGTCCTGGGAAATTCTGGTTATTTCCCTTTCCCTGATATACAGTCACCTGAGTAAATGGCTGTAAGGACACTCTGGAGAATCATGTCTTATGTATTTGCCATGGTGTTGCAAGATCTTTTCTCCTGGGAATCCAGTCATCTGTCCAGTCAATGGTTCTTATGAGCTCTGGAAACTGAGCAAGTGAACAGGTTTTTTATTTGACCTGACTGTTTGCTTTTAGCCTCCTGATCCTTTAATGGTGCTTTTTTTGGGTTATAGGTATTAAGCAGCACCCTTATTGATTCTTTCTTCAGTGCTCTCTTATTCCTATGAATTAATAAACACAGCTTTGTGACTGCCTTTTCTACCATCTAATTTAACTGGGAATCCTATAGTTCATTTGCTAAATCTAGCAACCCTGGCCCCTGCCAATCTTCTCAGTGACTGATGGAAGAAGGGTCCTCTTATGGAAGGTCTTCTGGCCTCACCCACTCTGTCTACTTCAGCTCACCCACATTCCTCAGACTCTTCATGCCTTCCTCTGCTGTATTCCAGGGGAACTCAAGCATTTCCAATTCCCTGAGTGGCCACTGCCTTTCCAGGTCTTAAGAGCCATCTCAGCAGCTGTTTGCCCAATTCCCTGGGGTCCTTCCTAGGATGCTAAGTCCATTATTGAGAGAAAGTGCCCTAAAGTCAATTAATGTTTGCTCATCCAGTCTTATATTCTAGCTACCTTGATCAAGTGTCTTCAGACTCAATCCCAAGAGTGTTCCTCTGGTTTCTGCTGGTATATGAATACTAATTTTTGCAATTCTTTCAGTGTATGGTCTCTTCACTCCCCTATCAGGCACAACATGTCCCTAGTTGGGTTGTTCAGGAATTTAGTTATTGGCCTAGAAACCAGGAGAAGGAGAAGGCATGGGGTCAGCTTCTAAGGGGGCACCTATTGCTCTGTGGGGAGAGGGCCTTGCAGCATCATCCATCACTGAAGTGTTCACTTTTAATTGGGAAGGTTGGGCCACCTCTGCAAGCCTACAAACTCTGGGGAAGGGGGGATGTCGGAAGGGTCAATATTTTTCATTAAGAAGTCCCTTACCATATCTTGGGGTCCCGGATTTTGCCCACCAGAGCCCTCCTTTATGCATAAGAGATTTTCATTGGCTGAATATTCAAATGTTTCTGGAGCTCTGTGACTCTAACAGTTAGACTTTGAGACTGACACTTAGTTGTATCTGATCATCCATTGCAGGGGAAGAGGGCCTCAGGACTGCCCTGGAGACCATCTTGCTCTCACTTTAGCCATTGTTAGTGCCCCTCAGTCTCTGTCCCTTTTCAAGGCATCTCTATAACTTAGCAACAATTAGCCAACTCTGTGTCTTTGTAGACATTGTTCTTCCCATATTTTAAAAAAATGTCACTCCTTTTCACTGGGATGTTCCAAGGGTACCACTGATGAATCTTTAGCAACTTGAGCCACTGTCTCACGACCAGATGATATCTGCTTCATCTACCAACAGGGATGATGGGGGTAGGGATACAGTCCCAAATATTCATCCTTTTCTTCTTAGACCATTCCTGTGGCCACTTGTATTAGAAGAGTCATGTTGAGAAGCAGATGCCAAGATAGGATGAAAGAAAATGGAGAGGGAGCTGTGGGAGGCTGGGAAAGAAGCTGGCCTGTAATATAGTTCTGTCCCCGGTTGAGGTAGGAGGGAAAAGAAGAAAGGCTGGGTGGAGGCATCTTAGTCTGTAGTAGGGTTCTAAGAGAGTTGGGCAAGGTTGCAAGTTCAGGTGAAGTAGCTTGTCAGAGGTATCATGTCTTCTAGGTGCAAGCCTGCTTAGAATCTCCACCATGTTCCATCACTGGGAACAGCCCATCAGAAGTATGGCCTTAGAGTGGAAGCAGGGATGGAGTTCAGAACATAGTAACTGGATTTTTCAATTATGCTCCTGCAGTGGAAGACACGGGAGGTGCATTTCCATGGTTTCCACAGAGATCATGTCTTTAAGATCCCTAGGACCTCTAGAATCTCTTTTGTCCAGGTTAGGGGCTCTACTAGCTTATCTTAATTCTTATAGAGGTCCTAAGAGAAGGTGTTACACCCTTGAGGTGGTCTTTATCTATATTGGCAGCTTCCTATATTTGGTCTATGCTTTAATTTAGTTTGGTCTAGGCTATATTTTAATTTGAGAGCTTTCAGTGGATAGAGAGACTAGACATATATTCTTTCTAAATTCCAAGTGCAAATTGATCAGCTCTTTTCTAAGTTTGTCTTTTTTTCTAATAGTATCTTATCATATACAACATAAAAAGTCAACTCATGTTTTCCACATTCTGCCCAGTTCACAAGTTCAATTTGTACACTTGCTGTCTTCCAAGCTATGACTGGATGTAGTTTTGCCAAACCTTCTGCCACTGTATAATACAAGTTGCCATTTTTCTAGTTCTTCACTTATTATCTAGTTTCTTTCTCTCTTTCTTTATTTTTTTTTCTGAGACAGAGAGAGCACCTGAGTGGGAGAGAGGGCCAGAGAGAGAGAGAGTAAGAGAGAGAGAATCTTAAGCAGGCTCCACTTCAGCACAGAGCCTGGTATGGGGCTCAATCCCACAACCCTGGCATCATGACCTGAGCTGAAATACAGAGTCTGATGCCCAACCAACTGAGCCATCCAGGCTCCCCCTACTATCCAGTTTCAATGTCATATATTTTAGCTTTTTGTTATAGCAGATCTCCATTTTTATGCTAGTCATAACAATTTCTATGCCAATTGAATTATTGCTTCAGTAATAATGCAAATGAAAAACCACAAAAATCTCATACAACAATGTGCATTTGTTTAGCTCATGCCTCTCTAGGTTAGTTGGTACAGGCTGGACCCAATTAGGGCAGCTCTGCTCCATGTGTCTCTCATCCCTCTCATGGGATCAGCAGGCTGGCTTGGCAGGTTCTTTTCAAGATAATGGCAGAAGCACAGAAGAACATGTTCAACTGCATAAGTCTTCTTAACCTTTTGGGTTACTGAACTTGCTAACTTTCCATTGGTAAAAACAAGACACACACAACCATGCCCAAACCCAGGGGCAAGGATGCATACTCTGCTCATGGAGATGGAGAGAGGAGACAATAAGTATTTCCAAACAATAATCTTTTTGAACCCCAGGCATTAACTCTTACTATCTTTGTTGCAAAATATGTTTCCATTTTATTGTTTAGAGAAGGTCAATTTGCTTTCAAATATTTTTGAAGTAAAAGAAATTAAAAATACTTTTGGACTAGAAGGATAATTTTTTGTAAATACTTGTGAGACTACATTCAGCAACTTTTTGAGTCTTTATGAATAGTCTAAGATTGTAGGTAAAGAGAGGGTTTGTATCTTACATGCCCTGAGAAGAATGGATTCCTGGTTGAAATTCTACCAATATTTCTTTTGTTTCTTAGGATTCTAAGAGAGGCCCTCAAAAACTCTAGAAGCTTACACAGCCACTGACCTGTGGAACTGATAGACAAGGGCTTTCTTTCTGGGACAATACTACTTTATCGTTTTTCAGGTTCTCATTTGTTGACTACTGACTCTGTGTCAAGTGCTGTGTTAAGTGCTTCAAAATTGGTATCTCATGGAATCATCATCACCATGCTATGAGGTTGTCATTACTATTACTCTTACATAATCTCTTCTGGATATATAAGCAATATGCCCCAACACTCACAGCAAAGTAAAAGAGACTTGAATTTGAGCCTCTCTGACTCTAAAGCCAGTGCTTCAACCCTTATCAATACTGCCTTTTGTTTGACTCTTGCCTCTGTCTCTTCTGCCATCAAAACAGACATCTTTACTGTCTCAGAGGTCCTTAAGATCCCAATAAAATCAAAAGAAGCTGCTAAGGCAAAGGACTTTGACTATAGACCCTTGGAGAAGAGTAAATGGTGTTGGGATGTTTTGCTTCAGTCTAACATTGTGTCACCATAAGGAAGTACAGCTGGCTAAGGATTGGTTACTGAGCTTGCCAAGAGTAAGCACCCCCATGACTCTGGTCTGTGTTGAGGAAGCACTGGTGGCAATGGAAAGGAAGGGAGTCACTCCCTGCCAGATGCTCCTTTCCTCTTCCTGACAATAAATGCTGCTTCAGGAGGTTCTGCATTGCAGAGCAAGGGGTCACAAGAGGAGGGGGAGTGAAAGATTTATTTCCTAGTTAATGAAGGGCAAGGGATTCCTTTGGAAGTTTTGTTTGGGGTCTCAGACCATCTATATGCAGCAACCCAAGCAGAACCCCCTGACCACCCTGCTCCTGCAATTTGCTCTGAGCTGTCTTTCCCTTTGCTTCATAATCCTTGCCTCATTCGCTCTGTGCCAGCTGCCCAGCTCAGCATCTCTGGCTGGCCTCTTTGTCTTGGCAATAAACTTTCTAGCTCCATCTCTGAGGGATTTGTCCTCATTTCAGGGTTGGAAGCTCCTCACCTTCAAATTACACAGTCAGTTTCTTGAGAAGAATGAGATAATAGATCTGAAAGTGCTGTAACAGAAAAAAGAAAAAGAATGAAAAAAAAAAAAGACCAAAAGCATTGTCCCTCCACTGCCACCCCCAAACTCCATGGGCATTTCATAGAAATAAAGAGAACCAGATTGGCCATAAAAGCAAGTGGCATTTGGGAGAAAGGGGCAGGGAGGGAAATTTCTAATTTAGACATGGCTCCTCCTCTAGGGACCATGAAGATCTAACTTCAGCTCTCTGCAAGATGGTAGCAACACCAAGATGAGCACCTTGCAACTTTTAAACATGGAAACTCAGAAGGATCTTAAAGGTTAAAAGTTCCCCTAGGCCAACCCTCCCCTGCTCCCCACTTCTCTTTCCATCTGATGCTTGTTCTTTATGAAAACTTGTCTTCTGCCCTCTGGTTGAATACATCCTATCATGGTAAACTCACTCCAATCTGGCACAGAGCTTTCTCTTCTTGGGCAGGTCTCCTTGAGTTACTATGTTCCAGAATAAGAGTTAAAGAATTGTAAATAGGGTTCAGAGGTAAAGGATGTGCTGAGTGTCTGCGAAATAAGGAAGAAAGGATTTATAGCATTTCCCTGTGCAGAAGAAAGTAGGAGGCAGAGCGGGTGGAAAGCTACTGAGCAGGGGACGCTCAGAAGCCTGTAGTCATTTGGCTGTGCGTTCTGAGTCCCCTGGACTGATAAATGAGACACGTTCACCCCAACTACCCTTTTAATAAATGGCGACCCCCCAGCAGGAAGCTGAATTTTCCCATATGAGGGTTTTAGAAAGTCTGAAAATGATGGACATGGGGGAGGGGAGAGGCATTGGGGAAGTGAGGGCTGGTGGGATGGAGGAGTTGGGGGGGGGTTGGGAAGGTTGCACAGTGGGGAGAAAGAGATGGAGATGAGGTGGGAGGAGAGGGAGAGAAAGAGATAACAAGGTGGGACAGAGGGAAAGCAGGGGAGGGGAGGGAGAAAGAGAGAAAAACACAAAGACAAGGAGACACCGAGAGACTGAGTGTATTAAATAAAGGGAATGGCAGTGAGTTTGGCCTGGGAGAAAATTCTCAAGAGTTAAAGGAGGGTAGGGGACAAAGGAAATGAAGGGAAATGACCTGAAAGCCTATCTAGTGCAGCAGTGTCTGTAATGGTACCACCGTGGCTACGTTGCTCCTTCTCTTGGGCAACCCACCTACTCCCAGAACAGTGGCTTCCAGGTTGGGGAACTTTGGGTGGAGTACAGAGGGAGGTGGGACTGTGTTAGGAGGACTGTGAAAGTTCCCCATCTGTACTGATGCGAGACACAGGCTGGAATGTTCTGGTGCCCTGACTATTCCAGGAAAACAAGCACAGGGTAGGTGGGGTTGGGCAGAACTTCCAAGCATTCTTGTTTGGCAGTCACCCTGGCTTTGGTGACCATCACCATCCTGGTCTCTCCTTGCTGTTGGAGGGGCTGATGGAGGTGAAAAGTGGGCCCTCTCTTCCCTAGCTAGCCCGGTAGGTGCCATCCTTCCAATTCCGAGGCTAGGCAGTGGGTTGGCCCCACTGGGGACCTGGATGGCATGGGAAGAGCACAGGGAGCACATGTGCTTGCCACCTCTGGATCCATTTATGAAATAAGAGGAGAGAAACTCCACACTAGCTTCCCCTTCCCAGATTCAAGAATATGGATTTGTGTTGCGGTGTGTCGGTCAAGTCAGCTGGAAGGTGGGCACAGTGTTTTTATTTTTAATTTTCATCAGTGAAACTTGTTTCTGAAAACCTTTTTTAAGCTCTGAAAAGCTATTTATTGTTACCTCTATCCTCACCACAAGCCAATGAGGAATGTGGTCCCCACTTTAAAGAAGAGACAAGCACAGGAATGCTCAAAGAGTTGTGTGGTGAGACTCTAAATCTAGTGCTCCTGCTGTGGTATACTAGAAGCTCCTCTCTTGAAGGCATAGCACAAGTTAGTACTGGGCTTTGGTAGCTGGGGGAGTGGGCAGGACTTGGCTTTTCACTCCCTTTAGAGGTCTGCCCACATTGTCTGTGGAACAGCATGGAGTAAAGGAAGAAAAGCATTCACTCTCTTTGTTTTTCCCTCCCCCAAATAAAGCCACCTGCTGCTAAACACATGACCACAATAAAATGTCTTACTCCTGCTGGGGCTCACATACCAAGGGAAGCATATTATGAACCCAGTTAAAAATCAGAATAGTCTTCCTCTCATGAAAAACCCTGGGGCAAGAGAAGAAATAGTTGGACACCAATAGCATTCTACAGGATGCTATGGAGGGAACCTTGAGGTTACCCAGTAACCTCAGACCCTCCCCTCCCCGCAATAGCCAGGCTGTCAGAACTCAAGAAACTTGGGTTGGTAGGATCTAAATTTGACTCTGCAAGCCTTGTGCAAGGGCTATAAAGTTTGCTGCAGGAGGTAGAAACTGAGCAAACTAGTTGAGTCTCACAGTCTGATAGATGATAGAAGACCAATATGTATAGACCTGCAGTACACAGCAGTACAAATGAACTGCAGGAAAGGAGGGAACAAGGTGCTATAGGGGATCAAAGGAGGCAAACAATCACATTGGGCTGGAGAATGAGAAATCATGAAAAGTTTCATGGAAGAGGGTGGCAATCAGGGTGCCATTTTGGATATAATACATGGAGTTTCATGGTGTATAAGACTTTTGTATACATTAGTTTGATATACACTATTATGGTAGAAAATGTTGGTGAGGTGGAGAAACAAGCACCAGTCCACCTCTGAGAGTGTAAATGAATATAATTTATTGGAAAAGCAATTTGACACTCGGAATTCAAAATTCTAGGAATGGATGCTACAAATGCCTGACACGTATGAACAGATGTCCATGAACAAGAGACCTACTATAACCACTCAAGTGTTCATCACTAGAGATCAGGCTATGAATTCCAGGACATTTAAGCAATGGAACCCCATGCAGCCATTAAAAAGAGTAAGGTAGCTCTATATGTGTTGCTATTAAAACAATGTCCAAAATATAATGTTAAGCAAAACATAAAAGCAAAGAATGGTGTGTACAGAATACTCTCTTTTGTGTAATAATTGAGTATGAGTGTTTATATATGAACAGAAAGTTTCCAGAGGATACACAAAAATCTTTTAACAGTGGTCGCTTCTGGGAAATTAGATCGAGGGTCTGGAGTACAGGACTGTTAAAAACATTTTCGATAATTGTGAAATGTACCATATATCTAGAAGAGTATGTAAAACATATGTACTATCTGAAAAGCAATTACAAAGCACAGCAGACTTACTGCCTATTGTACAATAAATTCTTGTACTCTGAATTTTATATTATTTGCATATGGTAATATGTTACTTTTCCAACGTAAAATAATCTCTGTGAAGCCAACAAGAGGATTCCTTCCCATCACTTTTTCTAAGGGACCAGCAGGATGCTTAGGTGGAGGGCCTGCATGTTCTCAGGGAAGGCAAGCAGATTAGTTGCGCTGAGGGCAGAGTGAGGGTTTGGAGGAGGAGGGACATCATATGGGAAGCCGGGCTCCTTGCTGAGTTGGGGGTCACCAGGCCAGTTTGGAGTGTGTTGGCTTCAGAGGACTTGTTAAATATTTGAGGGAGAGACACCATTAAAGTCTTACAAAGAGAAACTTAAAACCAAAGACTCTAATGGTCAGCAAGTCTACCAAGCACGCAGACTGGCATGGGCCAGGGGTGGGAAGGAACTTTTTTCTCCCTTTGCTCAGCTGTGAGAAAGGACTTGCTGATGGTCTGAGTGTGCTAGGCACTGCACTGACAATGCTAGTTGCATTGTCAACCTCATAACATGACCAGGTAGGTTGTTTCCATTCTCCAGATGAGGAGACTGACTCTTAAGAGGGAGCAAGTAACTTGCTGAAGGCCACACAACTGGCAATTGGCAGAGGTGGGATTTGACTCCACCAGAGCATGCACGACTCTGTGTTCCCCCACCCTGCTTACTCTCGCTTTGTTTGACAACTGCTCATTGTCAGGCGGGCTTTCCTGCATCTTACCCTGGGGGGTGGTATTTCTCTCATCTTGTGATGTCAGCCATGCCAGTAAGATGAATGTGGAGTGGATGCCAAGGTAAATGTGCATGACCTGGGAGGTACCCAGACTTCTTGTGGTAACTTCACCTGCTCTGCATCAATCATGGAGGCCTGCTCCCTGTATGAGAAAAGTGCAGGCTGGTAGAGTAGTGTCTGACAGCACAGCCTTTAGGGGTGTATGGGCTTGGGAATCAGACTCCTGAGCCCTTGCTTTGCTTCTCTCCCAACACTGGGATCCTCAGAGTGGTGCTAGACAGGCTTCTGTGCTCCTGCCCAAGCTTTGCTAGTAGTAGTAGCTCACAACATCTGAGGGGAGGAAGGCGTTAATGGCCTTGTTCCCATTCCTGCCCCCACAAAACACTCCAGTTTTATTTTTCAGTCTTGCACATCCCACTGACAAGCACCATTTCCTGGTGTCTCACACAGACTCCATAGTAAAACTTGGCCAGGATCCTGCAAAAGGAAAGAAATGGCAGATGCTGTGGGATGGCCTGGGCTCTGGACCATGACCCTTGGGCCCGCCCTGTTTGTACAAAGGCATGGGGGGTGCCAGCCTTGTCCCAGATTCTTTACAGAAGTGGTAAGGAGCATGGCCTTTTTACGGTCTGTATCGGGTCATGTGCTGCCTGGGATGATGGTTGGGTTTGGTCAAAGGGCCTTATTTGTTATGGTGAACCTACAGGTTACAATGGAGTCCTTGCAGTACTGCCTCCCCTTTCTGGGAGTTTGGTGGAAGCACCAATGTAATAATCCTGATTTATATCTGTAGCCAACCCCCAAACTCAGCTCTAGTCCCTGACAAAAGTAATTCTCCCTTGGACAGTAACGTGTGGAAATATGCCAGTGTGAGCCTGTACTGTACATTCTTCTCCTTGACAGGACAGAGCTCAATGAATATTTCACCTTCATAATCTTGGCCACAGTCGGGGGTTTGCGAAGCTGTCTAAATCCAGTTTATCAGCGGGAATAAATGCCCTCAGACTTAAAAAGTGGGAAGCAGAACTTGGCTCAGTTGGGCTGCTGATTTATGAAGGAACACCGAGCTGGGAATGGATGAGGCGAGAGGGGGAGGGAAGGAAGACAAGAGTCTGTGGGATTCCACTCACAACCTATAAAAGCAGCAACATGTACTCTAACGAGAGATCATATTCCAAGATACATTTCCTCCTGTGAAGGATATGGCGTCTGGCATCCATCACTTGTAGGGACAGAAGAACTCTGTAGAGACCAAACTGCCTTTGGGGTGCTTGAGAAGTTGCAGAATGAGGCTGGATCTGCAAGAGCCATGGCTTGGAGGTTGCACATTCTTTCCCTTGGCTGCCCATGCCTGTATTCCCCTTTTGGGCTTCTTTCCACCATCCAGCAACTCCTGAACTGCTCCCTCCAAACATTGACTCAGGCTGAAGCCTACTTGGAGCATCCTTTCCCTCCACAATGACCACTTCAGGACCTTAGATGGTCCAGTCAGATCAGTACTTTCCTACTTGTAAAGTCTGCCTTTGGTATTGTCTTCATGACATCTGCAAGGTCACCCCCCATTCCCTGCAGAAGGAATCTCAAAGAATAAGCAATATATTTGAGATGACAGGGTGGGAGCCAGACTGCTTGAGCTGGCATTTAGCTGTTGCTCAGTAGTTTTGTGATTTGGTGGGTTTTCTTTTGTGCCTCAGTTTTCTCATCCGTAATATGGGGACAGTAATAGTATGATTAAACTCTCTGGGTTGTTGGGAGAATTAAATGGAACTCTACCTTAGCTTAGTCCCTAGCAGATGGTTATTGTTCATTACATGGAGTCTCATCACAGTGCTGCTGCTGCTGATGGTGATGGTGATGATAAGAAAAGCAGGGCTTTATGGACCCTAGAAATGCTGTGAACAAACAACTGTTTTAAACAACAAAACTTATGCAGACTCTGCAACTTGGCTGTCCTTTGCTTTTTTGTACAGTTTTGCCATAATCAGCACCAGAACCTCCTTTCAGCTCTTCTCCCAGGCACAGTGCAGTGGAAAGAGCACGATGGGGCTCCTGGATGGCTTAGTCCGAGCCTTGAGCGTCTGACTCTTGATTTTGGCTCAGGCCATTATCTCACAGTGCATGAGTTCGAGCCCTGTGTTTGCTCTGCGCTGACAGTGTGGAGTCTGCTTGGGATTTTCTCTCTCCCTTTGTCTCTGCCCCTCTCCTGCCTATATTCTCTCCCTCTCTCTCTGTCTCTCAATAAATAAATAAATAGACATTTAAAGAAGAGCATGAGCTCTGGAGTCACACAGGCCTGGAGCTGAACTATGATCACAGATAGATAGATCACTTAGTTTCTCTGAGCCTCAGTTTCCTCATCTATAGAATGGGAATCTATATAATAGCTACTTTGTATGACTGTGGGCGGATTTAAGGAGATAGCTTGTGCAACTTTCTGAATACAAAAGAAACAAAGTGAGCACTCACTCACACACTAGTTTCCTTCCCCTAGTCCTGCCCCAGGAGGGCTCCATCTACCTAAATCTTTCTTTCTTGAGATCTGTTTGGGACCTGTCTTCTCCATAAATTCTTCCCTCTGAGTGGGCATATTCCCTGTCCTTAATAAATTTATAGTCTTAGATCACTGAGGTGGCGATTCCAGGTCTCACTGACCTGTCAGGCTGGAATGCCATCCCTTTGGGTTTCGTAACTCTGAAGTCAATTCCCTTAGACTCTGGAGTTTGCCCAGAAGATGTAGATGTTATTTGCTTGGCAGCTAGAAAGAAAGACGACTAGAAGGTGGTTTTCTGCCTTATCCACATGTGTTGCTTCTAGTGTAAGTCCTGACAAATAGAGGGCCCAATGTACGATCATCACTGAATGAAGGAAGGAAGGAATGATTGAGGCTCCAGAGAGGTAGAAGAGACCCTTGACCATTTAGAGAGAACTCCTTGTTTGTAGGCAGCCTCTCACTGCTTTGGGAAGAAGCTCTTCCCTGGAACCAGACCTGGAGTTATGTCAGATGGGCTCAGGCCTCCAGAGTGTGGCTCTGTAAACAAGTGGAAAACAACAAAAGCTTTCTGATTAGCCTGCTCTGTTTGGATTGGCAGGAGGTTTCCAATTGGAATTAGTGCCTCAGACGTGAATATTGGAGTCATTCCATATGAGAGGAAGGCTTGCTGGCTCAGTCTCCAACGTTGATGTGGAGCACATGGGCCCAGGGGTACGACTTCAAGAGAGGAGGGGAAAAGAATGCAGAGGGTCTGGCTGCATTTGGAACTTGCCAGTTCCCTCCCAGGTTATTCTCATTGGCCAGGCATTCTAAGTGCTCCAGTGTCACTAGAGGGCAGGAATAGCAGGTTCTAACCTGGGCTCTGCTACTAGCTAGCTGTGTGACCATGGGTAAGTTACTTCACTTCTCTGGGCTTCAGTTTCCCCATTTGTAAAATGACAAGGGGGAAACCCAGTGCCCGCGGCACTGGAGCCTCCATTGAACCCAGTGCTGGATTCACTGGGTTCAGTGGAGGCTCCAGTGCCGCGGGCACTGGGTTCACTGGAAGCTCCAGTGCCGTGGGCACTGGGTTCAATGGAGGAGAACCATCCAATTGATGGTTCAATCCAATTGATGGATGATCCTTATGGTCCCTTCTCACTGTTTATGAAATTTTTAGTCTGTAGCTGCATATCCTGACCAGGGAGCACTGACATTTTTGATGTTTGTTGAGGATTGGGGGAAGAGGGAGGGGATATTGAGAAACAGGGATATAAAATGCACCTTGAACTGGGACCCAAGACTCCTTCCCCCTGGTCCTTTGCACTTGTCACACTTCCTTCTCTGTTTTTGTCTGCCCTCAACCTACCCCCAAAGATGATCCCTATGGGAGATAAGCACATGATCTGGTAGAAGCCCAGGACATCTCTTAATCTGTTGGTATTGGTTTTCTCATCTGCATGGGGAGGTTGATGTGGTTGATGCCACTTCTCTTACTCAAAGGCTGTGAGGATTGGGTGTAGTCAAAAATGTGCTGTGCCTTGGAACTGTCAAACACCACATAAATGTAAGGAATTGCTATTATGGCATAAAGCTGGTTCCTATGGGGAAACTGTCAGCAACCAGCACTCTATCAGATGGCCCCTTTCTTTCTGGAAGATGTGTCAGTGCAAGGGATGCTTCTACTGCTGTCAGTGGCCTGCCTGTTGGTTTTCCCAGCCCCTTTGAAACAGAAACACTGCTGTCTGAGTCTTCATTTCCTTGCATGCTTTTCCACTAGAGCAGAAAAAGCATTTTCCATATGATTTGGCTTATCCCAGTTAGCATGTGTGGCAGCATCTCTGGGTCTTAGAATGAGAAGAATTTTCTCTTAGTCCCTGGAGCAGGGAAGTCTAGGAGGCTGTGTTGGGAACAGATGCCCAGAAGTGGTGGCCAGGATGATGTTCTCTTTCATGACTGGGCCAGAGTTGGAGGTTCAGAGTGTGCAGAGACCTCAGATATCATGCACTCCAGCCTCTCTCTTAGACCTGAGAGTCAGGGGATTGTCTGAAGTCAGCCAGCTGGTTCAGAAAGGAGCAGGGACTGGAACTCATCTCCAGACTTAACTCCAGCACTTTTTCTCACCTACCACATGGTCCCTTTTTCTTTCTTCTTCCACTCACTCCCCCTCACTCCCCATTTATTCCTTCATCTCTGTCCTTTTACTTCCCTTTCCTGAGCACACTTGATGCAACTTTTAGAATGGAGAAATTTTCTGACTTCCTGGGTCAGGTGGGTTGTTTGGTCTGGTTGGGTGATGTCCTTAAAGCAGTGCGGGTGTGTTCCCAGGATGTCAGATCACTGGGGAGCATCCAGGACACCAGCTCACTGCACCAAGCTCTTCTCAGAGAGCCCACCTACAGCCCCATGGCTAAGGGGTCAAGGACACCTCCTGTGAACTGGGCTTCTATGGTGGCAGGTACCCACTCCCTCTCTCCCTCCCTCACTGACATGGAAGGAGGGCCAGTGTGTGCTGAATACTCACAAGTGTGGCCCACGATCTCCCTTCTTGCACCCAACCACCCCCATCCCTGCCATCTTACTCCCCTCAGGGGCATTCCAAAGCCACATGGATGAATCGTGTGGCATCTACTTAACAGTCATCTCCAGAATCACCCAGATCGCATTGGCCTGAGTTCAAGTGCCCATGCAGCCCAACACTGTTGGCTTATCTAGGGGAACTCACCATGGGTAGATTTCACCCTCTGGCAACAGCTGACTCTATTTATTCAGATGAGAATAATTTTCTCTCTCTTGCACTTTCAACAAGTTCGACCTCAAGGCCCCCCCTGCTTTGCTGCCAAAAACAATAAAAGGCAGAAGCAGGAGGTAGAGGGTGGGGGAGAGTATCCACTCTAATTGAGCTGTCAGCTGAGCCCTGGGTTTCCTGGATCTGGGGTGTCTCAGGGCCCAAATGGGCCAGTTTGCAGCTAATGGGGAAGGGAGCTGTTTTAAATTCTAATCACTCTTGGAGATAACTGTGCTCAGTGCACGTGGGAGAGGCCCCTGTGGAAGTAGCTTCTGACCAGTTGTCCCATGGCTGCTCTTCCTCAGGGGCTGGGCTGGAGCTGCCTTAGTTGGAAACTGATCTATAACTTGGGGTTGGGGGTGGGAGCATCAAGAAGGTCTCAGTGCTGTGTCTGTGATCTGCCAAAATGAACAAGTCAGGAGCCAGCAGCCAGCACACCCCAAATCTCAGGCCAAGAAAGTGGCTCTGCCCTCACCTGAGTAACCCCCCTCCCACCCCATTGGTTTTGTTAGCTTTTCACTCTTACACAGTGACTACCCTTGAGTGGGATTATTGAGCTTAAGGTCCCCATTGGAGATTGTGTTCTGGAATGTCATTTTCTTTGGCTTTCCATGGTCTTGGAGTTTCATGTGAAAAGAGAAGTGTGTGTTGGGTGATGCTCTGATTGAGGCTCATTCCATCCCAGGGTATGGATGGTTTGGAATCCTATCAGGTTGGGGACGCAGAAGGGAAGGGTAGTGAGCAGATTCCTTCAAATATGGAGGTAGCATAGAAGCCAACATCACTAACATTTAAAAGAATTAATTCTTCCCCACTTGGTATTCAAGGCCTTCCATTCTCAGCTCTGCTTTCCCTCTCAAACTCATATCATTCTCCTGATCTTGCTCCCAATCCTCATCCAGATTTATGCTTTCATGAACATTCTTGCCACTTGAGGATGCCTTTGCTCTCACTGTCCCTTCTGTCCCCACTGTCTTCTCATGTCCAAACAACACCCATAAATTGAGAATGCGATTGTGCCCTATTTCTTTCCTAACTCATTTGCCTGTCCTAAGGCCTCTCCTGTTGTTTTCTCTGGCCTTCTTGATCCCTCCCTTATAGCAACAAGAATAGTTTGTCTTATGTCGGTTGCTCATGAATGGTCCTGTCTCTCTCATGGGATTGAACTCCCCAAAAGACAGATTTCCTGTTTTCTATTGCCTGTCTCCATAATGGCCTAGCACCAGGCCCTGTGAATAGGCATGAGATAATTGCCTATAGGGATGAATCATCCTGAAGTATGTATTAATATATATTTGCATATAGCATATAGCACATTTGTATAGAGCCCTATAAAGGTAGAGTTCCTGCTCTTGGTAGATCTTAGTCTTGAACTCTGATAGGGACAAATAAAGAAATGAAAAGACTCCAGGACTCCAAGTTAGGGCTAGAAATAACAAATTTCAGAGCTGGAAGATGTGTTAGGGTAATCTAGTCCAATCTCTTATTTGGAGAAACTTATTTGGAGAATATTTGCCATATTCTAGTTTTAGAATCCTGGGAAGCTTGCTCAAGACTTCTCTATGCTAAATTCTGGAGGGGAATGAACTTAAATCCAAATACCACTTGCTCTGGAACCCCAAGTCTTAATGCACCCTTCTATCAGCACTCCTGGATTCCTAATTCTGCCTCCTGGGGGATGACCTTGCAATGAATTTCAGACTGTTGTTGATGGAAAAAAAAGAAAATTGAGATGAAATTAAAAATAAATGAGAATAGCATACAGAGCATGGGGAGGGCAGATCTGGAAGCCCTGGCCCTGGGTTCTAAAAGGAGAAAGATGTTCTTCCCGTGAGAAAATTGTCTGTAGGCTTCAACTGAGCCTCTTTGAGGGACAGGGACTCTTATGTCCCCAGATTCCCTCCCCTAAGAAAAGGAAAAGTTTATGGACTGGAGCTTCCTCCAGATGTTGGACTGATAGAATTGGGCTTAGGCTCTGGGCTGGTGAATGCAGCATCTCAGAACATTCGGGATGTACTCTTAGAACATCTTTTGCAACTGGATTTAGAAGCCAATTGGGGTGAAGGGGAGAGATGCAAATACACCCCTGCTTTTCCTCACTTCCCTAATTTTATCAGCTCTCAAGCTCAGAAAAGAAGTGATTTCTAACTATCTCTTCTTTGTCCAGGGCTCTTTGGAGAAAATAAGACAAACAGGGTCAGAAGGAGGGCAGCCCAGCCAGGCGGGTGTCCCAACTGGGGATATTCCAGCAGAGCCTGGGCATGAGCTTGACAAGCACCCTCCATCCAAGTCAGCCTGAGCTAGCCCAACTTTTCCACTCATCCATGCAAGGTGACAGGGGAAGCAGGAGGTCTGGTGGTGGTGTCCTTAAATGCTGTCCCAGCCTCAGCATTTCGCCTTTCCTTGAAAAAAGTTTGTTTTATTATTTGACCTGAGAGAACATCATTTCAAGACACTACAAAACCCAATGAAAGTCCTTTATCTGCAAACCAAGGACATTCTTTGAGCACCTCCCAGCAACAGAGATCAGAGCTGGCCAGAGGGAGGATGGCCAGAGGTCTAATGGCAATCTTCCTTGAGTCCCAGATGTGAGCTGTGGCTTCCAGGTAGGGGCTGAGAGTTTTGGATTTGCCATGTCCCCACATGGCTTTTGGCTGCAGAGCTCAGGGACTGTGCAGCCTGCAAACCTACTGCCAGAAGGAACTTGCTCCCATAGCCCGACTGGCTCAGGGCCTGATGGCCTTGTCCAAGAAACCATGGCCTTTGGACCAGGAATGGTTGGATGTTGTGTGGGCACAATTTAATCAGAAGCATTGCTGGCATGAAGAGTTTTCAAAACTTCTCCACTACACACGTCCACCTTGAATTTTCTCCCGACCCTGCCCACCTTTTCTCAGACTCACGAGCATTTATTTCCCATCTCTCCATGTGCAGAAAAGAAACTCTCTTAGGCTTAGCAGGTGTTTGAAGTAGGATAGGATTTCCAGCATAGCTGAAATTCAGAGGTCAGTAGAAGGAATGGAAAAAGAGGTCCTAAGCCTTATGCTACTTTGTGCAGTCAGATAGACATTGAAGAGGCTGTTTTATGTCCTGATTTTTTCAATTCCTATGGCACACACAAACTCTCTTCCTAATAATTTTTTTTTATTGTGTGTTTACTTTAGGCCCTGGATACTTTGCCTGGATTTCTTTAGATTGGCCGTGGAAACCAAAGCACAGGGAAGTTAGTGCTGTTATTTTCCAAAGACTGCAATGGATAAGGGCATGTTTTCTGACCTCAGAGAAAGTTGAGAGATCCTCCCTCACTTCTTGAATTCTCTTCTCTTACTCAAGGGGAACAAGATTAGATGCTCTCTCCAAGATCTCTACACAACCAGGAAGAGAAGCAAGTGGAAGGATTGGCAAAATTGGGAATAAAGAAAACTTATTTGGACCTAGAGCTGGCCAAAGTGACAGATTGTTAACTATCTTTGGAATCAGGCTAGTTGGAGTCCCTTAAGATTTTCCTGAGGGCATTGTGTCCCCAGATTCCACATTTGTCTCATCTCAGAGGGCAATTAAGAACAATTTATTAGCAGTGAAATTTTTGTTCTCCCCTCAACTTCAAATCTTGTGTCTACTCTAGTGACTTCTTCAGGAAA
Source organism: Felis catus (assembly GCF_018350175.1). Taxonomy (NCBI): domain Eukaryota; kingdom Metazoa; phylum Chordata; class Mammalia; order Carnivora; family Felidae; genus Felis; species Felis catus. Next base: position 27,281,286 of record NC_058377.1, read on the forward strand.
ACAAGAACCTATTAAAAATAAGAAAGTAAGGCCTCTGCTGGCTGTCCATGTGTCTTTCCAGAAATAGTGCTCAACTACTATTTAAGACCTTGAAGTCAGAATTTCCAAGGAAGCATCTGGGGTGGGCTCCAGGGGGTAGGGTGACTTGAAGTGGCCTGGATGACTTACAGTCTGCCCCACATATGGGACCACATGTTCCTTGGGCAGTTGGGCTGTCTCTTCCTGGGGTCCCATCTGGCTAGTCTACAGCTTAGCAGCCCCTGGAGGATGCAGAGAAAGATTTGGCTCTCAGCTGAGCCAAAGATTAGCCACCACTACTAGCTTCTAAGAGATTTAGAGATCTGGTGTAGCCCAGAGTTTAAGAGCAAGTGCTGTGCAGCCAGACCCACCTCTCGGCTTCCTACCCATGTGACCTTGGGGAAGTTTTTAATGCCTTCAAGCCTTGATGTCCTCATACATAAGTGAAGGATAATAATATATGTCTTAGGGAAACAAAAGCAAAAATGAGCTGTTGGGACTTAATCAAGATAAAAAAAAAAACTTCTTCACAGTGAAGGAAACCATCAATGATATAAAAGGTAGCCTATGGACTAGGAGAAGATAATTGCATACAACACATGGGTAAAGGATTAGTATCCAAAATCCATAAAAAACTTACTAAACTCAACACCCCAAAACCAAATAATCTAGTTAAGAAATGTCCAGAAGACATGAATAGACACTTTTTCGAAGAAGACGTTCGGGTGGCTAATAGACACATGAAGATGCTCAACATCATTCATCATGAGGGAAATACAAATCAAAACCATGATGAGATACCACTTTACACCTGTAAGAAGGGCTAAAATTAAGAACACAAGAGACAAAGGTATTGGTGAGTATGCAAAGAAAAGGGAACACTCAGGTACTGTTGGTGGGAATGAAAACTAGTGCAGCCACTCTGGAAAACTGGATGTAGTTTTCTAAAAAAACTTAAAAATAGTACTATCTTAGAGGAGCCTGGGTGGCTCAGTTGGTTAAGCATCCGACTGGCTCAGGCCATGATCTCAGTTTGTGGGTTCGAGCCCCACATTGGGTTATGTGTCTCCTTTCTCTCTCTGCCCCTCCTCTGCTCATGCTCTGTCTCTGTCTCTCAAAAATAAATAAAAAATGTTAAAAAAATAGAACTACCCTATGATCCAGAAATTGCACTACTAGATATTTATCCAAAGGATATAAAAATACAGATTCTAAGAGGTACATGCACCCCAATGTTTATAGCAGCATTATCAACCATAGCCAAACTATGGAGAGACCCCAAATGTCCATCAACTGCTGAATGGATAAGGAAGATGTGATATATATATATATATATATATATATATATATATATGTGTGTGTGTATATATGTATATATGTGTGTGTATATATATATGGTGGAATATTACTCAGCGATCAAAAAGAATGAAATCTTGCCATTTGCAATGACATGGATGGAACTAGAGTGTATTATGATAAGTGAAATAAATCTTAAAGTCTTAAAGTCTTAAAGTCAAATAAAGTCTTAAAGTCTTAAAGACAAATACCATATGATTTCATGCATATGTGGAACTTAAGAAACAAAACAAAGGAGGAAAAGAGAGAAGGGGAAACAAACCATGGAATTCTTTAAAAAAATTTTTTAAATTTAAATCCAAGTTAATTAACATATAGTGTAATAATGGTTTCAGGAGTAGAATTTAGTGATTTATCACTTACATATAACATGCAGTGCTCATTCCAACAAATGCCCTCCTTAATGCTCCTTGCCCATTTAGCCCATCCCTCCACCCACCTCCCCTCCAGGAATCCTCTGTTCTCTGTATTTAAGGGTCTCTTATGGTTGCCTCCCTTTCTGTTTCTATCTTATTTTTGCTTTCCTTCCCCTATGTTCATCTGTTTTGTTTCTTAAACTCCACATATGACTGAAATCTTATGATATTTATCTTTCTCTGATTGACTTATTTTGCTTAGCATAATACATTCTGGTTCCATCCACTTTGTTGTAAATGGCCAGATTTCATTCTTTTTGATCACTGAGTAATATTCCATCACACCCGCCCCCCCTCCCAACACCACATCTTTATCCATTTGGGGTCTTTCCATAATTTGGCTATTATTGATAGTGCTGCTATAAACATTAGAGTGGCTGTGCCCCTTTGAATCAGCATTTTTGTATCCTTTGGATAAATAGTGAAATTGCTGGGTAATAGGGTAACTCTATTTTTAATTTTTTGAGGAACTTCCAAACTGGTTTCCAGAATGGCTGCACCAGTTTGCCTTCCCACCAGCAGTGCAAAAGCATTTCCCTTTCTCTGCATCCTTGCCAATATCTGTTGTTTCCTGAGTTGTTAATTTTAGCTATTCCAACAGGTGTGAGGTTGTATGTCATTGTGGTTTTAATTTGAATTTCCCCAATGATGAGTAATGTTGAGCATCTTTTCATGTATCTGTTAATCATCTGTATGTCTTCTTTGGAAAAGTGTCTGTTTATGTCTTTTGCCCATTTCTTCACTGGATTATTTGTTTTTTGGGTGTTGAGTTTGATAAGTTTTTTTTTATAGATTTTGAATACTAACCCTTTATATGCTATGTCATTTGAAAATATTTTCTTCCATTCTGTCGGTTGCCTTTTAGTTTTGCCGTTTCCTTCGTTGTGCAGAAGGTTTTAATTTTAATGAGGTCTCAATAGCTCATTTTTGCTTTTGTTTCCCTTGCCTCCACAGACATGTCTAGTAAGAAGCTGTTGAGATCAAGGTCAAAGAGGTTGCTGCCTGTTTTCTCCTCTAGGATTTTGATGGTTTCCTGGACTACACTTAGGTCTGTCATCCATTTGAAGTTTATTTTTCTGTATGGTGTAAGAACGTGGCCCAGGTTTACTTCTTTTGCAATCATAAGAGATTCTTAAAGAACAAACTGTGGGTTGATGGAGGGAGGTGGGTGGGGGATGGGCTAAATAGGTGATGAGTATTAAGGAGGGCACTTATGATGAGCACTTGGTATTGTACATAAGTGATGAATCACTGAATTTTACTCTGAAACCAATATTGCACTGTATGTTAACTAGAATTTAAAATAAAAAATATATATTTTTAAGAGAGAGTGAGACAGAATGTGAGCAGGGGATAGGCAGAGAAGGAGGGAGACACAGAATCTGAAGCAAGTTCCAGGCTCTGAGTTGTCATCACAGAGCCCTGTGCTGAGCTCCACCTCATGAACCATGAAATCATGACCTGAACTGAAATCAGATGCTTAACCGACTGAGCCACCCAGGTGTCCCTTAACTAACTAGAATTTAAATACAATTTGAAAAAGAAAGAAAATAATAATATCTGCCTTATAAAGTTGCTGTAATGATTAACAATGAGAAAATGCTCAGGAAAGGCATGGGCCACAACAAGCACTCAATACATGTTAGCTATTAACAAATATAAATTCACCAATAGCGATGCTTCTTTTTTGGTGTGCACTTATCTCTGTAAATGCTACAGGCAATTGCTGACATGCTTGGTTGTGCCACTTTCTAGATTGTGAATTTCTTGTTGTGTTCAATGCATTTCCAGTGTTTATCCTAATGCCTGAAAACTAGGAGATTCTCTCTGAATGTTTGTTGAATGAATTAATAATGAAATGATTCAATTAGGCGGGGGAGAGAGGCAACTCACAAGGTGAATTGACTCTTTGGAGAACAGAGTAAAATTACGACTTGTTGAGGCCATCAGGCAGGTACCCCATATTCAATCATTTTTCTTGGGGAATGCTTCAAGTTCTCAGCTGCTGGAGACATTGCTGAGGCTGTGAATTTGCTTGGGAATGGGGGTATTAGGAAGCCTTGCCTTTCTGTTCTGCCCCTAACCCAGGAGAGCCTTATGACTCCAGAGAAGACATGTCCAGGCTGCTTATTTTGCACACATTTCCAGGCCATCACTTACATTAAAATGGCTGTGAGTGGTGCCTGGCAGAGCTGTGGACTGCATGGCCTGAAAGGCACATGTGGCAGTCCTAGATACTCCTGGCATTGAGAACAACCTAGAGTCCTTGACACTAGGACTCACCTCCCAAAGGAGGATTCATTTCCAAATGGCCTGGAAGAAATTAAGTTGGTAGGAAGATTAAGGGCAATTATAATGTCTTCTCTGGAGGCAGGCCAGTAGGGGTAGAGGGAGATTGTGCGAGTGCTAGCTCACGCTAGACCACGAGACCCAATTGGGTGGATTTTTCCCAACTCCATGGCGAGAGTATTCACACCATGGAAAATGGCTTGTGCTACCATAAACCCAGGCTCCCTCCCTCCTCTCTTAGAGAGTTGCTTGTTAAACATTCACAGTGCACCACTGATTTTGACTGAAGGGAGATGTCCACAAGAAACAAGAGAGGATGATGAGCAAGAGGGTAAAAAGAAGTCCTGGGGTTGTGTCAGGGGTCTGTGCAAACGCCACTGGGGAAATGGAATTTTGCTTGCTGAATGCAGTTGGAAAAGTGTTCACAGGCCCAAGCAGCTGAGAATTGTTCTATTTTCAGTTTTGAGTGCTATAGCACAGGAATTTGGCAACAACTCCTTCTGGGGCCAACCGTGCTTCGAAAGATAGAGCTTGCCTTGGGACTGAGCCATTCAGAGTTTCCAAGGAAGCAAAGTAGGTAAGGAAAGGGGCAGAAGCAGCCTGTGCTAAGGCAGCCCCCAGGCCATGGACAGTTTGCAGTATTGTGCCCAACCCTTCCATGTTAGTCCTGCTTGTGCCACAGCCTTCCACCTTTTCCCCTTTATGTACCTGGAACAAATTTGAAGAAGTAAGGCCCATATGGTAATTTAAATTTCACTCAGCAGTGTATGGCACAGAGTGGACACATTAACAAGATTTTTACTGTAGTATAATTTGAGGGTTTAGGTATGGTCTGTACAATTTGCTTTGCATATATTATCTCATTTAAGGCCAAGAGCCCTGTGAATCAAGTAGTATTATTCTATCCCCATTGTACCCTGAGACACAGAGACACAGCCCCTGGATATGACAGACCTGTGATGCCAACACAAGACTAATGTCTTTCTTAGTCTGCAGTTCCCATTTTTAACTGCTATGCTAACCATTTGGTTGAGATTTGAACACATATCAAGAAGAGAAAGCAGGAAGACAAACTGTGATTTGTTTAAGCTGTGCTGTCTCTGCATGGGCCTGCGTGGGAGGCTTCCTTTTATTCTGGGGGCTTTGACACGGTCTGGCATGGTTGGGTCACACTGTATAACGCCTCATACTGCTCTTTTGGGTTTTAAAGAGAATCCACTGATTCTGCACTCCAAACTCAACTTTCAGCTTCCATTTGTTCATCCAGCCACTCATTAAAGCCCTCTTATTCCTGGGAAAGTTGTACTCTGTATTACTCTGTGTGTGTGTGTGTGTGTGTGTGTGTGTGGAATAATAACAATAAGAAACCGTACTCCTAAGCCACATGTTTCACTTTGCTGCTTGTTAATTTTAACAAGGCAGCTGGTGGTTTGGGTTGGGAGCTTGCTTTTCTATTAACCACAGCTTTTCCTCCCTGTGGATTTCCTGTTTGTACTTTTGGAGGTAGAGCCGTGGTAGAGGCAAGTCTGAATCATTCCAACCTAATAGGAGCAGCTCTCAAGAATCTAGGCAAAGTAAGCCTCATACCAGGCCAACCTTGGTTTTTCAAAACAACATTTTGTAGCACATTGGTTATGGGCCATGCCCTCTGCTCAGCATGAGAGACACAGCAGAGAGGAAGATGACCAGGACCTCCAAGGAGCACACAGTCTGGTGGTGGGGATTAGACATGCCTAAGGAGTTACTATAAAAACCGTGCTAGGTACTCTAAGAGAGGCACAGGGCTGTAGCTGGAACACAGAGGAAACAGCAGATTCTGGATCTGCAGTCTTCATGAAGGAATTCAGATTTGAATTGGCCTTTGAAGGGCAGCAGGTTTTTTTTTTATTTGTTTATTTATTTTTTTTTATAAGCAGGGGTGAAGGGAAGAGAGCACACCAAGCAGGGAATAACTCCATAAGCAAAGGCCCAGAGGTGAGCAGTTGTGGAAATAGTTATTCTCCGGATTAACCAGATAAGAATGAATGTGAGGGTGAATGTAAGACAACAAAGGAGCTAGGGAGCAAGTGAGAGCCAGGTTGTGGGGCTCATGTAATGTCATTTAAGGAGTTTTGATTGTTTTTAGGCAAATGATGGTCACTATGGATTATTGTGTGCTAGAGGGAACTGTGTTCTAGAAGGATACCTGGTAAGTGGTCATTAGGGTCTGGAGATGGGGGTCATGTAGGAGTTACATGAGAAGGATTGGGTGCAGGAGACAATTTAGGGACAGATGGGGAGCAGCTGACGGTGACTCTGAGGTTTTGGACCTGGGTGGTTTTGGTGAAGTTAAATGAAAGAGAGATGAAGAACCAAGGAGGAAAGGAGAGGACACTTTTTGACAAGTTGAATTTGAGATGCAGGTGAGTCATTGAAGTGAAAAGATCCAACTGTCAGCTAGAAAAGCAGGTCGGGTTAAAAAGAGAGCTCAGGGGGCGCCTGGGTGGCGCAGTCGGTTAAGCGTCCGATCAGCCAGGTCACGATCTCGCGGTCCGGGAGTTCGAGCCCCGCGTCGGGCTCTGGGCTGATGGCTCAGAGCCTGGAGCCTGTTTCCGATTCTGTGTCTCCCTCTCTCTCTCTGCCCCTCCCCCGTTCATGCTCTGTCTCTCTCTGTCCCAAAAATAAATAAACGTTGAAAAAAAAAATTAAAAAAAAAAAAGAGAGCTCAGGACAGGCTATAGGTTTTGATTTCTCTGGATGCAAGTGAAGCAGAAATTCTAAAAGGAAGACAGTCTCAGAATGCAACACAAAAGGGGTAATTGGAAAGCAAGGGAAGGAACTAGAGAGTTCAGTAGAGACACTTTCTACTTCCTTTCATAGAGTTTGTAACTCCATAGAGGAAATAAATATTAAACCCATAAATATTAAGAGATTATTTTATTAGATGGTGATATCCTAGCTTGGAGATCAGGAAGTGCCATTGAAACTAAGACCAAGTAGGAGTTAATCAAATGAAGAGGGGTGAGAGAGTTTGGGGAACAGGGAGAAGGGGCAGAGGAGAAGGCCCTGAGAGGAGAGGAACTCTCCCACAGGAGGGAACTATAGGGAGATATTTGGGGCTTCTTGAATTGGAAGAAGTGGCTGCGTTTGAAGCTAAGACAGAGATCCAAGAAGCTTGAGGTAGTAAAGGTTCTAAGTGAAGTTGTGGTTATGATAAAGGAGGCAAAATGTGGGATGCCAGCTAGAGTGGGTGACCCTGCTGGGGTCTGAAAGAGGCCAACACAGATTGCCTCTGGAGGGTGCCTTTCTGTGGGAACTGCTGGTGGCCCCCAGAGTCTAGAGGCAGCCTCTGGGTGACAGCTGGTGAGAAGTAGAGGTCCTGTCTTGAGTCTTTGAGGAAGCAATCTCTGCCAATGACCTAAATGACCTTGAAATTAGATTCTTCCCTATGTGAGCCCCCAGATGATTATGCAGCCCATATGATGCCTTGATTATAGCCTGGTGAGACCTTAGTTGTGCTCCAACACATGCAGACTATGAAATAATGGAAGTGTATTGTGTTAAATGGCTAAGTTTGTGCTAATTATCTTACACACTGAGAGAAAACAAATATGCTCAATATATTTTTTGGCTAATGTGTTGGAGGCTGTGAAGATGGAGTAATAATTGTTAATTATTAAATAATTGTTAAATTTTATACAACATGCTTCAAAATCATCTTTATATAAATAAGTTCTTTTCTTATTTTGAGAAAAAATTTTAAGATAAATTCTTACAAGTGGGGTTACTGAGTAACATGTAAAAATATCTTTATGGCACTAGATGTGTATACCCATACCCATCAAAAATAGACAACTAAAGGTAATTGAAGTACTACTCTTCCTTGTATCACAGAATAAGCAGTTATTTGAAATAATTCCTTTAACATTTATCCCTATGACCAGTAGTCTGGGCAATGATTTAGGAAGGTGACCCGTGTCTTAAAGACATAGAGGTATAATTCCAAGAAATTGTCCACCCATAAACCTATCCATTCCTCATCCATCCATCCATCCATCCATCCATCCATCCATCAATCCATCTACCTGTCCACCCACCCACCCTCCACTCATTTACCCACCCGTGGATTCATCCATCCATGCACCTACCCACCCATCTATCCATCCACTCATTCACCTATCCATCCATCCACTTAACCACCCACAATTCCTGTCTACCTGTCCATCCATTCATCTATTTCATCCATCCATGCATACAACACATACACAATAAACATCCATTCTTAGTCAGGCATAGTGCTTCCATCATTACTGAAGCAAAGTGATTAGGGGTACTCCCTTCCTTCTTCCATATATAACTGAACTTTTTCTGACTTCCTTCCCCTTCTCTGCCTTTGATGTTCACTTTAATCAATATTTCTGAGTTTAAAAGTTTTGGCAGAAAGAAAACCTTGGCTTCTGTTATTTGCCTCCCTTCTCATCCTTATAAGGACACCTCTGCTCATGTCCCAGACAAGTAGTAAAGATAGAATAGTATTGTTTTCCATCTAAAGAAAAACATCTCAAATGTTTCACAGGAGACCATTAATCCATGCTGGTGATATGGTGCTTTCCTTAATGCCAGGCCTGTCAAGACATATGACAAGGTAATCTCATTGAAAAAAAGCATATTGTTTTCCACAGTGTGAAGAAAATTGGAGAAAGACCATTAACTCAATATTCTTAAGATCCTAAGATTCTTCCTTTAGGTTTTGTACTCTACATAATCATGTTTTTCATAAATTTCCATGTGGTGTGTTGGGTAGTATTTTTGCTGAGTGCCTATTAAGAGCAGAGCTTTGGAAAGGAAGTGAGGAGAAACAGAAGACATGACCATCACTGGATCTTATAGCAAAACTAGAAGATAGACCTTATTTTCCTCCCTCTTCTTTTCCTCCTTTTTTCCCTTGTTCCTTTCTTTCCTCCTTTTCAACATTTCTGGAACAAGCAATAGGAACTAAATTATGTTTTTCATTTAGTCTTCTTCTCAAACATCTCTGGATATAATGATTAGGTTCCTTTCCTCTGAAGGCTTCACTCTCTTCTAGTGACCAAATGAATATTTTCTGACAAAACTTGCCTTGGTTCCCATTACAGTCTTCCACACATAGAAAAATGACTTTGTCTGAAATGGAATGCATTATGTGTCTAGTAATATGTGACCTGATGCCATTGACACTAATTGTTTTCATTCTTAACTAGGTCTCAGAGTTTATCTGAAACTATTATTCATCCTCCCCCCACTTCATTTTCCTATTTGCTCTTTGGAGCCACACTCTTTGCCTTTTTCCTTTCAGTTTCTTTCTTTCATTATTTTTCTTGTAGTCTCACATTTGAGTCGTAACCAAGCTCCAAATCATCCTAGTTCAGGTAAATCCTCTTCTAAGACACAATCTTATCCATTCACTTTTCCTGCAGTTTTTCTCTTTTAAGTGATACTAATTTTATACACAAAATCAACTGATAAATATGTACTTTGTGTTTATGTGCAAGACATTGTGGTGGGTGTCTTGGCAGAAAGGAGAAACTTCACTTCTGTCCACAAGAGCTTTCAGAGTATTCATGGAGAGAACATAGGTGCATAGGAAAGCTTTATCCCAAAATCCCAAAACAAAACAAAACTAAAAAATCAACAACACTGTGGTTTGGTATATTCCTGTGAATGCTTTTCTTAGCAGCTCAAACTGTTATAGGGTTTTAGAAAAGGAGGAAAGTGATCACTTTGGGTTAAGTGGTGAAGGAGTGGACAACAGGGTGGTCACTAAGAATGTGTAGCATTTGGACATATAGACAGAGAGGAGCCACAGAGACTTTCTAAGCAAGAGGAGTAGAACAAATAGGAACATGAACACTGGGTTCTGGGGAGAGAGAGTAGAATAGTTTGGCTGAAGTGGAAGTTTTATGTTTGTGTTGTGATGTCCTGGAAAATAAGGTGGGAAAGGAAGGCTTTTGTGTTGGAGAAACTCCATGGTTGCTCACCCACACTTGCTGCCTTGCTTACCTTCCCACCTGCTTTTAGGCAGTTTCTATTTCTTCCTGGCCCCTTCCATCCTTTTTCCTCTGAAGGATTGGAGCTGGATTTATGCAGCCATATCAGATTGCAAGTTATAATATAATGTTTGGATACTGTACATTGCTGTGCTCTTAATTAAAACATCTGGCTTACCTCTGCATAAACCTGTCTGCTCTCGAGTGCCCCTGTGCCTCTGTGTTTACAGAAGGCTCTTGACTGCTTTATGTATTTACAACTCCCTGCTTCAGTTCTCACACAGAAAAATCCAGTTATCCAGTATCTCTCAGCTAAAACTCATAAAATCATATAATGTGAGGGCTAGAAGGGATTTTTACAGCTTATTCACTCAACCTCGTCATTGCGCAGATGATGAAACTGAGACCCACAGAGGGTAGTCGTTTACGCAAGTCTACATTGCTGACTTGCTTATTCCTCATTAATTTTCCCTTTTGTTCATTTAGTAAAAATGCTCAAAAAGGCCACATGCTGAAGCAAGTATGAATTAAACATGATGAATAGACTTCAGAAAGTCACATTCTAGTGGGGGGAAAAATTAGAAATAGAGAATTACCGGGGTGCCTGGGTGGCTCAGTTGGTTAAACATCTGACTCTTGATTTCAGCTCAGGTCATGATCATGTGGGATGGAGCCCCATGTTGGGCTTTGCACTGACAGTATAGAGCCTACTTGGGATTCTCTGTCTCCCTCTCTCTCTGTCTCTCCACCACTCACTCACTCTGTCTCAAAAATAAATAAACATTAAAAACATTAATAAATAAAAAATGGGGAGGAAGGGGTTAACTTTGTTTTGGTGAGCAAGGGAAGACTTCATGGCAGAGGTGTCTTTAGAACTAGGTCCTGAAAGATGTGCAAGGGGTCACTGGGCAGAGGTGAAGCAAGGACATTCCAGGCAGGGGGAAAAAAAAGCAAGCCAAGAACCATGGAAAGGGATGCTTGGCAATGAAAGAGTGTTCCAAGTTGCAGCTTGTGGGTCCTTGGCAAAAACAGATGGGAGTTATGGCCACAGGGGAAGATAGAGGTCATATTGCAAAGGGCCAGAGGTACCCTGTTAATGTGGCATTGAGCCAGTGAAGGTCTTTTATCAGGAAATGACCTTATTTGATGTTTTTCTTTTCTCTTCTTTTTTCCTTTATTTGCTTTGCTTTGCTTTTCTTTGCTTTCTTTTCTTTTCTTTTCTTTCTTTCTTTTTTTCTTTCTGTCTGTCTTTCTTTTTTAGGACAATAGCATATACGATATTGTGGCAGATGACATGGAGGATGAAAGCTGGAGAGTAGAAACATTAATAAGAGGACTGATACTTAAATCCTGATGTAGCCCTGGATTAATCTGGTGGTAACTTACTTGCAGAAGGTAGATATGTTTTGGAAGACATGTCTAAGTAAAATGGACAGGAGTTGGCAGTCAAATGCATCTGGAGGATGAGAAAGAAGGAAGAGAGGAGGAAGTCAGACACTTTTAGCTTTATGAGTTGGTCACTGATGGTGGAGGATGCCATTAGATTAAGAAATGCAGATGGACTAATAGGTATGGGTGGAGAGTGAGGGAACAGATACCATATTTGAGTGGGCTACAGTTTTTTCAAGAGGAGAGGGCCAGCAGGGTGCTTGACATTGAGGCCTCGGTGTTACCACATTAGAAGTATGTGTGTCAGGGCCAAGCAAAATGTACTGGGTCCCACTTCCATGCTCTCATTGGTACCAAAATTCTGCTCAGCTCCCCCCTTTCTCTATCTAGATTCCAGTTCTGATGTGAATTTGTCTGGAGTAAAGGAAATGAGCTAAATGGCCCCTCTCACTACAGTGGAGACCAAGGAGTCTTTGGTGTGTGTGTGTGTGTGTGTGTGTGTGTGTGTGTGTGTTTATCAAGTCATTTCCCAGGACTGATGGCACCCCAGGACTCCAGGGGAGGGCCTGTCAGATGGAGTTTATTTGTTTAATGAAAAGAACTTAATAATTTGGTTTTGTTTTCCCCTGTTCTTTATTTTTCTTTCTACCTCCCTCTCCTTCCCTGGGCTTTGCAGGGCGGGAAATGGGTCAGCAGTTTGGCCAAAACTTTCTCGAGTATTTAATTCTTTAGCTGTTTTACAAGCCTGCCTGGTTTATATAGCTAATCTCTCTTCTGTTTGTCCCTAGAGGAATGTATGTGTATGTTGGGAGGTAAGGGAGGGGTGGGATGGCCATGGGCAGGGGCCCTATTCAGTCAAGAGAACTAAAAGCATAATAAAGTCTGGAGTGCTGCTTGTGCTTTGGCGTTTATTCTTCACCACACTGCCCTTTTGCTGGGTCTGTGTTAATGTGCATATACTCTCTGTGTCTTCTTGCCCAGTCTGGGGAGCTTGGTGAGGTGGTTTGTCTCAAGTTTGCTGTGAAGTTTGAAGACTCTGGAAAGGTGTAGAGAGACCAGAGGTGTTGGAAATGATGCAATGTCAGGGGAATGGGCTTTGAGTCTCAGGAAAACTTTGTTGGTGGTGTCTTTACCATAGCACGCCTATTTCTCTCTGTTGGAATATGGGGTGACTCTGTGATTCTGAAGTTTCTCAGGTATTTCATCTCAGGGAAGTGTGTACATTCCTTATGGATAGACAGTGGAAAAGGAATAGTTTTTTTTGGTGCTTAGTATGTGCTAGGTCTTATACAAAGGCTCAAGTATATCATCTTACTAAACTTGACAAATGCTTGAAAAATAGGAATAACTGCTATTCTTCTACTACTAGCACTACTACTATTACCGTTACTATTTGAGCTTATATTGTACAATTGAAGAAAGTGAAAGTCAGCCGGTTAGATGATGTGTCCAAGGTGGTTCTGCTAATAAGTGGAAGCTGAGCCTGGATTCTCTAGACCCCACACTTGTAGGAATATTTTATAGCATTTTTTTCATACACCCACATATCAGATTCCCCACCACAAAAATGTGTGGCCAGACTAGGTGTGATTATCCCCTTTTGACAAATGAGGAAGCTGTGACTAAGAAAGGTTAAGTGACTTGGCTAGAGCCACAGAGCTAATTAGTAGTAGAAACAGACTTAGATCTTGGTTTCCTGATTCTCAGTTCAGACTTCTCCTGACTACTCTGAGCTGCCTACTCTTTCTTGTCACTGCTGTACTCAATCTTATTCCTGAGTCTTGATTTTTGAAGGGTGGAAAATTTGCCTGTTTTAATCTCCAAACTTAAAGTGTAACTTAAAGAACCCCAGGGAAAACAAATCAACTGCAGCACTTTCCATCAAGGCTACAGAATCCACCCCCGAATTAATAGGATAGTTATTGTATATAAAATGTTAGCCTGATTAAAAACATATTTATTGAGGATTAGCAAGTCTGTAATAGCTATAAATCTCTTTCATGGTCATTAAAATCTTAAAATATGTTTCCAATAACAATGTAATTGTTTATATAATAATTGCCTGAGTAAAAGAGAATTAAATGCATATTTGGTGAGTATAGATTTCAATCTGTAATACATAGAGAGCCTGGGATTTTGGGGTGGGACATTAGGAACAATGAAGATCTCATTAAAAGAAGAGAAAGTAAGTAGGAGCATAAGGCAAAACACCAGCCCCCCAACCCTCCCACCCACTGTGTCCCTCACCCACCTGGGCCTCATTGACATTTCACATGGTGTCTATGCCAAGTATTTTCATTGTGTTTCCAGATGTACCTAAAGTATTTCCTAGGCAAGAGTCAAAGTGGAAGAAGCAAGACAGCAAGGCCAGCATATTGGGGCACTTGTGGACAGCCTAGATGCCTTGCCATCCCTTGCCCTACCCAAGCCAACTCTTTAAATTGCTGTTGAAATGATATAAATGAAAGGAATTATATAACAGCATCATTTTGTGGGCACAAGTAAACCACTGTAGAATTATTGGAATTTCAGTGACAGAGTTTTACTGTCACTGTGATCTTAGGGACATTATTTGCCATACACTAAGATGAAATTGATGGCATAATAAACTATTCTGCAGATGGTGTTTCCTATACCAGGTGTTACCATGTGGTCTTACACACTCCCATATGTCAGGCCATACATTATTTATTTATTTATTTGCCCATTAAACAAATAACTTTTGAGTGTTAATTAATCACCAGACATTGGGTAGGCATTATAACTAAATATGTGTATATAAATAAGAGATAGAATAAGCCACACCCTGCTGGTGTGATTTCAGGGTTTGGGGAAAAGCCCTGGACTAAAGTATCCAATCTACTTCTTGTTTCATTTATTCAACACATATTAGTGAATACTTCTTAAGTACTAGGACTTAGTTTAGGTGCTATGTCTATAGCAGGGAACAACAAAATTCTTGCCCTAATGAAGCATACATTCTTGATGCCTGAACTCAGTTTATAGAGGGATAAAATGCTCCACTGCACAAAAAGAAATAAGATTTGAAAAGGTATCCATAATGGAAAGAAAAAAAGCAAGACTATCTCTATTTGCAGATGACATGATCTTGTATATAGATAATCCTAAAGTATGCACAAAAAAACTGTTAGAGTTATAAATGAATTCAGCAAGATTGTACGATATAAAAATCTATTATATTTTTATACACGAGCAATTAGCGATCCAAAGGTAAAGTTAAGAAAACAATTACATTTATAGAAGCATCAAAAAGAATAAAATACTTAGGAATAAATTTAACAAAAGAAGTGAAAGACTTTTACATTGAAAAGTATAAAATGTTATTGAAAAAAAATTAAATAATACCTAAATAAATGGAAAGACATCTAGCATTTGTGAATTGGAAGACTTAATATTGCTAAGAGGATAATACTTCCCAAAGTGGTCTACAGATTCAATCAAAATTTCAGCTGCCTTTTTTTTTTTTTTTGGTAAAAATTGACAAGTTGTTCCTAAACTTTATATGTAAATGCAAGGGACCCAGAATTGCCCAGACAATCTTGAAAAAGAAGAATAAAAGTAGAGTATTCACACTTTTCAATTTCAAAACTTACTACAAAATTATGGTAATGAAGACTCTGTGCAAAAGAAAAGATATATAGATCAAAGGAATAGAGTTGAGAATCCAGAAACAAAAATTTACATTACAGGTTGTTTGATTTTCAACAAGATTGCCAAGACAATTGAATGGGGAATGAGTAGTCTTTTTAACAAATGGTGCTGAGGCAACTGGATATCCACATACAAAAGAATGAATTTGGATTCTTACTTTATGTCATATACAAAAATGAAATGAAATTGGATCTTGGATCTAAATGTAAGTGCTAAAACCATAAGACTCCTAGAGAAAACATAGACATAAATCCCCATGACTATGGATTAGATAATGATTCCTTACATATGAAACAAAAACACACACACACACACACACAAAAAGAAAAAATTGGACTTCATAAAAATCATGAAATTTTGTGCTTCAAAAGTCACAATGAAGAAAGTGAAAAAGAAAACCTCCAGAACAGGAGAATATATTTGTAAATTGTATATATGATAAGGATCTACTATCCTGAATTAAAAAAAAAAAACTTACAACTCAATAATAAAAAGATAATTACCCAAATTAAAAAATGGGCAAAGGGTTGAATAGATACTTCTCTAAAAAAGATGTATAAATGGTTAACAAGCACAGGAAAAGATGTTCACATTATTAGTTATTAGGGAATAGAAATCAAAACCACAATGAGACATCACTTACAACCCACTGGCTGGCTAGTCATAATAAAAATAATGGGCAATCACAAGTGTTGGTGAAGATTTAGAGAACTTGGAACTTTCATATCTATTTGGTGGAAATGTAAACTGGTACAATGACAATGGAAAACAGATTGTCATTTCCTCAAAAAGTGAAACACAGAGTTGCCATATAATCCAGCAAATTCCAATTCTAATTATATAGCCAAGAGACTTGAAAACATATGTTCACACAGAAACGTGTACACAAATGTTCATACTAGTATTACTCCTAATAGCAAAAAATGGGAACAACCCAAATGCTCAAAAATTGATGAATAGATAATCAAAATATGATAGATATATCCATATAATTCAGCCATAAAGAATGAAGAAAAGATCATATAGTCTATGATTCCATTCAGTGAGATGTCTAGAATAGGCAAATCCACAGAAAAAAAAAATTATTTAGTGGATGTCAGGGGGTGTGGGAAGGAAAGATTGGGGAATGACTGCTAGTGGGTATTGGATTTTTTTCTGGAGTGGCGAAAATATTCTGGAATTAGGTAATAGTCATGGTTGCACAATTTTGTGAAATACAAGCAACTACTGAATTGTATACATTGAAGGGACGATTTTTATGGTATACAAATTATAGCTCAGCAAACAAAGCATAAAAAAAATTTTGAAGACTTGAAATGCAAACACTCCTACGAGAAGTGTTTTACCTACTGCAGTACCCAGTAAGTGCTAATAGGTGTTCAACATATATTTGTTGAGTAAATAAATGAAAAATCAAATTATTTTCCCAGGAATCACGTTTTGATGAAGGAAGAAACAAAAGGCCAAGGGAAGCTTGAGGAAGCTCTTTACAATAAAAAGGAGACAAGGGTGATAGGGAGTTAGTGGGGAGATCAGGCTTAAGCCTGGAAAACAATTACTAACACGTTTCCTCTTTTCACATTTTTGCCTGGATTGTCTCCTGATGCTCCTATTGTCTCCCTACTCTGGTCTGGTTTGGTTTTGCTCCCCAGTGTATTTCTAGTACCTGGTACCTAGTGAGTTCTCAATGGAGACTTGTTTAATAAATGAATGATTAAAACTTCAGGAGCTTGTCTGAGACTTCTTGGTAATTTTGGGGAGAAGTGGGGCTTGAGAAAAATTGCAGATCTTAGGTAAGAAAGCTAGATTTACTTTTTGAAGCAAGATCCTCCTATTGGACTGAAAAGTTGAGCCCAGGCCCTCATCCCTCTGCATAGCTCTGCATAAGACTAGAAATCTCCTTTGCCTCACCTCCTACAGTGTGGCCTGGAGACTAAGCCAGACAATAGGAGGGAAACAGCAGATCTTGCAGTTATTGGTGGACTTTTGACCTAATGGTAGAAAAGGCATGGATTCAGTTCCGTCTCTAAGCCAAGCAGTTGAGAGGGTTGGCCAGGAATTGCTGTGAGGGGTTTTATGGAAATGTTCATGGTAAGGATTGTATTCAGTCAATAATACACACATGTATATGCATGATTTTGTATATCTGTTTTTTTTTTTTTTTTTTTTTGACGAGGGTAGGGGAGGGAGAGAGAGAATCTTAAGCAGACTCCACACCCAGCATAGAGCCTGATGTGGGGCTTGATCTCATGACAGTGAGATCATGACCTGAGTGAAATCAAGAGTCAGATGCTTAACCAACTGGGCCACACAGGTGCCCCATGTATATCTGTGTTATTAAAGACTGTATCAAATGTGTATTTGTATGTAAAGATGTATTTATGTGTATGAGAAATGTGTCACTTAACAAATAATTCCTTATATACTTCTAAGAGTACCTTTAATTAACACATTTATTAAAATAATGTAAGAAGAGGATCAATTTCTTGTCTTGCTCTGTCACTAAGTATGGGTATTTGGACATGTGGCCTTACCTGTCTTGGCTCTCAGGTCCTCATCTGAAGAAGCCCAAGTTTCATTTCTAGCTTTTCAGTCTGCCTTTTCCCACTTACATGAAAGAGGTGATAAGGGGCAAGGAACATTAAAACTAAAGCCTTTTAAAATAATTATTATCAAATAAAATCAACATGAAATGAAGATGAAGCTCTCTTACAAAGTCAGGAAGCAACAACAAAAACAATAATAACAGATTTTACTCTCCTGTAAAGTATGCTTGGGGTCAAAAAAAGGGAGACCCAAGATAGCCTTTAACTCAACTAGGGGAACAGATGAGCCACCCATCTCTGTAGTCAAGCACGGTCAGCAGGGTAGGTTTATGTGATTATTATCTCTCAAGTTCTAAAATAATGTGATAGTAGCTAACATATTTTTAGTACTTCCTGAGTGTCAGACATTAAGCTGAATAAGGTACTGGTATTATGTTATTTAAGCTTTACAACTGTCTTATGAAGTACATACAATTGTTGTTTTCTTTTTACAGATGAAGACACTGAGGCACAGAAATTTAAGTATCTTGCTCAAAGTCAACAGTGAGCAAATGACAGAGATAGATTTCAAACCCAGGCAGCATACCTCCAGACCCAGCACTTTTAAACTACTAGACAACACTGCCTCTTGTTTATTCTAAGATAGGAAATCATGAATTGAGCATATTGTGAGCATCCTTTCCTAAACTATAATGTAAGATATAGGCTAAGGGTAGGATTGGTGGCTTATCATCATGGAGGAAGGATCAATTCTTAAACCATATTATAATTTTGTCAATTCTTAAACCATATTATAATTTTGCAAGAGGATTCCTTTTGTGAGTAACATGGGTTAGTCAGAGTTGGCCCAGCCTTTGGGGCAGATTGTGCAAAGCCCAGGCATGGGACCTAGACTCCATCGTCTATGTCCTTCTTAGGCAAGCTGCAGTGGCAGTCTTCAGAGTCTTGGTTTTCTGTGGTGGTCTGCTCCTCAGTTCTCATTTGGTTTCTGGGCCTACAGAAAATAAACAGAAGGTAAGGGAAGGGGGGAGTCCCTTTAGAGGTGGAACTGAAGGATATTTCAGGGGAGTCTACCAGTCACTCTGACTCAGGGGCAAAAATATCCAGCGAGTGCCCAATGACATGGGATAGCAGGCCAGATGGGGATTTAGCTCTCCATGGTAAGATTCTCAGGATTTGGTTTATGAGCAGAAAATTCCTCCATGGGGTTTGTCTTTTCATTTTATTGGAGAAAGTTCCCTCATAAAGTTCTTCTCCAGACCATCAAAACTCACTCAAACTCTTGGGAACTTACATTCCATCCTCATGCCTTGTGATTTCCTCCCCTGTAATGTATCTTCTTCCCTCTTCTGTTAGTAAACCCACCTCAATCTTTCTTCATCTCCCTCTATCCCATCTCAATTACTAATCCCAAGAAACTTTGTTTTCCTAAAGCTGCCATTTTGTAAATATTACTTTCTACTCTAGGAATGGCTTTATGAGTAAGACAGGACAACCATCCATTTATCCATAAGATGGGGGTGGAGGGAAGCCTATGAGTTAGTGTAAAGCTTAGATCTCATTTAGTTAGGCCTATCTCCCAACATGAAAATCGTCTTTATGTCAAGTGGTCTCTAGTGGCTGTTTAAACATCTTAAGAGAAAAGGAACAACCAGCTCAATCTTCAGACAATTCTGTTAGAAACTTTTTTTTGTTATAGGTCAGGAAGGTGGTATCTACCCACAGGTCTCAGTTCTGCTCTCATTCATCAGACAAGTTTTTAAGATTTCCTTCATGCCTTTTGCCCCATTAGCCATCCCAAGACATTATCTACCTTCTTTATTAAGGCTACATGTCTTGGTTTTTCAGTGAGTCCTATGTATTATCAGCAACTCTCTTAAAGGGTGATATCTGAAAGTGAATCAAAGTATTTTCTGGGTGTAGTTCAGCAATGCTAAGAGACAGTGGCACAGATGATATGGCTTCTATGTTCTGTATTTCATATCCTAAGAATCTTTTAGTTTTTTTCTTTTGTAGCCTCACTTCTGTGTTAACCTTTCAGGAAATTAAATCCTTAAGTTTTTCTTACTATTGCTGCTATTCAGGCATATTGAATCCTCTATGATCCAATAATAAGACAGTAAGTGGACCAAGCAGACTGGTCTTCTTTAGTACTGAGAGACATTCTCTGAGTTGTGACTACCTGTGCAGATGACAGATTAGAAGTATGAAGGCTTAGGTCTCTGTGCTTTCATGAGGTTGACTTAATTACTTGGTGAATGAACTTGAGTGGACCCTTGAACAAGGCAAAGGGACTGAGGTAATAGAAAAAAAAGGCTACTGTTTCATTAGATATTTAAAAGCATGAGACTTGGGTACTTGAATTGGGTATGAAGATCAGTGTAGAATTTGACAAGGAAGCCAGAGAATGAATATCCATGGTCAGGAATGAATGGAATCCAGTGGCTGTATTTCCATTAGCTGATATGATGGGATAAAATTAGACATGATGCCTCTTTTCTGAGCTGATGTTATATAATCCATGAGCATTTAGTGTACAATTTATAGACCTTGATAAATTCTCATCCCTGAACTGAAAGCATTTGTTGCAATCAGAAAAAGTCTTACATGTTCTTAGCTAACATCCCAGCTCACCACTGAGAAATTATAAGGAAAATAACCATAGAATATATTTCTAAAGCCCCCTTCTTAAAGTTTCCTAAAGGTGGGGAGACTCTTATTTCTCCTGATAATCCTCCAGGTATTCCATGGTCAGAGATTTAGGAGACTTTTTGGTTAATAAACTCAAAAAAGGGGCTGGGAACCCCCTCCTAATCGCAGGGTAGGAGGCAGTCCAACACAAGTGAGGGTAGAATAGAGCCACTGGGGTTCGTGGGAAAGCACTGGGGTGAGAGGGGTGAAGGGTGACATCTCCTCAGAGTGGCTCCCTCCCTGTCCCCCTCTTTTTGGTATCTCCATTTTGCTTACTGCTGTTGGAGTGGACAGGTTGGGGAGCATATACCATTAGGGGAAGAGGACATAGAAGGGGTGGCCCAGCATTTTCTCTGGACCTCAGCCTTAAGTAAGAGTGACAAAAGGACTCGGGAACTTCACATGCAGGCTAGTCCAGCTTTCGAGGCTAAAGTCTTAGGCAATATTAAGGGATATATTTGTCCTGAGAGCATCCCTATTTAATGGGCCCCTGAGGAACTTAGCAGTCATGGTGCTTGGAAACAGTCCAAGAGGCCTCACCATCTCTCATCTTTCTTGATAAAGCCTGGCCCTAGAACCATCTTTTGGGTCATCCAGGGACCTCCATTCCTATCACAGTGGCTGGCACCTACCAGGCGCTAAATCCACATGAACACTATCATAATTAAAAATCAGCTCAGTTTTCTAAAATAGGGTTAACCACTCTCAAACATTTTGAATCTGGAGGACCTGAAAGTATTTTGGGTTGCATGAATCACCACAGAGGAACTATACAGAAAATGATTTTGTTATTCTTATTCCCGACAGATAGCTAAGCACAAAGTGACTTCCTGAAAAACCCCACAGAGCGTTAGCAAAAGCCTTGGGAAAAGAACTAGGAGCCCTGCCTTGTCTCTTGCTATGTTAGGCAGCAAACCCTGCTTTCCTTCGCCAGGAACAGCAACCCAACAATGCTCCCTCTGCCAGATACTAGCTTCCCTGTCGAGTTAGGCAGGATTGGAAAGGCAGATGTTAGCCAAGTGGAGCTTGATTTGAGTCATATCCTGGTAAATGTGTATCAGAAGCAGGTGAAAGATGTTAAATTTCACAGACTGTGCACCAGATGAAAGGTGAGGAGCATAGCAGTCCCAGCTTTACCTTTGTGCCCAAACCAATTTCTGTTATGCAGACAGAAACACACCACAAAGTTTCAGAACAGAACGTAGAGTCATCCTTGGGGCTAGGAGTTAGGTTGCAGGGAAGGGCAGCAAGAGTGCTGACTCTGGGGTCCATCTTCCACCAGTCATGGGACATTGAGGCTCAAAAGAGGCAATAATTGCATGGCAATGTGAATGTACTTAATATCACTAAAGTGCACATTTAAAAATGGTTCAGATGGTATATTTTATGTATATTTTACAACAATTAAAAAGACAAACCGGCAACATGAACAGCAAAGTACTAAGCAACAACAGTAGCAAGAACAAAAGTAGTAATTCTTATGTGCAAGCAGCATCATAGGGGATAAAAGATCTCCCTCTCAAGTTGAGCTGCAGGATCAAGTGAAACTTCTGTGGGCAAGTCCTCTGTTGAAGGCTATCATGGCGCGTCTGTGCCTGTGACCACTTGTTCTGTCCAGCATTGTTCCTGGGGCTTGTGAGGAGTCCTCTCCTCCTCAAAATACAACCTCCTCCAAGGCTGAAATTTTCCTCCAGAGTTCTGCCTAGCGCCTCACTGTCAGCACATGCTAACTCTTAGACACTTACCCTCATGGCTCCCTGCACCCCTGAAGCTTGGGCAAATGTCCATGCCTTCCCCTTCCTCAGCTGAGACAGGCTGATATTTTCAAAGGAACATTTCTAAAAAGTAAAAGAAATAAATGAGGAAATAATGACCAAAAATACAAGTTTCATAAGTAAAAGAGTAGCTTTACTTTATTGAACTCATACTATATATTAGGCATAAAACTAAGTGCTTGACATGTCATTTTTAACTCTTGCTATAGTCTGGAAAGTAATTATTGCTGTACTTTTTTAAAATCAAGGGAACTGCTGCTCAGAGACCTTAGGCACACAGCTAGGCTAAACCAAGACTCAAATCTAGTTCGACTGGCTCTAAAGTCTTTCTTTACTTTTCCTTTCATACTGCTCCAGGATTTCCCATTCAAAGAACTCCACTGAAAGAGCAGAGAGTGTTTATAGGTTCCTGCATGTCCCATGATAACTACACTTTACCCCTGGTTGCAGGCACATTTTTAGGTCTTTGCCTGCCTCCCTCAGCTCCTGCCTCTTTCTCAGTGAGTTCATGGGGATAAGGGCTTTGTTTGCTTATTCAGCACTGTAGCTGTATGGCCAAGAATAGAGCTTGGTGCTTGGAGCCGAGAGTAGGTGCTCATGAATATTTATTGGATGAAAGAATGATTGAGTGATCTCTTAGTGACATCACATTCTCCTCAGCACTCAAGAGCTGGTCTGTCAGTCCATTTGCCCTGCTATCCAAGGACAGATACAACTTTCATCTGAAACTCATTATTAAGACCCCAGAATCCTTCTTCTTAATACTGGTTTCTAGATAACTTATTAGCTCTTGATAAACTTACCAAGTTTCATCAAATGAACAAATCTGTTCACAGCTTGCATTACCTTCTTTACCCCCAGAACACTACAGATTATATTGTTGACCCTGGTGAATAACGATGGTGATTATGATCCTTGGGATGATGGATAACTAACATTTATAGACCAATTAGTATCTTCTAGGCATCATGCTAAGAACTTTACATGCATCATCCCATTTAATCCTCACAATGTCCTTGGACATTGATCCTATAATTATCCCCATTTCACAGAGGAGAGAATCTGAGACTTGAGTGACTCCGTGAAATGGCCAAAGTCATACATAATTCTTTCTGCCTCCAAACTTTAAACCACTTTGTATTTTGCAACCCTAAATTGTTCTTTCTCTCATCTCACAAAATACACTGTCTTGAAAAAAAAAAAAACATCTACCCATTACAGCAGACCTATGATATCACTGTCCCCTACAATGAATACACCATCTGAACCATAAGAATTAGCATCCACTCTGTAACAGAAGGATACCTTTTACAGGTAGATTTGAAATATTCCACTTGGTTGATGAAATTGCATCCCCTGCTCCTCTAGGGTCCTTCACCAGCACTGTATTTCCTAACCCACTTCCTTTCAAAGTACACAGCTCTTCCAGAAAGCCCTCAAGCTGTATAACTTTTGGCTGGACCCCATTCAAAATCAGTATTTTACACTTAATCTGTTTCTAGATGGAGCAATCCAGATCGAGAGGATTTATGAGGAGTGCTTTCCTGGAGCCTGGCCTTTCATGTTTTATCATTTATTTGTAGTCTAGTGTCTTCAGCGAACTTCAGCCCCATCTCAGGCCTCCAGTTGTGCCATACTATCATATAGCCCCTCACTGCTGGAGTTGATGGTCTTGGCAATGAAAAGAAGTGGGGGCAAAGGTGATGTATGGGGCCTGGCAGCTGAGGGGTGACTTCTCAAGAACTTGTTGTAAGATGCCTCCTGCCTTGATTCAATTCTAGCTCTTTGTGGTAAGTTTTCTCATGATCTCTGGAGTGCTACCTCTACTTTCCTTTGCACCTGGCTAACTCACCTTTTGCAGTGAGTTCAGCATTGGAAATAGAGACAGACCAGAGGAAGAGAGAAGTTTCAGTCTTATATGAATTCGTTTGGAAAAGTAAGCATGTAGGATATAAACAAATCTCCATACTGTACCTGGAATGGTTTGAGGTCTTTACAAAACCCAAGCAGCATAACTGATGCCTCTTCTCATCAAGGTCAAGAATTCCACGATTCTAGAGTGAGCAAATCTATATCCTCAGATTTCTTCAGAGATCCTTTCTCCTTCCTTACCTCAACTGGAATCTGGGTAGTCCTGATTCAGGGTTTCCTCGGCAGGATTCCTCAAGTCTTACATTCAGATAAGTGGAGCTGCTGTGTTTCTTTCCTCCTGGTGTTATTTTGAGGTTACTGCTCAAAGGGACTGATTCTTTTCTCAAGAGACTGTTTTCTCTGAAAACTCACAGCGTTCACCTTTTGTTTTTCTTTCTGTTTGTTGTAAAGAGAGCTCAATTCTAATTGAAATCCTGCAACTTAGTAGGTAGCTTTCCAGCCTTCCTGAAAATTTTGCAAGGTCATTTTACGTTTTAGGAACATTGGATACCAGAATTTTTAGATCCCTGGCTGGCCAAGGGATATGGGCTGTAAGTAATCTGGTCTTTCAGGATCCCTAAGATAGACCCATATGATAGTTCTGGGGAACTCTACCCCTTGTAAATCTTTGTGTTTATTTTATTTTTTAAGTTTATTTATTTATTTTGACAGAGAGAGACAGAGGGAGTGTAAGTGGGGGAGAAGCAGAGAGAGAGAGGGAGATACAGAAAATCCCAGGTAGGCTCCACACTATCAGCGCAGAGCCCAATGTGGGGCTTGAGTTCATGAACCATGAAGTCGTGACCTGAGCTGAAGTCAGATGCTTAAGCAACTGAGCCATCCAAACACCCCTGTGTTTATTTCATTTATTTTATTTTTTTATCAGAGATAGAGAAAAAGAGAGAGAGAGAGAGAGGGAGAGTGCAAACAGGGGAGAGAGGCAGAGGGAGAGAGAGAATTTTAAGTAGGCTCCATGCTCAGTGTGGCTCTCATGACCCTGGGTTCATGACCTGAATCAAAATCAAGAGTTAGATGGTCAACCAACTGAGCCTCACAGGTGCCCCATTAAATGTTTGTGTTTATTTATTTATTTAAAAATTTTTTTTAAACATTTTTATTTATTTTTGAGACAGGGAGAGACAGAGCATGAATAAGGGAGGGTCAGAGAGAGGGAGACACAGAATCTGAAACAGGCTCCAGGCTCTGAGCTGTCAGCACAGAGCCCAATGCAGAGCTCGAACTCACAGACAGTGAGATCATGACCTGAGCCGAAGTCGGCCGCTCAACCAACTAAGCCACCCAGGCGCCCCTGTGTTTATTTTTTAATAAATATTTCATACATACAAAAATAAAATATAATGTTTGTAAGGTATACAAGATAATAAATACTCCTGGATTCGTTTGCCCAACTTAGGAAGTAGAATGTTGCTAAAATGATGAAACACCCCTGTGCCATCCCTGATGGTTGACTCCTTCCTGCAAGGACTTTATGTTTTTGTTCTATTGCTTTTCATTATAATTTGAAAGCATATTTATGAATATATTTTATAATTTTGTGTGCATGAACTTTGTATGAATAGTATCACACAGGGTAATTGTTTGTGCCTTACGTTCTTTAGATTCATCTGAATTGATGCATTTATCCATAATTAATTCATATTTGCTGCTGAATAGTATTCCATTATATGACGATGTCACACTCTGTTATTGTCCCCTTGCCAGTGCACATTGGTTGTTTCCCACTATGCTATTAAAAGCAATGCTGCTATAAATATTGTTGGTCATGTTTCCTGGCCACATGGGCAAAATTTTCTCCTGGGTCACAGTATTTCCTTTGACCACTGTCTCTATATTCTCATCTTCTCTGGTAGGATTCTCTTCTTCAGTGACCTCATTTCTGGTAATTATCCTTGGAGACTATGTTGCACACTCTGGTGGTGGAAATACAAACAAGGCACAGGGCCTTTCCTTGGCCTACTCCCAGGTTAGTGGGATTATTAATCACAGCATTCATTTTGATCATCCAACTGAAACCCTGACACTGAATTCTCAGAGGGCAGTTGGCCTGTGGCGCCTAGTCTTCCACTCTCTCTACTGGTCACCACACCTCTTTCTGGCCTCAAAACCACTATCTTTACTTATTCTTCCCTACTTCCCCACCCCTTTTGTGTCCCAGACAGTCTCTTTGTAAGTACTCTTGATTCTATTCCATGACCAAATTCCCCAACCACTGTTTCACATACTTTATTTTCAGTCCATAGTTTTTTGGTAAGCCTACCTAACATGGTAGGGGGTCCTCATATCTCTCAAATCCTCAAATCTTTGATTTTTTTTTTGTCTTAAACAACTCTCTCACCTCTACCATTCTTTGAAAAATTTATTTGCTGCCTTTATATCTGCTATCCAACACCTGTCTTTGTTTGACTTCTGCCCCAGACTCTACAGAAGATGCCTGCTCAGAGCTCACCAGTTACTTTTCAGAATCAAGTCTAAAGATGGTTTCTTTGTACTTCCTTAACTTTCTGAATCCCAGTCTTCTCTGGAACTCCTTTGTTTTGCCCAGCATGCTACTGCCCAATCATTCCTCTCAATACTTTCCTTGTTCATCCTCTTCTTCCTCCATGTACATTCCCTAAGCTCTACTTCAGGGGTATCAACAATTTCTTTCATTTCAGCCTGGGAAGGGGGGCTTCTGGGAAGGTTGCTAGCAGCTCAGCAAAGGATGGGCTAAAAACTTTGGCATACTCAAGCTTTTTCTGGACCTACAGAGATATTCAAGGGGAGATATGGTGCGTGGGGTAGGACAGCTAGTATTTTCAGATGGTTAAGATACTTAGAGTTAGGTGGCTGCTAATTTTGTGGTTCAGGGTGTCCACTTTTGCCAGTGGGTGGAAATTCTGGAGATCAGGGTGTGGGTCATTTGGCGGGGGGTGGGGTGGTCTGGAACAAGACCCCACTGTAGAATTAGGCTCTTAGTGTCTACATCCTAGTATTAATTAGGATTAGCTTAGAGACTGGGCAGGATGATCCAGGCAGTTTCTGGACTCAACAGCACGGGTTATACCAGGATCATCAGTGCTATTAACTTTATATGGGTGATCTGCCTTGGTCTGCCTTCCTATCTCTCTGTCTCTTTCTCTTACTCTCTTCCTCCAACTCTCTTCCTCAAACTTGCAGAAAAGTTGCAAGAACATTAAAAAGAACCTTTTCCCCCTTGACTCTATGAGAGTAAGTTGAGGACATCATGCACAATCAGCTCTGAATATTTTAATGTGTATTTTCTACAAATAAGGACACTCTTGTTTATAATTAAAATACAATAACCAAAACCAGAATGTCAACAGTGATACATTATTACCATTTAACTCTCAGACTCCATTTGAGTTTTGTTTATTGTCCCAATAAATTCTTTTATAGCAACAGGATCCAGTATAGAATCAGTCATGATTCTTAAATCTCCTTTAGTCTGGGGTAGTTTCTCAGTCTTTCCTTGACTTCATGATCTGGACAACAAGTCCAATTATTTTGTATAATGCCCCTCACTTTTGGCTTACTAATGTTTCCTCAAGATTAGATGTAAGTCACACATCTTTGCTGGAATATTCCAGAAGTGATTTGCATTCCTCTTATTGAACTGCTGAAAGGCATATGATTTAAATTTGTCCCATTACTGATGATGTTGACTTATCACTAGATTCACCTTGTATCTTTTAGACTTCTCCACTGTAAAGTTACTTCTCTCCTTTTTGTAATTAATACATATTTTATGGGAGGTTGCTTTGAAACTCTGTAAATTTCCTTCTAATCATCAAACTTTCAATTTATTCATTAATTTATATCAGTATGAACTTACAGCTTCCTATTTTATTCAACATATTTTAACATATTATTATTTATTATCAGTATTTATTTTGGTACTAAATTATCAACCTGGCTTTTGTGTCCTTTTGACATGTACCATCATTCTTTGAAAACTGCCTTATTTTCTGGCACAAAAAGCTCTTTCAGGCTCATCTTTTAATTTTGTATTCATTCTTAGAGATAGCCATTCTTCTAAGGAAACCTGAATCCTTTTAGTGAAAACTGATATTTAGAAACCGCAATTTGGGTGCTAGATGAGTTTACTGCTATTGGGGTGTTACTGCTTCCAGCCTGCTTTTAGAGAAAGAGCTATGAAGAAATGGTGCTGAAGAGAAAGAATAGGAACAGGAAGAAGGATTTTTCTTTTATAAGTTCTGTCCCAACTATTTATTTGCCATTGCCACTGATGCATCCTATGGGCACTTTAATATCTGTGTATCTGAAACTGCTCACATTTCCTTTATAGTAAAAGCCTTCTTTCCTCAATCTCCTATACTGCTGGTGAGAATATGAGCAGTTTGTTCTTTCTGGAGGATGATTTGCCAATATGGGTCAAAAGCCTTAAAAAAAATCCTACGTTTCCTTTGACCTCAAATTACACTTTTAGGAATTTATACTGGAGAAATAATTAAATTTGTACAAAGATATTCAGCATTAAGGATGTTAATTATAATAAAGTTGGAATCATGCAGAATTTTTTGTTTTTGTTTTTTTTAAAGTTTTAATTATTTCTGAGAGAATGAAAGCAGGTCAGGGGCAGGGGGGTGGGGAGACAGAGGATAAGAAGCAGGCTTTGCTCTTACGGCTATGACCCCGATGTGGGGCTTGAACTAATGAAACGTGAGATAATGACCTGAGTCAAAGTGGGACACTCAACAGACTGAGCCCCTCAGGTGCTCTTGGAATCATGCAGAATTTTAGTATCAGGGAGCAGATGGAGTAAATTGTAATGAACCATAAGATAGAATTCTATCAACTTTATATGGGTGATCTGCCTTGGTCTGCCTTATCTCTCTGTCTCTTTCTCTTACTCTCTTCCTCCAACTCTCTTTCTCAAACTTGCAGAAAAGTTGCAAGAACATTAAAAAGAACCTTTTCCCCTTGGCTCTATGAGAGTTAGTTGAGGACATGATGCACAATCAGCTCTGAATATTTTAATGTGTATTTTCTACAAATAATGACACTCTTATTTATAACCAAAATACAATAATCAAAACCAGGATGTCAACAGTGATACATTATTACCATTTAACTCTCAGACCCCATTTGAGTTTTATTTATTGTCCCAATAAATTCTTTTATAGCAACAGGATCAGTCATTCTATGTAATCAGCACAACAATGCTGAACTACAATTACTGATGTGGAAGGATGTTCACTATACGTTATTAAGGAGAAAAGAAAATATAAAATGGAATGACCCCAATTTATGATTAAAATATTAGAAATATATATGTGTAGGGAAGGAAAAACTTACAGAGAGTATATCAAAAGGGAATTATGGACTTTTCAATTCTTTTCCCTTAACTGTTTTCAGGGTTTTATTCACCAGATACCTTTACTTATACAATTATCAAAAGCTATGAAAAGAAAACTATGCACATCCTTTTCCTGACTTGGACATTTCCTGTTAATGCTACAGCAATCCTTGAAGTCTTTGAACCCTTTGAATTATCATTGATGTCTCCATCTCCTCAGTCACAGAGTCCTGTTGATTTTCCTTTCACAATATTTATTGGGGTGTCCCTTTCACTTTGTTTGCCTGCTACCTTCCAGCTCAGACCTTGTCACCGGTGCCTGGGCTATTGCTTTGGCTGCATTAACAAAGCTCTCTATACTCCCAGACCCAGACATCCAGATGAGTTGCCCTGGGACAGTTCTTTGGTCATATTGCTCCCTGTACAGAAATCTCCAGTGGTTCTCCTCTGTGTCCTTAATAAAATATGGATGCCTTATCTCAGCCTTCCATAACCTGGTCCCCATCAGTGTTGCCTTGAACTAATTTCATACTTGAACTCTATGCTCAGGCAAACGTGATCTAGCTTCACTCCTTTGAATATATATTGTGTTTTCCTGCTTCTGTGGTTTGTTCAACTCCTGGCTATTCTGGGATTACCATTTTCTTCTGCCCTTATATTTGCTCTTTCTTCAGTGCCTCACTCAAAAGTCAGCTCTTCTATGGTGTAGGAGAGCTGTAATTCCCCATCTCTGAAAAGTGTAACATTTTGTGTCACTTCCATTTTATACACCACAGTCAGCATTCTCTTCTTTCCTCAGCCAGGCAAATTTTCTTCCCCTGTCATACAGTCAATCCATTCCAGAATCTGAACCTTCTTTCTTGAAATTCTTATGTTTGACTCAACCTTCTGACCATTTAATTCTCTACTCTATGTTGGAGAAAACTGGAAATTGAGATCATAAGACTTGGGCTTGATCTTCTTAAAGTTCTTCCTTGAAATTGTTTCTCAACCACTAACATGTAGTTTCTGCCTTTATAAATGCTATGAAAGGTGACCTGACAAAAGTCATCATGATCTCCATTTGCTAGACCCAATAAGCTTATGGATGCTCAGGATTTCAGCATTAGAGAGCTCACTTAGCAGTTGGACAGGGTTTGAGTCCCAGCTTCCCCTTTTATTGTCTCAATTTTGTATAGGTTACCCAAGTTCTTCAAGGACCATTTTCCTTATTTATAAGTGCAGAGAAATAATAATATCTTCTTAATAGAATTCCTGTAAAAATTAAATGAGATGATGTTTTTAGAGTGTTTGCACAGTTTTGGATACCTCAAAGTGCTCTGTAAATATTAGCCACTGTTGTTATTACATCCAAGTCTAAGATTGTTGCATTGGCTTCTGCCTATCCTTCACCCTACTTACTATTACACTTACTATTACATGCTTCCCCTCCTGTTCATCTCATACACTTTATGCTTCAATTATGGTAGAATGCATCTAGTTTTCCAAGCACACTCATTCTGTCCAATTTCTGAATTTTTGTGCTTGCTCTTTCATTAACCAAGAATATCCTCTACCCATTCCTCATTTACTTGTTTGGACACATCCATCTTTTTTTTTTTTCAAACGTTTATTTATTTTTGGGACACAGAGAGACAGAGCATGAACGGGCGAGGGGCAGAGAGAGAGGGAGACACAGAAACGGAAACAGGCTCCAGGCTCTGAGCCATCAGCCCAGAGCCCGACGCGGGGCTCGAACTCACGGACCGCAAGATCGTGACCTGGCTGAAGTCGGACGCTTAACCGACTGCGCCACCCAGGCGCCCCTGGACACATCCATCTTTTGAAACTTAATTCATATGTCACCTCCTAGTGAAAGCATACCCTCCTCTTCCTCAACAGAGGGATGTACTTTCTCCTTTGCGCAATCTTGGTACATTGCATGTATTTCCATTGTTGTGCTTATCCACACTGCACTATATTGTTTACGCTGTCCCCCCCCCCACCAACTCTTTGACTCTGCTTCTATTTCTTTATTCAGTTCCTACCACAGTGTGTGGCACATATTAAATACTCAACAATATTTTCTAAATGAAAAAAATGAGAGGAGACAAAACTCAGAGATAGCAAAGCTAGGACCTGAAATCAGGACTTTTTTACTCCCAATCCCATGTTCTTTCACTCACATCACCCCAAAATCAAAAGTATATAGAGTCAGTTTTGCAGGTTGTCATTTAATGTCTCATGTCCTTGGACTGACCCTGACAGTGAGATTTACTGCTTAGTATTATAAGAGTTTTAGATTCCAGTTCATCTCAAAGGAGTTGTGCAAAGACAGGAGCAAAGGACATCAGAAAACAGTGGGGATGTGGTAGTTTTGAGGCTGAAGGCAAGAACTTTCAAAGATCCCATCAAAAACAAAATAAAAACTCTTTTTTAAAAGCTCAGTAAAAAGGGAGACACTTA
Source organism: Felis catus (assembly GCF_018350175.1). NCBI lineage: Eukaryota > Metazoa > Chordata > Mammalia > Carnivora > Felidae > Felis > Felis catus. The sequence continues at coordinate 27,313,137 of NC_058377.1, forward strand.
AAAAAATTGATATTAACATGATCTCCAGGCTGTGTTTATTGAAACAATCTTAGGTCCATAATCAAAACAATGTTTTATAATTTCCCCTCCAGGCTGGTCACAAGCTACAAACTGGATCATTTGACACATCTTTCGTGCACTTGAAACCCAAATTGAAACTCTGCCATTTTAACTGTACAAAGAAAAATAACTTTCAAAGCCCTACATATATATTTTTCTGATTCATCCTTTTGATATTTTACTTGGACCAAACCCCAAATTCACTCGGTTCTCTCCAAGCACATATTTGGGCTACTTCCATCATTGTTCTTGGAAATGATTTTTTCTTTTGACATACTGTACATTCAATATACAACCTGGTCAACACCATCACAGGCCACAGCATTGACTCCCTGTGGGCTGTCAGGAGCATCCCTAAAATATTATTATGTCTCCACTTTTGTCGATCAGCTGCTTAGTTTTGCAATGTTCAGGAAAACGTGTGTGTGTGTGTGTGTGTGTGTGTGTGTGTGTGTGTGTGTTTAAGTCAGCATGAGTGAGTTTTGTATCTGCTGGGGAAATGCTAGGTTAGCATGTTTTTCAGAGGATTTGGAGAATTTCTATGGCTTGTTTGCTGATATGAATAAATGTCAGAACATGTTTTGGGAAGATCTGTGTATATGTTTTCATTTATTTGAGGGAGTATTCTAAGTATGGGAGACTTAACATAGGGACACATTGTGTCTCCTGGGTGATGTAGGCAGGAGATACTTGTTAGGAGAAAATGGAACGTTCATCAAAACTTGGCAAATTTTTACTTTATTGTCTGAAAGGAAGAAGACTGAACTCCACTGCTATGGGATAAAATCATGGTAGCTTTTAGAAACTGGGGCAGTCTGTCTGGGGCGTGAACAGAGAGCTGTAGTTTTGCTGTAGTTTTGCCCATGGTCAAGATGCCAACTTCTTTGTTTTCTCAGGTTATCCAATGAGTCCACTGCCACTACCAAATAGAACTCAGTTCTTTTGCATAATCCATTTTCAGCCTAAAGTCTGCTACATCAGGTCCATTATTCTGCCTCCTAACTGGTTGTTGCCCTAACTGGGTTGTTGCCCCATCCCCTTTATTCTTGAGACTCATCTTCTCTCTCTCTTCTTTTAAAATTTTATCTCTCTTTGTTATTGGTCCTGGATATCTTCTCTTTTCAAAGTCTGTGCCACCTTAATTCACCCTGTCCAGTTTTATTTTTGCCCTTATCTTCTTTATTGTTTCTTGGCTCTGCCTTGACTTTAGGCTCTGCCTTTCTTATTCTTGACCATTCATATTTTCTGGTCTTTTTTTTTTTTTCCCTCACCCAAGCTTTGGGTCTGTACTATTAAATGGGAACCCAGGAAAATCTCTGACAGATAAGGAAGAACACAAGAGAAACCTGAAGAAAAATAAATGCCATGGCAAGCAAGAGCAATTCAAATTCTTGGAAGAATTCAAATTCCTTTATCTTGAGCTGTTCTCAGTACACATTGAGAAAATCAGAGCCAATCAAGTAATGATGCTGCCTCTGGCCTATTGCAGTTTATTTGTAATAAATGTTACTCTGGATACAATGACAAGATGAACTTTAAGGTCCTCCCCATGCCAAAATTTTATGGTTGGTAGAGTATTACGGTGTAATATTTTAAAATCTAGAATTGTCTACAATTGTCTATTCTAATTGTGAGTACAAGCCATACTTTTATATCCTAACTAAAAGGAAGATGTTCCAGCCATGTTCTAAGCTCTGTAGACTTGTTTGACAGATATTGCTTTCCTCTCCTCTTGTCACGGCTGCAGCCAGAGCCAGGGAACTCTAGCACACCCAGAACTTTTAGAGAGGCCAGAGTTTCTGCTTTCCAATATCCTCCCACAGTTTAGGGAGGAGATGAGATATCAGTGCTCTCATTCCAGTGTTGCTGTGGCTTCAAAACACCATAAAGCAAACTGAGAATGGGTCTGGCCAAGGCTTGAGTCCCAGCCTTGGTATTCTCCCAATCTTGAAGAAGTGCTGTCAGAACCTTCCAGTTCCCCATCCAGAGTAGGTAGTGTGCACATTGATTTAACATGCTCTAGGAAGTCCTCTAGTTGTTGGAGGACATTTCTCCTAGGATTTTCTACCAGAAACCAAGTCACTAGCCAGTATGGGACTCTGTCTTGACTTGACTGGCATCTGATTGGTATGAAGGTGAATTTTACATGTCAACTTCGTTGGGTCAAACACCAACCAGTCTGGATATTGCTGTGAAGTACTTTTTTTTTTTTTTTTTTAGATGAGATTAACATTTAAATCAGTAGATTCTGAGTAAAGCAAACTAACTTTTATAATGTGGGTGGACATCATGTAAACAGTTGAAGCAGTTGAAAGCCTTAAGAGAAAACAAACTGAGGTATCCCAAATAAGAAGGAATTCTGCCTCGCAGTGGCTTTCAGACTCAAGACTGCAACATCACTCTTCCCTCGGTCTCCCTACTGCTGACCTATCTCACAGATTTTGGACTTGCTAGTCTCCACAATCATGTGAGCCAATTAAATCTCTCTCTCTCTCTCTCTCTCTCTCTCTCTCTCTCTCTCATCTACACACATCATATTAGTTCTTTCTCTGAAGAATTTGGACTAAATCACCAGGTAAGGACTAATCTGGACACAGCAGAAGGTACCTTTTATTTTATTGGTTAATTTATCCCTGCAAGAGATCCTTATAACAACTCATTGAATGTCCAAGTTTAAATTTGATCTTGGATGGGTGACCATGTTGGTGACTATAAGATACCCCAACTTTAGGGTGACAAACCATCCTGAGACTGAAGGATTTCCTGTGATATGAAATGTTTAGAGCTAAAACTGGGAAACCTAGGAACCCAGCTTTAACAATTTGGGCTACTGTTTTTTTTTTTTTCTATGTAAACTTCCAACATTTTTGAGAACATTATAGAGAACACCTATGGTTGGTTTACTGAGAAACTGTTGTGCCTGATATCCCCCCTAGATCTTGGGTATTGATACAATAAGCACACAATCCATGTCACAAATGTCATTTGAAAGCCCTGGTATTGCACTCAAGAACCATTCAGAGTATTACATAAATGTCTCCAAACCACTTTAGTTAGGATTGTGCCTCTTGCTAGCAAGTGCACTTATACAACACTGGTTGCCATAAGCCACAGCAGACCATGCCCAGGTCCAGTTCTTGGGAAACCATAGCTGCATATCCATAAGGACAGGTCCTTAAAACCTTCCTTCTCAAATTCTGATGCTTTGTGACTTCCAATTTTCTGGCAAATTCATCTTTGATAGTCATAAGCCCTCTAAGTACTCCTATACTAAGTGTTTCACACCATAGACCCTTCTTGTGACTGACTCTTGAGTGGAATGTCTGTGCTCAAATCCCTCAGTAGAAACTATACAAAACAGAAGCCCTCCCTTTGACAAACTCCTTTCCCTTTGGTCATGGTTTCTTGGCCACCCAATTTGTAAGACTGGATGCAATGCAGAAAGTCAGGGTGTGATGGGGTTAATGCCCCCTTGCCTGGTTACCCTGTTCCCCTCCTTCCTGGGGCTGTGTGAGTCATAGCCTTTTGGAGAGATTGAGGTCTGGAGGTCCCCCAAACCTCCAGGTCCTCACAGCCCAAACATTTCCATGTGGCATGTGGTTTTGATGTGAGAAGCTATATTTTGGGGATTATTGTGTTGTTATTTGCCAGACACTAAACTTCAGTGCTCAGAAAAGCCAAAGGCTCATGCACTGTCATCCAATTATAGTTGCTGGCCATGAAACACATTCATTCACACAGGCACAGATATCTGCAGACAGAAACTAAATCTCTCAAAGGCCTATATGCCAGGTACTGTCTAAGCATTTCACTCTGTGCAACAGATAACATTTTCTCCATTTTATAGATGAGGAAATGGGCTCAGAGAGATTAAATAATATGTCCAGTGTCACACAGTAAGTAATCAATGAAATTAGCTTTGATCCCAAGTTTTTCTTTTTTACTCCAAATACCAGTTTCCTTTTTCTGATACCTTACAGCTTAACAAATCACAAGTACATGATATATTCCAATCTCAAGTTCTTCCTCTCTGAACTCAAAATTAGGACTGTGGGATACATTGTAAAAAATGGCCACAAACTCTCCCATCTTTGTGTGCACTGTGAGTTTTCTGTTCCATCATGAGGCAGAAGCTTGGTCTTTACTTCCTGAATCTGGACTTGGCCAAGCAACTTGCCATCGCTAATGTGACTTTAGCAAATGTGATGCTGAGGCTTAAAGAGTGCTTGTGTATGGGGCTTGCCTTCTCTGTCTGCTGGAAACCTTCCCTCCACTATGTAGCATGCTGAGACATGTAGTTTAGACAATAGCTAGCACAAAGCACTAGAAAGGAGGAGTGATGCCATCTTAGACCAGCTCAGATCTGACCCTCCAACTGATTATATTTACATGACTGCAGGAGAGACAGGGAGAACTGCTCAGCTGAACCTAACTTAATTATGCATAGATCTATAAGCTAATAAATAGTTGGGAGAGCTTATTATATAGCAACAGACAGCTGATGTGGAAGGCAACGCTATCCCTTGGGCATAGAAACAGCAAATGCATACCTGCACACACATTCACATAGAAGATAATCACATGCTGATTTAGCTATTTTTGTTATTTTGTCCTGGGAAAAGGGGAGAAGGCTCACTGCTAGGCCCTCAGAGAGTGTCCACCTGGTTGACCGTACCTTAATTCCTATCTTTCTCCCTCTTCTGTTACTTCCCAGTATCTTCTTGTTTTAGGTTCTTTGTGTTGGGTGGGTGTAGGGAGTTCAGTATTCCTATGCTGGGGTGGGGGTGGCGAGTGTAGCATTTCCCAGAGACTTATCACTCATAAAGTCCTAGTTCTCTAGTTCATTCCTGTGCTTTGCAAATTCACTGTTTTCCCCCTTTCCTTCTTTCTGTTTGGCTCTGAGTTCAGTCTCTTGATTTTGCTGGGCTTGGAGTGGAAACTAGGGGGTGTGGGAGAAAAATGTTCTCTGATCCCTTTATGAGTGGAGGTAAGATTGACTAGAAAATGTTGAGAAGTTTTCACTCCAACATGTGTATTTGAGTATGAGGATTAATTTTCTTCCAAATATGAATTCTGCTCTCTTTTCATCTAGTTTACAAGAGAAATTACAAGAGAAATTTGTATTTGTCTTGTGAATGTACCATAGGTCTCATTTTTTGTTACCTAAACCCCGTTTACATAAGCTTTCTGTCCAGCGAAAACAATACCAAGGTTTAAATGTACTTTCTCTTCCCAGATCGAGTAGGATTATTATTGCTATTATATTATGTTATGTTTAACCACCTGAGGAGTCTATTATAACTTAAAATAAATGCATAAACATCTCAGATTATCAATCATTTTTTCATATTATGTCTTTGAAAAAAAGAATGTTAGCAAGCCTTGGTTTAATATTTTTGTTGAAACCATACAGCAATAACCCAGAACAGGGAATGGCAAACTTTCTGTGAAGGACAAGATAGCAAATACTTTAGGCTTTGCTTTTATAAATTTTCTGTCATAGCTACTCAATTCTGCTCTCGTAGCATGGAACAGTTATAGTCAATAAATAAATGAGTGAGCATGGCTGTGCTCTAATAAAGCTTTATTAAAAAAAAACAGTGTCAGTCTGGATATGGCCTGGAAGGTCATAGTTACCAACCACTGATCAAGAACATGGAGATTCTGAGCAGGGCACATAGTCCTTGGGGTTATAAGTCAGTCTTCTTAAGATGACTTACTTACATCAGGATGCTTGTGTTGAAAATGACCTTTATAGCTTTCAGTATCACCCTTTTATTTTACAAGATGAAGCAACAGGGGCTCATATAAGTGAAGCAAAATTGCCCAGAATTAGGAAGCAGAACCCATTCTCCAGACTCTTCACCAAGAGTACAATTGTTAGATATCTTTCTTTGAAAACTCCCAACAACAAGTTTCCAATAGCCTTTAATAATAATAACATCTAATATCTGTGTGTCAATTTATAATTGAGAAAGGTAGGAAATGGTATCCCATCTTATACATGAACAGTTGATGCTCATTGACTTTGCTAAGTTGCTCATTTTTTGCAGAGTCACTAAGTGATAGATCTGGGCAAACCCATGCCTTTGGACTCTAAGACTGGCGTTCTTTTTAGCTACATCAAATACCATCACTCTGTAGGCACAAGTTCTGCAGATAATGTTGTATCTCCATACATTTAGCGACATGCAGAACCAATAAAGTAGGGAGAAGGTAGTACTCATTTGATTGGTAGCTCGTTCTGAATGTATTCCTGGGTAGTGAAATGCAGGTGATCATTTTGGTTTCTGTTTTTGGAGGTTTGATCCTGGAAGTCTGGGCCTGGTGTGGTATGAGGCCTTAAAATGATCCCAGCACTTGAATTAAGGATCTCTAGTGCTTCCTGGCACTGCCCCATTAAATGTAAGAATCTGGCATCCACATGCTTTTGTTGCATATGTTCTCAGAGATTGGTGTGTGCAACAAATTTGCTGAATGGTGGTCATTAAATACAGAAAAATTCAGCAGACAAGCTTGGCCCTAGAAATGCTTTCTGCAGCCTGTCTTCTTTCTCTTGGTGGGGAGGAAGTGGTGAGTAAATGCATCCTGGGGGCCAGGTACACCTGGGGCTGTACAGGGTGCCCAGAGAGCAAAGCACTGCCTGGTATCTATCAGTCCCACCCCTTCTAGCCTTTATGTGACAACCTGCCAGGGCAGTGGTGCCTGGCAATCTCTTCCCACTCACATTCCTGAGCACTACTGAACCTAGCCCAGCTAGGCTCAGCCTGCCAAGCAACCCAGCACACAAAGTGCGGTGAACCGCCTAGAAGAATGCAGGGGCTGAGGCCAAAATCTGCTTCAGTTTATTATCATTTATTGTGGTGTATTTATTTAATTGTATTTGCGATTTCTTCTTTATTTTCCTTACATGCTCTTGGATGGCTTGTGACAAGACTTTCTGGCATCACATCTAATTATACTATTTTAAAATTCTCCCTTCACTTCTGATCCACTGGCAAATATTTTTCAACAAACTTGATGGGATTAAAACTAAATTGACCAGATGGCTTCTTTGCACCTAATTTAGCACAATCCTGTGGTGCCAGATTTCTAGGGCACAGGGACCCATTATTCCCTCACTCGCTTCCTTGAGCTGCTCAACTCTGTTCTGCCTTTTATATTTATCAAATCTGGAAATGGATTTAAGAAAATGCACAGATGTTACTGAGCTAAGAGGAGCCTTGAGGCTTTAGAGTTTGGCAGAGAAATGCAGCAATGTGCTGGGAAGGGGCCCTAAGTGGTGTGAAGGGCCATCTCTTCATCTTCCAGTTCTGCTTCCTAAAGCCCAACTAACAAAGGGGGTTAATGGACTAGAACTATAAGGCTGGGCCTGAGTTTCATATTTTGTCTCTGCTATTTTCATTGTCTGAATTTTTTAGAGAGTATGAGAATTTTCTGGTTAATACTTAGATTTGTCCATCCATCCAATATTTTCTAAGTTTCTCCAAATATGTCACACATTGAAATAGAAACTGAGGATATCATTGTGAAGAAGACAGATAGTTCTTGCCCTATCAGAATCTATGGTTTATTTAAGGGAAATATATTAAATAAAGGTGGCCCAGGTGTTGTTAGAACCTCTCCTTTTTTCATAAAAGGGTAATATTCCATAACCTACAAGGAAATTAGGAGATTTGGATTTACCATATTCTAGGTGAACTTCTAGGTTCCTCTTTGAATCCTCAATCTCAAGTAGTATTAACTAGCTAAGCATAAATGTTCACTGATTCCAAGGGTCTCAGGGGCACCTGTGTGGCTTAGTCAGTTAAGCGCCAACTTCTGCTCAGGTCATGATCTTGGGGATCATGTGTTCAAACCCCACAATGGGCTCTGTGCTGACAGCTCAGAGCAGAGCCTGGAGGCTGCTTTGGGATTCTGTGTCTCTCTCTCTGTCTGCCCCTTCCCCCACACTCACTCTGTCTTTCTCAAAAATTAGTAAACATTAAAAAAAAATTTAAGTGTCTCAGGCTCCAGGCTATAAATAAGGGTAAGAATGGAATCTATACTGGCCAGTAAAATTTGCTAACCTGCTGGTTCCCTCTTTAACTGACATGTTAGCTAAAGTTATTTTAAGGAAAACATAAGCTTTGGACATCAGGTAATAGAGGACAGTGATCAGTAAGACATAAGAAACAAATGAAGGGAGTCCTACAATTGTTTCAGCTTACTATTTAGGAAAAGCTTCCAGATGACAATGCAGGGAAGAATAACCCAGGCAGAACCTAGTTGTTTCCCTGAATTGGGACGATGAAGCTGGGAATCTGAGGAAGCCAAGACAGAATCACATGGAAGATCACCGTAGATGAGAGACCTACACACAGAGAGAATTCTAGAGAGTACTCTTCATTCAGTTGAGTAGTGATCAAGTATGCATATGAGGAAATTATCTAAGGTTGGAGAAAGAAACACCTTGAAAGGATTAGAGAAAATTATAACTAAATGTTACATAGGGTCAATGTATATTGCTTGCTCCCCAAAACCACAGTGGAAAATCTCATAAGTTAAGAGGCATCACTTAGAGTTCTAAGTGTCTTGCCTCGACAGTGAGGAAAATTATACCTATACTAAATGCAGCTCTGGTTTCCACCTAATAAAGTTGGAAGCAAGTTCTGAAAGGATCAAACTATCTTCAAGTAATAGCCACATTTTAGAATCAAACTTAAAAATGTTTAGAAGAACAAAAAAAATGTCCAGTCCATAACAAGATAAAAATAAAAATGTGTGGCATCCTTTCAAAAATTACTAAATGTGCAAAGAAAAAGGAAAATGGAACCCATAATGAGAAAAAATCAATCAAAAGTGACACAGAAATGACATAGATGATGTACTTAATAGAAAAGGACATCAAAATAGTAATTGTGGCTGTATCCATATGCTCAAAAAAGTAGAGGAAAGATAGAATACATCAAATAGACACAGGAAAAATACAAAAAAAAAAAAAAAACAAATCAAACCACTTCTGCATGTGAATATTGCAGTGTCTGAAATTTAAAAATAAAGGCACCTGGGTGGCTCACTCAGTTGGGCAAGTAACTTTTGATATCAGCTCAGGTTATGATCCTAGGGTTGTGGGATTGAGCCTGTATCAGCATCCACTCTGAGTGTGAAATCTGCTTAATATTCTCTCTCTCTCTCTCTCTCTCTCTCTCTCCTTCTCTGCCCTTATGCCCCGCTGTCTCGCTATAATGAATAAAATGAAAAAAAAGTAAAAATATACTAGATAGGATTAAAGATTCTATTCTGCAGAAGAAAATATTAGAAATATAAGGACATAATAATAGGAACTATACAAAATGAAATGCAGAAGAAAAAATGCTGGAAAAAAAATAGACCTCAATGAGCTGTGGGACAAATCAAGTGACCAAATAGCTTCATAATGGAGCCCCTCAAAAAGAATACAGGGAGCATACATTAAAAAATTGGCTAATTTAGGCAAGCATCCAACTCTTGATTTCAGCTCAGGTCATGATTTCACTGTTCTTGAGACTGAGTCTTGCATTGGGCTCTGTGCTGACAGTGCAGAACCTCCTTAGGATTCTCTGTCCCTCTCTCTGCCCCTCCCCCACTTGTGTTCTCTCTCAAAATAAACTTAAAAATTTTGAATAAATAATTCCAAAATTTTGTTCAAATTTGAAGAAAATAATAAATCCATGGATCTAAGTTAACAAACCCTAAGCACAGATAACATGAATAAAATGACATAAAAACACATAATCACATTGCTTAAGCCACCAGAGGAAAAGACACATTAGAATGTGGAACAAGTGGAAAACAAATACATTTAAGTACAATAATATAAATAATCACATTAAATGTAAATGGTCTAAACGCCTTAACTAAAAGGCAGAAAATATCTGATTGCATAAAAAATAAGACACAACTTTATGTCTCCTAGAAGAAACCCAATTACATGTAAAAACACAAACACTACAAGTGAAGAATGGAAAAAGATATACCATGCTAACACTTATCAAAAGAAAACTGTAGTGCTATATTATTATCAGATTAGTAAAGGTTTCAAAATAAAGAATATTACTAGGGATAAATTGGGTCATTTCATAACAATAGAAGTGTCATTTCAAGAGGACGTCACAAATCTAAATGTTTAAGCACCTAATAATAGAGCTCCAAAATACACAAACAAAAACTGATAGAACTGCTAGAAGAAATTTACAAACTTTATAGTTGGAGATTTCAATATCCTTCTGTCAATAATTGACAGGGCAAGTGGACAGAAAATGATTAATAATTAAGAGGACTTGAAAAAAGTAACAACCAACTTGACCTTAAAATTTATAATTATAGAATACTTCATAAAACAGCAGAATACATTCTATTTCAAATGAACATAGAATATTGACCAAGATATAACCTATTCTGGGCCACAAAACAGCATCAATAAATTAAAAAAGATTCTATTCATATGAAGTATTTTCTGTGGCTAAAACTTAATTAAATTGGAAATGAATAACAGAAAGATGTCTGGAAAATACCAAAATATTTGGAAACAAAATAACATACCTCTAAGTAAGAAATGGGTCAAAAGGGAAATAAAAATGAAGATTAAAATGTGATTAAATGGCACAAATATAAAATGCAAAATACTAAAGCTTGTGGGATGCAGCAATGGCAATACTTTGAGGGGTAGTTATAGTAATAAACCCCTATATCAGAAAAGGAAGATTTCAAATCAATGACATCAGCTTACACCCTGAGAAACTAAGAACAGAAGAGCAAATTAAACCAAAAGAAAGGAAATAATAAAGATCTGAGTGGAAATCAATGAAATAAACCCCAGAAAACTATAGAAAAAAAAATCAATAAAACCAAATGTTTCTTTGAAATGATCAATAAAATTGAAAAAAATTATTGTCAGGCTTATTAGGAAATTAAAAAAAATAATATGTAAATTATCAATATCAGGAATGAGAGAGATGACATCACACACACTCTTATTATCCTACAGATAATAAAAGAATAATAGAGCAATATTATGAACAACTTTATGTCAACAAATTGGATAACTCAGATGAAAAAGACAAATAAATTCCTTGAAAAATATAAATTACCAAGGCTCACTCAAGAAAAATAACTTGAATGGCCCTATATCTATTTTAAAAATTGAACTTGTAGCTAAAAGTCTTCCACAAAGAAAGAACAATGTAGGTCCAGATGGCTTCTTGGATAACTTCTAATCAGACGTTTAAAGGAAAATCTCAATTACAGACAAACTCTTTCAGAAAACTGAAGAGGAGAGAATACTTGGCAACTACTATTATGGGGTCACTATTAGTCTGATAACAAAACTAAGTACAGACATAATAAGAAAAAAATTATGGATGGATATACATCATGAACATAAAAACAAAGATGCTTGACAAAATTTTAGGAAATTTAATCTAATAATGTGTAGAAGGAATAACATCTCATGACCACATAGAGTTCATCCCAGAAATGAAAGCTTGGTTTAAAGTTAGAAAATCCATGCTTTTAACACACACAAAAAAGCTAAAATATATGATTTTTCAATAGATGCAGAAAACCTTTGACAAAATTTAACATATATTCATGAAAAAAACTCAGCAAAGTAGGATTAAAAGAGAACATCCTCAATCTGATAAAGGTAATCTGCAGAACACCCTATAGTTAACTTTATACTTAATGGTGAAAGGTGGAATGTTTTCCTTCGAGATAAGGAACAAGGCAAAGATGTCCTTCTAATCACATCTGTTCAACATTATATGATAGGTTATAGCCAGTACAGTTAGGCAAACAAACAAACAAAAAAATAAAAGTTATTCGGTTTGGAAAGGAAAAAGTAAACTGTCTTTATTCACAGAGGACATGATAATCAATGTAGAAAAATTCCATGTCATCTATAGAAACTAGAACTGATAAGGAATTTCATAGGGTTTCCAGATATAAGATCAATGTTTAAAAATCAGTTTTAGGGCTGCTTGGGTGGCTCAGTTGGTTGAGCATCTGACTTCAGCTCAGGTCATGATCTCATGGTCTGTGAGTTCGAGCCCCATGTCGGGCTCTGTGCTGACAGCTCAGAGCCTGGAGCCTGCTTTGGATTCTGTGTCTCCCTGTCTCTCTGGCCCTCCCCCACTCACACTGTCTCTTTCTCTCAAAAATAAATAAAAGTTAAAAAATTAACATAAAAATAAAAATCAGTTTTATGTCTATATGCTAGCAATGTGCAATCAAAATTAAAATGAAAACACACTTAAAGTCACAAAATAGAAATACTTAGGGACAAATCTGACCAAAGACGTTCAAGACATGTATACTGAAATTACAAAGCAATACAAAGAGAAAATTAAAGTAGACTTAAGTGAAAGATATATCTTGTTTATGGATTGGAAGACTAAGCATTGTTAAAATGTTAATTCTCCCCAAATTGGTATGTAGTTTGATGAAATCTGCATCAAAATCCCAGCAGCCCGTTTTCTTTTTGTAGTAAATTTTCAGCTGATTTTAAAATTCATTTGAAGATGTAAAGGACCTAGAATAGTACAAATAAATTTGAAAAAGAGTAAAGTTGATATAAACCTTGACTACCCTTCAAGGCTTATTGTAAGGTTACAATGTGGCATTGAACTCAAGGTAGGCAAATAGATCATGGAATGTAATTGAGTCCAAAAATAGACCCACATAAATATGACATATATAGTCAGTTGATTTTTAAAACTTATTTATTGATAGAGTTTACAGAAAAATTCAGCAGAAAGCACAGAGTTCTCACATATCCTCACACTACCTCTCCCACCCCCAAGTATTAACATCTTGCATCAGTGTGGTTAATTTGTCATAATTTATAAATCAATATTGGTACATTATTATTACTATTAATTTATTTTTAAAGTTTATTTATTTATTTTGAGAGAGAGAGCAGAGGAATGGGGCAGAGAGGGAGGGACAGAGAATCCCAAGCATGCTCCATGATTAACTAAAGCCCATAGTTTACATTAGAGTTCACTCTTTTTGTTGTATATTCTATAGATTTTGACAAAGGCAAAATGTTATATATCCATAATTACAGTGTCATACAGAGTAGTTTAACTGCTCTAAGCATCCCTTGTGCCCCACTTAATCATCTCTCCCCACCTCCTCCTGAACCTCCAGCAACCACTGATCTCTACTATCTTCTTAATTTTTCCATTTCCAGAATGTCCTATAATTAGAATAGGAATAGCGAATTTGTAGTTCACTGACATATTATGTTGAACATTTTTTCATATACTTTTTGCCCTCTGTATATCTTTTTTGGTGGGGTATCTGTTCAGATCTTTCCCCCATTTTTAATTTGGGTTTTCTTATTGCTAAATTTGAAAGTTGGGTTTTGAGAGTTCTTTGTATATTTTGAATACAGGTCATTTATCAGATGCGTGTTTTGCCAACCTTTTCTCCAAGTTTGTTTTATCTTTTCATTTTCCTAACAGTCTTTTGCAGAGCTGAAGTTTAAAATTTTGACGAAACCCACATTTCTTTTAGTTGTAATCCCCAGTTGCACAGGAGCCCTACTGATATGGTGGTAATGTGGGAGGGGAGGGGACAGGGAAGCATTCTATAATCCCATGATTCTGTCTCAGTCTTTTAGTGAGCCTCTATCTCTGGGCTGTGACCTTCACAACTGCTTCTCAATGTTCCCTTTTTCCCTGAGGTGCCACAAGAAGGTGATAGAGGCTGGAGGTGAGCATTTCCCTTCACCGACATTGATAGCTCCATGGGCTGGTGTTGGGTACATCACTTTCCCAGGTCAGTCAGGTTCTGGTAAAACCCCAATTGTTTAGGCTCTGGTAGAATATTTTCTCTTGAGAGATTTGTTAGAGAGATAATTCTGGGCATATTTCAAAATGATTTCTCCTCTCCTGCTGAAAGCATGAGGAGATTTTTCTCTGATCTTCACTGTGAGCACCTGGTGGGGCTCTCAGAGGTAAAACCTATGAAAATGTGGGAACTCTCCTAGACTAGACCCCAGGAGTTTTTATCTCTCAAGCTAGTCTTAGACAATTAGGTAATTATCCTTTAAGTGTTCCTACCAGGCTCCAGCTGGGCCTTTTGCACTTTAAGCTCTGTTTCTCTGAATCCACCTGTCACTCCAGTTTTCAGGACAGTAATTTGCCTTTTGACCTCAATTCTCTGATCAAAAAGGAGTTGATTTTCAGTTCAGCTATTTTTTTCTTGTTGAGTAGATGGGAGTGATGATTTCAAAACTCCTTATATGTGGGATTGGAAACCAGAAGTTGCCCATTGAGATTTGGCAAAGGTGCAAAGGCAATTCAATGAAGAAAGGATTGTCTTTTAACAAATGGTGATGGGATGAAGGGATATTCATATTCAAAAAAAAAAGAAAAAAGAAAAAATTTTGATCTATAGTTTGCACTATTTGCAAAAATTAACTGAAAATGTATCCTAGAACTGAATGTAAAACCTAAAATTATGAAACACCTAGAAAAAAAAACCTAGGAGAAAAATCTTTATAAACTTCAGTTAGGCAAAGATTTCTTATCTACAACACCAAAAGCATGATCCATGAAAGAATTATTGTTAAAGTAGATTCTGCCAAAGTTAAGAATCCTTGATTTTCTAAAAAGAATGAAAAGACAGGCCATCCACAGAAAAAATATATTTGCAGATTAAGTATCTGATAAAGGATTTATACTCAGAATATATAATATGTATGTATTATGTGTTATGTATAATTATATATTTACATTTATATATTTACATAAATATAAAATATAGATATATATCTATTTATATTAATACAGTAAATAAATAGCATTTATTTATATTTATATTTTATATTTATGTTTTATTTTGTAAATAAATTTACACATAAGTATATATTATTTATGTGTAATTATATATATTTGTGTGTATTTATATGTATGTATATCTATTTATATCTATCTATCTATCTATCACCTCTATATTAAGACAGCAAACAACCTAATTAAAAAATGAGCCAGGGCACCTGGGTGGCTCACTTGGTTACATGTCTGACTCTTGATCTCAGCTCAGGTCTTGGTCTTAGGGTCGTGAATGTAAGCCCCACATTGGGCTCTGCGCTGGGTGTGAAACCTACTTAAAAAATGAGCAAAAGATTTGAATAGATGCTTCACCAAGGAAGATACACAGATAGCAAAAACACATGTGATAAGATGTTCAACATTACTTATTATTAAGGAAATGAAAATACAAATTAAAACCACAGTGAGGTACAACTACAGTTCTATTAGAATGTATAAAATTAAAAATTCTGACCACATAGCACATGCAGGCAAGGATAAAGAGGATCTGTATCTTTCATGCACTGTTGGCAGAAATGTAAAACATGCATTCCCTTTTGAAAGTTTGGAAGTTTCTTAAAAAGTGAAACATACAAGTACTATGTGACTTAGCCATTATTATCCTAGTATCCACCAAAGAGAAATGAAGGCATATGTCTATACAAGGGTTTTTACTTGAATGTTCATAGCAACTTTGTAATAGCCTAAAGTTGGAAACAACTCAAATGTCTATTGACAGGTGAATAGATAAGTTGTGGTATATTCATAGGATGGAAAAATAGTCATTAGTAAGGAAGTAATGAACTACTGATACACAGAGCAGCATGGATGAATCTCAAAATAGTTACAATGAGCAGAAATTGGACATAAAAGAGTATATACTATAGGATGCCATTTATATAAAGTTGTGAAAAATATAATTTATAGTGACAGAAGGCACATCAGCGGTTGGTTGCCTGATGGAATCCTGGGGTGGGGTTCAGGAAACTTTTGGAGTGATTATATATGTATATTCACTTTATCTATCTATCTATCTATCTATCATCTTCACATAGTATATATAAGCAAATGTCTATATAATATATAATACATATTATATTTATTTATATATACACAGACATATGTATCCTCAGCTTGATTATGTAGAAATCATGACATTTTTACATTTTAAATCAGTGCAGTCTGTTAGATGTCAATTAGACCCAAATAAAGCTTTGAAAAAAACAAAAGTAGCTAAGTGTTGGTGAGAAACTATTCCATAATTATGGAAGAGTATTATGAAGTCTCTGATACTGGAAACAACTGGGAACAAAGAAGATCACTGACCCTTTTAGTGAAAGGGACCCAATGAGGTCATCTAATTCATCTCTCTGTCTCCCTGAAGATACCAAGTTAAAGCTTTCCAAAGCAAGGATTCTGTACTACTTTTGAGATGTTTTATTTTAGAAATTGAGTTTTGATCATGTTTGTGTCATGCCACTTGGTATGCAAAATCTTTCTCTAATACAGCTCACTTTGCATGGGGGCACAGACAAGATAATGGGTGCATTGAGGCAGAGAGGAGGTGGGCTAGTAGTCTGTGGAAGGGTTCACAGAAAAAAAAAAACCTCCTGTGTAAATTTGTGTCCCATTTTAGAGAGTGCAAAGCTTCCAATCAGTAACATCACTATGTAAAATCTCTTTCTAGGGACATCTGGGTGGCTTAGTCAGTTAAGCATCCAACTCTTGATTTTGGCTCAGGTCAGGATCTCATGGTTCATGAGCTAGAGCTCCATGTCAGGCTCTGCACTGACAGCACAGAGCCCGCTTGGGATTTTTTTCTCTTCCTCTCTCTTTGCCCCACCTTTACTTGCACTCTTTTTCTCAAAATAAATAAGTAAATTTGGAATAAAATCTCTTTCTAAATTGGGAGAGGTTTTCCTGTCTAACATGAATCTCTTCATTATTATTAATATTACTTATTTCCAGAGGATTCAGAATAGTATATGTTATGAAGTATCACCTTGCCTACATTGGAAACACAAAACATTCATACACTTAAACTTCCACATAGTCTCTACTTTCAAGTTGAGGTAATTGTAGATTCACATGCAGTTGTAAGAAGCAACACAGAAAGATCCCATGTATTCTTTACCCATTTTCTTCAGTGGTAATATTTTGCAAAGCTACAGTATAATATCACCATCAGGAAATCGACACTGATAAAATCCACCAATTCAGATTCTCCCAGTTGTACATGTACTCATGTCTGTGTGTGTGTGTGTGTGTGTGGGGGTAGGTGTGTGTGCATTTAGTTCTATGCTATTTTATCACACATGTAGGTTCTTGTGCCCACCATCACAGTCCAAATCCATAATAGTTCCTAACCACAAGGATCCCTTGTTTTCCCCTTTTATATCCATACCACATTCTTCCCACATTCCCACATTGTCCCTAACCTATGGTTATCACTAATGTCTTGTCTATCTCTATAATTTTGTCATTTCAATAATGTTATGTAAGTGGATAATACCACATGTAATTTAGGGAGAATAGCTTTTCTCATTCATCATAATTCTCTTGAGATTCATCCAAGTTGTTGCATATAAAAATAGCTCATTCCTTTTTACTACTGAATAGTACTCCTCAAGTATGGGTGTGCCATAGCATGTTTAACCATTTACCTACTGAAGAACATCTGGGCCATGTCCAGTTGTGGACTATTGCAAATCAAGCTGCTATAAACATTCATGTAAAGGTTTTTATATGAACATAAGTTTTCACTTTTCTGGGATAAATGCCCAAGAGTGAAATTGCTGGGTTGTATGGTATTGCATATTTAGTTTTACAAGAAACTGCCAAACTCTTCTCCTGAGTGGCTGCACCATTTTACATTTCACCAGCAGTATATGTATGAGTAATTCTGTCTCTCTTCATTCTCACAAGTATTTGATATTGCCACATATTTTGTTTTGGCCATTTTGACAAATATCTAATGATCTCACTGGTTTTATTTTGTATTAGTGTATGGTTGTGAAAAAATTCAACCAATAAAAGGAAAAAAAAAGAAATACTTTGACCACTCTCCAAAATTAACAACTCAAGAAACAACAGATGTTGGTGAGAATGTGGAGAAAGGGGGACCCTCTTGCACTGTTGGTGGGAATGCAAACCAGTGCAGCCACTCTGGAAAACAGTGTGGAGGTTCCTCAGAAAATTAAAAAAAAAAAAAAAAAGAATTACCTTATGACCCAGAAATGGCACTACTAGGAATTTATCCAAAGGATATAGGAATGCTGCTTTGTAGGGGCACATGTACCCCAATGTTTGTAACAGCACTATCAACAATAGCCAAATTATGGAAAGAACTAAAATGTTCATTAACTGATGAATGGATAAAGATGTGCTATATATATGTATATATACATAATTGTATATATGTATATATATATAATTGTGTGTGTGTGTGTATATATTTATGTATGTGTATATATATGTGTGTGTGTATACACACACACACACACACACACACACACAATGGAATACTACTTGGTGATGAAAAAGAATGGATACCTGTCATTTGCAACAACATGGATGGACCTGGAGGGTATTATGCTAAGTGAAATAAGTCAGTCAGAGAAAGACATATATCATATAATTTCACTCATATGTGGAATTTGAAACAGTTGACAGCAGACCATAGGGAAAGGGAAGAAAAAATAAGATACAAACAAAGAGGGAGGCAAATCATAAAAGACTCTTAAATACAGAGAACAAATTGAGGGTTGATGGGGGTGAGGAGTTGTGGGGGCTGGTTGGGGAAAATGGGTGATGGGCACTGAGGAGGGCACCTTTTGGGATGAGCACTGGGTGTTGTATGTAAATGATAAATCACAGAAGTATACTCCTGAAGCCAAGACTACACTGTATATTAGCTAACTTGATGATAGATAAATAAATAAATAAATAAATAAATAAATAAATAAATAAAATAAGGTAAGCAAAAAAAAAAAAAATCCTTTGTCTACTCTGTTCACTCAAGTGAACCTCATAAAGGTTCCTTATAAAGTCCTCCTAAGATATAGATTAAAACAATGTTTTATGGCATACAGCATAAAGAATGTTTACCCATCAGGTAGAGTTCTAACAACATACTTGTAACTTATACAGAAACCTTAAAGAGTAAAGCTTACTTTTAAAGATGTTGAAACCATGCAAGTTATCATGTTTATGTACCATAATAATTTTCTAAAATAAAGAACATTTGAATTTTCCTATCTTGCAATCTTAATTCAAAGATAAGCTTAAGACAGCATTCTCTGAAATGAATTCTCCAGAACTCTTGCTCTTAGAGATGTTCATGGATGTTATGCGGAATAGGTGAAACCCAGTAAAAATGGCTTTATGGGAAGTTAGAATATGAATAATCATGTGAAACTGTGGGAGGGGCACAGAGAGTGGGAGACAGAATCTGAAGCAGACTCCAGGCTCTGAGCTGTCAGCACAGAGCCTGTTGCTGGGCTCCAACTCACCAGCCATGAGATCATGACCTGAGCTGGAAGTCAGACACTTAACCTACTGAGCCATCCAGGTGCCCCTAGAATCTCTCTCTCTCTCTCCTTTTTTAAAAAAATAACATTTTATTTATTTTTGAGAGAGAGAGAGAGAGAAAGAGAGAGAGAAAATGAGTGAGGGAAGGGCAGAGAGAGAAGGGGACAGAGGATCTGAAGCAGGCTCTGCACTAAGAATAGTGAACCTGATGAGGGGCTTGAACTCATAAACTGAAATCACGAGCTGAGCTGAAGTCGGAAGCTCAACTGCTCAACTGACTGAGCCACCCAGACACCCTAGAATCCCTCTTTATGAGCGTTTTGTGAGGCTAGTAGTGTCCCATGAAATACACTTTGGTGATGCTGAACTAAAGAAAAGCTTTTATTCTGCAAATGTAATATAAAATTGAAACCAGAAATCAATCAGCTGTCAGGAAATATTTAAGCAGGTTTCTCTATGCAGGATAATAAGGAAAAAAAAATTTTACCTTTATAATTTCTTAACTTTATTAAACAGTTCCAAGAGCAGGGGTCTGGGCTTTGGTGTGCCAACAGCCAGGGTCAGGCATGGAAACCCCTCCATGTAACCTGGGAGGGGGTATCTTGGCTGGAAGCCAAGTGAGAAAGCCAGGCAGTCTGCCTATGAGAAAGCTTCAGGCAGAGAGGAAGAAACTGGGTTTATGCCAGTGGGAAGAAACTGAAATTTTCAATAAAATTTGTCACAGATGCTATTAACTTTCTACTATTTGATTTAGCAATTGCAATTGTTTTACATCAGTAAGAGCAAAGGTGGGAGGAAGATCCTTGAGGAACTCCCTTGGCCAATGAATGCAGGGATCACAACTATTTATGGAGCAGAGAGCCAGGGTCTTAGGCAGGGAGAGAGACACTAAAGGTGGCCCTGTATGAACATGGTCTCTCCTTCACAATGGACCCCTTTTCCTGGATGGAAGAGACTGCATGTTGCTGGGCTTATCTAGACTTAAGTGCCTAACTGGCTCTGAGACATTTCTCAAGTGGGAAACATTTCTTTGGTTTCTACTGTCTTGGTACAACAGATGCTATGGTTTGATTGGATGCTGCATGGGTTCACCATTTCTTTCACTATAGATTTGAAATATGCCATCCCATAATGTCTAAGCTATCAGCCAGATATGGCAAGGCCCAATAACTCTACTTCATGGCTTCTGAGCAGGCTGACTATGGATTTGGCTCAGAGGGTATGCTGTTATTGATTGTTGAGTTCTTCCTAAAACACATTTTAAAAAATACTATCAGGTGAGGATATCATCTACAAGATTTTAGAATAAGGGCTCTTCAAGCTGCCATTCAGTAAGTTCTGGAAAATTGTTGAAGTATTACATAGGCCAAATGGGTTCCTTGTGTATTCAAAATGAGTTGAGCACCTTTAGAAAGCCATTCTCTACTTGCTGTTTCTCTGGAGACAAAGTCCTAGGTGCCTCCAAGCACAGATTTCATAAAGGTTCATCCTGAATAGAACTCGTTCAAGAACTAAGGGATCATGGGAAGAGGGAGTGGTAAAGAATGTTTACAGTATTGAGATCTTAATAAGCCTGGAGGAGGCAAACTTCTCTCCCTTATTCTTCATTACAAAAAGTTATGGGGCTTATACAGGGAGAATGAAGGTCCAAACAAGCCCCCATTCCAATATGATTTTGATATATTGGCATAAGCACATGTCCTGTGGAACAGACTGATTCCACAGTCATACTCGTCATGTAAGGATGCATAGTCCCTCCTTTTCCTTCCTCTCCTCCTTTCTTCTTCTTTCTCCTCCTCCCCTTCCTCCTCCTCCTCCCCTTCCTCCTCCTATTCCTTCTTCTTATGGCTCTTAATATAGTGTCACACATCATAAGGGAAACAGTGGATGAGAGTTATTAAGGAGATGTATGGTCACAGCCACCTATGGAGCACGGGGAAACCTAGGCGGGGGAAACTTCTCCCAGTCCTTACAGCTTGAAGCAGACTCTGTTGCCACATCACTGGGTTTATTTTCTTGAGTCCCCCTGGACTGGGTGGAGATCCAGGACTACTGAATCTGGTCTTGGTCTATCACTTCTGTAAGTTTCATTACCTTAATGTAGAGTCACGACCAGTGATTTTGACCATCTCTGGGATGCAGAAAATCCTTTCTGTGGCCAACAAAAGGTGCACAATGCAGGCAGGACCCAACAGTTTTCTGGCAGCTGGATTGTATCTCACGGATATGACATCATTGGATGAGTAGTCTGACATGCTGTGGAACAGGCACAAATACCCAGCCTAGACA
Organism: Felis catus; assembly: GCF_018350175.1. Taxonomy (NCBI): domain Eukaryota; kingdom Metazoa; phylum Chordata; class Mammalia; order Carnivora; family Felidae; genus Felis; species Felis catus. The sequence goes on from NC_058377.1 coordinate 27,334,856, forward strand.
CATTTTGCTTTTCTGGGTATCAGTGGGCCATAGGTGAGGGTGCTACCATATAAGGCCCATTTTCTCCCTGGTCTGGAGGAATGGGAACCATGCAGGTGGTGAACAGAAGGTTGATGGAGTAGTTTGCGTAGGGGCTCAGGCCGACTCATGGTGCAGGGTCTCTGGCAAACTCAGAACTGTATCTGATTTTGCTCAAGACCCAGATGAGAAGCCAGAGCTGTAGGGTTCAGTGGGTCACCAATTCTGTTTCTGAAACCGCCTATAAATGGCTTTTCTGGCTACCTCCTAGCTTTCAGGAGCCTTGGTAGGATTTTTGCAGCAGCCTGACCATCAGAGGAAAGTAACTACCCACTTTTCTACATTTTCTGCCATAAATGGAAAAAATATGACAAGATTTGAGTTATTTTTCTCCTCTGTGGGATGGAGTATTTTAGTTTTAATTATTTGTACCTTGCCTCATCCCACAAAGAACATGAGGTGGCTTACACAAATGCATGTAATATAAAGGAATGAAAACAATTGAAAAGTCAGGGTGATGGGAAAATAGTAGTAGAATGAAGTCTTGAGTAATTTTATTACCCCAAAATGCATACCCCATGGTATGTGTCCTAGGGTTGGACCACAAATATGTACCTGTGGTGAAGGAAGTTAAATTCCTAAAACACAATTCAATAAAAGCAATTCTAACAAGGGGGGAAAAAAATCAATGCTGTCTTTGAAATTAGAACTCTGCTTCAGTTGGGACATAAACTGTTTTTCTAAGAGCAACTTTTCCACTTTTTTTAATGTGCTATTATGTGCTTTATGTGCTTTGATGTGCTATTTGATTCATACAAAAGAATATTCATAACCTATATGAAGTTATAAGTTACAGTAATAGAGTAAATATCCAGGAACAGGCACTCAACCAGAGAATGGTACATTTTATAATTTGTATCTGCCTGTGAGTTCCTTCCTCATTCCCCTGTCCTGCTTCTCTCTCACCAGAGAAAAATCACTATCCTGAACTCTATCATTCTTTGGATTTTTTGTTTTGTTTTATCCCAAATGCATAAATCCATAAATGATATTTTGTTCAGTTTTGCTTTTTTAAAGTTTTATTAAAATAATATACAGATTCAAGTCTTCTGGGATTCTTTCTTTTCCATTCAACATTGTTTCCAAGATTCCTTCATGTTGTTGCATGTACTCTAGTTCATTCATTTTAACTGCTGTGTAACCATCTGTAAATGAATATGCCACCCTTAATCTATTCTCTGTTGTTGGCTCTTTAGGCTGCTTCTAGTATTGTGCTATTATGAACAATGGTGCTGAAATCATTTTTGAATATTTCCCCTAGTACACATATTCAAGAGTTTCTCTAGGGTTTGCATGTAGGAGTAGAATTATCGGGTATACATTGTAAGATAATACCAAAATGCCTTCCAAAGCACTTGTGCCAATGTATAATCCTGCTAGTAGAGTATGACCTTCCTCAAATCTTTATCCTTTCCAATATTTGATAGTCAGACATTAGCTTTTGCCCGATAGTGGCATAAAAACTATCATGTGGCATTAATTGCATTTCTTTGATTAATAAAGCAGTTGAATTTTATGTATTTATTTGTTTTATATTTTTTCTTTGCTGTGAAGTATTTTTTCTTATTTTGCACATTCTTCCACTGGATCTTCTACTTATTGATTCATAAGAATATTTTATATTTCTCCTCTTAGGCCAACTGTTCTTTTCTTAGCCAGGCAATTCCTTTTACTCTTATGACTTCAATTTGTTTTCTATATGCTGATGACTCACAAATCTAAGTATTCAGTTTAATACTTTCTTGTGAACGTCACACCCATGAATCCAATTGCATACTCAACATCTTTACTTAGATGTCCCATAGGATTATGTGGCTCAACGTGTCCAAAATTGAGCTCATCATTCTCCCACCCTGGCTGAATTATTTTATTTTATTTTTTCTTTCTCTGGGATGTCACTATCAACAACTCAGGTGTCCAAGCACCAAACCTAAGTGTAGTTTTTGACACTAGGCTCTCTCTTACATGCTATGTCCAATTAATTAAGTTACTAATTCCTAAATATCCCTAGAATTAATTCCTGTCTTTGCATTCCCAATGCTAGTCCTTTCTCCAATAATCACAGGAAACCCTAATCACTACAGAGCCCTCCTGACTGAACTTCTGGCTTGCAGTGTTGCCTCCCTGCAGTCTATGCTCCAGCCTGGAGCCAGCGTGATATCTTTCTAAAGCACTTCATGTGGTCAAGTTACTGTCTTGTTAAAAAGTTTTTATGGCTTCTATTTCTTACAAAGGTCCAAACACATCATGACTCCAAAGACTCTTCATCTGACCCCAGTTTACCTCTCGTTCCTTATCTATTGCCACGTCCTCACTTATTCTGTGCTCCTGTCATACCCAGATATGGTGGAAGGTGTCTTACCTGATAAGATTAATTTTAAAAAGTTGGATAAAACAGAGAATCATAAAAAATGATGTGGGATGTGTATTTTATTTAACTCAAACACATACATGTGCATTTGTTCAGTAATGTTTTGAAATAAGGCCAAGAACTTTTCTTGGAGTGTGAGTAAGTTGATTGGTGTTGAGAGTCATCTTTCTTGCATAAACCACACCAATAATGGATTATTTATGATTTCCAGTTACAGTTTTGTAAAAAGTGGATCATAGACTTGACACTTGCAAAACAATCTGAGTACATAACTCTTTTACATTTTAAAGGCTTTTTTCCTCCCCTAAATGATTAAAGTTGTTTCATCCACATCAAATTTGATAGTATTTTCTTTTTAAGACTCATCTGTATGAAATCTTTTCAAAGTATTCTACTAAGAATAAAAACAGCAACTTTCTTTTTGCAACTGTTTTCATGAAGTTACATGATATCTAATTAAATTATATAATTAAAATAACATTAAAACTGGCATAAACAGCTTTGGTAACAAATACAACTGACCCTTGATAAACACGTAACTCATCTGGTGGGGCAGAAGTACACAGGTTCGCTAGTTACGCATGTTCTGTATGCTGTGAGAAGCACTTCAATTTGTTTTGCAAATAAGTTAGTATAAGGGAAGGTTGGTTAAGAAAATATCTACTCTACTTGCAGTTCTTTAAATGTTCATCTCCAGACTTTTGCCTAAGCACTTTCTTCTGCTTGGGATCTTGTTTCCTAATTAAGTTCACTGCTAATTCTTCTTCAATGTACCTGTCACTTCATCTGATAAGCCTTCTCTATCTTCCCAGAACTTTGATAGAAACCTCACTATGTGCTACTATAGGTTTCAGTCTTCCTTTCTTAGGTTTCTCAATATTTTGGGGACAGATGGTTATTTCTTGTTGAGACCTGTTCTGTGTATTATAAAATGTTTAGTAGCATCCCTGGCTTCCCCTAGATTCCAATAGCACTCTTCCCCAAGTCACAACAATCCAAGATGTCTTTAGATATTATCCATGTGTCTGGAGTACCACCCTGAGAGAACCAGTGCTCTAGTTTATAAGTGTGCATTGAATGATTGAATAACCTTATTACTTGGATTGATACAGAATCAAACAGCAACAAAGCAGGATATAAATTCAGAAAAGTATTTAGGTGCTAGTTCAGATAATATTTCCATGCTGTAAAATTCATTTCAGTGCAGAGCTGTTGAGTTAGGGAGTTGTTTTACTGTCTATAGGATAAGCCTGCTAGTGATGTTTTGTATATTTTAAATTGTTTTTTAGCTTGCTACAAGTCTGTCTGTCCTTCATTCTACTTTGCCATGTGTCTAAATCTTAGGCCTTCACAGTGGGACAGATATACTTTACTGGTCAACTGAGATCTACCAATACATTTCGAAGTAAATTTTGAACTTCATGGTACTTGAGTTTGTGAAGGAATGAATATATGTAAGGAAGAAAGGCTAGGTTAGAAGTATATTTAGTTTAGCACCCCAACCTGTTCAACAGTCTCTCTGTACCTCATGAAAACAAGCTCATCAAAAGTGGGAATCACTTTCCATATATCCTTGGCACTATCCCACCTATTTATAGAACCTTTAATCATTTGTTTGACAAATATTTCTGAGTACACAATATGTGCCAAACACTGCATTAAATGGTGGCCATTAAAAATATGCTATATAATCTAGCTAAAAATAAATTCAGGCTATAGGGACATTAGTTTACTATTGGGTTAAATGCTAGTCTGTGTCCTCCATGTTATGTACCTATGCCCTTCTTGATTTAAGGAACCCTTGAAAGACGATTCAGAAGACAAAGCAATGGCCAAAGTGTAAGGAATTGCTAAGAGCTCTGAGGTCCTCTTCTGTGGGAGAATCAGTGCTGAGTGACAAGACTCATCTAGAAAAAGGGATCTCTCACAGATATACAAGTTCATTCTGCACAGATATCACAGAGATCTTTCTGACTTGCATGCTGTCACCCACTACAGGTGACCAGCATTTCCACCCACTCAACTTGAGGCTTGGAGCCTACATCTTTCCATATTTCTGTGCTGGCGCCTTGGCCTTCAGGGCCTCAGGAATTCTCACTATGAAATCCCTACTTGCTAAATCTCTGCTTGGGGAAGATGGGTTTCCACGAACATTCCCAGGAATAACTATTTGGTTTGTGATTATTTTCCCTTAAACTGATGGAAATAGAAGGTTCGATGACAAACCTCAGAAGGGCATGTTGGCTTTCTGTTAACTTATCGCCTGCAGAGCATGAGAGGGAAATTCCTGCTGGGCTCCCTGCTCTGGTACACCCTGGCTTCATTTTCCATATCTGGATGCTTCCAGCCATGCAAACATACACTGCATCACCATGGTGACCCTGGGACAGATACATGCATATGAAAAGAACATGAGGCAAAATCTCCCCTCTGATTCTTTGTTAGGAGGGGGAAGAAGCTTTAAAAGCTTTCAAAACCATACTGTTTCATCTCCCAATTTTCACATAAGTGCAGCCACCTAAGTCATCAGCATATTGTCTTTTCCTTTGCTCATAAAAGTGAACTAAGGCTATGGAAGATCTGAAGATGGAACTCCAAAATGAACAGAACCTCATACCCCTAAACCTACCCCTAAAATAGTTTGCTAGTTGTTTGATGGAGAAGTGTCACTGACAAATGACTAGGGCTCCCCACACTGGACTGTCAGGCTCCCTGTTGTCTCACCAAATACTCTCACTTTACCTTGTGAGTTTCTAATATTGGACCTCCCATCTCCATTCCCACCCTAGTTCAGGCTGCCACCTGCTTATGTCTGTGTCACTGTGGCAGAATCCCAACAGCTCCCCTTGCTTCTGATCCAGAGGGATCACTGGATCCACTCTCCTCCCCAGTCACTGGCCTTCCTGTGTACTGAGGAAGAAGAGTAATCTTTCCAGGGTCATTCTTGCAGGATCTGGCCATGGCCATGTCACACTGGGTTCTGGTTCACATGTAACATTGTTTTCCATGGGAAATCAGGTTTACACGAATATCAAACAGTGATATGAAAGACAGCTGCAGCCTGAAGAATGAACATAGCAGCAGAAAATGATGTTGAAAATGGTGGTCATGGTAGAGGGTCAGAGGGACACACTGCAGGCAGAGGTGGTGGGGTGGGAGAGGAAGTGGGCAAAGGGCCAGTTTGTCAGCTCCACCATATGGAGTATGTCCAGAATACCAACTCAGATTACTTGGTGATACTTTTTTGGATGTTGTGCTGAGGAAGACTCTGAAACTGCACTCTGGTTCTATGGTAAGGAGTGATGGTGGTCAATTGCCAATGCCTGTGGTTGGTGTAGCAAGAGGGATTTTCCTCCCCTGAAATAAGTGTATATCCCCTAAAGGTGGGTATAGAGAAACTCAATAACCAGGGGTCTGTTCGGAGAAGGAGCAGCAGATCTGAATAAATCAACTTGCATTGTCACCCCTTGGTTCTAGAATAAGGGTCCACTCATGTTGTCATCAAGCCCAGAGTTCTCTGGATTTCAAGATTTACCTCAGCTTGGCTCAGAACAATTTTAATTCCAACTTCTCAACATAGCCTTCTTGCTGAGGTCAGGTATTTTACCTTGTTAGTCCTTGAAGGCAGCCCTGACTGCTTGCCTGAGTCCAAGGCCTATCCCTTCCCCTGTTTCTTGAAATTACTTGCTGTCAAAGGCAAGTTCAGTTGAGAACTGCTTCTTCCACAAGCTGTGCAGACAACTCCACCCCCAGGGATCTATTCTTCTTTTGTGCAGCCCATCCCCCACAGTCCACACAAGCCAGGTTAGCACTGAATCTTCCCTCATTGCTTCTTCTGTGTTAGGCCTAGGTTATAGACCGAGCTCCAGGCCAGAGACTGTTCTGCTTTCCTAAGCCCTGAGGGAAGGACAACTTGTGGGAAGTGCTGGTTACCACCATTGAGATTCTATTCTCATTCAAATTTTGCATTGTAGGTGTGGCATACTCCTGGTTGCCGACCCAATGTGCACTCCCCGCTTCTGCCTCAGTCACAGAACCCAGGGTTATTTCAGTAGTGTTATAACCAGCTAATCAGTTAGTGTTATAACCAGTCTAAGCTACAGCTAAGGACTAACAGTGAAAGGCAAACAAACACTGTTGGCCCAGGACTTCTAGGCAAGGTTAAGATGAGAACAGAGACAGGTGTTTTAAAAATATTTTCTTCTAGTTTGTAGCTTGTCTTTTTTGTTGTTGTTGTTTGTCTGTTTGTTTGTTTAAGTTTTCTTAACAATATCTTCCAAAGAGTAAAAATTTTTAGTTTTGATGAAGTCCAGTTTGTCACTTTTTAATTTTATAATTCATGCTTTCTGTGTCACATCTAAGAAATCTTTGCCTCACCCATTGTTACAAAGATTTTTTCCTATATTTTCTTCTGAAAAATTTCCAGTTTTAGCACTTTTGTGCCTATGAGCCATTTTGAGTTAATACTTATATAAGGTGTTAGGTAGAGGGTCAAGGTTAATGTTTTCTTTTTTTTTTGCAAGGAGATGTTCCATTATTCTCAGGACCATGTGTTGAAATAATCCAAGTTCTAGACTAACATTAGAGACCTCTATTGAGGGGCTTCAGGGGATTCTAGAACCACTTGAAATGGAATGTAACATTTTGTGTACACATATTATTTGGGAATAAGAGGGTAAAAGTGGACATGATCCACATGATTCACCAGATTCTGAAAGGGGCTCCTGACCCCCAAAAGGTGAGAGTCACTGCTCTAATGTCACTCAGCTGTCATCTTTCTCACTAAACAAAAGCAGTCAAAAACAGAATGAAAGATGTCAAAGACTGTGAGCTGCTTTGGAGTTCCTGGGAAGAAAATGACATGATCTGTTGGAAGTAAGCCTGTACAAACATACACAAATTATTCTTAATAGTATTAAAGTCGAAGCTATAAAATTTTGTTAAATTTGATACTAGACATCTTTAACATAACACATAATTCAAAGCAACTGTGTGGTTGTTTCAAAGTTCATTCTTCTCTGGGCCACTGTGTTTTAAATTGATGAAACTTACTGAGCAAGAGTATTTAAAACTTAAGTTGAAAATGAAACTTTAATTAAAAGGATTTTGTGAATGTGTCCAAAATTAGTATTTTGAATTCAGAATTTTGTAATCCCCAAACATCAACTAGTTGTAATCATCAGAGATCATCCTTTGCCTCACTGGACTTGTCACAAGGCTTTGCCCACTGTGAGCTGCTTAATGTCTACTGCCCTGGTTTGGAGCCACAGCAGCCATTCCCCCCATGGGGGTGAGGAAATTAAATACCTTCCTGATGGGAGAGTGAGCTAGACTCCCAATGACCTTCCACTGGCTGTGGAGCCCCACATTTTCCAAGTTTTTGGTCAGGCTACTTATCAACTGACATTCCATGTCCCTGCTTCCTGAGGAGCACTCCACTGTGACTCATACTAAGTGCACAGAGCTCTCTTGATCCATAGAAGTTACAGAACCAGAGGGCTGGAAGGAATCTTGGACATTAGCTGGACATTAGCTGCTCTGTCCACTCCCTTTAATCTGCAGTGGATAAAATTGAAGCCCAGATAAATGAAGTCATTTGCCCAAGGTCATACAATTAGAGGTAAAACTGGCACTAGAAGCTGGGCATCCTGACTGCCAAACCAGCATTCTTTCCATTATACACAGAACAGAAAAATGGAAAAGCAAGGAGACCTAGGAGTCAGCCAGACCTGGGTTTGGATCCTGACTTTTTGCTTGTAACCTATGTAACTTTGGGAAAGTTAGTTAACCTTTCTAATTTTCAGTGTCCTCATTTGAAAACAGATAAATATTCAGCAAATATTGATTAAACACTTCTTATGGTGTGGCACATGCTGGTTTTGGTCCTGGACACATAGTAGAGAATCATACAGGCCAAATCCCTTGGCTCAAGACATAAAGCTTACATCTTAGTGTGTGTGAAGAATAATAGAAGCACCTTATTAAATCGGGTGGTATATATGAATGTCTTAGCACACTTCTTGGAAGAGGCAGCATCTAATAAAGGGTAACTGAAATTACAATTATTATCACTATATATTCCAAATATATATAAATTCATAGTCATCCCAAACAAAGCAACTCCTGGGGTGGCAGGGCCTTGTCTTGTTTTCCTATCCAGTACCAGAATACCTAGGGTTTTCCAGACAGCCCCTGTTAATCTATTTGTTGACCAGAGTACTGCACTAACCTACCTTCAAACTCCCAAGTAGGATCCTCACTTCTAAATGTATGTGACAGCCTATTAGCCAGATGCTATCCTTTGTTTCTCAGCTGGGACCTCTTCTGAAAGATTGCATAAGCTGGTGACCCTCTGCCAGACCCTGTGCCCTGTAGCTGACAGTTCCCCAGTGGACCACTCAGCTCCTTCACACTCCTCTGGCTTCTGAGCCATGGTCACCAGGCCCTGCTTTGGCTCTGGCTCTGGCCTGCCATTTGGCCCCTTGATCTCTCATGTGGGAGTGTTTGCTCCCTCTTACCCAGCCATGATGTCCTCCCTGGCCTCCTCACAGTGCCCATGACACACTTCCTGCCAACACTCCAGCATAAGCCCTCAGGGAAGGAACTTCTGTCTCCGATTCAGTGTCATCTCATCCCCAGGCCCTCAGTACATTCTGGGTTAATGGGACTTCTGGTGGGGAGAAAAGCCCTTGGCTTTAGAAGCTTGTAAGCTCTACTCTATCCACCGTCCCCTCACATATGGGGCACGGTGAGTCATGGCCTGGGTTCCTGGGTGTGGAGAAGCTGTTTAGAAAAGCAAGTGAGAATTAGAATGGTCCATGCACATATAGCAGAGTGCTGTCAAAATCATATGTCTCTCCCTCCACTCTCAAATCTCAGTGGTATTATTGTGAGTTTTCCCTAGTATATTGGAGTCTACTACCCCAGTTCAACCCCCAGGCTCTCCAAACAGAGGACGTGAGGGTTGTAAATGAGGAATATAAGTTTAAGTGGGTGTGTTTCTGTATAACAGACCCATTTCTGAGTGGTCCAGGTCTTCTTAGTTTCTCCTTGGTGAATATAATTGAAAACTAGGTAATAACAATAGGTAACAGTTATGGAGTACTTGGAGATACTGTTCTAAATGGTTTAGATATATTAACTTATTTAAGTTTCAAAACAATAGGCACTATTATAATTCACTTTATTATAGCTGAAGAAACTAAGATACCAAGAGTTTTAAGTTATTGGCTCAAGGGCACACAGCTGAGATACACCTCTGGCAATTTAGTTCCTGAGCCATCATACAATACTATCTATGATCCATTTAGTTTTCAGTAACTCACACAAGAGAGATGCCTTTTGTACCAGGCAAGAGCAGTGACTTAACATGAGTGCACACACCATCCACATATTGTTGTCAGAAACGGTTACTAGGGCAGCAGTGGAACAAGAGGGGCTGTGATATGTGCCAGGCTGAAGTTTTCTTCCTTGTTGCTTTCAGGCAAGAAGGGCACTTACTTCTTTTTCTTTTAGGAAGTTAGGCTGCAGCATTTCATATCTCCATAGTGACAGCCTCTGGTCCCTTCCACTGTGAAGGTCTCTGTTCAAAAAACTTGTTTAAAAATCCCAGAAGATTTGTAAATTAAGGTGTTTTTGAATGCGAAGTGAGGATCAGAGCTGAGCATGTGTAGCTCAGCCTCTTCTCCGTCTTCTCCTTGTATCTGCCAAAGCACTCCTATTATGGTCTGCTTCTGGGGCATAGATTTTAGAGAGTAAGCTCTGACCTTGCAAGTGAGGCATCCCTTGTCTAGAATTTCCATGACTGGGTGGTTAAGTCTGTTGAATTTCAGAGTTTGGTTTTAGGATGCTCATTGTTGTGCTACAACATCTAAGCCATGTTTTCCGACAGCTATTTCAGTAATGAAGTTGGTATTTTTATCTTCCTTTTTCAGTTGGTTACAAACATACACAGGAATAAGGGGAGCTATTTCCTTTTTTATCACTAGAGTTTGTCAAGCCAATAATGAATCATGGTTAAAAAATACATAGGTACATATGCACATATATAAAGAGCTACAAATAAAGAATTACAAGCATTTCAAGGAAGGTGGCATGTGTTGGTTTTACTTTCCTCCCCTAGGCTGAATCTACTGTGCTTGGGAGCTGAACTATTAGAGAATGGAGGAAGTCTGAGTGTTCTAAAGTAAATGATCTATTGTCTGTGGAGCTGAGGTTTCCCTAATTTGTCTTTCCAGTTACTCAAGAATGCAGAAGTAGGCCCAAAGCAGGGCAACTTGAAGATATCAGTGGCAGTGCCCAAACAATGCTGGGCTGGGGCCAAAAACAATTAAGAGTTTTGGTTGCCTGGGTTTGGTGATCTGAAACCTTGGCACATAGGAAATACTTCACTAGAAAGATGATATGTATGTACCACTTAGAAAACAATGTATTCACTATCACAGATTACATACAATAAATGTTTGGGCATTATATAGAACACCAGTTTATTTTCATTATATGATGCTAAAGACATAGAATTCTATTAAGTATGGATATACTATATATTCACTATTTTAAGGAGCTTACAGCTGAACTGAAAAGATAAATATGCACCTTTGATAAAAAGATTGACTATCGTATATACTCAAAAAGCCAAAGAACTAAAGAGCTAAAACATGAACACTAAGGATATCAGAAAAATAATGCAAAAAACACAATAAGAATATTAAAAAATAGGTATAAAGGGCTCCAGGAAGGCTTAGTCTGACTCTTGATTTCAACTCATGTCATGATCTCATGGTTTGTGAGTTCGAGTCCCACATTGAGCTCTGAGCTGGCCATGCAAAGCCTGCTTAATATTCTCTCTCTCTCTCTCTCTCTCTCTCTCTCTCCCTCTCTGCCCCCTCCCTCACTCACTCTTGCTTTCTCTCTAAAATAAATAAATAGACTTAAAAAAACAGATATAAAAATTATACAGAGGAACCAAACAAATTCTGTAGCTGTAAAGTACCATAGCTGGGAAAAAAAAAAAAAAAGCGCAAAAAACACTAGGGGTATCAACAGCCGATTTGAGCATACCGAGGAAACAATAAAGAAGATGGGATAATTAAAATTATTATCAGCAGAAAGAAAAAGGAATGAAGAAAAATGAACATAGCCTAAGGGATAGTGGACACCATTAAACAGACCAACATATGTGTTGAAGGGATTCCAGAAGGAGAAAAGTGAGAAGGGAGCAAAAGATAATTTGAAGAAGTAATAGCCAAAGACTTCTCAAATTTGATGTAATACATAAATCTACAAATCCAAGAAGTTTGACGAATTCAGTTAGGATAAACTCAGATTCACACTCAGACACATAATCGAATTGTTGAAATTACATGACAAAGAGACAATCTTAGAAGCAGCAAGAGATAAACAAATCATCATGTGCAAGGGATTCTCAATGAGATTATTGTCTAAATTCCCATCAGAAACTTTGGAGGCCAGAAGACAGCAGGATTATTTATTTAAAGTGCTGAAAGTAAAAAGTACTATCAATTAAGAAATTCTGTATCTTGCAAAACTATCCTTCAAAAATGCAGGACAAATTAAGACATTCCTAGATAAACAGAAGCCAAGAGAATTTATTATGGCTAGATTTGGCTGACAAGAAATGCTAAAGAGAGTTCCTCAGGTTGAAATGAAAGGATGCTGGGTCACAATTTGAAGCTGTATAAAGAAATAAAATTTCCTGTAAAGTTAAATACATGGACAAGCATAAAAGCCGATATTATTATAATTTTGGTTTGTAACCACTTCTGTTTTCTACAACATTTGAAAGACAACTGTATAGAAAGGAATTATAAATTTATGTTACTGAACAATTTTAAAGATGTAATTTGTGGCGTTAATAACATAAAGTGAGGAACAGAGCTGTATAGGATTAGAGATTTAGTAAGTGATTAAAGTTAAGCTGGTATCAGTTCAAATTAGATTGTTATAACTTTAGGGGTGCATGGGTGGATCAGTCAGTTGAGCATTGAACTCTTGATTTTGGCTCAGATCATGATCCCAGGGTCATGGGATTGAGTCCCATGAACATGGAGCCTGCTTGAGGTATTCTCTCTCTCTCTCTCTCTCTCTCTCTTTCTCTTTCTGCCTCTCTCACCTACTTGTGCTCTCTCTCTTAAAAAAAAAGATTGTTGCAACTTTAAGATATTGTATATAATAGTAGTAATCACAAAGAAAATCTCTACAGAATATATACAAAAGGAAATGAGAATGAAATCAAAATGTGTCACCACAAAAAATCAACTAAACACAATAGAAAGCAATGATGAAGCAAATGAGAAACAGAAAACAAATGGCAAAATATCAGAAATAAGACCTCTCTTATCAGTAATAACTTTAAATATCAATGGATTAACCCCGTCCTAATCAAAAGACATAGGTCAGCACAAATTTTTCACAATTATTTTATTACAAAACTAATATAATTATATGTTGTTTACAAGAAATACAGCTTAGATCTAAAGATACAAATAGCTTGAAAGTGAAAGAATGGAAAATAAAAGGATATTCTATGTAAAGAATCACCAACAAAGAGCTAGTGTGGCTATACCAATATCAGACAAAATAGACTTTAAATAAAAAAACTATTAGAGGTAACAAATAAGGGCATTACATAGTAATAAAAGCATTAATTTATCAAGAGAATCTAACAATTATAAACACATATTCACCAAAGATCAGAGCCCCAAAATATACGAAGCAAACTATGACAGAATTGAAGGAAGAAATAGATAGTTCTACAATAATAGTTAGAGACTCCAATACCTCACTTTTAATAAAGGGGAGATCCAGCTATACAGGATATCAATAAAAAATAAAGTGTTTGAATAATGCTACAAACCAATTAGACCTTACAAACATAAACAGAACACATGACCCAATAATAGCAGAATATTCATTTTTCTCAAGTATACATGGAACATTCTCCAGGATAGATCATATGTTGGGTAGCAAAACAAGTCTTAATTAATTGAAAAACATTAAATAATATGAAGTGTCTTTGATTGTTAGAATACAGATAAATAAAATAGGACTAGTGGGGAAGAGTTAAGATGGCAGAGAAGCAGGGGGACCCTAAGCTCACCTTGTCTCTAGAACACAGCTAGATAAGTATCAAATCATTCTGAACACCCAAGAAATCAATCTGAGGACTGAGAGAACAAAACCACAAGTCTACAAGTAGAAAAACAACTACCTTGTGAAAGGTAGGAACCATAGAGAGTTAATTTGGGGGAGATAAGAACTGACGGTGTTATGGAGGAGGGTAGGAAGGATCCCTGCTTATGGAGGCTACCATAGGTATTATAAGCAGTGAAGCCCCAAATTCAAAGTTTTAGAAGTCTGTCACCACCGGGGTCATGCCTGGCTTAGTGGTGTTCCTGTAGGGGAGGAAGACAGAGACCCAGGAGTGGACAGCATGGTCTGAGGATCCCCTGGAGAGCATGGGGATAAATGGTTCCCCTGTTTGGAGTGCATTTGGGAGAAGGGACACAGCCTCACTGGGGACAGAACAGCTGAGGGCAGTGAGTTGGTGTTGGCTTTCTGCTGTGCTTTGCCATAAACTCTGAACTGCTGAACGGTTGTGTGACTGGTTTCTGGGGATGGGCTGGCAAACAGCAAAAGCATGGCAAGATCTTCCCCCAGAGGATCAGTGCACGGCTGCATTGTGTGAGTCTTTAAAATCTGAAGTTTAGAAACCCAGCCTGAGATAAAACACAGGAGTACTGTGCCACCTGGCAGGCAGACAGCTTGGACACAAGGTGAAAGCAGGTATCTGACTGAAGCCAATGACAGTTTGCTCCTCTGTGAGGGTTTCCTGAAGAGTGGTGTGTGTGAGCTCTCCACTCTGGGATGAGAGAGTGGGGCAACGCCATTTTGCCTTTTGCCCATCAGCACTGACTAATCTCAGCGATCTAAACAGCACCACCAAGTGGATACCAGAATGGCTTACATCAACCCCCCACCCCCCCTTCCTACACCCTGCAGGTGCATCTTTACTAGCTCAAGTCAGCTTGAGAATCAGTCCAACATGTCCTTCTCCCAGAAGGCCAGCACAAACCCCTCACATGCACCAAGTCTACCGATCATAGAGTGCTGCAAAGCTTCACCTCTAGGGAAAGTAGGTTCTAGCTTCCTTTTCATTTTTGTTTTTCAACTAACATTTTTTTAATTTTAAATTTTTTAAAAATTTTAATTATTTTAATTATTTTAATTAATTAATTATTTATTTACTTATTTAATTTTTTAAAATGTTTATTTATTTATTTATTTATTTTTTAATATATGAAATTTATTGACAAATTGGTTTCCATACAACACCCAGTGCTCATCCCAAAAGGTGCCCTCCTCAATACCCATCACCCACCCTCTCCTCCCTCCCACCCCCCATCAACCCTCAGTTTGTTCTCGGTTTTTAACAGTCTCTTATGCTTTGGCTCTCTCCCACTCTAACCTCTTTTTTTTTTTTCCTTCCCCTCCCCCATGGGTTCCTGTTAAGTTTCTCAGGATCCACATAAGAGTGAAACCATATGGTATCTGTCTTTCTCTGTATGGCTTATTTCACTTAGCATCACACTCTCCAGTTCCATCCACGTTGCTACAAAAGGCCATATTTCATTTTTTCTCATTGCCACGTAGTATTCCATTGTGTATATAAACCACAATTTCTTTATCCATTCATCAGTTGATGGACATTTAGGCTCTTTCCATAATTTGGCTATTGTTGAGAGTGCTGCTATGAACATTGGGGTACAAGTGGCCCTATGCATCAGTACTCCTGTATCCCTTGGATAAATTCCTAGCAGTGCTATTGCTGGGTCATAGGGTAGGTCTATTTTTAATTTTCTGAGGAACCTCCACACTGCTTTCCAGAGCGGCTGCACCAATTTGCATTCCCACCAACAGTGCAAGAGGGTTCCCGTTTCTCCACATCCTCTCCAGCATCTATAGTCTCCTGATTTGTTCATTTTGGCCACTCTGACTGGCGTGAGGTGATACCTGAGTGTGGTTTTGATTTGTATTTCCCTGATAAGGAGCGACGCTGAACATCTTTTCATGTGCCTGTTGGCCATCCGGATGTCTTCTTTAGAGAAGTGTCTATTCATGTTTTCTGCCCATTTCTTCACTGGGTTATTTGTTTTTCGGGTGTGGAGTTTGGTGAGCTCTTTATAGATTTTGGATACTAGCCCTTTGTCTGATATGTCATTTGCGAATATCTTTTCCCATTCCGTTGGTTGCCTTTTAGTTTTGTTGGTTGTTTCCTTTGCTGTGCAGAAGCTTTTTATCTTCATAAGGTCCCAGTAATTCACTTTTGCTTTTAATTCCCTTGCCTTTGGGGATTGTTTATTCATTTTTGAGAGACAGAGAGAGACAGAGTATGAGCGGGGAAGGGGCAGAGAGAGAGGGAGACACAGAATCTGAAGCAGACTCCAGGCTCTGAGCTGTCAGCACAGAGCCTGATGCGGGCTCAAACTCATGAACTGTGAGATCATGACCTGAGCTGAAGTTGGACACTTAACTGACTGAGCCACCCAGGTGCCCCTTATTCATTTATTTTTTAAATGTTTTTTAAAAAGTGTTTACTTATTTTGCACGAGAGAGAGAGAGAGAGAGAGAGAGCGAGCAAGCCTGAACAGGGGAGAGACAAAGAGAGAGGGAGAGAGAAAATCCCAAGAAAGCTCTATGCTCTCAATACAGAACCTGATGTGGAGCTCCATCCCATGAACTGTGAGATTATGACCTGAGCCAAAATCAAGTCTGATGCCTAACCAACTGAGCCACCCAGGTGACCCTATTTTTATGTTTTTACTTTTATTTTTTGGATTTAGCAGCTTTTAACAACTAGACCAAAACCACCTAGGTTCTAGCTTTTTTTTTTCTGAACAAAATAACAAGGCAAGAATTCACCCCAAAAGAAAGGATAGAAAGTGGAAGCAGTGGCCAGTGATTTAATCAATACAGATATAAGTAAGATGGCTGAACTAGAATTTAAAACAAAAATTAATTTTAAAAATTTTTTATGTTTTTTTTTTGAAAGAGAGAGATAGAATGTGAGCAGGGGAGGGGCACAGAGAGAGGGAGACACAGGATCTGAAGCAGGCTCCAGGTTCTGAACTGTCAGCACAGAGCCCAATGTGGGGCTCAAACTCAAGAACCATGAGAGCATAACCAGAGCGAAAGTTGGCACTCAACTGACTGAGCCACCCAGGTTCCCCTAAAAACAACAATTATAAAGATACTAGCTGGGCCTGAAAACTCAAGAACCATGAGAGCACAACCAGAGTGAAAGTTGGCACTCAACTGACTGAGCCACCCAGGTTCCCCTAAAAACAACAATTATAAAGATACTAGCTGGGCCTGAAAACAGCATGGAAGACACTAGAAAATCCCTTGCTGCAGAGATAAAAGAACAAAAATTTAGTCAGGCCAAAATAAAAAAATGCTATAACTGAAATGCAAACCCAAACAGAAGCCATAAAAATGATGATGGATCAAACAGAGAAGCAGGTTAGTGATACAGAAGATGAAATTATGGAAAATAATGAAGTTGAAAAGAGGGAAAGAAAGGTATTGGATCATAAAGGTAGACTTGGGGAGCTCAGCGACTTCTTAAAATGTAATAACATTCATATCATAAGAGTCCCAGAAGATGAAAAGAGAGAAAAAGGGGCAGACGGTTTATTTGAGCAAATTATAGCTGAAAGCTTCCCTAATCTGGGGAAAGACACAGATATAGAAATCCAAGAAGCACAGAGAACCCCCATTAAATTTAACCAAAGCCAGCTATCACCAAGACATATCGTATTGAAATTCACAAAATACATGGGCAAGGAAAGAATCCTGAAAGCAGAAGGGGAAAAAAGCCCTTAACCTACAAGGGAGGACAGATCAGGTTTGAAGCAGATCTGTCCACAGAAATTTGGCAAGCAAGAAAAGGGTGGCAAGATATATTCAAAATGCTGAATGGGAAAGATATGCAGCCAAGAATACTTTATCCAGAAGGCTGTCATTCAGGATAGAAGGGGAGATAAAGAGTTTCCCAGACAAGCAAACACTAAAAGTGTTTGTGACCACTAAACAAGCTCTGCAAAAAGTATTAAAGGGGACTCTGAGTGGGGCAAAAAGACCAAAATCCACAAAGACTAGAAAGGAACAGAAAACATCACCAGAAACACCAACTTTAGGTAACACAATGGCACTAAATTCATATCTTTTAATTATCACTCTGAATGTAAATGGACTAAATTTTTCAACCAAAAGTCATAGGGTATAAGAATGGATAAAAAAACAAGACCCATCTATATGCTGCCTACAAAAGACTTCTTTGAGACCTAAAGACACCTGCAGGTTGAAAGTGAGGGGATGGAGAACCATCTATCATGCTGATGGATGTCAAAAGAAAGCTGGAGTAGCCACACTTATATCAGACAAGCTATGTTTTAAAAAAATAACAAGAGATGAATAACAGCATTATATCATAATTAACGAGTCTATCCATTAAGAAGACCTAACAATTGTAAATATTTATACCCCAAATATAGAAATCAATTAATATAAATATAAAGGAACACATTGACAATAATGCACTAATAGTAGGGAACTTTAACACCCCACTTACAGTAATGGAAAGTTCATCTAAGAAAAAATCAATGAAAACACAATGGCTTTGAATGACACACTGTGCCAGATGGACTTAACAGATATATTTAGGGCCTTTTATCCCAAAGCAACAGAATACACATTCTTCTTGAGTGCACATGGAACATTCTCTGGAATAGATCACATACTGAGTCACATATTAGCCCCCAACAAATACAAAGAGATCAAGATCATCCATACATATTTTCAGACCACAATGCTATGAAACTTGAAGTCAACCACAAGAAAAAATTTGGAAAGACCACAAATACATGGAAGTTAAAGAACATCCTGGTAATGAATGGGTTACCCAGAAAAAGAAAGAAGAAATAAAAAAAGTACATGGAAGCCAATGAAAATAAAAACACAACAGTCCAAAACCTTTGTGAGGCAGCAAAGGCAGTCCTAAGATGGAAGTACATTGCAATACAGGCCTATATCAAGAAGCAAAAAAATCTTAAGTGTACAACCTAACCTTACACCTAAAGGAGCTAGAAAAGGAACAGCAAATAAAGCCTAAAGCCAGAAAGTAAGAGAGATAATAAAGATTAGAGCAGAAATAATTGATATAGAAAAAGCCAGTAGAATAGATCAATAAAGTAAATTTGGTTCTTTAAAAGAATTAATAAAATTGATAACCCCCTAGCCAGACCTATCAAAAAGAAAAGAGAAAGGACCCAAATAAATAGAATCACAAAAGAAAGAGGAAAGATCACAACTAACACCATAGAAATATAAACAATCATAAAAGAATATTATGAAAAATTATATGCCAACAAGCTGGGCAGTCTGGAAGAAATGGACAAATTCCTAGAAACTCACAAACTACCAAAAGTGAAACAGAACCATAACCAGCAAAGAAATTGAATCAGTAATCAAAAATTTCCCAACAAATAAGAGTCCTGGGCCAGATGGCTTCCGAGGGGAATTCTACCAGACATTTAAAGAAGAGTTAATACCTATTCTTCTCAGACTTTTCCAAAAAATAGAAATGGAAGGAAAAATTCCAAACTCTTTCTACAAGGCTAGCATTACCTTGATTCCAAAACCAGACTAAGACCTCACTGAAAAGGAGAATTACAGGCCAATATCCCTGAAGAACATGAATGCAAAAATACTCAACTAGATGCTAGCAAATTGAATCCAAGAGTAAATCAAAAGTATTATTCACCATGATCAAGTGAGATTTATTTCTGGGCTTCAGGGATAGTTCAATATTTGCAAATCAATCAACATGATACACCACAGTAATAAAAGAAAGGATAAGGACCATATGATCCTCTTAATAGATGCAGAAAAAGCATTTGACAAAATATAGCATCCATTCTTGATAAAAATCCTCAATGAATTAGGAATAGATTGAACATACTTCAACATCATAAAGGTCATATAGGAAACACCCACAACTAATATCATCCTCAGTGGGGAAAAACTGAGAGGTTTTCCTCTGTGGTCAGGAACAAGACAGGGATGTCCATTCTCACCATTGCTATTTAACATAGTACTGGAAGTGTTAGCCACAGCAATCAGACAACAAAAAGAAATAAAAAGCATTCAAATAGGCAAGGAAGAAGTCAAACTTTTACCATTTGTGGATAACATGATACTGTATGTAAAAAACTTGAAAAACTTCACCAAAAAATTGCTAGAACCAATACATGAATTCAGCAAAGTCACAGGATATAAAATCAATGTACAGAAATGTGTTGCATTTCTATACATCAATAATGGAGCAGAATAAATAGAAATCAAGGAATTGACCCCATTTACAATTGCACCAAAAGCCATAAGATACTGAGGTAGGATAAACCTAACCAAGGAGGTAAAAGATCTGTACTCTGAAAACTATACAACACTTATGAAGGAAATGGAAGAGGACATGAAAAAATGGAAAAACATTTTATACTCATGTATTGGAAAACTAACATTGTTAAAAGGTCTGTACTACCCAAGCAATCTACATATTTAATACACTCTCTATCATAATATGACCAGTATTTTTCACAGAGGTAGAAAAAATAATCCTAAAATTTGTGTGAACCCATAAAAGACTTTGAATAGTCAAAGCAATCCTGAAAAAGCAAAGCAAAGCTGTAGGCAGCATGATTCTAGACTTCAAACCATATTACAAAACTGTAGTAATCAAGACAGTATGGTACTGGCACAAAAACAGATACATAGATCAATGGAACAGAATACAAAACCCAAAAATGGATCCACAACTATATGGCCAACTAATCTTCAACAAAGCAGGAAAGGATATTCAACGGAAAAATGACAGTATCTTCAACAAATGGTGTTGGGAAAACTGACAACAACATGCAGAAGAATGAAACTGGACCACTTTCTTACATTATACACAAAAATAAATTCAAAATGGATGAAAGACCTAAATGTGAGATAAGAAATCATCAAAATCGTAGAGGAGAACACAGGCAGCAACCTGTTTGACCTCAGCTGGAGCAACTTCTTACTAGATGTGTCTGTGGAGGCAAGGGAAACAAAAGCAAAAATGAACTATTGGGATAAAAACTTGCACAGTGGAGGAAACAATCAACAAAACTAAAAGGCAACCAATGGAATGGGAGAAAATATTTGCAAATGACATATCAGATAAAGGATTAGTATCCAAAATCTATAAAGAACTTATAAAATTCAACACCTCCCAAATAAATAATCCAGTTAAGAAATGGGCAGAAGACATGAAGAGACATGGTTAACAATACATGAAAGGATCCTCAAATCAGTCATCATCAAAGATGTACAAATCAAAGCTGCAATGAGATACCATCTCACACCTGTCAGAATGGCTAAAATTAACAACACAAGAACAACAAGTGTTGATGAGGATATGGAGAAAGGGAACTTTCTTGCACTGTTGGGAATGAAAACTGTTTTCCAGAGTGGCTGCACCACTCTGGAAACCAGTATGTAGGTTACTCAAAAAACTAAAAATATAATCATCTTATAATCCAGCAATTGCAGTACTAGGTATTTACCCAAAGGATACAAAAGTACAGATTGGAAGGGGTACATGCACACTGATGTTTATAGCAGCATTATCGACAATAACCAAATTATGGAGAGAGCCGAAATATCCATTGACTGATGGATGGATAAGGAAGATGTGGAATATATATATATAATGGATATTGTTATATATATTATGGATATATTATATCCATAATGGAGATATATATATATATATATGGATATTATATATATATAATCGATAATATATAATGGAATATTATATTCCATTATAATATAATATAATATAATACAATATAATATTTATATTATATAATATATAATGGATATATTATATCCATAATGGATATATATATATATGGATGTTTTATATATATATATATATATATATATATATATATATATATATATAATGGATAATATATAATGGAATATTACTGAGTCATTAAAAAGAATGAAATCTTGCCATTTGCAATGACATGAATGGAGCTAGACTGTATTATGCTAAGTGAAATAAGTCAGTTAGAGAAAGACGAATACTGTATGATTTCATTCATATGTGGAGTTTAAGAAACAAAACAGATGAATATAGGGAAGGAGAAAAAAGGAAAAAAAAAGTGAATCAAATCATAAGAGACTCAATGATAGAGAATAAACTGACAGCTGATGCAGGGAAGGGGATGGGCTAGATGGGTGATGGGTATTAAGGTGGGCACTTGTTATGTTGAGAACTGGATGTTGTATGTAAGTGATGAATAACTGAATTCTACTCCTGAAATAATATTGCACTGTTTGTTAACTAACTAGAACTTAAATGAAAGTTTAAAAATAAAAATAAAATAAAATAGGACTAGTAAAACAATAAAGAAATTTAACGAAACTAAAGATCAACAATATTGACAAACCTTTAGTTAGATTGACTAAGGAAAAAAGAGAAAAGACTAAATTAAGAAATCAATCTTGGGATATTACTACTAATTTTATATAAATAAAAAAGATTATGAGAGAATACTATGAACATGTACATCAACAAATTAAATAATGTAGATGAAATGGACAAATTTCTAGAGACAAAAAATCTACTAAAATTGATTCATGAAGAAATATAAAATATGACTACTAAAAAGGCTGCTACCAAGGAGATTGAATTAGTAATCTAAAACCCGGAACAAAGAAAATCCCAGGACCAGATGGCTGCACTGGTCAATTCCACCAAACATTTATTTATTTTCTAGTTATTATTATTATTATTATTATTTGAATTACTGTTTATTTTTGAGAGAGAGAGAGAGGGGTAGGGGGGACAGAGAGAGAGGGAGACACAGAATCCAAAGCAGGCTACAGGCTCTGAGCTATCAGCACAGAGCCTGACACAGGGCATGAACTCACAAACCACGAGATCATGACCTGGGCTGAAGTCGGATGCTTACCCACCTGAGCCACCCAGGTGCCCCAATTTCACCAAACATTTAAAGAAGAATGACCACCAATCCTCCTCAAGCTCTCCCAAAAAACTGAAGAGAGGAGAACACTTCCTAACTCATTCTATGAGGCCAGCATTACCCTGATATCAAAGCCAGACAAAGACAAAACAATAAAAGAAAACTATAGACCGGAACCTCTCATAAATATTACTGTAAAAATCCTCAACAAAGTATTAGAAACCAAATTCAAAAGCAACACTCTAAAAGGATTATATAAAGTGGTGGGGTAAGTTTTATTCCTGGAATGTGAGGCTGTTTCAACATATGAGAATTAATCAATGTAATATGTCACATTAATAGAATGAAGAAAAACATAATCACCTCAATTGATGTAGAAAGAGCACTTGATAATATTCAATACCCTTTCATGATAAAAAAAATATTCAGGGGCGACTAGGTGGCTCGGTTGAGTGTCTTACTCTTGATTTCGGCTCAGATCATGATCCCAGGGTCATGGGATCGAGCCCAGAGTGGAGTCTGCTTAAGATTTTCTCTCTCTTCTTCTTCTCTCTCCTCTAAATTAAATAAATTAAAAATTAAATAAACTAAAAGTATAATAAAACTTCCTTGAAATGAAAAAGGCCATATATGAGAAACCAATAGCTAACATAGGACAAATATATTATTTCACTTATATGAGTATCTAGAGTGGGCAAATTCATAGAGACAAAGTGGAATAGTAGTAGTTTTTGTCTGGGATAATGAACTTCTGGAAATGCATAGTAGTGATGCATTTCCAGATGTTGGGAATGTACTTAATGCCACTAAATTGTACATTTGGAAATGGTTTAAATGGCAAATATTAGGTTATGTTTATTTTGCCACACACACACACAAACTCAAAAAAGATTTACTACCGCTTAAAAGAGAGTTATAATGTTATATTATGTGTAGACACATTTAAATTTGTATTTTCCAAGAAACGATGCATTTGCTTGGGACTCCTTTATGATCAATGACATCCAAGGTCTTTGCAAGATGGCCAGCTGTGCTTATATGAGAGAGTTCTGTTATCCCTACCACCTTTCATTTGTCATATATGAGAGTGTGACATGTTAATATTCACTTAACTATTTAATATTGGGATGTAATTAACAAACAACATTATAGTTTTAGGTGTACAACATAATGATTTGCTATTTGTAGATATTGTGCAATGACCACTATGATAAGTCTAGTTAACATTCATCACCATACATAGCTATAATTTTTTCCTTGTGATGAGAACTTTTTAAAATCTTTTTTAATATATAATTTATTGACAAACTGGTTTTCGTTCAACACCCAGTGCTCATCCCAACCAGTGCCCTCCTCAATGCCAAACTTCTAATATCTACTCTCTTAGCAACTTTTAAATACATAATACAGTACTATTAACTATAGTCACTTTAAAACATGTGTATATTTAGGTTTTGAAAATTGGATGTGGACAAAGAGTGCAGATATTTATTGTGATAGTGAGTCCTTTATTTTTCCCTTTGAAAAACTACTTAAATTGATGATGTGTTTTATAATTAATGGTATGCTTAAGTAGGTTAAATACAGTAGTGGCCCTAAGATTCAAGTGGTATGTTGAAGATCATAAAGGACTAATCTGTCAGGAGGGAATTAAGGAAGGAAGACTTTTGGGTGCTGACTTCTGGGGCTGGCTAGAAAGTGGCAACATGAATTAGAAGAAAGGAAGTAGGTTTACATTTTAGGTAAAGAGAATAGACTAAGTATAACGTGTCAATAAATAAATGTGCCAGTCACTCTTCCAAGATCTTTATGTGTGTTCATCCCCAAACCTCATGACAAGCCTATTATTATTTTACAGATGAAGAAATCCAGACACAGTAAAAAACAATCTCTGCAAGGTCACACAGCTAGTAAGTTGCAGAGCTGTGATTCGAACCCATGTAGTCTGGAGAGCCCACCCTCTAACCACTACTAGTTTTGCCTGTTCCTGCTCCTTGTAGAAGAGCCCTTAAAAAAAAAAAAAAGAAAGAAAGAAAAAGGAAATAAGTGTTTACTAAACACATAAAACTACCAGCAAATTTATGAATTTATGATGGCTAAGTATGATTACATGGTTGAACATTAGCCAAAGAGTACACAAGATAGGAACTTCCTGTTACCATGAGTAAGCTAATTCTTATGGGTATATTTCAATCACTGTGTGGCAGAAACACTAGTAGACTTCAGATCTGTAACAAGTGAAGGTGCCTTTCTGTTTGGGAAAGGGTCTCCCCAGATTGAGCGAATCACAGTGTGTTTTGGGTGTGTGGCTATGAGGATGTCTTGGATAGACAATGGTTATTAGGTAGCCACAGGTAAATTACTAGGTGCTTGCTTTTATGGCTTCTATTTTTAAATAAGAAAATTGAGGCTAGAAAAACAGAGTAATTATCCCACAGCTGGGATCCCAGTGCAGGTCTGTGACCCTCTGTGCTCTGAAGAGTTAGGGAAGTGTGCACCCTTAGCCAGACACATTTCTGGAGCTTTTCTCTAGCAAGCTTGGCAAATTTTATGTTATGCTTTAGTAAGGGAGGTATTCTCTTGTTCTTTTATGTGTTGATTAATGCTTTAGAGCCATTCCAAAGGGAGGCCTCCCGGAATATAGCACTTCCTGTGTTACCCACAAGCTTGATATGTGTATCTTTTATGTCTTCATATAATTGGCTGATAAAAACGTTGAATATGAGATGTCCAGATGGGAGGCGTTTCAAAATAATATCAAAAGACTCGAGTTATGGGCCAAAATCAATAAGATGAAATTCAACTGGGTAAAATGTCAAGTCCTGACTTGAGGTTAAAAAATTATATATAAATACAAGGTGGTAAAGAGCTGGTTTGAAAATGGTTTGCAATTTGGTTGGCTGCACTTAAAATAAGGCGACATTGTAAATAATGAATAAAATAGAGGGTGGATTCCTAGGTTGCATTAAAAGCAGGATTAGTGTCCAGAACAGGGGAAATGGTACACTATTGTCCAATGATGCTGGCCATACCCCACCTAAAACATCATATCAATTCTACCTGAAAATGGACGTTGACGACCAGGGGACTACCATTAAAGGGAGTGGGATGGTAATGTTGAGAAAACCATGACAAATATGAAATAATTCAGGAAACTTGAAGGAGAGAAGGACCTGGATCAGAAAAGTCTTTGAGAATAGCTAAGTTACACATTCCCCACTGGGGGCTCACTAAAACTCAGAATAGCATGCGCTATTCATTGTCTTCCTTTAGCACTCAGTTGAGGTTTGAATATTTACTGCCCTGACTGAATTCTCTCATATAGTCATGAAAAGCTCTAGCATGTTTCAGGAACTACATGATCCTTTTGCACTGGCTTAATGCCATGCTCAGTGTCTCCCATTTACAGAAAGTTGTACAGAGCTCTTGATGTATGAACCCCACCCTTCCAAATCTTTCCCCTCAGCATAATGCCTGGAAGATATTGGTGGTTATAATATGCATGACCAGTTGCAATACAGATAAATCTTACACACTGAGGACTGTGTGATGGTGCGTCAGTGCAGGGCACAGAGATGAGGCACTCCTTGCTTGCCATAGGCTAGCCCATGTATTGTGTCCTTGTCCCTTGCCCTCCTGACTCCTTTGGGACTTCATTCTCAATCATTGCTCTTTTTTCTTTTATTTTCAACACTCTCCACTCCTCAGCTTTGACTTGAGAGCCCCCCCCCCCCCACCGCCACTTCATTCTGTCCTCTCCCAGTCCAGCTCCTGACAAATTTCTCCTCCCCTTTCATTAACTTTTTGGAAAAGTGGTCTGCATACAAAGACTCACACTGAACAATCCTTTTGTCCTTTAAACCCCGGCAGCCTGGCTTCTATGTACATTCTTGCTGGAATTGCTCTCTTTCTGGCAACTACTCACCTTCCCAAATGCAACTCTGAAGGACTTCTTCTGGCACTAATTTTACCAGAACTCCACTGCATGTGCTCATCTGCATCAGTCTTTCTTTTACAAAATCCCTATTCCCTTGACTTTTGCTCCATATATCTGATCATGCCTTCTCTTTTCCTCACAGAGTTCCTTTTCTTCTGCCTCCCCCTTGACTATTGGTGCTTTATAGGTTCTCATGCTTGATAAGCTTCCCTTCTTACCCTAACATTCTTTGGGCATGATTTTAACCACCAGCAAAGTTTTAATCATCACTTATGTGTAGAAGACTCTAAAGTCTAAAATTCCAGCCCAGACTTTTCTTCTAAGCTTCAAATTCAACATGTCTGAAAGAGGATCTCCACTTCCTCTTCTAAAATATACCTGGAATCCTCATTTGTTGGCACAGCCATATAGTCACCCAGACAGAATTCTGATGTTATCTTTCATGCTTTTTCTCTCTGATTCAGTTATCAATCCTTCCTGTTTTTCTTTTCTCGATAGTTTTCCAACATTCCTTTCTAGTTTATCCCTAGAGCCACAGCTTTATTTTAGATCCTCATCTCTTCTGCCCAGATGAGAGAAACAGCCTCAACACTGACCCTGCCTTTCCAGTCCTCTCCCTCTCCTGTTTACTCTCCACAGAGCCATCAGAGTGATCTCTTTAGACCTAAACCTAGCACATGAACCCCATTTTCATGATTTCTCCTTCGACTACAGGCTCCATATTGGTGTACGAGCCTCTCCATTACCTTCCTCTCTATTCCACCTCCCACCTCTCCTGGCCTTATTCCTTTCCCTCAGCAACAAGGAATGGCAAAGTGTGTTGTGTCCTCTTTCTGCCCCTGGGTCCCCCAACCTTTGTCTTCTCTATTTCAGTTGTGAGAATTCTCTTGTTTCTCCTCTACAATCCTTTTCCTGCTAGATACTATTAAGAAAATTCCTGCCCCTTGCCCCACCCCTGCTTGCTTGTGTCCAGTGAAGCATATATGTCTCAGGGTTCAAGGAATATCAGATGTCACTCAACACACTGATTTTGCAAACTTATTTTTCTATAATATTAATTACTTGTTAAATGGCTGAAGTACTCACGCAAATTGGAAGACTTGCAAGAAAATTCTTCCAATCCCACTACTCCTAGAACTTCCATTATCAAAATATTAATAGTGGAAATACTATTCCAGTCTTCCTTCTAGGTATGTATATACATATATACATATATACAAGTTTGTATATAATAATGGTATCATGCATCATTCTTTCAAAATATATTGAGCATTTTCATATGTGCCAGGCACAGTCTCTACTCTCATTCAGCTGCTGTCTAATTGGACAGTCAGACATTAACTAAAGAGTCAAACAAATAAATGCTAGATACAGATTTATTTATATAGCTGACGCTATGAAGGAGAGGCACATGGAGCTGTGAGTACATAAGACAAAGAAAACAGACTTGCTCAGGGAATTAAGATGAATGAGTTAAGAGCCAAAAGAAACTAGGAGTTAACTAGCCCAGAAATTTTGTATACTGTTGAGTATGGTCTGCTTTGATTTTTTTTTATCCTTTTGTTTTTGCACTTATGAATAAACTGCAGACATTTTCCTGGTTAAAATCCACATATGACAGACATATTCTAGGCATAGTGTTCAATCATATGGATATACTGCAGTTTAATAAATCTCCCAATATTAGATATTTAAGGTTTCCTACTTTTTATTATGAGTTATGCTACAATGAGTATTTTTGCACATATATCTTTGTGTATGTCCCGGATAATTTCCTGAGGATATATTTTCTACAAGTGGAGCCCCGCGTCAAAGGATGTACACCTTGAAGTTTTTGCAATTGACTGCCAAATTGCTTTCTGGAAAGGCTCACTGATCTACTTTTCGTTCCACCAGCAGTGTGTGGGAATGCCTGATCCTCCATGCTCATTTGATCTCGGGCTTCTCTTTAGTTTTAAATCTTTGTAGATTTTAACATTAAAAAAAGTGGCATCTCACTGAAGTTTTAGTTTTAATGTCTTTACTTGTCATTGTGGCCGAAGTTTGAAATAGAGTTTTGTTCATGCAATTTTTTCTGCCAGTTGTTTATTTGTGTCACTCTGCTGTTTTCTGATTGTCTCAGTGTTTGTTTCTCATTACCTTATTGACAGCAGAAGCTTTTTTGGCCAATACATTATGTAAAACATGGTAGGTACTATAAGAGGATGTTTTTAAGTGACTGGCTTCTATGGCTTCACTGGTTGCCTGCCCAGAAGGAGGATGGCAGCAGTCAAGCTTATTCCAGTCTTATTATCTTGGGTGCCCACCAGGATTAGGGAATCAAGATCTTCCTTCTGCATCATATGCTTTGGTCTCCTGGGCAAATTTCATTCCTATTTCTACACAACTCCATGTACCTACTCTTAAAGGTACTTTAAATGTAAAGAAGAATCGAGCTCATTGGTATAAAATGTCTCTTCAATATTATCTTCTCCTTTAAACTTCCAACTCCCAAAGGGTCATAACGAAGCCTCCAACTCCAGAGCTGCTGACTATCCCCAAGGAGAAAGGCATTGGGCAAACACTGGATAGCTAGCAAGGACCTAAATTAAGGACACTGACATCTCTAGGGTCAGGAGTAATCAGTCTTCAATGTACAAAAGGAAAAATGAGGATGGTTGGAAGGGTATAAAAACATATAATACAAGGAATGGTTTAAAAATCTGTCACATTTATCTAAGAAAAGAAATGATTTCAGGAGTAAAATAATATATAACCTGTCCTTATTGCCCTCTAATTATTAAAGTTATAAAAACACAAATTTTTATAATGCAAATTGGATATGACATAATGGATTATTAAAAAACATAATTTACTTTGCACAAGTTACTTTGCTTATAACTTCATTCGTAGTTAATTCATTCATTCATTCATTCATTCTTCATTGAACAAATATCTTTTAAGTTTCTGACAGGAGTCAGATACTGTAGTAGGTGTGGGGAACTCAAAGGAGGACATTGTCCTGCCATTATCCCTGCTCTCATGGACATTAGAGAATCAGGAATATCAGTACATCAGTATCAGAACTGATTCTGCTCTGGAAGGACATATGCTGTTGTGTGTTAACATGCTGAGCTTGCTTGAGAGATTTTATCATAACAGTGAGAGATGAGGGGTTAGAAGGGTTTGTAAGAAACACTGTATTAATTACAGTGTTAGTAGTGGTGATAGGAAACATAGGGAAAGATCTTTTGTGTAAAAGGTAAGTGTAGCCAGATACTAGATGTGCTCAGTGATGTTTGAGTTTTAAAACTATCCATGTAAGCCTATAAAGAACCTTTATAGTCAAAAATAACTTCATGAAACAAATAAAACATTCTACTTTGTTATCCCGAGTCTAAAGTTCTCTAGCTTTAATATTCTTTCTCATTGAATGGTTGTTACTATAATGCATTATTTTAGAATGCAGGTTTTCCTGGAATGCTACTATTGAATGGTGGACAGACTGCATTTGAGCTCTTTCTCTTGTTCTGCATGACTAAATGTCAAGGAAAACCAGTGATCAGAAGCTGCAGAGAAGTATATTTTGGTTGAACATAAGGAAGAAGAATTTTGTTAAGGAAAAAAAAAAACCCAGAAAAGATTACCATTTTTTTTCCAGAAGAGTAATGAGTTGTCTCTATAATAATAATGATAAAGATGATGATAATAGCAATAGCAGTGACCTTTTTTTTTTAATTTTGTTTTTTATGTTTATTCATTTTTGAAAGACACAGAGAGACAGAGCACAAGCAGGGGTGGGGCGGAGAGAGAGGGGGAACACAGAATCCAAAGCAGGCTCCAGGCTCCAAGCTGTCAGCCCAGAGCCCGACACAGGGCTCGAACTCACGAACTGCGAGAGCATGACCTGAGCTGAAGTCGGACGCTCAGCTGACTGAGCCACCCAGGCGCCCCAGCAGTGATGTTTCTTGTACACTTACAATGTTCCCATGTGTTAGGCTAAAAGTTGCACATATATTACTTCATTTAATCTCAAAAATACCTAAGATAATACATAAGCCATATATATAATATATATATATATATATATATATATATGATGAAAATGAGGACAAACTAGGCTAAACTACTAGCCCCAAGTCACACTTAGAAAGTAGCAACACCAGGCATTGAACACCTGCTTTGGAGGACCAGCTCCCATGCCTCTGTTCTCAATTATTAGGCTCTTCTGTCAGGTTTTCATCACTGGAGGTGTTCAAGCATAAATTGGATTAGTGCTTGAATGAAACAATAAGTGGAGGATTCAGATCTCAGATGAGAATGGGGGTCACTGGGCTGGTTAACAGCTAAGCTACTATTTCTAAACATTTTTGGTAATGGATTATGTTGAGAATCTGACAACAATATGTGGACTTTCTCCCTTGAAACATCCATGTGTGCACACAGATGCAAACCATCACAATGCAACATTTTGGGGAGTGAGGGTGGTGCTCAGGTATCCCTCGACACCATCTGCAAGCCCTAGGTTGAAAGCCCTTGCTCAAAAGACACTTCTGCTCTTGTACATGTTTTTGGAGGTGAATTTCCCTCCAAGTTCTGACTATTATAAATGTTGAGATGGTGCCACCACCATATGGCACTAGTGGAAAAAACAAAACCAAACACTGAAATAAGAAGAAAGAGAAGTTCTCTTTACACATTTCTCAAAGCAGGCTTTATATGCCATTGGAAATCTCTCCCTTGGCTGTTGCAATTTCAGGTGCATTCAGAATGACTCAGAAATAGAGACACAAACCATATGTAAAGCTTCCACTCATATTATTATTTATGGGGCACTAGAGCCTGTCCCTCCCCAGCAAGCCCCATTGCCAATAAAGAAGTGAAGGGAGATTGGGGAGGAGGGGCAAGAGCTTGGAGGGAAAAGTGTCTGTGGAAGGAAATATTTTTATATGTTGTTGATTTCTGGTTCCTGCCTTGCCCGATAGCGCATGTGTTTCCAATCTGGAATGAACCCGTGAGCTCAGTATCTAGAGAGAGGCCATCAGGCATAGGGCCCCTCCTTTGCTGCTCCACATCCCACTCCCTGCCTGCACTCCAGCGGATGAGAGCTCTGGTACCGGGGATCTGGAAAACATTCCTCAGCTGGCCTGGGCTCCTTTAGTCTGGCACCCATCTCAAAAACATATATGTGTGTCTGTGAGCACGTGTGCATTGTATGGGCTTTCATTCTCATTTAAACCTTCTCATTTGGACATTTGGATTGCAGAAGTTTCCGGGGGATTATGGATGCATGTTAGGGCCTTCTGGGTCCCCTGAGGAAGGTTACAGTGTTTTTCCTTTTCTCCGACCAGCCCTTCTATTTTAATGCATTGTTACATGCTTAATTGCTTTGGCACCAGTCCTCAGAGCAGGGCTCTCTGCACAGGTGCCTGATGATTTCTGTGGGAGGCTCTGCAGGGAGGCAGGATTGCAGAGCAGTGGACAGAATGCCAAAGGATGTGCAGAAAATATGTTTCTGCTTCTCCAGACTTCATGTCTGCTCTACTTTGACTTGGGCCCTCTGTCTCGCATCCGGCCATTGGAAATAGGCTCCCAACTATTTTCTCTGCCTCTATCTTGTTCCCATTCAATCTACCCACTATGTTTCTGCTGGAACAACCTTTGTCAACCACAAAAATGTTATTATTTGGTTTAAAAGCTCCCAATAGCTCCTTGATAACTTGTTATAAACAATAATCCCAATAGCTTTTACTAGTCATGAAGCTCATAATCTGTGCCAGGCACTTTGCAAAGTGTTTTTCATGCAACACTTCTGATAAGATTAGTCTTGAATAATATTGGATAAGATTATCCAAACAACCTTACCAGGCAAGGTTTACTGTTCTCCGCCACTTAACTGAAGAGAAAGCTGGCATTGAGAGTATGTAACCAAGGTCACATAACTGGTAAGCACTGACATTGCATAAAGTTGTGCAGTTTATATCCTGCACAAGGGCACCAAGCAGTAGAGTAGACAAGCCCTAAATCTAGCCAGACCTTTGCTTGCCAAACCATTTGTATACACAAGAGGCCTCCTTTTCTGATTTACTCTATATTTAGGGAGCAGTACTCATTCTTCAGGTCTTAACTTGCCACCACCTATGACTGCTGCTTTCTACACTGGTCCATTTGGTGCTGGTGCTTGTAGAACCCAGAGATAATAAAATACGGCTAAACACCTCAGAAATTTACAGTCCTATGGGGAGACAGATGACACAGAGGATCTTCCCGTCCACTGGAGGAGATGGATGGCCATGGAAAAATTCTATTTCAATGGGCTAAATTTAAAGTAACGCAATGCACAGCACTTTCTGGGAACACAGAGGAATGTCATCTTAACCACTTTGGATGGATAGCAGAATACCAGGAAGAGGCCCAGGAAGACTTCCTGCAGGAAAAGGATGCCTGAGAAGTGCGTTTTTTTCCAGTTTATTTATTTATTTTGAGAGAGAGAGAGAAAGAGAGAGGGGCAGAGACAGAATTCCAAGCAGGCTCTGTGCTGTCAGCACAGAGCTGGACATGGGGCTCAAACTTACTAACTGTGAGACCATGATCTGAGCCCACATCAAGAGTGGGATGCTTAACCGACTGAGCCACCCAGGTACCCCTGCCTGAGAAGTCTTAAGAAGTCCAGATGAAAGTGGCAGTAGGAGAGAAGAAGCAATCTAGACTTTAGGAACAACACAGAGGTGTGAACAACAGTGGGTGTCTGTGGTCTTGCTTTGGAAAACTCCTTTGTGAGTGAATTTCAGTGGACAAAGAAAATCTTAAGGAGAAATTTGGCTGGAAACTTTGGTCAGTGTAAACCTATAAAAGTTCTTTACAAAAATTTTTCACATTCACTAAATTAAGGACAGTCTGCTGACAGGCAATGACCTTCAATATGGCTGAAATTATCCCCAGTAGCCACTGAGCTGTAAAGTGTGAGAATCTCCCTCCATTGTGGGTTTAATGGGATATTGTGAATAGATTTTGCTGAGTAGAAGATGATGGGCATAGTCAGAGGCCTTTGTCTGTGTTTGCTCCTCCACTCTAATGTCCTACCTTTCTGATTTTATGACATATACTTTCCCCTGTCCAGGTAGAAAAAGCTTTGAGTCACCTGTATTGAGTGGCACATCCTCTCTGGGCAGGTATTTCTTAAACATGCTCCTAAGTATGTGGGACTTTATTGTCTTTGCTGTGGTCACTATTTGGTAGATGTCAAGGCCCACTTGGTCCTTCACACCCATCTCTGCTCCCTTTTCACATGAAGCTCTACTGACTAATGAATTCTAAGGTCCCTCTACTTCTTTATCCCTAAGGTTTCATGGCATGAAAATCTATTCTCTATGACATTTATTTTCTCTCTTGTTCTTGCTCCATTATTATTATTATTATTGCATCCAAGTAATACATCAATATAACAGAGGCAAGTAGTGTGATAGGGCTGATAACAGAAAGCAGCTCCAAGTCTCACCTCCCCCGATCCCTAAGTCCTACTCCTGACAGTGTGTGTCATTTGCAACTCTTGGATTTTTCACTGTGCCTTTACTTTTATGTATCCAAATAATTTGCTTATTACTTATTGTTGGATTTTTTTCATGTAAGACATCATGTATTAGCCTTCTACATGGGAGAGGAAAATTTTAGGTCTCTCGCAATAGTTATGTACAATAGTTAGCATGGTTTAATTGTCTGCCCCTACAATATACACATAGTTTCCCTTTCTACATTCCACAGTTATGTCACAATTTTGCTGAAGCCAATACTACGGTTTTGCATGATTATGATTATATAAACATTACTAATAGTTGACCCACAAAATATAATTACATCTCTTTGTTTTGAACATCTTTTTCATGGAGTGATATTACATTAAGTTTTCTATGAATCTGTCAAAAATTTTCCTGAAACTCTTACAGAATCATAAGACTATTCTCAGCAGGGTCAGAAAGATCAAGCTGATTACTGGTTCTCTCTTGACCCCTCTGTCAGGCCCCTACCAAGGGTTGCCCTTCCCCATCTTGCTCTGACTGCACAGGTTACTCTCTAGGCCTGCTACACAGCTCTCCCGGGGATTCCCTCCACTATCATACCCTGGCATCATGCTCTCCTCTGATTTAAATCCCTAATTTTCTGAATACTGTACCTTCCACTTTCTTGCTTTATTTTCTCCATCCTCCACCCTTCATTGGTGGAGCAGTAGCTTCTTGAGAAGGGTACATGGCAGATAAAGGGCACGAGGGAGATAAATTTATGAAAATGTCTTTATTCTTCTCTTACACTTGACTTAAAATTTGGCTGGCTCTTGCATTGTATTTGGAAAAGATTTCCACACATAATTTTGAAGGCATTATTCCACTGTATTTTAGCTTCTATTATTGTTCTTGGAAAGTCTAATGCAATACTGATTCCTAATTCTTCATGGTTTTTTTTTTTCTCTTTCTCTGAAAGCTTTTAGGATGATCTCATTAACTTGCCCATTCTGAAATTTTACAGCAATATATTTTTATGTAGATCTTATTTTTCTGTAACTTGGTGAGCTCCTTCAATCTAGGAACTCACTTTAGTTTGGGGGAAATTTCTTGAATTATTTCTTTACTTACTTCCTCCTTTTGATTTTTTATGTTCTCTGGAGTGGAAATTCTATATAGGTCTATCTGAATTCATCCTCTAACTTCTTACCTTTCCTCTCCTAGTTTCTACTCTTTAACTTTGGTTCTGGGAAATTTCCTGAACTTTAATTTCTTGTCCTTTCAGTTGCTTTGGCTTGAACTAGGACTTGAGAATTGGCAGAAATTTGGTGATGGTGAGGCATAGGGGCATACAGTGGCAGAAAGTGTGGTAAGCAAAGATACAGAGGTAGAAATGTGAGGGTATGCTTGAAGGAAACTAGCCAGGCTAGACTGGAAAGTATGGGCCAGGGAGTACTTTGGAGGCCCTTGACAACTGATGTAAGGAGTTTGCACTTTGTGTTCTTGGCGGGAAGAAGCCATTGAAGTATACTGATGTATACCACAAAGACAAATAAGCTGTTCAAATAAGATCTGAATTGTGTGAATATTTGCCTCAGTTATTGAAAATGACACTAGAGACTGATATTACTTGTGTGTTCACTACAAGTTACTTTGCAGTAGTGAAATTGGATTGAGTAAACTCATCTTCTACCCACTCTGGAGCTCTTTGCATATATTCCACCCCTTGACTGGTTGGACTTAGTTGTATATGGTCTATGAGCAGATGAGAGCTTGTCTGTGGGCCACCTGACTTGATTTACATGGGGATCAGACCAAATTAAAGGAATGCATAGTGTTTTCAGGGGTGAAGGAAGGATACCCAAAGGAGATCTGGCAGATTATATTAATCAGGGAATGGGGAGCTCTGAGAGAGGAGCAGATGGCTCAATGAATGAAGATGTGGTAGAAAACACAAAAAGAAGTCTCAGGAAGCTCAAGTTTTATAGGTTGCCACAGCTCACTGCCCACGTTGTTCATCCTTGGCCCATTAGGATCTCAACTTTAGGTCATAAAAGAACCAAAACATCATGGAAAACTAAAATTGTACTCAGCCAATCAATTTTTCGGTCTATATGTTGCCAACTAATTTCAAGGGAAACTACTGTTTAATCTTAGTTGTTGGTTGCTGTGGCAACAAATCAGCACAGTCCTAGTGCCTTACACATCTGACACATCACTCAGTGCAACAGCAACATCTGGCACCACGCTATTCTTGTGGACAACCCAGCAGTCACTACAGGCTATGTAGGTTCAGTAATTAACTTGTCAACACTCCCCACCAGTGGCCAGAAATTTCCATTGGTCCTGGAGGGCTTAGCTCAGAGTGTGAGCTGTTGTGTGGGAAGGTTTTCCTGCTTTGACTCTTGGAACCAAGCCTGGCCTTTCTGGTGGGTGAGTTTGCTGAGACCAAGTCTTGTCCTTTGCTTGTGTTGTATATTTTCAATTCTGCAGAATTCTGTTTAGAAGGACTTCATTATTGGTTCTTTAGGGGCTAGCACTACGGTCCTATTACAGATAACCCAAACTGAAAGTAAATGCAAGCTGAAAATACCTTTCAATGTGTGAATACTTAAATTTTGTATATAATTAGCATGTTACTCACTGCATGTTAAATGCACTGGGTTCTCTCTACCTAGATTTCTTTCCCTAAGGTCTTCCACTCACTTGAGAATTAGATACCAAACTTTTTTCCTTTCTACAAAGATGCTTGACCCGTATCATCCCTTATCATTGTCTTAAGACAATGCATGTAAGACATATTTAATGCTTATCATTTGACATATAGCAGGCTCTAAATAAGTGGTATTTATTTAATTACAATCTCCTGCACAACACGACAATTGTAACATCAACATAGTCTCTCTTAGTTTAGAAATCACCTTCTATTCAGGTTTCTTATGAACAGTCATATCCAAACAGTAGCACTAACTGGAATTATCAGGGAAGGAAGAGGTGTTGGTTTCTCTGGTGTGGCTTTCAGTCAGGGTATCAGCTTTAAGTGGTGATCCAGGAAGGGAGTGTGTGCCTTCCATATGTGATGGGGATTGGTGGGTCCTCTTATTTTCTAGGTCAGCTCCAAGTCATCAGTAGAAAAATCCAAAGCCAGAAGAAAATTTGGGGGTGTTAGTTAATTGTTCCTAGATTTTCATGTTAAAAAATCTAATTAGAAAAATAATCATTCATCTTTTTGCCTATAGCTTAGTGTCTTCAGTATTGTTCTTGACACAATGAGAGATAGAAAAGAGAGAAAACATAGTTCTTTGATCATAAATCTATCATTTTGTTGGCTAAAGAAGACCTTCATACACAAAACCATTAAATAACCTCAAGAAAATATTTTTAAAACTTCCCAGGTACTACCCAAAGTGATCTACAAATTAAATGCAATTCTTATCAAAATACCAATTTTTATTTTCCAGAAATAGGAAAAAAAATGCCTCCCAGAATTTATATAGAATCTCAAGGGAGCACAAATGGACAAAAAAAGAAAATCTTGAAAAAAAAACAAAACAAAAAACAAAGTTGAATGTCTCACCCTTCCTGATTTCAAAACCACAGTAATTAAAACAATATGGCCTGGGCATAAAAACAGACTGATAAGCCAGTGTAATAGAATAGAGAGCCCAGATATAAACCCTTGCATGTATAGTCAATTGATTCTAAACAGTAGTACCAAGACCATCCAAAGAGGAAAGCATGGTCTTTTCAACAAATGATGTTGGGGAAACTGGCTATCCATTGCAAAAGAATGAAATCAGAGCTTTACCTAATGCCATATACACAAAATTAATTGAAAATGCATTTAAAAAATCTAAATGTAAAAGCTGAAACTATGAAACTCTTAGAAGAAAATATAAGAAAAAAGCTTCATGACATTAGATTTGGCAATGATTATTTTGATGGCACCAAAGGCACAGGCAACAAAAGAAAAAATAGATAAATTGCACACCATCAAAATTTAAAACTTTTGTGCATCAGAGGACACTGTCAACAGAGTGTAAAAGCAAGCCATAGAATGAAAGAAAATATTTGCAAACCATATATCTGAAAGTAGATTAGTATCCAGAATAAAGAATTCTTACAACACAACACAACAACAACAACAATAACCAAAAAAATGGTTAAAGGTTTTGAGTAGCTATTTCTTCAAAGAAGATATAGGTGATAAGCACATGAAAAGACCTCATCATAACTAGCCACAGGAAAATGCAAATTAAAACCACAATGATCCATTGTGGTTCATTCACTTCGTACCCATTAGATTAGTTATTATAAAAACAAAACAAAAACAGAAAAGAACAAGTCTAGTAAGGATGTAGAGAAATTGGCACACTTGTGTTTTACTGATAAGAATGTAAAATGGTCCAGCCTTGTGGAAGACACTATGATAGATCCTCAAATAATTAAACATTGAATTACTGTATGATCCAGCAACTTCACTCTTGGGTATATACCCCCAAGAATTGAAAACAAGAACTCAAACAGATATTTGTACACCAATGTTTATAGTAGCATTATTTGCAGTAGCCAAAGGTGGAAGCAATCCAAATGTCTGTCAGCAGATGAATACATAAACAAAATATAATGGATATTATTTGGCCTTTAAAAGGCCAAATGTGATGAAATGTGATACCACGTGAACAAACTTTAAAGGTATTATGGTGAGTGAAATAAGACAGACACAAAAGGACAAATATTGCATGAGTCTACCTATATGAGATATTCAGAGTAGTCAAATTTATAGTCAGAAACGGTAGTTGTCAGGGCTGGGGGGTGGGGGAAATGGGGAATTATTTTTTAATGAGTGTGGAGTTTCAGTTTTAGGAAGATGAAAGAGTTCTGGAACGTGAATATATTCATGATGTTAAACTTAAGTTGTACACTTAAAATGGTTAAAATGATAAATTTTATGTTGTTTACTTTACCACATTTAAAAAAACATCCCTGGAAATCCAAATGAAAATAAGATGACAAGCCTGGGAGAAAATTGAGGATGGCTTCTTGGAGGAGGAGGTCTTCCACAGAAGTAATGACTGCAGTTTGGCAAAAAGAAGACTGAAGGGCATTTGTCAAATGTTCAAAGTTGGGTCTGGTTAAGATGTGTGTATGGCTGCAAAGAGGCCTGGTCTGTAAGAGCAGCAGGCAGGGTTGGGGCTCTGTGAGAGATGAGACTGGATGAACAGCTGGTGGGGATGACTCTGCAGGAGGAGGAGGGCTGCTTGGTGGGGGCTAGGAGAGACCAGACAGGCTCTTGGGAAGGAACTAATTGTCAGGAAGAGAAACCATGGCTGCTGTGTTATCAGAATGGCCTGGAAGAGAAACAGCAGAAAAAAGGAGGCTGGGGAAGTGGCTAGGATCCTGTTGAAGCAGTCCATGCCTGAGGTCTCAGGGTTTGGGCTGGGGGTTGGTAGTAGTGGGAACAAAGGGCCAAGGCAAATCTTTGCAATTAGGCATGATTCTCACCTTCTTTTCTTGTTTGCCAGTGGTTGTTTGGGTCCTCTGCAATGGGGAGCGGAAGGCGGAAGCCTCCTCTGTTTGCAACTTTGCTGTGTGAGCCTTCTAAATGTAAGTCAGATGTGTATGGGGGATAGACAGAGGGTGTTTATCTGGGGAGGATTTTCTCCAAAAGATTATCTCGTATAGTAGATGACAGACTTGGGTTAGATGGTGGCTCTTTTCTACTCTTAAATACTCTGACTCACTTATTTGAATAATAATTTCTCAGTTCATTCCATGTACCAGGCACCGTGTAAGGCAAATAAAACAGTGAATGGCAGGCATCTGTTCTCACGGGGCCACCTCCCCTGTTTGTGTCTTCCCTATTTCAGTGAACTCATGTGCCTAGTTTAATACCTGGCATAGAGTAGATCTTTAAAATGGCACTTCTTGTTTTTACTGCTCCTCATAGCTCCCATCAGAGACATCCTTCATCACTTTGTCACTGCTCATGTGTGCTGTTTGCACACACACTCTCCCCCCTCTCCCTGCCTTTTTCTGGTTGTTGTAAAGCTAATCCCAGATCACCCACAGTCACTGCCACAGTACAGGCATGAGCTCACCGGGCATGAAGTGGGACTGACATTGCTTAGCAACTGGGAAAATAGCTCTAGCAGGTCCCACAGGGGCTCAAGAACTTCATCGCTGGGGCATGTGGGAACGGAAGAGCTTCAGTTCAAATAAAGATACAAACTGAATTAGTCCCCAAACGTCATGTTTCATGTTGCCTGACACTCATGGGAATGATCTTATTTGATCTTATTTGCTTCTCTCTCAAGCTCCAACATGTGCTTAAAAGGGTCAGATAAGAAACACGAAGCAATCAGGGTTGGAACATCTATAAGTCCTCCCTTAGATGCACACAAAGATTCAAACACACACACCGATGTACACATTCAGATGCACATGCACACACAGTTTGAGCTAACTTCCTGTTTTGTCCATCTGTGCTGAGTCACTTGTTTGTAGTCAGAGGCCAGGAGCCATCCTGTGTGTCTGGGACAGTGAATGAAGACAAAAGTTGTTCAGTCAGCAATGTTATGCAACTGTTTGTGACGGATACCCACTGTCCTTCCTAGGTCCTCTGCATGGCACAAACTATGTGGTCCTCAGCTACACAAAGTGGGGAGGTGGGGTGGGTTTTCAGAATCTAATTTCAGGGTCTAATCAACTGGTAGCCCTGGTTTGCTTATGGAGATGCTTCAGGTGTTCAGTTTCCATAGAGGGATGATTTTAAGATAATGGAGAGAGAATTTTCAGCAGAGCAGCTCAACTGAAGAATTTTCTGCTGGCTTGCTAGATGAGAAGCAGGAGTGGGGCTGAGTGAGTTTTGCGGTAACCTTGTGAACATTGCTTTGTCCCCCTGACTCCTAACTATGGAAAGTGGTATGACTAAGAAACTAGAATAGAAGGCCTGGAGAAATTAAGCCTCCAACCTATAAGTGACAGTACATAACACCAGGAGGAGAGGGAGGTTTGCTGGGCTCATGTATTGCAGAATACTGAAGTGGGCCCTGGGTCAGGTTGCCTGAGGCAGAGTCCTCGGTCTGCCACTCACTGGCTGTGTGACCCAAAGCAAGTCATCTGATGTGAAAAGAGACTAATGATACTCCATAAGGTGGGTGGAAGAAATATTGAGGCTGCACTCATATGGTTAAAAGCCCAGATCCCACAGCCAGTGGTAACTTCTCCCACTCTAACCACCTAACATTTATGTGAGTTTTTCACACCCTTGAATCCCACGGCCCTGGACTCTGCCTTGGGTGCCTTTATTGGTCAAGTGTCATCAGCTGTCCTGATTCTTTGTCTCTAGCCTTGACTGTTTTACTCTTACTTGATCACTTCTTGTCTTTGGCAGGCCCTTCCATTCACCCTTTTGGCTCCCACCTCGTCACACCTTGACTTCCTTCACACCTCCCTGCTCTCCTAGCATCCAGTAATGTCTATTGTTCTGACCCTGCAATCAACTCCTAGCTTGTTAGAAAATTACCATTCCCCAAGCCTACATATAACATTTATAAGATGATTTAATATTGCAAGGTTTTAAAAACTATTGACCCAGTTCATATAAACTTAGACTTAGTGCTTTTTACTTCTTCAATCATTTTCTTGGTCTCAGGGCTGGACTAGAGCCAGGGTGTTTTGGTTCCAATCTTCTAACATCTTCCTCCTATGGGACAGAGGTGAGAATTAGGGTGACCCTGAATGGGTTGTGAGCCAGAGCCAATCCAGGGTAAGTCTAAAATGAAAAAGGGTCTGTAGAAATGGTCATCTCCACACCCTTCCCTCTGATTCACTATGGATTTCATTCTAACTTGGCTTTGATCCTCATCACTCTATTGAAATGGATTTTGCTAAAGTCAGTAATATATGCTCTACCCAGTGGGCATTATTCATTTTTTGGGGGGGGCACTAGTCAAGGTCTCTGTGGCTGATACTATCACAAACATTGGAAACAGAACACATACTTAGTAACAAACAGCGAACTTGGATACCATTTCTCATACATAGATCCTTTTGCCCTCAGGAAATCAAGAATTTCTAGAAATTATTAAAAATTATAAAGAGGTTAATATTTATAAGCTTTTTCCCTCAAACTTTGCTAAATGTAACCAAATTAAAATACTGCCTTTGTCTTTGATCATGAAGCAGCAATGCATAATAGTGGATTTATTTTAATAGTTACTCAAGAGTGATATTTAAGCAAGCCCTCATTCAGTAAGTTATATATTCAAATATGTCAAGAGAATAACATTCTAAATTTTATAATACATTTCAGTTAATGTTAACCATATTAAAAAATAAGAACCAATGCTGTTATATATGTCTTTGAGCTGGAAAGTTTCTCTAGTAATGAAGTCATGGTAAAAAACTAATATGCAAAAATATAAATTCTTATATAATACTTTCACTAAGTCTCTTTCAGTTACAGATTTACCCTTCAGTTAACAGAAATACTTAAAAATATTTTAAGTATAAACTCTAAGCTTGCAATATTTTTGTTTTGAATCTTGAAAATTTCTAAATATGTTATCTTATGTTTCTTTTTAAAGAAATAATGTTCATAAAATTATCATTATTATCATCATCCTCCAATTCAATATTGACCCCTTTAGCTATTTGTCTCTGGGACATGAGTTAGCTGGATGGTTTACTAAACCATCTTTGCAGGAAAAAGGTCTTCTGCATCTGATTTATCCCCCGTAATCATCGCTGAATAAATCTTAGTAGCAACATTTTGGGAGTACTGCTGTCATGGATTTAAAAGCATCTATAATAGATTTCTAGATGGTGTTGACATATTGGCCTTTGAACTTCTGCTTTGAGTAGAAATCTCTAGACCAGTGCCTGGCTTACTGGGTTATTAGAAAGGATCGGGCAACAGCCAAATGAATTGGAAGAGATGCACAGGACAAGGGTGGGGAGCAGCTTCCATGCCTTCTCCTGTCATGCCATCCTCCCAGCACTCCATGTATTCACCAACCTGAAAGTTTCACTCATTTTTCTTTTCTTTTTTTTTTTTGGTCCATTATGGCGTGTTCACACCACTGACCATTTGCTCCTTCTTGGAACGCTGTGTTGTCTTCTGTGACACCACGCACTCCTGGTTAGCTCCCTGATTCTCTGGCCATTTATTCTCTCCATCTCTCCTGATGGATCTTTTCCTTCTGCCTGTTTTTAGTTGTAGAACTTCTCAGGTTTCTTTTCTTCTCATGTCTTTTCTTGTCATGTTACTTCACTGAGGGAGATCTCGCACATTTTCATGGCTTCAAATACCATCTAGAGGGTGA
The DNA here is from genome assembly GCF_018350175.1 of Felis catus. Classification (NCBI taxonomy): domain Eukaryota; kingdom Metazoa; phylum Chordata; class Mammalia; order Carnivora; family Felidae; genus Felis; species Felis catus. The sequence continues at coordinate 27,378,151 of NC_058377.1, forward strand.
CAGCTCCCAAACCAAAGTCTCTAGATAAGGCTGCTCTTCTGAGCTCTTCACTCCCGTGTGCAGGATGTCTACCACCCCAAATGCATCTACTTGTCTCTCTTCTCTGCCCTTCCTTTGTCCAAACTCACTGCCCCTCACTTGAATGACTGTGACAACTTGGGAGGCCTTTCCATCTCCATTCTCATCAGTGTCTTCTACACGTAGCAGCTAAAGTGATTATTTTTATGAGCAAATCAGACTCCATCCTTTGCCTGTGTAAAACTCTCCGGTGGCTCATTCTTACTCCTGGGATCAAGTCCCATAGTCTAACATGGCCTCTTAGGTCATAAGTGATCTGATTTTTAGTCATGTCTTCAGCACCCTGGCTTCTTTCACGTTCTTGAATTTACCAAATTTCTATTCATCTCAGAGCCTTCTTACATCCCACTCCCTTGCCAGGTGTGTTGCTTTTATCCAGTGATGTGGACTTTTCCTTTGTGGCACTTAACACAATTGCCACTACATGTTCATGAAATTATTCATTTATTGTCCATCTCTCCCACTGAAATGTGCCTTAAAGTCAGGTACCATATCTCTTTTGTTAAATTTTTTAACCATAATGCTGAACATAGTTTTATTTGACTGACTAAATACTTCTTGAAGAACTGAATAAACTAATCAGAGGGTGAAGGGATGGGGAGATCCTGGCATCAGGCTTTTGCCTGAACCTTGAAAGTGGTTGCTTAGGTTGGTGCCTGTGGATAGAAGTAAAGCCCAACTTTCCTGAAGATGTGGATTTTAGACTCCCACAGAGGGGTTATCTGTGTCAATGTCTTTGAGTGTCTGCAAGGACAGCACTGTGTGTGAATAAGCTTGATGACAACAACTCTGTGACAACAAGCTTGAATGAATTGGTAGCATGATGCTGTAAAAAGAGCAAAGTTCAGGCTCTAGCAACTGATACACTTGGGTTTGAATCCTAACTCAAAACCCTATCATCTTGTAAAATCAGGCAAGTTATTTAATTTCTCTGAGCCTCTAGATTGGGTACCTATCTCATTGGGTTGTTGTGAGAATTAAATCATGTAGTCAATGTTCAGTGCTTAGCAAAGGGTTTGGCACATAGCAAGAGTGATTAAATGTTTCTTTTGTTGTTGTTGTTAATGGTCTCAATTTTCTAATAACAAACTATTTGGCCTCAACTAGGTTGCTTCCTCCGTCACCTTTTTGTTTTTGTTTTTGTTTTTGTTTTTTTTTTTGGACAAAATGACCTCTGTAGTTTCTCCAGCATTAAGATTCAATGATTCAGGGAACTTTTAGGTCTCATCCACCCTGGAACTCTTTGAACCACTCCCATGGGGGGTGTAAGAAACATTTCTCTTTGTAGCCATACTCAGATGGACTTGTCCTGGAAGATAAACAGGATGACACACGCAGGAGGGGAAAGTCCAGTCTAGTCTGGCTTGGTCGTGCCTGGAACCTGGCATTTTTGGGTGAGGTTAGAGACAGATGTTTCATGACAGCCACATCATGTACATCTTTCTGGGAATAATGGCAGGAGAGAAATTATAAAAGCAGGATGATTGGAATTTATTTTCTTGGAAAGATTTTGTTGGCAAGACTCATGCTTTGCCTCATAAGGGCAGGGAGGCTAACTGAGCAGGAAGAGCTGGGTTTGAACTACTCCCTCCGTGCTGACCAAGCCCAAGAACACTGCCTCTAAGAGCCTGGTTCTTGGCTCCAACTCATACCTACTTTCTCCAGAGACCCCAGGCTGTCCTTATGCCCCTTTGGTGATCTGTTTAATATGATACATGTGTAATTTGAACCCATTTGGGTGAAATGTATGAGAGGAAAAGGAGATAATTCACAGAAGAACAATGAATTTAAGTAGGAAGAGATGGGGAAAGAATGGAGGTATCCTGGTGCAATAGATAGGATTCTATCCAGCTGAGTCACTGAAAACCCAAAATAAGTAGATAAAGGTTTATTCATCCCACACATTAAATGATAGAAAGCCAGAGCAGCATTGTTACTGTGGGACCACAATTGTCAGTGACCAGAATCCTTCTATGCCACTCCTCTGCCATCTTCAATAAGCAGTTTCCATCTTGTGGCCCAAGATAATGGCTCCAACTTTTGTCATCACATCTGCATTCTAGACAGCTGGAAAAGAAGACAGAGCAAAGGGGAGGGGAAGGGCACATCCCTTCTCTTTAAGGACACTTCCCAGAAATTGGACACATTGCTTCAAACTTCTGCTGCCCAGTACTTAGTCACATGGCTCCATGTAGCTGCAGAAAGACTGGGAAATGTGTCTTTACTCCGAGTAGCCACATGTTCAACTAACTTTTGTGGGCTCTTCTGTTACTGAGGAAGAAGTTGAGAACAGGTTTCAGAAGCCATACCCTGAAAATAGGAATGGACACTATATAGTGATATTATAGGAATAGCCACAGTCAGCCTTGCGTGTCAGCTCTGGAGCCAGACAGCCAGAACTGCTTGGAATCCTCATTCTACCACATGCTAGCTCTGCATGTTGGGTACATTTCTGAATCTCTCTGAGCATCAGTCTTCTTTAAGTGATACTAATAATAACTACCTCAGACAATTGTCACCAGAATCTCTAAACAAGGTGATGTTTGTAAATTGCATAGAATTATTCTGGCAAACAGTTGGAAGCTTACACTAGATGTTAATGATTACTATGTTTGGTTAGGATGCAGAACCTCCCTAGGATGTCTTTTTCCTTTAGCCCAACTGGAAATGAGATTTCTAGCTGGCTATCATCATTCTTGTGATGATTACCCATACCCTTCAGAAAGGCTATCATTTTCTCTTTAGATAGATTAATCTCTTGCTTGGATTTTGAGTTCCTCTAAAGCTAAGATCTCCTGGACAGAATGAAGCCCTGGCATTTCAAAAGTAATAGCTTACAACAAGAAAATATCAGTGAATTCCCTCTTCAATAGCTTCATTCTATCAAACATGCATTTAATGTAGTCTTAATAAAGCAGTTATTGTCCATTTATTAATAATTGCTTATTAAAAACATATTGCAGCCTGTGGTGTGGTCATAGGACTCCAAAAGCAATCCCAGCCTCCACTTCCACCTTCTTCACCTACTACCAAATGGCCAATGTTTGTGCTATTCCAAAGGGATTTTATTAACTGTTCTTCATTGCAGGAAAGAAACATACTAAGGCTATTCCTTCAATCTCCTTCCCAATGATCACTATACTCCAACCTGTGCCCCTAAGTTACAAGGCACATGGTGAACTCAGATATCTGCTGGATGGCTTTCTTCTGCAGGCTGTGGATCCTGCCCAGGTGCTGTACTTGCTGCCACATTGAGTCAGAGCCAAGTTTTGTGCAATTTCTTTGCACAGAACCAGTAGTATCATGATTGATGATAAAACTGAAGCATAACTAATGATATTTGACACTTATGTGAAGTTTTGCAACTCATGAAGTGTTTTCACATGTCTTTAAAAATAATAAGGATAATACTAGCCATTCATTGAATATACGTACTAAGTATGTTATACATATAATCTCTAAATTTTACCATCTAGCAAGATGGGCATTATTGTATATCTGTTTTATAGATTAGAAAACTGAGGCTCGGAAAGCAGGGATGGCTTATCCAAGGATAAAGGCTCAAAGAGGCAACTTTCAAAAGAGGCAAAGTTGGGTTTCTTATGCATTTTCTTGATTTCATTGTAATTTCTTGCCTCTTAAGAGAGCCAAGTAGCAGAAAGAAGAGGACAGATTTGGACCATACAAATGCCACCAGAAGGAAACATTTAAGAGCCATGGCTGAATGGTCCCTAGAAAATAATTCTACAGGTTCTAAGCAGCCCAGGAGCCACTCATTTTCTTGCCTTCTCTTAAGCTCCTTCTGACTGGGGAAGAACAGTAGCTGTTTTTGAGGGTTACTGGCTAGGAAGGGCTGGAGACAGAGAGATGTTATCTTCTGACACAAAAGTTCAAGCTCAGCACCATTGGTAGGCTGTGGCGGTCACATCAGGGGCAGCCATTGTGATGTTGATTATTATTAATAACAATAATGCCACATTTTCCTTTCCATATTTAATGTTACAGTTTTCCCAGGCTTCTTTGATTCTATAATTGTATCTCTTCTAGTGAGAATCTTATTTTAAACATCAATAGAGATGCTTTTCTCTATAATTTTTATAAAATAGTTTCAAATTACACTATCAATATTACTAGCAACATAAAAACTACTAAGAGTTAATATTTCTAAAATATTAACTTAGTTAATATCTCATTTTAATATGCTGTACAGTTGGATTATTTTTATGTTCAATTTTATGGCTTGTTTTCTTTTCCTATTTGCTTTAATTATATGGTTTTTTATGTAAAGCATTTACTTAATTGAAATACAAAATGTTGAAAAACATATGCTCAGAAGATTTCACTCTTATCCATAGCTTCTTCAATCTACTTTCTTTAGGTAACCATTTTCATTAGTGTCTGGAATCTTCTTCCAATTCACTTTTGCAAATACAAGTATGTGTATGTGTTTTTACATAGATACCCACTATGTTAAAATGAAAACATTCTTAAATTTTTGTTTCCTTATTAAGATAAGACAAAACATTTAATTGTTAAATCAGACTTAACATACCTTACCCAGTTGCTATTAACATATGATTCACAGGACATAGCAGAAAACAAGATACTGGTGAAGGATTCTTTGTTGGAAGAAGCACAGGATCATCTGCAGATCCTCTATGTCTTTTCCCTCTTGGAATAGGAGGTATTCTCCATGTTTAACATGCAAGCCTTATGCAATGAACATGGGCTGTCACTGTTTTGGCTGAGAACTGTGCAGGATTTTCACATGAAGCGTAGCTGGTTTCCTCCATTGAGGGTAAAGGAGGTGTTTCTGCAATTCAGGAATATCCAGATGGAAGAGATGCATGAGACAAGATATGTGGGAAGGGAGTGGGTGGAGCTTCTGTGCTCTTGGGTGTGCTTGTTCCTAGCACCTCCACGTGTTAACCAACCTAGAAACTCAACCATGCTGTTTGAGCACTGTTTGCTCAATACTATTTCGAGCACTATGCGCTTGTCACTGAGTTAAGAGCTTTCTAAACACGATTTCATCAAATTCTCACAAAAATCTTGCAAAGTAGATACAAATAGATAAATATGTGTTTCACAAATGAGGAAAATGAGACTAGAGATTAATGCACAAGGATGCACAGCTAATAAGAGGTGGACCCAAGATTCATCTCCAGTTAGATTCCTCCAAGCATTTGACTACTACAGATTCTCCTGCTATCCAAAAGTTCACTTTATGCCACTTTTTAATTAATTAATTTATTTTTGAGCAAGAGAGAGAAAGCATGACTGGGGGAGGGACAGAGAGAGAGGGAAAAAGAGAGAATCCCAGCCCCACATGGGGCTTGAACCCACGAACAGTGAGATCATGACCTGAGCTGAAGTTGGATGCTTAACCGACTGAGCCACCAGGTGCTCCTATACCACTTTTCATGCATTTACAAAAGACCTACATTGGTACCTATTTTTGATAACTGAAAGAAATCTGAAGAGCATTTTCACTTTTACAAAATAGTAATTGCTTCTTCGCTTCACGTCATTTTGGCTTATGAGAGGTTTCATAACCACTTTCAGCTAGCACAGAAAACCTGTATATTGAATGCAAACAAAGCACTTACCGCAATGAAATACTCAGTAAAAAGCTTAGGGCCTGGAACACAGCCAGTCACAGCAACTGGTAATTATTGTCTAATCAGAATTTGGAGCTGACTGGGGGCAGGGCTTAATCATTGTGTATCTTTCTATGTCTCCAAGTGTGCACATAGTGCAGGACTGCACTGTAAATGTTCACCAGGTCCTGACTGACAATGACTTCAGAAGTAAGAATACAGGTGGAGAAGGAGTAATGTAACTCGAGCTCTGCACTGCTCAAGGCATCCAAACATGTTTGGTGATGGTCAACAGCTCAGCTTTCCCAGAGGAGCCCATCCGGCTGGGCTTAGAGTCTCAGGCTCTCCTGCGGGTGAAAGAGCCTGGGAAAAGCTGTGATGAGGAACAAGAAGGTCATCGCCAGCTGTAAAAGTTCTAGGATCTGGTTTCCAGAGAAAAGGGAGAGGATATGGGTCCAGGGAGTTTTCAGACCTCAAAGTAAGCAAGGGGACTTTCCTAATTCTAGTAACCAACCACTAGTTGTGATGAGTCAAGGAAGCGGTAAGGAAGCAGGGGAGAGGCAAGTGTTCAACACCCATTTTGGAGGGAAATGTCCAAAAATGATTCTGGCTTAATCTTACTCCATTTTTGTAGAAAACAGCTATGGAGACTCAAAGGAACAAACACGTTATGTTTGTTCGGACCCAGCATCCTCCAACATTGGTGACAGTCACCCTTCCCCATCCTTTCCTGTAATGCTTCCCTCTTCCCACGGGGTGGGCCTCCATCCAGCTCCCAGCCCTGTCCAGTCTGCCCCTATCCTATTTGGCCCACTTTCCAGCCCAGGGGGTCGCCTCGGGAGACATCTCTCACTGTTTGCCAGATTCTTACTAGGTCAAACTCCATTTTTGTCTTTGAATATGTGGACGATGAGTCAAGCCAAAAAACTTGGATAAGTTTGGACCACTTACCTGGATAAGGGAGGAGTGAGAGCAGCATCCCAGACAAGCTCAGGGACACAGGCAGTCCATCGAGAAAGGATTGATTTGCCTTGGTTAATGGGCCTCCTCCTGTCTTGAAATGCTAACAGCTAGAGGGAGTTAAAAGGATTTCTGTAAGGTTTATTTTGGGGTGGGTTTGAAAGCTCCCCTCTCTTGCTCTGTTTTTCTTTTTAGACAGCTTTGCACAAGGGGCAGACTCCTGCCAAAAGGCCTCGTAATGCCCCTCTTTGGGGACTGCATTTATCCGCTCAGCTGTCCCTTGTAAATTTATTCCTGTGTGAGATTTTTCCCAAACCATTCATTCCTCCGCTTAGCTCAGGCAGCTGGAATGCAGGAAAAAAAAATACATTTTTCTTTTTCTTTTCGTTCTTTTTTTTCCCCCAAGAATGTGCCTTTTGTGTGTCGGGAGGGGCTGGGCTGAAAAGAAAACAAACGTGTAAGTCCACGCACCTACACACACGGGGCTAGAACAACCCCATGGAGGCCCCGGGGAGCTATCCTGGGTTGGAGAGGTGTGGCATAGGGTCTTGGGATGAGAGTGTCTGCAATGTAGGCCTCGGGTCCTCAGCCTGGGTCACGGCCAGAGAAACACCTCACTGGTTGTTTCCATGGCAACATCACAGTTTAACTGGAATGGAAAGCCTTGGTGGTTTAGAGCCAGGAGCTGCTTTCCAGCTGCACACGTGCACAAAGCAGGTCCGTGGGGAGGAGGAGGTGGGTGTTGGGAAATTTTACTTTATTTTTCCTTCAGTGATTATGGTCTCCAAGGCAGGTGAGGGCTATAGAAGGAGTTGGAAGTGACATATATGCTTAAAGAATTTGGGTTGTCTTAGGGATAGTGAGAATTTTCCTGCAAGGCATGATCACTGGGGAGGCCTTAGCTCTTGGGCCAGTGGGGAAAGGTATGTTGGCAAGAGCAGGCACGTGAGCTGACTGGCCTTTCCATCCTCTGCACTCTCATGATGTTTATCCTGTGAGTGTATCCAGTGCACAGGGATAGTTGAAAATTTAGCAGCAATGGCAGAAGAGTCAGGACAGGAGTTTGCCCCATTTTCTGGAAAGGACTCATGTGCCATGGAGCAAAGAGGTTCTGCAGTAATCTCTAAGTACAAGGGATTAGAGGTCCATGCATGGGCGTCTTTCTGCATGACATTCCAGCCACCCTTAGAGCAGGCAGATGAGTAGTAGCACCCCAGTTCTGGTTTCACATCTATGCCCATAGCATTTTGGGAGGGTTTTTGCCAACAATGGCCCTGTGGGAGCCCAGAGGCCCTTACTCAGTCAGGAATCTTGGTTTGCTTTTTTTGGGCTGGCAATGTTGAGAATTAATGTGCCAGAACCATCTTTTTCTGCCTATAGAATATATATGCTCTTTTGGTGCAGGTACCACTTACATTGCTAGAGCACCAGGATAATATTTGGGGCACTTGAAAGGTTATGCTCATTAATCTTACATTCTCAAGGGCCTGCCACCAGTCTGGTAGCCTGAGCTAATTTGCATGGTTGTGGTTTTAGGGAAGGATATTCTGTAGTGTGCTTTAAGAACCACCCCACTTCTTTCATCTGCAATTGGGTTGATAGGGCCCAACTGACTGTATACCATGCCCAGGAAGAGGTTAAAAAGGAATGTAAGATGAAGCCTCTATCTTTAGGGAGTTGGCAGTCTGAAATGGAGTATGGTAGGAACTATGGGAGGCCCAGCGCAGAGCTGAGAACAACTCAGATAAGGGCCACTTGGGGCCTGTTGAAGGCTTCTCAAGCTTCACTGTGCATAAGGATCAGCTGATTATCTTGTTAAGTGGCCCATTCAATAAATGCTGCTCTGGGTGTGGCTGAGGTTCACCTCTCTGACAAGCTCCAAGCAGATGCCAAAGCTACTTATCCATTGACTGCCCTTTGAGTAGCAAGGGACTAGAACACTCATCCCATGGAGCCTAGAAGGGATTCTTGCACTATGGAGAATGAAAGAACATTCTCAATATAATTCCTGCCATTGTGCACTGGGAAGGTTATAGCTTCTCTTTTGTAAGTCTGTCTTTCCTGGTCTTATCCTCCCACAAACACTAAGTGATTAAAAACCAGTTGTCAATTTCAGTGTGTCATTCCTTGGGATAAGTGTGTTTAAAGGCAACTATTGTTTGTTTCTGGAATTGCAATATCACTTAATGGCTAAGCGTTTAGCACTTGATGTCAGACCTGGATTTGAATCTTGTCTCCCTATGTACAAAGCTATGAAATCTTGGAGAAGCTACCTGTTCTCTATAAACTTAATTTTCTCAACTGTGAGGACTAAATGTAATAATGCAGGTGAAGCACCCAATTTTTATTAGCTATTACCTTATTGGCTATTAAATAATTGATATATATCAGAAGTTATTAGCTGGAGGCCCACAACCTGAACCTGCCCTTCCCCTAGATCCAGATGGGTTTTCTTTGGCCCTTGCAGTATTTTAAATAACATTGACTTAGTTGCCAACATCTTAAAATTGGGAAATTTCACATAAAAATCAGAATTTGGGGCTTATGTTGAAAAATCATTAGCTCGGACAAACCTGGCACAAGTTTCTTGCATGGTAACAGTCAGCTAGCTATAAGACTGAGTTGGGGGCTGGCGACTTTCCAGGGGGTCTACACCTCCAGTGCACTATTGGCCTAGTTTTCTCTTTCCAGTGAGCCCATGGGTCCCCACACCTGTTGGGTCCTTTCTGACTTTAGAATTCTAGTTATTTTGGCTCACTGATGGGTAGTAAAAGGCTTCTGGAACTCACCACATAAAGAATTACATTGCCAATAATGCTTCTACTGCTTACATGAGAGAAGTCAGCTAGTCTCTTCTTTTGGTTTGACAGAGCTATTGCCATTATTGCTCTTAGCAATACCTCTGGGGCCAGAACCTGCTGGCTCTGGAGTCTCCCTTGCCTGCCACTGACCACTAGTCATCTCAGGGTCATGTCTTGCTTGCTCTTTCTCTGAAGTCTGAAATGCTTGTGACCTTGGGCTTGCAGTTGGTTAGGCACTGATATCTGGGCATGGGAGTAATGAGAATCTGCACTTTTTGGTTAGATGCTTGTTTTTTGTTTTTTGTTTTGTTTGAGTCTAGAGCTGGTTGGGCCTAGCACTGAAGAACATTGCTCTTTGAGTCAATACAATAGCAATACTAGAATATGCTACAACCCAGAAGTACCCTTGGTACTTTCTGTGTGGCAAGTGCCATGACAAGAAGGAGTCTTATTGCTTCCTCTCTCATTCTCAAGCTTTTTATTTTTTTATGGGCTGGAGGTAGAACCTCAACAGCAGAGAGGAGGTGAAGGCATAGAATGAAGGTAAGAGCCCTGAGCCTTCGATTCTTTTCTTACAGGCTCTTCTGTGGACTCAGAGTTTCACAGAAGTTCTGTGAGAACTGTCTTCTTCTATGTGCCTCAGACAGACCCCTGGAGGTAGGGTGCTGGGGATGGGTGTGGGGAGAGTTCTCAGGGGCTGAGGCCTGAGAGGGACCACTTGGTTGTTTCTGTGGTTGTTTCTCTGACGCATAGTGAATAACCCTGTATGAATTCTGGCCTCTTAATTTCCCCCATTGACTTCCTCTGAGTAGGGGTTTTCAATATCACTGCAGGTTGTTGATTATGTACACAGTGAGAAAGAGTGGGGTGGCTATCATTGGGAAATGTGACTCCAGTGACTCTATATTTGTCAGATTCTCTAACTTTGAGGACAAATGCATGAATTTTAATTTTGTAGGTTTGTATGTGATGGTGGATGAGAGTCTTTGTAAAAGAGCTTGATGTTCCCTGCCATCACCTCTAGAAAGGAGTAGAGAAACAGCATTTTCAGAAGACCTGATGAAAATACCATTCATACAGAATCAAGCTTGCTATTCAAGTTCCTTCAATCAACTTAACAGGGGAGCAAGAGATGGCCTCCCCCCAAAAATCACATTTTCAAGACTTGATAGCCTTAAGATAATCTGCTCATATGTTCACTGCTCTACAAAGAACTTGCTCCTACCAGAGGTTGGATTTACTTACCCTGTATGTCTGGACATGAATGGCCTTGTCCTAAGTGTTTAGCTATTTGGCATTGTGAAGACAGGCCCTTCAGATGACTGACAGGGTTGTTGAGCCTGCTGGCCTGGAGCTGACCTGTGAAGAGGCTGCTGGGACCCTCTCATCTCACACAGCCACAGGAAGCAGGGGAGGGGAGGTCCCCAGCCTGTCTAAGCCCATGTCTCCGCAGAGCACAGGTTCCTTCACACCAGGTCGCACTGGATGCGGGTAGTTTTCCACCACAAATCTGCACCAGGATCAACTGGAAGCTCTGCAAGTACAGATCCACTGAGTCAGAGTGCTGGAAGTCAGCCGGAGACTACACTTTTAACAAGCACCCCCAGGTGATGCTGAGTTTAAGAACACCAGTCTCACACATGGACTTTAAAAACTCCTGTGGAGAATGTTTCTCATTCCTCAATTTAAAACATTCTTTAATAGTATCACTGCTTAGAGTGGAGAAGTTCCAGGAACCTAAATGCCAAGCCCTGGAGGGGACAGGATATGGGTTTCATAATCATCTCATGCTGTTGCGTACTACCTCGGGGTCAGGTGAGTGAAGGCCTCATTACCTGGGACACCTGCTGTGAGGGAGCTTCTATAACCAACTCTGGATGTCCTCCTTCCAGTTAAGTTTGAATTGTTTTCTTTAAAGGTTTGACCTGAACACCCCTTGGTTCCAGGTGGAACACATTTTCACTTAAAACCGTCAAATGTTGGCTCTGAAGGGAATTTAAAGATCTATTCCAGAGCCCCCATTTTTATAAATGAGGAATTATAGGTTAGAAACAGACAAAAAAATGCTACGATGATAAACTTCTGAATCTACACTCAAGGAGCTTCATGGAGAGAAGGACTTAGGAGGAGAGCAATCAGTTTGGAACAAAATCATTCTCAGATTCAGCTGTTGACTGAGCAGAGATGACCTTCGGCTTCCCAAGAATCCTTTTCTAGAAGGGATGCATGCCAGGCAAGCACTTGAAGTTCCCATCCAACCCAGGCTTCCCTTTCACCTCAGAGAGAACAGCTTGCCTGGCCCCACCCTGCCTAAGCAGGCTCTTCCACCCAGAAATGCACCAACTATCAATGCTAAGTACCAGTTATCTGCCAAACTCTGCTCTGAGCCTTATATATCATTTGCAGGATATATACCAGTTATGTGCCAAACTCTGCTCTAAGCTATATCTCATTAGCAGGAGCAATGGGAGCCCCTTTCATGGAGATTATCATCTAATTCTAAATTTATTAAATTCTGTTTCTGTGCTTTTAACTGTCCAGTGTTTGCCTTGAGTAAAAATTGCAATGCTTGGATTTGTGATAAAAAAAAAAAATAAGTCACATCTTTATTTTCTCATTCCACAAATATTCATAGGAAACCACACTATGTCAGGCGTTCCATGTACCCCGTGGGCCAAGTGTTGTTACTTTAGGTGCTGGATATTCAACAGTAAACAAGGCAGACACAGCCCCTCTTTCAAGAAACTTGCAATTGAGTGTAGAAAGTCAGGAAATCAACAAATAAAGAGCAAGGTAATTACTGTGATGAGTGCTTTGGAGATATGATAGAGTGACCTGGGGCAGGGGTGCATTACCAAGACTGGGGGTGAAGAAAGCTTTCTCTAAGGGTTATATTTGAACTGAGGTTTGAATGATAAAAGGAGTCTGTAAGAGAAGAATTAGGGTAGGGAATAGGATGTGCAAAGGCCCTGAGCCAGAAGCAAATTTCATGCTTTTTCCGGATCAGAGAGGTTAGTATGGGGAATAGGCAGGCACTGGACCATGAGGGCCTTGCAGGTGGTGGATGGGGTTTTAAACTATGGATAGACTTGATATGACTCATGTTGTTAAAAGACTTTCTGCCTGTATTAAGAGGAATAGATGTGAGATGAGGAGGAGAGCAGGAATGCCTTTGAGGAGGCTACTGCAGCTGCACAGGCCAGAGATGGGAAAGGCTTGGGCCCCCGGGCAAGGGTGCAGGTGCAGTTGGTTACAGGCAGGATGCATTTTGAAGAAACAGCTGAAAGGATTTGAGGCTTGAGGGCTTTGTACATGAAAACCCTTTGAGAAGATATGAAATATGTAAGGGAAGATTGGTATTTGCTAGAGTCCCTTCTCCGTAAGCTTCAGAAGGGCAGGTATGCTGTCTGTTATATGCACCACTGTGTACAGTGCAGGCTCACAAATAGATGTGTGGTAAACAGTCGCTGAGTGTGCAGCTGACAGGAACAATGTCCATTGTGGTCCTTTTTCAGTTTAATTTTTAAAAGCGAGATTAAATTAACACAATTATTAGCATGAAACGAAATACACACATCTTACGGGTCCTGTTTGAGGAGTTTCATTGCGGTTTTCTATGGCCATTTTTCCCAATTCTGGCTTTTTGTTCCAGGAGGTTTCTCCTTTATGTCCATGATTCAGGTTGAACCATGGCCTCTCATGTCTTGTTTGATGGGGCTTCCACACAATCGCAGTAAGTGGATCAACTTGTGGTGTGCAGCAACTGGAGCCCCTGCCACTTGTTAAGAGAGTATCATGATCCACAGCTGATGTTGCCGTGTCTTCCAGTTCCTGCCACACAGGCATCCCACAGATGAAAAGACAAAGCCATAAGGAGTTGCTGAGCTAGCTGTTAATCCAGCTTGGATAGAAGGTTTCTAGAAAATAGTTAAATTGGGTCTCAAACTGTCTGGATAGAGCAGAGACAGGGGCTGGGTGAAGGATAAGTGAGGGTAGGTTGAAGGGTAGGTTGGAGCTGGCTGGAGAAAAATCATTCAGAATTTGGCAAAGGGCAAAAAATAATTTCTTTCCTGAGGGAGGGAAGAGAATAACCACAAGGTTATGGTTTTTGACCCTGTGAGACATTAACCAGTTTAGATTTTAATGTAGTGATCTTACGGTACATTTTCTTTCTTAAATTGTCTATAAAATTAAAAACATTCAAATTGTCATTTGGAGCAGTTTTAATGTCTGCTTTCCCTTATTAATTAATTAACTGGGTAAACTCTGTGACATGCATTCATTTTATATTTGCATGACAGTCATGGAGTTACCTCTGAAAATGGCCTCTGTCATCCTTTCTTCTAAAACTGGATAATGTCCTACACTTGCCCAAGTACCCTTTCCCCAAGGGCCCAGAATAACTGAGGGGGCTGGTGTCCCTAGGGCTCCCATCCCGCCCCAGGGTCAGATTCCTGGGCAAATTGGGAGTTGGGACAGTGTGTGCATCTGTTCACTGTATGTAAATGAGGTGTGTGGAAGGAGTTGGTACTTAAATCATGGTGCTGGGGATACAAACATATATCATGAACAATCTCCTTAGTTTTCCATTTGCCAAGTTGTTCCAGGGTTCAAGGGTACCAACTTAGGAGCAGGTGAGTCATTCTGAATGGAAACACTTGTATAGTAACATGCAACCCCTCTCCATGCCTGCCCAACCGGGCTGCAGGGACCCACCAACTCAGCACTTTTCTTTTGCGCCCTTTTAATGTATCAGTGGGAACCTGGAGTGTACATCCTTAGGTGTTTTCTGAAACATTAACCCATTCAGACCTTGCCAAGTTTCCAGGTAGGATGGAAGGAAAACAAAGGTGGCTCTTGAAGACCCAGGAGCTGGCCTTAAATCCCGACACTCCTGGGTGTGAAAAGGTGTGAGGGGACCAGCAGGTTGAGTTGAAGCAGTAAAAGTCTGTGGCTTGTCAGGAGAGGAGCAAGACTACAAGTCTATATTAGCAGTTGAATGACCTTGGGCAGCCTGCGAAAGCATAGCTGCCTTGTAAAATGACATAGAAAAGTGGCGTCTATGAAAGTGGCAGATGGCTGGGGAAGAAGAGTCATCCCACAACTGGCAGAGCCTCAAGCAGGGAGGAGGCAGGAGAAGGCAGGGCTTGGAAGGTGCAGGAGCCTTACTCTTCTTCTGATTGGGGGCAGGGGACAGGCCGGGTGTAAGCCCATCACCAGTGTCTGTGTCCCATTTGATACATTTTTCCTTTGCCTCAATTTGCTCTGTCAGGATAGTAATGATAGCTCAACACTTGTTCCAGTAAAGTACTGAGTGCTTCATATACTGAACTTATGAAGGAGGTATTATCATCACAGAAAAGAACAGTGAGCCTCAGAGAGGTAAAACAATTTGTCCAAGGTCACACAGCCAGCAAGGGGCAGAGATAGAACTCAAACCCTGGTCTGTCTGGCTCCCAAGCACCTCATTACTATGTTAGATTTACCCCTCCAGGTAAGCTTATAAATCCAGTTGTAGAAAATTGTTAATAATAGGATAGAGGAACTGCCAAGCTCTTCCCTCTGGCAAGACTGAATTTTCAGTGAGACCGTGAGCTTAATGAGAGCAAAAGCTCAGGCCTTATACGCTTTATGTGCCCTCAGACCCCAAAAGTGCTAGGCATGCAGGGAGAGGACAAAAAGCAATATTATTGCTGTGAACTTTCATTAGGGTGTATAGAGTTCTGTTATGTGTTTGGAAAGAATCCATCATCTCAAGAGGCTCTATAATGCTCAAAACAGCTTTAGAAATTCTCTTTGGAAATTGCTTTCTGAGCCTCAGGCACATAAATATATTTTTATATATATCTTCAATCATGGCAAGCCTTAGTCCTGTGAGGCTAGCTTTGAATGCTAAAGAAATCCGAAGGCAATTCAGAGCCAAATTTGGTGAAGGAGGTGAATTATCAATTTCAAATTTTCAGTTTTGTTTAAAAACAAGCTGGTGTTCATGTGAAGCACCAAGGCTGATGTGTTGAAGAGATGGCAAACTGACTCTGAAAGACGTTTCTGCAGTGGGGGAATTTTAACAAGGTTTGGAGCAAAAGTCCTGCATTTTTGGGTCCCTGCCTACCTCGCCAGTCCCACTCACTCTGTGTCCCTGTCACCTGTTTTCCTTTCATTTTCTTGGGACACAACACATATTACCCACTGTAGGCTTCCACACGCATTATTTTCTTGCTTCTTTTTGCCCAGCTCATCTGTCTTAGCCCAAGCTTAAGTGCCATTTTTACAGCTGACCCTCTCATCTGCTATTCCCTCCTGATCTTTACGTTCGCAACTGTAGTGATAGATTCCAGGATGCTTCTACTTGTAAAACACCTTGGCTCCAGCCCTATCCCGCAAGCACCATGGCAGCAGACTGTGCTCGCCACTGTGCCCCCAGCATTCAGATAAATGTAGGGTATATTTTTGGCACTCGACAAATATTTTTGAAAGAATAAGTAAACAGGAGTGTCCAAGTCATCAGCCACCAAAGTGCTTCTCTGACTGTCTCTAACTCACTCTGCCACCGCTTCTGCTGACCTGTTTCCTCTTCGGTCTCTCCCGGGCTTCTCAGAAGCTTTTGCCCATGGCTCCCCCTCGGTCCACTTCATTGGTTCCCCTTCCTCTTCTGGCCTCTTAATAGCCACTCCTCACATTCTGCCTTGAGTGTATTTTCTTTTCATGCTAACTTTTATCTTCATCCCCACTTCTCTGTAGAGCTCCAGCCGGTTTCCAATAACCCATTGCTCATTTCTACATGCCTCATCTCTGGGCACCCAGGACCCATCCCAAGGACGAGTGCCATTTTTTCACTCCTGCTCCTCTTCCTGTGCTTTTCCCTGGAATGCTTTAAAATCTGTCCAGTCTCCTAAAAAGAAACTGTAATGTGATCTTTACCTTCTTCTCTTCTCCTTCCATGTTTAATTCTGCTTCTGGAATGTCATTTGCATCTTTAATTTCCTCTCTATTCTGATGAGGAAATTCCATAGTAGGCTCTTATTGTTCATTATTTCTCAGTTGGATAATTAAAACAGCTTCAGGGTGCCTGGGTGGCTCAGTTGGTTGAGCGTCCGACTTCGGCTCAGGTCATGATCTCCCGGCCTATGAGTTCGAGCCCTGCATCGGGCTCTGTGCTGACAGCTCAGAGCCTGGGGCCTGCTTCGGATTCTGTGTCTCCCTCTCTCTCTGCCCCTCCCCCACTCATGCTCTGTCTCTCTCTCTTTCTCTCTGTCAAAAATAAACATTAAAAAAAATTAAAAAATAAATAAATAAAACAGCTTCAGAACTTGCCCCCATTCCGAGGAAGCTGTCAAGCTTTCCCCTAGCCTTACAATTCATCCTCCAAGTGGTTGTCTGACATAATGACCCTCTGTTGTCTAAAGAAAAAAGCCCACACTCCAGCATTATCTACCACTACCTCATTCACTATTCTTCACTTGTTCTCAAAGTGCGGCCCCTGGATCCACGGTATATCAACATCACCTGGAAGCTTGTCAGAAATGCAGATTCTTGGCCTCTACCCAGAGCTGAGTCTGAAACTCCTGAGGGAGGGGGCAGGGCAGCAATCTGTGTTTTTGTTTGGTTTTTGTTTTTGTTTTTTTTCAAGTTGGTTAACATACGGTGTAGTCTGGCTTTAGAAATAGAACCCAGTGATTAATCTCTTATATATGATACCCAGTGTTCGTCTCTAAAAGTGTGCTCCTTAGTGCCTGTCACCCATGTAGCCCACCTCTCCACCCCACCCCTCCACTCCACCCCCTCCAGCATCCCTCAGTGTGTTCTCTGTATTTAAGAGTCTCTTATGGTTTGCCTCCCTCTCTGTTTTTATCTTATTTGTCCTTCCCTTGTTTTAAACAGCCCTCCAGGTGATCTGGTGCACTCTAAAGATTGAGAGCAACCACTCCAGTTGTATCAGATTTAGTATTTATCTCTGAAGATTACAATTGTTTTTGTGCTCCCATGACTTTGCTCATGCTTTTTCATCTGGGTGGAATGATTTGCTTTCTTTACACTCCACCCCCTATAGCCCACACTCCGTGATTTTTCCACTTGCAAAATTCCTGTTCATTATTCCAGGTCCTGTCCAAACCTTACCTCTTCATGAAGTATTTCCTGATTCTCCCAGTCAGAATGAATCACTCTCACCTGAGATTTCACTGGTGCTGCCCCTTGGACTATTGAGATGTGTTTGATTCTGCCTCACTAATTGTCTTCCCCACTTGACTGTAAGCTCCCTGAGGACAGTATCTGAGATGTTTTTATCCCAGTATCTATAGCCTCCCAAATAATAAGTATTTTTTTGAATTGACTTGGATCAATGTACTGTTTCATATACATTGGCAGGAAAGGGTAAGGTTTGTCTTGGATAGAGGATCAGGCCAGAGACATATAGCATCCCACCCCTTTGGGAACTTGGTATATCAGGGCAGGTGTTCTGTGGCTCCTCTCCAGCCACTTGGGTCATCATTGGGTTGCTTAATTTTGAAGACCTACCTGGAATGACTAGAAGCCTCAATTTCTCAAAGGTAGGATATTTGAAGAGAACAGAACACAGAGATCACCAGAAAGGTGAGGATAGGAAAGACTCAGGACTCCAAAACCCACGCATCTAAGCCAACAAAGCAAGCAGATCATCACCCCTGCCCTCAAACCCTCAATAAAGAAAAGAAACAAAGATCTGTAGCTTTCTGATTTGCTGCTAATGGACATGACAAAACATTTTTTAATTATGAAGCCATTAGTTAACACCAATCCTTCTTTACTCTGCTTGTTATAACCAGAATTGTGTCCCCTAAAAATCCATATGTTGAAGCCCTAACCCCAAATATGACTGTATTTGGAGATAGAGCCTTTAATAGGTGATTACAGTTAAATGAGATCATAAGGGTGGGGCCCTAATTCAATAGAATTAGTGTCCTTATTAGAAAAGGAAGAGATACCAGGGATGTAGGTGCACAGAGAGAGAAGCCATGGGAGGACACAGTAAGAAGATGGCCATATACAAGCCCAGGAGAGAGATGTTAGAAGAAACCAAACCTTGGTTTGGACCTTGGACTTCTAGAACTATGAAGGAATAAATTTCTGTTGTTTAGGCCACCTAGTCTGTGGTATTTTGTTATGGCAGCCTGAACTAACACTCTGCTGCTTTCATTTTCTTCTCCACCCTTTTCTTTTCCCTATTCTTATATCCTCAGCTGCTCAGTCTCCAGGTTCAATTATTTTATTTTCTTTATTTCTTTGTAAAAACAACAACAGAAGTGATAAAAGAGCATAAACTAATTTGGAGACTGTGGTTTAGAATTCTACTGAATAGCTCAGAATCAGAAAATTCAGTTTGTGTTTCCATGGTAACAAACCTTCCATCTGAAATTATGTTTCCCAGGCTTGTGTTCCATTAGAGATTTAAAATGTGTGTGTGTGTGTGTGTGTGTGTGTGTGTGTGTATGCCTATAAATATATATGTATGCTCACAGTTACATGTTATTTGGGTGAGTTTTATGGGTCCACCCTTCCTGATACGATTCTGGGCTTTCACTCAGTTCTAATGTGACTAGAAACTAAATGAGTAAAGAATTTAGATGAATTCAACTCTCCCTAACTCAAATTAGGGGCGTATTTCCCATTCTGCCTCTCATGTTCTCCCTCCACCCAAGAACTTCAGTCCCAGGAAATAATCTCAGAAGGGAAATCCTATTTCAGTGATCTCTGGAATAGATGCTGCTTGTTACCTAAATCGGAAAAATATGAGGATATATGCAATAAAAGTAAAAATATTTTGGATAGAAGAGAGATACAGCCTAAGTGAAATTCAATTTCATTTTAACCAATTGCCAATTTTAGTCTGGTATGTGCTAGGGCTAGAGATTACATACTGGCCCACTAGAATATCTAAGCAAGGAAACAGTGATGAAGACAATAACAGCAATTAAAAATGTTTTCACAGTACCTTAATAGTTTTATCATTTATAGGTAATACTATGAATTAATAATATTGGAATTAATAATATTGATTCCATTTTATAGATGAAGGAAAAAGATCAGAGA
Organism: Felis catus; assembly: GCF_018350175.1. NCBI lineage: Eukaryota > Metazoa > Chordata > Mammalia > Carnivora > Felidae > Felis > Felis catus. The sequence continues at coordinate 27,397,658 of NC_058377.1, forward strand.
AGATACAGGATTCACTCAGTGTTGTCTCCTGCCTCCATAGTCAGTGAATGCAGCGCCCAGGATATGAACATCCAAGTGTAATACATCTTTCACTGCAAGGACTTTGACTTTAGTATTTCTCCTTCCTAATTATTTCTTACCTTCTGGGATACCAATTGCACATATATTAGACTCTTTGTATTCTGCATATCTCTGATACTCTATCATTTCTTCCATCTGCCCTTCAATATGCTTTTATTTTCTAGCCACATGTCTTCAGGTTCACTAGCTTAACTTCTGCTATATCCTATCTGCTGTTAAATACACCCAATGGGTTCTTACTTTCAGGTAGGATAGTTCTAGAATGTCCACTTTTTTAAAAAAAAAAATAGATGCCTATTCTGTGTTGAAATTCTTCATCTTTCATCCATCTTTTTGTCCATCATTTTCCCCATTAAAAAAAAAATTATAGTAGTTATTTTCAACGTCCTTCTCTGCTAATGCTAACCTCTGGATATTTTGTGGATCTGCTTTAGTGTAATTTTTTTCTCTTGGTTATTGGTCTTTTCTCCTACCTCTCTCATGTCTCATTATTTATGGTTGTTTGCCAGACATAATGTACAAAAGAACCATAGAGACTGAAAATATTATTTTCCCCTGAAAGGGTTTTCCCTTTCCTCAGCTGGACAGACAGTATAAAGGGCTGATCACCTTGATGCCTTGAGAAAGTAAACTGGGCCATGGCTGTTTAGTTAGACTGTTTTACCTGGTTGCAAATGTCTCAGGGGTGAGACCTGGTCCATATCTGTTGCTGTCTCCTGCCTCCAGTGAGGCTTTGTCATCTATGAAATGTGAGACTGAGGGAGGTTTAACTGCATTCCTGGTCCTGCCTCTTTCTGGGCCAAGTCCCCCTGGGCTTTGGATTGAGATCCTGTGGTGTCTCTGTCACCTCTGCCTGAAAGTTGAGGTCTTTAACCTCAGTGTCATACAGATTCAAAATCTACCAAACACTGGGTATGGTTGTAAGATACTCCCACTAGTGAACTTTGAGGCTAGGGAGTGATTTCACCCTTCCTTCCTGGCTCAACCCCCTCCCCCCCAGTCTCCTGTGCCACTCCAAATGTAATAATTGTCCTGTGGGAGAAAACCCAGACGTACATCTGGGACTCTTTAGATTGTTCTGTTTTACCATGCTGCTGTTTTACCAGGGCTGTGAAAAGCTCCCCTGATTTCTCTTCCCCTTTGCATACTAAACCCTGTCCTCAGGCAGGGCCTCAGCAAATGCCCCACCCTTGGCCCCCAGGGGAAGAAAACTGCCAGCAACCTCAACTCATTTTCCATGTGCTCTTCCCCTCTGGAACTTCATTCTTCTAGTCCTCTTTGCTTCTGTGGTTCTTCACACTGTTTTTAAAAATATGATTTTTGTGATAAGTCTTTATTTTCCCTAGCTGTTGCAGTGGGAAGAATGTCTTGCTGCTACCTACTAAATTCTACTCAGAAGCAAAAGTCTAAAAACAGACTACTAATCTATTTTTTCTTCAATGAAAGCATACTGAATCATATGTTTTTGCCAATATTTAATTATGAAAGTTTTCAAGCCTACAGCAAAGTTGAAGGAAGTTTACAATGAATAATCCACACATTCAGTGGTGTGTTGGTAAGCTCTCCTTTCAGGTGAAAAATTTAAAAAGCTCTGATTTGTGTGGTTTGCTGATTTCTGTGGTATAGATATTCCCACCATGGTCAATTTCAAGCTACCAACATGAGTTGGGGAAGATTTCTGCAAAATCAGCTCTTATGAGCCTATATGAGCCAGCTCAGGAATAGCACTACATAGACCCATCACCTAGATTCTACCTCTAACATTTTATGCATTTGTTTTATCACACATGTATCCATTCCTGTCTGTCATCAATCCATTTTATTTTTTGTAAATTTCAGATGTAAGTATAATGCCCTCCAAATACTTCCTCATGCATATTAACAGGAGTTTAATATTTGTTTAAAGTATTTTCTTTTGATGTGAAATGAGTTCTCGGTCTTATTTGTACATTTGCTGAGTTTTGACAAATTCATACACCTGTGTAATCCAGCCCCTATCAAGGTAAAAGAGTACATTTTCCACAGAAATTTTTCTCAAAGCTTGGCCAGCTAAAATTTTCAGCTTTTCCTGACATGAACTGTCACACAATCAGGACACCTTCATTATAGTTGATTAAATGCTATTGCATCCTAAATGCGTGTCTTTACATTGGTTCCATTTTACACTCAACAGGATAAATAATCAGAAATTTGCTATATACTTTGAAAGTACATGTACCATAAAAGGCTGAAAGCTTTAGTACCCAAAGTGTATACCCTCATGGAGTCATGGCCAAAAGTCATCACAAAACTCAAGCACACACTGTCTCTAGTCCCCAGGATGGACAAACAGCCTCATATTCCATCCCTCAGACTCCCTGCAGCTCCAGCTCCCACACTAAATATATGTGAATCATTCTGCTAATAGTCCCATGACATCGTGTGGTCCTAAGGAACAAGCCTTTCCTACCCGCCGCCCCTGGCTGATTCTGACCACACTTCATTTGGCAATATGTGCACTTGGCTTTCACCTGTCATAACTCAAGGAAAAATATCAGTCAACAGTGAAAAACAAAATCCAGAAAAACACTCAGCAAGAAAAGGGAGAAAACAATCATTTGCCTTCAATTATGAGGAAGGATATTTTAGACTCAAGTTGTGAGAAATATTGGACAGTATTTCTAACTCTAAACCACAAATCCATGTTCCAGATGAAAAAGGCAGGTTTGGAGAAGAGCAAATTGAAATCTGTTGCCTAAAGTTCACAAGTAGAAAACATTAAAAAAATAATTTTATATATCTGTGATATTAACCATGACAGTGATTAGTATATGATGGCTGCCTTTTGTTATCTGGGAACTGTTAAAATCATAATATCTTACACATGTGTCATGGTTTATAAAGGTTTTGCTTTGGTCACCTCACTTGTCAGACTGGTTAAGAATGGCTGGAAGTTACAAGAAGGCAGATTTCTTCAACCATTAGAGCTATGTAACAATAAGATGGGTTATTGCTAGAAGCTTCCAGATTTTATGACTTAATGACCACATGATTCTCCAATGACCATATTTTCCAAACTGAATTTGGGACATTTTTTTTTCAAGTAAAAATATGATGCACAGAGATAATAGAATATTCAGAAGTTTTCTGTTATTTTTCAGCTCATTAAACAGACAGGCATTTATATAGTTTCTGCACAGCTACACAGTTATGCTTTATAGAATAATAATTTACTTAAAAATGTCCCTACTGTTATTTGTAGTGTTGCAGAATTACAGTGTTTCTAATTTTTTCATATGACAAACATTTCCACAATGAATAACACAGGAACTTTTCTCTGGGTTATTACTTAAGCATTGTTTGAGGGCATAAGTCTTTTTATTATTTTTTATTTTTTTAGGTTACTTATTTTTAGAGAGAGAGTGAGAGCGAGCATGAGTGGAGGAGGACCAGAGGAAGAGAGAAAGAGAGGAAGAGAGAGAGAATCTCAAACAGGCTCTGCACTGTCAGTGTGGAGCTCTATGCGGGGCTTGATCTCACAAACCATGAGATCATGACCTGAACTGAAATCAAGAGTTGGACTCTTAACTGACTGAGCCATTCAGGTGCCCCGTAAACCTTTTTAATACCATTGAGTGACATAATAAAATCTTCTTCCAAAAAGATTGTATCAAATTACAAACCTATAAAAAATATATCAGAGTGCCCATTTCAGTGCACTTTTATCCATTCTGAGTGACAGTAGTATATTTAGCACTGAAGATTTGGGTAGTCCATGAGGATCTGGGTTGGATATTACCATACCAACTTTGGAGAATGTTACAAAAGAGGCTCTGATTAATAGGTGTAGTTGAATAAACTTTAAGTTTCCATCTAAATTTGTAGGATTATATTTACAACACATTTTAATTATCACATAGCTAGTTATACCATGACTGGTTTTACAATAAACATGTTCAAAATATACAGTAGCTCCCCCCCTTATTGATAGAAAACCATGATAGTGCTGAACCCTATATACACCATGTTTTTTTCCTAAACATACACTTTTATGATCAAATTTAGTTTATAAATCAGGCACAGTAGAAATTAACAATAATTAATAATAAAACAACAACTATAACTTATACTGTAATAGAAGTTATCTGAATGTGATCTCTCTCTGTCTCCCAAAATATCTTGTACCATACACACCTATCTTCATGTGATGATGTGAGATGATAAAATATCTACATGATGAGATGAAGTGAGGTGACTGACATAGGCAATTGTGACATTGTGTTAGGCTACTATTGACCGTCTGATGTTACTTCAGAAGAAGGATTATTTGCTTCCAGACTGTGGTTGACTGCAGGTGACTGAAGCCACAAATAAGTGGGGGCTACTGTATAGGAAAAGCTTAAAGGGCATAGTTAATCTATATGACAGATAATGGTTTAATCTTTGTTTTTTGAGGATTTTTGGAGCCTAAAGTGGGCATGCTTGCAAATCAATTTACTTAGGATGCTAGTTTTCTTTATTGTTTAGTTATATATGTGTATATATCAATCTAATTATCTAAGTAATATACAGAACATACATGGATGTTAGCCAGCTCGGCTGCCATAACAGGATATCTTAGACTGGGTGGCTTCAACAAGGGACACCTATCTCTCACAATTCTGGAGACTGAAAGTGTGAGATCAGGGTGCCAGCATAGATTCTGGTGAGAGTTTCTGGCTTGTAGAGGGCCTTCTACTCACTAAGTCCTCACTAAGAGAGAGAGGGAGAGAGAGAGAGAGAGAGAGAGAGAGAGCTTTCTCTTCTTGTAAGGCCCTATTGTATTTAGGCCCACACTTAAAAAAAAAAAAATCTTTATTTATTTATTTATTTATTTATTTATTTATTTATTTATTTAGTGAGAGAGAGAGGGAGAGAGAGAGTAGGGGATGAACAGAGAAAGAGAGAAACACAGAATCCGAATCAGGCTCCAGGCTCTGAGCTGTCAGCAGAGCCTGGCATGGAACTTGAACCCATGAACCATGAGATCATTACTTGAGCTGAAGTCTGACGCTTAACTGACTGAACCACCCAGGCGCCCCTAGGCCCACACTTTTGACCTCATTTAAACTTAATTACATCTTTTTTTAAAACATAATTACATCTTAAATATGCCCCCAGATATAGTTACATTGGGGATTAGGGCTTCAACATATGAATTTTGGGGAAACACAATTCAATCCAAAGGAATATGTATCTCCAATCAACATATGTTATTGAGATATATTTGAGCAATACTAACATAGATTTTTTTTTTTTAATATTACCCATCAAGTTGATTTTATTTTCAGTCTTGAGCTTTGGTCTCAGCAGTCTTTCTATGGCCTCTTGTGAAATCTCTCTGTAGGTTATTAGGTGAGATGGGATTCTAACCCTCCAAATAAAAGAGATAAATAGTGCCAGAATTCTCTGAGGAGTTGACTTCAGACCTTGTGCCCTTCAGATTAAGGATCAATGCTAAGACCTTGTTATAGTTCTTTACTTCTGCATAACAAATCATGTCTAAATTTAGTGGTTGAAAACAACAACAATCATTTTATTATCTGTCATGGTTTCTGTGGCTTAGGAATTTGGGAAGGACTTGGCTGGGTGATTCTGGCTTGGGGTCACTCATATGGTTGTAATCAAATGGTGGTTGAAACTGGAACAGTGGAGGGGGTGTGACTGGAGCAGTTGGAGTCTGGCCAGACATTTCTCTCTCTGCATATAGTCTCAGGGCCTCTCCATGTGGTCTTTCTACATGGGATACTTTGTGCTTCCTCACAGCATGGTGGTTTCAGGGCAGTCAGATCACTTGAATTGTAGCTCGGTGTTCTTAGCACAGTGTTCTAACTCACAAGGTGGAGGATGCTCTTTGCCATCTATGCCTCTTAAGTCACACAAAGTCACTTCCTCAGCATTTTATTAGTTACAAGTGAGCTACAATGCCACCCAGATTCAGAAGAATGAAAATTAGACCCACCATTTAATGGGAGGGTGGCAAAGTTCTAGAAGAGCAAATAGGATGAGAGTTATTGTTGCATCCATCTTTGGAAAATACCATCTGCCACAAACCCCCTTTATAGAATATCCAGATCTGATAAATAAATGCTTTCCATTAAAGTCTCTTTGCATAGTCCCAATCCTGAAAAATTATATCCAGTTCTGGCACCTATTTTAATTAGAGTGCATGGGAGAGTGTGATAGCTCATCCTATGAGGAATGATTATAGGAACTAGCTTTATTTTTCTCAGGTAAGAGATATTAGAGGAGACATGATCACTTTCTCAGCACATTTGAAGGACTGTCATGTAAGAAAGGAAGCATGGTTAGTATGCATTGCTCTAGAAGGATGAATGAGTGCAGGGTTTTCCAAAGACCCTGGTGAAGACTCCCAATGAAGAAATTTAGAAGCTCCCAAGTCTGAATTACCTCTGTTATATATTCTGTATACAATTTTCTTTTAAAAACTGTCTATTGATCAAAAACAAAAAGTGTTCAAACCATTAGATTTGGTCAGATAAATGAGTGTAGTAATGGTGAAATTGGGTATAGTAACAATCTATTGCAAAAATAAATTAGGCTATGCCTTTCAAGATGGAATGCCCACATCCCAGGGGGTACAGGTTTTATGCTAGAGGGTACTGGAAGATAAATATAGTGCAATATTCACATGTATTTTATTTATTTGTGTATTTATTTTTTAAAGTTTATTTACTTATTTTGAGAGAGAAAGAGAGTGCATGCACATGAGCTGCGGAGGAGCAGAGAGAGAGGGAGAGAGAGAATCCCAAGCAGGTTCCAGGCTACCAGTGCAGAGCAGATGCAGGGCTCACTCTCAAGAACTGTGAGATCATGACTTGAGCTGAAATCAAGAATTGGATGCTTAACTGACTGTGCCACTCAGGTGCTCGTATTTACATGTATTTTATTTTATTATTATTTTTTATTTAGAAATTTTTTTAAATGTTTATTCATTTTTGAGAGACAGAGCATGAGTGGGAAAGGGGCAGAGAGAGGGAGACACAGAATCTGAAGCAGGTTCCAGGCTCTGAGCTGTCAGCACAGAGCCCGACGTGGGGCTCAAACTCATGAACTGCGAGATTGTGACCTGAGCCGAAGTCAGACACTCAACTGATCAAGCCACCCAGATGCCCCTATTATTATTATTTTTTAGTGGAGATACAGGGAGAAAGTGGTTGCAGTTATCTTGAAAAAGGGGAGATTTATTAATCTATTTTTAAAGTTTATTTATTTATTTTGAGAGAGAGAGAGAGAGAGCAAAAGTTGGGGAGAGGCAGAGAGAGGCAGAGAGAGAATCCCCAAGCAAGCTCTGTGCTGTTAGCACAGAGCCTGATGTGGGGATCGATCTCATAAACTGTAAGATCATGACCTGTGCTTAAGTCAGATGCTTGGCCGACTGAGCCACCCAGGAGACTCGCATGCATTTTATTTATTTATTTTATTATAATTTTTTATTTTTTTTAACGTTTATTTATTTTTGAGACAGAGAGAGACAGAGCATGAACAGGGGAGGGGCAGAGAGGGAGGGAGACACAGAATCTGAAACAGGCTCCAGGCTCTGAGCTGTCAGCACAGAGCCTGATGCGGGGCTCGAACTCACGGACCGCGAGATCGTGACCTGAGCCGAAGTTGGCCGCTTAACCGACTGAGCCACCCAGGCGCCCCTCACATGCATTTTAAAATAAAAGCTTGAAGAGAATTTTCTACTTGCATGTAGCTAATCAGGGTTATCCCACTATATTCCCATGGATACTGTGCAGAAAAGTTTATACTGACATAGGTAGTAACAGCAGACTGAAGAGCAAGGCTGCCTGAGTTCAAATCATGGCCCTGTCACTTGCTAGTTATGTAACTTTTGGCAACTTAACCTTTCTGCACCTTAGTTTCCTTATCTTTGAACTGGAGTAATAGTAATACCTTATGGAGTGATTGTAAAGATGAAACGTGATGTCTTAAGTGCTTAGAGTAGTGTTTGACATACAGTAAGTACCACTTAAGTGCTTATTAAATAAATAAAATTTGAGAAATATGAAGTCACCTACCCAGGAAGGTAATAAATAGGCACTTAGTCACTGTGATCATGAAGCTGCAAGTTATACATGTTAAAGATATTTCTCATTCTTCCAAAAGGAATCCTAAAAACTAAGACTAAAGCTGAGGTTACCCACTTGCTGGGTGGTTTTTGATGGCCCAGACCAGATATCAGCAGACATTTTTTGCAAAGGGCAAATTGGTAAATATTTTAGAATTTGTGGGTCATATGATCCTTGTCACAACAATTCAACTTTGCCATTGCAGCATGAATGCAGTCATGGACCATACGTATATGAATTAAATGAATGGTTAAGGCCAGATTCGGCCCATGATCCATATCCACAGTTTACTGACCCCTAGTCTAGATCATGCCAGGCCTGGGCAAGTGAGCTGGAAATAGAATGGTTTTTGATGGGGGTTTTTGATGGCCACTACAATGCCATCTCTCTTCCTGGAGTGAATTCAGTCTGACCTTGAACAGGTCCTCTGTGTCTGACTGGGACACTTGGACCCATGCATCCACAGAAACATATTAGGAACAGCAGCAGTACAAGGTCATTCATTCTCATCACTCTGTGTCCCATTATTGTACTGCAAAGTATTTGGAAAGAGAGCTGAAGCTTTATTTTCCTTCAAACCAGCTCCAAGACCAGAACAATGCTGTCCATTCTGTGGATGGTCAGTGAGCCCTTGCTGACCGTCTTTATTTCTTCACCTGCAATAAGATCTCCCCAGGCCCATATGGAAACCTAAAAGTTCATGAGGGACTAATTTAGTGAGACTCTTCCAGGGGAAGTTAAGTCCCCATGGGAGATGATTGCACACTGATGGAATTTTTGCACACTGGATGGAAAAATGATCTTTGCCTTTTGGCTGTGTCATAGTAATAAGTGGGAGACTGATTATTTCTAAGAGTGCAGCTCTTCCCGGCACTGATAAGAATGGAATGCAGGCTACCATGGAGATTCAGGTCACTAATTAGTCCCAGAAGCCTCTCTGCCTTGAATCACTGTTATATTAATTATGCATCAAATTAGAATGTTTGCAAAGGCCCAGTGCCAACTGTGCTGAAGAACCGGGTGACAGCATAGAGAATCAAGGAGTGTCCCTCCCAGAACACTGCAGGGACCAGTGGGTGAAACCTAAGGCCTGAGTGTGCAATGACCCTGCCTGATCTCTGACCCAGCTGTTTGCAGCCTCCGGACAGAGAGCTTGTTATTGGCACAGAGTCGACAAAAGCAGGAGAGGAAGAGAATGATGGCCGCCCTCAGCTGGACCCTCTGAGTTCTGTTGCAGCCATGTTCATCAGTGAAAAGACAGAAAGCAATCAATTGGACATTTTATTTCCACATTAAAAAAAAAAAGATATTTCCAGGTGTTTATTAACATGGAAATAACACGTCTGGTCTATTGTCTGACTTACAGGTTTTTTTTTTTTAATTGAGATATAATTGACATATAACATTATATTAGTTTCAGGTGTACAACATAATGGTTTGATATTTGCATATGCTGTGAAATGATTGCAATGTCTAGTAACCATACATATCATCTCCACACAAAGGTACAAAATTTTTTTTTCTTATAATGAGAACTTTTAACAATTACTCTCTTAACAACTTTCAAATACGCAATACAATATTATTGGCTATAGTCACGATGCTGCTCATTACATACCTGTGGGTTATTTATTTTATAACTGGAAGTTTGTACCCCTTGGGCCCCTTCACCTATCTTTCCCACTCCCCAACTCCTTCTATGTCTGGCAACCACCTTTCTGTTCTCTGTATCCATGAGTTTTGCTTTGTTATGTTTTTCAGATTCCACATGTAATAAATTATACGGTATTTATCTTTCTCTGACTTACTTCATTTAGCATGATACTCTCAAGGCCCATCCTTATTGCACCTTGGCCTTTTGGTTAAGATCAGGTATAATTTATCAAGGCCCATCCATGTTGACACAAATGGGAAGATTTCATTCTTGAAATTTATGGGTGAGTAGTATTTAATTGTGTGTGTGTGTGTGTGTGTGTGTATATATATATATATATATATATATATATATATATATATATTTGCTACATTTTCTTCATCTATTCATCATCAATAAATACTTAAGTTATTTCCATACCTTGGCTATTAAAAATAATGCTGCAAATGAACATAGAGTTGCGTATATATTTTTGAATTAGTGTTTTTGTTTTCTTCAGATAAATACTCAGAGGTAGAATTGGTGAATCACATGGTATTTCCAGTTTTGATTTTTGAGAAACTTCCATAGTGTTTTCCATAGTGGCTGCACCAATTTGTATTCCCATCAACCAAAAGGGAAACTTATGGTTCCCTTTTGACACATGCTTGCCAACATTTGTTCTTTCTTATTTAAAAAAAATTTTTTTAAGTGTATTTATTTATTTTGAGAGAAAGCATGAGCAATGGAGGGGGCAGAGAGAGGGGGGAGAGAGAATCCCAAGCAGGCTCCATGCTGTCAGTGCAGAGCCTGATGTGGGGCTTGAGTTCATGAACCATGAGATCCTGACTCATGACAAAATCAAGAGTCAAACACTTAACTGACTGAGCCACCTGGCACCCTTGTTTTTCTTATTTTTGATACTAGCCATTCTGATTGGTATCAGGTGATATCTCATGGTGGTTTTAATTTGCATTTCCCTGATTATTAGTGAGATTCAGCATCTTTCCATGTACCTGTTGGCCATCTGTATGTCTTCTTTGGAAAAATGTTTATTCAGCTTCTTCACCCATTTTTAAATTGGATTTTTTTGTTGTTATTTAGTTGTATGAGTTCTTTATATATTTTAGATATTAATCCCTCATCAGATACATTATTTGCAAATATTTTCTCACATTCAGTACGTTGACTTTTCATTTTGTTGATGGTTTCCTTTGCTGTGCAAAAGCTTTTTACTTTGATGTAGTCCCACTTGTTTATTTTTTATTTTGTTGAATTTGCTTCTGGGGTCAGCTTCAAAAACTCATCTGCCAAGACTGATGTCAAAAAAGCTTACTGCCTATGTTTTCTTTTAGGATTTTTATAGTCTCAGGTCTTACACTCAAGTCTTTAATCCATTTTGGGTTAACTTTTGTGCATAGGGTAAGATAATAGTCTTTCATTTTTTTTGCATGTGGCTGTCTAGTTTTTCCCAGTTCTGTTTATTGAAAAGACTGTTCTTTCTCCACTATATATTTTTGCCTTCTTTGTTGTAAATTAACTGACCATATATGTGTGGGGCTGTTTCTGGGTTGTATATTCTGTTCCATTGATTTATAGGTGTGTTTTTATGTCACTACCATACTGTTTTGATTACTGCAGCTTTGTAATATAGTTTGAAATCAGAGAGTGTGATGCCTCCAGCTTTGTTCTATCTCAATTTTACTTTGGCTAGTCAAGATCTTTTGTTCTTCTGCATAAATTTTAGGATTGTTTGTTCAATTTCTGTGGAAAATGCCATTAAACTTTTGATAAGGATTGCACTCAATTTATAGATTGCTTTGAGTAATATGGACATTTTAACAATATTAATGCCTCCAATCCATGTGCCTGAAATGTCTTTCCATTTATTTGTATCTTCTTCAAATTCTTTCATCAATATTTTACAGTTTTCAGTACTAACTTTTTTAACTTCCTTGGTTAAATTTATTCCTAGGTATTTTGTTATTTTTGATGCAGTTGTAAATGGGATTATTTTTATTTTAATTTCTGACAGTTAATTGTTAGTATATAGAAACACACTGATTTTTGTATTGATTTTTTTACCCTGCAATTTTACTGAATTTCTGTATTAGTTCTAACATTTTTTTTGCTGGGTTCTTCTGGGGTTTCTGTACATAAAATACTGTCATCTGCAAATAGTGACAGGTTTACTCTTCAAATTTGGATGCATTTTCTTTCTTTACCTTGCCTAATTGCTCTGGCTAATATTTCTAATATGATGTTAAATAAAACTGGTGAGAGTGGATATTCTTGTTTTGTTTCTGATCTTAGAGGGAAAACTTTTAGCTTTTCATTATTGAGTATGATGTTAGTTGTGGGCTTGTTATATATGGTCTTTATAATATGTTTAGGTACATCCCACCTATACTTGTGTTGTTGAGAGGTTTTATCATAAATGAATGAATTTTGTCAAATGCTTTTTCTGCATCTTTTGAGCTAGAATATGATTTTTATCTTTAATTTTTGTTAATGTGGTATATCATGTTGATTGATGTGTTGATACTGATCAAATCTTGCATCCCTGGAATAAATCCCACTTGATAAGGGTCTGTTAACTTTTAAATATATTATTGAATTTTGTTTGCTAATACTTTGTTGAGAATTTTACTTTCATGTTCATCAGGGATATTAGCCTATAATTGCCTTTTTCTGTGGTGTCTTTGTCTGGTTTTTGTATCAAGGTAATGCTGGCTTTGTAACATGAGTTTGAAAGTATACCCTCTTTTTCAATTTTTTGGAAAGTTGGAGAAAAATAGGTATTAAATCTTTGAGTGTTTTGGTAAAATTCACCAGTGAAGGTGTCTGATCCTGAGCTGGTATTCGTTGGGAGGTTTTTGATTACTGATTCAATGCTCTTACTAATAATCAGTCTATTCAGATTTTCTATTCCTTTATTATTCAATCTTGGAAGGTTGTATGTTTCTAGGAATTTATCCAGTTTTTCTAGGTTGTCCAAGCTGTTGGCATATAATCATTCATAGTAGTTTATTATGATCCTTCATATTTCTTTGGTATCAGTTATAACTTTTCCTCTCTCATTTGTGATTTATTTGTGCCCTATATTTTTCTAGTGACTCTAGTTAAAGGTTTTTCAATTTTATTTATCCTTTCAAAGAAGCAGCTCTTAGTTTCATTGATTTTTCTATTGTTTTAGTCTCTATCATTTATGCCTGCTCTGGTCTATATTATTTCCTTCTTTAAACTAATTTTGTGCTTTGTTTTTCTTCTTCTAGTTCCTTTAGGTGTAAAGTTGAATTGTTTACTTGAGATTTTTCTTGTTTCTTGAGGTAGGCCTGCATTGCTATAAACTTCCCTCTTAGAACTGCTTTTGCTGCCTCCCATAGATTTTGGTGTGATTTATTTCCATTTTCATTTTTCTGTTTGTATTTTTTGGTTCCTCTTTTGACTTCTTTGCTGACCCATTAGTTGTTCAGTAACATGTTGTTTAATCTCCACATATTTGTGACTTCTTTAGTTTTCTTCTTATAATTGATTTCAGTTTTATACCATTGTAGTAAAAAAAAAGATGCTTGATATGATTTCAATCTTCTTGAATTTATTAAGACTTGTTTTGTAGCCTAATATGTTATATATCCTGGAGAATGTTCCATATGCACTTAAGAAGAATTCATATTCTGCTGCATTTGGACAGAATGTTTGGTCTGTGTTTGCTAAGTCCTTCTGGTTTGATGTATCACTTAAGACCAATGTTTCCTTATTGACTTTTCTGTCTGGATGATCTATCTATTGATGTGTGTATTCAGACTCCCTACTATTATTGTACTGCTGTGAATTTCCCTCTTTAGGTTTGTCAATATTTACTTTATTTATTGAAGTGTTCCTATTTTGGGTGCATAAATATTTGCAAATATTATATAGTAGTCCCCCCTTACCTTTGAGAAATACATTCCAAGATTACCAATGAATGCCTGAAATGGAGAATAGTACCAAACCCTACATATTGTGTTTTCCCTATACATACTCAACAATAATAAAGTTTAATTTACAAATCAGGCACAGTTAGAGATTAACAATAATAACTAATACAAAACAGAACATTTATAACAAAATATTATAAAAGTTATGTACATATGGTTTCGCTCTCAAAATATCTTGTACTATACTCACCCTTCTTTTTTTAAATTTTTTAAAAAAATATTTATTTATTTTGAGAGAGAGAGAGAGAGAGAGCATGAGCAGGGACAGAGAGATGGATAGAGATAATCCCAAGCAGGCTCCGTGATGTCAGTGCAGAGACCAACACGGGGCTCAAACCCACGAACCATTAGATCATGACCTGAGCTGGAATCAAGAGTCAGATGCTTAACTGAAAGAGCCACTGAGGTGCCCCTCTACTCACCCTTCTTATGATGTGAGATTAAAATGCTTACATGATTGTATTAAGTGAGGTGACTGACAAAAGCATTGTGATGTAGCATTAGGCCATTATTGATGTAGCCGGAGAAGGATCATCTGCTTCCAGACTGTGATTGACCATGGGTAACTGAAACCACAGAAAGCAAAACCATGGATAAGTGTGGACTACTGTATCTTCTTGAATTGACCCTGTTATCATTATGTAGTGACCTTCTTTGTCTTTTGTTACCATCTTTATTTTGAAATCCCTTTTGTCTAATATAAGTATTTATACTAGCCAGTTTTCTTTTGATTTCCATTTGCGTGAAACATCCTTTTCCATTCCTTCATTTTCAGTTTCTGTCTATCCATACATCTGAAGTGAGAGAGTCTTTTATAGGCAGCATATAGTTGGGAGGTTTTTTCTTCTGTTTGTCTTTTTTTTTTTTTTTAATCCATTCAGCCACTCTATGTCTTTTGATTGGATAATTTAGTCCATTTACATCTAAAGTAATTGTTGATAAGTATGTACTTACTAACATTTTGTTAATTGTTTTCTGGCTATTTTGTAGTTCCTCTTTGTTCCTTCTTTTGCTGTCTTTCCTTCTGGTTTGAGAATTTTCTTTAGTATTATTTAGTATTATTCTTTAGTATTTAGATTTTTTTCTCATTATCTTTTGTGTCTATTAAAGGCTTTTGCCTTGTGGTTACAATGGTTTTACATATTACAACATATATATATATATATATATACACACACACAAAGTAAAACCTTGCATTGCAAGTAACTTGTTCTATGAGTGTTTCACAAGACAAGCAAACATTTCTAATAAATTTTGACTTGATAAATGAGCAATGTCTTGCAACACAAGTAGTATGTGATGCCAAATGTCACATGATCACAACTGAACCAAGGTTCTTGAAATTCACTTTGATATACAAGTGCTTTGGATTACAAGTGTTTCTAAAATACTCACATACAAAGGTTTTACTGTATTTCTGAATGATTCTGAATGATTACCTTGTGGGGTTGAGTAGTTTTGGTTGGAAGTTTTTCCTTTCAGTGTTTTAAATATATCATGCCGCTTCCTTTTGGCTGCAAAGTTTCTGCTAAAAAATCTTCTGAGAGTCTTATGGGGCTCCCTTTTATGTAACAAGTTGTTTTTCTTTTGCTGCTTTTGATTCCCTCTTTAACTTTTGACCTTTTATTTTATTATTTATTTATTTTTTTAATGTTTATTTTTGAGAGAGAGAGAGAGACGGAGGAGTGCAAGAAACAGAGGGGCAGAGAGAGAGGGAGACACAGAATCTGAAACAGGCTCCAGGCTCTGAGCTGTCAGTGCAGAGCCCGACGTGGGGCTCAAACCCATGAACTGTGAGATCATGGCCTGAGCCATAGTCAGATGCTTAACTGACTGAGCCACACAGTCACCCCATTTAACTTTTGACATTTTAATTATAATGTGTTTTGGTGTAGATCTCTTTGGGTTCATCTTATTTAGAACTCTCTGGATTTCCTAGACCTGGATATCTGTTTCCTCCCTCAGGTTAGGGAAGTTGTCAGCCATTATTTCTCCAAATAAGTTTTCTGTCTCTTTCTGTCTCTCTTCTCCTCTGGGAGTCCCCTGATAATATGAATGCTATTCCTATTGATATTATTTCATAAGTCACTTAAGCTGTTTTTAATTTTTAAAATTCTTTCTTTTTGCTACTTTGTTTGTGTGAGTTCCATTTCTTTGTCTTCTAGATCACTGAACCTTTCTTCTGCTTCATCTAGATCACTGTCAAACTGCTCTAGTGTATATTGCAGCTCAGTTATTGTATCTCAGCTCTGTGACTTCTGTTTGGTACTTATATTTTCTATTCCTTTGTTGAAGTTCTCACTGTGTTCATTCATTCTTCTCCCACATTTGGTGAGCATGTTTATCAGGTACATTACTTATCTCCATTTCATTAGGGTTTTTTGAGGGGGGGCAGTTATCTTGTTCTTTCATTTGGAACATAGTCTTCTGTTTCCTCTGTTTTCTTGACTCTGTATGTTTGTTTCTATCTCTTAGATAAAATATCTAGTCTTGAGAGAGTGGCCTTGTGTAAGAGATGAAATTTATTATTCAACATTTCCCTAACTCTTGGTTTTCCCTAAAGCCTTTGTTATTATCTAAGCAGCCTGTTTTATTCTTGACAGATCCTAGGTTTTGAGGATTTGCCAAGAACTGTCAGTGTTTCAGAGTGGGGTGGATCTCAGTCAGCACAAAGCTTCAGGCTGATTGGAAGCCAGAATTTCAGGCCTCAGCTTTTAATGTATGTAAATATATACAGTCTTGCAGGACCACAGTTGTTAGTCCCCCTGGTCTCCAGATCAGGTGATCTGGCAGTGTTCCCTTCATGACAGTTGCAAAAATCAGGACTCCAGTTGAGTCTATAAATTACTTCCTGTACCAGAAAGCTGCAAGAAAGACCAAGGAAGAGCCCCCAAAAGGCATCCCCCAGCCTATATTCTCAGAGGACACTTCTATATAATCTCTAATGTGTGGCAAACCCAAAGCTTGTCCCTCCAGCTGAAGCTCCAGAACAAGTTAGTAGGCCTTTCTGGGGCACCTGGGTGGCTCAGTTGGTTGAGCGTCTGACTTCAGCTCAGGTCACGATCTCATGGCTCATGAGTTTGAGCCCCGCATCAGGCTCTGGGCTGATGGCTCAGAGCCTGGAGCCTGCTTCCAGTTCTGTTCTCGCTCTCTCTTTGCCCCTTCCCTGCTTGTACTCTGTCTTTCTCTCTCAAAAATAAATAAACATTTAAAAAAATTTAAAAAAATAAGTCTTTTTTCACAGGAAGACCAGAGGTGTGTTTCAGTTTGCTATCTGTGCAGTGTTCTGGGATGGTCAGCTGCCAAGAACTGTCTCTTGGATTTTTTAAGTTCTTTGCAGCCCAGACACACAAAATATCTGGGCACAAGAGCCAGGTGTTTAAGGAGTGTGAATTGCATGCGCCTGTGTGGACTGCATGTGCCAGCAAGTTTTAGCGAGGCAGTGGGACAGCACAGGGCCAGGGTGTACCCACTGGTTTTAGTGGGATAGTGGGAGAGAACAGGGGTAGGACACACCTGTTGGCTTTAATGAGGCAATGAGAGAGTGCTGTGACTGTGTGCACCTGCTAGCACTAGCTAGGCAGACAGAGAGCACAAAAATGGTTCCTACCAATGTCTCCATCTCTGGAGAGTCCCAACAGGCCCCTGCCCCTCTGGCAGACAATTTAAGATTAGCAGACAAATCTCTTTCAAACTGCTGCTTTTGCACTGGGCCTGGGGTGAATGAGACTGTGTGTGACCTGAGAGTAAGAAAAGTCGTGTTCATTATAGCATTTTGAATCTCCTGGACATAAGCTTTGTTGCTTCCAATCAGATGTTTTGGGGGCTCATCTGTTTGGTGCAGTTCCAAGGGTTAAGGAGCCTGATGTGGAACACAAACCTCCTGCTCCTCACAGAGGAGCTCCATGTTTGTGAGATTTCTTCTGATTCTGGGTTGTCCTGCCAGGGGTGGTGCTTTTGGTGAGAAAACATCTCTGCCTCTCTTACAAGTCTCCATATGTCCCTTTTGTCCTTTGTTGTGGATGAGCTGTTTAGCCAGTTGTCAGGTCTCTTTCAGAGAGAATTTTTCTAGAGATAGCTATAAATTTTGTGTGTCCATGGGAGGATGTGAGTTCAGTATTTTCCTATGCTGTCATCTTGAACTGACAGTTCAGTTTTTACCTTTCAGTTTTTACTTCAAGTTTTTATTTTTTTATTGAAAATTGTTTTTAATGTTTATTTTATTTTTGAGAAAGAGAGAGAGAGAGAGCACGAGCAAACATGAGCAGGGAGGGGCAGAAAGAGAAGCAGACACAGGATTCGAAGCAGGCTCCAGGCTCTGAGCTGTCAGCACAGAGTCCAACACGGGGCTTGAACTCACAAACCACGAGATCATGACCTGATCTGAAGTTGACACTTAACTGACTGAGCCACCCAGATGCCCCTATCTCAAGTTTTTAAGGTCAGGTAGACATAGCTTGTAGCACTGGTTCAATTATTTCTTCTCCTTCTCCTCTTCTTCCACCATTTCCTTTCCTCTTGTGTTCTCGATGAACATAAAACCAAAATATACTAGGTGCTTGGTTGTAAAATAAACAGATGATATATAGCAGTCTCTGTGACTGTTGGGTTATAATTCCATTGAGGGCCTGGATTGAAGTCATAAACCACAAGAAGTGAAGCGTGACCCACAAATAGCCTTCAAGATGGAATTATAGCTCCACAATTCAAAATGGACCTTTGAAAAAATAATTCTTAAACCTAGCTTTAATTTGGGGAAGATCCCTGGCTGTTATGACATCTTCTGATCAGTTCATCGGTAAGCAAATAATTCTTTTATTTTAATCTGTGACATTTACTAATGGCAGGGTGAGCACTGAACCTGTTCTGTAGGAGATTACTACTGTAACCAAGCAGCAGTGTCCCAAACAGAACCAAAGAAAGGGAAATTGGAGTCCAACAGCAAGAAAATTCACCAGAGATGGACAAAAATAAGCATGGGGTGAGGAGATACATTATCTTGGGACTGATAGGGAGAATTCCTGACTCCTGACAATGGGGGAGCAATAGTCTCTTGCCTTTGCTTTTCACAGTTTTTGTGCCCCTCTTTTCACTTGTGATATTGTGTAGTGGCTAAGTTTGAGTTTTGTGGGAAGTAATAGATTGACATAAATTCCATCACTGTCTGTATCCGACCACTTCTCTAAATGTGTTTGCTATTTTCTAAACCCATTCTGCTTGATGTCATAAGTCATGAAAGAAGTTGATCTCATACAACCCAAGTGTTATTAGAGGCTTTTTCATGATGGTTTCTTGTGTGATGGAAACTAATATTCACACATTACAGAAAAAATAAACTAAATCCAACAATTCTGAAGGATGTGGATGTTTAAATGGTAGCTTCTGGTGATCATAAATTAAACCATCAAAATTCCCTAAGGATCCACTGTAGCCTTGGTATTAAATGGAACAACATATGTGCAAAGGCTGGCAAGTAGTAGCAGCTTAATATATGGCCATTCATTGACACAACTTGTACCATAAAAGTTAAAAAATTCCTTATATATGCTCTTGTATATAGTTATATGCTTTCTTCAACATGGCTATTATTTATAAGAAAAATCTATAGCTATGATAAAAAGAAAATCAGCAGAAAAGAACAATTTAAGGTAAACTACTAAGCTAAAATAGGCAAAGGATCAGATAATTTTTTATCAGACTTATTGAGGTATAATTTTCATATTAATTTGGTCTTTCTTTTGTAATTTCTTAAGTAAAAAATTAGATGATTGATTTGAGATGTTTCTTTTTCAAATATAAGCACTTAAAGTTATAAATTTCACTCTAAGTTCTGCTTTGGCTGCATTCCTTACATTTTGATAGGTTACCTTTTTTTTTTTTTTTGGCCTATATATTTATATGTTTTTGTTTTGATTCAAATTATTCTAATTTTCTTTGTGATTAAGTTTAGATTCATGTGTTATTTATTTTCTAAGTGTTGGGGATTTTTTTGAGAAGTTGTTCTGGTATTGATTTCTATTTTAATTCTTTTATGATTAGAAAATATACTTTGTATGATTTAAATTCTCTTAAATTTACGGAGACCCAGAACATAGTCTCCTTATGAGTGCTGTGTGCATTTGAAAAGAATTTCTATTCTGCTGTTGCTGAATGAAGTATTCTATTAGTGAGGTCAAGATGGTTGGTAGTTTTGTTCAAGTTTTCTATATTCTTATTTATTTTCTGTATTTGTACATCAATTATTGAGAAAAAATTTTTTAAAACTTCTGACTATTGCTGTGGATTGATCTGTACTTCTATTTTCTAGTTGTCTGTTTTTTGTTTCATTTATCTTGAAGTTGTTAGATATTTGTATATATATATATGTATATATATATTTAGGATTATTATGCACTTGTGATAAATTGACACCTTTATCATTATGTAATGTCCTTCTTTATTATAGATAATATTATCCTAGATAATATTCCTTGTTCCAAAGTACACTATTTCTGATATTAATTATAGCCACTACAAATTTCTTTTGATTACTTTTTGTATGATATTTTTTTCCCATCTTCTTAGTTTTAATATTTCTATATCTTTATACATAAAGAGAGTTTCTTGTAGGCAGAATATAGGTATGTGTTTCATTTTAAATTCCAATCTGACAAGCTCTGATTTTTAATTAGTGTGAAAAGTTTTAATATTTCTTGTAGTTCTGCTGTTAATGGATCACTCTAACTTTTTGTTTCTGAGAAACTTCCTCTATTTTTAATTTGTTCTTTACCTTCACTTTTGAAAGATAATTTTCTTGGGAATACAATTCTATGATAATAGCTTTCCTAGTTTCAGTTGTTTAAGATGTAGCTCTATTTTCTTTTGTTTTGCACATTTTACCATAAGACATCTGCTGTCATGCTTGCCTTTATTACTCTGTATGTAACATAACTTTTACCTCTTGCTGCCTTAAAATTTTTCTTTCTAGTTTTGGGTTTTAGCAATTTCATTATGATATGCTTTCACATTATTTTTAAATTTTATTTATTTATTTACTCTCTGTATATCTATATACCTATTCTCTCTATATAACACAAATATGTAGAGAGCAAAGCTAAAACTCCTACTTTATTCCTTTTTGTCTAATTATTAGCTCTTCCCCAGAATCTCATCACTAGTGTAACCATTTAAATCATTTTCCATATCTCCTTCAAAAACTTTATGAATTCACAGATACAGCATCATAGCTTAGATTACAGGCTCTAGAAACTGGTCTGCTTGAGACAGAGTTATGACTCCAGTACTTATTCAATTTGTTTTGTCTGACTTTGAACCTCTTGTAAGTGGACTTAAAAAATAAGCATCCCTAGGTATTTGTCCTCTTTCCCATAATGTCATATTTTTTAAGGTTCATTGATGTTATTGCTTGTATCAACAGTTTATTCCTGTGTATTGTATTCAATTTTACTTACCATTCTATAATACTACAGTTTGTCAATCCATCTCCAGTTGATGGATATATGGGTTATATCCAGTTGGGCTATCATGATAAAAGCTGCTAGGAATATTTTCGTACAAATTTTTGGTAGACATATATTTTTGTTTTTCTTGGGCAAATATTTAGGAGTAAACTTGCTGGATTACAGGGAATGTTTAAGTCAATAAAAAATTTGCCAACTTTTGAAACTGCTTGTACCACTTGCTGTCAGCAAAGTATGAGAGTTCCAGTTCATCCATATCCTCAGAAGCTGGTATGAGTCAGTGTTTTAAATTTTAGCCATACTAATGGATGTGTAGTAATATATTTTGTGTTTCTTATGTTTATTTTCCTGATGACTAATTCTGTTATTTTTTTCTTATGCTTATTGGCCGCTTATATATCTTTTTGTGTGTGTGTGTGTGTGTGTGTGTGTGAAGTATCTGCTCAGGTTCTCTCCTCATTGTTCTGTTATCTATTGTTGTATAACAAAAATAACCCTGAAACTTTGTGGCTTGAACAACAGGTTTTAATTTTGTTTATAATCTTCAATTTGAGCAGAATCAGTTTGAACATCTGAATTTCTGCTCCACATGGCATCAGTCGTGACAGCTTGATTGGAGCTGAAATATTCACTTCAAGATAGGTCAGCTACATGCCTGGCAAGGTGGAATTATCAGCTGAGGCTATCAGTTTGGGGCACTGGTTCCTCTTCATATGAATTTGTCCCTATGGCTGCTTGGATTTCTTCAAAGCATGAGTGACTGTGTTCTAAAAGCAAGTGTCCAAAAGAAGAGAAGTGAAAGAGAAGTAAGGTTTTTTTTTTAATTTTTTTTAATGTTTATTTATTTTTAAGAGAGAGACAGAGTGCAAGCAGGGGAGGGAGGGGCAGAAAGAGAGGGAGACACAGAATCTGAAGCAGGCTCCAGGCTCTGAGCTGTCAGCACAGAGCCTGACATGGTGCTCGAACCACAAACTGTGAGATCATGACCTGAGCCGAAGTTGGATGCTTAACCAACTGAGCCACCCAGATGCCCCAAGAGAAATAAGGTTTTAACCTGGAAACTGGGTTACCATCTCTTCCATTTTATGCTATTGGTGAAAGCACAGAGCTCACCCAGATTCAAAGGGAAAGGAGAGAGACCCTCCCTTTTGATGGGATGGGATCATATTTAATCTGCATAGTCCACCCCCTAGCCAGAAATTATACGCATTCATCTCATGTTAAAAATATACTCAGTCCTCCTCAAGTCCTGTAAGTTTCATTTCTTGCTATCTCCCATGTTTCCAGAAGCTCATAAGTGAAAGTTAAATGTGTATCTCATCTAATGAATTTCCCTTACATCCAAGATAGCATCAGGCCCATTTCTGCCTGCTTCAATTGTTCTCCAGGGCCTATAAACAACTGGTTTTTATAAATTGTTATAGTTTATAATTGCCTTTGGCAAGGAGATTAGTCTAATACAAGCTGCTCCACCATTGTTGGAGCATGAATACTCTCCCTTACACCTGTATATTGTATAAAATATATTCTTAAAATATATAAAATGGGGAAAAATAAAGGTAACCCTAAATAGTGGTATATAAAATGGAAGCACCAAATGGAAACAAAAACAAGTATTTATGTGGGAAATTATATATGGCCAAGAATAA
Organism: Felis catus; assembly: GCF_018350175.1. Taxonomy (NCBI): domain Eukaryota; kingdom Metazoa; phylum Chordata; class Mammalia; order Carnivora; family Felidae; genus Felis; species Felis catus. Next base: position 27,420,575 of record NC_058377.1, read on the forward strand.
TTTATTGTGTTTGGATAGCTCCATGACTTAAGGTTATTATATATGTTCAGGCTCAGATATTTATTTGAAAGATAAAAAGTTACATCAGATGGTATAAAGAATCCTTTATATCTTTGAGGTCTACAATTCTAATAACTTATAAGCTAACGTAGTGTTTGATTTCTGTTTGGTAAATGTAAACAAAACTTAAGGATTTACAATTTATATGGTCAATGTGAAGCCAGAATGTATAAAAAATCAAACATTAAAATTATATTTCCAGATGGTGCTTACAGTACCTCAATGTAGGTTAGGAAATAGTATAAGACTATAAACATAGTTCATCTTCTCAGGGCATCAGTTTTACCTGTGCAATTTGGGGTAAAATCATATTTGTTTTCTTAAAAAACTGATAAAGTATGGCATACAATGCAAATATCACATGAATATTTTTAATTAGAAGTAAAAATTCAAAAAAAATTCTCCTTGGAGAGAAGCATTACAGCAACTATCTCAGATGCTGTGAGATGAAGACTTTCCTCTGATACTCTGGCAGAAAAGTCTGGGAAGTTCAGCAAGCTCACTGGGCATGGGGCAAGAAGTTTGAAATCCTGCTCTTTATTTAAGATCTGCCATCACTATTGGATCTATGCCATAAATGTGCTGTATTTACCCAGACATCTGCTCTATTTATTTGGCTTTAGTCACAGAATGAGCAGTTTTTACACTGTATGAGGTGCTGCTACATTTAAAACTCTTCATGTGCTCCTCAGTATATTTTTTGTTGATAGAGTTTGGATGAAATACATGTTTCTCTGACCCTCCACTGAGGTAAAACATAGTCGACAGCCTGCCCTTCCTTTCCAGCTGCAAGCAGAACTGAGATTACCAAATCATTCCTCCCAGTTGACTTTTGAGGGGTACACTAGGAATAGATTTTTTTGTTGTGACTTAGGGGTTCCAAATGTTTTCCCTTCCACCGTGGGCCATCATAATGCCTAAAGCACCCCCTCTGAGGTAAGACAGTAGTGATCTTGATGGGCCAATGGAAGATGAAGGGGAGATCCCTTCAGCTATTTATCATTTGTAAACACCTTAATTCAAACTCGTTGGCCATGATTTTAAAACTTGTCCTTAAATTCCTTAACACTCTTACCATCAAACAGTGGAATCTATATCTCCTTTCCTTAAATATAGGGCAGGCTTAGTGACTCAGGCCGAACTGACACTATGTGACTTTTCAAACAAGGGTAGGGAAGGCAACACAGCTTCTGCCCAGAGCTCATTCTCTCTCTGTCCCCCTCCTACCACCTCTCCCACCCCCTATGCATATTTTGAATCCTGAACCAATGTGTAAGAAATTCAGCTACTCTGAAGCTACCATGCTGGAAAGACCATGTGGAGAGGAAACATGGACATAAAGATACTCGGGTCTCTAGCTCTTCCAGCCTTTGGCTGTCTGAAACTTTCCAGTCCAGGCGTTAGGCATGTGAATGAGGATCTTTCAGAGGATTCCAACCTTTAAACTGCCCCAGCTGCTGCCAAGTGAGACAGAGATGAGCTGTCCCTGCTGAGCCCTAAAATTGCAGATTCATGAGCAAAATAAATGGTGTTGTTTTAAGCCACTAAGTTTTTAGTTTGTTTGTTTTTTTTTTGTTTTTTTTTTTTTGTTTTTTTTTTTAGGTAGTAACAGATCAATGAATTCTTTCCTATTGCCTAGCAACACTCTGAGGAAATGAGACATAATTAAAGATTTAATTGTAGACAAAAGGAGTATGGCAGAGAGAGTCCAGAATTACAATGCACTAAAAGAGGGAAAGAGATTCAGAAAAGTGGAGGTTGAATTACTTTTGCAGACATTACTTGCAATAAGTATGTGTGTTCCTAGAAACTTGGAAGTTTTAAATTGGAAGAGATCTTAGGGATCATAGAGCAATGGTTTTTTAAAAAGCGAAGCTCAAAGAGTTAATGAATTTGGGCAGATCTCCAGAGACAGACTAGAGCCTAAACTTTCAAACTTCCACTGACCACAGTATCTCCTTTCTCAAGACATGTATAAGAAACCTCACCAACTTAGCAAAAACACAAGGACAAAATTAAATAAAAATGCAATAGCAGCAGCAGTAGCGAAAACAAAAATTCCCCATAACCTAATCCTTGCTAAGCTTCTACCTGCCTGCCATTTCCTTGTGGAGTAAGTGCCCCTACACCCTGGTTTTTCATATTCAAGGGGCTCGGAAACCACTGGAGAATTTGCAGTTCCAGTTCTTCAGGCAGGAAAAAGAATGAGTCTCTGACATACTAATGTTATTTCACCACAAACATCAGTACATTTGTGAAGTGCTTACTATGTGCTAGCATCTGTGTTGATTACTTTATGTACATCATTATTGAGGCATAGTTTATGTATAGTAAAAAGCAACCATATTAAAGGGATAGTTCAATGAGTATTTACAAATATATAGACCTGTATAACTACTACCATAGTTGAGATATAGAACATTTTCATCCTCTTCACCCCTCAAATTTCCTTTATGCTCTTTTGCAGATAATCCTCCTCTCCTCATGCCCAGGTACCCTTGATATCCTTTCAGTTACTATAGATTTTTTTTTATTATTCTAGAATTTTGTATAATTAGAATGTCACAGTATATAGTCTTTTTTGCACAGTTTAGTGTTTTTCAGATTCCTCCACATAACTGTGTAAAATAGTTTGTGACTTTTTATTGTTAAGTAGTATTCTATTGTATAGATATATCACAATTTATCTATTCTCTGATTGATTATTTTTTTGGGTTGTTATCAGTTTGGGATTATTATGAATATACCTACAGGTATATAGGAATATAAACATTCCTATAGAAATCTTCGTGTGGGCATATGCTTTTACTTCTCTTAGGCAAATACTTAAGAGTAGGTTATACGATAAGTATATGTTTAACCAGAAGAAACTGCCAAACCATTTCCCAAAGTGGTCATATTATTTTAAATTCCTACTAGATATGTGTGAGAATTCCAGTTGCTTCACAGATTTGTACTCTAGCAGATACGTGGTAGTATCTCACTGTGGCATTAATTTATATTTTCCTAGTGATTAATAATTTTTTCATGTCGCTATTTTTGTGGAGTTTGTTTTCAAATTATCTGAAATTTATTTAAGTATACATAAGGTTTTAATAAATAGAATATTTTATAATACTGAAGAAATCACATGTCAAAATGTGCAACTAAAACTTGGCATACAATAATCATTTATTTTCATGATTTTTTTGAGACAAAGGAAGTAGTTAAACAACAAATGGTTAACACCCCTGAGTTCCAGACATCCCAACACTACTGTATATTTTATGTGAATCTAAAGATGTAAGGAAAAGTCTCAGAAAAAGACAAAAGAAATGTAAGTCATGATACTCTCATAATCATCTTTAAGAGATCTTTTTCATCATTAGAGTAAAGTCATGAAAAAGCAAATTTTTTTCGGCAGAAAATATTTAAAATTTGTCGAGGAGAAGTAAACAGGGTGAACATAAAAAAAAAACAAAACACTGTTGATACATGTTGAAACAATTGATTAAAATGTTTTATTCAGAGGCAGGACTCCATGATAGCAAAATGAGGAGTTCAATAAGTCTTTTTCCCCAAAAAACAAGTATAAAATGGGAAAAACAAAAAATTGATCAAAAACAACTGTTTTTAGGGCTCTGCAAATCAACCAGAGACAAACAAGAAATTTAGAAGTATTTATTCATGAAAGCTTCTAGACATTTGGGCGACAAAAGTGGGAGTCTACAGAGAAACTACAGCTTTCTTTCCTGGAACTGTTCCTCCCACATACCCACTCCAAAAACTTGGTCAGTACGGTAGCCTTACCAGGGCATGACATCCTATGAAAAACCAATAGCTTTACTATTAAAAGGGGCTGACTTGATTTGGACTGGAGGGCCAAAACCCACTGTTGGCAGCCTCATCAGTAAAAGTAGCACATGTGATAGGAAATAAATGGTGAATTCCCATAGCTTTGTTAAATTGAATTTAGAGTCCCAGTTATAGTAGGTGATAGACTAGCTGAAAACTTAACAAGGAGATGCTGGAAATGAGAGAATCACAGAAAGGCTAGATAAGTTCTCCATACCTCTGTGGCTTAATGGGAAAGTATGCTTATGTTTATAGGACACCCAGGAAGATCCAGAGTAAAGTAATAGCCCAGAGAGACTTGAAACTGCCTCAACTTTGAATACTGACTTCAACATACACACAGATCTATCAGCAGTGGGTGAACCATTGACTTGTTACTAAGCCACGCAGACACAGGACAATCCATAGGAAGATAGGCAGAGAAATCCATAGGAAGATAGGCAGAAAAATAAAATAAGAATTAAAAAAAAAAAACTGAGCAGAGACATCAGTAGTTGCACATCTCAGGAAGATAGATTCTACAGATTAAGTCCAAGTAAATTACTAAAAACAACAGCTACCTTATTGGAAAAAAAAATCCAGAGGTGTTACAATACATGGTCTAAAATGTCAGTTTTCAGGGGTGCCTGGGTGGCTTAGTCGGTTGAGCATCTGACTTCGACTCAGGTCATGATCTCATGTTTTGTGGGTGGAGTCCCATGTTGGGCTCTGTGCTGACAACTCAGACCCTGGAGCCTGCTTCATTCAGATTCTGTGTCTCCCTCTCTCTCTTTCTCTCTGCTGCTCCCCCACTCACATTCTGTCTTTCTCTCTTTCAAAAATAAATAAACATTAGAAATAAAAATAAAATGTCAGTTTTCAAAAAAAAATCATGAGATATTCAAAGAAACAGGAAAATGTGACCGATACTGAAGGGGAAAAAGATCTATAGAAGTTGAGTCTGAGCAGACACAGTGGTTATATTTAGCACATGAAGACTTCAAAGTGGTGCTTACAATGTATTCAAAAAGTTAAATGAAAGTATAATGACCATTGCCCTCAAATAGGAATTCTCAATATAGAAACAGAAAAATAAAAAAGGAATCAATGAAAATTCTAGAATTTAAAAGCACAATAGCTGAAATAAAGAGTTAACCAAATGGGTAGATTTGAGATGGCAGAAGAAAGAATCAGTGAACTCGAAGATAGATCAATAGGAAGTATCCAAACTAAACAATAGAGAGGAAAAAAAAAAACCATTGAAGAAATATGAACAGAACCTCAGAGACCTATGAGGCAAGATTAAACACACTAACATGTAATGAGAATCCCAGAAGGAGAAGAGAGGCAGGAAAAAATACGTGAAGAAATAATGACTGAAGGTTTCATAAATCTGATGCAAAACATAAATCTACACATCCATAAACCTCAAGAAACTCTAAGATAACATAAAAATCTCTGTCTACACATACAGTAAAATTACTGAACACTAAAGACAAATAGAAAATCTTGAAAGTAGCAAGAGAAAAACAACTCATCCCAAATTGGGGAACAACAATGCAATTAATGGCTCAATTCTTAATCTGAAACAATAGAGACCAGAAGGCAGAGTGAGGAAAGAAACATAACAATCATGAATTCTGTCTCTAGTAACTCTCCTTTAAAAGTTAAGGTGAGGGCACTCAGGTATCACCTCACGCCAGTCAGAGTGGCCAAAATGAACAAATCAGGAGACTATAGATGCTGGAGAGGATGTGGAGAAACGGGAACCCTCTTGCACTGTTGGTGGGAATGCAAATTGGTGCAGCCGCTCTGGAAAGCAGTGTGGAGGTTCCTCAGAAAATTAAAAATAGACCTACCCTATGACCCAGCAATAGCACTGCTAGGAATTTATCCAAGGGATACAGGAGTACTGATGCATAGGGCCACTTGTACCCCAATGTTCATAGCAGCACTCTCAACAATAGCCAAATTATGGAAAGAGCCTAAATGTCCATCAACTGATGAATGGATAAAGAAATTGTGGTTTATATACACAATGGAATATTACGTGGTAATGAGAAAAAATGAAATATGGCCTTTTGTAGCAACGTGGATGGAACTGGAGAGTGTGATGCTAAGTGAAATAAGCCATACAGAGAAAGACAGATACCATATGGTTTCACTCTTATGTGGACCCTGAGAAATTAACAGGAACCCATGGGGGAGGGGAAGGAAAAAAAAAACAGGTTAGAGTGGGAGAGAGCCAAAGCATAAGAGACTGTTAAAAACTGAGAACAAACTGAGGGTTGATGGGGGGTGGGAGGGAGGAGAGGGTGGGTGATGGGTATTGAGGAGGGCACCTTTTGGGATGAGAACTGGGTGTTGTATGGAAACTAATTTGTCAATAAATTTCATATAAAAAAATAAATAAAATAAAAAAAAATAAGTTGATACAAAAAAAAAATAAAATAAAAAAATAAAAGTTAAGGTGAGGGGCCCCTGGGTGGCTCAATCAGTTAAGCGTCTGACTTCAGCTCAGGTCATGATCTCACAGTTTGTGGCTTTGAGTTCCACATCTGGCTCTGTGCTGACAGTTCAGAGCCTGGAGCCTGCTTTGGATTCTGTGTCTCCCTCTCTCTCTCTGCCCCTTTTTTGCTCACTCTCTGTCTCTCAAAAATGAATAAATGTTAGAAAAATAAATTAAATGAAAGCTAAGGTGAAATAAAGATTCATGTAGTATTCTTTTATATAAGCTTTGTAAGAAATTAAGTGTGACCCAATTTACACTCTTATCGTGTATTTTTCTTCCTCTTAAAGAGTGTGTGTATGCATGTATACATATATAAGACTATGGATCTCCTTTTTTCACATGTAAAGTTTTATCTAGAAACCCCTTTACACATTCTGTTGAGGTAAAAAAAAAGATAATGTTCAAAGATTCTGTGATGGATTTAGAGGGGTGTGTGTGTGTGTGTGTGTGTGTGTGTGTGTGTTTAAAGCATTTGATAAAATTGAAAAAATTAAAATTTTTACAGAGATTTTTGTTCACTAATATATATATGTTTTTGCTCACTAATATCACCCTACAAGAAAAAGAACATTTCCCAGATAAACAAAGACTGGGAGAATTTATTCTTAGCAAACCAGCCTTATAAAATAGGAAATGAAAGAAAATAATACAATAAGGCAAGTCCATAGGAAGAAATGAAGAACACTGGAAAAAGTAACTATGTGGGTAACTATAAAAGAATGTATAGATATATATTTTCTTTTTCTTCTCTCAATTAAAAAAAATCATCAGATTGTATAAAGTAATAATTATAACACTGTATTACTGAGTTTATAACATTAATATAACATATATGACAATAATAGTACAAAGGAAAGGGAAAAAAATGGAGTTATATAGGAACAAAGGTGCTATATCTTGCTGAAATTTAGTATTAACATGAGTTAAATTGATAAATGAAGATATATATTTTAACCTCTAGAGGAAACACTAAGAAAATAACCATAAAACTCCCAAGTCAACAAAGGAATTAAAATGACATACCAAAAAGAATTTGCCTAAAGCACAGTAGTAAAAGAACAGAGGAACAAAAAGACATGAGCCATATTGAAAACAAACAGCAAAATGACAGGCACAATCAAATCATATCAATAATCACATTAAATAATTCATTAGATAGACTAAATACTTCAATGAAAACATTGAGAGTATCAGACTGGATACAAAGAATCATTCCACTATGTGTTGACTACAAGAGACTCACTTCAAATTTAAATATACAACCAGATTAAGAATAAAAGAATAGGAAAGACATATCATATAAACAGTAATCCAAAGAGAGCTGGACTGGCTCTATTTATTTAGTATCAAACAAAATAGACTTTTAGGAAATCCATATTAGTAGAGATAAACAGGGACACTTTATAATGATAAAAGGGTCACTACACCAGGAAGATATAATGATTTTAAATATGTATTAACCTAACAATGGGACCTAAAATTCAAAAAAACAAAAAACTGAGAAAATTGAAAGGAGATGTGGACTACTTAATAATTATAGTTCAAAATGTCAAGCCTCTTGATACTGATAGAACAAGTTTATGGAAAATTAATAAAGACATAGAAGATTTGAAAAACACTATTAACCAACATGATATAACTGACATTTATAGAATAATTTATCCATCAGCAGCAAATACATTCTTTCAAGTGCATGTGGAACATTCTCTAGAATAGACCATATGATAGACTTTAAAATAAATTTCCATAATTGTAAAAGGATTGAAGTTACTCAAAGTATGTTCTCCAACCACAATAAAATTTAATTAGAAAGCAACAACAGAAATTTGAGAAATCCCCAAAAATCTGAAAATTAAACAACACATTTCTAAGTAACCCAGATCAAAGAAAAAATCACAAGGGAAATTAAAAAAATGTTTTGAACTGAATGAAAGTGAAAAGACAACATAAAAAATTTGTAGGATGCAGCTAAATAAGTGCTTAAAGGGATAGTTACAGCTTTAAACATGTATATTGAAAGTTGTATTCACTGTTTAGAAAAGCCATTGTGATAAATTAGAAACAAATTATAACAAATTAGAACAGCTTCTAGACTTTGTTGGTTCAGTGTTGGTACCTTTTTGTCTAGCGTTTTTAAACTTTTAAATACATCTAAATGCATTTTATAATTTTGCATGTATATAAATGCATATAATATATTGTAAAATGCTTTATCAAGAAAAGGTCTTGTAGATAATCTCCACCATATGTTGAGTTTCTGTCTGCTTGTGGGGAACTGACTGGGTAAGCATTTTATATACATTGTCTCATTTCATATTCACAACAATCCTATGAAATATTATTAAAGAAAATAAAGCTCAGAAAGTTTTTAAGTTGCTGACATAAACATTAACATGTCAAATACACAGCAGAGCAGAATTCAAACCCAGGCCTTTTGAAAGGCAAAGCCAGGGCTCTTGGGACACCTGGGTGGCTCAGTAGGTTAAACATCCAACTCTCGATTTCCGGTCAGGTCATGATCTCATGGTTTGTGATATTGAGCCCTGCATTGGGCTCTGTGCTGACAGCACAGAGGCTGTTTGGGATTCTTCCTCCCCCACAGCCCTCTTTCTCTCTCTCACTCAAAATAAATAAACATTAAAAAAGAAGAAGAAGAAAGACAAAACCAGTGCTTTTAATTTCTGTCCTGCCTCCCTTCCTGAATCTCAGTGATTTTGTCTTTATTCTTAGTGCTCTACATTTTACATGTTCTTTAGCCATGAAGACTAAGATTAGAAATCACTATTTGTCATCTTAGGAAATCTCTGATATGCATTGGGAAATTGATGTGAATTCTCGCCAGTTCAATTCCTTAACATTCATGGCTTTGGTTTACTTTGGTTACTGTAAAATAGATTATGTGCCTGCCCTCCAAAGCATGTACTAAGTCATATATCTCTTTCTTTACTCCTGTTTAAATATTTGTGTATCTTTTCTAGGTCTCTAAATCAGTATGTCTGACTGATATGAATTCCTGGTAGTCAGGCATTATCTGAAATAAAGGTTTACATCTTAGTTTGGAGAACAGTGGACATATTCTGACATGATTAGGAAGCATGAGTGCAAATAGTAGTAACAAGCAATATGATCAAGCACAAAATTTGTGGGGTCAGAAAACATCCTGATAATGTTAGTTAGGACAATACAATAAAATAAAAGCCTCTTTCAGATTTATACAATGCTTGGAAGTCACGTATTCATATATGTGATAACTTCCGAAGGCTTGTGTGTGTATATATATATACGGCTGGTGTATGTGTGTGTATATATACATATATGTATATACACACACACACATATATATATATACACATATATATAAAGAACATAGATAAAAGCCATCATTTGGTAAGAATGACTATATGTCAAGTAACTGAAACCATGAACCATGGATTGATTAAAAAATAGAGACTATAGCAAAACTAGTTTCATATTTTTTCCCTAGGCTCTTCTTACTCAGCTAGAAAAGTGGAATTTGAAAGGATTTTAGATATCTTCTGTCTAGTTCTCTTATGTTGCAGATAAAATGGTAGCCCCCAAAAAGGTAAGGCCCTCAAAGGCAGAAATAGAATATTTTGTTCATCCTTGAATTTCCTGCACCTAACAACATAGCTGGCTCCTAAGAGTGCCTCAGGAAGCACATGAGGGACATTTGCCAAATGGCACACCATTCAGGCCTAGAATGAAAACCCGTTTCAGATTACTCAGGCTGGTCCTTGTTTGAGCTTCATGTGAATAGATGTATATATCTATCGAAGAAATATAATTCTTTCTAGGATCCAACAAGGTCTTTGGATAGCATGGCTATACTGTTTTTTTCTTTTTTTTCTTCCATTTCGGTCTTCATCTGGGCTTTTAAATTTCTGAGGACAAGGCATGAGCAAAGTCACACCACATGCCAGGTTCCTTATTGTGACTCAGAGTGAATCCTTTCTCTTTCTCTTGTGGCAGAGGATCTGAAACAAAGATCACTGAATAGCTCTTCTCTCCAGTCCCCTGGGTCCCTGGTTTCCCCTTTACATTTCTTTTTAAAATATCCACTTTTCTAAGGGTACCTGTTCCTGAAACAGATACCTAGGAAAAGGTAGTATAACAGGGGGATATCCATCCCCAATTGCTATCTCTTCATTCCCTTAATTGCTCCCTATTCTTTCTTCTCACTTTCCCAGCTGGCTATCCTTGGCTACACCCAAGAGTGACCACTTTGCATTTCTATAGCTTATCTCTACCCAGTCTCTTCATTTCCTTTCCTTTCTCACCTTTGGGTATCTTTCTCTACTTTCCTGATTGTCTTTCTTTGACACAACTGACCTTCAGTATCTCCCAGGTTGTTCAGGGCTGAACCAAAATGCAAGGAGAGATGCATGGTTGTCTGAATGAGATACCAGATAGTATGGGGTGCAAAGAAAGAATGAGGAAGTGGGCAAAGGAAGGAGCTCTTTCCTCTCAGATGATTAACTTATCATTCCCAGTTTAAGAGCCTGGACAGCTTACCCCAGTACCATATCTCCCTGTGACTAAAGTATGGGGGGCTGACTGTAAGCATAATGTGTTGTCTGTGCCCACTTAGATATCCTTGGCTGGTTTTATTTGGGTCACTCAGGGGAGAAGAAAGGCTCTTACTTGCAGAGAGCACCAGAGTAGGTGGGCTTTAGGAAACAGAACTGAACTCTGAACAATATTAATCAAAGAGGGTGTGAAATACCAGTGTTGTTGATGTGAATGACACAAAGTCATTGTGGGGCTGGGATAGTATTGGCTTCATGCATCAAATGGATGGGGAGTCAAGGATGGCAATAGGTGAACAAACAGTAATGTCAAGGGGTCAGAGGCAGGGCAGAATTAAGATTTGAGTCCTCGGGTCAGAATAAGTCTCATGAAGTGAAACTGTGGGCTGCAATGCTTCCTTTACCTGGCATTTGGTGTCTCTAACAGGGATGGAGTGTGTGGCTCAAGGAACTGAATGTGTTTTGCCTCTCTCTAATCCCCTATACATGAATCCATCCTGTCCAGGTATTGGTGAAAGGCAGTCTGAGAGCCTGGCTAGGGTTTAGCTTATAAGGTGACCTTGCATCTCTGTTGGCAAGATGTCTCCTTCTCTAGCTTCAGCCAAACAGACTGAGCCTGAGCGATTGGAGGAAGTAGGAATGACTTGTCAATGTAATATTTTTGTTCAAAGTTTCTAACAACTTTCATTTAAAGTCCTTTGTCTCATTCTCTATGTTCAATCAATCATATCTTTTTATAATCCGTCTTTTGGAAAACTTTCAGGGTCTCAAATCAGTATTAGTGGAGACAGGATATTTATTTCCTTCAAGCATGTATTGAGCACCTATTGCATGTATGCCAGGAAAAGATTAAACCTTCTTGGGATGGGGAAACAATAATGGGAGACTGGATTCCTCTCTGCCATTACATGCTCAAACACCTTGCAGCTGGAATTTCTATCTCATTTATCTTGTTTCCCTCACAGGCACTCAGTGACTGGTAGGCACCCAATAAACTTGCTAAATTGAGTTGTTTGCTCTTGAAAGCTGAGGATCCTAACACTTTCTATTCATGCCCCATGATTGGTCTGTTTTCTGCATAGTCTGAAAACAACTGCAATTAGTTGTTAATAGTAGTGATGGAACAATATTTGTACGTAAATGAAAGTAAGCATGGCAGAAGAGGGGAAGAATGGAAAGGGCAAGACAGAAGAAATTGATTCAAAAGAACAAGGGCAAGAGAGAGGGGTTTGGGAGATAAAGAGAAGGGGTAGTTACAAGTGACAGAGCAGAGAGCAGCAGACTTCAGTTGAGGAAATGAGGCATGTCAGCCACATAAAACATAAACTGGAGCTGTGTTCCAACAGGACAAAAGGTCATTGCTGTGCTGTACATTAACAACTCTTAATGCCACCAAATGCGAATTGTCTGTATGTGTATTTGCAATGTTGGCAAGCTCTGCAATATCTCAGCTAGGTGTCAGCAAGGGCATAAGATGGGACACAGAGACAAATACAGTTTTTTTCTCACACACAAAAAAATGTCACCAAAAATATTCTCAGCATGTAATGATTAGCACCAGGCCATTTGGCCATCCAGAATGATCTGAATATAGAGGTCTGACTACGTATCATTTAGCAGTACAAATATTTAGGTTCTGTGGGGATGAAGTAATTCTATTTTCTCCTACCTACCTTATTGCATACCTCCCACCTCTCATTCAGGCCTCCTGCAACATCAAATGTTGCTTGTCCTCCTTGAGCCTAACTGATGCAGAGTTGGGATAAGAACAGGATGAGTCAGACGAAGCTACCTTCTAAATAGATTTTGGGAGAAATTCCTGCCCTCCTCCAACTGGCTCTTACAAACAGGAGAGATCAGGTTGCTCAACTGAAGGCTTTTGTGGCCTTGGCCATTAAGGGATGAACAAAACACAAATTATGTGGTAGGAGAAGTGGGGACTTAAATCCTGGCTCCCTCAGTGATGGATGGGGCAAATATGAAATTCCACACTTCCTTAGTCCTGAGTTTCCTCACCTACAAAGTGGAGTTAATAAATTCCACCTATTTCAATGACAAGATACTATAAAAGGAAAAGCAGCATCAAAACTGCTGACGGATGCATCTCCCTGGCAGCCTGGAAGTTCACAGGAGGGTCTGGGGCCTGGGCAAGCCTTGCAGCCAGTTCTTTCCTTTGTTTATACCAGCCCAGTGGCAACTAACATTGCTCCTGTGCCTTGGGACCACCTGGCTTTGTGGAAAGAAATCTCACTGAAGAGTTCTGACAACTTTCTAATCTTACTTCTCTCTAGATCCTTCTTCTCCAGGGCAACTACACACACAATGCCATTTTGCAATTTATTTTCATTTTGCAGAGGAGAGCCTCCCCTCCTCTTCCTGGCTTGGTTTCTATGGCCTGGCCATATTACTCTTGGATGGCCCTGGGCTGTTTTGGCTTCAGAGCTGGCATGGACTTGTTATGCCAGCTGGAGAAGGACAACACACCTGTGGGTGTGCTAGGCTGGGTCTGGGAGGTGGCTGGGCAAGGGTCCTAATTACTTGAGGGTGACACACAGTTTGCCAGCATGACTTCATGCATTTACTTTCACTAGGCTCTGTGAGTTCCATGGAGAAGCTCAGGGTGTTTATGCAGCTGCCCCGGCCCCAGTGGGAATGGCCTCTCTTACCTGTGAATCACCCTTTCCGGCCTCCAGGTGGACATCTATGCTCAAGTTCAGGCCACTTGCAGATATCCGGCTTATAGAATATTCATGTTGCTGTCTTTTCTTCTCACTTAATGTTTGGAAAAGGTATTGTTTTAAACAAGAAAACTTAAAAACAGATGGGTTGTGGTTTCCAGCCTTCACATTTCCAAGAATATGATAGAAACCAGGAGTCAACCCATCTGACTCTTTGGGACCTGATTCTGCATTTCTTGTATTGGCAAAGTCCTCACTGAAGATGGAAGTACCACAGCTGCCAACTGGGAAGGAGCCACAGCTCCCTGCCAGAAGCGTGCCTGCCTCCCATTGCCATTGTCATTTCAGCAGGAAGACTTGGGACAGAGGCTGACTAAACCTCATGTGCTGTCTCCTGTGTGGAAGATGCTGAACCACTGTCTGGAATATGCCCTTGGAGTTGTTCCAGGGCTGGTAACAGGAGGGGCTGAGTCACCAGTGGTCTCTCCCTGGGAGCCCACACTCCTTTTTAAAACTGGGGGTTCAGCAGTCTTGGGCTTGGGGTCATGCTTTTCTCTGTGCCCCGCAGCCCTTCTAAGGACTGAATCTGCATCCTAGACACCATAACCCCACTTGGAAGAAAAGTAAGAATTGTTCCCAGTGGGCTGCTCAGCTAAACGTGACATAAAGTAACATGAGGACAGATCCCGGCAGACCAAACGCTGCTTCCTCATCACACCCAAACAAGAGGTCTGAATAGAAAGGAAATCTTGTGACCTCAAGAAATAGTATTTGGAGAAAATATAATGAATATTAGTCATGGGCATTTCCATAATAAGGAAAACTTCTCATGGTAGCATAGGGTTGCCAAGGGCCTGACTCATCTGGGATCATTTTCAAGCCCACCCTTTGTATGGATGCACAAAATCTGTAGGAGAACATATTCTGGGATATGGGCCCCTGACACACTATTCCCCAAAATGTGTTCCATGGAGCACTTGCACTTGAAATCATTTCTATGAGGAAAAAGCTCTATGGTTAAATAAGATTGAAAAATGTTACTTTCTCTGCTTAGAGATTCACAATATCTATTAATGAACAACTCAGAACAAATGCTTAAGAAAAATTTTAATTTGTTTTAACCCTGTGTTTCCCAAATTTGATGATGGAATGCTAATTTTTCAAAATCCCTATGGGACACATTTTGGGGAAAGTTGCTTTGCTGGGAGATGTTATATGACCCCTCCAATTTGCAACATCCCCACTTCAAGCTTGGAAATTAACATTTCTCGGGGACCATGGCCTTGGTGCAGTTAAAATGATGAGTGGTCCACACCAGTTCAGAGCTGGCTTGGCAGGCCTCTCCCACCTACTAGAAATTTGATGTTACATTCTTAAGTAGGATGGGGAGGAAGAACTATTGCTTTTAAAGAATAACTTTCTCACATTGAAGGTTAAAACCTTAAGGCTACAAAAATAATTTAATCATGCTCTGAGACTAGAAGGTTAATCCTGTTCAACACTTTTCCATCAGGATCTGTTATTCTGGGATGGCCACTTAGGAAGTCTGATGGAGATATGATTTTAAACAGCTGAAAGTCAGAGACCTTCTTTTCCATTGTTCCCCATAGTAACATAGGTTTGTGCATGTACTAGGCACTTGATTCTACACTTACTAAATAGAATCCATAGGGCTTAATTTTATATATGGTCTGGGAGCAGAGTGAGTATGTGGTTCTTAGTCTGGGTCATTCCCTGACTTATTTTTCATGTCTTGAGTTTTCTATGTACAACAATTTATGATCTGAGGTTTGGAAACAGTCAGAGCCCCAAACCTTCCACAGAACACTTCAGTTCTGGATTTACAGAGATTTCCCTTTAACTTCTCACACATTTTCCTGTGGACACAGTTCCTGCTAGCACACACCTTGGTATTCTTGTCTCACCTATTATTCTTTTGATAATCCCTCATGTGATCACTTTCAACATAATTGTTCTGTGTGTGTGTGTTTTTTTTTTCCTGGCCAAATTTTGCTGTGTTATATTCATGTGTATCCCAGCCTGGACCTCTAAACTAGCTTCAAGCCCTAATAGAACCCCTTAGAGTTACACTGGAAAATCGTTCCGAATTTGGCCTTTGTATTAGCTAGGAAGCCCTTAAAACCTGTTCCAAGAGATGAAACCCAGGCTGACCCATCTTTTCCCTTCCCCGATCCACTGACCTATTTAATGTCTGCTATAGATTTACTTTCAAAGGGGAAACAGGTGAAAGGGGAATGCATAAGACCACGTGGAGCTCTAGGATTATTTCAGTTTCCTGGTCTTGATAAATTTACCAAGTAAGAAAACATTCCCCTGGAGTCACCTCTGCTGACCCTTGTGTGACATCTCTGTGGCTTGACAGCAAATCAATGACTCCTGAGGTCAGAGGAGTTCTGGCTTCAAAGGAAAAATGTTGAGCGTTGGTGCATTCTCTGGCCAATGTTCCCTCTCTTATTACTTTTGATGGATTCGTATATACGGAAAGAGACGGAAGGTGCCCAGCAGTCATTCCCCAAGTCACCCCCAACACACGCTTGTAATTATTTGTGATTGCTCACTGTGTGGTGACTGTGTGCTTGACTTGGGGCTCATTCATTACAGCCTCTTCCTTGAGTGCAGAATGGCACAGTATTACATGATTTGAAGTAACTTAATAAAAGCCTTTGGACTAAATCTGTGTTTACCTGATGTTAAAAAGAGAAACATTAACTCCATCAACTATTTTGTCTACATATTGTCAATCATTCGACTGATTATTTTCCCCTTGAAACTTCCAGCTCATCCATGCAGTGGAGATCCAATCCAAATGTGCAAGGATTCATCTGTGTTGTGGGAACTATCCCTATATTCATTTCTTTGATGAAACTGATATAAAGTAATGTTCTTCAGTGTGCAGAAATGTCTCTACACATCACTTTCCAAGAGCTAAGCTGGGATGGGCTTAGGTGATGCTTCAATGCCATTACCCAAAAGAAAGTCTGCAGAAACCACAAAATAATTTAGAAGGCACATAGAAGAACAATTGCTTCAGATGTGCCCTTAGCACTCACACACATTTGCATGGTTTGGGAGTTTTGCTTCTTCCATGATGAACTCCATATGTCTCTCTTTGGTTTTCTTTTTGCACCAGTCACTTTTGTTCCCTGGACCCAACCTCTCTTCCTTTGTTTGCCCTGCATTCCTCTGAAGATCCCCCATGTGTGCTGACTGCATAGATGGCACTTGGGGAAACAAACACAGAAAGCTGCCCAAAAATAATATGGTAAATGATGGAGCAAGGGGAAGTGAGCTGTGTAATAGTGCCAGGGATATCCAGGGGGATTTCTCCATTTCTGAAAGCCCATGATGGATGCATGGCTTTTAATCCCTAATTTAGAAACAAACAGGAAATGTCACCATGAGGTTCACACCTTCTTGTTAAAATCTTCTGTTCTCTTGCCTAATATTTACAGCTTCAAACATTGCCATGGGCGAGGAGAGGGTGAGGAAGATTTTAAAATAATGGTGTAATTGACCACCTGGCTTTCATAACAGTATCTGGCCCTGGACTCTATGTACAATCTCAGGTAACTCTTTTAACCTGGGAGGTGTCTACCCTAAAGGCAATTAAAATAGGTGTTAGCTGGAGCCACCTGGAAATGAGTTCTGACTCACTTTTTGGTGAGAGTCACGCAATCACGAAGATGTTTTGCAATGCTGTTTCATTGTAACTGAGAGGAGAGGAGGGAAGATGGCGGCGTAGGAGGACGCTGGGCTCACCACGCGTCCTGCTGATCACTTAGATTCCACCTACACCTGCCTAAATAACCCAGAAAACCGCCAGAGGATTAGCAGAACGGAGTCTCTGGACCCAAGCACAGATGAGAGGCCCACGGAAGAGGGTAGGAAGGGCGGCGAGGCGGTGCGCGCTCCACGGACTGGCGGGAGGGAGCCGGGGCGGAGGGGTGGCTTGCCGGCCAAGCAGAGCCCCTGAGTCTGGCTTGCCAAAGCGGAGGGGCCTGACGGACTGTGTTCCCACAACAAGCGCGACTTAGCGTCTGGGAGGTCATAAGTTAACAGCTCTGCTCGGAAAGCGGGAAGGCTGGAGGACAAAGGGAGGGAGAGCTGCTGAGCCCCCTGACAACAGAGCTCAGTTTGGTGGGGAACAAAGGCGCTCGCCAGCGCCATCTCCCCCGCCCATCCCCCAGCCAAAATCCCAAAGAGAACCAGTTCCTGACAGGGAACTTGCTCGATCTGCGCAAACACCCAACTCTGCGCTTCTGCGGAGCCAAACCTCCGGCAGCGTATCTGACTCCCTCCTGCTGCCACAGGGCCCCTCCTGAAGTGGATCACCTAAGGAGAAGCGAGCTAAGCCTGCCCCTCCTGCCCCCGTGCACCTTGCCTACCCACCCCAGCTAATATGCCAGATCCCCAGCATCACAAGCCTGGCAGTGTGCAAGTAGCCCAGACAGGCCACGCCACCCCACAGTGAATCCCGCCCCTAGGAGAGGGGAAGAGAAGGCACACACCAGTCTGAATGTGGCCCCAGCGGTGGGCTGGGGGCAGACATCAGGTCTGACTGCGGCCCCGCCCACCAACTCCAGTTATACACCACAGCACAGGGGAAGTGCCCTGCAGGTCCTCACCACACCAGGGACTATCCAAAATGACCAAGCGGAAGAATTCCCCTCAGAAGAATCTCCAGGAAATAACAACAGCTAATGAGCTGATCAAAAAGGATTTAAATAATATAACAGAAAGTGAATTTAGAATAATAGTCATAAAATTAATTGCTGGGCTTGAAAACAGTATACAGGACAGCAGAGAATCTCTTGCTACAGAGATCAAGGGACTAAGGAGCAGTCACGAGGAGCTGAAAAACGCTTTAAACGAAATGCATAACAAAATGGAAACCACCACAGCTCGGATTGAAGAGGCAGAGGAGAGAATAGGTGAACTAGAAGATAAAATTATGGAAAAAGAGGAAGCTGAGAAAAAGAGAGATAAAAAAATCCAGGAGTATGAGGGGAAAATTAGAGAACTGAGTGATACACTAAAAAGAAATAATATACGCATAATTGGTATCCCAGAGGAGGAAGAGAGAGGGAAAGGTGCTGAAGGGGTACTTGAAGAAATAATAGCTGAGAACTTCCCTGAACTGGGGAAGGAAAAAGGCATTGAAATCCAAGAGGCACAGAGAACTCCCTTCAGACGTAACTTGAATCGATCTTCTGCACGACATATCATAGTGAAACTGGCAAAATACAAGGATAAAGAGAAAATTCTGAAAGCAGCAAGGAGTAAACGTGCCCTCACATATAAAGGGAGACCTATAAGACTCGTGACTGATCTCTCTTTTGAAACTTGGCAGGCCAGAAAGAATTGGCACGAGATTTTCAGGGTGCTAGACAGAAAAAATAGGCAGCCGAGAATCCTTTATCCAGCAAGTCTGTCATTTAGAATAGAAGGAGAGATAAAGGTTTTCCCAAACAAAAACTGAAGGAATTTGTCACCACTAAACCAGCCCTACAAGAGATCCTAAGGGGACCCTGTGAGACAAAGTACCAGAGACATCACTACAAGCATAAAACATTGTATCTGAGAGCTCATTCTGGGGCTTGATGCTGAATAAGTAGTTCTGGATACAACAGATTATAATAACAATTACCTTTAAAAATTTTTAATGCTTATTATGTGTCAACCATATTGTCTGATGGCATTATAGAAAAAGTAAACTTCATGTGGAAGTTACTCTTATTATCATCCTTATTTAGCTGTGAAGAAACTGAGGCTTCCAGAGATGATGTAGCTTGTCCAAGTCATGCTGCCATAAAACTGAAGAGTCCCATTGGTCCCCAGGCTGAGTCTGACCCAAAGCCCAGCCATTTAAGCCATCCTAAGCTGCTCTGTGGACTGTAACAGAGGGTAGGATGAGGAAGTGAGTCAGCTGAGGCTCTTTGCTCTAAATTGGGGTGGAAATTATTGGATTGTTATTGGGTTTGGGTCCCATTGCTCACCTTGGGTCACAGCTCTCGTTGCTAATGTGGAGCCTGAGTGAACCCCTGAAGTCGATAATGACAGTAATTCTGATGGATCTGAACAGTTCTCTGATAGTAATACCTACCTCATAGGACTTTGTGATTGAACAAGAAAATGTTTACAAAGTGTCCAACAAATACTAATGCCATAAAATCATGGCTATTACATGTATTTTTTCCCATTTATTAAACTAAGTGTTGGAAATTTTCAAGCCATTTCACAAATGGTAATCTCTACCATTTTCTTGCCTTTCACTCTTCCCCAGATTATTTCTATTCAAGATGGAAATTTGTCTTTCATGTTATTTAGGGCTTAGTATACTAAGTTCTTTTTTCCAAAGAGACTGTGTTCTTTATATGTGAGCACAGTAACTTCTAATAGAGCAATTCCCTTCTGAGTATTTGTGGGGATAATAATGATGAATATTCATGGGATAATAATGATGGTGATTATATCTACTTATTTTGTATTTAATATGTGCTAAGCCCATTTACATATAAATTAACTCTGGGAGAATCCTATGAGATAAATATTAATTTACACCTTTTACAGATTAGCAATGTTACCTACTTTAAGTGATCAACATCTAGTTTTGCCTGGCCCCAGATTACTGATATATACCCCAGATCTGTGGGTATCATAACACCTTCCCTGTCTATTTTGTAAAAGACATTGTCCATTTTTCTGGCAACCATTCCCAAGCTCAGTGCCTGCCAACCACTGGAGATTTGCTAACTTCTCAGTATTGTCCTGTGTACCAGTCTCAGTTTCCAGGTATCCTTAGACTCCTTCCACTTTATGTTGTCTATAAACAGTTCCTAGCTCAGAAAAACAAAAACAAAAACAAACAGACAAAAAACCAAACACCAAAAAAAAAAAAAAAAAACCCAAGAAAAAACAACAAAACCAAAACAGTTCCTGGCATATCCCCCTTTCCTTCTATTCTTCCTGCCCACTGGGACTGCTTGTCCATAAACTCTCACACTCAAGTGAGAGGCAGTAAGAGCCATAGAACACCATGGCAAATGTCCTTAGAGAGTCAGTTTGACTCTCAGGAAATTGTAACCAGTTAAGCACTTTTAACCAGTAATTTAAAATTTAAAGAATTTTCAAAGCAAATCATTCAATAGAGTAGAATTCACCATTTAAATACATTTAAAAATAATATATCTTGCAGGAGAATATATCCCCAGGCACCAATGATAAACATATGCTCATCTGCCTCCAGCAGGTCTTTTGGTGGAAAACACTGAGAAGTTCTTGACTGCTATACCTATTAACACATGTCTACAGTAGCCACATGGGATTTAGAGTGAAGAATAGAGTGTCTCTGAGCCCTGCCTGATAGGAACTGCCCATGTAATAGATGGCACATGTGTTATGTTGAAAAACCAAACCAAGGTTATTCTATTACTTTGCTCAAGTCGCCATAACAAAAAATACCACAGACTGGGTGGCTTTTTTTGTTCTGTGTAACCTTTCCTCTTTAGCTTTTTTTTAACTTAAGTTTTAGTTAGTTAACATATAGTGTAATATTGATTTCATATTGGTTTCAGGGTAGAATTCAGTGATTTATCACAGTCCAAAACCTTTGGGATACAGAAAAGGCAGTTGTAAGAGGGAAGTATATTCGGGCCCATCTCCAGAAGCAAGAAAGTTCCCAAATATGCAACCTAGCCTTACACCTAAAGGAGCTGGAAAAGGAACAGCAGATAAAGCATAAAGCCAGCAGAAGAAGGGAAATAAAGATTAGAGCAGAAAGAAATGATACAGAAACAACAACAAAAACAGAACAGATCAGTGAAACTAAGAGCTGGTTCTTTAAAAGGATTAACAAAATTGATAAACTTCTATCAAGATTTATCAAAAAGAAAAGAGAAAGGACCCAAATAGATAAAATCACAAATGAAAGAGGAGGGATCACAACCAATACCACAGAAATACAAACAATTGTAAGAGAATACGATGAAAAATTATATGCCAACAAACTGGGCAATCTGGAAGAAATGGACAAATTCCTAGAAACTGAAAAACTACCAAAACTGAAACAGGAAGAAACAGAAAAATTGAACCAGCAAAGAAATTGAATCAGTAATCAAAAACCTCCCACCAAACAAGAGTCCTGGGCCAGATGGCTTCCCAAGGGAACTCTAGCAGACGTTTAAAGAAGAGCTAATGCCTATTCTTCTCAAACTGTTCCAAAAAATAGAAATGGAAGGAAAACTTCCAAACTCATTCTATGAAGCCAGCATTACCTTGATTCCAAAACCAGACAAAGGCTTCACTAAAAAGGAGAATTACAGGCCCTGAAGTACATGGATGCAAAAATTCTCAACAAGATACTAGCAAATCAAATCCAACAGTACATTCACCACGATCAAGTGGGATTTATTCCTAGGCTGCAGGGTGGTTCAATATTTGCAAATCAATCAACATGATACACCACATTAATAAAAGAAAGGATGAGAACCATATGATACTCTCAATAGATGCAGAAAAGGCATTTGACAAAATACAGCATCCATTATTTTTTTAAGTTTATTTATTTTGAGAGAGAGAGAGAGAAAGTGGGGGAAGGGCAGAGAGAAGAGAGAGAGAATCGAGAACAGGTTCCGCACTGTCAGTGCAGAGCCCACTGCAGGGTTCAAACCCATGAACCATGAGATCATGACCTGAGCCAAAAATAAGAGTCAGACATCTAATGACTGAGCCACCCAGGCACCCTTAGAGCATCCATTCTTGATTTAAAACAAAACAAAACAAAACAAACAAACAAAAAACCTCAACAAAGTAGGGATAGATGGAACATACCTCAACATCATAAAAGGCATACATGAAAGACCTATAGCTAATATCATCCTCAATGGGAAAAAACTGAGAGTCTTTCCCCTATAGTCAGGAACAAGACAAGGATGTCCACTCAACATTACTACTTAACATAGTACTAAAAGGCTTAACCTCAGCAATCAAAAGCAACAAAAAGAAATAAAAGGCATCCAAATTGGCAAGGAAGAAGTAAAACTTTCACTATTTGCAGACTGAGTGGCTTAAACAATAAAAACCTATTTTCTCTGAGTTCTGGAGGCTAGAAGTCCAAGATCAAGATGTAGGCAGGTTTAGTTTCTCCTAAGGTCTCTCTCTTTGGCTTGCAGACACCACTTTTTTCTGTGTCGTCATGTGGTCTTTCCTATGTGTGCACACACATGCATGGTGTCTCTCTGTGTGTCCAAATATCTTCTTTTCTTTTTTTTTTTTAAGTACATTTTATGTCCAGTGTGGAGCCCAATGCAGGACTTGAACTCATGACCCTGAGATCAGGACCTAAGCTGAGATCAAGAGTCAGATGCTTAACCTACTGAGGCACCCAAGCACCCCTCCAAATTTCTTCTTACAATGACACCAGTCAAATTGGATTAGGGCCTACCTTAATGATCCCACTTTGACTTAATCAAAACTTGATTTGAAAGCTTAACTTTTAAAAAAATTTTTTTTAAAGCTTAACTTAAAATTTTTTTAATGTTTATTTTTGAGAGAGAGAGAGAGAGAGAGAGAGAGAGAGAGAGAGAGAGAAGGCAGCAGAGGGGCAGAGAGAAAGACACAGAATCCGAAGCAAGCTCCAGGCTCTGAGCTGTCAGCACAGAGCCCAATGTGGGGCTCGAACCCACCAACCGTGAGATCATGACCTGAGCTGAAGTCAGAGGCCTAATCAATTAAGCCACCCAGGCACTCCTAAAAGCTTAAGTTTTTAAAGGCTTTATCTCTAAATAGAGTCACATTCTGAGGTACTGGGAGCTAGGATTTCAACATATGAATTTTGGGGAACACAATTCAGCCCCTAACAGCATTTAAGTCAGATTTTCTAATGAAGTGACACCTCAGATGGGCTCTGAAGGAGTAATAGGAGCTTGCTGGTCACACAAGCGGGATGAGGGTGATGTTGGGCAGAGAAGGAGGAGCTAGAGATAACAAGCAGTATAGGCATGAGGCATGAGACAGCACTGGTTGTGGGGAAGCTTAAAAAGTCAAGTGTCCCTTGAACCCGTTACAAGGGAGAGGTGGGAATTGATGGAGGATGAAGGTGGAATCATGACAGGGATGAAACTATGCAGGGCACTGAGTGATGTGATAGGAGCCTAAAGATGTTCTTGTGGAGAAGAGTCATGAGAGTCCTTGAGGAAGACATGTCAGATCTTCCTTCCTTCATTCCTTTTTTTTTTCTTTCTTGAAAGATTTTATTTTTAAGTAATCTCTACACCCAGCACAAGGCTCAACCTTACAAACTTGAGATCAAGAGCCACCCAGTCTACCTATTGAGCCAGCCAGGAGCACCATCAGATCTGTTTTTAGAAAGATAGTCCTGGATACTCTGTGGAGCATGTACTGGGGAGAGCAAGGCTGGAGAAAGGGAGACCTGCCAGAAAACTGAAAAGATCCAGAAATGGGATTTGGTTCAGAAGGTTTAACTGAAAATATTCTTTCTATGGTAGTTGATACCCCAATCCCAATGAAAAGAACATTGATGAATATCTTGCAGTCTCAGGTAATGGTCTAACACTTTACCTGTATGAACTCACTTATTTATCTCAGTGATTATTATTATCTCACTTAACAGATAAGAAAATTGAGGCACACTGAGATTACATAGCCTTTCTAAGGTTATAGAACTACTGAGAGTGAATCCAGCATGTAAACTCAGGTATTTGGCCGTAAAGTCCATATTCCTAACTACTACCCCACATTGTCTCTATTGAGCAGTGGAGAGCCATCTTCCACATAACTTCTGAATTTATTGCTGGTGGCAATCTTTCTGTCCTGCCTACTTCCAGGAAAGGCAGCCTATTCCTCATAATTCCTGAGGCTTTGTAATAGATGTCACTAGATTGATTAAACATAAGTCCAATCCTTTCTCATCCTACTTGATTTCCTCAACAATATGTTCATAATCGAGAGTCAAGAGATAAGTAAGAGGTGGTCTCCATCTTAAGGAGCTGTCACAGTCTACACTCCAGAGTGCATATAAGGAGCCTAGTTACTATTGTGGAGGGGATGAGAATAGCTCTGGAACTTTCCTTAATAGCAAGTTGTAGTCAGCAGAATGGTGGTTAGGGGTAAGAAAATAGAAGTCCTTTATTTTCTGGGGGGATTTCCATCACATGTTCTCAAACATAGGAGAACACAGGGAGATTGTAGCAGATGTAAGAGTATGGTATTACTTATGGAATTTGTCACTGGGAAGACATGGCTACCATGTACAGGTGAGACATACAGACCCATCTAAGGACTAAACCCATAAGTGACAGGGGAGAAAAAGTTGGATTCATTCATTCATTCATTGCACACATTTACTGATGGCCTAATATGTGTTAAGCAGTCTACGAATTGCTGAATGAGTATCAAATTGAACCATTTTTCAGTTATTCACTCCCACAGCCTTACCCTTAGATGGGGATACCTCCTCTCATTAAGTATCAGAAAACTTTACATCTGCTTCTATTCCTCACACCTGCTTGGAAGATGGAGACCTTTTAGCAGACCTGTGTGTAATTTTTCTTCCCACTTAACCAGTGAGTCATCTTAGTGCTAAATTCAGTATAAAGTATCATAAGAAAAAGCTCTTGTGCTGTTCACACCGACATGTCACCTTGTTACTTGTGTTTGAACTAGCATTGAGAGACAAAGCACAAAAGCAAATCAATGACACTCTGTTCTGAAATAAAATCACCTTTACATGTATATAAACCATAAGAGCCCATTGCTACAATCTTCCATCATTACCACCATCATCAAAAAACACTAATTGATGGGTTAATTTTGGGAATCTTATATTTACCTTTGCTCAGAGAAAAGTCTACCTCTTTAAAATTTTTTTTAGTGTTTATTTTATTATTTTTGAGAGAGAGAGAGAGAGTACAAGCAGGGTAGGGGCAGAGAGAGAGGGAGTCATAGAATCCAAAGCAGGCTCCAGGCTCTGAGCTGTCAGCACAGAGCCTGATTCAGGGCTTGAATTCACAAACCATGAGATCATGACCTGAACTGAAGTCGGATGCTCAACAACTGAGCCACCCAGGTGCCCTAAAAGTCTACCTCTTCTATGTATTTACAATCTGAGGGAGACACACTGAGGCAGATAGACACCAAAAGGAAGTAGACACAACTAATTAACAAACACTGGATAAACACAAATAGATAAGAGTAAATATTGGCTTCGAATTCTATCACATTTCACAGAAGAGAACCTTGTTCCCACAGACAGAGAGCCATCATTATGTCCCAGCATCCCTCGATTCCGCAGGGATTGAAAGTCCCCAAGGAAATGTGATGTGACCTGTGATGTACCATTTTGGACCAGTCAGAAGGTGTGAAGGGCTTCTAGGACTTTGTTTAAAAGGTATGAGAAAGAGGGCAGATAGGTGGGGTGGGGGTAGGGAGCCCAGTTACTTCTTCTCTTTCTGGAGAGAAGGCTCCTTCTGAGTTGTCATTTCAAGTCCCTTCAGTACCCAGGTCCTCTGAATTGGCTTTCTAGCATGCATCTTCTGTAATGGACACAGTTAATACTTCTCACTTTCCCACTGCTCTGCCTTAGTGGGAAGGGATGATTAGGAATAACTGATTTGCACATCCTCAGAGAGAGGGAGCTGCAAAGAAAAGTTTGCCTCAGCTAAACATTCTGATGTCCACAAAGCAGAATGGCAAACATTTGGAAATACCTAAATAATCAGTGGGCATGACCTTGTTTCAATTCTCATGCAACAAGTAACTTTTGTATGGAGTATACCATCTTATAGTTAGCATCAAGAAGACTTGGCAAGAGCCAAGTGTGTGCATTTTCATATGTGTGGTGTGTGTATGTGAAAGTGAGTACTTGTGTGAATGTGTATACGTAATCATGCATGTGCATGTATATGTGTGTATGGGGGTGCCTGGGAGTATGTGTAATGTGAGTTAATGTGTGTGAGAATGTGTGTGGGAAGGTATGTGTTTGAGTTTTATGTGTGAGTGTATATGAGTGAGTGTATGTGAATGTGTCAGTTTGTGTTAGTGAGTGTAGGCATGTATGAGAGCTTGTGTGTGTGTATGTGTGTGCATGCATAAACACATGTACATGTATTTGAAGGCTCTTGGAGAACAGGAACCTGGATTCCAGCTGGTGATATGGGCAGCATTTCCTGAAATTGCTTCTGACTCATGAACACTCTTAAGACCAGCTAAAATAATACTAAGCAATTCAAATGTGCAGAAAGTTGGGTTTGCTTTCTTTACATAAGGGAAATTGTTATTGAAGATGGGATTTATCGGAAGATTTCCTGAACACAGTAGGGGCACTGCATCTGCCCTCACTCAGTGTGACCTTTTGCTAGACTTCACTGCTGGGCTGTATCAGGCTGTGGATGTCAGCTGCAGTCGTAACCAATTTTGCTCAGAGCTCAAGCTTAGAGAGCTATCTGCCTGACCTCATTGTGAATTTCATGCCATGGCATGAATAGCTAATGGAAACCACAGAAAGCTGGCAGTCAGGAGTGTGCGTGTGACGTGGGGAAGGTCAGTTAAGCTCTCAGAGTTTAGACTATTCTTTGGCCAACCTTGGATCAACACCATCTGCCTTACCTGATTTGAAAACTCATGAAAAAAGATGAAATAAGGGTAGAAAGACATTAAAAAGAGCACTAATCCTATTATTTGACAATTATCTTTTGATACTAAGCAATAAAATCAAAAGGCTCTGAAAGTCAGCTTCCTTTGACCAGGCCAAATTTCCTTAGGCTACCTATAAAAGGAGGGAGAAAAGGAATATTCTATTTTTCTTGACTGCCCCAATTCATCAATTTACAGTAAATTTTTATGTTCCACTATTTCTAAATAAAAATTGATTTTAAAAATTCCTGAACTTTGGGGCACCTGGATGTTTCGGTTGGTTAAGCATTTGACTTTGGCTCAAGTCATGATCTCATTGGACTCAGCTCTGAGAGAGCAGAGTCTGCTTGGCTTCTCTCTCTCTCTCTCTCTCTGCCGCCCCTCTCCCACTTACTCTATCTCAAAATAAATAAGCTTTAAAAAAAATCCCTTAACTTCTGTCTTTTCACATTTGCCCCTGTCTTAGCCTGTTTCCTTCCTGCAGAGAATAGCCTGTCCCCCACATATCTGAGGCCACCTTTGCCCTCCCATCACCTGGAAGCTGCAATACTTCTCACCAAGCTTGAGGACAGCAGTGCACAGTCCAGACCCCTGTCAGAGTCACATCTAAACTTCCCCCCAACAGTTTCCACACTTTGCTCATTGGAAGGGGCAGTGAGGCCTGGATCCCAGTCAGATCTGGGCAGATAGGAATTGTAGTGTGGATGCCAATTTAGATTTCCTTTCTCCAAACGGTACACACTGTGGGCACAGATAATCTCTTTGGAAGTTTAGATCAAAGAAATAAGAGTCACAGATAATAGTTGTTCTTTCATGTCTGTGATGAGAACCATCAGAATCCTTTTGTCACAGCACTAATTCTTTCTTCATGTCTCAGCCAGGTCCCTCCCTGCCTCTGGAACCTTTCCCTCTATTCAGTGAATATTTGTGGAGCACCTCTCTGTGTCAGTTGGTGGGTTAGGCATTAGAGGGTGCAGGCAGCAAACAGGCCACACAGGCCCTGCTTTCCCGGGGCTAGTGTCCAACACGCACAGAAGACTTGAACCCCCAACTAGAGGAAAAAATAGTGTGTTACAAAAGGGGTTGTGCAGGTGGCAATAAGGATAGAGCACAGAGATTTAATCAGGGAAAGCACGCTTGCAGAGATGACTTTCAGTTGAAATTTGGTGTGCTTGCAGTCAAAGATCCATGAGGACAGTCTCCAGAAATGCTCCCTAAATATTTGTTGAAGGAATAACAGAGGAGTTAACAAAAGAGGATGGTTCTGTGGAGAATATTCCAGACACAGGGAATTTCATGTGACTGCCATGCAACCTGCTCAGAATAACAAAAGAGGTGCTCCTGGCTGCACTGGAGGGAGTGAAGGAAGAACCCTTGGAGCCAAAGCTCATACAGGGGAAGAAACAGCTTGTGGTGGCCCTTGAATCTGTTAAGGACTTTAGGCTTATTGGGGGTTCTGAGGAACCAATAAAAGCTTTGAGGTACTACATTGCTCAGACAGGTGCCTCACACATTAAAGTGGTCCCTCTCAGACTCTCAGATGCAATTGAACCACTTGGGCATCTTGTTAACATGCAGATTGATTTCAGTAGATGGAGTCTGGGATTCTGCACTAGCTTCAAGGAGACCAACGCTGCTGGGTAGCAAAGGTATAAAATACTGCATAGATGTTGACTTTCTGGCCACAAAAATTCCATGCCCTTTCATGATGGATGATGTGTAAAATTCTGTTGTTTATTTTGGTGAGAGGACAACTACTCTCAGAACTGGCAAAGTTCTTAATTGTGAGACACCTACTCTAAGGCACTCCCTTTTCTGATGAGGATAGGGAGCCTGTCACTGGGAAAGTCATCTGCCTATGGTGACCCAATTTAATAGTTAGCAGTGGTGGGTCTAGACCCCAAGTTTCCCTGAGTATCAGCTGAAAATTCCTTCTATTTTACTAAACTATCTCCCTTTTCCACATCTACTGTGTCCCATCAAGATATGGGTGGAGGCTGGCTGGGCCTAGAAACAGCCCATACCGGACAGGATTCTGGACACCATCCGAGTCCTGGAGGATTAACTGCAGTGTTCTGTGGCCTTGGACCTAGGCCAGCCCAGAAAGTTTCCCAAGCCCGGATTAGTCACAGCCTGAGATGTGCTCATAGTAACTGTATTATGGTCTTTCTCTTCCCTGGATTTTAGTGAGTTCTGGTAGTTTGCCCATCAGGTGATATCCTCCTGGTACCCAGAGTGAATGACTGATATTCCTAGCCAGCAGGGTAAGTCCTAAAAAAAATCCTGCAGTAGTGGAAGGGTCACCTGTGTAGCATCATAGTAGGAGGGGCTACGGAATATTCCTCCAACTAAAAATATCCCTTACTTGCTTGCCATTGTTGACTACAATTCCACCACCAGTTATTCATTCTTTGGGTTAAGCACTACCTCATAGTCCATCCCCTTTAAAAACAAAACAAAACAAAACAAAACCTGACAAGGTTAAATATTAAGTCACTAACATCATAGTAAAAATGAGATCATCAGCTATTGCCTAGACTGGGGATGGTGTCTTGGCTAGAAAGGCCAAGATGGGAATGAGGAATAGGGGAAAGCAGAGAAATGAAAGGCAGGAGACACTACAGATAAAACTTGCTAGCTTCACCATCTTGTCCAGGGACAATTCTGATTTTGACCTCCAGATGCTTCCTATTTTTGATGGCTCCTAATCAAAGTTGGTGGTGATGTAAGAACCTGGAGTAAAACCAGGCTTTCAGACTCTGGGTGGAGTTTACAGTAAAGATATGAGTAATACCTGACACTTGTATGTGGCTCTCCATCCCCCAGACAGTATGAATTCCCTAAAAGTCTCATGTGCAATATCTAGAGTAGGACAGAGATGAGCTTAGGTCAAGGACAGAGGTATAGGATTTGAACAGGAATGAAAAATGCACTTTGGTTAAATAAAACTTACCACAGTCCCTTGAAATGATAACCTGCCACTTTCAAAGCATTGGCACATGTATGTCTTAACTTTAAACTTATCTCTTTAAAATTACCCATTCAGGAAGGAAGGCAAATATTCTATCCATGGCATATAGTTCACTAAAGGACTTGTTTAAAAAATGCATATTTCTGGGGCTCCTGGGTGGCTCAGTCGGTTGAACGTCCGACTTCGGCTCAGGTCATGATCTCATGGTTCGTGGGTTCGAGCCCCGTGTCTCAGCTGTGCTAACAGCTCAGAGCCTGGAGACTGTTTCAGATTCTGTATTTCCCTCTCTCTCTGCCCCTCCCCTGTTCACACTCTGTCTCTGTCTCAAAAATAAATAAACATTTAAAAAAAAAGGCATGTTTCTGAGCTTCACACTGGACATCCTCATTCAATGGATTTGGGGTGTGACCTTGGAATCTGAATTTTAACAGTGTGTAAGGAGTGTTGGTTAATCTTTGAGAAATGCAGATTACTTCATAATAGAGCTGGTATGTTACCCATATTGCTGGATTCGATCTTTTAGAGGGCGGGAACTGTGTCCTATCCATATTGGCATCCCTCCCAGTGCCTAGTACATTGCTTTGCTCATATTATGTTCTAAACAAATGTTGGCAGAGGTTTAATGATCAGGAAATATTCATAGAAGAAGTGGCATCTAGGGAGAGCAGTTTTAAAAGGACAGAACTAGGATATTAAGTCTTGGGTGGAAGGTATTCCAGAAGGGAGAAATTTCAAAAGCAAGGGCATGGACATGGGGGTTTCCAGGGATTGGAGAGAAGTCCTGTAATTTGATCATAGAGTATGTATCAAGAAGAATTGGGAGATAGGATTACAAAAATGTGGTAAAATCATATGGTAGAGGACCTTGAATTTAGGGATCTGGATGTTTCCAAAGTAATGGGGAGATGTTGGAATCCATGTCTACATGTGTTTGGGGCACAAGGTAGGCCAACACAATGTCAGATGGGATTTATTTCCACCGGTAAACCACCTTCTTACCAGAACAGAACAATTTGGGAGGCTTTTGTTTAAACTCTAAACAGTGAAAGCCTTGACATTGCCTGAACTGTAATCTGCACACATCTCCTTAGGCAATCTCTAATCCTCATATCAGTTACCACCTGTATGGCACTGGGTCTCCATCTTTATCCCCAGCCCATCCTCTCTGGAACTTATGGTTCCAGGTGCTGCCTGAGCACCTCCACCCAGATGTTCAGTAAATAACTTACTTCCAACATCCTGTAAAATAGACACAGTATTTTCCCCCAACCTTCTTCTATTTCCTATCTGGTTTAGGGTATTCACCAACTCATCTAATGCATCTGAACAAAGAGTCTCAAGGATTCCATTTCTCATATATTGTCTGCTTTCCTATCGCAGGGAAATTTACATAGAAATAATATTTTTTGCTTTTCTTTTACACGTTTCAATATGCACGATTTCTTCCAATTCAGCCAGCTACAAGCATCTATCTCTAAAATGGTAGTTGGGAGGAAAGTTCTCTATAATAGGAAAATGGAAAAAAGGAGGTAAATATTCAGTATTTGACTATCAAGACAGGATTTCTGAGTCCTTATTAGATTAGTCTTCAAAGCAGGACTTTATTGAAAGAATAAAAACATTTTTTTCTAAATTCCCTAAAATATCAATAGCTTATCAACAGCCAACCTTTAAGGGCTAAATATTGAATTTACTGTAAGTCAAGGCTAGAGATATTTCAGGATCCATATCCTCAAGGATGTCCCCGTCCTTCCATGAGAGAAGAGAAAGCCCAACCTTGTGGTCCAGTGACGAGAAAGGGAAAAGGGTCTGAGACATAGGTCAGAGACAGGTGTTCTGACCTCTCCTCAGCGAGCTGAAGCCCCAGAAGGTGGTTTCATAGAGAAGTTGGAAGAAAACATGTAAAACATAGAAGGCTGTGCCCATGCCTCACTTTGAGCTCTAGGAGGAAATGGCAGCCCTAGCTCCACCCCAGCATGGGGAAGCCACAGCAGAATAAAAATGGCCCTGCAATTGTATGCCTGGGGCATGGCTCCTGAGCTTCCTACCCTTCTAGGTTACATGGAGTGATCCATAAATGCCTGAGACTCTGAGAGGGCAGCAGTAGCCACAAGCTGGGCTGGTCAGATAGGGACATCTCCAGGCTCCATCTGAGTCAAGTGAGGAGAATGCATGCAGCATCAGTGAAAGACAGCAGTGCTTAGGAAGGTAAATATTGCTCCTGGGCATCCAGAGAGCCCAGAGTCCAGAGAGCTGTGAATGCCGATCCACAGGCATCAGTGAGGTCACAAGCTATCATGAGGGGAAGCCATGAAGAGGAAATCTGAAAGATTGAAGCTTTAACTGAAAGACTGAATTACCCAAGTGAGATTGCTGGAACCATGGCAGACCAAAGTGCTCTTAATTACAATGGAACATCATTTGGCAATAAAAAGGGATGAAGAATTGATATATGCTGCAACATGAACAGCCCTTGAAACCATTATGTTAAGTGAAAGAAGCCAGTCATTAAAAAACACATTTTCAGTTTATTTCTTTGGGTTAGATATTAAAAAATCTTTCATATTACTGGCAATACTCCATCTACAATAAGAATACTGCTGAGGACATTATTACTTAACATTATACATATCCTCTTTGTGAGGATTCTCAGAAGAAAGGTACTTTGGCTTTATATTCAGGAATAGCTATTCTTCTCCTGAACAACTGGTTTACTTTTATCTTACAAGGCCTGTGATATGTGTAGAGGATTCTTCTCTGCTGGTGTTGACTGCCAGATAGCTGGAGCCAAATTTGTGATCCATCCCTTGTCATTCCCTTCTTTTTACACACACACACGCGCACGCACACACACACACACACACACACACACACACACACACTTCATGTGCTAATCTCATGCCTGCCTTCTTTTTATGTCCTTACCTTACCCTTATTTTGTCTTTGTTGTCTACTACTATTTTTTTATTCTTGCTGTATTCTATGTTTACATAAAAATTCCTTTCTTGGAACAAATAAGATAGAAATCAGTCCTCCTTAACATCTCTTGAATCTGCCTGCTGTCCCCGTTGCTCAAATCTTTCTGTGTTTCTTTTGGATCATTGTAAATAGGTTTCTAAGTGTTGTCCCGAGTCATGTCTCATGTGTGCATTCATTTTCCACAACTCTTTTTTTTATTAATTTTTTTAATGTTTATTTTTGAGAGAGAGAGAGAGAGAGAGAGAGCGAGCACGGTTGGGGGAGGGGCAGAGAGAGAGAGAGGGAGACACAGAATCTGAAGCAGGCTTCAGGATCTGAGCTGTCAGCACAGAGCCTGCCGCGGGGCTTGAACCCACGAATTGTAAGATCATGACCTAAGCCGAAGTCAGCGCTTAACTGACTGAGCCACCCAGGCGCTCCCATTTCCCACAATTCTGCTAAAATCTTTTAAACATTGCCTCTGTTTGTGAAACTTCAGTGTCACTTCCTTGCTTTTAAAATGGCAGCCAGTTGAGGAGGGCACTTGTTGGGAGGAGCACTAGGTGTTGTATGGAAGCCAATTTGACAATAATTTATATTAAGCTAATTAATTAATTTAAAAAATGGTGGCCAAGTTTCTTAAGTGGTCACATATGCCTCTTCAGCAACTGACTTGGCCTCTCTCTTCCATCAGCTCCAGGTACTCTGATACCCACCAAACCCTTTCCTGGCACCTACATGTCATGTTTTTCCTTTCTCTTGGCCTTTGCACATAACTCTTCTGTCTAGATGCCTGTGTCCCCCTACTCTCTCTAATGAAATCTTGCTTATACAGATGGCTCTGTGTCTGAGAGCCCTTCTCAGAATCTATGCCCCAGAATCACATGGATTTCCTATCATCACCTCTGTGGTTGGTCAATGGGCTCTGTGGGGCAGGAATCTTCTTTTCTTCATCTTTATGGCAGTGGTCCTCAGCACTGGGTTTGGTTTAATGATTGTTTAATTAAGTTGTGTATGTTAGGGTTGATGGCTTAAAAATAATATCACCTTTCCCTTCTTCTTCACTAATTTGGAACATCAGAGACTGATGCTGAAATCAAACTAAAGAGGAGACAAAACTGTCAGCATTATTGCTGATAAAGTTAGTGCAGCATCGATGAACAGTCAAACCAGGTTCCTAGAGCTTTGCTCCAAGACCACATGTCAGGAAGAAGGTCTAAATTTACCCAGAATCACTGCCTCACTCCCCTTAAGGAAGAGACAAACCTCCAGGCATATCCTGCACTGTGGGCCTGGGCCCTGACTATGTGTGCTCAGCCCATGGAAGCTGGAGCAGGGCAGAATACAGTTGCTCCCCAGTCAGAAAGGCATTCAGAGAGATGCTCAGGAGGGCCTGAGCCCCCAGTTGCACCTCCTTATTCCTAACTAGCCCATCAGGTAAGTCACTTCTGCACCAAGGGAGAAAGGGGGGAGGTGAATGCAAGTTATTCTTCTTAGTCTCTCCAGAAGGTGAAGCTTCTCTTTCATGGGCCAAGATGGTAGATTTGAGGGAGAAAGTGTATTTGTCTTATAAGAAAGACAAGGCATTTCTTCCTTATCTGAGCAGAAATGGATATTGGGATGTCCTGAGCATTACTTTAATTCTGTTGAGTGGAAATATGACTTTATGGCTGTGCTTAAAAGATAGTTCTTATCAGTTAGAGATGCATACTGAGATCTTTATGGGTAAAATAATATACCTTGAATCTTCTTTAAAATACTTTAGCTAAAAACACCTGGGGGCACTTGGGTGGCTCAGTCAGTTAAGCATTTGACTTTGGCTCAAGCTATGATCCCATGGTTTATAGGTTCAAGCTCCATGTCAAGTTCTGTGCTGACAGCTCAAAGCCTGGAGCTTACTTCAGATTCTATCTCTCTCTCTCTCTCTCTCTCTCTCTCTCTCTCTCTCTCTCCCCTGCTCGCATGTGCTCTCTTGCTCTCTCTCTCTCTCTCTCTTTCATAAACAAATAAATAAACATTAAAAAATAAAACAAAGTAACTTCAGCTAAAACAAAAAACAAAAAAAGGTGAGGAGAGGAGCAGAAACAGGCGAAATAACCATCAGAATCTTGATAATTGTTGAGCTGGGTGATGAACACACAGGAGTTCGTTATGCTATTCCCTTCAATTTTCTGTATGTTTGAAATTTGCCATAATAAAATTTTATATAAAAGGATAGTGGGTAGCTTAGAGAATCTCTAAGTTGCCTACAAAATCTTGCTGGGAAGTAAGGCAGCCAGGAGTGACAAAACTCACCACAAAACTCAAGTCACCCTTACTACCTGGGGGCTCACAAGTCACCAGGGTGAACAATAGATACTACCTCTGGAATCCCTACCACTGCTGTGTCCAGACACCAGCTGTAGCGATCACCTCCATCCTCCTGGAGCTATAATGGATTGTCTTCAGATTGCTAGATTCCAGGGCAAGGTCTGGGGCAAGAGCATGTGATTTGGCTGAGCCCTGGTCACCTGGCCATAGGTCCCTGCCCTAGGGAAGCAAGTGTTGGCCGCACTTCTCTAGTGGGAGAAGTGCCTCCTACAGTCTGGGAGTCTTCCAATTCGGGAAGAGGATCCAGCTTATATTTTGAAAGAAGGATAAATATCCACTGCAAGGAGAAAATGTTCTCCCAACATTTAGAAATATTTAATCTTTATCAGTTCCACTGTCATCTCTAGATTTATTGGGTTCCACAGTCGTTTCTAGAGCTATTAGCATCCATGCAGTTCTTTGCAGTTTGCAGATGCTTTCACATTCATTCTCATATATTTCTAAGAATCTTTCATGTATAGTTTACAAGGCATTCTCACACTATTCTCAACAACAACTTTGTGAATCACAATCATCCCCATATTACAGATGAGAAAATTGTGGAAAAGAGTGATGTAGTGACTCACCCAGTTCCCAGAGCTTCAAAGGGGTGACTTCAGACTTCAAACCCAGAGACTCCCACTCCAAGGCCAGCTCGTGCCATTTCTACTGTGGTACCACCAAACTTCTAGTGAGGACTTCCAGTCACAGTTTGAGCATTTATTCTTTATCTCAATCTAATCAAGAACCAAAAATTCATAGATTTCTGTCCTCCTTTGTTAACTTTTCTGGATAGTTTTTCTCAGCCTTTTGAGGATTGTCACAAGCAGGCACATGAATACCAAAAATTACAAGCAGTTAGAGTTCCAGACAGAACTGTTCCTGGATATCTTATTACTTCTAGGCAATACCAAATACCTAGTTCAAATTAATTGTCAATGAGGTGGTAGCCCCAATAGATTGCTGCTGAATTAATTGTCAAAGAATCGGAGGTATGAAATAGGTTTAAAGGTGATTAAGCCCAGAGTGCATGTTGGTGATGCAGTACACTGTTGAGCCCCAAATATCAAAAACTCAACTGAAATGATTGCCTAGAATTCACTGCAGCCTCCCCAAGAAGTATTTATATAAGGGCACCTGGAAAAGGGATGCAGATTTGCAAAGTGTCAGGGAGGAGTTGTTGCTCTGGATGCAAATAACTGCCTCAGCACATTCCAAGGGAGAAAGTTAAAAAAAAAAAAAAAAAAGTATGACGCTATGTCAAAAGAAGGCATAGGCCCAGCAAGCTCTCCCCTGCTGCTTAATACAGGAAATATCTCCCAAACATCTCAGCTAATCCTCCACCAATACAATGAGAAATGAGCTCCTCTGGCAGCCAGGCAGTTATTAAGAAAGGACAAAAAAATATTCCCGCCCATAGCAACAGAGCCAAAGATAACAGCAGGGAATAGAGAAGCTACAGAGAAAAGGCAGATACAAAACATTCAATCCTGGGAGCCCCCCAAAGCAACTGACGTGTGAGAAAAATAAAGAGGCTCATTTTGCCCAAGAAGCTAAGCAACGTATTGTAAACTTCAGGACTTAGTGTATAACCAAGGTCAAGCTGAACTCAGCTTCATAAAAGAGTAATAGGTTATAGAAGTGACAGGCAGGACTGGGGCAGAATCTTGAGGCTTTCAGATCTGGTAACTGGCTTGTTGGTGAAACAAACATAGGAAGCAGAAAAATACGGGCTGCATTTCCCATTTGAAAGAATACAGAGATTTCTGTACACCCCTGTGCATAGGTCAAGAGGGAGATTTGCTTTCCAATAAACATTCCTCTAAAATGCCCCTTTCTTATCAAAGCTCTCACTTTCCCAACATTCTTCCAATGTCTGTTCATGCTGGGAAGGAACCCCTCCTAGGTAGATAGCTACCCATTGCCTCCATCCAAGGGAAGCTGTTCCATTTACTACTTAATCAGGAAGGTGGGTTCCTGCTTGGAGCTTTTGCAGGCAGCAACAGCAGCTAGTGAGATGTGGCGCCAGTGTCCACAGGCAGGAGAAAGACAAACTCAAAAAAGTCATTTTCTACAAGCTTTTACTAATTTAAAAGTACTTATTTTAGGGGGACCTGGGTGGCTAGGTTGGTGAGCATGCAGCTCTTGATTTCAACTCAGGTCATGGTCTCATGGTTCATGAGATCGAGCCCCACATTGGGCTATGCACTGACAGCATGAAGCCTACTTGGGATTCTCTCTCTCCTTCTCTCTCTCTGCCCCTCCCTTGCTGTGCACACACATACCCTGTCTCCATTTCTCAAAAATGAATAAACTTAGAAAAAAAGTACTTATTTTATTTGTTCATTACAACTAATTTGTTAGGGAGCCTTAGAATTTTGCCACCAAAAGGACCTTAGAGACCATCCAATGGGCTTATTTTACAGAAGGGAAATGGAGTCACAGAGTTCACAATTATTTGTTCCAAACAGGCCAGAATCCATTCTTCTGCCTTCTGGGTCAGTGCTCCATTTATGATATGATCATACCTAGCCCTCTCCTTGAACTGGGAAATATATAAACTAGATTATTATTATTTTAGGGTTCTTTTGGGAAGAAAATGAAAAAGGTTTCTTGCCCTATTTTTGGCAATCTGTCACAGTTTGTTAGCTTCCTTGGTCCATAGCAAAACTATCCACATTCCCTTAACTCAGCCTTGAAATTTTTTTAATTAAAAAATATTAAGCTGGGGCGCCTGGGTGGCGCAGTCGGTTAAGCGTCCGACTTCAGCCAGGTCACGATCTCGCGGTCCGTGAGTTCGAGCCCCGCGTCAGGCTCTGGGCTGATGGCTCGGAGCCTGGAGCCTGTTTCCGATTCTGTGTCTGACTCTCTCTCTGCCCCTCCCCCATTCATGCTCTGTCTCTCTCTGTCCCAAAAATAAATAAAAACGTGGAGAAGGAAAAAAAAAATTTTTAAGCTACTATAATTTTCTTTGGAGGTGAAATGTCTACTGGCTACACCAATTCCAGCACTACCCACTCTCTTCCACAGTAAGCACACTGCCCTCCCATTAGTCTCTCTCCTCCTCCTCAGAGAGGAACTGTCCATATGATGACCAAACCATAGATTGACAAAGTTGTGTCAATTATTGGCTGTTTACTGTATACCACAACTGACTTCCCTCATACAAGTGGACTATAATCCGACTCTCCAAACAGAGACTAAACTGATTTACTTTGGCACCTCGTGAAGATCACATCTGGGTCTTCCACACATACAGTGAAGATTGTTGCCTCTGGACTCAGATGGTTCTCACCTATGAGCAAATTACCTTCTTTAGGGTTCAGTTTCCTCATCTGCAAACAGGGTCAAAATAGTGGCTCCCTCAAGGATCATGAAGGGTAAATGAAGATTTAATGAGATAATTCATTTAAAAGGACTTTAAAAGAGTGTTATGTCATAGAGTAAATGCTAACTATCATTATTTCAGTGACTACTGAACTAAAAAATATAGGGGGGGAAATGAGGATATTAAATTTCTGCCAACAGCCTGATCCATTCTTATCTTTAAGAACGTTAGCTCTTCACCAGATGTCAAATTGTGAGGGACAATTTTACAAACTTTTAATCAGATGCAATTTCAATTTTGTGTGCATGGAAAGGGGTCAGGCAGGTATGTTGAGAACATTGCTCTGCCTTACCTAACTGCTATGAGCACCCAGATTTCTTCTCTCATCCAGATAAATACATAGAGAGATTCTTATCTTGATCCTTCTTAAATATAAGTTTAGTCAAGATCTCTATTAAGATTTTCAGGGGCACCTGGGTGGCTCAGTTGGTTAAGTGTCCGACTTCGGCTCAGGTCATGATCTCACGGTCTGTGAGTTCGAGCCCCGCATCGGGCTCTGTGCTGACCGCTCAGAGCCTGGAGCCTGTTTCAAATTCTGTGTCTCCCTCTCTCTCTGACCCTCCCCCGTTCATGCTCTGTCTCTCTCTGTCTCAAAAATAAATAAACGTTAAAAAAATTTTTTTTTAAATAAAAATAAATAAAAATAAAATAAAAAAAAGATTTTCAAAATAAAAATACACACACACACAGACACACACACACACACTCACGCACACAGACACACACACAGAAATAACTGAGCAAAAGTACGAATTTCTTAGAGTACAATCACCAGTTATTGGTTGCCAGGGCTGAAAAAGTACCCCATCCTTACCTTGCTGTCCTTGATAGAACCTGGATAAACTGGATAGAAGTCAACAACTTCTAACCCATGACAGGTTTGGGTTGGCCCAGCTGCCAAGTTGGGTAAGAATTCCATCCCTCCCTGAACCTTCTCTGCAGCCCTTTTCCAACTGAGGCTCGCACCTATCTCCTCAGACCCACCCTGTTCTGGTCCCTTAAGTGAGTGGGATACTTTGTGTCTATCTCTGGGACTTTGAGCCAGCTTCTCCTTCACCCTCTCTCCTGGTCTTCCATGGTTCCAGATTCTATCTTTGCTTTCGATTTTTTCCTCTCTGCCTGTTCTATTTCTGTGAAGTTTTTGTTTGGCTGGTGCAAGTATACCAGCCAGATACTAATGCTGGTTCTACCCTTCTCTAAATTTTCTGATCTTTATCCATAATCCTAACATGGCAGTTGGGTCTGGCCTCTATGACAGCCACATCTTTCTCCAGGATCAGCCTGCCTTACCTCACCTCCTTTCAAACCCTGAGTTCCCTTTAGGGCCACCCATTGAGTTCTCCTTTCTTGTATCTAATACGTTGTGAGCTAATATGCTGGGACTTGATTTGCTGAACAGCAGTGATTGACAGCTCCTTTGCTCAATGACTGATCAAATCTCTTCTGCTTCAGTTTTTCAGCATGACCCCCTTCTTCAAATTCCCTTTCTTGACTCATTCCTCTTGAGGCTTTACGAATCTTCCAGAATTCTGACATCAGTTTACAGAATCAAACATATTATGCACATACTGTATTTTTCACATATAGTAAAGGGAAAAAGACGTCATTTCCATCTAAAGGATATGAGGCTCATTCCTTGTGGCTTGCTCAAACACTTGATTAAACAAGAGAGGTGATTTATTTACTCCTTTTATGGTTGCTTAGACCATGGACGGGAAATGTCTTTGTGTTAGGTAATCCCAATCAATTACTTGCTGCTAGTTGTAACCAGTTTGTTGAAAGAGCAATAGACAAGGCTTCCAATATTGTTCAGGTGATGGCAATATGTAGAAAGTAATAATTGTATTATGGCCAACGGCATCCAGATATGTTAGCCCCTGAGACTGCCTTTTTCAGGCCCGCACACCGTGGTCCTGGGAGCTGAGGGAATTACCATCTCAACACATCCTTCACATATCCTGCTTAGGCCTAAGAGGTGCAGAGGCACAGCATGAGGTTTCCAGCAGGAGTAACTTAATTTTGTATTTACACCACTACCCATTAAACATTCTCTATCCAATTTTCCTACTCCAAGTCCAGAGGAAGTCTTGGAAAATCTCTTTGCTTTTCCAGGCATAGTCTCATTTACCATTTAATTTAAATCAAAATGCAATCTGTTATCTATTTCAAAGTTTCTCTCTTCCCCATAGCTGGCTCTGTAACCTGTGGCTGGAGGGGCCAGGCTATCTTTCTTTTCAGGTTCCACCTTTTCCTCCCCTGTGTCCTGCTGCCGATGGCACCTCTTGAGTTTGGGTAAAGGGGGAAGGAGGAGAGGTAGTGATGAGGCACACTTGGCTGGTTCAGGTGATACTTGGGGTTGGTACCTTCTGGTTGGGCAATTATCCCAATGCTGGGTCTCTCTCTTGGAGTGGTGGTATACTCACACACCCTTTCTACTGGGGCCTCCTCACCCCAGCAAGCAACCCTCCTTTAACTTGAGCCCTGGTACCTCAGTGCTTACCCCTCAGCTAAAGGGAAAACTTAGTCCTGTTGCTCACCATTTGGTGGGAATGCAACCTGCTCCCTCAGCAATTCCATCCCTCTGTCTCCCCAACACAGGATGTACCAGCTCACCTCTCACCTTTTGATTTTTCCACATGAGAAGGAGACACCTGTCATTGAATTCAGGGACAGAGGACAGATACTCCCCAAATCACTCTAGGCTTCACTCCAGCCCTTGTTAGTACTGGGGGCGGGGGAGGCATGTTTCCAACTCTCAAAGCACCTCAGCTGAATAGCAGCCCATCTTATCCATGTTTCTGATGAAGAGGAGAAAATGGGAATATGGAGGTGATTTGCTGAAAAACTCAGTAGGAGTTTCTTTCAGTTTTCAGAAATAAACCAAGATGTTAATTAAAAAAAAATATTAGCAATACTGACTGGCAAGCTGAAATTAATATTCACTAAAATCTATTACTGAAGAGGCTATATTGCTGTTTCTGACATCACTGCTGAAGTCTGTTTCAAATCTGATGTAGTTTTCTTTGTGACATTCAGCACTATCAAAATCTTCACATAAAATCTTTCCCAGAGTCCAGGTTAGGCTTTTTACTATAATTTGTGCACTGGATGCTGTACCCTGTAACCTGTTTTATAACACATCATCAGATTCCCTCAAGATTCTCAAATGATTACATTTCAAATGCGAGAATTTTAATGCCTTCCAGGAAAATGTAGATGTTTTTCTTAGACATACTCAGAAAATCCCATGCAATATATTGAATGATCTGCATGAAAATGTTTGGGAGGTACATTTCCTCGGAGGGCAGGCTGCCACATTCCTTACCTATGAGTAAAGCTTTCTAGGTGGCACAGAGAGGTAATGCCCAGGCTTCCATCTCCTAATGCCAAGTTTTCTTCAATTGATGTTCCCCTCACAGCTGCTAGTAACATGTGGAATGGGCACCCACTATTACCAAGGAAGAACTGGGGCCAGAATCCAAGGCATTAGAAGAATGGTGTTTTCACACTCTCCTTGGAGCTCCTGCAGTGGGTCTATTTTGAAAATGTTACAGAGCCAGATACCACTATCTATACAGAGATAAGAAACATATAAAAACAAACAGAAACAATGAAAAAGGAAGAAAAATAACAAACAAACACAAAACTCAACCTCTCTACCCCAACACCCAGAATCAGGGGCAAATCCTTTCACCAAATTTTGTACTGTTGGTGATGTCATGGAGGACTGTCCTACCACAAGCTGTTAAAAACATTTAGAGTGTCATGTAAATGGAGTTATACAGTATGTAACCTTTTGAGATTGGCTTGTTTCACTCATCACAATGGCTTTGAGATTCATTTGAGTTGTTGTATGTATCAATGTAGTTTATTCCTTCTTTTCTTCTGAAAATAATGATGTAATTCACCACATTAACAAGCAGAAAAAAAACTCCATATGCTCATCTATATACAAATACAGAAAATCATATGAAAAATCCAACATCTATCCCTGATTTAAAGAAATATCTCAGCTAGAAATAGAAATAATAAACTGGGAATAGAAGGTAACTTCCTCAATCTGAGAAAGAGTATCCACAAAAGCCTGAAAGCCAACATAATTCTTTTTTTTTTTTTTTTTTGAAAGATCTTTTTTTTTTTTTCAACGTTTATTTATTTTTGGGACAGAGAGAGACAGAGCATGAACGGGGGAGGGGCAGAG
This sequence comes from Felis catus, assembly GCF_018350175.1. Lineage (NCBI taxonomy): Eukaryota > Metazoa > Chordata > Mammalia > Carnivora > Felidae > Felis > Felis catus. The sequence goes on from NC_058377.1 coordinate 27,463,723, forward strand.
AGAGAGGGAGACACAGAATCGGAAGCAGGCTCCAGGCTCTGAGCCATCAGCCCAGAGCCTGACGTGGGGCTCGAACTCACGGACCACGAGATCGTGACCTGGCTGAAGTCGGATGCTTAACCGACTGCGCCACCCAGGCGCCCCAAAGCCAACATAATTCTTATTGCTGAAAGATGCTACAATTTCCCTGTAAAATCAACAATAAGAAAAGAACATCTGAGTTCACTATTCAACATTGTACTGAAGGTTCTAGCCAATGCAATAACAGAAGAAAAAATAGCTAAAAGGCATTCATATTGGGAAGGAAGAACTCAACTTGTCTTTAATCATAGACATGATCATACACATAGAAAATCCTAAAGAATTTACAAAATTCTACTAGGACTAATAAGTGAGTTAAGCAAGATTAAACAAAAAGTTAACATGCAAAGTTAATGCTATATCCACATGCTAGCAAAAACAGTCAGACATTGACATTAAAAAAACAATAACATTTACAATAGCATCAAAAATATAAAATCTTCAAAATAATCAAAGATGTCCAAGGCCAGCACATTGAAACTACAAAACATTGCTGAGGGAAATTAAAAAATAAATAAAAAAATTTGAAAGATATACCATGTTTATTGTTGAAAACTTAATTGTTTTGAGACATTTTATTCCTATTTTGATTTATAGATTCAATGTAACCCCATTGACTATCATATCAGCCATATTTAGAAATTGACAAGCTGGTTCTAAAATTTATGGAAATGTCAGAGACCTAGAATAACCATAACATCTTTAAAAAAGAAAATCCAAAGTTTAAGACTTATACTGTGTGAAATCAAGACTCACTATAAAACCTAGTAATCAGGGCATCTGGGTGGCTCAGTTGGTTGAACGTCTGACTTTAGCTCACATCATGATCTCATGGTTTGTGAGGTTGAGCACCATATCAGGCTCACTGTTGCCAGCGTGGAGCCTGCTTCAGATCCTCTGTCCCCCTCTCTTTCTGCCCCACCACCACTCCTACACTCTCAAGAATAAATAAAACATGAAAAAAAACCCTAGTAATCAAAATAATGTAGTATTGGAATAAAGATAGAAAATTAGATTAATGGAACAGAAATGAGGATTCAGAAATACTTCCATATTTGCCATTGGTATATGATAAAGGGGCCAAGATAATTCCATGGAGACAGGTGAATCTTTTTAACAGGTAGTGCTACAAGAAGTGGTCATTTGTGGTAGGCAAAATTCTAAAGATGTCTCCCCCAGATCTGTATTCTTATTCAAACATTAGTATATGTACTACTGCTAAAGGGATTTTGCAGATGTAATTAAGGTTACAGAATTTAAGATAAGAAGATTATCTAGGACTACCCACATAGGCCCAATTTAGTCAGTTGAGCCCTCAAAATCAGGGGAATTTCTCTGGGTGGAATCAGAGAGATATGATGGAAGAAGAAGGCAGTAATGGGAGGTCAGAGGGATTCAAAGCATAAGAAGGACTTGACTCAGCTTTGAAGACCACCATGACTCAGGAAATTCAGGTGACCTCTGGAAACCAAGGACAGAAAAAAAAAAAATCCCAGAGACTCCAGTCCTACAACTACTGGAACTAAATTCTTCCAAAAATCTTAATGATTATGGAAATAGATTTTCCCCTTGAATTTCATCCTTTATTTTGGCCTTGTGAGCCTCTAAGCAGAGAACCAACTAATCCAAGCTGTACCTGGGCTCTGACCCATGGAAACTGTGAGATAATAAATAGTATTGAAGTTTATAGTGTTTTGTTATGGCAGCAATAAAACTAATATACCATATGTGCAAAAAAAAAAAAAATTGATCCTTGATGCTAACCTCATACTGTATACAAATGCTAACTCAAAATGAATCATAGACCTAAATGGAAAAGCTAAAAATTTTAACCTTCTAAAAGAAACAATTTGACTTTGGGTTTAGTGAGAGTTTCTTAAATAAAACATAAAAACCATACATTTTTATCAAAATTAGACTTCATGAAAATTAACTTTTGCTTTTTTAAACACACTATCATCATGTGAAAAGTAAAATCAAGCCATACACATGGAAAAAATATTTGCAAGATATATATACAATGTATCTAGAGCATATAAACATTCCTTACAATTTAATAAAACAGCAAAGAACCCAATAGCATATGGGCAAAATGTTGAAAAGACACTTCACAAAAAAGGATGGTAAATAGGTAAATGAAAATATACTCAACACCATTAGACATGAGGGGAATACAAGCATAATCATGAGATACAACAGCATGTCCACTAGCATGGCTAAGAGTCAAAAGACTGATCATACCAAGCACTGGTGAAGGCATGGAGCAGTTGGAAGTGACATACATTGCTGGTAGGAATTCAACTGATACAGTTACTATAATGGTCAATTTTGCGTATTAACTTGGCTAGGTCATGGTTCCAAGATATTTGCTTAAATATTATTCTGGTTGTTTTTGTGAGGGTATTTTGTATGAAATTAATATTTAAATCAGTGGATTTAGAGATTGGCCTCCATGAAGTAGGTGGTCTTCCAATCAGTTGAAGGCCTGATTAGAACAAAAGATTAACCTTTCTTGAGCAAGAAGGAATTCTTTCAGCAGATAGCCTTTGGACTTGAACAACAAACACAACATCCTCTCTTCCCAAGGTCTCCAGGCTGATGACTTTCTGAACTGAACTGCAACTTGGTAGACTGAGTACATTGGTACTCTACAATCTACAATTCGTAGTTTGAGTAAAGCAGATTGCCTTCTCCAGTGGAGATGGATTTTATCCCATCCATTGAAGTCCTGAACAATAAGCTGAGCAAAAGAGAATTTACTCTCTCTGCCTGACTGTTTCTAGCTGGGACATTGGCCTTTTCCTGCCTTTGGAGCTGGACTGGAATTTAGACCATTGGCTCTCTTGGTTCTTGGTCTTCAGATGACAGATCATGGGACTTCTCAGCCTCCATAATCATGTGAGAGAATTTCTTATGAAAAAAATCTCTCTCTCAATGCAACTTGAATGCACAGCCTCTCAGAGCTACTGTTAAAGTGAGAGAATTAATTATGAAAAAAATGGAATCCTATAAATTGGAATGGGGATTATGTGGAAATATATCTGATAAAGCTGAAGATATTGAGTCCCTAAATTCTGATGAGTTTTCTTTGCTAGTAGAAGAAGTCTCTCCACCCTCAATGTAAGTGGTTTCCCACCCCCAGTGGAGTGGTTTTCCCAACACCAGTGGTAGTAGTTTCCTTACCTGGATAATAGCCTTTTTGTACCCATTGAGAGGATTAACCTTTCATGGCTTGAAGAAAGAGTAATGGCTTTCCCTGAGGCAGTTGCCATGAAACACAATGCTGATTATCCTGGGGGGGGGGGGGCACCTTATCAATTCTCTTTTCTTCTAGACCTATAGCTAGACTAGTCCCAGCAGGCCCCTAGGGGGAAGGTACAACAAGTGACCCATGAGGAAGTAGGTTATACTCGAAAAGAACTACTTGGGTTTCTAATTTACAGATAGAAACCCATGGAACTCATATGGGAATGGATATTAAGGATGCAGGATAATGGTGGAAGTTGGATTCAATTATTCCCATTGCATCAAGCTCACAAAGTCAAGATTCTGCATTTGATATTACAGCTTAAGGTGTTAGGAAGATCTTTCAGTTTGTTTGATTGATTGGTTAAAATATGAATCAAAAGGTGGCCCACAGTGAATGAATTGGAAATTCTAGGCTTACCTTATTTTAGTGCAAAGGAAGGGATTCAATGACTTAAGGAGATGGGAATGTTAGAGTAGATTTGTCATTTGAAACCTACTCATCCACACTGGGAAGTTCGAGAAAACACACCTCACCAGTACTGTGAAAAATAAATTTGTGAGAGGAGCCCTGATAGCTGTGAAAGGCTCTGTGATCACTCTTACTTGTAAGCCAGACCTAATAGTGGGAACTGTAGTCACTCAGTTGTCATGAATAGTTCTTCCTTATTTTGTTATGAGTGTGTGTGTGTGTGTGTGTGTGTGTGTGTGTCCTCTTATCAGGTAATGGTAAGATGTATTAACATTATATCATAGTATTTAAGTATTATTAATGTTATATCATAGTATTTAAGCTATGGGATATCAATAAGAAAAGTAAACATCACATCCTATTTTGGGAAAAGGGTTAGTACACTTTCAGTTGTTTGTAGGAGTACCATATTAGATGGAAGTATGACCTTGTTATTGCCTTCATTTGGACATTTTGATTTAAAGAGATGTGTATAATGTCAAATTGTCAAGGAGTAGACTTGTGATGGCTAATATCATGTGTAAACTTGGCTGGGTCACTGTCCCTAAGTATTTGCTAAAACATTATGTGGGTGTTCCTGTGAGTGTGTTTCTGGATTATATGAACATTTAAATTTGTGAACATTGACTAAAATATGTTGCCCTCCATAATGTGGGGGGGTCTCATCCAATTAGATGAAGGCCTGATGTCATGGACTGAATGCCTGTGGCCCCCCAAAATACATATGTTGAATTTCTAGTCCCCAATGTGATGGTATTAGGAGGTGGGGCTTTGGGGAGGTAATTAGGTTTTGATAACCCCATGATGGGATTATTGCCTTTATAGGAAGAAAAACAGACACTAAAGCTTTGTCTCTCACACAAGTGGGGGTATAGCAAGAAAAATGGTCATCTGCAAGGAGGAGGGTCCTTACCACCACGATAGTACACTGATCTCAGACTTTCTAGCTTCCACAACTGTAAGAAATAAATGTTTATTTTTTAAGTCTGTGGTATTTCTATGGTATTTAGTTATAGCAGCTCAAGCTGACTAAGATACCTGACTAGAACAAAACATTGACCTCCCCTGAGCAAGAATCAATTCTGCCAGAAGATGGTCTCCAGACTTGAACCACAACATTGGTTCTTGCTTGGGTGTTTAGTTTGCTGGCCCACCCTGAATATTTTGGATTTGCTAGCCTCCATAATCACGTGAGCCTACTCCTTAAAATAAATCTCTCCATGTATACATATCCTATTCATTCTGTTACTCTGGAGAAGTCTGACTAATACATTCATTTTGGGAAACAGTGTGGTGGTTTCTTAAAAAATTAAACATCCACCTTTCACATGTCCTAGTCATTCCATTTACCAAAGAAAAATAAAGCACAAGTCCACACAAGGATTTATACATGGATGCTTATAGCATCTTTATTTCTAATGGCCCCAAAATGGAAACACCCCCAAATGCTCATTAATAGGGGAATTGATAAATTGTGTTATATCCATATAGTGAAGTCATATTTAACAAAAGAAAGAAGAACTATTGATATACATAGCAACGTGATGAATCTCAAATGATTATGCTGAATGAAAGAAGCCAGTAAAGAAAGAGTATTTCAGTCATAAGTTCTTTCATATAGAATTCTAGAAAATGAAAACTTATCCATAGGGTCAGAAAGCAGTTCAGCAGTTGCCTTGAGATAGGTGTGGGGATGGAGTTTCCAAAGGAGCATGAGAAAAATTTTGGAAGTGATAAATACATTTACCATCTTGATTGAGGCAATGGTTTCAAATATCTCAAAAATCATCAAATTGTACTACTTTATGTACAATTGATTGCATATAAACTATATCTCAGTGAATCTGTAAATGTCCCCAAACAATAATAACAATAAAGCAGACACAGATCATACCTTCATGGTGTTCACTATTTAGTAAGATAATAATCACTAATATTTATATAGTACTTACTATGTGCCACGCAGTGTCCTGAGCCTGTATATGGCATTTCTTTTAACACTTGTGTGGTATTATTATCTCCTTTTTATGGAAGAGGAAAGTGAGGTTAGAGAGGTTAAATAACTTGATTTAACCTCTCTAACCAAAACTTTGAGTCCTTAGCCATTTTCTTATAGGGCTTAGTATAAGGGAGAGCAAAGTATGAGGAGGCACAGGAACATAAATGGCTCTGGGGAAAGAAGCAGAGCCTTGCATGTCAAGCTCAGGAGCCAAACTTTTATCTTGCAATTATATGCATTTGTCAAGTGTTGCTGTCTATCAATCAGATAAGGTGAGAATTAGCAAAATGCACCAAAAAGAAAGGAAAGATAAAAAGATGGGGATTAGAGAGGGATAGAAGGCAGGGAAAGTGGGAGGGAGGAAGGAGGGAAAGAAGGAAGGAAGGAAGGAAGGAAAGAAGGAAGGAAGGAAGGAAGGAAGGAACGAAGGAAGGAACGAAGGAAGGAAGGAAGGAAGGAAGGGGCAAGCCAAGTTGTGCCCTCAAGGATTCAAAATAATAACTGAAGCATAAAAATGAATAATTCTGGTAGGGCTGGAGAGAAGTGGCCAGCATGCTAACAACCTCAAGGCCTAAGGTCTTGATAGATGAAGTTGACTGGGGAAGGGTTGGTTGTAGGTCTCTCATTGTCATTCACTCCTACTTGGTGATTCATCATCTTCAGTGTCTGTGGACCAGTTGGGGAAATTCACTCTAAGTATACACTGAATCAGTGATGGTTGCTACCACTGTGAGATGATGGATAGAGTGGGAAGATAGAAGGGGAATTCAATCAATGTTCCTTGGAATTTCCCTGAAAATGCTAAATGATATTTTAGGAAGAAAATTTCTGGAGACTGAGATCATAATGAAATTACCATTCAGATTATAAATGCTTACCCACCATAGTAATTCCAAAGACTTAGGATGAAATTGCTCACATTGGGACAACACAGACAGAATATTTCAATATCTCAGTTGTAGCACACATAGAGATATTTGTGCACCCCTCTCCAAATTCATTTATTAAAGCCCTAATTCCCAATGTGATGGTATTAGAAGGGGAACATTTGGGGAGTAACTAGGTCATGAGGGTGGGGCCCTTTTGATGGGATTAGTGCCCTTGTACAAAGAGACACCAGAAAGTGTCCTCTCTCTCTGCCATATGAGCACACAGAAAGAAGGGAATTTTCTGCAAACCAGGAATAGAACTCTTACTAGGAACTGAATCAGCCAGCCGCTCGGTCTTGGACAGCTTCCAGAATTGTGAGAAGAAGTCTTGTTTGCTTAAGCCACCCAATCTGTGGTATTGTGTTATAGCAGCTCAAGCAGACCAAGACATGGGACTACTGCAATTCTGAGAAAAATGCAAATGGAATCATCTTCAAACATCACAGCCAAGCTGCAGAGGAGACAAATTGACAACAAAGAGATCAATGTTCTAGTTTTGACCCTCCAACTAACATAATGTGTGATGTTTATTGTCCTCAGTTGAAAAATGAAGGGTTGAACTTAAATATCTTGAACATCTTCTGGTTCTTAGCGAATCAATCAGACTCCACTTCTTTTTATTCTTGGTTAAGTTGTTGTGAGCTATACCTCTTCTCAACCTAAAGGGATGACACAGAGATGGAACAACTTCAGTTTCCTATTTTTGTGGGGTTCTCATCTATCTGCAAGTTTTATGTAATTACTTAACTTTAAGAATAAATTTTCCTAAAGTTGAGGTTGATTGGAAGAGGCTCCTGCGGCTTTGGAGCAGTAATGAATGGTTAATATGTTAAGTGCTTTAGGGCAAGTTTAGTTGCCAGACAACTAGTTTTAAGTTCTTGCATGAACACGAAGGCTAGTTCAGCAACACCTGTCATCTCTTCTGTGATTTAGAGCTGTTTGCAGTGAGCCTGTGCCAGCAACAGGTACTGAGGCCTCAACTGTCATCACAGGTAGGTGGGCAAGACTAATTAGGCAGTGCAAAATCATTAGTGTATGTAATTATTCCAGCTCCCCTTTGAAAAAGGGATAGATGGACACTAGAGGGGTCTGGCAGTCTGGGTGGGTGGAGGAAGGTGGGGGTGTTTCATGGAATTTCACAGTCCCCTTGGCAGGCACAACCTGAGTCATTAGACTGATCTCATCCATCTTGATGTTATTTCTCTCAACAAGCAATAATCTCAGCTTTCCATGGCTTGTGGTTTCTTAAGCTGGGAATGAATTCCTTGACTCTGAGTGAAGGTGTCCAATTGGAAACATTAAAAAAAGATTTTTTTCATAAAAATTAATAAAAGTTCATAAAGATTTTGTCATCAGGGAGTGCCCAATATTTGGAAGATCTAATGGATAAAGGTCACTTTGGAAATCAGCATGGAACCAGAGGAATGATTAGTCAATCACTCAGGCATTCTTATAACCGACATTTATTAAGCATCTGCTGTGTACTAAGCCCTATGCTAAATGTTTCAGATATTGGAGGTGAGCAACTAAAGTTTTTGTTTTCAAGGAATTCATGTATTAGCAAGAGAGATGAAAGTATAAATTATTAGACTTAATCACATGAAATTGCAGATATTTGACCCTTTTGGTCTATTAAAAATAGTAATTTCATATGGCTCAATTAGATGCTATTATGTCTTATATATAACATGCTACAGAAATAGAAAAGAGCAAGTGATTAATTGAAATTTTGGATAGTTGTCAAAAAGGCTTTAGTGAGGAGATGGTATTTGACTTTGGCCTTAAAGGGAGAATAAGATTTTGAAAATATTTTAAAAGGTGAAGTGAGAAGTAAGTAAGTTGCATTTATGCCATAAATGTTTACTAAGTATCTATTATATGTAGAATGGGGTAATATGCTTGAGATACAGTGGTCAGCCTATAGAACTGATAATCTCTGTCTTTCTGGAATTTACATTTCAAAGAGGGAGGTAGATCCTTAAGAATAAATACCTAATTAACTAATAGCAATCCTGACAGATGTGAGAAAGAAGTAAAGTCTGTTCTGAGGGAGTGTAATGGAGGCCTGACTCAGTCTGTGGGTGTAGAATAAGTCTGAGATGAATTCTCAGGCAGAAATAACCAGAATAAGATAATGGGTTGTGGAGAGCATTCAGAATTGAGGAATTCACATGTGCAAAGGCCCTGCAGCAGGCCAAGGTTGCAGAGTCCACCTCTCTCAAATTTCAGTATTCCTAAGTGTACACTTTTCTCTGATGTGATCACATTTCCAGGGTCTCTGGAAGTAGCTAATTACACACTAAGAGACATGGGTTCTAAGATGTAGCCAAATCACTAATGAGGTGACATGGGTGAAGATATTTAAGCTAAGAGCCATCTGTGTGGAAGGAAAATTAATAAAATAAAAAAACAGAATGAAGGTGAAAACAAAATAAATAATTAAGGATATGCATTTTTTCCAATTGTTCTGGAGTTTTCAGCCTCCTTTTCAGATTCCTGCTGATTCTCCTTGGGCCTTACACAGAGAGCCTCAGAAGAAATAGGCTAAACACTTCTTGGGAGCTTTTACTGGAAAGAGCATCAGAGTCCCCCCCTTTTGTGGGCACAGGAAAGTTACAAGTGTCCCCTCTTGGACACATGTGGGTCACTTTTGGAAAGCTCAACAGTTTGGCATGGGGTCTACCAGCAGACTCCCTATGGAAGGAGTCCTCAGAGTCTGGCCAGCTGAGGACAAAGCTATGACATGCTTGGGTTTCTGGGAGAGGAGATGGGTTGCCTCCTGAACGTCCTGTGCATCTTTCGTGGCCTTTCTTTGCCTATTCTTCATGTCCAGCATGAAGCATTTGCAAAAGGGTCTGAAGCCATCACAGTAATGAGGTAGTTACCTTCTCTGGATAATGGAAATGAGTCTCGCAATTCCCAAGACAGTTGTCCTCCATAGGAGGAGGCTCAGGCACTTACCTTAACATCTTTAGTTGGGAAAAAAAAAATCCATGATTTGATTGGCTTATTCATTTATTCATCTATCCATTAATTCATTGAACAAATATTTTGATTGCTCCAAGTGGCCAACTCTGCAGTAGGTGCAGAAGCACCGTGGTGAGCAGCCTGTATCTCTATCCCAGATAGAGATGACTAGAAGGTGTTTTATTTTTCTATCTATCTATCTATCTAATCTATTTATTTATTTTACTTTGATGTTCCCAAGAATCTTTATCACCTTTCAAATGGCCTCAGAACCTCCAGGATTTCTATTGGACTTGGGCTGGACAGGAATCTGAAGCTGAAGTGCTTCTAATTATTCCAAGTTGCAGGTGCTTCAAAGTAAATTTCTCCTTAACCTTGAACGAAGATGGCTTCATCCCTGGGTTTTTCTCATTTCATTCAGACTTGACCACTTATTCCCCCATCTGCACCTGCTGGAAATTCCAGAGGATCAGACCAGGCCAGCCAAGACCAGCTTCCAATTAAAGACCCCAGTCAGCTGCACTTGACTCAGAAGTGAGCCTTCCGCAATTCTGGGAGAGGCCAACATAAATACCTGTGCTGAGTGGGACTTCAGAGGTTCGAGGCACAGTCCCATCACCTCCTGCTTGACCATCATCACCGCCTCACTCCCCTGTCTGAAACAATCCTGGGATGCATTTGCAAAATCAGCATAATGCCACATCTAAAACAGTCTCTGTGGAGGGAGCCAATGAATCAAGCCTCTCCAGCCTGAGAAAAGCAGAGAAATGAATCATTGGTGACTTTAGGAAGAGTACAGAGTTCATCAGTGTAATCAGAAACCGTTTAAACATCCAAATTAGCAATCTTATTTCCTGAATCCATGGGGTAATTGCTTCTCTTCATTTTAGAAATGCCAACAATAAACCCTTTCAAAAATAAAGTCAAGTAACTTGCAAAAGAAAATAAGAATCCAGATGGATATGAAATAATTATCTCAAGTCTAAAAATATTAGTGTGAGTAGGGATTTTTGGGCTCATCGGTAAAATGGAGATAGTGTGCATACCACATAGGATTGCAGTGCAGAGGAAATGTGTTGACTGTGAAGCACTTAGCCAGAGCCTTGCATACACTACTATTATTTCCTTGAATTCAATTCTGCCATTTTATATATTAAGGACCTCAGGTCTGGAGAAGTTGACTTATCTTGGGTCAGAAAGCTGCCGGTGAGCAGACCCAAGACCTTTAAACTGATGCCCAGAATAGAATCCTTTCTATTTCACATGCTTCCAATGCCTAGCCAGCCTAAATCAACACATTTTGGTTCAACCCCTTGAAATTCTAGCAGATGCTGAAGGAGATGAGACTTTCTCAAAGACTTCTGGCACGTGTCTGTCACTAAAAATTGCTTGAGGTTACTGTGTGAGTCCTACGAAAGCTTTGGTTTCCACCATAGCCTCTGCCTTTGTACTGATTGGCAAGCTGCTCTCACACCATCCTGATTCCTGTTTAGAGAGGTATTGGCTTCTTAGGGGCATAGGACATGCTTGAAACACATATCCAAGGGGCCTTCTGGAAGGAGAATTGGGAAGAAGGTGGTAAAGATAGGTGATGTTTTTAAAAAAAAGGAAGCTATGGAGCCTTCTCTGTTACACTCCAGATTTCCATAAATCTTGCTTACAATGGATATTTATTTTGGCCTTTTTCAGTTTTCTATTTCTCTGTTTTATATCAGAATTAAGAGGATTTGACTAAGGGGAGAATATTAATTTGCAAAGCATGAAGATGACTGGTCAGGTTTATCCTCTTGGAATTTCCACCAGGGGTCGAGAAACTGACAGAAGCAGGGTCAATCAGTCAATTCATGCACTATTACAACTTTGCACAATAACACACAGATACCTTACCTTTTCTTTACTTTAGAAAAAGCCATTAAAGAGGTGCTTTGGTGGCTCAGTGGTTTGTGAATTTGAGCCCCGAGTTGGGCTTTGTGCTGACAGCATGGAGCCTGGAGCCTGCGTCAGATTCTGTGTCTCTCTCTCTCTTTGCTCTTCCCTCCCCCCTTCTCAAAACTAAACGTTAAATTTTTTTTAAAAAAGCCATTAAATACATTGGTTAAATAAATGTATTTTTTCTAAATATAATTAGAATACCTTATTACTAACACATTCTTTCAAATTCACTTCCTTAAAATTGGTGTCTTTCTCCCTCCTATTAATTGAATTTGGCTGTCTTAATGACATTAGATCCTATCTATGCAAGTTTATATTTAGCTGCTATGTACAAAATTCTTTTATTCCTTTATGTTAGACCTTTTTTCTTTCTTCATTTACCCCAGTACCATTTTACACTTAAAAACATACAGAGGTGGGGGGTTGGGGGCTGGAAGGGAAGGCTTGAGGGATATATTGTATACATTTACGAATTTGCATTGGCTCTTTGTTTTTTTTAGGGGTCAGCTGAGGTCTCCCAGCCTCTCTTGAGACTGGACAAAATTAGCAGGAACTTCCCAACCCCATTGTCTATGGATTTCCAAAGTTCTCCTCAACATTTCTCTGAATTTCTGGGGAGGGAGCAGAGTGGAGTTTGTGTTCTCAAGGCCTCTTCTGCTTCCTGGGTGACTCTTTCCTTCTTGTAACTTGATCTTCATTTATATCCCATAAAACTCTGTTTATTCTGTGATCAAATAGACCAGAAAACCCCCACTTATAAAACATAAAATTAAGCAGAAAATACATTTCTGAACATCTTAAAGGATAAGGGGAAAGGTTACTAAATTGAGTGTAGAGTATAGAAACACAACCCCAAGCAGAAGAGTGGAGCTCACCATTCTTCAAATGTGCATTAGCTACACTGTCCCCTGGAGATTTCACTGGCTTCCACCCTAGCACAAACATTTTGTCATATTCTTGGCACCTCTCTTTCCTTTCCATTTGAGAACAAAACTACAAATTCTTCTCTTTATTTCACACAGGTCACCTTTCATCTTTCTTTGGTATGTTATCACTTAACCCAAGGAGCCTTAGAATAGTTTTTGTCTTTCTCAAGACACCTGGCTGCCCCCATTGGAGGAGTGTGCCACTCTTTTTTTTTAAAGTAATTTTTTAATTGTTTTTTAATGTTTATTTATTTTTGAGACAGAGAGAGACAGAGCATGAATGGGGGAGGGTCAGAGAGAGGGAGACACAGAATCTGAAACAGGCTCCAGGCTCTGAGCTGTCAGCACAGAGCCCGACACGGGGCTCGAATTCACAGACTGCGAGATCATGACCTGAGCCGAAGTCGGACACTTAACCGACTGAGCCACCCAGGCGCCCCAGGAGTGTGCCACTCTTGATCTCAGGGTCATGAGTTCAAGCTCAGAGTTGGGTGTAGAGATTACTTAAATAAATGAATAAATAAATAAACTTAAAAAAAGGTAAAGTTTTTGTCCCTCTCAAATAATGACAATTTTCTACCCAAGGGGAATTTTGGTGTCACCCCTGTGAAGAAGGTAGCTTTATTTACAACTAATACAATTGTTTATACTTATATCATGTTTTATATTTATATCATGTTTGGTCCACGTATTGGCTATTTTATATAGCTTTGTATAAAAACCATAAAAACTACACACTGTGTGTATACACTATAGCAGAAGTAATCTGTGTTGCAAGTTCATTGGGATTCATGGCTGTTCCTCTTATTATAGGGCAGGTATTTTTGAAGAAATGCCTATTTTCTCTCTCTAAACCCCCAGGGGGAAATAAGGTGGGCAAGCTGGGAAATATCAGGATTCAGGCTCACTGAACTAGAAGTGAAGATTTTCCTCAAGTGATTAGGAAGAGAAAGAGCCAAATGGTAAATCTGAGACAATAGTTCTTACAGAGTCCCAAGAGTCTAGATTAGTTGATAAATCCAAAGATTGGAAGTAAATCCCAAAAGTGTGTGCACATGTGTGTGTGTGTGTGTGTGTTGGGGAAGAGTTTGGGAGACAACGCCAAGAATTAGAGGCCAGAGAACATTAGATGAAATGAAAGGATGCTGATATATCAACAATTTGCCTTTTCTGATAATATACTCTTGGCAGAGAATTGGTCCATCCCTCTTAGGGACAAACAGATACTCCCAGGCACTTTTGTCCATAGGAAGCCAGCCTCTGCTTCTTTGCATACTGTTATTGTCTTAGCAACAGTCACGCTTTTGTGAACATTGTCACTCTAGGTAGTATTAAGTGGTTGGATTCTCCTCAGGGATTTTCCTGAGGGGCAAGTTGTATTTTGAATCTCATGGGAAACAAGGTACTCTGACTTGAAGGTTAACCAAAAAGGCAGTTTATAGGGGCGCCTGGGTGGCTCAGTTGGTTAAGCGTCTGACTTCAGCTCAGGTAATGATCTCATGGTTCGTGAGTTTGAGCTCTGCCTCAGGTCTGTACTGACAGCTCAGAGCCTGGAGCCTGTTTCAGATTCTGTCTCTCTCTCTCTCTGCCCCTCCCCCTGCTCACACTCTCTCAAAAATAAATAAGCATTTAAAAAGGGGGGTTACAGTAAAAAAAGGCAGTTTATACCAATAAGTGTGTCTTGATACATAGGATAATTCCCCATGATAGAATTTGTAAATCATAAAACTCATGTATTAGCTTTTACCTGAATCCCATATTAAGGCATTCATTAAAAGACTCTCTTGATCTTATAGTTGCTGAGACATTCTTACATGATCTTTTGAAAAATTATTTATATTTTTCTGACTATAAAAGTGATATATGCTCATATACATACAAGAATACAAACATAGGTAATTTAAAGGTTGGAATTCCCCCATCATTCTATCCCTATAATCTTACTTCTGGAAATCACTGTGAACAGTTGGTTATATACCTTTACATTTATATTTATAATTCATTCTGTTCTGCAACACAAATTTTTAAAACTGAGTGATGTATCTTAGACATATTCACATCAGTGCCAACAGATCAACCTCATTTTATTAGTGGTTGCACAGTATTCCATTGTGTCAATACTATAGTTTTATATCCTATTCATTGCTATTGAACATTTATATTATACACAATCTTGCACTAAATATATTTTCACCTGTTCATTGTGCATTCATGAAGTATTCCAGAGAGAAAATGGCATTGTTGGGTTAACAAGTATGCACCTTTAAATTTTAATATGTGTTACAAAATACTGTACAAAAATGCTGCACCAGTTCACACTCCCATTGAATTCCTGTCTCCTCACTTGTCACCAGCATTGACTGTTATTCAACCTTATAATCCTTGGATGATATAATAGGCAAAAAATGAAATGTTTAAAAATTCCCATTTCCTTTATTATTATGAAAATAAATATCTTTCCATATGTTTACTAGTCATCTGTACTTCAATTTTTAAAATTAAAAAAATGTTTATTTATTTTTGAGACACAGAGAGAGAGAGAGGCAGAGAGAAGGAGACACAGAATCTGAAGCAGGCTTCAGTTTCTAAGCTGTCAGCACAGAGCCTGACGCAGGGCTTGAACTCACAAGCCATGAGTCCATGACCTGAACCGAAGTTGGACACTTAACTGACTGAGCCACCCACTTGTACTGAATTCCCTGTCATGCACTTTGCTTATATATTTATTGGGTGTTGTATCCTTTTCACATGTATTTTTAAGAGTTCTTTTATTGTTGTGGATATTCACCTATTCATTCATTTAATAAATATGGAGATTCTAATATGCTCCACATATCATACACAATGGTGAATAAAATACTCATGGTCCTTGACCGCATGAAGAGACAGACATTAAATTAGCATACAAATATATCGAATTACAAAGTGCTTTACGTATTTATTCAATAAATTGTTGAGTTTCTGCTAAGGAGTAGTATAGGAGAGAATAAGAACTAGAATTCTTGGGATGCCTAGCATTTTGACTCAGTTGGTTAGGCATCCAACTGTTGATTCAGCTCAGATCATGAATTCACAGTTGTGGGTTTGAGCCCCACATCAGGCTCTGTGCTGACAGTGTGGAGCCTGCTTGGGATTTTCTCTCTCTGACCCTTTCCTACCAGTGCTGGCTCTCTCTTTCTCTTTCTCTCAAAAAGTAAATAAACTTAAAAAAAAAGAAAACGAGTTTTTGCCATTAAGTAATTTATGGTACAATTGTCATTAATTCTACTTGATGATATAAGATTATTTACACTAGGAATATCTAGTATGTGGAACCCAAGAAGTCTTCTGTGATGAAATTATATTTGGCTGAGAAACAAAGGATGAGAGGCACTGGAGAAGGGGGACAGGCATCATGTGCCAAGGCTCTATACCAAGAAGGAGCACAGAATATTTAAGGAATAGGAGGAAGGCCAGCAAAGGTGAACATAGTAATTAAAGGAGAGGGTGGCTTAGGATAAGATTAAGTGTGAATTGGGGCTTAATCATGTAGGAGCCATGATAAGATTTTAAGCAGACGAGGGACATAATCTGATATATAATTAAAAAGAAAAATATTTTTTTCTTACTCTACTCTTCAGCACTCTGACACCAGACTGAGGTACAGAGGTCCCACACCAGCCAATTCTCCAACTCCTCAGATACTGAGTGTTTCACAATTCAACTCAATCTGATACTAACCCGAGTTGTGCAGATCCCACAGGTTAAGGTCTTACCCCACAAGACTTCCCCCATTTCAGATGCCTATCAAAAGTAGTGTGTCCCCAGGCTACCCTCACTTCTGTTTGATTTGGCTACAAAATTAGGGGTTCTCACAACCCTCTCCTTAAGAATTTTCTGCAACATATCACAGAACTCAGGGAAACATCTATGTTTATTGTTTTTTTTTTAAATAAAGAATATGGTAAAGGATACAGATTAAGAGGTACAGATGGTGAGGGATGGGGAAGGGGCAAACCGTTTCCATGGCCTCTCTTAGCATCTCCATGTGTTTACCAACCCCAAAACTCTCTGAACCTGTACTTTAAGGATTTTTATGCAGGCTTCATCATGTAGGCATGATTATTAACCCAATCTCTAGCTCCTCTCTTACCTAGAGGATGGAGGCTTGGGCTGAAATTTCCAAGCTTCTAATCAGGTTTGGGCTCTCTGGTGAGAAGCCCCCATCCAGGAGCCAACTAAGAATTGCTTCATTAGAAAAAAAAAAAAAAACATGCTCCTATCACCTAGAAGACTCCAAGGGATTTAAAAGCTCTGTATAATATGCTCCTGTCATTCATAAAACTACAGGGTTTTAGGAGCTCTGTGTCAGGAATGGGTGTCAAAGAAAACAAATATTAGAACAAAAGATGCTCCTAGCATCCCATCCCTAAAACTCAGGGGATTACAAAGGTTTTAGAAGCTCTGTGTGTGTGTGTGTGTGTGTGTGTGTGTGTGTATATACTCTTATTATTTTACAATAATCTCTATAACCCTGAGTTCTGGAAAGAGAATGGATTGTAGGAAAGCAAGAGTGCATATAAGGAGACCAATTAGGAGGCTTTTGAAATAGTTCAGTTGAGTAATAATTATGGGTTGGACTAGGGAATTGGCATGGAAATGGAGAAAACTAAACATATCTGAGGTGTTTTTTAGAAGTAGAATTGTTAAGAATTGGTGATGGATTGATGTTGGGGGTATATAGGAAAGAGAAGGAAATGTCAAGGATAACACTCGAGTTTCTTTCTGGCTTAAGCAAATGTATGGAGATTAGTGTCTTTCATTAAGATGATAATATCTGGGGGGTAATGGTGGGATATAGAATCAAGAGTTCAGTTTTGACATGTTATGTATATGATAACTATAAGAAATAATGGTAGTGTCAAGTGTGCAGCTGTATTTATACACCTGGAGTCCTGGAGTGCAGGAAACTCTGGATTGTAGATATAAACTTTGATGTAATCACCATATAGATGACATCTGAAGCCTAGAGGATGGATGCCATCATCCAGGAAAAGGGTGTCAATAGAGAAGATAGGAAATCCCAGGTCTGAGTCCTTTGGAATGTCAAATTTAAAGATTGGGTAGAAGAGAGAATCCCAAAAGGAATCCATAGAAAGGGTGGTCAGAAAAATGGGAGGAAATCTTGAGGTATCATAAGTACCTAATACAAAGTGTTTTAAAATAGGTGGAGTGTGCAAGTATGGGGTTAGTTATATGGAGGGAAAACGCTAACAGGAGGTTAGTATTGAGAGCAGAAGGTTTTGCAACTCTAGGATCACACTATGAGACCAAAGATCAGAATGATTGCCATTGTGAAACATCTCAATTGGATTAGGGAGAAATGAAGACAGGAGGTATAAGGGGAAGATCAGAGAGTGGTAGGATCCACAGGTTAGACATTTCAGTGAAGTTAAAGGATATTTGTCACTGGGGGTATGTGATCAAGTGAATGGAAAGCTGGTTTCCCAGACAGAGTAGTGTGTTTGTATTCATGATTTTGAAGGTGGTCATTCTGTTGACAGTAAGGTCCAGAATGTGACCACTGTGTGTGGTTGAAATGAAATGGAAGAAAGATCAATGGACTGAAGACCATGAATAATCAGAAAGTCTGGATTGGTGGTTCTCGGGGATATTCAGGTCTCAGAATGAGGACAGGAGTAAAGTGGGAAAGATACTGAGCCAGGTTTAAAGACTGAAGGGCAGTGACCAGGGCTTCCATGCATGAGAACACCAAGTGGGAGGCAGTATTGCCAGATGGTGCAAGCATCAAAGAAGCAGGGTATGTGCAAAAGGAGGGCTTCTCCCTCGTCATGAAGTTGTAAAGAGGCTAATACAGCAATTTGATTCAAATCTCCTGATGCCTTTCTTTCCATAGGGCCAATGGAAATGAGGAAGGAGGAGAGGCAGTGTTTTGGCCCCTGATTGGTCGAAGAGAGTGACAAAATGGAGAAAAGGAGGAAAGAACCATCAAATCCTGCAGCTGCATCTGGAAGAAGAAGACTAAGATGTTCCAGGTTTAATTACCAGAATGTGGGAGGCGACCTTGGAAGAGCAGTTCCAGGAGGTGAGTGGGAGTCATGAGGGCTCGAAGGTGGCTATTCCACCTAGGAACTTGGTGGTAATGGGAAGGGGAGAGCTGTCACTAGAGGGAAAAGTTTTAGGGATAGTTTTTTGTTATTGTTTGCTTGTTTGTTTTGAGAATGGGCACTCCTTCTTGAAAGACTGTTGACCTAGTCTAGTTTTCTTCTTATCTCTCTGGCCACTCCTTAGTTTTCATGAAAAAGTTAAGGCTGGAAGAGATAATTGGAGGGTTGGAGTGACATTGTGAATTTTTCTAAATCTGACTCCCTAGGTCACCATCTGGCCCTTGGACAACTCCCAGCCAAAAAGACCAGAGATACAGAAAAGATACAACAGACGGAGGAGTGGATGGGGCAGCATTCTGCATTGTCATGCTTCCTTCCTCTTTCTCTCCAGAACCTTGCCCTGAAAAATTATCTTTAATATAACATACAATGAGTCAGCTGTCTAGATTACAAAACTACTTCAATGTTTGAAAACAAAATGGAACAGAATAAAATCTGGGCTTGAGAGTTTAGGGTGGAGGAGTTGAGAATTGAGATTTCTATCTCAAATTCCTTACCACATTTCTTACTAGAGTCCAAGCCCTCAGGAGCTAACCATACTAATGACAGTCATTCCATTGTTTCATTTCTGAACAGTGTTTAATAGTGTAGCAAATTTGGAAATCATACCTTTTTTCTTTTATGGAGTAATAAAATGACCCCTTTGTGACAAGTGGGTTGGTGAGTACAAATTAGCTAATAGAAGTACAAAAGAAAGCCAATGTGGCCCAGAGTCTGGGCTATCTATATCTATATCTATATCTATCTTAAGTTTATTTGTTTATTTGAGAGAGACAGACACAGCACAAGCAGGGGAGGGGCAGAGAGGGGTGGGGAGAGAGAATCATAAGCAGGCTCTGAGCTGCCAGCGCAAAGCCCCATGCAAGGCTCAAATTCACAAAACCATGAGATCATGAGCTGAGCCAAAATCAAGAGTCAGACGCTTAACCCACTGAGCCACCCAAGTGCCCATGGCCATATTTTTACATGGGATAGATGTTATGTACACAAGGTCTAGCAGTATCATAAGGATAAGCAAAGCAATCAAAATGCTAAATTCTCTAAAGCAAGAGGCAACCACTCACTCATGAAATTTCCTTTAGAACCAATGTGTCATTCAAAGTGACTTATTGTGTGAAGTGAGGTTGAAGGTTGATTTCACCAGATCTAGTTTGGGGGGCCTCAGTCACCTGCCCATATGAGGGGGTGCCAACCTCTCTCCCCACTAAAAAAGGAGGATAATGAGAAACAGTTGGGCAGAGACTCCTCTCCAGTCAGTGTTTGAAGAAGATGAGAGCAAAGAGGTCATTCTCTCTCTCTGGATGCATCTTTATTCCTCCCTTGAGATTCAGGTCATTAAAGTCTCTGAGTTCCCTATAGAGGTGTGTGTGTGTGTGTGTGTGTGTGTGTGTGTGTGTACACTAAGAAATGCTGACATGTAAACTGTAAAAGGCAGAGAGAGAGGGAAAGACACCCTACCTTCTCCTTTCCTCCTGCCCTTCCGTCTTCTGCTGCTGCCCTCATGACTGAACCCCGCCAGAACCCTGCTACCACAGGACTTTGAGAAAGTCCTGCAGGGGTGGGCCTCCATGATATACAGCAGATGGGGGAAGAAGGGGATGCATGAGTTGACAAAACAGGCCTAGGACTGACACAAAGATGCGTCATGTCATTATTTAATCTCATTTAGTACAACTAACCTACTTTGAGTTTTCAATGGATTCTTACTCTGCCTTTCATTTCTTCCATCCTAGGACTCATCCCTTCTTTGCCTTGTTTTCTTTCTACTTCTGTTCTTTTCAAGATTTACTAATCAGTGAAGAAATAAAACCTTTGCCTTCTGGCACACAGGCTCACTTCTCAATTTCTGGGGGAAACCACTTTGAACCTAAGAATGGGTAGGGAATGCATGAGAGGCTCAAAGAAGAGCTGCCTCCACCTCAAAGAGCCTGTGTTCACCCATACCAAGCCGCACCAGCTCAGGTCCAGCTGACTTATGAGCTAACCCAGGAAAAAGTGAGGAAGGAAGATGCTTAAGCAGAGGAGACAAAAACTGTGAAGAAAGTGAGGTTTGGCTCCCTATTGGTGTCCAGTGCTTCTCTGCTCTTTGTGCACCCACTTTCCCTCAACCCCTGTCCCAGCATAAATCCAATACTAACCCAAACAGGCACACAAACAAACACACACAAAAAAACTCTGCTTTGAGGTGAGACTGTGACCCATTCATGTCTTACTATGAGTTTAGTTAAGTATTCCTTTTCTGGGGATACATGCATCTAAAATTCATCTAAAATTATGAAATGAAATGTTTTCTATTCTAATAAAGAAACACTAGATTTGGGGAGTCTATCTAACCCCTTAAAGTAAATCAGAAGCATGTCTGCTTATCTCCAGGCAGGTCCTGGTGCAGAAGGGGGACAGTGTGAGAGGGAGGCCAATGTAGTCCATCATGGGAGTGGGGAGTCAGGTAGCAAGCAAAGTCACACATTCTACTCTCAGTGGCCTCTTGGGTTATAAGTCAGAGGTCTTTTAAGATCTGAAAGTCTAGATGGAGATAAGAAAATGAGATAAGAAAAGCCTTAGTAAGATTTAGATGAGGTTGAAGTGAAGATTGACTGCAAACCATGCCACTCAGGGCTGCCCAGAAAGCTGAGTCTATCCCACAGACTCACAGCCAGCCTGGGAGCCAAGGAAGGCATAGAAGAAAGAAATAAAGGAGCTAAGTGATAAGGTTATATAAAGAAAAATAGAAGGGAAAAACATTGCCTAATCCAAAAAGAACACACTCACATTTTGATTTCATGTAACATACTTCCTGCTCCCCAAAGAGAATTCCCTGCCTCCCCCATGCTATGTGATACCAGGCAGGGCTAAATCCCTGAGCCCTGGTCAGAACAGCTCTCAGAAAAACATCTGTATGGATTTGCTGGCTTTCCTTAACAGAAGGGCCAGCTCAGCTCCTCCAGGGCTTTGTGCAGCAAAGTTGCTGACAGGCTGTGCAAGCAGATGCAAGACGGTTCTTCCTCTGTTAAAAACAGGCTCTATTCTTCCAGGCCTAGGCTGCAGAGCAACCGATGGGGGTAATAGCAGTTTGAGTTAAGAGTGAGGAGCTTGAGTGATGAAGACCTTAAACTGGACCCTGCCCTGGAAAGAACCATGAAGCACACAGGGCCTGCCCCACTCTTCGCTTCCCCCAAAGGAAAGTAGCCCAGAAGATTCTTTTTATAGGAGTTGACTAAGGGGGCAGGGGAGTTGAGTAAGATCCACTCTACTGTCTAGATCATGGTGGGACCAACAAACAAACTCTGCTCAAAGGATGAAATAAACCAATCAAATTCTGTCTTAAGATATGCAGTGCACCCAGAGATGATAGGTCTATCAGGCCCAGACTCTGTCCCAAATATCAGTAGGTTGTGCTTCCAGTACCCCATGGAACCTGCTGGTCATCTCAGGTGTAGTAGTGCTGAATTCTAGAGAGTTGTATGCTGTACAGCTTTCTATGCTGTATCACTCCCAGGGGAAATTTGAGTACAAGCATCCTTAAAATTCTCTGGAAAACAGTGTGAGGGTTCCTCAAAAAAATTAAAAATAGAACTACCCTATGACCCAGCAATAGCACTGCTAGAAATTTACCCAAGGGATACAGGAGTGTTGGTGCATAGGGGCACTTGTGCCCAATGTTTATAGCAGTGCTTTCAGCAATAGCCAAATTATGGAAAGAGCCTAAATGTCCATCAGCTAATGAATGGATAAAGAAGATGTGGCTTCTATACAATGGAATACTACTTGGCAATGAGAAATAATGAAATCTGGCCATTTGCAGCAAGGTGGATGGAACTGGAGGATATTATGCTAAGTGAAATAAGACAGAGAAAGACAGACACCATATGTTTTCACTCATATGTGGATCTTGAGAAACTTAACAGAAGACCATGGGGGAGGGGAAGGGGGAAAAAGTTACAAACAGAGAGAGAGAGAGGCAAACCATAAGAGATTCTTAAATACAGAGAACAAAGTGAGGGTTTATGGGGGTTGGGGGAGATGGGAAAATGGGTGATGGGCATTGACGAGGGTACTTGTTGTGATGAGCACTGGGTGTTGTATGCAAAAACAAATTTGACAATAAATTACATTTAAAAAAGTACACCAATATGATCTTTGCTTCTTTCTTTCTTTCTTTCTTTCTTTCTTTCTTTCTTTCTTTCTTTCTTTCTTCTTTCTTCTTTCTTTCTTTCTTTCTTTCTTTCTTTCTTTCTTTCTTTCTTTCTTTCTTTCTTTCTTCTTTTTTAATTTCCACTGTGAAGTGGCATTTAGCTACTGAGGCTTAAGATCACTTTCCTCTGTTTATATGCTTAACTTATGAATCATCTATATCAACTTCTACAATGCTGTCTTTGTTTTAATACCTTAAACATTTTTAAAAAATGTAACAGCTATGAAAAACTGGGGTAGAAACTCTGTGGAACACTCTAGATGGTCCTCCCCAATCAGTGGCACTTTTCAGAGAACCGCCATCTTGTTGTTGTGGAACACTAAACCAGTAAATGCTTGGACCAGCCCCCTTTGTCTTGAGTGAGCGCCCACTTAGCAAGTTTCTTTCCTTACCCTTACATCATCTGCCCCCATGGCAGTGAGCAAGTGGGTGTAATGTTCAGAGGGCCTACATATTTGTAATCTTGACCTAAGTTTGCCTTGATATGACTTAGCCACTCGTGCTTTGGAAGAAAAGTGTTCCTGGTAAGAAGGCCAGTGGTGGAAATTGGAGTGATTTACTCTGAGAACTTGTCTAGTGTGATCTCTGTTGTTGGCTTATATGCTGGTGGATCCCAGGAGCTAAGCTTCTCTCATGCTTCCTCCTATTTCCATCAGTGAGGAAAAATAAAAAATTGGCCATATTTATACAGCATATGAATCACATTTAGGTAATAATTCTAGGACATATGACTACAAGACTAGTGATAGCAAAGAAATGGCAATTAAGCATGAACAGTAAATTACAGATGTGGCCATGAGATGGGATCCTGAAGGTGACTCCATTCCCCTGGTTTCATCTGTCTTGAGGTGTTCAGAGAGAGACAAGGAGAAAGAGAGATTAGAAGTAAGTAAATAGCTTTTAAATAATCTACTTTTCTTTAAGTCTAATTGCTTAGCCTTAAAAGAAGGATTTATGCTCATATGAATTGTGCAGAAAGGAATTTTAACAAGAGAGAGGTAGTGTGAGACAATGTAGACTGAGATCATAATTCAGAGAAGAAAAGGCTTTCCAGAAGGGATTAGCATATACTGCAAAGTCTCTCAACCACAAGAAAGTACTGTGTACTGAAGTTATCCAGTAAATGTGCTTATAGTTAATAAATAGCCCATTGTTTGCCTTCCATTGATAATAATAGAGATCAGAACTACTATGAATCCACACCTTGTTGGGTCTCCAGTTTGACTACATAGGGCACTCCAGTCTGGCTACGTAGAGCACAGTTACTCAACCTCAGCACTAATGACATTCTGAGATGGATTATTAATATTGGGGAGTAGAGGGCTGCTCTTTACATTGGAGGATGCTTAGAGGCATCTCAGTTTCTACCCATGAGATACTATCTCCCACTCATGGTAACTAAAGAGGTTTCCAGACATTGCCAAATGTTACTAGGGTATAAAACTTCACCTCTGAAGTAGAGGAAAGACATCTTTTTATCTCCATTGTTTCACAACAATTAAGTTAGCTCTTTGGGGACAGGAGGAATCATTCCCAATAATGCTAACCACCAGCAGGCTGAGGAAAGTGGAGAAGTGCTAACCACGTGTGTGCCTGAGTTAATGATTCCAGTCTGGAGGGTGAAGGGTCACCATGGCAGCAGTCACTCTCACTCTGACCCAAGCACCTGGATTTTCTGTGAACAACCCTAATCACATGTTGAGTGGGCTGGATCTTGCTCAAGCTGTGAGAAAATATAAATTTTGGATTCAAAACATTAAAAAAAACTCTTTGGCAACAGGCAGTGACTAGAGCAGAGATGAATAATGACACTGTCTCCTTAGAAGAACCCCTCTTATTTTTTTTAGGAAAGAAATATCCATGTGGTGAGGCAGAGGCACGGGGGGAAAATGTTGTCTACGTACAAAATGCTCCTCAAACATATGACTTTTTTCCAAGAGCTCTGAATGGAGCAATATAACATCAAACACAAACCAAAAAACCCAAAAAACAAAAAAAACACTCCTTGGGTATGTAGACATAGTTGATGCTTGCTCTACATTAAAAAAAAAAATTGCTTCTGTGGTCACTAACATCTGAACATTGTTGGGTGAGGTAACTCTGGGGTTGCCATGGAGACATGTTTTCCAGTGGTGCCTGCACCATGAAACTTCACCGTGTTCCTTCTCATCTGCAGCTGAATGCCTGGATATCGAAGAAAGAGAGTCATGCACAGAGCTAAGTCAGACCGCAAAAGAGAACAAAGCTGTGGCAACAGGGAGACTCCTCAAGTTCTTTCTGTCTATGGACTTCAAAGTTCCATTTGTTCAGAAGGAGACCAATTTTGGGTCAGAGGTTTTTTCTGAGCATGCAGTGAAGGTAAGACAGAGTGTGAGTAGTTAAATATGCATGAAAACTGGGTATGTCCTACAGTTACTCAAGTTCAAAGGGGCATCTGCTTTGAGCACTCTTCCTTTGAAGTGGAAGCTGGTCCCTGATGCCAGCTTTCTGTGTTCCCAAAAGAGGAGAAATTTTTGTTGCCACAAATAGACTAGAAATGCTTTTGAGTGTATTATTTGGCTGGATTTTTGGACTCTTAATTCTACTGGAATAAGATTCATAAGCTTTCAGTCCCTGGTGAATAACCCATAAATATCTTGCAAATTCTAAGAGGGCTCGGCATGGGTGTTTTCCACAAGGTGTGATGGCTGGTGTGACTCAGGACAGGTGCCTACACATTTTTAGATGAAACTCAGGCTGCCATTCCCAGGGGCATTCTCTCCAAGGATGGACTCACGTCCAGGAGAGGCTGGATCCTCTGACAAATGATGTCTTATGGTTGATGTATCTGTTTCCAATAAACCACGTTTTATAGTCTGTCAGTGGGCTGACTGCAAAGTTATAAAAGTTGATCTCATAAAAGAGAAACATGAGTGGTTGACACACCACATTGTATCTGTGTCATTCTGTGCTCTGGCAGCTGGACTGGCCCTCATTTATAGCAAAGGAGGTGACATAAAAGCAGAATAATCGGATTTTAATTATAATGGGGATTTCTCCACCCCATGGGGCTTTCAAGGGTGAGGACTATTGTGTGACTTCTGGTTTCCAGGGAAATATATTTTCCTGTGCCACTGCGGAGATGTACTTGGTAAATGTTCCCAAAAGGAAAAATGCAGGATGGAATGGCGTCTGGCTTCTTTAACAACTGGAGTGAGAACTGATAAAATATTTGAAAGAAATAATAAAGAAAGAAATAGACTTCAAACTAACATTCTCTAAGCTTTCAAGACCTCA
The DNA here is from genome assembly GCF_018350175.1 of Felis catus. Classification (NCBI taxonomy): domain Eukaryota; kingdom Metazoa; phylum Chordata; class Mammalia; order Carnivora; family Felidae; genus Felis; species Felis catus. Next base: position 27,489,910 of record NC_058377.1, read on the forward strand.
CCTAATCACAGGATTTGCCTGAAAATATGATGGCTTCAGTTTCCATTTTATGGTATGTCTAGTTGCTAGGAGAGGTAGAAAAAGAATGGCTTATTTTAAGAACAACCCCAGCCTAAATACCCACCCCATTTGGGGTTCAACCTCACTTTGCAAACTGACCAAGACATACTTCCATTCCTGGTTGCCCTGCTTCTTTTCAAAGCTTTATTCCATCCAATGTCCTGGCCAGAGATGGTAGGGAGTAAATCACCCATCACCTGATGCAGAGGCAGACCACTCATCCTCTAATGCAAGGACAGAACCATTCAAAACCTGAAGAGAAAAGAATTACCTGTAAACCTATGTATGGGTAGGAAAGTCATCAGGACCTGAGGCTGCTCCAGGGATTGATCTTCTCTCTCTGGGTCTGTTTCTTGATTTGTATGTGTTTCTTCTCTACCAGGTGGCGCCCTTACTCTCAGCTTCCACATGGCCAATTTGAACATGACTTTTGATGACCTGGCTTTGACTTAACCTCAGTGTACTCTTCATTTCACCTCTGCCACTAATGCCTGAATCCCTAAGGCGTGTCACCCTTCACTTACCATTGTACCAGCTCACCTTTCCAGGACAGGCCACCATAGAGCTTTGACAGCTCATAGACCAGATACCACAGGTGCTTTGCCTGCCACTCAGGCCAGGGAGTGAGGGCACTGCACAGACATAAGAGAAGTGCTGCCATGGCAGCCAAGTGTGTAGATGGAGCCTGTTCTCAGAGGAACAATGGTCTGCAAGCAGAGATCAGTCTCTTCATTTGTCATTGGAAACCATCCAGGATCTGATGGATGCTACCCCATCCCCTCTCGGATTCAATTCCAACCTTCCTTTAGCACAAATGAAGCCCTTGCTGGTCCTTGTAGATCCCTCAGCTCTTTTGCTTCTATGGTTTTGTACCCACAAATGGGAAATTGGCCACATTCCCCAGACCCTTTCAAGGCCTATCCTTTCTGTAATGATTTCTCTGGTCCTAATTGGGGGTAGGGGTGGGGATGGGGGAAAGACTACATATCCTTCCAATTCCTCCAAGCATGTCTTATTGCACAGTGATATTGCAGCTTTCCTATCAAAAGGTCAAGTATATTTCTCCACCCTTTGAATCTTGAACTAGGCCATGTGGCTTGTTTTAGCCAATGTAATATTAGCAAACATGATGTAGGGTGGGGCTTAAAAAGGTCTGTGCATCAGGGCCTTCTCTTTTGCTGATAGGAACAGGTTTCCACTACAAAAGTGAGGCCACACTATGCATCTGCAGTATAAGAGGTCATATACAGAGAGGTCCCAGCCTCCACAGGTGAGTGAGGCCAGGCTAGATCATCCAGAACCATGCAGTCAGCCCAACAGAGCTGCCTGGCCCACCACAGAATTGTGAAAAATAATAAATAGGTGTTTTCTGAGCCACCACATTTTGGAGTGACTTGTTACACAGCAAAACAAACTGCCCTACCATCCCGTCACATTCTCCTAAGTTTGGAATCTCTCTCTTTTTTTGAATCCACATGGTGTTTTATCAGTATCTTTCACTGGACAATTGTCACTTTACACATTTTCTCATGGTCATTCATGTAAATACTTACCATCTATAGGAGAATAAATTACTCAGGGACTGAATTCCTACTTGATTCATTTTTATATTTTGCTCCGCCTCACTCCCACAGCATCTAACTCAACTCTGATATGAAGCGAGCACCCGCAAGTGTTTGTCTGTAGACTGAGTCAGTGAAGGAGGAACAATGTGGAACAGCGAGTTAAAACACAGATTTTGGAATTCCTTAAAAATCACAGTTCTCCTACTTATTAACTATGTTTCCCTGGACAAGTTATTATCATTTTTTTGAGTTTATTTGTTTTGAGAGAGAGGGAGAACAAGTAGGTGAGGGGCAGAAAGAGAGGGAGAGAGAGAGAATCCCAAGCAAGCTCCATGGTCCACTCAGAGCCTGACATGGGGCTTGATCTCATGTCCTTGAGAACATGATTTTCATGAGTCGGATGCTTAATGGACTAAGCCATCCAGGCGCCCATTCCCTGGGCAAATTATTAAACCATTTTATTTTGCCTCAGTTTCTTCATTTATAAAAGGGGGATAATAGCAGAACCCACACCATGGAGTTGTTATAAAGACTAAATTAATTAACATAAGTTGTCTGTTAGATAAAGAAGTGAGAAGCATTCAGTGCTGCCTCTCACCCATCCAGTATGCCAAGGCCACACATTGTCATCTCTATTCTTCATTCCCACCAAATTTCATCTTCCTAAAAATAATTAATTAAAAAATTTATTGAGATATAATTGACACATAACATTGTGTAAATTTAAGGTGTGAAACATGTTGATTTGATACATCTGTGTACTGCAATATGATTACTACCATAATACACCAAATGTCTTCTTGAGCCTTAGTTACAAGTAACAGAATCTAACTGACAATCAACTAATCTAAAAATCCAGCATAAATAGAGTTAGCGGGACTCTCCCAGAGCTTTCCATCCACTTTGTAGCAGAGGGAAATTCAAAAGGGAATAGTAGTTAAAAGCATGGCCTTTGCAGCCATTTGGATGAAGGTACATCCTTGCTCTATCACTTCTCAGACAATCCTGCCTGGGAAGATACCATACCTCTCTGAGTCCCCATTTCTTCATCTACAAAATAGGGATAATGATATATCCTTCATAGGAGAGGTGTGGGCATAAGTGTGCATGGCTCAATTAAGAACATCTTTTTCAAGGGGCGCCTGGGTGACTCAGTCGGTTAAGCATCTGACTCTTGGTTTCAGCTCAGCTCATGATCTCATAGTTTGTGAGTTTGAGCCCTGTGTCAGGTTCTGTGCTGACAGCTCAGAGCCTGAAGCCTGCTTCAGATTCTGTGTCTCCCTCTCTCTCTGCCCCTCACCTGCTCGTGCTCTATCTCATTCTCTCTCTCTCTCTCTCTCTCAAAAATAAACGTTAAAACGTTTTTTGTTTTTTTGTTTTTTGTTTTTTGTTTTTAGACCATCTTTTTTGGGTGCCTAGGTGGCTCAGTCAGTTAAGCATCTGACTTCAGCTCGGGTCATGATCTCATGGTTTGTGAGTTTGAGTCCCACATCAGGTGAGTTCAAGCCCTGCTTCAGGTGAGCCCCACCTTCCCCCCTGCCCATGTTCTTTGCTCACTTGCACCCTTTCTCTCTCAAAACAAAAAAATAAATAAATAATTTGTTTAAAAAAATAACATCTTTTTCCCACCCCCCTTATTATTACTACTACTTCTTTCTCTACTACAATGGACCTGGCTATGTGGTCTTGCCTGAGGGAGACACTCAGGCGTGGATATTTGTCTAAGGTCCCATTTTAATTCATTTAAATTAAGGATTGCCTGTAAGTACCATCTTCATCTCCTGTAACTTTGGTTTTGCAATGGCTGTTCGGTTCTACCTCCATATATGGTGTCCATTTGCAGAGCTATAAAACAGGGTTGTGGCACATCACCATACTTCCTCCATCCTGGACATACCACAAACTATGAGCCTGGACTGGCCGCAATGAATATAAAATAACATAAAAGAGAACATAAAAGAGGGTGGTGCCAGAAAACATGGCTGCATCAGGCGCTTGATTTAAACTTCCAAATATCTTTCCAATCTGCCCATTCCTATAGTCTAAGCTCCTTTCCAATCTGTCCATCCCATAGTCTAAGTTCCTATGATTTCTTACCTGGATAACTGCAATTACTTTGCAGTTCTTTCTGATATACTCAGAAAGCAGAGCCTACAAAGACTTCTGTGCTGGTTGTTTACTTGGGAGGTAATCTCCAGGATCAGAAATGAGAAATAGGCAGAATAGGAGAAGAAGGAAAGATAATATAGAAATACATAAGGGACCTCACTGCTGTCAGCACCTAGGACCTATCCAGGACCTTCTGAGGAATGTATTCCGTGGGTTGCCCAGGAAGAACATTTATCCATTGGCTCTCTTTCTCCACTGGCTGAAGGTTGCTCTTGGAAGCATGAACTTACCTGAACTCCGAGATCATTCCTGCACATGCACCAGTAGTTTCCCCTGGCATCAGTGTCATTGCAGAAGGCCCTCAGGAAGGATGTGCTTGAGGTTGGGGCTGTCAGTATGAAGAGAGAGCCCATGTGAGAGTATCCTCCAGGGCCATGGCTTAACTCAAAGGAGGTGCTGAAATGTGGAGCAGGACACCCAAGTTTTCCTGTACAACTTCATAACTGCTCTGTCCTCATCAGTGCTGGTTCCTTTATCTTCCCTAAGTAGGAGCCATAGTGATTATGTTTTCAAAATGTAAAATGGACCACATAGATCACATCTATGGATAAAGATCTCAATTCTAATATGGTCTTTGCCCAGTTTTATACTCCTACCCTTCATCTCACTCTACAATTTGCTCGTGCTTACCATTCCATCAAAAGTGCTATACCTACACCAATGACAGGACTTTTGCACATGCAGTTCCTTCTTTCACTAGCAAATCCCTATTTGTCCTTTACCTCTCAGCACAACCATCACTTCCATAGAGAAGCCTTTCTAACCCCATCTCTAGGATGAGCCAGGGTCCCTTGTCAAGCCTCTTAGAGAACCATACCATTTTTCTTTAGACATAAGAAACTGAGGCCAGCATTTGCCTTGGTGGCAGGAGGGAGACTATAGTTGGAGGACAAAGCTGGGAGAATGACTTACTTCTTACTGCAGATCTTTTTGGACCTTTGGGAATGTATACCATGTTCTTGCATTATCAACTAAATATATTAAGTAATTAAAAATAAGTCAAAGTAATCAGACAACTTCAACAATCCTGATTGGTTGACTGGTCTTTCTGGTTACTGTGTGTCTGCAAGACTGCTCCATTGAGATTCATGCCTTTCCCAGATCTTCCTCTTCTCCCAAGTCCTTTTACTGTCCAGCCCTGTCTTACTTTTGTAGGTCATGTATTATTCTCCTCCTGAGACAAGATGGGTTGGGAGAACTTATCTTCCTGGTTCCCCCAGTGTGTGTTTTGTTCTTTATTCAGGATTTGCACTCCATCCACTTCCTAACAGGTTGAGGATCTGAAATGTGATGTACGTGAGACAGCTGGAGGTAATCCTTACACAACTCCCTGAAAAAAGCACATGCAGATGTTTCAGTCACCTGATTGGAACAGATCACAAAGTTTAGGCAATAAATAGGACTTTTAAACTCTGGAAACTAAAACCAAAAAAAAAAAAAGGAATTTCTTTGATTTGGAAAAATTACATTCAGGAATGTGTCTGAGTTTCATAGGTGTAGAAAGTGCTGCCAGTTTTTAACCTTTCTCTCTCAAAAGACTCAGCCTTCTCTAATTAAAATTCCTTTCTTCTTATTTTTAAAAACAGCATTATTGAGGTAGAATTGATATACAATAAGCTGTACATATTTAATGTACACAGTTTGATAGATTTAGACATGTGGATATATTTGTGAAACCATCGCCAGAATACCAAGGATAATAGATATATATCCATCACCTCTTTTGTTTGAAAGTTTTGTGTGTGTAGTAAGAATGCTTAGCATGAGGCCTACTATGAAAATTTCTAAGTGGGCAATACAATATTGTTGAGCAGAGGTCCTATGCTGTACAACAGGTCTCTAGAGCTAATTCATCTTGCATTACTGAAATTTTATACCAATGGAATAACAACTCCCCATTTCCCCTTCTCCCAGCCTGTGTGACCAGTTTTCCCTCTGCTTCTTTGACTATTTTAGATACCACATATAAATGGAATCATGCAGTATTTTTCCTTCTGTGTTGGTCTTATTTCATGTAGCACAACGTTCTCTAGGTTCATCCATGGTTTTGCAAATGGCATCCAATACCCCATCAACAGATGAGAGAATTTTAAAAAATGTGGTATATACATATGATGAAATATTACTTAGCCTTAAAAAAAAAGGAAATTAGTCCCTGTCTCCTTCATTTATTCGTGTTTTTAAGTTCTCTGTCCTCATTATAATGCATTATTTTATTTTATTTTATTTTAAAAATTTATTTGGGGGGGGGCATATGCAAGAGCAGGGGAGGGGCAGAGAGAGGCAGAGAGAGAATCCTGAACAGGCTTCGTGTTGCCAGCATTAAGCCCGACCTGGCCTCAATATCATGAACTGTGAGATCATGACCTGAGCTGAAATCTAGAGTTGGATGCTTAGCTGACTGAACCACCCAGGCATCCCTGCATTGTTTATTTTATATCTCCTTTCATTTTCCTTTGCCTTGGCTCTCCTTCCTTCTCCCTATCTGTTCCCTTGTTCTTTTCCTACTCCTGTTTCTCAGCTATGTTCTCTCTCCATTCTCTTTTTTTCCCCCTCATCTTATATCTCGGTTTCCCCACCCTTTCCACATGCTTTCCTCCAGCTTCCTACCTCTTAAGTCTCACCAATCCCAAGGGTTTCCAGTAATCTGAAAGTCTTAAACAGGAACAAGAGAACTCAGCTGTCACTAAATGTTCCTTCCTTTCCCCAGCCCCTTTCCCCAAGGACATCACAATATCTCAGGCCCCAGGCCAGCTGACTCCCTCTCTGTGGATGTTCCTTTGCCATCTTCCTCAGGCTGCTTGAGAATGGGGAGGCATGGGTCCCATTGCTTTCTCCACCCTGCTGTGCTGTCAGCACCTCCCAGCTGGGCACACCAGAGGCCCCAAACCAACCCCACATTCCCTGCTGGGCCCTGCTCCTACTTCCTAGCTTCAGAAAGCTGCTCCCCGCCCAGAGCACGTGATTGATGGAGCCTCTCCCAGAGAAATCCATCTTGGCCCGGGTAGTAAGCAGAGAAGTCACTAATGATTGCAGTTTAAATGTCTTTGGCAGCAACAGAGCACAAAGGTCTTTTAAAGAAAGTTATCCCTTATCTGTCAGAAGAGCAGAGCCAGTTGTTAATACTTTATTATAGTTTATCTCCAGAGGTGGGGGTGAAGAAGGAAGGCCTGAGCAGTTATTTTCCATGTGTAGATGGACTCAGTCCTGAGGCTTGCAGAGATTATATGTCACCAGTGGCCAGAGTTCCTTTTTCTTTTTACTCCAGAGAGGAAAAATAAAAAATGAAACTGCCCACTTATAGATCAGTTGCATCTTGTGCTGTTCAACAACATATGGCCCTAAAATGCCTTTGAGCCAGGCCTCATTACTAGAGATCTGTGTGCAGACAGACACAGCCCAGACAGCCCTCCATGGCAGGGATTTCTGTCTGTGCAGCCAGGGCGATGAGTTTGGGATACTTGGGTCCAAATAAGGACCAGGGCCAAAGGGTATCAGTGGTGCCCCCAAAGCAATGCAATGTCTTCTGCCATTTTTAATTCTTCCTACTTGGCTTTCTTTGGATTTTGTATTGCAGAGGCACACCCTGGGACCATTACAGATGAGGCTGTGGACTGTGACCTTGGGGGAGATGGGGAGAGAAGGAAGAGGAAATGGGAAGAGGTTGGTGAGGGTGTGAGGAGGAGGAGGTAATGGAAGTTTAATGGAGTAATAAACGATCAAAGTGGGGTGGTGTGCATAGCCATGGGTAGAGCGTAGCGTCAGAGCCCCATGTGTTGGCTTAGAAGGGGCTTCAGGATGAGTGCAGGGGATTCAGGACATTTGCGGTAAACGGTTTCAATCTATAGAAGTGTTTCTCTGTCTCTACCTCTGATCCCAGCTTGCTTTCCTTCATTCCTGTATGCATTCACAGATCAGAAAATATGAGTCCCATGTACCAGTTCCTGGGAACACAGCAGTAAAGAAGGCAGGCATATTTCTGCTCCTCACATGGTTTTTAGTCCTCTGCCTCTTTGAAGAAAGGCACTCTGAGGTGAGTCATTCTACTTCTGGAACCTAACACTGCCCCTGTGATCTGATGGAGGCTGAGCCAAGTTGCCGGTTGGAAAAAGCACTTGTCCATATGCAGGACAACCGTGGGGCACAGCACAGTAGAAGGCAGGGGTGGATGCCATCAGAAAAGGCAGAGCAACAGTAACTCTGATTCTGCCAAAAATTGCCCTTCAGTGGAAATGGAAAAGATCTAGGGAGCTAATGGCTTATTAAAGTGGGTTGTTTGACAAACCAATGACTCTAGGCTGGAGAAGGCATGAGCGGCCAAAGCACACTACAGCTATCTTCAGAGATCTGAAGGATGTCACAGGGGGAAAGTGGAGAAGTATTTATAATGACTCCAAAGAACACAGTTTGAAATGCTGGCTAGAAGGTATAGGAAAATTAATTTTGGCTTAATATGAGGAAAAACTATCTAAAACATAGCACTGTCCAGAAATGTGTGAGCTGCCCCTTGAGGGAATGAGTTTCTGCCTCTGGAGGTGGACATCTGAACCATCCTGCTGATCATACTCCAGAACTGTTGGCCACATCAGACAGAAGGTGTGCCTACGTGATTTCCAAAATCATTTCTAATTTGAATGCTTTGAGGTTCTGTGAAACACTGAGAAACTCTATTTTAAAAATCACTACCACTTCTTGGGCATTCTTTCCCCATAGGATTTACTTTTGTGGAGTGGGGAAAACAAAAACAACAAGAAATTTCCAAGGCCATTCTCTACTGCCTCTGAAAAACCATCACTGGGCAACTTTTTACTTGAGAGTTTCATCGTAGTGACTCTGGACAAACAGGCCCCAGTGCTTTATAAACATAGGGAAATTGCACAAGCTTCTGAAATCCTGGAAAGCACGTATTGTTCTTGTCTGAGTTTATTGTTCACTTTTAGAAGGTACTCTGAGGTCTTAACTAATTTTTCTTTCCCTTTCTTATTTAGAAGAAGTGGGAATTAAATGGCTGTAGATGAGTTGCAACAAGAATTGTATGACCTGCCTTCTGGGAAGGATGCACAGATCAGAAGAGAAGCTGTCATGACTCAGGTGACCTGGGGTTGCCCTTTCGGGTGGCTACCATCAAGTCCAGACTACCCCGGGATGGCGATGCTAAGGCAGTAGGCTGACTCTGGAGCCCCTGCATCTGCCTGATTTTCTGCAAGTCAGCTGAGCTTGTTTATGGCCACTCCATAGCTTCTGAACCCTTCCAAAGGCAGACTTCAAGCACCATGGGCATGCTGTCTGTCTGAAGCTTGCCATGGCTCACGAGTCTGGCCTGCCACTCTCCTAGGTACCCTTTTGATGAGGTGCTCGCCTCTAGGCCTGTGTGCTGGGGATGGGCCAGATCCTACACATGACTGCTACCTCCTGGAACTTGCCTGAATCTGAGCAGCTCCCCAGATTTTAGCCATTTACTCGTGAAAGCATTAATGAGCACTGCAAGAAGGGTCGGGGTGAGTAACTGGGTGTTTGTGCTCTTTACTCTGGAGCCCAGCATTGGAGGTTATTCTGGCTCTTGATGGCCTAGGAGTTCATGCTGGTGCAGCTGGCTTTCCTCCTGGAATAGACTTGCATTCCCTTGGAGGTCTACAAAGCCAAGCCAGATTTCAGGAAAGGAAAGGGGTGTGTCCTTACTGTCACCTTTGATGTATCATGCCCCTCTTTCTCATGCACATTATGCCCCCCAAAACACTGTATTTTTTTTCCAAGCATCATTTCCTCAGTCTAGAGCCAGGGTGCTGTTACAAGATGCTCATAAGGGCCCTTGTACTCACTCAAATACCCTGGTATCTCTGTGATGCAAGTGCCCACTATGGAAAAGGAGAGGCACTGGCCTTTAAAAAGACTCTCAGGGACTCTAGAGCCAGAAGTGAACAGGGGACTAACAGAACATCTTCCCCAGCATCCTGCCTCCAAAACATAGCTGTATTTTAATGTTCCTCCAGGAAGGAGATCCGGCTCTCAGTCAACGTTTTATGTTGGCCTCTGATAGCCCTTATTAGTAGGCTCAATGCTCCAGAAGAACTCCTGGGCTTCATGGGCCTCCTCTTTGTGTCTGGGTCAGCCTGGCACCAAGCTCCTTCTACCTGTTTGGTTCAACTTTGATTGGAGCCTTAACACTCAAGCTCTTAATGAAATCCTCTTTTTGACTTTTGCTAACTTATAACACAGCTATCATAGCCCTAAGGGTCCCATATGGACTGGATTCTGGACCAAATGCCAAGAAGCATCCCCCAAACCTGCAGGCAAGTGCAATCAGGAAGTATCTCAAATGCCAAATGACCTATTTGCAAGTGGGCGGCCGGGGGTGACCTTACTGGCTGAGCTGGACTGGGCAGGCAAAGGCAGTGCAGTGTGTTCTATTACTTTGCTGTTTGACCTGGTTCATATTTGGCTGGGGCTGCAGCCCAGGCAGCAGGCCCGACTCAGCTGTGTCCTCTGGCCTGCACACAACATCTTTGTCATGAAGCTTGGCAAAGGACTGCTTAATTCTTTCTGTTACTTTGGAGTAGTGGTCGGGGAAGGAAGGCGCTTTGGCTGACTTGTCTGGAAGAATAGTTTGAGGCATGTAAGGTAGGATTTCAGTGTCTGTGGAATTTGATGTTCAGGGATAGCAGAGGGGGCTGGTGATGGTCTAGCCATAGCACTGAAGTTCAAAGACTCAAAGATATACACAGAGAATATCTTTGAGTGAAGAATTCCGCTCAGGCTGGAGATTTGTGCAGGTCAGTCTGGAAAGACTGGTTAAGTCTTGGCGATGATAAATTCCCCAAGGGCAATGACCACATCATGTATTTATTTGAATTCCCTCACGTAGCCCAGCATGGTACTTTGCCCAGAATAGACAAACTAGCTCTATGGTCAAGAAGGTACAGTCTGTATCCAGGTTGCCTGGGTTTGAATCCCTGCTGTGCCATTTAGCCTTGTGACTTGGGCTAGTTAACTGGTCTACTTGCACCTCAGTGTGCTCATCTGTTAAGTGGAGATCATGATAGTACCTGCTTTGCAAGGATTAAATGAGATGATCACCAGTTAGAATAGTGTCTGGCACATTTGCTATTACTGTTAGACACACAGTAAGAATTGGGTGAATGAGTATCTGAAATTCAGATAGGATTATACTGTGAGATGGCTAAGTTCTTAGTTCCCAGCCCCTGTTCTCTAGTGCTTAACTTTACCCTGGTGTTTGTCAACTAGTTTACACATTGGGGAGTTTTAAAATAATTTAAATCATGTAACCAAGGCAGCTCAGAAGAAGCTAGCACATGCACTGAAGTCTTCCCCCTTGAGACAGTTAGCTAGGACCAGCTACATCCTTTCTACAGCTCCATGCTGGGGGGCGGAAATGCACAGTTCTCTGTCACTGATGGACTGCAGATGCCTGGGCAGCACTGGGTTCCACTGCTTGTCTCCTCTTGTAACCAGAGGCTGATATTTTGACATCAGATAGTTTGTCAGGGCTGGAGAGGCACCTGGGACCTCAGACAGAATGCAGCTCACTTATCTCCTCGGAAATTTATACTTAGCCCTTGGCCTTGCTGGCCCAGAGCTCTGGCCACCTGAGAAAGCTGACCAAAGATGACAGGAAATCAAAGGCTATGTCACAAGTCAGCTGTCCAGAGAGCCTGAGGGTGACCATCCTGGGTGTCATGTGGAGGGAAAGACACCCTGCCCAACGAGCCCATATTCACCTTGGGCCAGCCCCAGCCCCTCCTCCTCAGAGCTCTCACCAACAACAAGCACAACAAAGCAGTGGGTGCCCAGCTTCCCTCACCCCTTCCCCCAGCACTGAGCTTACTGGTGCTGGTACAGGCCCTGGCCTTTCTTCTGCCTTTGCCAAATGCCTTAGCTTTCCTTAGCCCTGTGTTGCCCAGGGAACATGAGCAGGCTGATCACTGGCCCAGCTGTTGAGAATCATTTTGAGGATGAAAACAATTAAGTTGGGCAAGAAGCCCACCCCCAAATCCTGTCCCCTGCTTTGCACCCTCAGCCCATTTTTTTTATCCCTTTCTGAGTCACCTTTTCTTTCCATCCATAGACCAACTGAGAACACTGGCCAACAATGCACTGGTTCCAAAGGCACCAGCTCAGTCCTGTGGATTTGAAGATTCTGGAGTGCTGGGGAAGGGGTAACTGGACTCTGAAGCATTTCTCCCTTGGGAGGCTGGGCCAGCTTCAGCCAAAGCCCTGGCCATCTGTGCAAGGAACAACACTGCTGAACAGCATGCTTTCCTGGAGCTGTCCTCCCTGCTCTGTGTATAGACTCTTGGGACTATGGCAACAGATGTGGAAACTGAGGCATGGCTAAGGAAGGCCATGAGCCACCTGGTCATCCACCCCAGCAGCGCCTCAGAGCCTGAGTGGACTCAGGCTCTGGAGTCCATTGAGCTCAGCACTGCATCTGAAGGAATTTGTTGGACAGCTTGAGCCCTCCCTGCAAGGCAGGATCTACTGAAGAAGAATCTGGAACTAGAGAGGCCCTGGGCTCTGCACTCCAGTGGGGGGAGTGCATGACAGGGGAGGGAATGACAGGACATCTTTGGTCACTTCTGCTTCCTGTGCTCCCCACCATTCCTGAATTCCTCGGAACAGTGTCTGTGACCCCAGCCCTGTTTACCCACTGGTGTACCCCAGGGTCTACAGCCATCCAGGGCACACAGCGGCTTCTCAGAAAATATGTCTTGACTGAGGGTGGATGGTGCCCATTTATGGCAGCATCCTGAGGCTCTAGAGCCCTTTCTGTTTCTTTTCCAGAAAGGCCCAGGGGTGGGGGTGGGGGACTTGGGAAGTGAATGCAGTGTATCTCCATGTTCTCAGCCTCACTCCAACCCTCCCTGCCTGCCTCTGCCCCGTCCACAGTGCCAACCCACCACCTTGCCACCCCATCATCATGGCTTCCCTCCCCTTGTTGATCCTTTCTTCATGTTAACAAGCTCATATTCTACCTCACCTTGGTTATTTGCCTCATGTATCAAAGTCTTAAGCTAAAGGAATAAATCTCTAAGATGACTGATTTCCAGCATCATAAGGGAGAAGAAGGCCTGCATTGGGAGGGGGTAACAGTGGGGACTTCTGAAGACACAGAAAATGCCTATGAGACCTAGAGCTCCAGCTCCCCAACCAGTCCCACCCAGAACTTCCCATGCTATCTGTATGACCCTGGGAGGAAGTGACGCACAGGTTTCCCTGTGAGGCTCATGCTGAGTGTGAAAGCTGATGACAAGGGTTGCAGGGGGAGCTGAACAAAAGCAGCCCAGAAGTGAGTTTCTTCTCAGCATATCACCTTACTGCAGCGATTCCAGGAGTCAGTGAGGGAGGGTGGCCCCGCCCACCTCCGCAGCTGCCTGGGTGTGGCCTGGGGAGTGGGGCAGGCTGGGCCGTGAGACAGATGATTTCAATTTAAGGCAGTATTTGGGGAGAATTCTGTTCCACTCGATCATTTTTCTTCGCGCCCCCCCCCCACCCCCCAAACTTGATTCCATCAGTGGTGGATGAGAAAGGCCTGTTTCCATAGCAACGCCACTGTGAAAGAGGGAAAAATCAGCAACACAGTGCAGGCTGTTTTCATTTGCAAGCGGGCACTTGGGTGGGTAAAGAAGTGAAGGCCCAGTTAACACTGAGCAGGCTCTGAGCCCCAGATTTCCTAGTGGTCGACCATGTGGGGCCCCAGAAAAAGCTTGGTACATGCGGGAGCACCAAATATTACATCCAGGGAAACACACCTGTTCATTGCCTGGTTTCCATTAAACCAGCCTGATTTCTTTGGGCTCTAGGCCTGCTGTCCTGTGTTTATTTTCATGGCTGATGTTACCCAACCAGACTGATGAGTCTGGATATTTCTCCTTTTCTTATGTTGTTTCCTGTTTAGCTGACTGTGCTCAATATTTCTGTGCATGTTCATTTCCCATCTGATGCTGCCAAAGAGGACTAGGGTTGTTTTCTTATCTTCCAAGCCCACGGCCTAGACATTGTTCCTAATCAAAGGGATCAATCCAAAGGGAGGGAATCTTTGGGAGAAATGAAGGGTTTCAGCTTAACCTCTACACCCTTTTGGAAGAAGCTGCATTTCTTGGGAGAAATTGTTGGCTGGACTTGGTGTCCCAGCCCCAGGCCAGAATGAAATGTTCAGCAAAGGTGTTTCTAGGAGGCTTGCTGCTTTGCAGATTTTCAAGTCTGGGCTTGAGGATTGGGGATAAAAGTGACCTTCACACCTTTCTGAGGTTCTCATCCTGGTGATTTCCTTGGAGATCCATATACCAGCCTAGCTCTGGGCCTGGCCAGAACTAATGGTCCTGGGTCTGGAACTATCCCCAATATAATCTTCTCCAGGGTTTTGCCCTTCACTGAGAACTCCACTGGGCCTTTTAAAGTAGATTAAATCCATATGTTTCTGATTCATTTACACTTAACTCATCAGAATGTTCCCCTTTTTATGAGTGATTTGTTGTCTTAAGATGCCTTTGCAGTCTTGTTTGTAAGTGTTTCTTTTCCCCTTAGAAATAAGATACCATGTATTCTCAAAGCAAGAGTATAGAGGACTGTGGTGGTAGAAATGTAACTTCAGACCTGAATTTTGTTTTGGTTCACAGAGGAAATAAAATGTTTCAGCAAAGCTGTTTGGCTGAAGTGTCAAAAGACTTCTCGTTTTGCTCTGGGCATGGAATTTAGGGAAGATATCCATATCCTTCCTTCTAGGTTGGAAATTCATGTGAGTGCTGTCTTTGAGTAGCAATATAATCTTGGGAAAATCACTTAATCTCTTTTCTCTTCAAATCTGTCATCTGTAAAATGGGGATGATATTACTCCCTACCTCACAGGACTGTTGTAGTAATAATGTATTTGAACCTGCCATAAAACATGAGTCATACAGAATTAGCTGCAATTCCTTCAAACAGTTCTAAGCTCATGCATTTCTCTATCCTTTCCTTCATACGCCATCTCTCTGGTTCACTTCACTCCAATTAATCCTTCAAACATCAGTTCAAACATCATCTATTCTAAATCCTTCCCTACCCGCCAGCCTTGACCACCCAAGAACAGTCCATCAGTTTCTTCTTAGTGTCCCTGAAACATTGTATACATGTCTCTGTGGTCAGGCTCATTGCTTATATAATTTGTCTTCCTCTTTATGAAACTGACATCTTATTGAGGGCAAGGATAGTAATGCTCATTCTTGGTATTTGCAAAGCCCAGGATAGAGTCTTCCTCACAGAAAGTGCTAAATAATAGTTTAAAATAAGGGAACAAAGACAGAAAAAGGCTTGTTCAAGTCCTATTTCTTTATTGATCTTTTGTATGGTTACCTTACCAATGATTAAAAGTGGACTATTAAAATGTTCTACTATTATTATAAAGCTGGCTGTTTCTCACTTGAATTCTGTTAATGTTGGCTTCTTACATTTTGGAGCTCTGACTCCGGGTGCATATAAGTTTATACTTGTCATATCTTTTTGGTGAATCGACACCTTTATCAACATATATTGTCCTTCCTTATCTCTTATAGTTGTTTTTTACTTAAAGTATGTTTTGTATAGCATTTGTATAGCTACCTCAGCTCTCTTTTGTTTACTATTTGCCTGTTATATCTTTTTCCATCCCTTACTTTCAGTCTACTTGTGTCCTTAGATCTAAAAATGTTTATTTATTTTTGAGAGAGACAGAGAGAGAGAGAGAGAGAGAGAGAGAGAGAGAGAGAATGAGTGTGGGAAGGTCAGGAAGAGGGAGACACAGAATCTAAAGCAGGCTCCAGGCTCTGAGCTGTCAGCACAGAGCCTGATGTGGGGCTCGAATTCACGGACCTTGAGATCATGACCTGAGCTGAAGTTGGATGCTTAACCAACTGAGCCACCCAGGCACCCCTACTTGTGTCCTTAGATCTAAAATCATCTTCTGGTAGGCAGCATAAAGTTGGATCCTGCTTTTTTTTTTTTTTTTCCCTAATTTTGCCAATCTATGCTTTTTGATTGGGAAATTTAAACCATTTACACTTTTTTAAAGTGATTTGTAGTAGGGAAGAACTTACTTATGCCATTTTGTTATTTGTTTTCTGTATGTATTACAGATTTTTTTAGTCCCTCACTTCCCATATTACTTTCTTTGCCTTAGTTGATTTTTTTGTAGTGACATGTTTTGATTACCTTCTCATTTCCTTTTGTATATATTCTATAGGTATTTTCTTTGTGGTTACCATAAGGATTACATTTAACCATCCTAAAATTATAACAATCTATTTTGATTTGATACCAATTTATCTTTAATTATATAAAAAAACTGTAGTCCTTTATAACTCCATCCCCTCCCAACTTAATGTTACTGACGTCCTAAATTACATGTTTATATATGTGTACCCATTAAAATAGATTTATAATTATTTTTATGCATTTGTCTTTAAATCTTATCAAAATAAGAAGTAAAGTTATACAATAAAATTTTAGTAATACTGGCTTTTATATTTGTCCACATATTTATCTTTACCAGACATTTTTATCTTCATAGGGCTTTGAGTTACTTTATATTGTCCTTACATTTCAACCTGAAGGACTCTGCATTTTTGTAGGGCACAGCTAGTGGTAATGAATTCCTTATTTTTGCTTATCTGGGAATGTCCTAGTTTCTTGTTCATTTTTTGAAGGACAGTGTTGCTGGGTATAGAATTCTCACTTGGCAATATGTCTTGTCCTTTAGCACTTTACATATGTGCATCTTATTGCCCTCTGTCTTCCAAGGTTTCTGATGGAAAATTAGCTGATAGTCTGATTGAGGATCCTTTGTACTTGATGAATCATTTTTCTCTTGCTCTTTTCAAGATTCTCTCTTTTTCTTTCAACAGTTTGATTATAATGTGTCTCATGTGGGTCTGTTGGGCTTTATCTTCTTTGGAATTCATTGAATTTCTTGAATTTGTAGATTCGTGCTTTTCTTGAATTTGAGAAGTTTTTAGCCATTACTTGAAATAAGCTCTCTGACCCTTCCTCTCTTCTACCCCTGGGACTTCTTATGGAAGTCTTATGCATAAATAGTCTGCTAATCTGCTTAATGGTGTTCCATGCATCCATTAGACTCTGTTCCCTTTTCCTTATTCTTTTTTTTTCTTTCTGTTCCTCAGACTCAATAATTACAAATGTCCTATCTTCAAGTTCATTGATTCTTCTTGCTGTTCAATTTTATTGTTGAACCCCTCCAGTTAATTTTTTTAACTGTATTTTTGAACTCCAGAATTTCTGTTTGGTTCTTTTATATAATTTCTATCTCTATGTTAATATTCCCATTTTGTTCATATATTGTTTTTCCGATTGCCCTTAATTATTTGTGTTTTCCTTTAACTCTTTGGAAACATTTAAGACACTTATTTTCTCATGGTTACAAAAACAAATTGGTGGTTGCCAGAGGCAAGGGCCAGGGATAGGTGAAGGTGGTCAAAACTACAAACTTCTGGTTGTAAAATAAATAAGTCCTGGGTATGTAATGCACAACATGGTGACTGTATTGAATATTTGGAAGTTGTTAAAAGAGTTAATCTTAAAATTTCTCATCATAAGAAAAAGAAATGTAACTACATGTGGTGATGGATGTTAACTACACTTATTGTGGTGGTCATTTTGTAATATATATGAATATTGAATCCTTATGTTGTACACCTGAAACTAATATAATATTATATGCCAATTACTTCATAAAATAAAATAAAATAAAATAAAATAAAATAAAACACCGTGGCACACACATTATTAAAATTTGAGAAATTCTGCATTCCCAAACACAAGTGGTCCCAAGAATCAGATAAGGGATGTGGACCTATATTAAAAGCAGTTGTCTTTAAGTCTTGTCAAAAATAAAAAGTGGAGTTGTGTACTTTGAACCATGTACTTTGTTCCTTTATACTTTTCTGTATTTTCAATAATTTCTATGCAGTATATATATATATATATAATTTTTATAATTATAAAAATATCTTAATAAAATATTTATCATAGATATTGCAGGAAATTTATCTACCCATATCATTTTAATGGTTAATTTATTGCATACACTTGAAAAAAAAATAAAATACAGTTCTCTAAAAATTATACTATAGATTAGGCTTTTCACCAACAGAAACTTTCTTCCACTTTAATTATTCCAAATAAGGATGGGTTACTGCATAAGAATTTCTTTCCCCCAGTCATTTATTTCCTTTAAGAAATAACCTGAAAGCACCTTGCTTGTTTTAGAGGGATTTCATGTATCAGGTGACAATACTTTTCAACCTTTTTTTTGGCAAGACAGAAGAGAATGAACAGGTACTTCCAGGGGCCTCAGGGCATAATCCCTGGCTGCTTGGTTCTCCATTATAACCTAGATGCCCAACTTAGGACCTAGCAAGAGTGAGTAAATGAGTGCAAGAGTGAGTAAATGAGTGCAAAAATGAGTAAATGAGTGCAAAAGTGAATACGTGAATAACTAATGTGCTTTATGGAGCAGTGTCCAAAAACAATCTTGCTTGAAATTCTTTAAGGATGAAATAAACTCTTCATAGACACACGTACCTTATTTGCACATCTCTCTGAGAGTGAATTGGTAACTCCTAGAACCATTAATGTTCTCAATAGTCAACATACGGGAAAAAAATAGTTGTTTTAAAGTCATTGTCTTGTATTCAATGTTGTATTCTTTGGGGATAATTTCTGCCATTTAATTTTCTTCCTTTGAATGGACCATATTGTACTGCTTCTTTGTGTGCTTATAATTTTATTTTGTTGAAAACTGAGCATTTGAAAGAAAAACTACCTTTTCCAATTTTGCAGACTGGCTCTGTGCTGAGGAAGTTTTTACATAATTAGTCAGGCATGTTCTGAGCCCCTGGATCAGCCCAGAGAGAAAACCTAAAGCCTTCTCAGGTCCATGCATCTTACCTAGACCTGTGTGTGGCCTACCCCACATACACAGCTACTTATAAATGTCTTAACTGCAGAGTAGGCAGCTCTAAAAGGACTCATTTCCCTGAAAGGAGAGTCTGAGACAGGGTCATTAAGGCAGGTAACTTATTTGGGATAATGATTCCAAGGTGCATAATGAGGGATAAGCAAGAGTGATAAACAGAAGAAAAAAGCCAATATAAGAATGTTGGGTCAGTGCTGCTGCTGTGTACATTAGGGGTTCAATTCTCTTAGACTTCCCAAGAAGCATACAGAATCATCCACCTCCAGGAATTGCCCACAGCAAGTCTGGGAAGCCAGGGTATTTAGTAATTGTAAATGTTGCCCCTGGGGGCACTAACTTCTCCAGCAACTCCTCCTCTGGGCTGCATATCCCAGGTCCAGGGGGGGCTCCTGTTTATCTCTGCGGTGGTACCCAGCGGGTAAGGCAGCCATGGACTCTGCCATTGGTCAACAGTTGTGTGAGATGGCTAAAGTGGTGCTCAAGACAAGTGGGGATGCTCATGTGGTTTGGGCAGGGTCAAAGGTGTTCACAGTATGGCAGTCATGCTACAGCCTCATCAGTATGTGTGTGTGTGTGTTGTAGCAAATACAACTCAACAGTATAACTGCAGAATCTCATCTCTTCTCTTCCTTGTTTCTCTTTCCTTTTTCTCCTTTATCTTTGTTAAATTCCATTTACTTTTTAATTAAAATAACCTGATAATAGAGAAGCGAATCCCATGCTTTTCTAAGCCACTGCTGTCCACATGTTGTGCCCTTGTTTTCCTAGTATCCATGTGGCTGGTAATCAGAGATGTAGATCTCAATCCCAGAGGGAAGTCTTTAGCATATTCTTGGGCTTTTCAAGAATACATACATAACTTTCTGTATGTTAAGGAAGCTGGGGATCAGGGGTCCTCCAATAGCTATGGGTCTTGCTAGTGACTTTGGACTGGCTTGCATTAACTTCTGTATGGGAAATGCAATACAAAGGAGGTGCCCAGCAACACTGCACGTGATGTGCGACCATTCATTATGACTCTTTTCCCTTAGGATTTCTTTTGGCTGAACAGCAAGCTCTCTGGACTTTGCAACTAGAGAACATCACTAACATAACATAAATGCTGGGCAGCTGCTGGGAGCTGGAGATAGCTCATGATGAACAGCTGTGTGAGGTTTGACCTTTGGGGAAAAGCAACACCAAATCCCACCACCATAGGCTGGTTACCACTTGGATTTAGTGCAAATGAGGCATAATGACAATTAAACAGATGTGTTTAGAGGGGAAAAAAATTAAAGAGGCATTTCATTTGGAGTCAGGAGAGGGGTAAAGGAGAGAAGTTTTATGGATGATAAGCAGAGAGAAAATTTCCTAAAACTGAACAATGTGTGAACTATTATGAGTCATTAGCTTTATGAGAGTAGGCACTTTCACTTTTCCTTATGTGATTCTGTAGTATTGAAGTAACCCACCCTGCTAGAACACACACACACACACACACACACACACACACACCTGGTGCTGTGCAAGTGTGGCTAGATGGAAAAGAAGTGTTGAGAGGAAAGGCTCTGTTCTTAATACAACTGGAGACATTGAGTCAGAGAGTTCAAGAGGCTTGCTGGAGTTGGATATTTAGAGGTAAACAATCAGGCTAAGATGTTCAGGGAAAGGCTGTCAGGACTTGGGCTTTAAATTTTGGGAGAAGATATTTTGGGTTTTAAGATCACTTGAAATTCTCTAAAAACTGCTCACATCACCATAATAAACAATCCATGTGAAAACATAAATCATTAAAGGTTGGAAAGGCAAACATATTTGTGTGCCTGTAGACAGTTGCAAATAAATTTTGGTTGCCGTCCTTAAGCAATGCCAGCTGTGGGTCTGCTTCCTCAAACCAAGATGGACTCCATGAGAAGAAAGGAAAGAAAAAGGTAGCCCCCGCCCAAGACTCTGTTTCTGAGGTAAGGCAACCAGATTCTATTATTTTCCACCTCAAATCACTATCATAATTTGGGGCTTATAGTAGTGGCGTAATAAATGTTCATTTGACTAAATGTATCGATAGCCCCAAATTGACTTAGGTTATGCAAATTAAAGTTATGTTTAATCTTTCTACCGAATTCACAAGTTCATTGTGTTTAGAAATAGTTTTTAAGAGAAGTTGACCAAATACATTTAAACAGCAAACATGCATGCTTTATGGCTCAGCTTAATAATGGAAAGTTCTGGTGAGCCCTGGTGTCAGATCTGAGTTCCTGGCTCCTTTGTTTTCTAGTTGTTTGACTGTTAGGAAATTGTTTAGCCTCTTGAAAGCTTAGTTTTTTCAATTGTGAAATTTTAGACATTAAATGAGATAATATTAATAGAATACTTAGCCCAGTATTTGTAGAGAGAGAGCAATGTTAATTGTATAATAATAATCAATAATAAATATCTACCTTTTCCTTCTCCTCCACATCATCTAGAACAGAGGCAGGTAAACTATGGTCTACTTCCGGTTTTTGTAAATAAAGTTTTATTGGAATACAGCTATGTCCTTTTGTTTACATATTCCCTATGGCAACTTTCACATTATGGGGCAGAGCTGAGTCATTGTGACAGAGATTGTATGGCTGTCAAAGTCTAAAATATTTAGTATTTGTCACTTTGCAGAAAGAGTTTGGTGTCCCCTGTTCTAGAAGCAAGAAAGTCCAGGGAGGTGTTTATACATTTCTTGAGCTTAAATTACCAGGAAATCATGCTTTGATGGGAAGAAACTAGATGAATGATCCCATAAGGCAAAAGAATATTATGCTTCCTCATAGATTTCTGATATATATTTAAGGGATAGAGATGAACAAATACTAAGGGAGAAAAGTGGAATCTTGAATACTTTACCTGAACATTTTACCCAAAGAGAATGAACAGAGGTAGAACCTTTGGCTTAAAGCAAAATCCACAGATGCAAGTAGAGAAAGCCTAATGAGTTAGGGGCTGAATATTTCCATGGGCATTGAATGTGTCTTAAGTTATTTTAGTAAGATAGAAATTTCTGTTTTTGAGTCCAGAGATACAATATGGAGAAGGTCATGGAGCATACACAGCATGGAAGTTATCTGCACACAGTAACAGGTATGGCATTTGTTCCTAGTAATTATCTTTTTGCCTTTAATTCTGTGAGGTAACACAGTCATAGTACTGTGGTGTTCCCTATCTTCAAAAATGTCTTTTCAGACTCATAGCAGAGGAAACAGTTTTAAAACTCACATGGAAGAAAGTAATGACTAAAGTTGGAAAGTTAGCAATAAATTGGAAAGAGAATTTTAAAAGGCTAAAATCAGCACCCCAAAAATTAGGTAAAAATTTCTCTTGGAAGACAAGTTGAGAGACAGAAGAAATAGAAGGGCCTTGTCCAGGGTAGGGGTCTCTCCAAATGAGAGTTCAGTGTAGGAAGGACAACAAGGACAGGGGTTAGAGTTAGCGTCAAGAAACTGGTCAGCCTCCATCTGTCAGCACCATCCTTTGCCAGTGCTGGGGAGCCACATAGGACTGGAGCAAGGATCCCACCATCCTTTGATAAGAGGGCATGTCTCATGGCTCAAGAAGCTATCTTGGAGGACCTTCTTGTTTCCCTCTGATCATCCAGAAAAAAATGACAGATGACCATTGATACCCTAAAATTTTGCTAAACGTATTTCAAAATACCCCACGTATGCCCATTAAAAAAACACGTTTTTTAACTCTTATTCATTTTTGAGAGGCAGAGTACAAGTGAAGGTGGGGCAGAGAGAGGGGGAGACACAGAATCTGAAGCAGGACCCAGGCTCTGAGCTGTCAGCACAGAGCCCAGCAGGGGGCTTGAACCCATGAACCATGAGATCATGCATGACTTGAGCCAAAGTCAGATGCTTAACTGACTGAGCCATCCAGGTGCCCCTACAGATGCCCATTTTTAAGGGCTAAGTGTGTGAATTCTTAGAGAGCAGGGGCCTGCACTGCAGGATTGGAAATGGTGTAGAAAGAAAAGTTTCCAACGTCTGGACTGGGGCTGAGAGGTGGTGTGAGGTACACATTGGCTCCAGCTCTTCTCCAAAACTAAGACTTCCGTGAGGCACACCCTGTGGGCACATGGAAGTTGTTAAGTCAGTAAGAAATTGATATCCAGAAGTTCTCTAGTACTTATCTTTTGTCTCTTAGATTGTTCTACAATGTATAATAATGACCATGTAAATCCTTGAGAACAGTGCCAGCAGAACAGGTGCTCAGTGCATGGTAGCTATAATTTTCATTATTGAAAGCAAACTAAAAACTTTGATTTTTACTGCTTAATAAAGAAATTCTCTTTGTTTATTTATAACAAACAAACAAAAGGCTCTTAGTTTGAAAAGTCAGAGTAGTGTTCAGATTCTCATTCCTGGAAAACCCTTATCCTAATCACCCCTCTTCCCTCATTCAGTGATGAGCTCCTTATGTGGCAATTTGTAGAAACAGCCACTTCCCAGGACCACTCATGAGTTAAACATGCACTACTCCAATCTGCTTTTTGTTCCTAATTCTTGAATGAATGTCCTAAACTTCCCCATGTGATAATTTCCTCCACCAGCATTTTCTCTCCCAGAAATACTATGTTTGCTTTTTTGTACATTTGCAGGATAAAAGAAATGTAAACATTTAAATAATAACGTATTTTTAAAGGCATAATGGGGTTAGTTTAGGTAAAACAAGCCACCTCACATCATCTGCAGAAGAAATATAATAAGTTTTGGAGTTCATTGGGGAACCAGAGAATATTCAATTTTATGAGAGTATTAAGTTTTTATTGAATTACGTCTTTATTCAAGGCACTTTGGTTCATCTACTGAAATGGGAAGTTTAACTCAGTGATCTTTGGGCTAGTAAAATTTAAACCATGATGAGAATCTTTTGATGAATCAGTTCTTTTAACAAAGATTCTGTTGGGCCAGCTATTGGGTGGTGGCCATTGATTTCTACAAACAGCCAAATTAAGTATGCCTGGTGCCCTGACATGGCCCAAATGCAGTGGAATAGATGGATGGTGAAAGAAGATGCAGAAACACCAGCCTCTAATTATGGTTTTGCCCCTAATAGTGGAAGCTCCCAAACTTTTCTGGACTTCAGTTTTATCATCTGCTAAAATAAGGTATAAGACTATTGGTGATTCCAAAATGCTGATCTGATGTCAAGCTAGTTACTTAAAACTCCCCAGGGGAGATTGTTTAAAAAAAAAAAAAAAGCACATTTCTTCACCTAAATCTGGAAACAACTTAACTGTCCATCAGTAGGAGACTGGTTAAATAAGTTATGGTCTATCCAACCATAAGTGCCCTTTAAAAAGCATGAAGTAGATCTCCATGTGCTGATATATAAAGATTGCTAAGTAATATCATATAGTGAAAAAAATAAAAAAATAAAAAACAAAGTGCAGAACAATGTGTATAGTAAAATTCCTCTTGTGTAAGTAAACATGCATATATGGGACATAGACTTTTTTGTGGTTTTTGTTACCGAAGGATATATAAGAAACTGCTCAATGTTTACCTTTATAAACTGCAACAGCTCTACATATTTAAAGTATTACTAATAACAATGATAATGTTATCAGTTAAGGGCTGATTGCCCTTGTCTGTTCTGATGTCTTGTTTCTTTTGTGACCTTCAATATTGATATATTGCTATAATAAGGAGGTAACTTGAATGAGCAGAAAGTGGATCTGAGTTTAAATCATACACTAACCAAGTGATCTTGTGCAAGTAACTTCACTTCTCTGGATCTCAGTGTTCTCACCTTTTAAATGGGATAGTAGGACTAGCTATAAAATTTGGTGGTTCTATTTTAACTTGCACATAGTGTTTATAATCTATTTAAGGAGACACAGACATGCAGAAATACACCAAAACAGAAAAAGGAGTAAAGAACATATACTAACTCTCACCAAATACTTTTTAAAAATATTGAAAATTATTTTTTAGTTTTGGGAGGAGGGGAGGGTAAGAAAGAGAGGGAGTAACCAGAATCCAAAGAAGACTCCAGGCTCTGAGCTGTCAGCACAGAGCCCAATGCAGGGCTTGAACCCACAAACTGCAAGATCATGATCAGAACCAGAGTTGGACGCTTAACTGGCTGAGCCACCCAGACACCCCAACAAATACTTCAAAGCACTCCCTTCACTAGTACCTTTCTATGGGGAACAGAGGAAGAAATAACCTGTCCTTGGAATATTTTCTAATTTGGTATGAAAGAGAAAACATATCTGCATGAAAAAACTGGAAAATAATATGAGGTGACATATGAACAACCTGGATTTCTTTCATTGTTATGCAGCTCATGTTAAAATATTACTCACCTGAAATTCAAGAAAACCATACTCAGCAGTAAAAGTAAAACCCAAGTCCCTTGGTCACATTTATACTGATCTGTAAAATAAAGGGTTAGACAGATGATCACTGAGTTCCTTGGCAGTGATAAAATTCCATGATCCTACAATCTCTGAGAGCAGATCCAAACTGAAGAATTTATTTTCCCCTGACACCAGATTCCTCCCTATTCAGTAAAGTCTTCATTTACAATTTAGGACTTTGATAACCCTGTATAACTCCTGTGCACAAAATTCCCCAAAGACAGAGCCAAAAGGAAGGTGCTACATAAGTCAGCCCCATTGTTTCTCTTGGCTCCACCCTGTCTGGGCAATGCAGTTGGACAGGGAACTTAGCTGGGGGAAACCAGGTGGCTGTCTGGCCTGCCTCCTCACAAAGACCCCAGTGAGCATGCAGACCAGAACATCACAGGGGCTCTGAGCAGGTCAGACTTGACGCCTAACTTGACCCCATCGGCAGCCAGAGTCTGATAAAGACGTGATTGAACTGAGGATTTCTTCCTGACAGTTTAACGAATGGCTATAATTAGGGGGCCTGCACTGAGGGTATGAGATACATAGACTTCATTGTAGGGAGGCTAAGTGCTAGAAAGGTCAAGGCCAAAATATGGTATGAAAGAAGCTCAAAGTTTTCCAATATGAGGGAGAAATGAATTTGTGAGGAAATGGGTTTACTAAGCATGACCAAATGTACCCATTTCCTGTCAGTTCCTGGCCCCAAATTGTCATCAATGGTGAGTCTTTGTAGTGGAGCTTCGACCCTTAAGTTGTGTCTTCCGAGACTAGCTCTACAAAGGTGGAGCACAGAAGATGCACTTTCTAGCTTGAGAAGTTATAATTGGGAGGTCCCAGGAAGAAATGGACTTCATTTTCTTCTTCTGAAACAAATTAGGAGTGAATGATGAAGGAGTGAATAAATAATAACGACGATGACAACAATAACCAAAACATGCCTGTAGATTTTTAATGTTAAACTTAATCAATATTTGTCATGTCTGTTTATGCTTCATTGTCAAAATGATGATTAATAAAAGTGGCTTTAAGCCTAAAACACTTTCTGAGGCTTTTTAGGCCTTTTTCTTAGAAATAAGAAGTCACAGTGTGCCAGCCATAGTAAGATCCAACTTACAATGATCAGAAATACGGTGAGTAATGGCAATAATGTCCTCATAAAGGAAAACAACAACTCACAATTTGGACAGAAACCTGGGGAGTCAGTGAAACTCCCAACTATGTAGGGGTTAGAGGCTGGACTTGAAGATACACTTACCTGGTCTCAGCACTGGTAAATTCATTTCTCAGTGAAGCTGGTAAAGCAGACATCTTGAAGGATATTAATCAAAGAATTACATAATCCCAGTGTTGGCAGGGATTGTGTAGGCCACAGAGTCCAGAGCTTGCACTGTGTCTCCAATGTTCCTGCCAAGTAGCTGACCTTCCGTTGTAAGGATTCTGGTGACCGGATGCTCTACCAATGTACCGCCTATTCCAGTTTGGGCAGCCACGAGTTCAAACAAAACTCTTCCCAATATTGAGTTAAATCTGTATCTCTCCACCTCTCACTGATTGGTCCCATTGTGCCCCTTGGGGTAGCATAGAATATGGCTAAATCCTTGCTATGTAGTAACCAGGCCTAGGTGCATGATTGGTGGGGCCTGTGCGAGATGAAAACATGGGGCCCCTTTTTACCAATTATTAAGAATTTCAAGATGGTAGCAGCAGAGCATTAAGGCAAGCCCAGGCCCTTCTAGGTGCAGACCTCTGTAGCTGCTCAGGTAACCACACTTTACAGAAGTATTTCTGAGGGGCTGCACTTGGTAGGATACAAACAAGAAAGAACTTCATTTTTCCTCCACTGTGTGTTAAATTCTTTTTTTAAAATGTTTATTTATTTATTTTGGGAGAGACAGAGACAGCACAAGTTAGGGAATGGGCAGAGAGAGAGGGAGACAGAGAATCCCAAGTATGGTCTACACAATCAGCACAGAGCCCGACATGGGGCTCAAACCCATGAAACCGTGAGATCACGACCTGAGCCAAAACCAGGAGTCAGACATGTCAGACACTTAACCCACTGAGCCACCCAGGTGCCCCATGTGTTAAATTGTTGATTCCTTCTTCATTTCTGAAGATCCCATAGAATGTTCTGGTCATTTTCTGATGTTAAAAAGTCCAGTGTAATCTTTTACCAAACTCTCCCTTACCCTGTCAAGGCCTGCTTGGGGCTGTGAAGCCTACAGAGACCTGCTTCTCCTCTTTGTCTTGCCCCCCGCACCCCCCCCCGGCCTACTCACCCTTCCTGCTCTTCCTGGCTCCTTCAGGGAGAAAGGTGGTAGGGAGAAGAGGCCTCCTTACTTGATGGGTGCAGATGTGACCTGGCATAAGCATCCTGGATGTACGCACACAGTGCAATGAAGAGAGCATAAGAGGAATGGAGAAAGCCGAAAGTGACATCTAAGCTGAGCCCCGACAGGTGGGTAGAAGTTATCCAAATAAAAAAAGGGCCTGTAAGGAGATAGATGTGGGGAATCATCTAGCAGAGGGGATAAATTGTGCAAAAGCTGAGCTTTTGGAGAAATGCAGGTCCTGTATGCACTGCAGGGAAAGAAGGGCTGGAGTGCTCATGGCCTGGGGGAGGCTGAGTGAGGGGGTTCATGGCAGTGAACAGTGAGGGTGGAGAGTAAGTAGGACAAATTCATTAGAAACCTCCAAAAGCCCTGTGAGGATATGGGAACAGGAAGCCATTGAAGGGTTTCAAAAGGGTTTTGAAATGAGATTTAAGATTTAGTAAAAGCACTCTGGTTTTGAGTGACTGATTGACCCAAGACCAGAGTCAGAGAGACCAGAAGGAGATTAGCTAGGTAAGGGGACAGTAGTCTGAGTGGGTGCAGTAATCAGCATATGATTCAGTGTCTTTGTGAATTTCAGTTCTCCCTCCAGGAAAGGAAAGGGATTTTGTGAGTGTCCACTGTGAGCTGGACACTTCACTTATATCATTCACTTATGTGCCTATAGAAAGTGTGTGTGAGCGGTCTAACTGTACTCATCTTATTTGTAGGTAACTGAGGTTCTGTCAACCTTGGTGGCTGGCCTCCAGTCATGGAGGAGTAAATAAATGGCAAAGCCCGGGTCTGTGTGACCCCCGTTCTTCCTCTCTTTATGGTAAAACGTCACATGCAATCTGGTGAACCATCAGTCCCTATCAGCTTTGGGTCTCTGGCAAACCTACAGAAAACAAACCTCTGCTATTTTTGGTGTCCCATGATAAACACACACAGAGCAGGAAGCTGCTATTCCTCTGGGACACAACTGCTCCCCTGCAGAGTGCTGGGCACACACAGGCCACTCAGGGCCAGTTCTCTTTCATCTCCGGCCCCAGACCCCCAGGTCCTGCAGCCGCCCCAAGTCCTGCAGCCTTCCAGGTGAGCTGAACCTTCACATATCACTCTGGTTAGACATTTGTTCAGTTATTCTTTTCCACACTCAGTTGTGTTTTATGTTCAACTTGAATCTGGGTTCAAAGTATTTCACGAGGTGGTCTTGGATAATAAACTAAAGAGATCAAGAAAAGCAGGGACATTCAAAACAAATTGGGCCTCAAATCATATAATTTTATGTCATGGTTAAGTCTACAAATACATTCTTGTGTTGCCTTTCCTCTCTGCTTGGGGTCATCATAATACCTCCTTGTTTTTTTAAGTGAGTTTCTGGATATTTATCCCTAAGGCCTGTGCCTTTGAGTTTTGATGCCGTATTTCCCCTGACCCTCCTAGAATCCTCTCTTCCCAGGCTACAACATTTTCCACATCTTCTCATTTCCGTTAGTCCATGGCTGTCCCTCTCCGTAAAGGTGTCCCCATCCCTCCACCATCCCCTGACTCCCAGAAAGAAAGACACTTCTCAGAGCACAATTTCAGTCCAAACTTCGGGAATCCACAGAGTTTGTGATGGATAGTGGTGTGGGTAATTTGGGTTCTGTACAGCACAATGAGAATTCTCATCAATTTAGTCCTCATGAGAAGATGGCATTCTGCCCCTCGTCAACACCAGTGGCAAACAAACAATACCAACAAACCCTCTACTTGAGTTCTTTTGGGAAAAAGAAAATTAAAAGGAGAAGGCCTTAAGGAACATTTTCACCCTCAAAATTGAAGTATTTAGCACTGGAAGTACAGCCATTCCTTATGTTCCCGGGTTCCTTGGGCTATTTCTACAAGATCTCAATGTTGAGATAGTTGTTAGAAGTTGTTAGGGTAGTCATTTGGACGTATGACAAAAGAAGATTTTATACAATAGTCTGGGCAAGTTCTAGGCAAGAGGAGAAATCTGCTTTAAACCCAAAGGAATAAATTTCTAATGGTAGAAAATTTAGGTACCACGCTAGCAGTGGGTGAAAAATTTTGTACAGGAGGCTCCTGCCTCCCAAGCATTCCAGTTTTGTTCTTAGGTGATCCAGACCTTCAGAATTTTCTATCACTTCCATGTAGTTTGTATAAAGGATACAAAGAGTACATGGAGCAGTGGAGATTTGACCCTCCCTAACTCTCAGCGCAAACAGTTGAGCAATTATCTTCAGCAGTAGTGACCATTCCTGTAGGAACAACGGAAGGGGAGGGGGATTGACTGGGCATTGGCAGATCCTTGAAAACAGGGGCTTGAGTGTTGGAGTCATCAGGGTGCCCTCAGCACAGGGCCGGGGCACTGTGAGACATCTCTGTACGTGTGCTGGCTTCCTCACCAATGAATCTGCAATGGAAAAGAATCAAACCCAAGATCATGGATTCTACCTCTCCAACAAGCAAAAATATGAACAGGGAGAAAGAATATTCTCAATAGAGTTTTCTCCCCAATACCACCAGTTTTTATAAGCATTTCCCCAAGATCCCACAGCCTTCTTGACTCCCCAAAGCTGTAGTGCCATACGAAGCTTCTGTTTTCCAGGCCACAGATGGTATTATTCTCATTTCTCTCTCCTTATTTATTCCATAAAGATTTGGGAGAGAGAGTAAATGTAGGTGAAAGTTATGAGCTTTAGCATCAAACACACCTGGTTCCCTTCGTGGCTCCATCACTTGCCAGCCATGAAATCTTGTGAAAATCCTTTAATAACACACAGCCCCTTCTTTACCTGTAAAGAAATGATAGCACAGATTACCCCAGAAGATCGCTGTATAGACACTGGGGATGGGGGTGGGGGTGGGCAGGTCCTGTGTTCATCACATCACTCAGGGATTCAGGCTAAGGCAGGTCCCATATTGAAGGCAGCTGAGCCGAAAGGAAAAGAGAGTTCTGAGGGGTCTCTCATTAGCCCTGTAAATGGGTAACAGGCCCATTTATGTCTGTTTGGAACCAGTCACATGGTGCTACCCACCACAAAAGACTTGGGAAGTGCTATTCCCACGAGTGCCAGGAAGGCAGAGAGCCGGAAATATTTGGCAATTAGTACCATGTGTAAAGTACCTTGCACTATGACCGGCATGTTCCGAATGCTCCAACCATGTGAGCTGTATTTTAGTTTGGATCTGTTATATATAAAATGATGTTTATGTATCACTTTAGTATATCCCAAATTGTTAAAGGCTAGTAAGTAATTCATGTATGATGTTCTCCCTTTCAGAAGTACCTACAGTTTAAAAAAATGTTTTTTAATGTTTATATATTTTTGAGACACAGACAGAAGTGAGCAGGGGAGGGGCAGAGAGAGAGGGAGACACAGAATCCAAAGCAGGCTCCAGGCTCTGAGCTGTCAGCACAGAGCCTGACACAGGGCTTGAACTCACGAACTGTGAGATCATGACCTGAGCTGAAGTCGGATGCTTAACTGCCTAAGCCACCCAGGTGCCCCAGAAGTACTTACAGTTTAACAGAAGACTCTTAGAGACATGATATTACAATTCAAGAAATGAATCTTGCCAGGAACTCACGGTAGAAGGAGTCAGGTTTCCTGGGTAGCATGTGAGTAAAGCAGCCAGGGGTGACATTTGCCGTGTGGCACAGGGCACCTGAGTTCTTTGCTTCAGGCCTGGGAATTACTTACCATTTGTTCATTTGTTCATTTTATTCATTTATTTTTTCATTTTTGCCTGCTTCGAGGCGCCAGGCACCAGGGACATGTTATTGAAGAAAGCATGGATGCTACCTTCACAAGCTTCCATTTGGTAGGAAACACTGAGCTACAACAATAAAAATGAGTAAATATACAGCAAGTAGATGGTGAGGTGTTTCATCTATGAATGAAGTAAGGGGTATCTGACGTTCCAGTGCTATGGACAGTGGAGGTGTTGCCATTTTATTTGGGGTGGACAGAAAAGGAATCCAGGGAGCAGACTCTGTGGAGATGTAGGAGAAGAGCATTCCGGACAAGGATGCTGGGACCAGCAAGCGCCATGGCTCTGAGAGGAGAACCTTCTGGGCCCAAGGGGAGAGCAGAATGGTGGAAAGAACAGGAATAGGGAACTGGGGCACCAGGGCTTTAGTCTTGGCTCTGCTGCTGGTTTGCAATGGTTCCAGGAGCAATATGCTTGTGAAGATGGGCTGGGAGCTAGACTGCCCCGGTTTGGTCCCCGCTTTGCCTCTTACTAATGAGATGAGCTGGGCAAGTACCTTAACCTCCCTAAGCATCCGTTGCCCCATCTGCCAATATGGGGGAAGCCTCACGCTTCATGCCCTTTCTGGGACAATTAAATGGGTTAATTCACATGGAGCATTGAAATCAGGGCCTCACTCCCGGAGAGCCCTCTTTGAAGTTAGCTGTTTCTATTAGGGCAAGTTGCTTCCCTTCCGTGGGGGTTCAGTAGCATTATCTGGAGAGATGGTCTCTCTAGGCTCTCAACTCTAAGATTCTTTGGAAATCTGATGCTAATTTACATGTTATTCTTTGGACTATTTTGCATGTCATTTGTTCCATTCTCACAGATTGTTTGCTGTTTTGTTTAGTTTAGTTTAGTTTTGTTTTGTTTTTTACAGTCCTGCCCCCATCACAGTCCTCTTACTGGATGTAACTTCTTTCCAGTGTTGCTGAGCCTGGGGTCCTTCATTTGTTGTTGCTAGACTTCCACTTCTCTCTGCCTCACTGGTGGGCTGTATTCCTTCCCGGAACTTTACATACTTCAGTACACTTAGTTGATTAAAAACATTCTTTCCATAAATTTCAAGTATACTGGCAACAATTTTTGTAGCAGAAACTTTGAAAAAATGAGATTTCAGGCTGTTTTCTGTTTGGAGACTAAGCATCTGGGGAAAATGCCATTTTAAATAAGGGTACATCAAGTCACAGACACTCATGGATGGCCCTCCCTGCAACATCGTCCCAGATACCAACAAAGCACTGCACAGCCAGCCTAACTGCCTGTACCCAGCCATAATGCTTGTACAGCAGTGCATTTGAAAGTCTCTCTTATTCTCTAGAACTCATGGCGTACTGCATGCTCCTTCAGTGCTGGTGACCAATTAGTGCTCATTTGAGAAGAACAGGGGGTTTTAGAGTAAATACTAAAACCAGAGATCCAACATCTCTTTCTGTGAATGCAGCAGCCTGTGTGAGAACCCCTGTTTTATAGGCCCTCTGGATCACAGAGTGAATGCATGAACTGGGTACCAGTGATGCTGGGCTTGCCTTCCCCAGCCAGGAGGTCAATCCTCAAAGCGCTCAGAGTAAATCATGCTGGTGAAAAGTGGAGAGCATGTAGTATGATCAGAAAGCCCAGATAGAGTGCCGGCACCACCGTTTTTGGGTCATGTGGCCTGGGTCTCCTATTTCTCATCTGTAAAACATGAACGCATACCTTTGTTTTGATAAATAAATGAAAATATGTACTTTTGTACCTTGGTGACTTATTATCTTGCATAAATAATGTATATATTTGTCTTGTTAAATAAATATATGGCTGTTCTTCAATTTTAGATCTTAACAAGTCCATGTCCTAATGAGTTTATTTTACTTCTTGGTCAGGGAGGAAAGAGAGAGAACAATGGTGGCTAATGGTGACTTCAGGTCAAGCTAAAACACAGCAGAAGGTGGATATTGGTCCTGTGTCTCCCCTAGCCCTCCTTCCCCCTTGGTAGTTCTTTATCTTCTTTATCTCCAAATGAGCACAGATTTATGCACCTGTAATAAATACATGTATTAGTGACACCATTGGTCTTTGCAATGCTCCCTTTTCAGAGCATTTTGACCACAAAGCCTATAAAGGGACATTTGGACAGGATCTGCAAGCCCCACCTGCCTGGTGTCTGTGTCTTCATCCAGCTCCACTTCCTAACACTACTCACTTACACAAGAGCCCCACTCACCCACTAGGCTATTTTCTGCCTCACTGCCTTTGCCCTGGCTGCCCCTCTGCCCGTCCAAATCTTTACCAACATGACTCCTATTCAGCTCTGATACTGTCTAGAATCACCAGGAATCCTTCACCGATCCATCAGGCTGGTGAAGTCCTCCCCGCATGTGCATCTGTGTGCACCTCCAGACCTCCACTTCCCTCCTCAACCTGTGACTTTCTGATTATGTGTCCTTCCCTATACCCTTCCCCAACCTGCAGACAATGAATTTGTTCAGGACATGAGTTTTGTCTTTCTTATTCCTGAATCCTATGCCCACTTGGCACTCCTGAATCTTAAGTTATGTTGTTAGAACACATGGAACGTCGAGGAAGCCTTTGGGGCAAAAAGAGTAAGTGATTTCCTTCAAGCCCTCCCAGCAAAATAGCATGGCAGCTGGAACTAGAACCCATGAATTCTGGTTTCTCACCTAGTTTTTCCATTGAATCAGGCTGGCTAGAGCTTGGCTTTACCTCTCAGGGTCGGGTAGCAATGTTTGGCTGGGACAGCCTAGCATCCCACATAGGGATTACTCGCAGTCGGCAGGGGTGCTATGTGTCCCCCAACCAGGACATTCACAGCCCCGACTAAACCGGAACCGCTTCCTTCTTGATGGTTAAGGCAACAGCGCCACCTCCTGGCCTCACTGCCACTTGTAACTGGATTTGAGAGGTCTTGGGCGTCCTCTTGTGGGCTTTGAGAGGATGCAGCGCAAAAGCAACTTTGTTATCCCCAGGTCATGCTGGTTATCCCCAGGTCACTTCCACCTTTGATGTTTGAATTATTCTGTGAACTTGTGCATTGTAACCAAGCCTAGAGAGGAAGGCTTAGAACAACTTAGGATGCAGACAACCAGAGGCATATAAGTTGCCATTCATAGGTGACATGACAGGCTCCCTTGTGGCATAATGTCTAGAGAGCTCCTCTAAGTGGCACAATGTCTAGAGAGCTCTTCTAAGTGGCACATACAGCAGTGAAAATGGTGGTAGGTGGCATGGAAAGAATTGTGGAGAATGATGGGAAGGAATGGGTAGTGAAAAGAAGTGGAAGGAAGGCAAGTGGATGCTACTCTGACCCACACACCCTCCTCCAAGACTGAAATCACTAACAAGGCCATTTAAGAAAATCTGGCCAGAGTGCAAAAAACTTTTTCTGAGAACGAGTTCCGCAGCATTTCCAGTTACCCCTGTTTGAACTGTTCAGGAACATACTCAGCCCCTGAGTCTTCTCTCTGTTCTGTCGTGTTATTGACAATCATTGACGGCCCTGGCTGGAGCTCAGCTTCAGCTCCTGTGTCAGCCATGTAAGAATCTCAGTGTCTTGGGAACGTGAGCCCAACTTGAAATACACTTCCTTGAAAGGCTTATTTTGTTTTGGGATAAGTCTCATGCCAATCTGTCCTGCCAAGAAATTATTGCTGTTGAACTGTTGGTTTTCATTGCTGTCAAACATAATCTTACAAGAAGAGCAAGGTGGCAGCCACCCTCGAGGGCCACCTGGGAGAGGAGATCTGGATGGGATTTTCTCAGAACCCTCCGGGGAATTAGAAAAGAAAAAGGAAAAGGAAAACCTAGAATGGCTGTGGTCTGATGAATACTGACACTCATGGTCAGCTGAACCACCCACCAGTGGCAGTGAGTAGTTCCAGTCCATTTTCAATGACCTAGAACCAGCATTACTCAGGTGCCTGAAGGAGAAGGCCAGATGAAGACCTGGAACTCAGCTGCAGCTTAGCTTTGGGCAAATGCTTAGATTTCTTCTTTATTCCAAAAGAATATGTCCTGCAGTGTCCTGCCTAACACACAAAGGTTGGGAAGAATAAAGCAACAATGTACAGCATTCAATATTTGTCCAGATCTGGGCTACTGGGCTACTGCAGAAGGGACACTGGACAAAATCAGTGTTGATGCTTCCTTTGCAGTAATGCCTCTAAAAACACTCGGAAGCATGAAGAGGTAAACTTTTATGCGACTTGTCTTATTCTCTTGACTGTTTTGATTCTATAAAAATTATTCAAGTGCAAAACCAGTAGAAAATTGGTAACTCAGAATTCGTTCAGAAGAGTTGTCACATCAGGCCACATTCTAGGAAGAGTTAACAATTAGAAGTCAAAGATTTTAACTTTTCCAGTGCTTATGCCATTTATGTTTCCCTCCCTGGGACTCAGTTTCTTACTCTGTACAGTTGAGAGTTGACCTCCTTTGAAGTACCTTTATAGTTCTGATGCTTTTTGGTTCTTTGAAAGGAAGCCTTATGTTATCCCACAGCAGACCACATGTCACATCATTGTCCAGAATGGTCCCCACTTCTCAGGGAAATGTTTGCTCATTCATTTTCCCATCCATTTGGTCAACAAGTATTGAATACCTACAATATTCCTGATACCACCATAGGTACTGAGAACAAGCTGTGAATAAAGTCAGGTCTTGGCCCTCATGGAACTTGCATTCTTATGGGGACCATACAATAAAAAAAATACATAGTGTAATGTACTATTCTATACTATACTATACTATACTAATATGATGTCAGTCAGTAATTAGGTGCTGTGATGAAGAATAAGGCAAGACAAGGCATATGGGATGAGGAGTGCTATCTTTTAGACATGGTGGCCAGGAAAGTCCTCTCTGAGAAAGTGGCCTTTGGACAGAGACAATGGAGTGAGAGAGGTGGCCACCTGGAGGTCCAGGGAAAGATATGCCAGGCAGAAGGAAGAGCAAGTGCAAAGGCCTGATGCTAGCATGCCCAGTGTGTTGGAGGAAGGTAAAGAAATGGGGAAATTAGGACATGAGGCTATATTGCTGGCTTCTATCTTAGGTTTTGTTGCTAAGTGTGATGGGAAGCCATTGGAGAGGTCATACATTCTTAAGAGTCAATGCTGTGAGCCCTCTGCTAGGCATGGGAAATTCTGAGAGATAAAACACAGCCTCTGTGCTGAAGGGCCTTCCAACAAACATGCTCTAACCCTCGTGCATGATGGTAAGGGACTGGGAAGCTGGTGTGTGCCAAGGGTCGCGTGAAAGGAATAGACACTGGTTCTGAAGGAGCCCCAGAGACTGGAGGCTGCAGCACTCAGACGCCTCACTCAGCAGGAGGAATCAATCAAGTGTGCACCTGGAAGAAAAGGTGGACTAAGAAGAGGAAGACTCTTTAGTCCAGGAAGGAATGAGCGACAGGAGGAGGCAGGAGCATGCAGGGCTTGTTTGGAAAATGGCTTGGTTGTAACAAAAGTCGCAGAGCAGAGCCATAGGAAGTAAGTGGGTGAACAGGCTACCAATGAGAAAAGGACCCCCCTTTCTGGGTGGGAAGGTGTTTCTCTTCATCCCTAAAGATAGTTCACGATCAAAGTAGTTATGACTCTGATGGCCTTTATTACTCTATGAGAGGGGAAATGGTTTCCCCTTGGGGCCTCATCCTCTCCAAGTGCTGAAAGGGATGGTTGCCTCATAGGCCACCAGGCCCCACCTGCCCTGTGGTCAGCAATCCTGCCCTCGCAGGCCCAGGAAAGTAAGGATGGCAGTTTAGCCCTACCTTGAGTACCCTTTCACCTAGCGAATTGCTGCTCTCTGCATTCTGACCAAGCCTTTCAGGTACTCCAGGGCCTCTCCACCAGGGATCACCCTCCTGCAAACCAACAGGACTTATAACAAAAATGAGCCTCTCTGTACCTCAGCTTATGTTTTCCTGGGTTTACTCCTGGATGAGAAGCTTTGCAAGACCCTAATTTACTAGTGCATAGATTGGCATCTTGGACCTCAAATTGTGTGTCCACTGAGAACCGTGGGTGAGAAATACTCACGGGGCCAGATTCTGACCATGCCTGCCAGCAGCAAACTGGTGCCTGCCTGCTGCCACTGTCTATGAGATAATGTCTCTCCATTTTGGGATTGTGACATAGCTACATCAGACCTCCACGGCGAGTACTCACATTCCAGGCCTGAGACCAGTGTGACAGCAGAGAAACCTGAGCCTTGAGGGGACATTCTCAGGCTCAAAAATCACAAACCCGACAGGGAAAGGCATTTGATCAGAAAATGACACCATTCAGGTTATTTTAATGCCCTGGATTTGTGCTGCCCTTTAAGTGGAGCCCCTTCTGTCACAGGACTTTGGTGCCAAGTGACCCTGGCAGATGACTTTCACTTGTTTTTAACTGTAGAGCAAGGTCACGTCTGGTCTGGGTGTGCTATGAGGGGTCCAGACTGTGGACAAGAGGGCAAGCCCTGGTTCAGGTCTGTGTCTTCCATATACAAAATGTGCAGTCAGACAGTGGCATGGGCCTGGTTCTGAGGCTTTGTGGAAGCCAGCCCAGGTGAGAGCAAAGGGGAACTCTCTCCCCTCCCCAGCCCCTGCTCCTCCCTCCACAGAAAACCCTTGCTCAGTCACTGTGGTATTAAATGCCATCCAGGCAATTCTCTGATCATCCTCAATTTGCAACAAAGAGGTTAGGACAATTGCCAACCACTGGAAGGGTACACTATCAGTCCATCAAACAATCAATTCACGAATCAAGATCTGTTTATGTACCTGCTATTGACTGAGCATTTTGCCATGTGCAACAGAGAATACAAGCCTGCACACAACATAGTCTGCACTCTCAAGGAGTATATAATGAAAATATGAAAAAACAATACTTGTTCTCAGAAAGCCAAAAATGGTCAAATATTGAATCATCTGGTGCTGATGATAACTACAGTTGGAAGGGAAAGAAGAGAGACTATCCCAGAAAAGGCCTAGAGGTAGTAGTGAGCATGCTCCCATTGTAGTGAGCATTCCGAAACCCTTTGATCTCTTAGGACTGAAGGTAGAAGATCCTTTCCCCGGAGGAGTGGGAGAGTCTGCCTTCAGGCTGTCAGTAGTATTGCATGAGAGTGATTGGTTTATAACTTTTAAAAAGTTAAGAGCAGTGGAGGGCAGCGTGGTTTAATGGTGGAAGGACTAAACAGAGTCCAGGAGACATTAGTTCTAGACCTCTCTGTTTAAGAGAGGCTCTGGATGAGATTTGCACTTAAACGTTGTCAGCTTTAGGTTTTCTTCTGTATAATAAGGATAATATTGGTGTAGGGCAGCAGAAACATCACTGAGCTAAAAGTTGGAAGACCCAAGTTCTAGTCTTGGTTTTGCCAATGATGACAAACAATTAAGATGCTTTGTGTGCTAGAAGTTCTTCTAAGCATCTAAATGCATTAACTCATTTAGTCCCTTCCCCCATCCAGTTTCTGTGATGAAAGTACCATTATTATTCCAATTTAATAGATGAGGAAACTGAGGCATGAAGATTTTAAATAATTTACCTACAGACACAGAGCTAATCAGTGGCAGAGCTAGGATTCTCACCTGGACGTCTACTAGCAGAGCCATTTTCTTAATCCTGGTTCTTTTGCCTCCTGAAAACATGGGCAGAATCTTGGGCAAGAGACAAACTCTGTGTATTTCAGCTTCCTCTTCAGTAAAATGGGGATGCCAATAACTTCCCAAAGTATCTTAAAAAGTGATTTTCAAGATCTAAATAAGATATTGTATATGAAATACTTTGTGATTTAGAAAGTCCTATATATGTGTCAAGTATTACATCCCTCAAAGGAATAATGAGAAGATAAAAAGAGATGGTTCACAGAAAATAATCTGGAAAATGAAAAACGAAATGGTGTACTTTGATGATCCTAAGAAATGTTGATTGGAGATGAATAGGTCTTTGGATTCCTTGAAAATTTGGGGATGTAGTTTTTCCTTAAATCTGTATGGTATTCTTAAACAATTTAATTTTGGCAGGCTTAAAGATGGAAAATGTAGGATGGGAACTTTGTATCCTAGGGCCCAGAGAAAGGCAAGACATTCCACTCAGAAAGAGTATGTCAAAGCTTCCTTCCTTCCTTCCTTCCTTCCTTCCTTCCTTCCTTCCTTCCCTCCCTCCCTCCCTCCCTCCCTCCCTCCCTCCCTCCCTCCCTCCTTCCTTCCCTCCCTCCCTCCCTCCCTCCCTCCCTCCTTCCTTCCTTCCTTCCCTCCCTCCCTCCCTCCTTCCTTCCTTCCTTCCTTCCTTCCTTCCTCAAATTGAGACCCAAATGAAGTGAAAGAAAATCTCTATTGAGATAAAAGTCAAGATGAAATATAATCATTCATTCATTTTCATGACAAACCATTTAGAAAGCATCATCACTGTTCCAGAAACTGGTCTCAAACTGGAAGACAGCCTTTGCTGTCTAATGGATGTTGCAGAGCTGAACAGGGTCTTACCTATTATCCAGTCCAACCTTTCTGTATGGAGGAAACATCAGTCCAGGAAAGTAAAGAGATTTGTCCAAGATCACTGTGACCATGACTAGAAGCCAGCTCTTTCAATGCCCAAATATGTTCCTTCCCATTTTGTTGCTTCTCTTTGCCTGAGTTTGGGGTGATTGGGAATTTGTTCAAGGTCCATATCATGCCCTTGTGACAATTCCAAAGGATGAAGTGGTCATTTTTTAAAGCTAATCTTTGGAATGTTTATTTCTCTGCCTTTACATGCCTGAAGAGTTGAACAGGCACCATCTATATGGGCCTCATGGATACTATTAATCACCTGTTTTCCTGTGGGAAGGAGTACTGCCCTTTAAGATTGAAATCTGCTCCCATTTATGGTGCTGTGCGTTCCTGTGAGCTGAAACAATCAATTACAACAATGCATCCCAGGAGGCTGACTTTCTGCTCCCCTCCTTCTCTGCCTTCTCTTTTCCCACACTGAGGGCAGAGACTTCCCCCACAGACAGGAAGATACTTCAAATCCTTTAGTGTTATGGCTCCCTCCCACTTTTGCTCAGCATTTTGAACAACGCATAATGTAATAAGAAAGGGGCGAAGCCCTTTCACCACAAGCTAGGTTGGGGATTGGAGAGTATGTCTGTTAGGGGGGAAGAAAGCAAAACCCTTTTTTGAGCCCAGAATTCATCTGATTCCTCCTGTGGTGATAAAGAGGCTCCTTCGCCCCAGCAACCAAGAAGTTCCAGCTGGCTATGTGCTTATGAGATGGGTCATGTGTTTAAGAGCTGTCAGTGTGGGGTCTGCTTCTTGGGACATTTCCACCTCAGATCAGACAGTCTTAAAGGGTGTTAGAGTCAGGTGGTGGCTGGTTACCATGGCAACAGGCCCACAGGAGTCCCCAAGGTTCAGATGAAGCCTGCTGCCACTACAAAATTCACACAAGATACCCTCTCTGGTATCAAACTGAGAAGTTGGTATACTTTGATGGCAGAGGGGAGGTCGGGGCCAGACACAGGCCAAGGGCCCCACCTTTGCTTACATGGAACTTGGGTTAGTCAAATGGGTTTTGCTCTATTTTGTGTGTAGGAAGATGGAAAGAAAATTGCCAGATGGCAGTAAGGATTCCAAGACTACCAGAAGGAAAGAAAACTGTTACTCATTGACACAAGAAGGCTGCCAAGTTCATTTATGGATCAAGCAACTGTGTACAGGCAAAGTCTGTCACAAGCTTATGTGGAGAGGACAGAGGAACTTGACAAGCTTTCTGAGAATCTATGAGATGACAGCATAAGGAGAAAATAGGGAGGTGCCATGGTGTAATGCTTAATGCTGGAGAGACTGTAATAAACATGACAATCAGCTTCAAGGGGTTTACAGCTCAGTTAGGAAGACAGGCAGTCATCTGATAAGGCACAGGTTAGAATGGACATTTTAGGTGCTTCTCAATGAAGCTAGCTGGGTATGTTTCAAGCAAGTTGTGCTGAGTCCAGCCAACTTAAGAGAAACTTTTAATTACATTTTATTTTTTGAAAAGGAGCTTCTTTATTACATATTATCAGTGTGGGTAGGTAAAAGGCATATAGTACTATGAACAACAGATGCAATTAGCAAGTGTTTTGCCTTTCACCTATCCTCCTTCCCATCTGAGCACTTAGTCACTAGTTTTCAGACAGTTTCTCCAGGAGGGAAAGCTCATAGAGGTAATTTGAGGGAGAGGAGAGCTTTAGCAATATACTCAGAGGCAGTTTTTTTTTTTTTAATTTTTTTTTCAACGTTTATTTATTTTTGGGACAGAGAGAGACAGAGCATGAACGGGGGAGGGGCAGAGAGAGAGGGAGACACAGAATCGGAAACAGGCTCCAGGCTCTGAGCCATCAGCCCAGAGCCCGACGCGGGGCTCGAACTCACGGACAGCGAGATCGTGACCTGGCTGAAGTCGGACGCTCAACCGACTGCGCCACCCAGGCGCCCCTCTCAGAGGCAGTTTTTATATTTTTTAGTGCCTGAACAGTTTTTACACCAGATTTTCCATGGAGGGCTCAGAAAGTCCCTAAATTCTCTGAGTCTCAGAATCTGGACTTAAAATCAGACTAAACTGTTTAGTTGTGTATCTTAGCTCGAGCTGCCATAAGAAAATACCACACACTGGGTGACTTGAACAATAGCAATTTATTTCTCACGGTTCTGGAGGCTGGAAGTCCAAGATCAAGGTGCCCACAGGTGGGTTTCCTTCTAAAGCCTCTGCTCTTGGTTTGCAGGTGTCCCAGCTTCTCACTATGTGCTCACATGACCTGTTCTTCATGTGCATGAGGAAAGAGAAAACTGTGTTGTCTTTTCTTCATGTAAGGGCACTAATCCCATCATGGGGCACCACCCTCATTACCTGATCTAAATCTAATTACTTCCCAAAGGCTCCACCTCCTAATACCATCACATTGGGGACTAGGGCTTCAACATATGAATTTTGGGAAGACACAAACATTTAGTCCATAACATTGTACAAACAGCTTGGGACATGGAAAGAATTTATCAAAATGTTTAATTTCAGGATTGGTGGTTATTCTGATTTCACAAGAGGGGACAGTAGGGCAATCTTCCTCCTAGAATATCGACTGTGAGTCAAGTATAAGAAATATCATGTTTAAGATTTCCATGGAACCTTAAGTTGCTGTCCATATTAATTTATCAAAAAGACAACTGGACTAGTGGGGCAGCCAAGTCAAACCCATGAAGATTGGTAAGCTGACATAGGAAAAAAAATTAAAGATGAGGAAAAGCAGCTTTGGAGCTGCACACACAATAAAGAGAAATGACAGAAATATGAAGTTTTTTGAAAAGGTTTCTT
Source organism: Felis catus (assembly GCF_018350175.1). NCBI lineage: Eukaryota > Metazoa > Chordata > Mammalia > Carnivora > Felidae > Felis > Felis catus. The sequence continues at coordinate 27,532,422 of NC_058377.1, forward strand.
GTTTTTTCTTGTTATTTACTTTAGTGTTTAAGAAAAGGGTTTCAGAAACAATATAGAGAAGAAATAGGCTTAGGCAAACTATTGGTCCAATGCTGCCTGCTATGAACAAAACTAGAAGAAAAAAAAAATTTCTATTACATGGGAAAAATCCACAGAAACTCTAATCTTATAACTCAGGTCATTCCACCCCAACAGTGGGCATTCTTCCATATCCAAAACCTTGCTGAAACACAAGCTCTTGCCTCAATCCTCTCCAGATTGCTAAAAGAAGGTGCATAGCCCTGCTCTTCAAGCATTAATGCCTCAGATGTTACTTCTGTATCCGCACATGCACACTTATCACCCCTCTTACTTGTCCAGACAAGCTCCTTCCTGGTAAATGTCACATGCCACCCATGAGCCCCCATCTGTGCAAGGTAAACCCCTGTACATGGGGACGACTTCTGCTTCAAACATTAGAACAACACCTTTCTCTATCTCATCCAAACAGATCACCAAAAAAATTTTTTGGGTCTTCATCCATATGCAGGATGTACAAAGCTGTCTGGAACTGATCTGGTATTAATTATGCAGTGCACAACACTGGAATAAGTGGTTAATCCCAATGAGGTTTACACTGGAGAGCGACCAACCTGCCCCTGGGTGGATACAGAACCAATCTTGGCTCCAGAGACTATTCCACATCATGTGTTGTGCAAATGTTAACTGGCACCAGAATGGACTTCATTCCATAGCAGATGGGATCCTTTTTATGCAGACCTAGTCTAAGATAATATATGACCCAAGCACTATATTGTCTAGAGTTTCCTTCTTTTCATGAAATACATCATTGTTTTAATTCTCAGACTGAACTTCCTCCTGTGCTCCTTTACCTGCTGTTGCCCTCTTTCAAATCATGGCCTGGAGGCCCTTTCTGGGGCCCCCAAAACAGCAGGTGATTTTATCCCCTCAGGGCCAACATGTTGTCCTGCCGTTAATCCAGATGTCTTAGATTCGTTAGTTTTCATTCCTATGGCAGCTGCCTAGTTTTGATCTGTTGTGTTTGGGCAAATAGTTGCAGCAGGAAATGTGGTGGGGAAGATAGCAAACACCTGTAAGAACGAGGAGGAATTTATGCTATCCTTTCTTTTCTTCAAGGTTATTACTTTGTCTTTGAAGAGTTTTCCTTGTAGGATCTTAGACATGGCTTAGATATGCTGTTAGAGAAGGTCTGAAGTAAAGAATTTTAAATCTGGGACCAAAGGATTTCCAAGATTATTTTAGAGCAGTCAGGTAGCAAACCAATTGTTCTCCTCATGGTAATTGCTTTCTTACAAATTTGTGTCTGGGGCAGGAAAGAGTTGAGAATATTTCCTGTGATTGCTTGTTTTGTTTTCTGATCCAGTAGGTGAAGGTGGGGACTAGAAAGTAGACAGGGTATGTTTTGTACTTTTGTGACTGGAGGATTTTAAAAATATCTTCAAATCAGGACTAATTTTCTTTAAAAAGCTTACAGTTTTAGCACCTTATGGTCCACATAGACTGCAAACAGTACTGTTATAAAACTGTGTGGATTTTGGCATGGGAAATATAAAGACCAACTTCTTTCATTTTATATTTGTTATTGAATAAAGATATAAGGTCAGAAAAATGAAAATGTGCTTCCCCTTTGTCCCTCTCTCACATCTCTGTGCCCAGTAAACTCTTTATTAACATATTTCACCTTCTAAAAGTATTACAAGCATAATCTTCTTTAGTTAAATAAGCCTCAGTATTTATTATTTTGTATCTATTATGCACTACCTATAGGGAGGCTGAAGCATAGGGATATAATGGGAATAAAATGGATATATGTTTCTTGCCCTTGAAGAATTCATCTCTTACTGAGGACCCCATAAAATGCACATTGACCTTGATCACATTGAGAAGTGTAAGTAACTCAGAAGGAGAAAGAATTTTGATTGGCACAATCAGATAAAGCTCCTTGGAGAAGGTGAAACTTGAATTGGCCTTGACAGAGGGTGCCCACCTGTGCACAGCTGGATGAAAGAACAGGGGCCAAAGGACAGAAGCTGGAGAGAACAGGATGCAGGCCCCTTGATTTCTGGGAAGCCATCTCATCCAACCTTCTGCGAAACCATCTCCATAATACATTCTCTTTCCCAGCAGAAGTCCTATTGCCAACCAAGCCCACGTGACTCTCCCAGAGCCATATGAAGCCTTAATGAAAGGTACCCTCAGTATTCTTGAATCATTTGTGTTTACAGATGACAGGAGGCAAACTTTTGCCACAAGTACAGGAAGCTGGAAAGGAACTGGCTTGCCATCAGTTTGAATTTGGACTCCATGTTAGTATTGGTAAAGAATGTAAACTCCAGAAGGACTTTTTAAGTTTTTTTTTTTTTCTTAATAAGGTCAATCCTCCCTAAAGGCAAGATATGAAATGCAGACATTTTGCTAAATCTTTGCTAATCTTTCTGATGCTACTGGGGCAGGATGATTCTCCAACAACGGTGCACAGGCAAAAGGGCCAATCACCTGAGCTTTAAGATGCCCAAATCCAAGGCAACCCAGAACAGAGAAGTCACAGCTTCTGCAGACATACTAGAGCCTTTCTTTGCAATCACAGACTTGTGGGTTAATCTTGTTTGGCCTTTGCCCTCATTGATGAATGCAAGTGTCTGAAAGTACAATTATAGCTATAGCTCTCCATTGCTCATAATAATAGGCTGCAACAGTCATACGGAACATAAGGGGAAGGGGGAAAAAAAAAGCCAAAGTAGGAATTTAGATATCTGACACAGACTTACCTTCTTAATCATTACAACACCCTAATACTACAATTAGCTTGCAGTTCCTAAACAAATTCTGGTAACAAGGAGGTCTATTTTGAGTTAAAACGAGTAGATAATTGTCACTTAAAGAAATGTTAGTTCTAAGTTTGGATCCTGATACTATTTTTTTCCTTCCCAAACTTTCACATCCCAGAAACAGTGTGCTAGTGACTTCTACAGAAGCACTTGTAGGTAAGGTTTGAAGAGTCAAGATGTGGAGAGAAAACAGATTTTGTCATGTGGAACAGACATCAGACAGGAGTTCTCTGGATACAGCTGCATGCTTCTTTTCATTTCCAAGAAAGCAGAGTTCAAGTGCATTCTCAGACCAGAGACAGGTGAGAGATGTAGGGAGGCGGCAAGAAGGCTCGGCAAGTCTGAGAATAGCACAGTGTATCTGCCAAGATGGCTGTCAGTGCCCGCATTTCCTCCGCCAAATCAGCATTGCCCCGGCTTCCAACCCTGTTGCTGTTAGGTCACTACAGGAAAACAGCTCTGATGATTTTCACTTGCTCGACACATTTTTTTTTTTTCTTCTTTCTTTTTTAAACAGGCCAGTGATGTCTTTGTGTAATAAATACTGGACAAGTCTTAGGCTATGGAAGTAGTATTTGGGGTAGTCTCCCCTTACTGGCTGTCTTCTGAGAAACACTGCTGTGTGTAGCATTTCTCATCCTTTACACCACAGAATGGTGGGGGTTTGTTAGCAGAAATTCCCCCTGCAATGGTTTCATTCTCTTGTCCACAAAGGCAGTGAAAGCAACTACTGCCCTGTTATTTCTGGCACTCTCAGTGGAAAGGAAATGGAGATGCCAAGTGATGGAAGAGCTTGCCCAGTTGGGCCTTTAACTACAAAAGCATCATGGTTTCCTTTCCTCCCCAATTAACCACTCCTGCCCCTGGTTGGTTCCCATTCCCATTTGCATCCAGCAGGGTTGGCTAACCTTCCTTTCCTCCTCCTGGGAAAACACATATTGCCCCAGTGCAAAGAAGACCAAGATAAACGGCCCCAAGAGGGCTGGGGAACTGAGGCTTGCTAGAGGACAGTGTGGCTCCATGGTATGTGAAGCAAGGCATCTCCAACTGTCCCTCAGACAGCAGGACAGCAGGATAATAACACCACTGATGTTTCTATAGCATAGCTCTTGTGTTTTATAAAGCTTGTTCTTACAATTCACTTCTCAAAATGGTTGTATTTGTCCCTTTTTCTGAGAGAGAAATTTAAGTCTCAGTGAAGCTAAGTTACCTGACCACATCTTCACAGCTGATTAAGTGACAGAGCTAGGTTTCAGTCAGGCTGTTGTCACTTCAGCTCATTATACTCTATAGATCCTGAAGCCACCTTATATGTAAGAAAGAGTAGGAACAGACTCGAAGAAATTAAGGAGGGTCAGAAGATGACGGAGACAGGGGTCAAATCCAAGGGGCAGGACTAAGAAAGGCTGTTTACCTTTTATACCACCATGTGTCCCGTAAGCAGGAACTGTTAATTTTGATGAGAAATACTCCTCTGGAAGATTCCTCAACAATTCCCCACTGTGTAGAGGGAGAACAGCACCAGGTTCCTGAGCATGTCACACTAGACAGGCCCTCTCCCAGCACCCCCTCTCTCCATCCCCCTCCCCGCAGCCTGCGCTCCCACTGTGCTGTGCCACTTGTAGCTCTCCATGGCTTTAACTTTAAATTTCTTGATTGTAGTAAAACACACATAATGTAAAATTTGCCATCTTACCCACTTTCAGTGTACAGCTCAGTAGTGTCACATCAACTGATACTGTTGTAAACCAGATCCCCAGGACTTTTCATTTTCTAACACTAACACCCCGTACCCATTACACATTCCCCATCCTCCTCTCTAGTCCCTGACAACCACATTTCTACTGTTTCTGTGAGGCTGACCACTCTAGGTACCTTGGATACACGGGATCATGTTATTTGTCTTCCTGTGATGACTGTCTTTGCACACATTGTTCCCTCCATCTGGACACCTTCCCCATGTTTTCACTGGCTAATTCTCATGAATCTTTCAGGAGTCAATTCAGATATTATTATCTCAGGCTTTCCTTGGTCCTCCACTCTCAATTAAGTGCCCTTCCTAAATATTTAGTAGTGGATTAATCACACTCGATGAAGAGTTGCCCATGTTCTAATCCCTTGATACTCAGCATGTCGTAGAAGATCCACATTCTCAATGGCATACATTGGGGAGCTTGTTAAAAATGTAGCATATTCTTTAACAAGATCCCAGCTGAATCACACGGACATTGAAGTTTGATAAGCACTGTTCTAACTCATTAGACAGGAGGTCTGCAAATGACTCGTGGGCCACATCTGGTCAGCTACCTGTTTTTGTAAATAAAGTTTTGTTGGAACATAGCCACAGTCATCTCTGTATGTATTGTCTATGGCTGCTTTTGTGCCACAATGGAAGAGCTCAGTAGTTGCAAAAGAGACCACCATATGGCCACAAAGCCTGTATTCATTCTCTGCTCCTTTACCGAAAAGTTTGCACACTTCTTTACTAGATTGTAAGCTCCTTAAAAGTGAGAACCTGGTCTTATTTTGCTTTGTAAGAAGAAACATAGACTAGTGTAATGGTTATGCATGTAGGGTTGAGGGTAGACTGGCAAGATCTGTATCTAGGCTCTGCCATTTCCTTGCAAGTGACTGGGCAACTCACAATCTCTCTGTGCCTTGTGTTCCTCATCTATAAAATGGGGACATATAACAGAACCTACTTTACAAGGTTGATTAAATAAGTTAATGTAGATGAAGTGCTCCAAGTGGTCCTTCAGCAAATATTCTCTCTTACCTGGTACTATATATTTTTAGTGCCATGGGGGTTTGTTGATTTTGTAACAGATGATAGAATACTATTAACACACATTCTCTGTTCCTTCCTTGCTAACATTTTAGGTATTAACTTTCCTAGGGGGTGATCTCCTCTCTGGTGGGGTAAATACTATTGCAAGCCAACCAGGTAATGCCATTTTCAGTGACCGTGGACTGGCTCAGGGTGAACAGTTCTGGCCAGTGAGTCATGAGCATTCTTGAAGGACTTCTGAGAAAAGGTTTCTTCATTCTTTAAAAGAAAACATGGGGGCTCCTGGGTGGCTCAGACAGTTGAGCATCCAACCTTGGCTCAGCTCATGATCTCACAGTTTGTGAGTTTGAGCCCTGGTCAAGCTCTGTGCTGACAGTTCAGAGCCTGGAGCCTGCTTGGGATTGTGTCTCCTTCTCTCTCTGCCCCTCCTCGACTTGTGCTCTCTCAAAAATAAATAAATGTTAGAAAAGAAAAGAAAAGAAAAGAAAAGAAAAGAAAAGAAAAGAAAAGAAAACAGATGGAAGAGGTGCCCCTGTTCTTTCACATTTTATGTATGAATGTGATGCCCCAAACTGCAGCAACCATGAAGGCAGGCAGTCTGAGAACAGAAAAAACATGTTTATGATGGCAGAAAAGAAAGATGGGAATATTCTGGGCCCTTTATGGGGTCAGAGTTGCTGAATCCATCAATCCCTGTGGCTTACCTACTCAGGTACTGATCTTATGGAAGAAAATAAATTTTCCTATTAGTTTCCTTTCAGTCCAAAGCATCCTGACTCATATAGCCAGGGACCATGTTTATACATATTTTACTCTACCCAGAACCTAACAACTGTTGTTGGGTATTAGGAGCAACTGGAAATGAACGTGCTGGGTAGGGCAAAAGAAAATTCAGGAATGTTCTGGGTTAGTGCAGACCCAATTTTTCATTGCCTTTTATCATTCAGCCAACAGCAACTTTTCCTGATACCTGTGGCTCTCTCCCAAATGCTGATCTCCCTTGCAGTCTGTCCCTTCTACCCAAACTTGACAGGTTATTTCAAGATCAGATGGGCTTTGATTATTTCCTTGGTGATATCCATTATTTCCCTTCTGGGCAGGAGGATCTGAAGACAATTCATGTTTTGGGACATAGAAAACAGGGATGGGATCTCTTACGTAAAATGAAATACAATGGCAGTGTCAAAAGATTCCTTAGATGTTACAGCCACAAGGATTTTATGGTGTGTCAGCTTATGGACTGGCTTTTATGACATATGAGCCAGAACTAGTAGCAGAGATTCAAAGCAATATAGGTGGCTAAGTACCTGTGAGGGTAAAGTATGAAGAGAGAAGGGTAGCAGAAATGAGCTGGCCACCTGTACCTATCCCAAAGAGCATCCGGCCCTGTAGTTGAAAAAGGTGAAGGATCCACTTCAATATGTGAGACTGGAACCCCTGTAATCCTGCAAATACGTAATTACTAAAGCTAGAAATGCTGAGTTCTTTCTGCCTGTGAGTGTCCAGGGCGAAAGAAGTTTTGGAGCCATAAAGTCGCTGTAACAATCAAATTTTAAGGCTAGAAGGTGCCATGAGACATGATCTCATTCATCTCCTTGTCCTTAGGCAATAATAGCCTAACTAAAGCCTTCTGATTACAGCAGAACACATTTTATAGGTAAAAGCCTCCCAAGGGGTATTTTAAAAAAAAAAAAAAAAAGTAAAAGATTACACAACTTTCTCCCATAAACCACTTTAATTTTGTGTATATCATCTACTTCCGAGTCTAAGGGAACCTGACACTTGTTCTAGATCCATCTCCTTGCTGTCTTACCCCAAGATCCCCTTCTAAATGGGAGGATCCATAATTCAGTGACAGCAGGGCACTAATAGGCAAGTGCAAAGCTAAAGGGATGAGGGGGGACAAAGGTCTCCCAGTGACCCCCTTAAACCCTGTCAGCTACTCACATGAATTTAATGTATAGTACTTCCCTTGTGACTTTCTGTCTGCCTCTTTCCTACCAACAATTTCTCTTAATTGTTCCATTCTTCTAAGACACTAGTGTCTGATATAGTACCTTTGCCTCCATCTTCAAGTGTTCCTAAAGGCTAATTATAATCTTAAAGAACAGTACTTCCTGTTTAAAGCATTTTGTGGTAATCAATCCATTGCAGGTTTGCTAATATTATCGGTTCAAGTTAAAAGTCCCCTGCCTGTGAAAAAGTCCTCTACCTGTGAAAAGAGAAGCCCTGTACTTCCCCTGGGTTCCCTCCTCTTTGGGCACATTCCCAGGCACAGAGCAGGAGCAAACCTTTCCCTTCCCTTTGGAAGCACTGGGCTGACTAAGCAACTTGCCATATGATTCTGCTGAAGGAAGACAGAGAGAAGTTCACAAAGACCAAAACTCAACTGTTCTTGGAGAGGGGTTAGGAGGAAAGCTAATAAATAAAATCTGATGCAACTCCTTTCAGGAAAGGGTGTGGAGGGTGGGGTGGATCTACCCAGAAGCTTTAGCAGTCCACTTTGAAGTCTTCTGAACAGGAAAAGTGTAGCCACCCATGGAAGCAGCCTTCAATGATATCCTCCCTAGGACTGATGTGTTGGGAAATAGCCCATCAGCAAAAAGTCCCTTGAGAAATGTTTTCCCTCCTTCTTCTGGAATTGTTGAGAAACTAGATAGAACTCAGAGGATCTGGCTTTCAAGGGTGGACCTGAATGAATTTTCAGTTTCTTAGTGGGAACAGAGAGCTCTAGAAGATTGTCTACTCCTCCAAGAAATCTGGTTACCAGTTTTCTCTTGGTCCATCTACAACTTATGTTAATGGATTAGGAACATGTATATACAGGGCCAGGCTCCTGTCAAACAACCTTAGGAAGGAGGGCAAAGAGGAGGCAAAAGGGGCTCATTCTTCTACCTCACGGATTCCTTTTCCACTAGTAACAATCCAAACATTACAAAAAAAGGTATGGAAATGGATACGCATGTGATTGGTACATATTTCTCCCATCACCTGCTACAAATGGAGTAGAGCTAGGGAAGAACTGTGCCCCTTCTGAGTTACAGCCCAGTTTCAGAGAGCACAGGTTTCCTGACTGGTCATGGGGTGGGAGAACAACTCTCCTAGCCTTCAAAGAATGAGCAAATAACCTATGGCTAAGGGGAGACACCCATTCTCCTGGGGTTGCCTGGGGTATCTGAGGCAGAGGTGGTTACGGTAGACTCCTCAACAGAGGCACTGAGATCCAAGAATTCCAGGATGATGTCCCAAAGGCAGTAAATCAAATGCCTGAAACAAATGGACAAAACAACTTAGAGGAGGGTCTGGCTCGGTCAACAGACACCAGATCCCTGTTTATGACATTTATTCTCCCTTCCCCTCCTTGCCCATTACTGATATTCTTAGTGAACTCTAAATTTCAATAGCTTGATGAAGCCTCCACCATGAAATAAAAGTTTGCGAATAAAGGTTATGACCGCAAGAGAGGTAGAAATAGAACTTGAGACTAGATTTTAGGAAACTCCACATTTATTTATATAGCTGCATTAACAGATCAGCACTACTCTGAAAAACTGTGAAGTAGGGAAAATATTTGTGATATCAACTTACTAAGAATTTTCAGAGCTTCTGACTATGGCTGTTTCTCATAATTAATCATCATAGATCTATGGGTGACCTTACAGGCAATGAAGCAAAAGCCAGGGCCCTTAAGTAGTGACAGTTAATTGATACAGTCTGCTTTGGGACAGGGTTTGAGAAAGGACTGGAAGTCCTAAATACTTTTCAGAAGCACTATATCCCAAGGCACCAGCCAGGGAAATACCTACCTCTTCTGGATTATTCTAGGAGTATTCACCCAATATTTCTGGTCCCTTTATCAGAGCCAAACCTTATTATCTTGTCTACTTCATATTAAGCAAAGACAATTCCTGATTGTAATACTATTCAGCTTTGCTGTGCAGCCTTGAATGTAGAGCTGGAAATTATATGACCTGTCAGTGACATATGAAGCTGTCAGTGTAGGTTTTTCTTAGTATGTGTGGATCTGGACATCACACCCTGCAGTCAGGGCCCAGGGCAAACAAAGACTGCAGTTCTATTCTTCTCAATGTGGGTTGCACACTTAGAAATCGTGGACACCTCTGAGACCAGAGATGGCTTCAGCTGTGGTGATGCTGAGTATACATACGCCTTCAGCCTACCTGTTGATGACGGGTTGCTGTAGTGACTCCAAGACTAGACTCCAGCTCAGCTGGCATTTGTTCATCCCCAGGATTTCTACTACAATATCTGAAGAGGAAAAAGCAGATGTGGTTTCAGTGCTACCGTGGAAGCCTTAGATTCTAAGGAGATTATCTCATGATATCTGCCATCTTTATTCGAAGTAGGTATTTCTGGCAAACTTCTGAACTACATAGTCAAACTAAAACAGGGAAAAGCTAAGAGAAATGTTTCTCAAGTGTTTAAATAAGAATGGGCCTCAAGAAATAATTCTGTAACCAGTCATTAAAGTGCAGGATTTTTTTTTTTTTCTTTTAAGAGAGAGAGAGAGATAGAGCATATGCATGAGTAGGGGAGGGGCAGAGAGAGAGAGAGAGAGAGAGAGAGAGAGAGAGAGAGAGAGAGAGAGAATCTTAAGCAGGCTCCACTCTCAGCATGGAGCCCGAAGTGGGGCTTGATCCCATGACCCTGGGATCATAACCTGTGCTGAAATCAACAGGCAGACACTCAAACTACTGAGCCACCCAGGCACCCCTAACGTGCAGGTACTTCTGATGTAACAGTTTAGGGTGGAGAGCAGAGGTTAATAAGAGTATATAAAATTGTTTTAAGAGTTAAGAGTTTACTACTGTACCCTGGTTACCACAGCACAGCGACAGGCAACAAACTGCCTTTCCTGCCTTCTAAAAGTCCATAGAAAGTAAAGGAAAAAAAGTCCTCTCCAGAGTTTGTTTTTATCTACTGCTAATAACCAGGTACTTTATTCAATGACCCCAATTTATCAAGGCCAAGCTTCTATGGCACATATCATTTTCTTCCCTAGTCCAAAAACCATGAATTGGCAGAGAACCTGAGGTCTTCATCTGGTGGGAACAGTTCTGAGACCTGACTCTGTGGTGTAGGCAGAGCTGTTATTATCTCAAGTATCTGCAGGATTCTCACCTACTATTTACGGTGTGGTCTCAGTGATTCCTTCTATTCCCTCAGCATCACTTGAATGAGGGATAAAAGAATTGCGGTCCCGATCATTCTCCTGTTGGCCTGAGAAATGGTGGGTCAACAGTCTAATCACATTTAAGCCCTTTTAAAAATGGGAAGGGGTGTGGGGTAATGGTTGTAAAGCCAGATGAGAAAGGACTAATCATCAGTATAACTTATTTCATCATCCAATTACCTGGCAGGATTCCCATCAGGCTCTGCAAAGCCTGTTTTTCAGCAGCCACTTTCTGCTCCTGGGTCCTTACAGGCCGTGGATATTTAGGCAAAACCCCACCAGGCCAGATGGACTCCTGAAGAAGTTGGAGGTACTGCACCCAGCGTTGTGGACATGTTAGATTAGCCACTTGCACCTCCAGCCACCTGTGGTGGAAGAGAGAATGGTCAGATAAATCTGAAGGAAGGACTGCAGAAAGGTGTGAATCATGTGAGCAATCAGCACAGAGCAAAGCGAAGGCAGTGGCAACTCTCACAAATGAAACCCAGCCAATTTAATAACTCAGCAGCACAGACTTTGAAGATGAGTAATAGTAATAATACTGTTATTTACTGTGTGTCCGACAGGAACTGCATGTTGTATTAGAGGTTGCACAGAACAGAGCACTAAGAGGGCCCCAGTATCTGGCAGGGCTGGAGCTTTCTAACTGTCTTCTAGTGGGAAGTTCTGTCATTTCTCAGCAATGTGCCTTTCCAGCTAAGGGTTTGGTGATTTTAGATAAATCCTTCTCCTTTGCCACCCTGTCCACATCCAGGGTGTGGCACATCCAGGCTCTTCATGGACCCATGAGCTGTTCTAAGAGTGTCCTACATCCATCTTTTGCTCGTAACAGTCTGCTCACTGACAAGGCCCTCTTCTTTCCAGTACAAGTCTGCCATCCTAGCAAGACCTGCTTAACCCCACCTCCTCCACAAAATTCTTCTTGACCATTCCAGCTAGAAGCATTCTCTTTCCTCTTAGACTTCCTTCAGCACTTAGTTCTACAGTACAGATTTGGAACTAATAATTTACTCTAGAATATAAATTATTTTCTCATGTGCTAACAGCTTTACTTTTCCAACTAAAGTATAAGCACCACAAGATTTCTATATGTCTTATACTTTTAAAAAGTCTCCCACAGTGCCCTGGTGCTCAAGAAAGGCCTGTTGACTGACTAGCGATAGTTCTTATTACAATGAAAATTTCCCCCTTTATCTCACATTCAAAAATGAGGCAATAACTCTCAGGGGGCAAACATACTAAATCTGCAGTTCCTGCAGTCATTTCACCCTTATTCTTTATTTGTTCCTGCATTTCTTCAGAGCAATATGGTTACTAGCTGAGGTTCAAGCCTGCCAAGTCTCCTCAGTATGGAGCAGGGCTGAGCCTGACAAGGCTATGATTCTAACGGATGGACCATCAACCACTTCTACTCTATTTGGTCCTGCACCACATGGCAGCTCATGCCATTGCTCCTATACCCGAGTTACTTGTCGCCCATCCAAGAGCAGAGGGGGCTGCCAAGGCAAACTTTATTTAACCTCCACTCTGCCAGACAGTCTGCATTCCACTCAAGCTAGGCATTCCAGCCTTGGGGGCTGCAATCCCCCAAGCCGAGGGCTCACAAATGGTTCTAAGAATAGGAAGTCTGAAAGGTAATGGCAGGGCAGGAATGGCAGACACCGATGGAGATCAAGAGCGGCACAAAGCTGCTCTTGCCCAAAATAGCCATCACGATCGTATTTGATATTATTAGGGCTGCATCTCCTTTTTATAGGGCTTTTCATTCAGCGAGCCTAAGACGCCTGATGAAAGGGATCCAGTAGCAAGAATTTCTGTTCCTGTTTATAGAAAAGGGTCAGCAAAGGGAGGTGTATGCAATGGCCTGATCAGATTATCTGCAGGGAATCAAGTGACCCAACTCTCGCTCTTCACCTCAGACCACAAATACTTGTGTGACTTCTGCTAAGGTGAATGATGTGCACTAGGGTCTCATCTGAGCAACTGGTTTCATTGGAGTGAAAACCAAAATCTTGAAGTCCTCCAAAAAAGCCAGGAGAATCTTAAACCAGAAACCTTTGCCTGGAATTAGTTCTAGCTCAGCTTCTCATTCCCATTTGCACATAAGCCAGTGTACCCTTATTCTTGTTCTCTGGGGCCAGCGATGCCTGTGACTCCACTCTTCAAAGGTATCTATCTCAGCATCTGCTCAACCCTTCTTAGAGCAGAATACTGAAAAGTAAATCTGGGGACCTCGGTCATCTTCTGGGCACGTCTTACAATATAGGAGTCTGATTGTTTTGAATTAACCTTAATTCACCTGATAGGAACAGGCCCTTGCACCACTGTATTATGGCAAGGATGTCCTTTTTGTTCTCTTCCATTGTGACTTCGTGACTCAAGCATACCCGCTGGGTGCAAAACAAATTTTGGCACATGGCAAAATGAGTGTATAAATGTATACAAATCTATAGAACTACAACTTATCAAACCCTAAATGGGAATGTTGGGAAGGAGAAACAAAGTAGGGAAAAGTAAAAATAAGGCCCTTGATGATGAGGATGAGTCAGTGAGTCAACTCAAGTTGTGGGAGCTAAGTGGAACTGACAAAGAGAACTAAGGTCTCCAAGTAAATGTCAACTGCTGATAAAGAAACTGTCAAGCACTATAAACCCTGAGGCACAGAAGTGATCAACAAGTTATTCCCAGGAATGTAAGGAATATGAGAAAGTATAGGACTTGTACAAATTGGTGGAAACGAAACAAACTGCATGTCTAAAAAGAGGAATGTAATGTACAAAGTGGCTTCTACCTGCAAGGTGCTGTGGTTTCTCTTACCCTCAGGCTTCTGCATACCCTGAAGGTAAAAGACACCAATCACACACACTTGTACCACGCAGATTTAAACATTCACCCTTTTCAAGATTCTCCTCTTGCCCAGGTTCCTCCTACCTCTCTTCCTCTAAGAAAACAGGCTTTCTCCTGGACATCTAGGGTTAGCCATGTTTCATTTCCTAGCCCCAGACAGCCCATGGAAAAGAGGCAGGGCAGCGAAACCTTTCGTGCTCACAGAACTCCTGAGATATGGTATCTTATCGTGAATGATGAGCATCCCAAGGTAGAAGGAAAAAAAAATCATAAAGCCAAAACCAAGAAAATGACCAGTGCCGACTACTATCACCACCCAAATTGCCCTGCGCCTCAGACAGAACAGAAAAAATCTGTGAGCTTTAGAACAATTTCTAAGGCATGCTTTATTATTACACAAAATGCCTTTCTTAAGTTGTAAATGACCAGATTCAGGGATTCTGTATCATTTACCTTGCCTAACACCTAGTACAGAACCAACAACTGATGACAACAAAGAAGGCAGGGGTTTCTTCATCCAATGATCTCTTCTCCCCTTTCCATCCCCATTTTCCCTTCCTCTTATTCCATCATCCTTCTCCAGAGTAGAGCTCCACACATACCACCACAGTGCTTTATCTAGTCTTACTGATTCCCTTCATATTGGTCTGTTCACTCTGAAACCGGGCTAGAGAACGTGAAGAGATTAAGCACTGGAAAATTAAAAGAGAGACTAATGCCTTAGCTTATTAGTTCCCTTCATCTCTCTATTCCATATGTGTCTTTCTATTCCTAACTTACAAGTGGGAAAGTTAAAAAGAAATCTGTATCCCTATAGTTCTCTTGAAGCAAAAGGAATGGAATGCATGTGTCTGAAGTCCAAGGTACCACAGGAGCTTTTCCAGTATCAGTTTCTGGAATCTGCTGGTACCACTTACTATTATGCTAACAGAAATCTGAAGTTTCAAGGTGGACACAAACACATATCTCTCAGTCTATTTATTATAAATTATTTATAAGAATTCATTTACTAAATACAAATGTTATTGTTTATGTAATTCAAGATGCATGAGGTAAATATGCTAAAATAAATATGGTAGCGAACATCCACAAATAGCGTTGGTTTTATTTTCTACTACTATTCCAGTTCTGTTATTTGATTTAGAGATATCTCCTACCATCCTACCTTTTCCCCAGTAAAAAGAAGAAGAAAAAAAGCCAAACCAGGTCTGTTCTATGAGGCCATCTCTGAATGATTCAGAGCACATGGCAGCCTTACTAGTGGGCCCAGAAATAGCCAATAAAGTGAGAAAGAAGCAACAACAGATTGACACTGAGATATTCATGAGCTTCTCTGATGCCAGACATGGAAGGAGGGAGGATGTGGAGATTAGGGCTTTTCATTACACTGGGAGTGCAAGTCTATCCGTGTTCACAAGAACCTGGTCTGAAATAGCTACAGATAGAGGAATGGAGCAGTGGCTAAAAAGGAGACAGTTTAATACTAGGGCTTAGGACAGCACCTCAAGGTTAGCACAAGGTCATTTCCCATCAAAACAACAGAATCAACTCTCACAAGTAAGGGGAGAAAGCTTAAGGGACCATGTCTAATCTAATTAGCCAAATTCCCTTCTCTTCTCTGCTAAGAGCTTCTATGGCTGAGTGAGAAGGGGCCGTGGGTAAGTGAGCCTTAATGGGGAGGACAGGGGGAGAAGGAGAGTGAAATCATAACATAGAAAATATTCTTGGGGTGCCTGGTGGCTCAGTTGGTTAAGTGTCCGACTTCGGCTCCAATCACGATCTCATGGTTTGTGACTGCAAGCCCCGATTTGGGCTCTGCGCTGACAACTCAGAGCCTGCTTTGGATTCTCTGTCTCCCTCTCTCTCTCTGCCTCTCCCTGGCTTGTGTTCTCTCTCTCTGCCTCTCAAAAATAAACAACCATTAAAAAAAGAGAAAATATTCTTAACAGCAGTAACAATATTCTAACAAAAAATGCTTGGTATAGTCTAAATGAAAGATACAGCAGAATCATTCCTCTCATCCTTTTTTCAACTGGGCTACCTCTGTAGACAATCCAAGGGTGATTATACTCCAACTCCTTAATGTACCAAATACAGTTCAAAGTAAAAGAGTAAAAGAAGATCAGGTTAAAGCTTCTGCCGTTGTAAAAGATCTATAGTAGATTAGAAGTGTCAGCTCATTTCAATTACCTTCAGAGCCAGGTTTTCCAACTCTGGCACTACTGACATTTTAGGCTAAATCCTTGTTGTGAAGGGCTGTCCTGTGCGTTTTCAAACACTTAGAAGCATTTCTGCCCTCCCAGATACCTCTTGTGTGACAATCACAAACATTTCCAGACATTGCCACATCTCCTCTGAGGGACAAAACCTTCCCCAGTTGGGAATCACTGACTTAGACCTGGGGTCTTGGCTGCCATGTGTCAGGCTACTTCCAAAGTCATTTCAACTCTGGTGGCTGTAGCACGGTATTTCTCAAATTCTGAACAGCATTAGAGGTGGCCATGTACTCAACTCTGGTTTGTGACAACATTTAAAAACATCTAAGTAGAAACAGCTTAGAATACATAGAAGTGTATTTCCTGCTTTGGGACTCTTTTGTTTCATACATGGACCTACTGATGTGTGTGCACGCATGTGTTGTGTTCACAGTGGGTCCTGTTGTAAAATGCATTTTTTACTGTGGGTTGAAGTTTAAAAATAGTTAGAAAAACATTGATATAGTATAAGGAATGAGGAGTTCCAAGAAATGGGGGAAAAAGCCCAAGCTACATTTTTAGCCTCCTGGAAACACTCCCCACCCTCCACCCATCCTCCAAGTACCCTGTAAAATGTTTACAATGGCATAAACCATGAACATTGTGTTCTGTACCCACAGTCCTATGAGTATTTGCTCATTAATTCAGTAGCCCCAACGTACAGAGTGGAGAGAAAGGAGATCTTGAGGGTGATGGTGTGGATCCAGGGCATTTCCCATTAAACAAGTTATTTTTGCCAGTATCACACCTGATAAAAGTAACACTTCTCTTCCCTCTGATTCCTTTCCCAGGCCTCTGCCTTCCTGCCATTGCCCCTTCTTTTGTTTACAGACAGTTCCTCCGTGTCAGCTCTCACTAGCCTTCTTGGTCCTAGAACTGGCCAGACCCAGGTTACTCAGTTGTGTCTGAGAAAGTTCAGCATTGTTGCTCTCTGACTGTGTATCTAGGTCACCATCCTTTCCTGCTCTGTGTTGGAAGAAGAATGGGGAGGAAATGAACTTTGAGGGCCAGAAACTCCTGTTTCTTTTTTCCAGTGACTATTGTGAAATCTAAAATGGCCATGGAGTCTACACAATTTCTTCTTTGATTTTTGCTTTCATGTTTTAAATAATGGATCCACATCTTTAAAACACGTGCTTCAAGGGAAGACTACATATGGCCTAAACACCACGATTTAAGAATCCTGAGTTCCACACTTCTGTATCTAGCCACAGTTTTTGTTTTTGATTAGAAATGAACAAGTTACAGTTGTAAGACTATTATGCATTACAAACTGAAGCATTTTGAATCAAGGAAGGAAATTAAAGAAATCATCTGTTTAACCTTGGAGGTGATCTATTCCAATAATCTAACCAATTCACACATGAAAACAGAGAACCAAAAAGGACTACTGCATAGCAAAAGGTTTATAATAAGAACATACAACTTCATAGCTGGAAGGAAACAGGCAATCCCTACCTCACCTCCTCCCAGAGTAGAAATCTCCTGTGTAACATCATGGCAGAGCCCAAGGGTTCTGGTCCGTGAATCCAGAAAGCTGGGCTTTCATCTTAGCTCTGCCACCAATTAGGAATGTGACTTTGGGGAAGTTGCTTAATTCCTGAAAAGGATAACTGCAATTTATTAGAGATGCTTCTTAAATATTGGCAACCAAAAACTGCCTCGTTGTAACTTCTGGTCATTGTCTTGCTTCTACCCTCTGGAGTTAAAAACAGGAATTTTAAAGTTACCAGGTCATATCTCTTTCAAAATGTTTCAAAGACTTACATGTGAGACTTGAAACCATAAAACCCTAGAAAAAAACACAGGCAGTCACTTCTCTGACATTGGTCATGGAAACATTTTTCTAGATATGTCTCCTCAGGCAAGGGAAATAAAAGCAAAATTAAACTATCAGTAATACACCAAAATAAAAAGGCCTTTGCACACAGTGAAGGAAACCATCAACAAAATGACAAACAACACTGAATAAGAGAAGATATTTGCAAGTGATATATCCAATAAGGGGTTAATATACAAAGTACATAAAGAACTTACACAGCTCAACACCAAAACAACCTAAGTAATCCAATTAAAAATGGGCAGAGTTCCTGAACAAACACTTTGCATTTTTAAACTCAACTGCTATTTCTCCCCTAAGTCTCTGTTACAAGTTATATATCCACGATTCTGATAACCTCAAAGTTGAGCACACAGAATACACTCAACAAAGGTCTAAAGAATGGAGGAGAGAAAAATGAACGATTCCTCATCCTGGTTCCAACCTCTGGGTGTGTGCTCCTTTCTATTCTCTCTTAAAATGGAGTACCCAGAACAAAACACAACCTCCAGATGTGCCCTGACCAGCAAAGAATGAAAGAATGCAGAGGATTAGTGCCTTCCTTGATCCATATACTATACTTCTATTAATACAAAGACTGTGTTGGCTTTTTGGGCACACACATCAAAGCACTGACTCATACTGAGTTTTGCAGTCAACTAGGACCCTAGTTCCACATATGTACTTTAACAAAAAATCACATGCTTCTCTGTTAAGCCTAGTCTTGCCCTTCTGTACTTGTGCAATTTTTGAATCTAAAATCTAAATTCTAATTTATAACATTTATTTCTATTAAATACACCTTGTTGGTTTTGACCTATTATTCTAACCTTTTGAAACTTGATTTTTGTCATCCAGAGTATTAATTATACCTCTAAGATTACAATTACTTGCAAATTTACTGATGAAAAAATTGACCAGGATAAGAACAAGAAAAATGCTCTATCACTAAAAATTTCCCTCCAGGAGGCCGTCAGTTTGTTAGATAGATATCTTGGGCTAGAGAAACTCAACTAGCTGTGAATCACTTAAAAGTACTATAGTTCAGGCCACATATGCCCATTTTTTTCCACATGGATATTATAAGAATATGGCCAAAGCTTGTGGAAATACACCTACAATTTACTAACCAATGCAATGTAATGGTTTAATAATCCTGCCAAAGAAAGACAGAAACTATGCTAATAAGGCAGGGCATGTTCCCACTGAACACATACTGGTTTCTGGGGCTCGCCATTTCTCCCGCCAAGCATGTTCACAAAACATCTATTTAATAATCTGCTTCAGAAATTTCTAGAGATAAATATCAGGGTTAATGACCTGTATCCATTTTTTAAAAGGCAACATATTTGTCCACCTCCAACCCACCACATCCTATATGCCAATTTTCTTAATGAACTTAAGTCTTCAATGATAAATACAAATGTTCAGTTCCACAGAATATAATTCATCTGGGTCAGGTATGGGAGCTTCGAAATAGGTTAAGTGCTCTTTTATCTGCATTTCTATTTTAGTCTTCTAGTTTAATCATGTCTGTCCAATTCTTGTCAAACCATTTTCCTTGACAAGAAAAAAATAACAAACAAACAAACAGAAATTAAACAGCTTAGCATACAGCAGGTCAATTTACTGTTGAACAGATGAATAAATGCTTTCTCAAGGTAGCCAGTGAATACTACAGCATCTGTTTCAAACAATTTAACTTACTTTCTTTGCTTTTCTTGTTTTTCATGTTGTTGTTTTTTAAAGCCTTTACCCCTAACATTTATCTACAAATTCAACTCTGAGTTTAAGCTTACTGGACACCATTCTTATTAGTTCTATTGCTACTATTTTGCATTACTCAGTGTGTGTCCTCCCTTCTGCCCCCTTTTTAAATATATGCATACTTCTAGAATCTGATCTCAGTTAACGAAGCTGGTTTCATCTGATTTTGATTCTTTCCTTTCCTCACTGGAATTCTGTGTTTAGTTTGTTTATTCCATTTATTCCATACAAATTGGTTGAGCTTCTTGTAGGTGCCAAAAGAATAGACTGTAAGGTTCTGTGGAAAGGGATCTTACTGAATTCATTTTGATATCTTCCTCAGCATTTACTATAATAGTGCCAGTCATACAACAAGCCATCAAATACTGAATCAATTTTATTCCAGGATTCTCATGGTAACTTTGAGTGTTAAAATTTTGAGTTAACTCATTATTATGGCATATAAAACAGTAATATTCCTTATCTCATTCTCTGTCTGTTCTCATATCCAGTGTTAGCTTTATCTAAAAAAAATCTTTTTTTACCTTCTTGCTCTTCACTGAATTGACAGGTCTCCTGCCATGTACATTCTATTATCCTTGAGTTATGCTCTATTTGATAGTCAGGAGTCCACCATGTGAGTATCATGTGCCAAAGAACAGAAAATTTGAAAATCTTCCCTTTGTACCAGCTATACATTCCACATTTCCCTTTTTCTTCCAAAGACAAAAGAACTTATAGACAGAAGAAAAGACGAAAATATAATCTGGGCTCTTGGGTCTCTAAGTATTCTATTAAAAATCTCAAAATGACTAGGGATATAGTCCATGTTTCCTCATATATCATCACTTATTTTTACACAAAAGGAGATAAAAATCTATTGATTTAATGAGCAGCCGCAGACTTTTTTAAGCACAAGTCAGATGTGCTGTATGGAAAGATGTCATATTGTCCTATCAGTCATGCTTCTCAATCTACACACTGGAAAACAGAGTTATTCTTTCTCCTTTTCCCTGTTCTGAATCCACATACACCCCTGCAACACCAAGGATTTAAACAATTAGTAAATCTAGGTGATCCTACCTCCTCCATCTCACGAATTCTTCAACCTTTCCCATCTCTATCACAATTCCTCATCACCTTTCATTGCTGTCAGTACAACCCTTTCCTAATTTGTCTCCCTGGTGCTAACTTTGCCTCCTTCAACTGATCCTCTGCAGCGCTATTTAGGTGATTTTTCTAAGTTATAAAGTCAATTATGTCATCACCTGTTTACATTTTGTAAGAAGCTTCCCCACAAATGGGGGACAAACTTGACGCTCTCTGAATGGCTCACAAGGCTCTGTAGGAGTTGGCACCCATCAGACTCTTCAATGTAATCTGGCCACTCTCGTTGCACATCATATATTCCTAATCATACCTGACTACCATAAATACATCAGGCTGTTTACTGCTCTGCCATCAATACTTTGTTCTCCAGTGTCTATTCTCCATTTCCCTACTCCTTTCAATCCTGCCTCAGAAGTCATCTTCCTGTGAGCCTGCTCTGGGCCTCTCATTGTTCATTACTTTATCACTTCTCTTAATCACCTACAGGGTCCTTGTTAAAGTCCTAACTTTGTACTCTAATTCCTAATTTATAATATTGCACCTCCAACTGGATATTAAACTTTGTAGGGTAGGAATTTGGGGTCTTTTTTGTATTTTGATCACTTAATGAAGTATCTAGCACAGAGGGTAATCAATAAATGTTAGTTACTAAGGGAATTAATGCTCTCTATGGGACAATGGTCTAAAAGCATGGCACACTGCTCAAAATAAGCTTTGGAAAAGGCAAATATCCCAAAACTTAAAGCAGGAAAAGAACAGTAAGAATAGAATAGTAAGCTCCTTATTATTCATGCTTATGGAAGAAGACAGTAAGAGATTAAAAAATTGTGGACAATCTAGAAATCCTTTGTATTTGGCATTTTATATGTATTTACATAAATATTAGGCAGATTTATTTTCCTAATAATCTTTTATTTAGGTTAACATTAAAATTAAACTGTGTTTCAACACATCAGGTATAGGGTAAATGTTGTAAGTATCCCAGGTAGTAAGTCAGCTGAGCTAGAATTAAGAGTTCATCATGATGGGTGCCTGGGTGGCTTAGTTGATTAAGTGTCTGATTCTTGATTTTGGCTCAGGTCATGATTTCATGGTTGCAAGATAAGCCCCATGTCAAGATCTGTGCTGGGCATGGAGCCTGCTTAAGATTCTCTCCCTCCTTCTCTTTCTTTCTCTCTCTCTCCCCCTGTGCTTCCCCTGCTTGTGCACTCTCTCTCAAAAACAAAAACAAACAACAAAAAAAACATGAATAATCCATGCAATTCACCTCTGGTTATGTATTCCCCTGGAAGGCAAGAGAGGTAGAAGGAAGGGACTAGGTCAGCCATGCTTCGTATGTGGCACACTCTATAAAGCCTAGAGAAGAGAGACACCTGCCAGCAGTCTATGTTTTTGTCACTTTTCCTGGCAAATAGGCCCAGAGGATGGAAGAAACTGAAAGTCAAACAAAAGCAAAGGGGTTAAGAGGACTGTGAGTCACTTGTATTTTGGGAACTGCCCCTGATGGATGGAGCAGCATCAAACGGATTCCAGACCATTACTTGAAACTAGTAAGAAGAAGAAAATAGCAGAACGTTTGGGTAAAAAGTGACCAAAAGCAAGGTCAGGTTACCTTTCTAACAAATACAGAATGACAGGAAGACACTTGAGGGGTTCTGTGTTCATGGGATAAATGAGACTAATTGCAAAGGGAGAGCTCTAGAAATTTGTTCTAGATTTGAGGATTGTGACACCCTTAGGATTCCAGTTTGAAAGTTGGTTACACAAATCTAGTATACCTCTGAAGACCTTCCCATCAACTTTTCTCAGCCGCATATAATGTTGCTAATGCACCATAATCCAGCCCTGAAAAGTCACAGCTGATAGATTCTAAGGCTAGGCAAAATCAAAGTCATGCTTCTTGGACAATTGCCTGTGCTCTTTGTTTCATCCATGTAAAAGAAGCAGCAGAACATCTGCCTCACAACCAGTGGCCTCCTTAGCGTCTCTAGAACAGTCCATGTCTTTTCTCCAAGCCCAAGAGATTCCTCTGTCACCACAGTTTTCAAGGCAATACTGAGTATAAACTAGCTCATACTCTTCTATGGAAAAGACACATTCAGTGGCCACAGCTACAAAGGCTTCACACAAGCAGTGTGTTATAATGACTGGAAATAACACTGGAAAGCCACAGTTTTGAACCTGGCTTGACCACTTGAATGACCAGAGTTCTGGCTTCATTCTTAATAAAATGGGCTAATTCTTGCCTTACCTTCTTCACAAAGTTAATGATGGTAAAGTCCTGAGTGAGCTTTGCATTTCATGTCTTAGTTTTCCCTTTTGCAAACTGACTCTCCTCCTGGCAGGCTTAGGGGTATAAATATTAGAACAGTGAACCATTTTTGTCCTGTGTGTTTAAGATTGCAGAGAAACCACAGGGGCTTATGGGTAATTTGAAGATTATATTTTGGAATCCTTCCTAAAGCAAGACCTCAATAATACTAAACAATGCAACTTTCACTGCAAGGACTGGACTGCAGGATCCAAAATCTCTCTTTCCTTCTTTCCTCACTCCCATGTGAACAGCAAGCTTGGGTCATTCTCAGTCACCAGGCAGCTGAGCCTTTCTTTCTCAGCACGTAAGGCAGGAAGGCAGGGAAAGGGAAGGCTGATTAAAATGGGCACCCATTCAGAAGAATACTGAGTCTATGGAGGGGAAAGGACAGGGAGATGGAGAGGAATGCTTAGAACTGGAGCCCTGGAAAGAAAGGCAAGGGCACAAAGGAGGGCAGAAGGCAGGAATTTCACTGCTGTCTTGACAACTAAACCCCTGTTGTTCCTGGTTGAATTTACCTCACAGAAGGATGCCCAGGTTCTGCTCTGAGCAAACCCCACCACTATCGGAGAGGAAGAAGGAGGGAGAACTGAAGGATGGAAAAGTGGGAAGTGTATGCTCTACATGATGCGACTGGCTCCCAACTTCTACTAGATCTCAGGTTAAAGTATGCTTAGCCATGATCTGGAAGAGAATTAGGGATTGGGTTTAAATAAGTAGACAGAGTAGGGTTCCAAATTATACTGTGAAAATGGGTGGAGGAAGCTGGAAAAGGCTAAAAAGAACAAGGGGTAGAAGAGTAACCCAAAGGTAGTTGTTTTCAGTTTCTTGTCTATAGGCTGAATTTTAAAACCTTTCCAAATAGAAGGTTATCCATTCTGAGCCTAAGGATATGGAATAGAGCTGTGGTGACTCCAGATGTCCACATAGTAGGGATTTTGGGGGCACCACTTGTGGTTAGAAAACAAGGGGGAGAGAGGAGGAGGTGGTCAAGGGGCTTACCTTGAAGCTGCATTTCCATACCAAGCATACCATGTTATAGAGATTATATATTTACTGAGGAAGGGCTAAATTCCCCCAAAGAAAATCTCCGGTGCCATAATTTACAGCACTAGACTAAGGTGTATTTCCCACCGGGTCACCCCTACTACCTCCCTACTCTAGTACCATACAGGTCTATTTCTCCACAGGGCACTTGGTGAAGTCTCTGTCTAAAGACAGAGGTAAAGATCAAACCTGAAGCCTTAACATATGGCTGTGTTCCAATACCAAGTCAACAGGAAAGAGACAAATGATCTCCATCCATGGCTGAAAGCAAAACGAAATACCCTTGATCATTTAAGAGGTTTATAAGATTCCCAATATCAGTGCAATCTAGCATTGACAATGTCTACCTTAGTGACATATATATCTAGGATTCTGGTATCTAAAAAGGCCTTGAGTAGAAGACCAACTAGCTTATAGAGAGTAGCAACA
Source organism: Felis catus (assembly GCF_018350175.1). Taxonomy (NCBI): domain Eukaryota; kingdom Metazoa; phylum Chordata; class Mammalia; order Carnivora; family Felidae; genus Felis; species Felis catus. The sequence continues at coordinate 27,556,820 of NC_058377.1, forward strand.
GATTTTTTCAACTTCAGATATCCAGCTGGTTTAATCACTGTAGGCTCTCTGGTTTACTCTGGGTTTCTGAGTTAAAACTGTTCTTGATGAATCAGCTCCAGCACTGAACCCTTGAGGGGTGGAATGCACTCAAACGGGCAACTTCTGGCCGTACATACTGCTCAGAGAAGCAAGTGTACACTGAAGACCGATCAGAGAGAGGGGAGAGGGTGAAAGATAAAAGAAACGGGCTCATCTAAAAGTCAGTGGCCCAGAGTAGAGGGCAGATAAGTAGCTTCTGAATCATGGAGCAAGGCAGGGAATGGTTTCTGTTCCTATCACCACCAAGACAAGGACCTGTAGTTGCAAAATAAACCCTCCCTCAAAGAAGGCAAATGGGCACAATTTAACTTGCAGTGCCACCTGGTGCCTAGAGGGAGAATTCCTGCTCTAATTCCCTCAGCTTCTTGCTGGGCTTTCCAAGATGTATTTGTCAAAATGATCTTTCTGTCTTCTGTGCGTATGAAGATTCTCTCACCCAAACACTTCCTCTGTATCTGTCTCTGTCTCTCTCAGAGAGGGACTGGATGAAGATATTCAAAATACGTTTAAAGTTTACTTTTTATTTAAAGTAGAAATAATGCCCCTCCTCTCCTTAAAATGTTGTGTCTGTACTATTCTTTTTGCTAAACCTAACTGACACCCATCTCACATACAGCTTTAAACACTTACTTTCCTTTATAAAGTCTTTAGCCCCAAGAATCCTAATTTGTTTTGTACTATGTTTACAGTCTATATCCAGTGTCATTTGGCCTCACATTATTCAATATTTCTAATTGTTTCATATGGGTTATTTCTTCTCTTAGGGTGAAAGGACCTTAAAGTAGAAACAGTCACACATTAGATCTGAAGGGCTAGCACAGAGGTATCAAATCTTAGACTCTTCAAAAATTATTTGTAAAGAGGTCACCATAACAAGAACATAAAGTTAGTTTTCTAGAAAGCAAGTGAAGAGGGTTAGGAGCATCTACATTACAGGGCAGTCCCCTGGTTCTGAAGAAACTCTGAGGTTCTGCTCTGGATATGACTGGGGGAGACTTTAAGTATGTAAGGTAGCATGGAGCGCATAGATAGATCATATGAAGAAAGAGGCCCTGCAGATCACAAAGCAAGCACAGTAGAAAGACCTCTCCAGAAAGATGTTGAAATGTAAACATATTCTCTACCTCAGATATGTTACTGCCCCAGCAAGTCAAAATCCCCAAGGAAATGGAACATGGACCTTATAAAGATGGGTGAGAAGTCATGGGTGATGCTGCCCTGTGCCAGGCTCACATCAAGAGGCTTTCATTATCATCTCTTATTCTCCAACTAACTTCATGAGTTAGGAACTCTTATTTCCATTTGTAGAGTAACTGAGGCAGAGGGAGGTTACGTGACTTGTCTAAGTCACACAGACAGTAAAACACAAAGTAGTAGGATTTGAATTCAGATCTGTCTGACTTCAAAGCACATATTCTTACTTCCCTGTGTGGAAGGAAAGGGGCTCAGAAGGTACAACAGCAGGAGACACTTCCAGAGAGGTCAAGCCTGTATGGGTCTTACAGTGGGAGGCCCAGGGCGGAGAGGGCACTATGTTCTTTCGGAAAGGAGAGTGCCACCAGGATAGGAGAAGGCCTGAAAGGCCCAAAGGAAAACGCTCTTCTCAGGCTCAACCACGGCTATGGGAATTCAAGTTGCTCACTTAGAGCTGCGGGGCAGGGATATAACACAGGCTCAGTTCACGTTTGTGTTTCTTGTCCCCTAGCACTACTGAGGAATCCCTGCAATTCTCACTAGTGGTAAGAAGATGTTCATTTGACATAAATTTGTTAAGTGCTCTCCACATATATATCTAGGTACTTATGACAGAATGATGAATAAGACAGAGTCCCCACTCTCAGGATACGGACAGTCTGAAACTGTCCTTCAAGACTGTCTTGGGTTCCTATTTGTTTTTTTAATTTTTTTTAAATGTTGATTTATTTTTGAGAGAAAGAGAGAGAGAGGGAGAGAGAGACAAGGAGAGAGAGACAATGAACAGGAGTGGGGGAGGGGCAGAGAGAGGGAGACACAGAATCTGGAGCAGGCTCCAGGCTCTGAGCTATCAGCACAGAGCCTGATGTGGGGCTTGAACTCACAAACCGTGAGATCGTGACCTGAGCTGAAGTTGGACGCTTAACCAACTGAGCCACCCAGGTGCCCTGGGTTTCAATTTGTAGTTATAGATGGACAAGAGATACAAGTAATGTGCCTTGAAAGAATGTTTTCAGGTTGAAATACCTCATGATACTGTTTTATTCATAACTGATGCAATGATCAATTCTGCCTCTGTGTTTCAGTGTATGAGAATTTATATACAGAAGTGCAAAAACCCACAGGCATAGGCACATAGCCAGTCAGGTACCACCTATCTGTTAAAACTTTAAAGAGGTATTTAAGTAGAAACTGTCAGTATATAATAGAAAAGGCATGAAGTCTTTATCCTAAGATGGGTGTAGGGTAAGTGGCACCTAAGAAATCCGACAGGGAGGCCACTCATAATAGGAGGGTCTGCTGTGGCCCATCCTGGCACAATCTATAGAAGTTGAGACCTTTGTCAAGGTCTAGTGGAAGAAGCGTAAGACAAACGATGTTCCTTTTCCCCAAGGAAGCACAATACAACCTAATCCAAAGCCATCAGTGCAAAAAATTATTTTCAGCAACTCTAAAAACTGCCTGAGTCAATAATGAGAGGGCCAGAAAATAATCTGACAGGAAAATTTGAAGACTTAGTCTGAGATAATTTTATATCTGGGGCTCTTACAAAAGTATACTATTTTCTACAGAAATTGTGTGTAGAAAGAGATCAAGTGTAAGAAACCACAAGGCACCAAAGCTGAATCAAAAGAGAAGTTTATGGGGCAAAGGAGAAAGCTGTAATTTGCGTTTCTTGAGAAACTCTGAGTCTTAACTCTGAAAATCTTTTTCTGACTGGGAATAGGATGTAGAACAGGGACCCTAAGGGAAACTATGCAATCTCTGATCCAGGAGTGTTTTAAGAATAAAATCAGAAATATTCAGATGGAAATGAATTTATATACTACCATCATGTGCATGTGTCCCTCAGTCTAGTCAGATGGAAAGCAAGAGAGATTAGATGGAAATAAGGCACAGGAACTTGCAAGGTCAATTCTAGTGGTCACGCCTTGGTGAGGAAGCTTGCAGAGTAGGGAGGCAGTATGGAGCAGCAGCAGTTTCATAGGCTTTGAGGCCAGGATGACTGAAGTGGAATCCTGGGTGTGATACTTACTAGCTCTATAATTCTGGGAAGGTTATTTAACCCAAGTATCATTTTCCTCACTTATAAAATGTGTAAATATATGTCTATCTCACAGAACTGCACTGCACATTAGTACCTGAAGTACATGGTTGCTTACCTGGTATAGTTAGTATTTAACAAATGTTAGCTCCTTTCCTGTTGCACTTACTTGTACCCTTTGGTGGCAGGCCTGATGTTCCCCCCTTAAGATATAACCAATGTCAGAAAGACCCTTCATCCATCTGCTACCTAGACATGTCCACTGAGAAAGAGGCCCTTGAATAGATTCCTCTTAGAGAGCACCTAAGACTCTGGAGTGACCTAAGAGAATTAGTGGAGGCAAAAGAGTACACGGTCAGCCATTCATAATTGTCTTTCTGGAAAATGCACATTCTTGCCTGGCAGCACAGCCTCTCCAATGCTCCTCTACTCTCTCCCCATACACCTTCTGATTTTCCCTGGAGATAATCTATAGAGATTGCTTTTCTAAGAAAATGAGTCTATGGCCTGGCATAAAGTCCAGTGCCTGCCATTTAATTTTTTCATCCATTTAATTTTCAAGTGCACTGCTTGTTGGACTCCTTAAATCTGACACATTCTTTCTTTTCTTCTTCATCTCCATATAATTCCTGACTTAACATAACTAGTCTCTTTGCCCACAGATCACAGAACCTTCTTCCCTTTTCCCTACTCTTTTTACCACACTATTCCATTCCCACGTGCCCCTCAACATACACACACAAACACATTCACTCACTCACTCTTTAAGAAATCCTGATGTAGATGCCAAGAATGTGTCTGCTGCCCTTTTGACACAGAGTCTGATGCCATCTTCGGGGCCATGGGGAGGGCAGAGCCACGAGACGTGGCATTCGTGTACTCTACTGCTAGCCTGCCTCATATTTTTATCAGATCACTGCTCTGGGCATCCAAGCAGGGAACCAGTCCAGCTTCTTCTCATTCCTTTGCTCTACATCAGGACTCCATAATAATCTCACCCCTTACCTTGGCTGGGTCTTCCTGCCCCAAACCTTCTACCATCAATGGAGCACAGTACATCTCTCCTCTTTCCCTCCAGCCTAGTCATATCTGAGTACTTGTCCAATTTCTTAACCCTGATTCTGATGCATGCAGGGATACTGTTAAGTTTCTTCTGTTTTCGGACATGAGCAGTCTGCACAAGCTGGATTCACTTCTTGGCTTAGACTGCTACCCCCACTCCTCTTCCCCTCCCTTTGTCTCTAATTCCAAATAAGGAGTGCTCCTTCTTACATAATTGGATGTTCCCAGCACGGAAGCTTACATACGAGGTCAGGCGCGCATGCGTGCAAGACTTCCCTTTGACTTAACAATGCCTTTTTTGGGCATCTAACTTCTCTTTAGCTCCCTTCCCCCACTCTCTCTACACCATCAACAACATCAACAATCAAGGGAGATTTATGAAGCCTGGCTCAGACCAGAACTCTTCCAACCTTGGCTTAGAAGGAGGGGTCATGAGGTTGAATTTACTCTCCTTTTTTTTTTTTTTTTTTTTTTTTTTGCAGGCTAGAGAGAGACTGAGGGAGTGACTGTTCATGATTTGGCAGGAGTCCTTGGCATCCAAGGCCGTTACGTATATAGATCTTTTAAGGGAGCAAGGGGAGTAAACAAAGTTGAAAGCAGAAGCTAACTTATTTTCTTAGAGATGATAATGCTGGAGGCTGGAAAATTATGACATTTTAAGGTAATGAATGTAAATCTAGATGGCAGTTCTGTCCCTGATGCCCGAACTGCAGTGTGTTCACGATGACCAGAGAAGTGGCAATAGCTATCAGTGCTATCAATACCAACTACCTTTAAAGTGCAGAACTAAAGAGAGCTCAGTATGCTGCAAAAGGATACAGCTCAGATACTTATGGTTTCAGAGACTGAACAGCCATGGTGCTTCTTGGGGACAGTCTCAGAGAGGCCAACACTGAAGCAGGCAGGGACCACACTGTACCTCTTGTAATAGTAACAAAGGTATGTGGAGTGGTGGGGAGGTGGGGGAGGTGCTGTAGCTTTGGGGGGATATCAAATTCCAACTTATTTGCTTACCAAAGCAAATAAAGCCCAAGAATGTAGCACTGTATAAACCGCATCTTAAAAATAAAAAGAAGCGTAAGCCGTTCAGGGAACATGTAACACGGGATGACCTTAGGATTAGGATGCTGCAGGGCCCTTTGTGTTACATGAGAATGTGCATATAGGGAAATGTGGTTTGGATTTTACAAAATGACTGAAAATTTCCTCTTGGGGAACGTAGACTACTCTGAGGCAAAATAATTTTGTTGGTTTTTAATCCCTTCAAATCCCAGAGCAAAACTGATAAGAAAAGATAAAGTCATTAAGCTGAAAATTATTAGACAAACATGGGTTCAGATTCTGCTTGTGGTATACTTATTAGCTCTGTGATCTGGATTAAATAACCACACTTCTTTGTAAGCCTTAGCTTCCTCATCTTTGAAACGGGGATCATAGCTGTTCTACAGGGCTTTGAGGGGATTAAATGATATAATGCGCTGTGTGTTCAGTATAGTGTCTGCACAAAGTAAACTCTCAACAAAGGTTTGCTGGGCACTAAAAACGCTGAAGGTGACAATGTTATCTACATTGTATTATCTACATTGTTATCTACAAAGTATCTACACTTTGAGTGCGGAAGTAAGCCCTGTCTATTCCCTGTCTACCATGCACAAGGGAACTTGCTGGTGTAAGACCACAGACCACAGATACTTCGAACTTCTGGAAGGGGAATTGTAATTCTTTCCCCAGATATCCATGGTTGCCTCTTAACTCCTATCTTTTATTTATTTATTTATTTATTTATTTAAACATTTATTCATTCTTGAGAGATAGAGCATGAGTGGGGGAGGGGCAGAGAGTGAGAGAGAGTGGGGAGACACAGAATCCAAAGCAGGCTCCAGGCTCTGAGCTGTCAGCACAGGGCCTGACGCAGGGTTTGAACCCATGACCATGAGATCATGACCTGAGCTGAAGTCGGACACTTAACTGACAGCCCCTCAGGGACCCCTTGACTCCCTTTAAAACGCTTCAAGAACACTCTGAACCCAGCACCAGCTATTTGAGAAGGGGGCCATGTGCATCATTTAAAAGATGGGAATGATTTCTAGGGAAGGATGAAAGGCCTTGAATAGGGAAGGATGAAACTCTTAATTCTAGTCTGTGGAGACTTAGGGTGTGAAGGGTGTCAACTGGCTATGTTCCCATTTCCACTGTAGCTAACACAAAACAAAATGGACCTAACAATAACATTTGATAGAAGTGGGAACTTTTTGATAGGAAGGGATGAGACAAGTGAATAAGGACAAAATATCATCGCCTGGAAAAATCTATGATGAACAAAGATAACAGACCACAGTTACAAAGAGTTTTCCAGAAGTAACTAGCCACAAAATTCTATTCTTGCACAAGATTCATCTTGGCTTCATTCAAATTCACTAAAGACATCCAGAATTTCCCTCCTTAACAAACAGAGATGCCACTCCATTAAAAAAGAAAAAGTTAAAGGAATGTCAAGGGAAATTTAGTTGTAAGCCCTCTCCCTGATTTTGTTTATGGTGTGAGCTCCATGTGGGTTTTGCTCATATTCATTCACCAGACAGCTATCTATCCAGCTAACTAGAGGTGTAGTTCTAGCAGAAGTGTCAAGGGCTGGGGACGAAAAGGTGAGCAAGCCTGATTCAAAGTTCTTCTCATGAAGGCATTACTTGAGTCTAGCAGCTCTCCCCACTCATGTAACCAGGAGCACCTGGAAAATACTACTGAATTCTATACTTAACCTACACTTGTCTGTGCTGGAAAGATACCTGGGTGGTCTGCTTCATGATGTCAGACATGGGAATACTCTAGTTGTTACTTTAACAAAGGAACCCATTGGCACAAAGCCACCTAGAAACCCCTTACAAAGCCTTTATTGTTTAGGAGCTCTATTCTGCAAAACTCAGAGACACAGGCACAGTGGGGATAGCAGTTGCTACAGGAGATGGGTATAGGGTAGAGCAACCTGAAGACGTAAAAGTAGAACAAATCTGGGGTCACCAGCTGGAGGAATTAGAAAGAGAAAGAATTTTTTTTTTTATCCTTTCCTTTTTCTGAAGTGCAAATAATTAAGACCTAACATCTACTGGATACCTTCTATGCACCTGAGATTGACACTATTATTATTCCTATTTTCCAGATGAGGAAACCAAAGCTCAGAGAAATTAATCATAGCAGAGTAGTAGTATATTGTGTGGATAAGAACTTGGGCTTTGGAATTTCTGGATTTGATTTCTGGCTCCACCATGCATTAGCTTTGTGATTGTGGATAAGGCCCTCTGTTCTAACCCCCATTAAACTGTACAAAATGTGAAAAGTAGAGACTATCTGTTTTCTTCACTACTGACCAGCCTGGTGAATTAAGGAGTAAGACCAAAACAATTTCCCAGCTAGATAGACAGGTAAGAGTATTTCAAGGTGAAGTGGATGAATGCTACAAACAGCTTGGACAACTGTCTACCAGTCAAACCCAGAAACTGCTCAGATCAGAGGGCACAATATATTTACTTCTGCACATCCCATCCACTCCACTTTACTCTTATCTCTTCCCTATCCCGAGAGAATTTATAATCATTGCCCACTGAGGTAAATGCAATCTGGCTTAGAATTCTCAAGTTTGAAATTCCCTTGTATTTAATCTCCCTGGTTTAGATCTCTAAGAACCCTGACTATGTAAAATACTACTTCTTCAGTGATCAGCCTGTAATCGCCAAATATATTTCTCTCTGCTTATCTGGTACTGGCTCAAGCCCTTTAATATTCTTAGTTATTTACACTTCAGGTAAACTTCTTCCTACCTTTTTCATATATGAATCCTTATCTTTGAATACTTTCTTGTGTTTTGAAATCAATTTGTCATGTAAATGCCTTCAAGGACGAGGGTAATCAATTATCACATACTAGCTAGTTTTAGGATCTTCCAATTTTTTGAAAGATCAGCATTTTGGAAGATTTTGGAAGATCAGCAAGGGGAAGCTTAACAGAGGAAGAAGAGAAACAAAGGCTCAATTAACAACATCCACAAGTGACTGAAAACAACACAGACAGACTCTGCTTTCAAGCATGAAGGTAATGAGAAAGGAAATGTTTATCTTTGATTTGGCATTTAGTGAGCATCTTCTATGTCCTGGGTCCTGTGTAAGTTGCTGGGGATATAAAGTCAGGTGTACTCCCTAAAGAACTGGTAGTCTAGAACATGGTTTCTCAACCTCTGTACTACTGTTATTTTGGGTAGGATGATTCAGTGTTGTTTGGGGCATTGGGAGTGGGGAGAGTGCTGTCCTGTGTAGTGTAATAGCATCCCTGGCCTCTACCCACTAGATTAAATAGTCTCCTATCTCCCTTCCCAGTTGTGACAACTCAAAATGTCTCCTGATATTGCCAACTACCCCTGGGAGAAAACTGGCCCTCACTTGAGGACCACTAGTTTAGGGAAAGAACATTATTTCTCTAACACGCTGTGTTATCAGTATTATGATCACAACTCTAAGGGTAGACAAGAGGGCTCCTCAGTTCTGGGGGAAGGTGGGAGAGGATACCACACAAAGTTCCACAGAATAAATCTTTTCACAGATCTTTTAAGAGATATAAGTGGTGTTGGGATCACAATCCACATTTTAAATCCAAGTATACTACTATTCCTTACCATCCTGTGGAAGTACTTGCTCAGTTGTTGACTATTTACACACCTTTTGGAGAAAACGATCTTTATTTTCAGAGCACTGATCTGTTTTCGCCTTGTCTTTCTCATTATTTATCATCACAGTGAATACATACTGTCAGTGAAATGTTCACTGTAACAAGGTGAACAGTGTAGGGCTTGGGGTTTAACTGGGTGGAGAATGGATCCCCCAGTAGTAAGAGTTGAAGTATTTTAAGATCACAGGCAATGTCTGTAACTCGGTGGATTATGCCAGAAGTCCTATAGAAGCAGACCCATTCACTCTTTAGACAATGAGGTGATTAATACAAGCCTTTTGGTACACGTCAGGCAGTCTTCATCCCTGAACCCCTACAACAGAGTCTCTGTCTTCCGTTATGGCCACAGGTTTCCTGGACTCGACACTTTCCCTCTCCAGTGCAGAATTCAGAATTCACACCCAAGCCCTGTCCAACTTGAGACTCTAATACGATAGAGAACTCTGCAGTCTTACCTCTGAATTAGGGTCCCAAAGACAAGACGAAGAACTTTTTGCATGTTTTCTGTACACAGCCATCTCCACTGTTCCATTAGCAGCAAGAGGAGCAGATCCAGGGCTGTGTCAGCTAGCTCTGTCTCTGTTCCTGGGGAATGAAAGGCATCAAAAGTAACTGAGAAGAGACCCATTCAGGTGGAACATATTTCAATGAACTGGATCTTCACCTTTATATCAATCATCTTGTATTTCTATAATTCTTCTTTACTCAAATCAAGAGATGTTTACTTTATATCTAAGAGGTTCAGTGATAAGCTCTGTATTTCTTTATAATTCTTTGGTTTATGTTCCTCACTCAGTAAATATTGTTTGCCTTTCTAAAAGATTTTGCATATAAATATTTTTCCCACCTAGCTTCTGTTTCTTCTGTATTCTCTCCAGGGAGCTGAATACATTCTGTTCCAAGTAATTCCTCCCAACTAGTGACTAACTGGAATTGGCAAGGCCCAGTCTCTTCCATCCGTATATTCCACTGGCCTCCACAAAGCATCATGGAAATGTTGTGGGCAGCAGATCTGGGGAAAGATTTAGGATTCATTCTCCTATAAACAAGTTGCTTTGAAAGCGTCTCCATTACACAGAGCTGTTGGGTTGGGATCCAGGAGGCTTCAGTTTGGTTCTGAGATAACATGTAGTTCTAGAAAGAGCACTATACCTTTGGTAAAATAGGCCATGACAATTATTGATTTCCTTCCTATTTCAAAGACTGGAAAGAGGACCACAAACGAGTTCACATCCGTGCTAAGCTGAAGTCTCCTGAACAGATGTATTTCATGGATGGAAGCATCTGTTCTCTAACCCTGTTCAGGGGTCCCATGTCATCTGTGATTTGCCTCCCAAGAGACATCCCTAGGAATATATGAATGAATGAATGAATGAATGAATGAATGAATGAATGAATCTCAGCAATCTGATGCTATTGCTGTGATTAATATTACAATTAATCATCAACAATAATTTTGTTGGTCTAGGACAAATAGGTATTGTCTGGGCCAGTTTGCCCAAGCTCTTCTCCCTAAAGGGTTCTTTAGAACATTAATGACTTCAGATTTAGACGAATCTGTTAGAACTGAATCCTTTTTTCTTAATCCCGCCCAATATATATATTTTTTCTGCACTGCATTTCAAGGGGAAATTGTTCAGAACTGGTATGTTTACTTTCCAGTCTTTTGCTCAAAGACAGGATATTTAGATCCTTGGGAAACAGCATCATTCTGAGCATCTGTCACCCTTCTCAATTCTATTTTCTCAGGTTTAGTGTTTACCTAGAGCTGCCACCATGTGGTGACAGTTAGTCATAGCAGAAAATATAAGAAAAAGCAAAACAAGGCACCAAGTCCTCTGGAACAAAATGGTGAATTTCCTGTCATGTGAGAATTTTGAGTTTCTTAAGGCTAAAAGAAAAGCTCAGGCATAAACTATATCTTTAGACTTATGATGTTGAAAATTTACAGCCTTGATTTTGGCTGTTTATACTGTTTTACCCATTTCATCTTTCTTACAGTTCTGATGCTTTTGCCATTATAACACTTTATTTACTTACCCAGTGAGACATGTGTGAAGAGGTGGGGTTGTAAATTTCATTTTTTCTTCCTCACAGTTAAGCAGAGGTCCCATAGAGTGAGGTCAAGTGACTATTCATGGGCATCCAAGAAACAATGTTGAAATCAGCTTTTTTGTTTTTTTTTTTTTCCTTCTGAACTAAAGATTTTGTGATCTCTTCTTGAAGAGACTTTGTGGGAAACTTTGTCTTGGTGGAACTGAAAACCTTTTTTATAAATTGTAGCTCAGCAAACATACTAATATCCTGGGCTCCCATTTTTGCCCATGTAGAAAACATCTGCACTTTTTCTAGGAAGCAAACCTGCCCTATCCTCACTTCTTCTCCTTTCCTGTTCTATGGTGGGGCACTGGGTGGTATCACTTGCCATGGCAGTAAATAAAACAGAAGGAAAAGCTCCAGGGAGAAGAAGAATTCCATTTCACACAGGTTGCACTTCAGCTGCCCTGTGCTATATCTAAGTGAAGATTTCTAGTAGGCAAGTGGAAAGACAATATCCAACATTTAGGCATCATCAGCACATGTGTTAGATTTGAAATCAATAGTACAAATGAGATCACTCAGGGGGACCATGCAGAGTAAGAATAAAGAGCCAAAAATAAAGCTCTGGAAGGCTAGTAAGAGAACCAACAAATGGGACTAAGAGACTAACTACATGAGAGGCAGAAAGAAGACCAGGAGAGGGGGACCACAGACATGAAGGAAGGAAGTTTTGCAGATAAAGGGAGTAGTCCAAAGATGCCAAAGCATGCCATAAATAACATACATAAGATAATGATATGATAAGCATGGATCTCATCTTGCTGGATCAGAGCTCCCTGTTTTTGTGCCCTGTTCCCCTGTTTGACTCAGCTCTGGGGACTGTGTCGGATTCTTCTTTGTATGCCAGGCTCGGTAGAGCACCTCAAGCACTGGTTTTTAACACATGGTTTGCTTAGCTAAACAGAAGAGAAATTAAATGGACAAATCCCAACTGTCACAAGTCCCAAGTATACTATACCATGGCTCCCTTCTCTGTAGGAGCAGGGACCCTGTCGCTTACCCGGATCACTGGTGCTGAGGTCTTGGGCTGGCACGGCTGGATCTGACAAGTAACCATCCACACAACCTTTGGGGATTTGTTCACGGTCTTTTTCTGGGACTTCTGCTGGCTGCATTTCTAGTAACTTTGTCTGTTTTTCAATAAAGGACTCCATCCCAGACATGGACAGGATCTCTGACTCCTGAGGAAAGAGCCAGTGGCACATCACATAAAGTATAAGGAATATATGAGAGCAACTGTGGCACTTGAGTTTCCCTGTTCCTTCTCTGCAAAAGTATCATGAGTACAGAACCCAAATGACTCTGTGACTACCTCAGGAAAGTCTTTAGCTTCTACCAAAACTGCAAGTAAAACAATGCCTTTGTATTTGCACTTGCTGCAAACACATTTGGGTCATCTATTCTTTTCCAGGAACTGGCTTTACTTCTCATTCTGCCACCTTTTATTCCAAACCCATGGTGCTTGAGAAGTCAAACTGCTGACCCAGAGCCAGTAGGAATTACAAACTACCCAGAGAAAATACTTTCAGAATAAAAGTTAGAGGGGTGTCCGGGTGGCTCAGTCGGTTAAGCGTCCAACTTCAGCTCAGGTCATGATCTCGCGGTTCGTAAGTTCAAGCCCTGCGTCAGGCTCTGTGCTCAGAGCCTGGAGCCTGCTTCAGATTCTGTGTCTCCCTCTCTCTTTGCCCCTTCCCCAGCTCACACTCTGTCTCTCTCTGTCTCAAAAAGAAATAAACATTAAAAAAAAATTAAAAAAAAAAAAAGAATAAAAGTTAGAGACACAGATGCTGGTTAGGTCCTTCAGCAAGGCACCTACATCCCTCCTAACTTTAGAGAATGTCTCAATTGTCTATAACTGCAGGGTCAACCTCCCAGTGATTAATTCCAGGAGTCATCTGGTTATCTTACCACACTGCCTTCCTGAAAACAATAGAGAATCTTCTCAGGTGCTTCAGTTATATTCAGTGCTGGAGCAATCTTACTGGATGAGAACCTCAGCCTGGACCTGGTATTGACACAACGAACAGAAACAGAATGTAATGCATGATTTTGATTCCTATATGAAGGACTGACAAGTATTAATACCTTAAAACAAGAACACTCATACTTATTCTAGGGATCTTACTGTGGTCAGAGTTGCCAGGAGAGACCTGGCCCTGAAATTCCTCAAGTGACAGACAGTCAGGCAATTCTCAATACATAGTGCAACCACTGCACTAAGCTATGTGCACAACGCATTTGTGAAAGGGTTTTTGCTAATGTAAAACAGGGACCAGTCTATCATGGCTGTATTCCCATAAGCTAGAAGAATGGCTAGCATATACTATATTCTTATTAAAAATTTGTCAAAGATTAAAGAGACGTGTGGAATAAACCAAGGCTTTAGTTGTTACTGTTGGTACCCTATTTGCACATCCATTTATTCTCCTTGTATTCCAAATAAAACCAGGGGAAGGACCACAAGTGCTAACCTCAATGTTTCAAGGATCTTATAAGCACAGATATCATGGTCACCTTTCAAAATATGGGCTCAGTAAAAAAAAAAAAAGAAAAAAAAGGCTAAAAATTATGAGTGTTATTGCTGGTACATGACACATGTACACAAAGACAGTCAGACATACAGACATAAAAATACAAACTCTATCCTTCCCTCTCCCCACTCCAACACACACATAAACACACATTATCTCTTTCTCTCTCTCAGTCTTTCTCTCTGTCTCTTCATAATGGCCCAGATACAGATATGAAGTTTGCACTAAAGGTTAAGAGTGGTGCCATTCCCTTCCACATGTTGGCTTTGAAAGGGTATATTTGGGACCCTAGTGCAGGAAACAATAGCTGGCCCCTTCCTGTTTATTGCTAGTATATGCATCTTTAGAGCTAAGAGTTGCAGAAATGATGGCAAACAGAGATCAGTTATCAGCCTTAATTCTTCATAGAAAAGAAACATCTCAATTTTACAGGAAAATAGAAAAGGACACTATCTCTATTCTAGAGTTTTCCTTCTAATTAAAAATTCCTGATCAGTTTAAGTCCTGGGATCCTATGGCGAGACAAACATTCATGAGGGATGCCTATGCTGGATCTTAGGCTCCTTTAGGTTGGTGGAGCCTGGTTTTGTATAATAACTGGTATGTATTACCCATCTCCTCTCTCCTAGGGATTGAAAGTGGAGATGGGATTTGGCTGAAGACTGGCAATCAACTTGAGAACTGGAAAGGGTCCCTGGATAACTGAAGGGTTTCTCACTTGCTAGTCTTCTTGCCTTCTGTCTGGGGCTTGCTTTCTGTCTCGGCCTCACTCAGCTCTTCTGTGGGACTCTGGGGTTCAGAGCGAGGAAATGCTGTCTTCAAGGTGTCCACGATAGCACTCACCACCATCTGCAGGGGTCAGAGGTGCAGGGTCAGACAGGAACCACCAAATGAGCAGTTGTCTCATGCTGCTTTATGCAATTAGGATGCGCAGATAGCTAGGCTAGCTAGTGGAATCTTACTCATCAGCACAGTCAGGTATCAGGCAGATTTACTGTCAACTATTCTCCCTTTTCTCTATGGCCATAAAAATCTTCTTCCTCACAGAGTTAAGACAAACAATACCATGGGAAAATAAGTCAAAACAAACAATGAGATAAATAAAAACCTTGAGAGTTCTACAGGCTGGTGAAATACTTTTCATTTCTCAATTTCTTTCCTTGTGTATAAAGGAATAATTTTTAGTTTGTAAATCAATAATACTTTCACCAAGATGTGAATAAATGGAAGTAACATAGGCAGGGACATATGGAAAAAAGAAAGAGTAAAGATTATCAAATAAGAAATGCAGTCTGGTAGCATACATATTAACATGCTCAGAGTAATTCACAGAGTAAAGAACTGGTTTTTCCAGTTAATTCAAACAATTTCTCTTCTTTACAGAAAGAATAACAAAAATCACTCATGTCAAAATTAAGGAATCTTGAGTTGATATCAACTTTTCTACTCATAAACACCAAATATTTGGTCACAAAGACCAAATAAAGCAATCCTCACTGAAGAGTAAGAGTTGTCTGTATTTCTCAGAATGGGAAAATGGCATATAGATATTTGTTAAAAAGGAAAATGCACAAACAAATGAAACCCTACAATACTCAAGAAATGAAAAGAAATCTTTACTTTTCCTTTGGTGCTCCTTGCTAATTAACACTGCTGGCTAAGAGTAGTGTCATGCCTTCCTGAATTCATGCCTGTGTTCATCCTCTATAAGGAGCACAGCTAGCACAGCTGAGACAAGGCTGGAGTGGCTGAGTAAGACTACAGTAAAGCATAGGGCATAACAAACCAAGGAAAGAACACAGAGGATAGTATGAATAGATAATGGCACCTTGCTCTCAAGGCTCACAAAATTGTAGATCTCTGGGGAGGGTCTTTATCTGCTTTGTCACTGTTGTGTCACCAGCAGCTAGTACTATTCATGGCTTTGAGGAGGCAAGCAGTAACTGGATGGTGAGTCAGTGAGTGAACACATCTGTGTGGATGGACACATCTGCACGGAACTTTGGGGATTCTACCTCATTCATCCCTTTCCAGTTTGCAGGTTTTTCCTCACCGCAGTGAATTTCTCCTAATTCTTACCACATGAAATTCCACTTTATCATTTTATCCTCTTAAGTCTAGAGTGATGCCCCACCTTCTGCTAATGAGTCAGTGTTTTCTAACCTTTTAAAACATATGCCATCTTTTGATAAACATAAGTCTCAGACTTGTGCCCTGGGGACTCTAAAATCAGCTGGTAATCACTATTTATAGGATATAATGTACTACACAAATATCCTTCTCCTACCATCTCCAAAGGTTCTGAGATCCCCTCTTGGAAGTACAATTCTCTCCACTCTCTGTTCTCTGGCAGAGAATCACCACACCAGTCTAAGTCCAGCTGAGTGTGTGGTCTTGGGGCTCTTTTATTTGAGTGACCGATACCAAAAATGATCTCCTCCAGAAAAGACTTTTCTGACCTCACCTATTTATGGAGGTACAGATCTATCCTTACCTCCTTCCACTAGAATAACAATGTCATAATATCCCCCAGGAGATATGTGTACATGTATAGTGTCAGGGTGAGTGTATCCTCATAGTTGCTTACTGTAATTCAGGAAGGTGATGATCCAAGCAATATTTGCAAGAGGTCTTGAAAATTCTAGTCCACGTTCTACTGACTCCTTTCTGCTGTCTCTCCCCATCCCCAATCTCCTTTATTTTTTAGTCCCTGCCTATGCTCTGATGGGACACTAAAGCTGATCACAGTGGCCCTGCAGGTACCTTGTCTATTCTGGACACCATGAATGGTTTCTTGACAAAGGCAATACGAGCATCTGTGTTCAGAGCAAGGAACTCCTGCATCTCTTCACTGTTAGCGATCTCTGGAATGGCACAGAGTTGCTGCAAAAGACACAAGAAAGACTTCAAAGAGAAATTCCTGTCCCCAGGTCTCTCCAGCTTGGCTTGGGTATCTGGTAATCAGAATGAGAGCACAACCAAAACAGAAGGATACTGACCTTTAGAAAGGATTCCAGGAGGCTCTTACGGGCTTCTACTCTGTCACTATCCATGTTTCCAAATGGAAGATCTGGAAAGAGCTTTTTAGGACCCTTTACATCTTAAAAAAAACAAAAAACAAAAACACAAACTCATTCACTTAACATTTACTGAGGTATTCCATATAAAACATATCATATATGTAAGGAAAACAGAACTATTGAATACATTCCTAGGATTTTTTTAATTTCAGGAGTTCCAAATATATCTTAAGGAAATAATACTTACAATCTACTCTCGTACTAAGGTATATGAGGCCATACACTACAATGGTTATAGATGAAGGCTCTGAACTCCAGTTGCCCAAGTTAAATTTTTTTTCAAGTTTATTTATTTTAGTTTTTTAAATGTTTATTTAGAGAGGAGAGAGAGACAGAGTGCAAGCAGGGGAGGGGCAGAGAGAGGAGAGAGGAGACACAGAATCTGAAGCAGGCTCCAGGCTCTGAGCTGTCAGCACAGAGCCCAACGCAGGTCTTGAACTCAAACTGCGAGATCATGACCTGAGCTGAAGGCGGATGCTTAACCGACTGAGCCACCCAGACGTCCCTTTCTTCTGCAAGTTTAAAGTTTTGCTCCAGTCCCTACTGTGAGAATGACCTAAGGCAAGTTGTTTAATCTTCCTTTGACTTTTTTTTTTTCTGTATAATGATAATATGTTTCATTAGCTGTTAGAATTAAATGAGCTAATATATGTAAAGTACTCAGAAGAGACACTGGCATATATTTTCAAGTTTAACTCAGTAGTAGCTATTGTTATTAAGAAAGAAAATACATAACTGAAATCCATAACTTATGCCTAAACTTTATTTGGGTGATGATCAGTAATTTTTTTTTTTTAAAAAGTAGCTGCTTACCAGCTTTTATTTAGATTTAAATTTTATTACCTTTTTGTATTGTTCCTACGCCTTATGGGTGTCAAACAACACAGACACAAAAGCCTGATTTTTGAAGGATGGCAAACATTTCTGGATACTATTTTAATATTTAAGAGCAATCCATCGATGCCTCTGGAAAAGTTAATTTAATGCCTCATGCTGCCTCACAGACACAGGTGCAAATGTGAAAGCTTCTTAAGCTTAAACTAGATAGGCCCCAGAACAGAGCATTCAGTGGCAAAGAAATTCCTCAGAAACAATGTGATCAGTGCCATCCTGCACTAAAAAGCATCTGAAAACAAACGGGGAAGCACAGGCTCCTTGATGCTGTGTTCTCCTCCACCATCCCTCCTCACAAACTAGTAGGTCTCTAGCCTCTCAGATCAGGTGGCTAGATATGTAAAGCAAGCAGGCAGTCCAGCCTGGGGAAACTCTGACTTTTGATGAACTTCCGTAGATCTGATTTCTCCTCCAGACGTGTCTGCAGATTGAGGAACTCGCGGTAGCGGCGATTCACAGTGTGGTAGGCCAGCTGCTGCAGGCCACTGCTGTTCTCACCATCCAGAGCTGTCTCATACTGTTGAATGAACAAATTTGTTTAGTGCAGCAGCTCATTGGCCACAGAGTAAGAGCAGAGTAGGGGTAGAGGGAGAAAGATGTTCCTATTGTTTCTGAACCTATTAGAGCTGATTGCTGCCCTGAGTTGTAATGAGTAACTCAAATTCCCAGGGCAGCTGAATTAAGGAATGAGATGCATTTCCTAACACATGTGCCCCAGAAAAAGAAGAGTTTTGCTGTTCTCCATTCTCTTCTTCCATCTCAAAACTCCCTCCTGCAAACACTTTGACTTATAAAATTGGCTAATTAATTTTCAAATCTCAGAGTATAAAACAGAAGATAAAACAGCAATAAAAGTGACACTGCCTCTTTCACTCCTAAATAATGGGTTTGGACGTTATAAGAGGATAACCATTTGCTATTATACTCAACCAGTGATTATTTATGTTAGTTGGGAGAAGAACAAATAATCCAGAACAGCTGATGAATAAAATCATTTGTTTGCCTGGAATGCATTAAAGAACCATGTGTTTTTATTTTGCTTTGGGCAGATTAATTATTATTCTTGGAGCTCAAGTGAAATTTGTTTTCCTAAGTACATATCATCTGTATGATTGGAAGTCACATGAAGACTGGAGATGTCGTAAGGGGTCAAGGTTTGCTGCCTTAATATGCGTGGAGGGCCAGTATGTGGGAAAAGACAACTTGTACTGGATGTTCCCCCAGAGTGAACACCCTGAACAGCATGGAAGCTGTGACTTAGTACAGGGTAGACTTTTTGACAGAGTAGTTAAGATATAATGAAATTATGTGGAAGAACTATGTATGCACTTGTCATTAGGAGTAGGTTACCATTATTATTTGGAGGAGGTATTATAGTGTGAGGCAAGTGATGGAAGAAACGATCTCTTTGTTGGTGGGACTTAAAGCTATTTTAAAATTCTCTAGAGCCAGAGAGAACTATTCATTATGAACTGACATGAGCAAAGTAGTAGTCCCTCACACTAGCACTGAGAAGGCCTAGCTATGAGACAGATGGAATTCAGGGTGGGGCTCTCAAACTTGGAGCACCTGTGAATTAGGATGCTTTTTGTGGATTTTTCTCCTTGAGGGACACTAGTCAATACTCATACATTCCCAAACCTGGCTGCAGGACAAAAATCACTTGGGCTGCTTTTTAAATATTCAGATTCTGATAGATTTGGAATGAGAATTTCCAAAAATACCCTCTTCAGGTAATCTGGAAGCAGCCTATCCTACAGCCAGTTAAAGGGAGACTCTGCTATAACTGAACCCATCTGATACATGAACCCCTTCATATCATCTTTGCCAAGTAGTTCCTACTTCTGTGCTTAAACATCTCTAGGAATGAGGAACTTGCCACCTTCTGAGATGTATATAGGTAAATAAACTTCCTTCCTAAACAAAGTACAAAAGATACGTAATTAAAAAAGGAAAGAAAGAAATGAACAGGAGAAAGAGAATTTCTGGACAAAACTCTATACATTGGGAACCACTGAAAAATATGACCCTCAGTATCCTAAGAATCCTGAGATTCTAGGATTGTCTGCATGGGTACAAAACAGCGGCCAACTCTGCTTTACAAATGATCTTCAGACCATTCACATATAGATTCTTGTTCAATTAAACATAACAAGTGAAGAGTACCCTCTCTCCCTTAGATTCCTAGCTTCGCTGTCTCTGCTTTCCAAACCCATTCCCAGCCCAGTGGGGGTGACCAAATTCTAATCCTGTTACCTTCACCGTGTAGAGCGTGTATGGGTGGAATCCAGTGCCACTGTGCTCTCGAGCAGTAATGGTACCAGTGATACGAAGGTTCTGGATAACAACTGGGCCGTCTGGACTGCTCAGGGGCTCAAAGCTGAAGGTGGCTGAGCTGACAGGACCAGGTGGAGAGGAGGAAAGCAGAACCTGTGGGAGACTAGGATCTAAGGAGCTCACGCCATTGGTGAGATCCTTCTCTAAGCATGAGGGTCGTGGGGGGCAGGTCCTCTCCGGATCTGTCAGCAAAGCTGTAAGAGAGGTGACATCTCCTTGCTCTACTTCCTTGTCTGCTGTGTCAATGTGGATCTCTGGGCAGGAAGTCAGCATGGAGACCAGCAGGCCTGCCTCTGTTTCTGTTCCTGGACCCTCCTCGGCCTCTGCTCCTTCGATTCCTTCAGATGCCTCAACATTCTTAGACTCCAGAGACTGGGGACCCTCTAGGGCACACAGGGCATCCTGGATCTTGTCAGAGAGGAAGTTGCCTGGGGTCATGAGCATGATGGTTTCTTTACTCAGTTCAGACAATGGAGACTCCAGCTCTTCACATAAGAACAAAGGGCCTCGAATATCTGGCTGTAGGAAATGAGATGCGTTGTTTCCTACTTTTCTTTCTTCTGGCACTCCACCCAATTCTCCCTCTATTGCTTCATGGCCTTCTTCAACTTCTGGCGAGTGGTGGGAAGGCCCCTCTGGCTCACTACAGTTTAGTAGCACTGGTGCTGCTGCTGGAGACGGGGCTCTCACTTCTGGCAGACTCTGTACCTCAACAATCAGAGGCAGAGATGTGGGCACTGACGGCTTTTCCAGAGCACTGGCTGGGGAGGTTGGTTTAACCACTCCTGTAGGATTATTTCTGGCCTTGGAAAAGATGCCCACAAGTACAAGGTGGATCCAGTCGGGATCTGAAAGCTTGCTGATTAGTGGTAAGATTACATTGCAAGTAATGAGTTCCACCACAACATGGCGCCCGGTCCGGGTCTCCAAGTGGGGCTTTGGCACGAGTCCTTGCAGTAACAAATTTACAATGCCACGTGTATAGGTGACCTCAGTGCTGGGGCTCTGTACAGCAGGATGTGGGGCAGTAGCTCGGCAGTAAGCCTCCCAGAGCTGGGAGGGCTCAACTGTACCACTCTGCTTCTCAGCTGTGGCCTCCTTTGCCTGAATATAGCTCTGCAGGTGACAACCGCACAGAGTCAGAACCCTCTGAACAAGAGCATGACTGTCCACCATGCCCATCCTCCTCCGGAGCTCCTGGACCAAGCCTCTCATGGCGGCCTCCATTTCTTCCTCAAAGGCTGGCTCCTGGCTCACTGAGCGATACCAGGAAGACACAAAGTCTCGAATAATCATCTGGATGGTGCGGTTGATCTCCTGTTCCAATTGCCTCTCTGCCTCAGGGTTTGGAGGACAGGTGGCCACTGGGATGAAGCGTTCCAGATGCAGTCGACCTGAAGCCCCCACAATGGCGTTTGAGCCCAGCCATCCTCCCAGCACCGCTAGCAATGCAGACAGAAGGCAGAGAAGCCACACATTGACCAGAAAGTGGATGACCATGAGCCAGCCGAGCACGATCCCCACAGTCATCAGCTTCCGGCTACTCAGCAGGTTACTGAGGCTCCAGCTGGACTCAGCTGGAGTCTCTTGCAACGAGGTCACTGTCTCTGCCTTCATGGCTGAAAGGGTCAGGTGGCTACCCAGACAACCGCTCTCTTATCTCACCTGAGTTAGGGAATGGGGCATTAACTGTGTACGGAGACGAGGTTATGTGGAGTGCCATTCAGGACCCGGCGGGCTCTGGGCCCTCCACGTCCTAGAGGCAATGCAAAGCGACAGAGGCGGCTCTGCTTCTCCCCCTCGCTCCAGCCCCTTCCAGCGGAGAAGCTGCTCTCAAAGACTCGGCTGCCTTCATAATGCGGGGTCGGAGAGCCTCCGCGCAGCCTGGGGAGGGCGGGGCAGGGCCTTCAGCGGTCCTCACCTGACACTTACAGACGCCGTGCACCGGGTCACATACCGCTGGGGGGCGCGCCCAGACGGAGCCCCGATGTTCGAGGGACTCAACGGTGTCTTCGCCGCCGCCCTCGGAGAGACCCTCCGCCGGGTTGGGGTCCCGGACGACTGCGCTCCGCAGCCCGACTTCTGTCACGGCTGCCGGACGGCGGCCGCCGGCGACAGCTTCCGGGTCGACGTCGGCGGAGCAGGGCATGCTGGGAGAGCGTTAGCGCACCCCTAGGCGCGGCGCTGAGCAGCGCCCCCTGGTGGTGAGGAACGGCCGTGACAGCACCTGCGGACACCGGTTTCCCAAACTGTGTGCTTGCAGAGCCAGTGCTCAAGGGTGTGACCAAAGCCGCGTGGAACGCAGAGCGGCCTTGCAGGCAGAACCCCCCCCCCCCCCGAAGGACTGAGACTTCTAGGTTTAATTATTAAATAAGTTCGCCGACATCTCTTCCTGCTTAGGCAAAGTCTCACTAACCCAGTTTGTTTCAATCCTATATGGAAATGTTTTCGTTGTCATGATATATTTCAACATTTACCCTGCTTCCTCCCAGAGCCCCCTCCCCCCCCCCCGAATCCCCAATACACAGCTCACCTACCTTGTTCTGAGCAATTGCAGAACACAAGGCATAAAACATTATTAAGGGATGGATTTATTCCTTAAATTTCATATACTGTGTTACAAAATCCTATTTGTGATTTGGGAGTTATTTGCTGGTGGCATTACCCAAGCTATTAGATACTTTGAGCATCTGCTATAGTTAATCACTGTGAATGGGTACTGTGGAGGCATAGAAGCAGTCCTTGTCCTCAAGAACCTTGTGGCTAATGGGGGAGACAACAAGTTCTTGGATCATGATGGATAACAACGCAAGTCAGTATGGTGTATAGTAAAATGCAAAATCTTATAGGTGTTCAGGGGAAGGACAGATCACTGTGGGTTGCAGTGGTGTAAGGGAAACCTCACAGAGAAAGTAGCCTTTATGTTGAAACTTCAAGCGGGTGAGTTTGTTTCTACCCACTCCATGTCTTCTTCCACTTTCTTCCCCAAATATATGAGAAAAGAAGGCAGAAGTAGAGGTGAAGTTAGAGACAATCCTCAAATATATTTGTTTTGAAATGTGCTCTATGTTTGGTTGTTTTGTTTTAGTAAATTTGCCTTCAGTTATCTACACAGACAAAATTACCTACAAGATTGAATACCTAACAGTAGTACTGACCATGTGTAAGAATGTTTGTGCCAGTGTCATTAGAGCTAGCTTTCTTCACCATCTTGGTCCCTAGGAGCTCTGCCTGCAATGTGGCTATCCTTTTTATTTTTACACAGGATGTATATCATTTGTATAGTGCTATTTATGATTGTTCATCTTCAGCTTTCTCAATGGTGTTAGCAGCCTTCATCATTATAGCATTAGTTCCCAGATGCTTGGAGGAATCATCAGGCAAACTCCAACCAAAATTTGTGCCAACAAGAAGAAAACGTATTGTAGCTTCTCTCATTTCTATTGTTGGGGCAAAGATTTCTTTTGAAAACAAAAGGAACCATCGTAGTTAATGCCTATCAATTCTAATGCAAATATTTGATTTAATATCAGAATGTCCACAAAGCAGACTGAGCACATCCCTGAGATCCTAGAATGTGGTTCAGTATTTCCATGGCACAGACTACTTCTCTGCTGCCCTTCCCACAGAAAAGGAAGATAAGAAGCGGGTGCTGCCGCCTTTATCCACCCAGACCACTTCATTGTCCTTAGTTAGATCACAATGATGCTCTGCAGAAATATCCTTGCCACTTAGCCAAGAACTAAAAGAAGTGGATGAGGAAGAAACTAATGTGATATTGAAGAGTTTTAAATGACAGTTCAGAGAGAAAGTTTACTCTGCAGCATAATCTGGAGTGTTCAGGGTAGTAAGAAACTGACCTTGTAAGTGGGCGCTGTGCCACCTGACCAGATGGTCTGGAGCATGGAGGTAGCCAAGAGTGCCTTCCTGATTCTGAAATGGATTTGATGAAACAGGACTCTCAGATGAACGTGCCAGTGCACTTGTCATTTTGACTGGAATGAGTTTCTGCCTAGAGATCTGGGGCCAGCCTTAGTCTCCAAACAGATTAATCACAGGGAGGAGGTGAGAGGCAGAACTGATGTTTGGTGGTAGTGATGCTGTGTATATGTGGTGGGAGGAGGCTGGCTGTTTGGCCACATCACTCACCATCTCAGTAGGTTCTTCCTTTCCTTCTTACTATTTCTTAAAACATTGTAGGCAAAGTGCTAGATTGTTGGAGATAACAAGACAAATAAGACATAGTGATTCACCTCAAGGGATTCTTAGTCTAATTATAGAAGAAAGACACATAAATAAATAAATGCAACAAAATATTATCGTATGTGGTATGATAGTTGCAGTAGAGGTATGTACAATAAAATGGGAACACGAAGAAAGGGTGGTCAACTGGGGAATTGGGTGGTGCCAATAAAGTCTTCATAGAAAGTTGGAAAAATGTTGGAAAAAGAAAAAGAAGTAAATAAATTATTTTAGGTGAGTGTAGGATAGAGAGAGCAAGTGGAAGAGAGAGGGAAAGTCTGTTAGGCAGAGACAGCAGAGAGAAATAGGCATTGACAATGAGAACAAGGGGGGCTGCACCAAGGGGGCGTGCTGAAAGCAGCTCATGCCACACCTCAATTTTCTCTGAAAAATGGAAGTCAAGGTAACTTACTAAAGAGAGAAGTAGTGATGGGGCAAGTGATTTGGTTTGGAATTATTGCTGTGAAAAACAGAAGGAGGTATTGAAGTTCATGTAAAGAATAAAGAGGGACTGAGGACCTAACTCGGGTTAGGACCTTGAGGTCTTGAAGAGAGAGTTGTTAAAACTTAAAATCATCATGTCTATGTGTCTAAGGAAGGAAATGAAGCCAGGAGAGAGATCATCAATTATGAGATAGGGTTAGTTGTATTGGAAGAGACTGAGTGAGCCAGAAGAACCAAAGCTGTGGTTAGAGATTGGTTTGTTGGAGCCTGTGTTAGTTTCCATTGCTACTCTATCAAGTTTCCATAAACTTAGTGGTTACAGCAATGTAAATTTTTTTCTCTGAAAGTTCTGAAAGTCAAAAATCTAAACTCAGCTGTCAGGGCTGTGTTCCTTATGGAGGCTCTAGGGGAGAATCAATTTTCTTGCCCTTTCCAGATTCTAGAGGTTGCCTGCCTTCTGTTGCTCATGACCTCACATTACATTGACTTTTGCCTCTGTTGTCACTTCTCCCCTCACTCTAACCCTTCTGAGTGTTTCTTATAAGGATCTTTGTGATTGTATTGAGCCCTCCCAGATAATCTAACGTTATCTTCTGATCTCAAGATTCTTAACTTAATCACATCTGCAAATCTCTTTTGCTATAAAAGGTAACACAGTCACAGATTCTAGGGATTAAGATGTGGACATCTTTGGGGGGTCATTATTTAATTTACAGAGCCAAAATATCCAGGGGTGAAAATATTTGTGATGATAAAGTCTGGGTGTATCCAATTAATGAGATTCTGAAGTAGGATAAAGAAGAAATTTTCTTCTGAGGAAGAAATTTTGAAACTGTTTTTGAGAAGGATGATCTACATGGCATTGGAAGGTACTGATGTTAGGGTAGCGAGGACTGGGGGTTTTGTGCAAAAATGAGGAGGATGACCAGAGGTTTATGGGTGATGTAATGAGAAGAGTGGTGTATGGTAATATCAAAATAGGAGGAGGGAGTTTTTCATAAAGTGGAAAACAAGTTATCTGGAAGAAGTTACAAAGAGCTGTCTCAGATGTAGCATTGGAGAATAAATAGCCACCAGAGGGCAGAAGGGAGAATGGCATCTTAACGGGAAATTCTATCTCCTTTACTCCTTCATTCTTCCTTTCATGTATCCATTCATTAGCATTAAGCTAGGTATTGGGAATTCAAAGATGGACATTGTGTGGCTGCTCTTCTTAAATAATTCACAATCTTTTACAAGATACAGGCATTGACACAATGTTAAGAGTGCTATCAAAGAAATATGTCAAAATACCGGAACACAGAGAATTAGGGAAAGTTTCATAGAAGAAGTGACATTTGTGTTAGCCTTGAAAGATGGGTTAAATTTCTCATGAAGACAAGAAGAACAAGTCATTCCAGGAGTAAGGAAAACATGAGGAACACCGAGTAAGCTCCTGTATTTGCTAGAACTGTTATAATAAAATATCACAAACTGGATGGGTTAAATAACAGAAATTCATTTTCTCACAGTTCTGGAGGCGGAAAGTCCAAGATTAAGATGTTGGCGGGGTTGGTTTCTCCTGAAGCCTCTCTCATTGGCTTGCAGATGTCTGCCTTCTTACTGTGTCTACACATGGTCTTTCCTTTGAGTGTGTGTGCCTCCCTGGTACCTCTCTCTCTCCTTTTTAAAGACACCACTCAGGGGCGCCTGGGTGCCTCAGTTGGTTAAGTGTCCGACTTCAGACCAGGTCATGATCTCACTGTTCATGGGTTTGAGCCCCATGTCTGGCTCTGTGCTGACAGCTTGAAGTCTGGAGCCTGCTTCAGATTCATGTCTCCCTCTCTCTCTGCCCCTCCCTTACTCATGCTCTGTCTCTGTCTCTCAAAAATAAATAAAAATAAATACACCACTCATTTGAATTAGGGCTCACCTATATAGTTTCATTTTATTTTACTCACTGTTTTAAAGTTCTCTTTGTCAGGAGAACTTAGTCCGTTCTTAGCTAGTCTAAGTCTGTTAGTCTAAGTTAGTTAGTCTTAGTTAGACTAAGTTCTTAGTCTAAGTCTGGATCTCCAGAGAAACAGAACAAGTATATATGTGTACACACACACACACACACACACGTACACACACACACACACACGTAGATTCATTACGAGGAACTGGCTCCTGCCAGTGAGGCTGAGAAGTCCCATGATCTGCCATTGGCAACCTGGATATCCAGGTATTATTCAGTACAAGTCTAAAGGCTTGAGAACCAGGGGAGTTGATGATGTAAATCCCAGTCTAAAGGCTGAGGAAGATGAGATGATATGTCCTAGCTCTATCTGTGAGGCAGTAAAAATGGTGAATGTCTTCTTCCTCCACCTCTAGTACTATTCAGACCCTCAATGGATTGGTTGATGACCACTCTTATTTGAAAAGGCAATCTACTGTGTCCACTGATTGATATGTTAATCTTTTCCAGAAACACCCTCACAGACACTTGCAGAAATAATGTTTAATGTGGCATCCCATGGTCAGTCGAAGTGACATGTAAAACTAACTACCACAAGGCTTTCTTTCTAAATACAGTCACATTATGAGGTGTACTGGGGGCTAAGACTTCAACATATGAATTCTGGGGACACACAATTCAGCCCATAAGAGCTTCTTTCTGTCTGTGGCTTATCTGGATGGTCACAATTTGATGATCAGGATACTGAAAAGGAGGATGATAGTTTTAATAGTTGTCAGGATTTGCTTTCATGGCATACAAAAATGAAAATAACATTGAACTACAATTCAAAGAGACCCAGACTTAAATATGTCATCTGACTGCACATAATATTAAGTGCTTTTCCACTGCAGAACAACTAGATCCTGAATGCAAATACTTTTTGGTGAATTGATGGATCCTTAAGAGGAAACAAATAGGTAATAAGTTCAAGCTGTGCTATCCTGGCCCTCTCCCAAAACAAAAGAACAGAAAATGAACTCTGAAATGAAGGCAGAACTGGGAGTAGTGGGCGGGGTGGCCATAAGGACAGATGTCCTCAGCAGGACTGTAATCCAGGTTCTGAGCCTTGTATCAACAGAAGGAGGTAAAACTCAGCCCCTGACTCCTGCCTTACCCACAATCCTTGAGGGGAACTTGAAGAGATTCCAGGCCAGTGGTGCTCCCTAGCTTCTGGAGGACAAAGATGAAAATCCTTTCTGGAAGAAAATATACTCATTTTAAACCCCCCAAATTAATCACATTTAATATAGACTGAATATGAATTCTAAATCCAAAGTCATCAGGTATATGAGAAGGCAAGCCACCTTGAGTGACAATCAGAAAAAATAATAAACAGATCAAATTTAGACGAACAGGGCTGTAGAAATGGAAATTAACTGATACTTATCTGTGTATGAACTCCAAAGGAATGAAACATAAATATGACCTAGCAATTACAGATAATACAATATGACCATACAGATTTTTTTAAAATAGCCAAATGGAATTTTTATAAGTGAAAAAATCAATGCAGAAGTTCAGAAGTTCCCAAAATATGTCACTTTGGCATATGGATTATTTTGAGCTAAAGGAAAAAAAAAAGCTTCAAATAAAGTTTAATTTTTTCCCCTGTATAAAGGAAACTTACACTTATGAATGAAATTTCCATTAATAAATGTGTATGTACCAGGAAGAGAGCTACTTCCAGAGTTAACTTTTTTCCCATCTGAGAGACTCTTAACTGCATAAGAAGGCAACTTTAATTCACCACGTATTTCCTCTTCTCTCCTTCCCCTATTTCGCACCCCCCCCCCCCCCCCCGCCACCTGCAGAAGCCTGAAACCCCTCTCCATTTTCCTTAGCTTAGGATGGTATATAAAGTCTCAATCATCTGGCTGCTTCCTTGAGTCTCATATTTTTTTGAAATTCTGATGCACATAAGAATAATTAAAATGTTTTTTTCCCTGTTAATCTGTTTTATGTCAATGTAATTCTTAAATTAGTCACAGAACCCAGGAGGGTAGAGGAAAAGTTTTTCCTCCATCACACTACTGAAATAAACATCTTAATATATGTCTTTAATTGTTGATTATACATAACCAAAGAGAAAATTAATGACCTGGAATATATGTTTAAATATATTACTTAGACTATATCACAGAGAGCAAGGAGATATGATAATGTATAGAAAATAGAATGGAGAAGATGAATCAAAGAGATATTGGCAGAGAATTTTCTAAAACTGGAATGAAAACATAAATCCACACATAGATTCAGGAAGCATCAATAATATAAAGTAGATCAACAAGGTCAAAAGTTGATTGTAAGAAAGTCAAAAGTTGATTGTAATAAGAAAGAAGAGGGGCGCCTGGGTGGCGCAGTCGGTTAAGCGTCCAACTTCAGCCAGGTCACGATCTCGCGGTCCGTGAGTTCGAGCCCCGCGTCAGGCTCTGGGCTGATGGCTCAGAGCCTGGAGCCTGTTTCCGATTCTGTGTCTCCCTCTCTCTCTGCCCCTCCCCCGTTCATGCTCTCCCTCTCTCTGTCCCAAAAATAAATAAAAAACGTTGAGAAAAAAAAAAAGAAAGAAAAAAAATCAAGTGAAATAAATTGAGAACAAAAAAGAGAGAAACACAATAACAATATTGAGTCAGAAAAAGGAGACATAATTACAGATATAGGGGAGAACAAGGCTAGACAATTTTTATGACAGCCAACTTAAACTCTAAGATAAAATGGAAAAATTTTTAGAAAAATGTAAATTACAAAATAATTTCAGGAGGAAATAAAATGTCTGGATAAATCTACTCTATCAAGAAACTTAATACTATTTTTAAAGTTTACCACAAAGAAAACACTGGAGAGTTTTACCAGCCAATTCTACCAAACCAATTCCAAATGTAAGATAGTCATTCCAAATATATATAATATATAAACGTCTTAAGAGGCTAAAAATAAAATTAAAATAAAATAAAATAAAATAAAATAAAATAAAAACAAACATCCCTCCAAACAAACTATGGTAAGAGGGCAATGGTATCATTTTGAATGGGAAACAGAGAAGCATTTTTCCCATGTCACTAATTTTTTATATTTAAATATTTTTAACAACTTGATTGAGGTTTAGTTCACATAAAATGAATTGCACATACTGAACGTGTGCAAGTTGATTAAGTTTTGACATATGGAACCACTACCACAGTAATAACTAACATATCTGTCATATTCAAAACTTTCCCTCTGTTCACTCAACATTGTCCTGCCCCTTCCCCCAGGCAACCACTGATTTGTTTTCTTTCACTTTAGATAAGTTTGTATTTTCCAGAATTGTGTATAAATGAAATCATACACCATAGACTTTTTTGTGTCTGGCTTCTCTTACTCAACATAATTGTCTTTTTTTTTCAAATTTATTTTTTAATTTTAAAAAGTTTTTATTTATTTATTTATTTATTTATTTTGAGAGAGAGAGAGAGAGAGAGAGAGAGAGAGAGAGCAGGGGTGGGGCAGAGAGAGAGAGAGGGAGACAGAATCCCAAGCAGCTTCCAGGCTGTCAGCACAGAGGCCGATGAGGGGCTCAAACTCATGAACAGTAAGATTGTGACCTCACCCGAAATCAAGAGTCCGATGCTTAACTGACTGAACCACCCAGGCAACCCGGCATAATTGTTTTGAGGCTCATTCATATTGTTGCATGGATCAATTAACAATTGATCCATTCTTTTTATAGGTGAGTAGTATTCCATTGTATGGATATGTCATAATGTGCTTATTCATTCATTTGTTGATGGACATTGGATTTTTTAATGTTTACGACTATATGAAATAAAACTCTTGTGAACCTTTGTGTGCAATTCTTTATATGGAGATATTCCTTTTTTTCCTGTCTTGGGAAAATACCTATAAGGGCCTGCCAAAGGCTCTAAACAGCATCCCTTTCTGCCACTGATCCTTCAAACACCACTGACCTGATGGAGCATATGGCCCAACTGCCAGGGCACCTTCATGTCAGCCTGGATGTGTTACAGAGTATTTTCTTGTTCTGGACCCCACTCAAAACAGCTTTTTGGGTCACTTAGTATATGAGCCAGAATAACATGCCCAAATGAGGAATATGTTTCCTCTAAAATCCAGAGGGTCATTAGGCATTGTGTGTAGGAGATACAGGAGCACCTCAATATATATGACAATGCTGGACTTCTAGAAATTTCACTGAACTGGAAAACATCTGAATTTTTGTTGTATTTATTTCCCACCCTATGACATGCAAATTTCTTACCAATAAGTCTAGAATAGTTGCCAATTTGAGCTTACTAGCGTGTCAATGTCATCAATGTAATGGTACAGCGTGAGATCTTGTGGAAGGGAAAGGCAATCAAGTTTCTGTGGATTGAATTATGACATAAGGCTGGAGCACTGATATACTCCTAAATTAAGACAGTGAAAGTATATTCTAGCTCAAGGCAAATTGCTTCTGGTGGTCTTTATTAATAGGTATCAAGAAAAGAACGGATTTTCCAGATTAATAGCTACATACTAGGTATCAGGGATGTGTTAATTTGTTCAAGCACTGAAATCACATCTGGAACAGCAGGTGTAATTGGAATCATTACCTGATTAAGTTTATGATAATCCACTGTCAGTCTCCAGGATCCATCTGTTTTCCACACAGGCAAACTAGGGAGTTGAATCGGAGTATGATAGAATTACGGCCCCTGTGTCCTTCAAGTCCTTGATGCTGGCACCAATTTCTGAAATCCATACGGGAGTATGCTATTGCTTTTGGGTTACTCTTTTCCCAGGTAGAAGCAGTTTTAGTGGCTTTCACTTGGCCTTTCCCACCATAGTAGCCTGTGGGGGATAAGTTTAAGAATCTCTTGGGCTTACACCAATGGGTTAACAAGGCATAAAGAAATACAAAGTCATAAAATGTTCACACCTGAGTTTGGGTAAACCAGATTGGGACTCCAAGAATAGGGGGGTGCAAAGACACCCTGAGAATAGGGAGGCATAAAGGTGCCAGGAATATGGATGTGCAAAGGCACCCTCAAAATATAGAGGGGGTGCAGAGTCCCCAAAATGGAGAGGCAAAGGCCTGGAACTGAAACAGCACAAAGGTGGCCAATACATAGGAATAACAAGATTAGATATTCAGGGTGAAAGCACCCCAAATTTCGTACTATAGCAGAAGGCTGCTTTCATAGGAGAAGAGGGCCAGGTTAGGTAAATTGGTGAATTGGGCTATGGACCTCTGTGCTGCAGGCAAAGCAGCCTGGAGTGGAGATGGTTAACAAAAGAAAAGGTGTCTTGTTAACCCTGAGGTTATTTCCCCTATCTGTCTCATCCCTTAGGTTAGCAAAGATAAACAGGCATGGTGCCTCCTGTCTGCTGTTAACAACCATCTACCCATCTGCCCAGCACCAGGATTTTGTTTTACACTGACCCAAACCCCAAACACTGTATATCTCCAAAACCCCCCTTTTCCCCTCACATCCCGAAGTTAATGTTTACAGTTTCTTTGTCTCTTTGTGCACGCCCATCACGTTTGTAAGCCTTCTGATCTGAATAAATACGGGGCAAGGATCCTTATTCGAGGCTCTTGTCTTTTCCCTGGACATAAGCCATCTCTCGTTTTATTTATTTATTTTTTTTTTAATTTTTTTTTTTAACCTTTATTTATTTTTGGGACAGAGAGAGACAGAGCATGAATGGGGGAGGGGCAGAGAGAGAGGGAGACACAGAATCGGAAACAGGCTCCAGGCTCTGAGCCATCAGCCCAGAGCCTGACGCGGGGCTCGAACTCACGGACCGCGAGATCGTGACCTGGCTGAAGTTGGACGCTTAACCGACTGCGCCACCCAGGCGCCCCAGCCATCTCTCGTTTTAATCCTGCATCCACTCTTTTCCTGGCAAAAAGAGAACTTTAGACTTAGAGTCTATGACAGTAGCCCTTCCTCTACAGGTTAGGGAAGATATTGTGGGGATTCTGCCAGTTGCTCAGTAAGTCTATTCCAATTATGCATTCTGAACTGTGAAAATAACCACAGGATGTGTTTGGTGACCCATTATACCCCCTGCGGAATGGACTTGAATTAAAACCATATTGATAATCTGACCTGCATAAGCCCCTTAAGCCCCTGCTCTTACTAGTGGGCCACAGTGGCATTTTGGGTCTTCTAAAGTTAGTGACAGTTCAGAGCCAATGTTTCAATAACCCCCCAAAAGTACAATTATTTTCCTTTTCTGTAATGTACAATCTCCCTGGTAAAACTTGATCAAGTCTTAACATTGATTGAAGGGGCAATACTTTTTGTTTTCGTGATTCAAATTAGACTTCTGTTCTCTTGACCTAAAACACTTTTGCTTGATTTAGTAGATTGCCCATCTATTTCTCTTCCAGGGACAATGATCAAATAACCAATAGCATAGGTGTCTGTGTCGGATTATTCTGATTACTGTCTTGATCATGCTGTCCATTTGTAACCACACCCACCTTGTATTTGATGATTAAGTGCCTCCACTGGACCCCCAGCTACCTTTGGATCCAATTATATCCATTCTTTTAAGTATCCTAGTTTGGAGCAGCAGATCCCATTGGAATTTCTGGCCTAAGTAGAAAAACGACCACAGTTAAGAATGTTAGGGCTCACCTCACAGTTTATTTCACAGAGTTGTGGTGAAAGGCAAGTCACTTGGACACAGAAGTAAAGCAGTTCTTACCTGATAAAACCCCTGTAACATTCAAATCTTCCTAAGCTTTGGGATATGTTACCCTATGGTATACCAAGGCAGTTCTGGCATGTCAATTTCAGTTAGTGTTGGCCAATTTTTGGTCCATGTTTCAGCTAACAAACCAGACAAACTATTAGATCTCTTTCTAACCCCTGGAGCTATAACATTGAAATGAGAATCTCTGCTTAGTGGACCATGTCAATGAATTTGATCTGATCCAATTTTATGTTCCTTCTACCATTTTTTCACACCACTAATATCTATTACCACACATATTCCCCAGATTTATCCCTGTATGAATTGGAAAAATCACAGTGTTTTAGAGTGTATGCATTTCCTAATGGGTCACATTTTGTATCTCATCCTTGAGGATCTGCTGGGACTTGAATCTTGCTATGAGTCTAGAAGCAATTAGAGGTCATGTGGGGGTAGATCCTGAGAAGAATAAGTCGTGTCTTGCAAGTCAACTACCTCAGGAAAGGCTATTACAGTTCTCTCAGGCAAAGTGGGGTCATCTCTTCGGACAGGGATAGCAAAGCAGTCTGCTGGCAAAGAAGATTTGGGGTTCAGTAACTCCAGCTTCATCAGGATCTGCCCACATCTTCTCATTCTAGTTTTCAGGATCCTATTCCTTCCTAGACAATGTCCTTAGTTTAGCAAAATATACGTTATGAAATTGAGAATTCAATTTGCTTTGTAATTCAGCTACTTGGGGGATGAGACTCCGAGTTTGTTTTTCAGAAGTCTCAGTTCTGCTGCTATAGGACATAAGACTTTCTTTGTAGCATGGCATAGACACTTTCTGTTGATTTATGCTGAGCTTGAGCTAGGAACTTGAAGCCTTGAGCTCAACTGCTTATTTTCCTACTTTCTCCAGTGCACTTAGGAGCAACCAGTCTATCTCATTATACTTATTAGTCTAAATAAACTAGGTATCAAACAGATGGTCACCCAGAGCCTTGTCTTTTGTAAGTATTTGATGAGGAGTATCCAGGAATGATATTTTATATATCTTTAGTGTCACATCATGCCATAGACTATCACTGTCTTTACCACTGGCAATAAAGTCATTATTACCTTTAAATATAGTAAGATTAGAGAACCAACTCCAGAAACCCACAAACCAATTCAGAAACTTATCCTTAATATTCTGTTTATCTATCTATATCTTATATAGAGATGGAATTTGAGTAATAATATACATTTTTATAAATAATGTATATTTTTGAATGTATTAAGTAAATAATAAATATATATTTATATTCATAAATTATCTATATAAATATCAGGAGATTTGTTTTAAGGAATTGCCTCATGCAATCATAGGGGCTGGCCTGTCTAAAATCTGTAGGGTAGGCTCAGGCAGGAATTAATACTGCAGTCTTGAGGCAGAATTTGTTATCTGGAAAATCTGTTTTTACTCTGAAGGCCTTTCAACTGAGTGGATGAGGCCCCTGCCCCCACTGCCTTATCAAGGGCAATCTCCTTTACTTAAAGTCAATTGATTGTAGATGTTCACCACACTTACAAAATACCTTCACAGTAACACCTAGATTAGTGTTTGATTAAATAACTGGGTACTGTAGCCTAGCCAAGTTGATGCATAAAACTAACATTGACATCATCAAATACATTTTCTATATTTACTAAGAGAATCATATAGTCTGTTAATATTAGTTTCATTAACTAATGTTCTCATGCTAATCCAAACATGAATTTTTGGAACATACCCCATTTGGTCATTATGTATTATTTTTAAAAAACATATGATTAGAGGAGCACCTGGATGGCTCAGCCGGTTAAGCGTTGGACTTCAGCTCCGTTCATGATCTCACATTTTGTGGGTTTGAGCACCATGTTGGGCTCTATGCTGACAGCTTGGAGCCTGGAGCCTGCTTTGGATTCTGTGTCTCCCTGTCTCTCTCTGCCCCTCCCGGCCCATACTCTCTGTCTCTCTCTGTCTCTCAAAATAAATAAAATATTAAAAAGCATTTTAAAAAACTATTATTAGATTTGATTGAATAAAATTTTGTTGAGAGTTTTTGCATCAATATTTATGAGATATACACACACACACACACACACACATATATGTGTGTATATGTATTTAGAGAGAAAGAGAAGGAAAGAAAGATGTTCTTTTTTTTTTTTCCCTATAATGTCTTAGGTTTGGGTATCAGAGAAATGGTGACCTTACAGAAAATGAAGTCCCTCATTTTCCACGTTCTGCCATTATTCTTTTTAATGCCCTGCCACAAATTTGGCTAACAAGATCCCTTTCAAGCTGTGTTCCAGGTTTCTTCTGATCAGTGTTAGAATAATATGTATTTTTTATGCATTTACTTCTAACAATGTGTTGTGTTTAAAGTGGGTTTCTTGTAGGTAGCTTTTAGTTAGTTATTGCTTTTTTTTTATCCATGTGGATGTTTAGACCACCTCTATTTAATATGACTATTTATATGGTTGAATTTTAATCTATCATCTTGCTGTTTGTTTTTCATTTGGGCCATCCTATTCTTTGTTTTCTTTTAGCTGTTTTTTTCCTTTCTTTTGGATTAATTGAACATTTTAATGATACCATATTTTCTTCTTTGTTGCCTCATCTGCAATGATCTTTTTGTGTTTCATTTAAGGTTTATGGTACACATCTGTAATGTACAGTCTAGCTTCAGATAATATTATACCAGGATAATATTATAAATTATATTTATAAATATTATACTTTATAATGTATAGAATTGTTGAATAACTATATTGTACACCCGAAACTAATATAACATTGTATATTAATTATACTGAAATTAAAATAAAAAATATTTGGGGCACCTGGGTGGCTCAGTTGGTTAAGTGTCTGACTTTGGCTCAGGTCATGATCTCGCGGTTTGTGGGTTCAAGCCCCACATTGGGCTCTGCGCTGACAGCTCAGAGCCTGGAGCCTGCTTTGGATTCTGTGTCTCCCTCTCTCTCTGCCCCTCCCCTGCTCATGCTCTGTCTCTCTCTGTCTCTCAATAATAAATAAATATGTTTAAAAAAATAAAATAAAATAAAAAATATTTAAAATTATACCACTTTACATATAGTTTAAGAATATTACAAAAACATACTTTTATTTTTCTATTTCTGATCATTGTGATATTGTCATACATTTAATTTCAGCATATTTTGTAAACCCTGACATACATTTCAGTATTTTTGCTTTTGCTTTAAAGAGTGAACTGTCTTTTTATCTATATATATAATTTATTGTCGAATTGGTTTCCAAACAACACCCAGTGCTCATCCCAACAGGTGCCCTCCTCAATGCCCATCACCCACTTTCCCCTCTCCTCATCCCCCATCAACCCTCAGTTTGTTCTCAGTATTTAAGAGTCTCATGGTTTGCCTCCTTCCCTCTCTGTAACTTTTTCTTTTTTCCCCTTCCCCTCCCCCCGGTCTTCTGTTGAGTTTCTCAGGATCCACATATGAGTGAAAACATATGATATCTGTCTTTCTTTGTATGACTTATTTCACTTAGTATAACACTCTCCAGTTCCATCCACGTTGCTACAAAAGGCCAGATTTCATTCTTTCTCATTGCCAAATAGTATTCCATTGTATATACAAACCACAACTTTTTTATCCATTTGTCAGTTGATGGACATTTAGGCTTTTTCCATAATTTGGCCATTGTTGAAAGCGCTGCTATAAACATTGGGGTACAAGTGCCCCTATGCATCAGCACTTCTGTATCCCTTGGGTAAATTCCTAGCAGTGCTATTGCTGGCTCCTAGGGTAGGTCTATTTTTAATTTTTTGAGGAACCTCCACACTGTTTTCCAGAGCGGCTGCACCAGTTTGCGTTCCCACCAACAGTGCAAGAGGGTTCCTGTTTCTCCACATCCTCTCCAGCATCTATAGTCTGATTTGTTCATTTTAGCCAAAGAGTAAACTGTCTTTTAAAGAGATGTAAGTAATAAAAATGTATTTTGTATTTGCGCATGTAGTTTCCAGACCTGATGCTCTTTTTTCTTTGTGTGCATTCATATTTCTTTCTGGTATCATTTTCATTCTGCCCAAAGGAGTTCCTTAACGTGTGTGTGTGTGTGTGTGTGTGTGTGTGTGTGTGTGTGTGTCTGTGTGTCTGTGTGTGTGGCAACATTCTGCAGGTAATAAAAGTTAAAAAATTTTTTTTTGCTTGAAAAAGTCTTTATTTCACCTTTGCAGGATATATTTTCTGGGTATTGAATCCAAGATTGTTTGACAGTTTTTTTCCTTTTCCAATACTTTAAAAATATTGCTTCACTTTCTTTTGACTTTCATTGTTTCTGATGAGAAATTGCTCTCATCCTCATCTTGTTGCTCTGTATGAAATATGCCTTTTATCTCTTGCTGCTTTGAAATTTTTTCTTAAGTTCTGGTTTTAAGTAATTTAATTATGATGTGTCTTCTTGGAGTTTCTTTGATGTTTCTTGTGCTTGGGTTGATTGAGGTGCCTAGACTTGTGTATTTACTAAATTTTTATCAGTTTTGGAAAAATTTTGGCTATTTTTTTCAAATTTTCAATATTTCTTCCCTTTTTCCTTTCTTCAGGCTAAAAAATACATGTTAGGCATCTTGAAATCACCA
The DNA here is from genome assembly GCF_018350175.1 of Felis catus. Taxonomy (NCBI): domain Eukaryota; kingdom Metazoa; phylum Chordata; class Mammalia; order Carnivora; family Felidae; genus Felis; species Felis catus. The sequence continues at coordinate 27,594,838 of NC_058377.1, forward strand.
GACAGTTCGTTGATGCTCTGCTTATTTTGAAAATCTTTTTCCTTTCCATGTTTTTTTGTTATATAGTTTCTTCAAATTCACTAATATTTTCTTTTGCAAATTATATTGTTATATTATATAATATATATTATATATATATTATATATATTATATTATACTATATTGTTAATCCCACCCATTGTATTTTCTACTTCAGACATTGTAGTTATCATCTCTTGAAGTTCCATTTGGGAATTTAAAAAAAACTTTTCACCATCTTTGACATGTTAAATATTTTTCTAGTTTCTGGAACATATAGAATATAGTTATGATAATGTCCTCATCTACTAGTCTTATTGTCTATATAATTTATGGGTTGGTTTTTATTGAGATTCATTTTTTCTTCATTATATTTAGTATATTTTCCTACTTCTTTGCATGCCTGGTAATTTCAATTTAAAAAATTTTTTATTAAACTATAGCTGACACAATACAATGTTACATTAGCTTCAGGTATGTGTACAACATGAAATGTTCACCATAGTAAGTGCAGTTACCACCTGTCATCATACACAATTATTATAATATTATTGACTATATGCCCTATGCTGTACTTTTTATCCTCTTATTTTATTTTACTTTTTAATTTTTAAAAATTTACATCCAAGTTAGTTAGCATATAGTGCAATAATGATTTCAGGAGTAGAATCCAGTGATTCATCTCCTATATATAACACCCAGTGCTCATCCCAACAAGTGTCCTCCTTAATGCTCCTCACCCTTTAGCCCATCTCCCCACTCACAACCTCTCCAACAACCTTCAGTTTGTTCTCTGTATTTAAGAGTCTCTTATATTTTGGGGTGCCTGGGTGGCTCAGTCAGTTAAGCATCTGATTTTGGCTCAGGACGTTATCTCATGGTCCATGAGTTTGAGCCTCATGTCGGGCTCTGTGCAGACAGCTCACAGCCTAGAGCCTGCTTCAGATTCTGTGTGTCTGTCTCACTCTGCCTCTCCCCTGCTCTTGCTCTGTCTCTCATTCCCTCAAAAATAAACATAAAAAAAAGAGTCTCTTATGTTTTGTCCTACTCCCTGTTTTTATATTATTTTATGTTCATCTGTTTTGTATCTTAAATTCCACACATGAGTGAATTCATATATTTGTCTTTCTCTGGCTAATTTCACTTAACATAATACACTCTAGTTGCAAATGGCAACATTTCATTCTTTTTGATTGCCTAGTAATATTCCATATATGTATGTGTGTGTGTGTATATATGTATATATACACACATATATATGTACATATATATGTATATGTATATGTATATATACCGCATCTTCTTTATCTATTCATCAGTTGGTGGACATTTGGGCCCTTTCCATACTTTGGCTATTGTTGATAGTGCAGCTATAAACATTGTGGTGCAAGTGCTCCTGCAAAACAGCACACCTGTATCATTTGGATAAATACCTAGTAGTGCAATTGCTGGGTTGTAGGGTACTTCTATTTTTAATTTTTTGAGAAACCTCCATATTGTTTTCCAGAGTGCCTGCGCCATTTTGCATTCCCACCAACAGTGCAAAAGGGTTCCTCTTTCTCTGCATCCTCACCAACAACTGTTATTGCCTGAGTTGTTAATTTTAGCCATTCTCACAAGTATGAGGTGGTGTTTCATTGTGGTTTTGATTTGTATTTCTCGGATGATGTGTGATGTGGAACATATTTTCCATGTGTCTGTTAGCTGTCTGGATATCTTCTTCAGAAAAGTGTCTATTCATGTCTTTTGCCCATTTTTTCACTGGATTATTTGTTTTTTGGATGTTGAGTTTGATAAGTTCTTTATAGATTTTGGATACTAACCCTTGATCCATTAAGTCATTTGCAAATATCTTCTCCTATTCCATTGGTTGCCTTTTAGTTTTGCTGATTGTTTCCTTTGCTGTACAGAAGATTTTTATCTTGATGAGGTCTCAATAGTTCATTTTTGCTGTTGTTTTCCTTGTTGAGTAAGAACTCGCTGCAGCCAAGGTCAAAGAGGTTTTTGCTTGCTTTCTACTCTAGGATTTTGATGGCTTCCTGTCTTACGTTTAGGTCTTTCATCCACTTTGAGTTTATTTTTGTGTATGGTATAAGAGTGGTCCAGGTTAATTCTGTATGCCACTGTCCAGTTTTCCCAACATGATTTGCTGAAGTCACCATTTGACTGCTTTTTTTTCCCCATTGGGTATTCTTTCCTGCTTTGTCAAAGATTAGGCGGCCATATGTTTGTGGGTTCATTTCTGGGTTCTCTATTTTGTTCCATTGATCTATGTGTCTGTGTTTGTGCCAGTACCATACTGTCTTGATGATTACAGCTTTGTAATACATCGTGAAGTCTGGAATTGTGATGCCTCCAGTTGTTTTTGTTTTTTTTTTTCCAGGATTGCTTTGGCTATTCAGGGTCTTTTCTGGTTCCATACAATTTTAGGATTGTTTGTTTCAGCTCTGTGAAGAATTCTGGTGTTATTTTGATAAGGATTGCATTGAATATGTAGATTGATTTGGATAGTATTGACATATTAACACTATTTATTCTTTCAATTCATGAACATGGAATATTTTCCCATTTTTTTGTGTCTTCTTCAATTTCTTTCATAAGCTTTCCATAGTTTTCAGTGTATAGATTTTTTACCTCTTTGATTAGGTTTATTCTTAGATATTTTATGGGCTTTGGTGCAATTGTAAATGGGATCAGTTCCTTGATTTCTCTTTCTCTGCATTATTTGTCTATAGAAATGCAACCAAATTCTGTGCTTTGATTTTATATCCTGCAATTTTGCTGAATTCATGGACCAGTTCTAGCAGTTTTTTGGTGGAATCTTTTGAGTTGTCCACATAGAGTATCACATTGTCTGTGAAGAGGGAAAGTTTGATTTTTCCTTGCTGATCTGGATGCCTTTTATTTCTTTGTGTTGTTTGATTGCTGAGGCTAGGACTTCCAATGCTATGTTAAATAACAGTGGTGAGAGTGGACATCCTTGTCGTTTTCCTGATCTTAAGGGGAAAGCTTTCAGCTTTTTCCCATTGAGGATGATATTAGCAGTGGGTCTTTCATGTATGGCTTTTATGATCTTATGGTATGATCCATACACCCCTACTTTCTTGAGGTTTTTTTTATCAAGAAAGGATGTTGTATGTTGTCAAGTGCTTTCTCCTCATCTATTGAGAGGATCATGTGTTTCTTATTCTTTCTTTTATTAGTGTGATGTATCACATTGATTTATTTGCAGATATTGAACCAGCTTTGCACCCCAGGTATATATCTCACTTGATAGTGGTGAATAATTCTTTTAATGTATGTTACATGTGGTTGGCTAGTATCTCGTTGAGAAGTTTTGCATTCATATTCATCAAGGAAATTGATCTGTAGTTCTTTTTAGGGGGATCTTTTTCTGGTTTTGAAATTAAGGTAATGTTGGCCTTGTAGAATGAGATTGGAAATTTTCCTTTCATTTCTATTTTTGGAACAGCTTCAAAAGTGTTAACTCTTCTTTAAATGTTTGATAGAATTCTCCTGGAAAGCCAGTCCTCCATAGACTTCTTGTTTTTGGGGAGATCTTTGGTTATTAATTTAATTTCTTTACTGGTTATGGGTCTGTTCAAATTCTCTATTTCTTCCTGTTTCAGTTTTGGTAGTTTATATGTTTCTAGGAATTTGTCCATTTCTTCCAGATTGCCCAATTTATTGGCATATAATTGTTCATAATATTCTCTTATTATTTGTATTTCTGCAGTGTTGGTTGTGATCTCTCCTCTTTCATTCTTGATTTTATTTATTTGGTTCCTTTCCTTTTTCTTTTTGATAAATCTGGCTAGGAGTTTATCAATTTTGTTAATTCTTTCAAAGAACCAGCTCCTGGTTTCATTCATCTGTTCTACTGGTTTTGTTTGTTTGTTTGTTTTTTATTTCAATAGCATTGATTTCTGCTCTAATATTTATCATTTCCTGTCTTCTGCTGGTTTGGGGCTTTATCTACTGTTCCTTTTCTAGCTTTTTAAGGTGTAAGGTTAGGTTGTGTATCTGAGACCTTTCCTCTTTCTTTAGGAAGGCCCAGATTGTTATATATGTCCCTCTTATGACCACCTTTGCTATATCCCAAAGGCTTTGGGATGTTGTGTTATTTTCATTGGCTTCCATATACTTTTTAATTTATCCTTTAATTTCTTGGTTAACCCATTCATTCTTTAGTAGGATATTCTTTAATCTCTAAGTATTCGTGGTCTTTCCAAATTTTTTCTTGTGGTTGACTTTGAGTTTCAACAGTGTTGTGGTCTGATCTTGATCTTTTTGTACTTGTTGGTATGAACTTGATCTTTTTGTACTTGTTGAGGGCTGATTTGTGTCTCAGTGTGTGATCTATTCTGGAGAATGTTTCATGTGCACTCGAGAAGAAAATGTATTCTGCTGCTTTAGGATGAAATGTTCTGAATATATCTATTAAGTCCTTCCAGTCCACTGTGTCATTCAAAGCCATTGTTTCCTTGTTCATTTTCTCTTTAGATGATCTGTCAATTGCTGTAGGTGGGGTGTTAAAGTCCCTTACTATTATGGTATTATTATCAATGAATTTCTTTATGTTTATGATTGATTTATATATTTGGGTACTTCATATTGGGGGCATAAATGTTTTTAATTGTTAGGTCTTCTTGGTGGATAAACCTCTTAATTATGAAATAATGCCCTTATTCATCTCTTGTTACAGTCTTTTTTTAAAATTTAGTTTTTCTGTTATAAATATGGCTACTCCAGCTTACTTTTGGTGACCATTAGCATGATAGATGGTTCTCCATCCCCTTACTTTCAAGCTGAAGCCATCTTTAGTTATAAAATGGGTCTTGTTTTCTTATCCATTATGGATGGATCTTGTTTTCTTATCTGTTATGATGCCCTCTGTCTTGATTGGAGTGTTTAACCCATTAACATTTAGAGTGAGTACTGAAGGATATGAATTTATTGACATTGTGTTGCCTGTAGAGTTGGAGTTTCTGGTACTGATCTTTGGTCCTTTCTAGTATTTGTGGCTTTTGGTCTTTTTTGTTTTGTTTCTTCTTTTCTCCCCTCGGAGAGTACCCCTTACATTTTTTTGTAGGGCTGTTTTAGTGGTCATTAACTCCTTTAGTTTTGTTTGTCTGGGAAACATCTCTCCTTCTACTCTGAATGACAGTGTTTCTGGATAAAGAATTCTTGGCTGCATATTTTTCTGATTCAGCACATTGAATATATCCTGCCACTCCTTTCTTGCCTGAGAAGTTTCTGTGGATAGTTCTGCTGTGAACCTGATCTGTATTCACATATAGATTAAGGATTTTTTTCCCTTGCTTCTTTCATAATTCTTTTCTTGTTTGTGTATTTAGTGAATTTGAGTATTATATGCTTTGTTGATGGTTGTTTTTTGTTCAACCTAATGGGAATTCTCTGTGCTTCTTGGATTTTGATGTCTGTGTCTTTCCCTAGGTTAGGAAAGTTTTCCATGATATTGCTTACATAAACCTTCTACTTTTTCTCTTTCTTTATCTTCTAGGACTCCTATCACTTGGGTGTTATTCCTTTTTAATAAGTCATTGAGTTCTCTAATTCTTGTATCATTCTCTTTTGCCTTAGTTTCCCTCTTTTTTTCTCCTTCATTGGTCTCCATAATTTTATCTCCTGTATCACTGCTTTGCTGTTCTGCTTCATCCATCCTTGCCAACAAGGCATCTATTAGATATTACATCTTGTTTATAGCATTTTTAATATTGTCCTGACTAGATTTTACTTCCTTTTATCTCCGCAAAAAGGGATTCTATGTTTTTTTCAGCTCAGCTAGTATTCTTATTATCATGATTCTAAATTCTAGTTCAGAAATCTTGCTTATATCTGTGTCAATTAAGCCCCTTGTTGTCATCTCTTCCTATTCTTTCTTTTGGGGTGAATTCCTTCATTTTGTCCTTTTGAAGGAAGGAAAATAATTAATAAAATTAAATTAAAAATAAAAATTAAAAAATTAAAAAATAACACACAATATCATAGGAAGCTAGATCTTAGGTGTGTTTTGGTCTGGTAGCTGAGAGAAGCTTGATAGAATAGAGAAAAAGTAAAGAAAAGAAAAAAAGAAAAAAAAGAAAGAAAAGGTTTAAAAATTTTAAAAAATGTATACAATAAAATAGAAGAAAATGAAATGAAGAAAATGAAATAGAATTAAAAAGTTTACAAAAAATAAATAATAGTGAAAACAATTTAAACATTTGTAAAAAGGAAACATAAAAATATTTTTTTCTCTTTTTGTATCCAAGAAAAAGAAAGGAGAAAGAAAAGAAAACCAACTTAAAGTAAAGCAAAAAAAAAAAAAAAAAACAAAAACAAAAAACAAAAAACAAAAAACAAAAAAACCCCACAAATAGATGAACCACCAAACAGAATGAAACCTGAATGAAGTTACATCCAATTTCCCCTAGAACTCAAACTATGAAGCACTTTGTAGTCCATACACTAAGCCAATGGAGAGACTTGTGCTGGTCCTCTAAGGCATGTGCTTGGAGGGCACAGTTGGGCAGGGTTGGTGTAATGGTTCCATTCTCCACTAGTTGGCGCTGCTTAGCTTACTGGGGTAGATGGATGTGGCTGTGTGTGTGTGTGTGTGTGTGTGTGTGTGTGTGTGCGCACGCACACACACACACACATGCACGGGAGAAGTGAAAATGGTGTCACCCACCTTCCTAGTCTCTGGCATAGGAACTCTGTGCTCTCACCAACCAGCAATCAAGCACCCCTTCTTTGTCTCAGGCTTCTGTCCACTCCCTACTTCTACACTGTCTGTGTCCACGCCTGCCAGGTGGCATCTCCCCCCCAAATTTTATCTCAGATGGGGCTATGTTTCCAAACCCTTCACTTCTGAGAACACCACAGTCACTCCTTTTTTTTTTTTTTCCCAGACCTCAGCTTCAGAGGGTGGTTAATCCTTTGCAGTTCATGTCAGAAAATGAAATGGATATACATAAGGCTCTTTGCTTATTTTAATTTTCCACTTTTTTCTTTTGATCCCTACTCTTACTTCTTTCCCCCACTATAGGTAACGATTTTAACAAGCTAATTTGTATATTTTTGTTGGAATCTGGCATATATGTATTGTTAGATTTTAAAGTAAATTGTATTTATATATAAATTTATATAAATTGTATTAAGGTATAAATTGCTTTTTTTGTACTTAGCACTGTCATTAATATGCATCCATATTCCCACTTATCTAATCTACTGCTGCTCTCTGTTTGCTACATAGTAAACCTTATATACATCTACCACATTTATGTATTTATTCTCCCAGAGATTAACACTTAGATTTACTTCTACATCCTGTCACCAAATAATGCTATGATGAATATCTTTGTACATTTTCCCTTGTAAACTTGAGTTTTCCCTATATGGCATCTAGGTTTTCATGCATTTCTTCCCCCTCCCCCACTCCCCCACTCCCCAGCAAAACTCTTCCTTTATAACCCAAAGCCCCATTCTGTTAATGCAGCAGGCTCAAAATTCAGGTTATCTGTATGATGCTTATTTCTCTCCTCTTATCTTCTTGTAGTTTACTTATGAAAAAATAAAGGGCAAAGTAACTTCATCCCAATACTTCACACTCAATATAAAATAATGAATTAATGTGACTGATTATCTCCAGGATTTCATTCTCTCTTTCCTCCTTCAATAGTAGAGTTTTACAATGGGGACATGACCAGTTAGCCACACACCAAGTTTCTAAACTCCCCTGAAGCTAGGTGCAGACATGTGACAAAATTTGGGTCAATGAAATATATGTAAAAGTAATGTGTGTACCTTCTGTGATACCTCCTTAAAGACGGCATACTCACTACTCACTGTGGACTTATAGCTAGTAAGGAATTCATAACAACTTGGACACAGAAAAAGAAGCTATAGTCATGTATTAAGGATAAGAGCTCTACTCTGCCAGCCTATGACCTTGGGTTGTTTCTTAGAGTCTAATTTATTTGGAATATTAGCTCAGAACAAAATAAATTTCTATTTTGGTATTTATTTGGAATACTATCTCAGAAAAAAATAAATTTCTATTTTGGTACCTTTTTCTATAATAGCTTAGCCTACATCTTTATTAATCCAAATAAGAAAAATACAATTAGAATGAAAACTCCTACTTGGAAAGCAAAGAGTGAGAAACAGCAAAGGTCATCAAATCTTGCTGGGCATGAATTATGAGCCTCCCTGCCCTGGCAGTAGAGCAGATTCCTTGCTTAGCACAGCTGCCTGCCCTTGCTCCTGCCCTCTGGAAGTAAGTCCATTGTGCATTTTTCTTTGCCTTTGCCCACTAGATTTTTTCCCTTTTCCATGGCTCTTTATACATCTATCTAGAATAAGTATTAGAAAATATGGCTTTTTTGGAACTTCACATCTTCACAGCCCAATTCCTGTTAGTACAAGTTTGGGGCCCAAGTGTGGCTTTAAGAATTGAATGACTTTATACTTCTAAAGGCAAGAGTTTTGTCTTTTGCATTAATATAATGCCCCACAAACTAAATAGCTTTTAATTTTTGAGTTTCTAGTCAGTTTCATGTAAAAGTAAACACATCCAATGATCTCTTCAGATTGTAGTTTTTACATCTGTCAAATCTCTTTTAGGTATTAGCTTTTGTGCTCAGCTCATAACTCAGTCAATTTAGTCGTAGCTGTATTGAGGCCATTTGCCATGACAGTCTGGTGTGAGAAGCACCAGTCTTAATCTGATTTTTGCCACTAGATTATCTCTCATTCTTTAGTTGATGAGAACAGGTAATGGAAGATTCTTGAGAAAGTCTCAGAGTATCAATATCCTGCCTGCTGTCTGGGGGTAGAGAATCAGTTAACTTTTCTAAAACAGCCAAACTCAAAATCCTAGTCTCAGTCAATTAGATTATACTTGGTCCTTATGGTTATGATGTGGAAGTTTCATATATTTCTCCTCACAACTGACTGCCCTGAACTTGGTGAATTGCTCACACTTAGCTGCAAGGTAGTAATAATCCCACCTGAAATTCAGTGTTCTATTACTAAAAAGAAAGAATATGTGTGTGTGTGTGTGTGTGTGTGTGTGTGTGTATGTGTGTGTGTGTGTGTATATATATATATATATATATATATATATATATAGTATGGTTAGCAGTCCCTGCCACATATGCATATTAGAATAAGAAACAAAACTGTTATTTTTTCAGATACAATGACTTGTATGTATAGAAATTTTAAATAATTCATTGACAAATTATGTATATATATATAATTAGAGATAATGAGAGGGTTTATCTAAGTGACTGCTTAAAAACAATTATAGAAATTATTTACATTTCTATAGTTTATCAACACAACATTAGAAAGTAATATTAAGAATAAAATTTACAATATCAAAGTTTTAAAAAAAAGATGTTTAGGTATAAATTAACCAAACATATATAATAATTTGTGGAGAAGATGATAAAACTTGATTGAAAGACATTAATGTTCAATGTTCATAAAAAGAAATTCTCAACACTATAAAGATATAAATTCTTCTCAAACTGATTCATAATGTAGTCTCAATAAAAATCCCAACAATGTTTTGAGTGGAATATGACAGACTGATTTTATAATTTATATGGAAATTACAAGGGTTAAGAATAGCTCAAATACTAAAGGAGAAGACGGTGAAAGGACTTGCCCTAATAGATACCAAGTATTACTATAAAATTGTGGTGATTAATACTCTGTGGTATTGGTGTCAGAATAGTACAAATTGTTCAGTGACACAAGACAGTGTCTTGAAACAGATTGGTGAATATATAGTACACAAGAGTCCTGCAGATCTGGAAGAAAGGAGGGGCTATTCCTTAATGATTCTGTGACAATTGATTCTCCATACTTAAAAAAAATAACATTAATCTCGACTGCACCAAGAGCACAAAAATTAATTCTAGATAGATTGAGGACTTAAATATGAAAGTCGATCTTTAAAACTGTTAGAAGAAAATGTGAAGAGAATATATTTTAGACCTCAGGGTAAAGAAATATCTCTCAAAAAGGGAACAGTTACTAAGATAGAAATAAATTTTATTACAGTAGAACTTAGAATTTCTGTTCATCATAAGTCACAGTGAATAAAATAGAAAGAGAACCTCTATACTAGAAAAAGTTATTTGCAACACATATGATTGAAAACATGTCTGTATCTATAAACACAAAAAAACTATAACCCAAAGAAAAAGCTCAAATAACACAATAAATAAACTGGCAAAATACACAGAAGAAAAATACGAGAAAGCATTTAAAATTATTTCAAAAGTCATTAATAAATCAAAGAAATATAAATCAAAACTGTGATAAGTACATTCATTAAACAGGCAAAAATCAAGAAATCTGACAATACTCAGTGTTAGAGAAAATGTGAGTTAATAGAAACTCTTACATACTCCAGTAGATACATAAATCTAAGTACTTTGGAAAATTTTTGGCATTTAAACATTTTTGTAGTTTATTTCCCATGAATTCCACACCTTGGTATATATCCTACAAAACCTCTTCACCTGTACAATAGGAGACATACAAGATTATTCATAGGGGTATTTTCCATAATATAAAAAATAGCTGGAAGCATCATAAGTACTCATTTACATAACTATACCTACATATAACAACTTGGATAAATCTCAGTGATAAAATGAGTCTTTAGAACAGTGCTTCTTAAACTTTAATATGTGGGCATCTTGTTAAAATGAAGATTCTCATTTAGTGGATCTGTGCTAGCACCCCAGATTCTTCATTTCTAATAAACTTTTGGGTGATGCTGCTGCATCTATAGGTTGCTGCTGCAACCTATATATATAGGTTTTATATATATATATATATATATATATATATATATATATACATATAAACACCTTCTTTATGAGCTCAAAACCAAGATACATCTAATAGTTTGTTATGTGGGTAAACAGTATATACATATGGCATAAATTAACAAAAAAGACAATTATAAAATTCAGGGTAGTGGTTACTATTTGGGGGAAAAGGACTCGGAGGAGAATATTAGATACAAGGTATTGGTAGTGTTATAGTTCTTAAGTTGTATGGTAGATCATGGATTTGTTATATTGACTGGATCTATAATTTTGACCTCAATCTTTTGACAATCATTCACAATCAGTGAAAAGATAGGATTAGATTAGTCGGTATTTCAAGCCCTCACTATGCACCAGAATCACTTAGAGATATTTAAGAAGCACCTAAACCTACTACCAATCACGAGCTATTCTGAATTAATCGGTTTGGGTGGAAATTCAGGTGTTGATGTTTGCTGACAGAGTACCATGCAGGGCTAATGTGTAAGTAGGTTTGTGAACCACTGTAATATTGCACCTCTAATGTCCCTCTTAATGCTAATAGTCTGTGATTGGAACTTACACATTTTTTTTTAACCAGGTTTTTGAGAAGGGTTTTCTGCTTCTGCTTAAATATTATGTTCTTCAGTAATTAAAATAGGGACCTTTAAACTGTCATCTTCCTGACCAATAAGGGCTGTGTCATCTGGCTTACTGTTGTTTCCCTATTATCTGGTCCAATGCTCAGCAGAATTGTCCCTTAATGCATGGATGAAGGTATGAATGGTTGATGGTTCACTGAGCATTGACCAAAAGTTTCCTCCAAGCCAACTCTCATCTCTTTTAAGGTCTCCCACAGCGATTTACATTTACTGCATCGAGTCTCTACTACTCGGTACAATTGATTGCTTGCAGGTCTGTTTCTTCCACTGCATTGTGAGTTCCTCAAAGGCCAGAGTCAGGGTTGTATTATTTTTAGACCCTCAGGGATTAGTCCAATGCCTCAATAACTGCTTAGTGAAGTATTAGAGAAATAATTTTTGAAAAAATTTTACAAGGCAGTAGGAGCCTTTTTCTTAGGACCCTAGTTCTGGTCATAATTTGATTGTTCAGGAGTCAGGACTTCAGAAGCATTAGTTTGGAGAGATTTGTTATTCAAGCTCTGAAGAAAGTAGACAATATTTTAGAGTGGTATTGTGTTCACAGAAAAATTGAGCAGAAAGTATAGAGTGTTCCCATATGCTCTCTGGCCTCACATATGCACAATCATCCTCATTGTTGGCATCCTGAACCTGAGTGGTTCAGTTCACTTGTTGTAACTGACACATTATTATCATCCAAAGTCCATAGGTTGCATTAGTGCTCAGTCTTTGTGTTGTGCTTTTTATGGGTTTGATGAATGTATAATGACATGTATCCACTATCATAATTTCATATAGATTAGTTACCTTTCCCTAAAAAGCCTCTGTGCTGCAACCATTTATGCCTCCTGGAGACCACAGATCTTTTTATTGTTTCCATAGTTTTACCTTTTCCTGAATGTCATATACGGATATTCATCAGATTACAATGGGGTTTTGCCCAATAAAATCTTTATAAATTGAAAATATTTTAAGGTGAAATTGTATTTGATACACTAACCTACTGAACATCATAGTTTGGCCTACTCTACCTTAAACATGCTCAGAACACTTACATTTGTCTATAGTTGGGCAAAATCATCTCACACAAAGTCTGTTTCATAATAAAGAGTTAAGTGTCTCATATAATTTATTGAATTCTATACTGAAAGTGAAAACCAGAATGGTTTATGGGTATGGAATAGCTTTATGTGTATGGGTTGCTTCCTGTCATGATTGTGTGCAACTCACTGAAGCTCACTGCTCCTTCCCAGCATCCCAAGATAGGAATGTACCACATATTACTAACCTAGAAAAAGATCCAAATTAAAAATTTGGTGTATGGTTTCTACCTAATGCATATCATTTTCACATGTTCATAAAGTCAAAATTCATAAGTCAAACTATCGTAAGTCAGGGACTGCCTGTAATTGCAAACATATAACATACATTCTTTCATGTAGTAATATACAGTTAAGGTTCTTCTATGTCTTTTCATGACTTGATAGGTCATTTCTTTTTAATATTGGATAATATTCTATTTCTAAGTATACTGCAATTTACGCATCGCCTGGTGAAGGACATCTTGGCTGCTTCCAAGCTTTGGCAATTATTAATAAATCTGCTATAAACATCTGTGTGCAAGTTTTTGTGTGAACATAAGCTTTCTGCTCTGCTGGGTAGACACAAAGGATTGTGATTGCTGGATCATGTGGTAAGAGTATGCTTATTTTGCCCAACTTTCTCCCAAAGTGGCTTTACCATTTTTATTCTCACCAGCAATGAATGAGAGTTCCTTTTGCTCCACATCCTCCCCAGCATTTGGTGTTATCACTGTTCTGGAGTTTGGCCATTCTAATAGCTGTTTATCTCATGGTTGTTTTAATTTGCATTTCCCTAATGATAGGTGTTGTGGGGAATCTTTCCATATGTGTTATTTGTTATCTGTATATCTTCTTTGGTGAGGTTTCTGTCCAGATGTTTTGCCCATGTTTTAATTGGGTTGTTCATTTTCTTATTGTCGAGTTTTATGAGTTTTGTATATTTTGAATAGTAGTCCTTTATCAGACATATCTTTTAAAATATCTTCTTCCAGTTTTTGGCTTGTCTTCTCAATCTTATGATATAGATTTTTAAAAATGTATATCTGGCATCAATCTGAAATCTGATTATTTGTCTTTTTGCCAAAAGTGGAGAAACAAAAAAAAATCTAATTAATTGAGGATTTAGTTTAGCATTATCCTGGTTGATCAAGGTTTTATTATCTTTGGCTTTGGCAGACAGTGACATGCCCCTTATTTCCCTATCACTTAAGTGTGGGTAAGAAAAAGTCCGTGATACTCTCACACTCACCCCACCTTTATGACTGATCCCACTTTATCTCTCCTTACCTGGTCCAACTACCAATGGCCAAGGTCCTGGGAGAATAGGAGTGACAATGAGGCCCCTTCTTTTCTCCCCCACAATACTCTAGACTTTCATGGTGGTTGATAGCCACTGGAAAGTAATTAAATGGATGGAAATAGGGAGGTGGACTTGACTCAGCTAAGAGACGAGTTGCACTGTATATTCCTCCTTAGCAGTCTATGAACTAATCAGTGTCTAAAATATTTCTCTGGAACTTAAAGAGAGAGAGAGGGAGAGAGAGAGAGACAGAGAGAGAAAGAGAGATTTGTGAATGTGGCTAGTGTTACACTTGGGGCTCTCTGGTAGATGAAAGAAGACATGCAGAAATAAATTCTTTGTGAAAGACAGGAGACTTTGATGACTGACAGGCAAGAGGCTGTGGATATTAGCTCTGTTTTGGTCTGTAAACAGAGAAAAGAGCTGTGAGAAATTTCCTTAACAAACAGCCTGGCCTTATAAGAGGGGAGCCTTGAGATCTAAGTTTTGTCTTCCAAATTTCTCTGGACACAAAAGAGATGACAAGGTCTTTGAGAGCAGAGGGGAAGGACCTTGGGAGGACAGTTTCTGAGTGTCAGGGAAGGATAACTGAGTGTAGTTCTGGTGGGGTTCCTGTCCATTCCTACCCCTGCTCCACCAGTCCCACAGTAAACCTTGCCTAACTCTTTAATGTCCAAGGCCATATATAACTTGTTCCAGTTCATCTTTCCACCTAACTATATCTCCTTATAGTTTCCTGAGTGAATTCTATGCTTCAGAGCTTTTCCTCCCCACTCTCTCTCTAACATGCAAGATGCCTCCATTTGTGGCTGTGTTGGCCTTTAACCCTCCTCCCTGGTCCCCCTCTTTTTTCCCCTCATTTTACCCAAAGGGAAATAAAGAACACAAACATACTAGAAAAAGGACTGGTTCTTTCTCTTTTGTAGAATCTGGAAAAGAGCTGTAAACATGTATAGGTACACTGAGGCTGCAAGAGTAGCTGGAATTTATTGTCTTCTACTTTTAGGCACGATCTCACTGAAATCGTTGCTAGGAACATTCAATTCTCAAAAAGTGTCCTCTGGAAATTTCAAACATGCAGTTTTGAGAGAGGACATGTAGTGTGCTGGTTAAGAGCACAGACTCTGGGGAAATTACCTAGATCTGATTTCAGTACCACAATTTGAAAACTCTCTGCCTTTGGCCAGGCCACTGAATCTGAGTTTTCTCACACGGAGATAGTGAAAGCATTTACTTTCTAGGATTATAATAAAGGCTAAGCAGTATATGTAAAATACTTCAGAATCTGGTACACAGCTATAGAATGCATAAATGTTTGCTATTTTTTTTAATGAGAAGGTAAAAATTTGGTCTTTCACTAGACCACATTCTTTAGGCTCCTGTCAATCTTTACATTTGCATGCTCACCCTGGTTAGGGTGGTGTGTCAGGGATGGGGGCAGAGGTGAAGAAGTGTAGATCCTTCCAAACACTGAGGTTTGGTGTTCAGTCCCAGGACAGATACCAAACATGGGAGTCTAGCATTGGGTATTGACAGGTTTCCCATGAGTCTACTTCTCATGCTATCATCCAGACAAAGCCATTTTCCTGCTGTATGCTGCGGCTCAGGTTTGCCTTCTGTAGCAGTCTGCAGTAGGGACTTGTCAGGAGTGAAATGAAAAATTTTATCATTACTTCTAATTTTTCTCAATGTCTCAGTCATTGACGGTTTCACATTCAGGGCCATTTGGGTGTCATCAATGCTTCAGGTTTAAAGAGGAAAGATGATGAATCGTGAATGTTTATGAGAAAACGGCAGCAATTATGATGATGGTAATGAAGAGGGAAGTGAAGAGATTGGCCCACTGGGACGTTTCTCCTGAGCCTAGGACGATGGAGGAAAGTGCTCCAGTGGACTTGGGCATTACCATTGCACCACGATGGATGGAGCGTCTTACCCAACAGCCCTTCCAGATTCATTACTTTTTAGAAATATGCCTTGTGGAACCAGGTTTGCAAGTTTTACATACAGTGAACAGCTATTTCTTATGTTAAGTTATTTCAGCTGTAGAATAGAGAATTGTTGAAATAAATGGCTGGAGAATTCAAATTGTATTCATTCTTGACATTGGAACTGACAAATAGCTTCATTCCCCCACTGAAATGGAAAGTTTATTACTCTGAGACACAGGCGGGCAAGAGAGAGGGGGCATCCACATTTTATTTTATTGTAATTCTTCTAAGATGCTGTGATAGAGTAAAATAAAATGCTTTTCTGAAACCCTACGGGGATCCATCCCTTGCCCCATTCTCTACATTTGACTGGAAATAAAACCAATTAAAACAGACTAATTTATAACCAGGATAAAACCCAATCTGACAGCTGGTTATTACCTCGTGAGCATAGAGTTGTCAGGTGGAATGGAACGGGTAGGTGGTGGAGGTGGCATGAGAACTCAGAGTCTTGATGGGTTGAGGTGGAGCACATGCCAGTCTGAACCGGCCCACCAGGTGCTGGGCATTTCCAAGGAGAAATGATCAAAGCTAGGGATGGACGTATGGGGTCGGAAGGATAGTTTTGCCAGAACCCTGGTAACTGTTCATATGATATTGAAAGACTTTTTGACATTTCCTCACTATTGGATGCCTTTCACCTCCTTGCCATCAGGAATCACTGCAAGGATAGATGCAATGAGTGTAGTGTTCAATCAAGCCATGAACACGGCGAGGCATATGGAAGCTGCAGGCTTGCCGGGGGTTGCTGGGCTGGACTCACCTGGGCACTCCTATTGCGAAGCAGTCTGATCCTTCTGATGGTGTCATCAGAGGAAATGGGACACAGCTGCTCATTCTCTTGACACCATCCCTTCCTGTCTTAAAGTCCTTGATCACTGCATCTCCTTACCTTTTCTTCTCAAACTTGTCAGAGGCCTGCACATCTAACAGATTTCATGAATTATAACTTACCCCGTTCTACACTAGGGAGCAGCCACCCCAGTAAACTCTGTTGACTTAATGCTGATCATTAATTTACAAAAGCCTGATGAAAGGGCCTCCCGAACCCTGGCATTGTCCATATGGAAGTCACAGATTTCTTCTTCATGTCTCTTTAGCATCATGTGCCCTTCATTCTCCCACTTCCTGGCAGGAATCCCCAAATCAGAGAGTGGTAATCAGTGCAACCATATGTGTGACACTTGTAGGTATTTCTGGCCACTTTGAAGTTTGAGCTATGAGAGGTGGGGAGTGGGCCAGACCCTGGGAGCCGAATCTATGTTGGAGTTGGAATTGGCCTTGACCATTCAAGCATAACACAGCCCAGGACTTCTGGGGCCCTCACTTCCACAAGGCTTGAGAGGAGTTTTCTGCAGTTGTGGGCTCCAAAAAACCACCTGATCAGAGGATTCTGGGCATGCCAAATTTACTTAAAGAATACTTTTTCTTAGATGACCTCACCTCAGTCTCCCAACAGAACTGGTGCTTGTTTCTTATAGAAGCTGCAGAAACTTAATGGTAGTATGTAATATCTGATAGCCTTATAGATAAAATTAAAGAAATAACTGTATCTGTCCCCAGACTGAATCCTCTCCTGTCATGCTCATCCTGATCCTCCTCAGTGTAGTTCCTTTATTTATATTTGCCTTACTTGAAAGCTCAAGCTTTTCCCATACTATCTCTTATTAGAAGGGAATCAGGAGCTGAATCCTGTGGTTAGAGAAAAAACAGGTAAGAAACAGAGAACTCTCTAAGTTTGAGACAAGATAGATTTTTTTTGGCAATCATTCATCTGTGCTAAGTAGTCCTGGGGTGTAAGCCAGAGCACCAAAGCACAATTTTAAGGGGCTGCAGAAGCTGCTGTCATGAGGACCATCATAGGTGTGTGCATCAGAATGGAGCATCTTAGGTGTATGAATCAGAATGGAGCATCTTAGGTGTATACATCAGAATGGGTCTTGAAGGCTAGGGATTGAGTGTGCAAGGTAGAAGCAATTATGCCTCTGCCCAAGAGTGATCTGAATGTTAATTTTCTTTAAGGACTTCAATGTTCTATGGGCTAGATGTTAAAATGTTGATAGTATGGTGATGATTCATGAGTTGAATTTCATTATACAGTTACTGTTGCTAATGATAGCAGTCCGTTTGGAGCTCTTACTATGTGCCCATCATTATACTAAGCACTTAAATATTTCATTTTATTCGGTCTTCATCTGGCTTAAGTTTTCTATACCCTAATATTCAGTGAATGGAACAGAATGATCCCACTCTTTTGGTTATCCTTGCTCTAGATCTGGTGTTGACATGATAGTCAAGGCTGTTGACAGCTATTTTCAAGTTAAACATTGATGAAGATTCAGAAGAGAGAAAAGAGATTTGAACTTTATTAGTTTGTCAATAATATGGAAGACACAATCCAGCTTCTCTGCTAATACAGGAGAGAGTTGTGAATTAGTATCCCTTCTCTGTTAGATCCTGCTCATCTAGACTTGCATGACAGCCTTTACTGATTATTGGCATTCTTCTCATTGCCAGTGAGCTGTGACATAGTAGGGCAGCTTCTATGGGAAATGAGGTGTGCACATTTCTGGGACATGGTGGAGAGACTAGACAGGACAAGATAAGATGAAGCATGGATTCCTCAGCCTGAACCAGAAGGCCAAACTTTACCCCAAGTGAGTGTGTCACTTTAATTTGGTGTTTCTGTTCTGTCTCTGGGACATGTCCTGTCTACTCTTGTTATCTATGTCTTGTGCATTGTTCCTGTATCCCTGGATGGTCTTGGTTTCTCATATCTAATTTCTGATTTCTACTCCTAGCCTTACAAATTCTTCCAAATCTTACCTTCCTCTCTCTTACCTTCTTTCCTTTTTTTCTTCTCCCTCTTTGATTCTTGTCTATACCATTAAAACTTTGGTCATCACGTTGTTCGGTATAGAGGTTAAATGTGAAATAATGTGGGCTTTGTAGCAAGATTGTTTACATTTCAATCTCAGATCTTCTACTGTCCGTCTGCATGACTATGGGAAATCTCCTAAACTTCTCTGTGCCTCATTTTCCTCACCTATAAATAGGATCGACATTAAAATACTTATCTAACAGGATTAAGTTAACAATGACTAAGTTATAAAGAAAGCATGTATAATTTTTCTTAGCACACAGTAAGGTCTCAATAAAATCAACTGTTATTACAATGTTATCAGTATCTTTTTTATGTTTATGCTACAACGTAAAAAGTCTCTTTCAGGTTGCTGTGAGAAAAAGAATTGCGCAGATACAAAGATTGGCATTGGGAATGCATCAGGACAGGGAGGCACTTTGGGGACTGGCTACTTTCTCCATCTTGGTCTCATGGACTCCATGGTGTCTTAGTCAAAGCAACTGCTTCTTTTTTTTTAAATTTTTTTTTTAACATTTATTTATTTTTGAGACAGAGAGAGACAGAGCATGAACGGGGAAGGGGCAGAGAGAGAGGGAGACACAGAATCAGAAGCAGGCTCCAGGCTCTGAGCCATCAGCCCAGAGCCTGATGCGGGGCTCGAACTCACAGACCACGAGATCGTGACCTGAGCTGAAGTCGGACGCTTAACCGACTGAGCCACCCAGGTGCCCCGAGCAACTGCTTATTTCTAAGCAGTAGTTGATCTACTGATCAACGAAATCTCTTCATACCCTTCAGTGCAAACTTTAGAGAAAGATAGTCTGATAAGTTTTCCTAATTGCTATCACTGTTTCTGAGTGGAACTCTTCAATGCAGGCCACCTCAGGATCACCTGAGATCAGGTGACACATATTATAGAGACTCACACATCTCAAAGACCTAAGGGAGAATGTGCAGCCTGTTGAACTGCTGTCATGAGTGCATTCTGTTAAACCTGGAGACACTAACTGAAATGTTTCCTCAGAAAATCCCATTAAAATGTTTCCAGTTTTCAGAGGAATGAGGTAGTTTCTGTTTGCCATGTGGGAATTATCTCTCAACTTTCTCTGACTAAATGCAATCATGTTTCTCAGTCACAACAATTTGCACCCGGGGTGTTACACATGTCAGGTAACTTTGTTAAACCACAAAACAAGCCAACAACCCATAGCAGAAGATGAATGGGACTTTGGAAAGAATATCTGCTTTGTTTTAAATGTTTATTTATTTATTTGAGAGAGCAAGAAAATGTGTGTGAGCAGAGGAGGGGAGAGAGAGAGAGAGAGAGAGAGAGAGAGAGAGAGACAGGGAGAGAGAGAATCCCAAGCACGCTCTACACAGTCATCATGCAGCCCAATGCAGGGCTCAATCCCACGAACCTGTGAGATCATGAACTGACCTGAAACAAGAATCGGCTGCTTAACTGACAGAGCCACCCAGGCACCCCAAAATTATCTGCTTTTGAGCTTTTAAAAAGTGCATTTTGTTTTTATCTACATGGAAAGCAATATGTTAAAAAAGTTAATTATGGCAACAAATGTCTAGTAGTTTCAAATCCAAAGTTCTTCCTGGACATAGAAACAGTCTCATTCAGATCCTTGTGCATTTGATGATAGTAATTATCCGAACTTGGCTCTGGGACTCTAAAAGGAAAATTCTATTCAATTTCAACATCGATATTGTCAAGAAATTTTCTTGAATGCCAAGATTCTAAGGCTAGAATCTTGGAACCAGAGTCCTTATGATATTAGCACAAGGCAAGGCTGCTTATTCCACAGTGCTCAGGACAACCAAGAATGGAAGAGCTCACAGCTTCTTGTTCTACTTAACTATTAACAGTGGGTTAATTGAGAGGTTTTTTTTTTTTTTAATTTTTTAACGTTTATTTATTTTTGAGACAGAGAGAGGCAGAGCATGAACAGGGGAGGGGCAGAGAGAGAGGGAGAGACAGAATCTGAAACAGGCTCCAGGCTCCAAGCTCTTAGCACAGAGCCCGACGCGGGGCTCGAACTCACAGACCGTGACATCATGACCTGAGCCGAAGTTGGTCGCTTAACCGACAGAGCCACCCAGGCGCCCCAATTGCGAGGGTTTATAAATAAAGGTTCTGAGGTTCTCTCACCTTCCTGAGGTTTATATTTGTTTCATAATACGTTCGTGTTCCACTTAAATTTGTTTTAAAAGTCATACAAGCTTGAACTTATGACTAGAAAAGGGACATAACTTTTCAAAAGAAGCCAAACCATAAACCCTGCCAAGGTATCTGTAATTGTAATGTTTAAAAGCAAACTTAAGCAATGTATAGAAATTTCCCATATCTGTAGGAACTGTGGGGTGTGGGGTACAGGGTGTGGGTTATAGGGAAGAACAAGAGGCTGGCTTCCCCTTTGTCCAAAGAAATACACATAAGAAGGGATTGCTATGGTATTATATTATGATGTATTTATCTTTTATCCATCTGAAGTTTTGTCTGTGTTGGTGGACTGAAGGGTGACCCACTGCTTGTGATCCATCATGTTGCTGGAAGTGTTACGAAGGTGAAGAGGAGAAGAAAAGAGGAATTAGGATAGGATTGTGAGTCTGTGTTTGGAGAACATAGAAACACCCAAGGAAAGCAGTGAAATCAAATTGCTGTGGGTGGTAGTATTAACTGAGGGAGCACTTTATATACTTCAGACCATTCCACGGCACCGTAGATTTATATGACACATTGAAGCCCAAGGGATCTCTGGGTGAAAAAATTATGGAAAAGAATAAAAGATAAACACTGATTAAAACAGAATTTTCAGTGGATACAAGATGTTTTCTGTAATGAGTAGCACATTAAATTCTATAAAAGGTTAAGGTTCTTTGTTGGTTCAAGTGATTGATATTATTGATATCTGTAAGTAATCAGAATTTTATAATACAAAGACTAATGGCAAACTTTGAGATAATAAGAAAGAATTATAGCCCATGATTAAGAGTCTATGTTCCCTTCCCTGCTTAGTTGGAACTGGAGACTTATCAAGTGTTTTAACTAGGGAAATGAATTTCTGCTATCTGCTTGCTACATATACCTTGGTGTTCTTGAGGCAAGGTGAGATTTCCCAGGGGAGTTAATACATCTTTATTCAATTTATTGGGATGTTGGGAGAAGAGAGAAATGGTTGAAGACAATACTCACTATGGCTTATCCTCTTGCTCTCTCCCTTTTACACCCAAAGAGCCATCCTCATTGTCAGGATTCCATCCCAGCCTTCCATAAATGAGGTCTCAGAGCACTTAGGCAAGGATCCTTAACAGAAGCCTTTTAAAATTGTACACTCTTGTCAGGACAATTAAAGGCTCTATATAAGAAAGACGGCAGAGACAAAACTGATGAAAATGCTGAAAACGAAAAATTGTGCATCTCTCCGCAGAGGGACTTTCATAGAGGTATACACATTTAGTTGAGCTGAACAAATTATTCAACTCAAATCTGCAGGGGAAACCAGGGGTAGATTAAGCAATGATTGATAAATTAAGTGGGTAATTATTTCTATTTTTTTTTAAATTGCTTTAATTGCATTTCCCTTTAAATATGTATGGTAGAAGACTTATCCTGAGTTCACACAAGTCATTTGATGTTTGGCAAACTAGTATAGAATCTACCAGATGTGGTTTGGGGTGAGACACTCCAAGGATGGCCAGGAGGGTGCTCATCCTTAGGGAAAGAGAGCCTGGCCTATAAACTTCGACCAATTGCAAAAGGGAGCCTCTGGGTCTGAAAGGACAGTGGTTCTGGGTAAAATGTAGAGCCTGCCATTTGGATTTATAGGAAGCACTGAGCACGCCCTCCCTTCCCCCAATTCCCACGCTGCATCCTTGGAAGAGAAGTGAGTATGCAGAAGTAAGAACAAAAAGCTATCTCACAAAAAGCTTCTTTATGGCTTGGAAGCACAAGCGGCAGGACTTTGGTATCGCTCTGAGCAAGCCCACTCCAAATTGGCAATGGAGGCTCTCTCGCCACAGAGCCTCAGCCATTTTGCAGTATTGTTGTCATTGCTGTTAATGGTTTCATTGAGATGTAATTGACATATAATAAGCTGTACATTTCAATTTGGGAAAATTATATACATTATATATGATGTGTGTATTACATATGATGTGTGTGTATATCCGTTAAAGTGTCACTACCATAAAGATAATAAACATATCCATCACCCTAAAACGTTCCTTATGCTCCATTTTAATCCCTCCCTCATGAATTTCCCAAATGCCCTATCTTCAGGGAACTACTAACCTGCTTCCTGTAATTATAGATGAGATGGCATTTTCTAGAAATTTCTAGAAATAGAAAAAAATATTTGCCCTTCTTTTCTGGACTTTGGATTCAGCCTAACTATCCTGATTTCATCCTCATTGTTGAACATATTATGTATCAAAAGTATTTTATTTTTTATTTCTGAATAATATTTCACTTTACAGATAACTATAATTTGTTTATCCATTTCACCTGTTGTTGGGCATATGAGTTGTTTGTTGATTTGGGTTATTACAAATGAAGCTGATACAAACATTTGCCTACAAATCTTGGGATGAACACATGTTTTCATATCTTCTGGATATACAGCTAGGAATGGAATGTCAATTATCTGATAGATGCATGTCTAAGTTTTTTAGAAATTGCCAAATTGCTTTCTTAAGTGCCTTTTTTAATATGCACACCAGCACTGTATGAGTGTTCCTTTGTTTTGTATCTTTACTAACACTTGGTATGATCAGTCATTTTTAATTTTAGACATTCTAATACATGTGTAGTGAGGTATTTCATGATTTAAATCTGCATTTCCCTCATGCCTAACCCTGTGAACATCCTTTCCTGTGCTTATTTGTTATCCAGCTAATATCTTTAGTGAAGTATCTTTTAAGTCTTTTGTTCATTTTTAATTGAGTTGTTTATTTTTACTTTGTTATTGAGTTTTGAGAGTTTTGATGTATTCTCTGGATACATATTCTTTATCATAAATGTGACTTGCAAACATTTTTCTCCCAGTCTTTCATTCTCTTAAAATAATCTTTTGGAGAACAGAAGTCTTAGTTTTGATGTAGCCCAATTTATCTTCTGTTATTGTTTTTGTTTTGGGTATAGATCATGTTTTTGGTAATGTATCTAAGAAATTTTTGTCCAAACCAAGGTCACAAAGATTTTCTTCTAGAAGTTTTATAATTTTATATTTATTTATTTATTTATTTATTGCTAAAAGTTTATTTATTTATTTATTTCAAGAGCAAGAGACCATGAGTGGGGGAGCAGCAGAGAGAGAGAGAGAGAGAGAGAGAGAGAGAGAATCCCAAGCAGGCTCTGCACTGTCAGTGCAGACCCCAAGGTAGGGCTCAAAATCACAAACTGTGAGATTATGACCCAAGCCAAAGTCAGATGTTCAACCAACTGAACCACCCAGACACCCCTATAATTTTAGTTTTATATTTAGGTACATAATACATTGTTAGTTAATTTTTATGTGGTATGGGATATGGATTAAAGTTTATTTTAACCTCCTCCTCCCCATATGACTATCCAATAGTCTCAGCAAATATGTGGAAAAGACAATTGTTTTTCTACTAATTTGCCTTTGCACCTTTGTAGAATGAACATTTAACTTGTCAGAGTCTACTTTGACATATACGTATATGTCAAACAATATAACAATATGACATTGTTATATGTATAATTTTTTTTTTAAGTTTCTTTATTTCTGAGAGAGAGAGAGCATGAGCGGGGGAGGAGCAGAGAGAGAGGGAGACACAGAATCCAAAGCAGGCTCCAGGCTCTGAGCTGTCAGCCAGAGCCTGATGCGGGGCTCAAACTCACAAACTGCAAGGTCGTGACCTGAGCTGAAGTCACATGCTTAACTGACTGAGCCACCCAGGTGCCCTGTTAAACTTATGAATCTTACAAGAGTATATTTCCATTTCTCTTCTCTTGGCCTTTGGGCTATTTTTTTTTTTAAATATTTATTTATTTATTTATTTATTTTGAGGGAGAAAGAGTGAGGCAGCAGGGAAGGAGCAGAGAAAGAGGGAGAGAATCCCAAGCAAACATCATGCTGTCGGTGCAGAGCCCAATATGGGGCTCGAACCCATGAACCATGGGATCATGACCTGAGCCGAAATCTAGAGTCAGATATTTAATCAACTGAGCCACCCAGGTGCCCCTGGGTTATTTTTTATGTAATTTTTACTTTCATATATGTTATAAAATCCACAATATATTGTTATTATTTTGCTTCAAATAATAAATTATCTCATAAAGATATTTAAATAATGGAAAAATTATCTTCACATGTATCTATATAGTTCACATTTCTGATACTTTTTGTATGAATTGAGACTATAATCTGGAATTTTATTTTATTTATTTATTTATTTATTTATTTATTTTTTAACTTTTTTGCTTGAAACAAGTTCTTCAACTTTTCTTATAGAACAAGTCTCCTGATAATTAATTCTTTCAGCTTTTTAAAATGTCTGAAGTAGTTTTTCACATTCCTCTTTGAAATATACTTTTATTGGGTAAAATAATGTTTCTTTCCTCTTTCAGTACTTTAAAGTACTTCTGGCTTGCAATGCTTTTAATGAATAATCTGCTGCCATTTATATGACATTTGTTCTTCTGTATACAAGATGTATAATTTCTATGACTGCTAGATTTTCTACTTATCATTGGTTTTAGGGAATTTGGCATGGTGTAACTTTTTTTCACATTTCTTGTGCTTGGATTTGTTGAGATTCTTTAAAAAAATTTTTTTTTGAATTTATTCATTATTGAGAGACAGAGGGAGACAGAGCATGAGCATGGGACAGACAGAGAGAGGGGGAGACACAGAATCCAAAGCAGGCTCCAGGCTCTGAGCTGTCAGCACGGAGCCCAACGTGGGGTCGAATTCATGAGCTGTGAGATCATGACCTGAGCCGAAGTTGGACGCTTAACCGACTGAGCCACCCAGGTGCCCGCCCCCCTTTTTTAATCAATAGACACTCGGGCAACTTCCATAATTTAGCTATTGAAAATTGCTACAATAAACATAAGGGTGCATGAATCCTTTTGAATGAATGTTTTGTATTCTTTGGGTAAATACCAATAGTGCAATTGCTGGATCATAGATAGGGTAGTTCTATTTTTATTTTTTAAAGCTTTTATTTAAATTCCAGTTAGTTAACACACAGTGTGATATTAATTTCAGGTGTACAATATAGTGATTCAACATTTCCATACAACATGTGGTTCTCACCACAAGTGCACTCTTTAATCCCTATGACCTATGTAACTCACCCCAACCTCCACTCTGGTAACCATCAATTTGTTCTTTACTGTTAAGAACCAAAGAATACAAAAATACTAATTCAAAGGGATACATGTACCCCAATATTTATAGCAACATTATCTGCAATAGCAAAATTATGGAAACAGCGCAAGTATCCATCAACTGATGAATGGATAAAGAAGATGTGGTATATATACACAGTGGAACATTATTCAGGCACAAAAAGAATAAAATCTTGTCATTTGCCATGACATGGATGAAAAATTTAGAAAATATTTAGCCACTATTAAAAAAAATGTTTTTTCTGTCACTTCTATCCCTTATGGCCCTTAGTAACTCCTAGTTTACAAATTGGACCACTTGAAAATTCCCTAAAGCCCAATGATGTCCTTTTTTTCCCCAGCCTTTAATTTCTCTGTTTGGAATAGTTTTATTAGAGTATACTCAAGTTTGCTAGTGTTTTATGCAATGTCTAATTTGCCATCAATTCCATCCTGGGACTTTTCAATCTCAAACACTATGTTTTTTAAATCTATATTTGTGTTAATTTTTAGTTGTTTTTGGTGGGAGGTATATCTAGTCTCTGGTTACTTCTTCTTGGCCTAATGTCCATGTTTTAAGTGTTCTGTGACATTAATAGAAGTGCAGGGCAGGAGACTATTCTTCCTGAAATGTGTCAAGTCTCAGGATTACAGAGTATGGTGTTCCCTCTGCAGAGAACATTATTTCACTTGTTGTTCACATAGTTAACTCCTATTAGTCCTTTAAGTCTCAATCTACACGTGGCTTATTCAAAAGCCTATCTTATGAGCATCTTTTCTATCTTCTTCCTCTAAGTGATTCCATGGTATTTAGTACTTTTCTTTTAGCTACACTCATTCACAATTATATTTCCTTTCCTTGTCTTTCTTCAATGCAGGGATATCAACTCTTTGAGGATAAAGATGTAGCTGTCTTATTCCCTGTTGGACCAAAGTAGGTATTTAACAAATGTTCGTTTGAGCAATAAATGGGAGAAGATGAAAGCAGTTGTGTGTAGCAGAGGCAAAGATACTTGGTTGGTGATGGGTACTCAGAATAAACATTAACTGTGGCTGGTGTGAACCACATGGTAACTGACTGAGATTACTGATTAGGATTATCTAGAAGTATACCTGAGATGTGTCCTAAAAAATTCCAGAAATACTTTGGGCTTGGGAAAAGAGGAAACTCTATAGAGGAGAACAGTCCTTCGTGGCTAAACTGGCAGAGTAGGGGGTAGAGTCAGTAATATCTAGGTGATTATTATTGTGATTTAATCTGTCTTTATGGTTGGGTGTGATTAGGGATATACTATATATATCATGATATAATATCACATATCATAATATTATGTGATATAGGATACATATATATTTTTATTTATTGCTTGTTTTAGTCTCCTTCCTGCCCCTCTCCCTCCTAGGATATAAACTTTATGAAGTCCGGTACTTGGTTTGTCATGTTCTCTGCCCAATTCCTGATTCTAGAGGAATATTTGTTATATAGTAGATACTCAGTAAATATTGGTTAAACGCATAAATGTCTTTATACTACTTTATTTTATTTCTGGTTAAGTAGTATGCTAAACTATGATTTTTTTCTTTTTTGTTTATTTTTTTTTAAACAAAATTAAGTGGAAATCACACTACATCCTCTCTTCATTTTATCATGTCTATAGGGAGGCTAGCTACTGAGATTAAAACGGCTTAACTAAGGCTCCAATGTCCACCTGGTGGCAGCTTAATTTAATCACACTCAAATTACCTCAGAGGAAATTAACAGATTTCTAAGAGCTGAACTTGACAACTCAAACATGTTGAAGCCCTAGGGTGCCTACGTGCCCACACTGCACCTCACTCTGGAGACAAGAGCAGCACCATATTAAGCAGTGGGCAGACATCATTAAGGTTATGATTAAACTGCCTTGCAGGGCAAAAAATGTCCTGCTGAGAGAAGGCCAAAGTCCTGCCAAAAACATCACTGCTTTGCTACTTATTACAAATTTCTAGCGATTTTTCTTCTCAAATCAAAAATAGCAGTAGGAAGTATTCTGCCTCTACATGAAGGTTGGCAGGATAAAGACTGGGATGTGCAGGGTTGGGTGTTATAGAAACAGTGAATGAACACTCAGGAAGTGGAGTTATGGGGGACAGTCAGGGTCAAGTACAGAGTAGTGTGCTCAGCAGGGAGAGTTGGGATCTGACCCTGGGAGGATCAGAGATATGGCCAAGAAAGAAACCTCATGATCAGTACTTTGGGAAGTAGTTTGGGAAAGCATGTGTAGCACTGGTGATGAGGGCAAAGTGAATAGTTTCCAGCATGGTCTTAGAGCAAGAGGATGGCATCTTTCCTCAGAGCTGCTTTTAATGAAAAGCTTAGCATGTGCCAGCTCTTGTTTCCTGGATGGGGTTCCACCTTTCACTCCATAGCTAACTTGGCTCATGATAACAGAGTGAGTTCCAGATGGGAAAGACTTGACTCTATCTAGATACTGGATTTGATGAATCTATTAGGGTAAGGCAAAAAATGAAACACCGTTGCCATTTTTTTTTATCCATTGTTGCTGACAGAGTTCAGCGCATAAAACAAAAATCACTCAGGGTATCTTCATGAGAAAGGGAGTTAATATGGAAAATTATGTGCTTCAAAATAAATTAGAATTGCTGCAGCAACAGAGCCAAGGGTTGAAATAACTGAGCTCAAGGACACAATACTAGAGCTGCAATTCAGGGATCAGAAAGCCACTGTCTTTGCCACAAATGCCTCTTGACACAGCTGCCATTTTTGGCTGCCACTATTGCATCTTGATTCTCATACATTCAAGCCTTCACCTGCCAGCATGAACAGCAACCAAAAGATGACCTCTGCTAACTTCTATCTTCTAAGTATCATTAAACTGAACCCAGTTGGTAGAACATAAATTGTATGCATAATCTGAGAAAATGTGGAAGGTGGAACTTTGTTTTTGCTCATACTGTTCATGATTTTCCAGCAAGGCCAGGCCCAGGGTGAAGTAAGAGAGGCACCTATGACATAAAATTCACAGAGGCACTCACTCCCAGGGTCAGGCAGATACAGGTGTCCACCTCATAGGAATATTGTGATAATTAAATAAGATAAATATTTACAGAACTTAGTGTAATTCTTAATACATAGTGAGTGCTTACTAATTACTAGATCAGTAATAATTAGCTGTAGAGAGAAAAGAAAATTGACATAAATTTCTCTACTCCTATTAATTCTTCTCTAAGAATTCTTTTTCAATTAATCTCTAGCTTTATGTTACATAGGTTTTTGAGGGGGGATGGCCAAAGGGCCAGTATGGCCACTTGTTAGCAAGTCCTACTGTTTTTGTGTAGCATCCCTCTAGAATGTGTGGGCCTCTAATACCTTTACCCTAAACTTGGAGCCTTTATCAATAAGGAAAGACATTTAAACATCTTGTCACCCCTGCCTAATTCTTTCACACATAATGGCATTCTCTTAAAAGTCTACTTTAAAACATCACCAGTTTTTACTTAATGATTATATGGAATGGAGATACTTACAGAATGATAACCCTAAGCTATGACCATTGATACCTTACATAAATACAGAAAATATTTTTAAGTGGAGAAATAGTGGGAAGAACATTAGGACACTGGCCCTTGAAGAAGACAGAAAAGAGGAAAGAGGAGGGAGAACAGATTTAAAATTAGAAGTCGGGTCAATGGTTACCAGGGTCTAGCCACAATATATGACTCTAGAAAAATCACTTCATCTTTTAGATTTTATTTCTGTACCCATTAAATGATGATATATATTATAGCCATGTGATTTTCAAACTCTTGTAAGAGTGGAAACATTTTTATTCCTTCCCTACCTCGAGAATGAAAGCTTATCTCGCACTATATACAAAAATTGATTCTAGGTAAATTTTAGATATAAATGCAAAAGGAAAAGTAATAAGCTT
This sequence comes from Felis catus, assembly GCF_018350175.1. Classification (NCBI taxonomy): domain Eukaryota; kingdom Metazoa; phylum Chordata; class Mammalia; order Carnivora; family Felidae; genus Felis; species Felis catus. The sequence goes on from NC_058377.1 coordinate 27,624,869, forward strand.
TGAGAGGATAACATAAGAGAATATCTTTATCCATAGGTAGGCAAAAATTTCTATAAAAGGGCACAAAATAGTTTACTTTAGAAGGAAATTTTGGTAAGTTGGAATACAGTAAAACTAGGAACTTCTGATCAACAAAAGACACCATCAAGAGAGTGAAAACATGCTGGATTCTGAGACATCAGAAGTGGGATTCATCTCACTAATCCCATGGAAGCTGGTGCATCCAGGGAAAAGAGGATTTGAAGACATCAGAAAAGCTTATTCTGCAGATCAGGAAGCAGCCTCTCTCTTCCCTGACGAGAGACACATTGGTCCACATATACTGGCCCAGCCTTCATAACCTATTGTTTCTTTTTTTGAATACTGTCAATGGCCAGTAAGCCTACCTGTTTTTACCAGAGGATGTGAGGCTGGCCAGAAGGAGCCAAGGAATGACTCAGGTAAGCTCTTGACACCTTTCCCTGCTTACCTGATGGGATAAAATTTACTAATGCCGAAGAATGTAGAAAGTAGCCAAACCACTAGCTTGTCAAAGAGAATCCTGGATTTGCCCACCCATCTACTGAAACTGTGGCTTCAAGATTAAAACCCCATTGCCATTCAGAGTTTGGTGCCCCAGTCAGCTGCACTCCAGATTAAAATCACCTCTGTAGGACCAAGCCAAGCAGGCATGTTGGGCCTAGCAGTGAAGACGATGGTGCAAAGGAGTTTGGGGGAGGTGGGAAGAGAGAGTCACTAAAACTAAGCCATAAGAGTTCTAGAGATCACACTGAAAAGAATCACAAAGAAAAGACCTGAACTTCTGCATATTAAGTCATATAAAAATGTATTATTCCAGCAGGAAGGGATGTACCAAACCCTGATAAGGAGGTGGCTTTTCTCTCACCTGTAAAAGAAACCTATTTCATATACTACTGTAGAGCAGACCTACCCTGGCAATGCTAAGCCCTATAAGTCTCACAGAAACCAGCAATGTCTCAGTGACTGCTAAATAGACATACACAGTTGGAAATGGAAATTAAAACTAGCAAAAATGTAACCTCAAGATTTGGTTGAGTTGATAGTGTTGATAGAATGGAATATATATGAAATATACAGTAACCAACAGAGAACTCCATCTGGAATCTATGTCTCTGTTTCTATAAAACTCCTAGAAATCAATAAGAAGGATCCAGATATCCAATAGAAAGATGAGCAGAAGTCTTTACCAGGTAAAGGAAAAGAAATTTCAGTATCATTAGTCATCAGAGAAATTCAAATTAAAATCATAAGATACCAGCATATAACTATCAGACTTGCTAAAATTAAAAAAGACTGATAATACTAATGGTTGGTTGTAGAGTAATAGGAATTCTCCTATACTGCTGGAAGGGTGTAAATTCATACAACCATTTTTTTCCCTCCAGAAAACATTTATTTTATTTTATTTTATTTTATTTTTCCAGCTTTATTGAAAATATATTTGGCACATAACACTGTGTAAATTTAAAATATACAATGAGACGATATGATTCATATATATTGTGAAATGATTACCACAACAGGTTTAGTTAACACTCCATCACCTCATATAGTCACTATGTGTATGTGGTGAGAATAGTTAAGATTTAAACTTTCAGCAACTTTCAAGTATATAATAATACAGTATTGTTATAGTCACCATGCTGTACATTAAACCCAGATCTTACTTATTTTATAACTCAAAGTTTGTGCACTTGACAAACATCTTCCCATTTCCCCCATCCTTCAGTCCCTAGCAACCACCATTCTACTCTCTGTTTCTATCAGTTCCGCTTTTTAAAATTTCACATATGAGATCATGCAATATTAATGTTTTTGTGTCTGACTTATCTCACTTAGCATAATGCCCTCAAGGTTCATCCATGTCATAAAAGGCAGGATTTCCTTCTTTTTATGGTTGAATAATGTCCTAGTGTATGTGTGTATGATTATATGCATATATATATTATATATAATTTTCTTTATCCATCTATTCATCAACGAACGTATGGCTGTTCACATGTCGTTGCTATTAGGAATATGATAACATGGGGGTGCCGCTATCTCTTTGAGATAGTGATTTTATTTTCTTTCGATATATACACAGAAGTGGCATTTCTGGATCTACTTTTACTTGTTTGAGAAACTCTCATACTGTTTTCCATAGTGGCTGCACCAATTGACATTCCCTCCAACAATACAGAAATGTTCTCTTTTCTCCACACCCTCACCAGCATGTATTATATATATTTCTGATAATAGTCATTCTAATAGGTGAGGTAATATCTTACTGTGGTTTTGCATTTCCCCAATGATTAGTGATGTTGAGTATCTTTTCATGTACTTGTTGGCCATTTGTGCATTTTCTTTGGAAAAAAAATGTCTATGTCCTCTGCCCATTTTAAAATCAGGGTTTTTTTTTTTTTTTCTTGTTTGTTTGCTATTGAGTCGCATGAGTTTCTTACATATTTTGGATAGTAACCCTTTTCAGATGTATAGTTTGCAAATATTTTTTCTCCCATTCTGTAGTTTCCCTTTATATTTTGTTGATTGTTTCATTTGCTGTGCAGAAACTTTTTAGTTTGATATAGTCCCACTTGTTTATTTTTCCTCTTGTTTCTTGTGCTTTTGGTATCATATCCAAAAAAATGTTGTGAACACCCATGTCAGGGAGTTTTCCCTATGTTTTATTCTGAGTTATAAGGTTTAAGTCTTACATTTAAGTCTTTAATCCATTTCAGGTTACTTTTTTTGAGAAGTGTAAAATAGTGGTCCAATTTCATTCTTTTGCATATGAATATCAGTTTTCTCGGCACCATTTCTGAAAAGGACTGTCCTTTCCCCATTGAACACTCTTGGTTCCATTGTCGAATATTAGTTGACTGTATAAGTGTGGGTTTATTTCTGGGCTCTTGATTCTTTTCCATTGGCCTATGTGTATGTTTTTTATGCTGGTACCACACTGTTTTATTATAGCTGTGTAATACAGTTTGAAATAAAGAAGTGTGATACTCCTAGCTTTGTTCTTTTTCTCAAGATTATTTTGGCTATTTAGACACTTTTGTGGTTCTATATAAATTTTAGGATTTTTTTCTGTGAAAAACACCATTGGAATTTTGATAAGGATCACGTTGAATCTATAGATGGCTTTGGGTAGCTCATACAATCACTCTGAAAAATTATTAGTGATTGTTTACTCAAGTTAAGTATATGTAAATTTTATAACCACAAATTTATGATGTACTATAATACATCTAAAGAATGATCAAAATTGCCCTTATAATAATAAAGTAAACCAGAGAAAGGCAAAACGGCCACTAAGTGAAATAGATAAATTTGGTATATTCACATAGTAAAATTCTACATATCTATAGAAATGAATGAACTATTACATATACCAAAACATAGAAATCTTACAAATGCAATGTTATTAAAGGAATCCAGTCTCAGAATCTTCCATTATGTATTATTTCATTCATGTAAAGTTTAAGTAGGCACTATGAATTTATGGTGTCAGGATAGCAAGTCAAAATAGTATTTATATTTGGGGAGTAGGTAGGGGCAAGTGATTAAGAGTGGGATGAAGGGCTTCTGAAATGCTGCTAATGTTTTACTTTTTGTTCTAGGGATGGTTACATGAATGTGTTCTTTTGATGACATTTCACCAAGCTTGAGATTATGATCTTCTTTGTATGTTTGTTTCATTTCAGTAAAAAAAAAAATGTAAAACAACAACAACAAAGAAAAGGTAAGAAAAGGACCCCAATAGAAAAGAAAAAAACAAGTTTGTTACCATTTTCTATTTTAAAATTTAACAATACCCACAAAGTTCAATTAGAATAATAAGGCTATTTTAATTACTATAAATCAGCATTTATGCATAATATTTTCATTTTTGTCTCAGTGACCTATTTTCTCTTCTTTTTTAAAATTAATTAATTTTTAAAATTTACATCCAAGTTAGTTATCATGTAGTGCAAGAATGATTTCAGGAGTAGATTCCTTAATGGCCCTTATCCATTTAGCCCATCCCACCTCCCACAATCCCTCCTATAACCCTCTGTTTGTTCTCCATATTTAAGAGTCTCTTATGTTTTGTCCTCCTCCCTGTTTTTATATTATTTTTGCTTTCCTTCCCTTATGTTCATCTGTTTTGTATCTTAAAGTCCTCATGTAAGTGAAGTCATATGATACTTGTCTTTCTCTAATCTCGCTTAGCATACCCTCTAGTTCCATCCACATAGGTGCGAATGGCAAGATTTCATTCTTTTTGATTGCTGAGTAATACTCCATTGTGTGTATGTGTGTGTGTGTGTGTGTGTGTGTGTGTGTGTATACATACTACATATTCTTTATCCTTTTATCCTTCGATGGACATTTAGGTTCTATCCATACTTTGGCTATTGTTGATAGTGCTGCTATAAACATTGGGGTGCATGTGGCCCTTTGAAACAGCATGCTTGTATCCCTTGAATAAAATACCTAGTAGTGCAAATGCTGGGTCGTAGGGTAGTTCTATTTTTAATTTTTTGAGGAATCTCCATACTGTTTTCCAGAGTGGCTGCACCAGTTTTCATTCCCACCAGCAGTGCAAAAGAGATCCTCTTTCTCTGCATCCTCGCCAACATCTGTTGTTGCCTGAGTTGTTAATGTTAGCCATTCTGACAGGGGTGAGGTGGTATCACTTTGTGGTTTTGATTTGTCTTTCCATGATGATGAGTGATATTGAGCATTTTTTCATGTGTCAGTTGGCCATCTGGACGTCTTTGGAGAAGTGTCTATTCATGTCTTTCTTCACTGGATTATTTGTTTTTTGGGTGTTGAGTTTGATAAGTTCTTTGTAGATTTTGGATACTAACCTCTTATCTGATATGTCATTGCAAATATCTTCTCCCATTCCATTGGTTGCCTTTGAGTTTGCTGATTGTTTCCTTTGCTGTGCAGAAGCTGTTTATTTTGATGAGGTCCCAATAGTTCATTTTTGTTTTTGTTTCCCTTGTCTCCGGAGACCTGTTGAGTAAAGTTGTGCGACCAAGGTCAAGAGGTTTTGCCTGCTTTTTCCTCGAGGATTTTGATGGCTTCCTGTCTTACATTGAGGCCTTTCATCCACTTTGAGTTTATTTTTGTGTATGGTATAAGAAAGTGGTCCAGGTTAATTTTTCTGCATGTCACTGTCCAGTTTTCCCAGCATCACTTGGTGAAGAGACTGTCTTTATTCCATTGGATATTCTTTCCTGCTTTGTCAAAGATAGTTGGCCATAGGTTTGTGGGTCCATTTTTGGGTTCTCTATTCTGTTCCATTGATCTAAGTGTCTGTTTTTGTGCCAGTACCATAATGTCTTGATGATTACAGCTTTGTAATACAGCTTGAAGTCCAGAATTTTGATGCTCCTGCTTTGGTTTTCTTTTTCAGGATTGCTTTGGCTATTTGGGGTCTTTTCTGGTTCCATACAAAAGGATTGTTTGTTCTACCTCTGTGAAGAATGCTGGTGTTATTTTGATAGGGATTGCATTGAATATGTAGATTGCTTTGGGTAGTATTGACATTTTAACAATATTTGTTCTTCCTACCCAGGAGCATGGAATCTTTTTCCATTTTTTTGTGTCTTATTCAATTTCTTTCATAAGCTTTGTATAGTTTTTAGTGTATAGATTTTTCACCTCTTTGGTTAGATTTATTCCTAGGCATTTTATGTTTTTTTTGTGCAACTGTAAATGGGATCGATTCCTTGATTTCTTTTTCTGTTGCTTCATGGTTGGTGTATAGGAATGCAACTGATTTCTATGCATTGATTTTATATCCTGCAACTTTGCTGAATTCATGAATCAGTTCTAGCAGTTTTTTGGTGGAATCTTTTGGGTTTTCCATATAGAGTATCGTGTCATGTGCAAAGATTGAAAGTTTGACCCTCTCCTGGTTGATTTAGATGCCTTTTATTTCTTTGTGTTGTCTGATTGCTGAGGCTAAGATTTCCAATACTGTGTTGAATAACAGTGGCGAGGGTGGACATCCCTGTCTTGTTCCTGACCTTAGGGGTAAAGCTCTCAGTTTTTCCCCATTGAGGATGATATTAGCATTGGGTCTTTCATATATGGCTTTTATGATCTTGAGGTATGGTCCTTTTATCCCTACTTTCTTGAGGTTTTTTTTTTATCGAGAAACGAGCTGTAGTTTGCCAAATGCTTTCTCTGCATCTATTGAGAGGATCGTGTGATTCTTGTCCTTTCTTTTATTGATGTGATGAATCACATTGACTTTTTTTGCAAATATTGAACCAGCCCTGCATCCCAGGTATAAAACTCACTTGGTCATAGTGAATAATTTTTTAAATGTATTGTTGGATCCAGTTGGCTAATATCTTGTTGAGGACTTTTGTCTCCATGTTTATCAGGGAAATTAGTCTATAGTTCTTCTTTTTATGGGGTCTTTCTCTGGTTTTGGAATCAAGGTAATGCTGGCTTCATCAAAAGAGTTTGGAAGTTTTACTTCCATTTCTATTTTCTGGAACAGCTTCAATAGAATTGGTGTTAACTCTTTCTTAAATATTTGGTAGAATTCCCCTGGAAAGTCATCTGGTAGTGGACTCTTGTTTCTTGGGAGATTTTTGATTACTAATTTGATTTCTTTACTGTTTATGGGTCTGTTCAAATTCTCTAATTCTTCCCGTTTCAGTTTTGGCAGTTTATGTTTCTAAGAATTTGTCCATTTCTTCCAGATTGCCCATTTTATTGGTGTATAATTGCTCATAATATTTTCTTATTATTGCTTTTATTCCTGCTGTGTTAATTGTGATCTCTCCTCTTTCATTCTTGATTTTATTCTGTTATGTCCTTTGCTTTTTCTTTTTGATAAAACTGACTAGCAGTTTATCAATTTTGTTAATTCTTTCAAAGAACCAGCTTCTGGTTTCATTGATCTGTTCTACTGTGTGTTGTTGTTGTTGTTGTTGTTGTTGTTGTTGTTTGGCTTCAATAGCATTGATTCTGCTTTACTATTTATTATTTCCCATCTTCTGCAGGTTTTTGGTTTTATTTGCTGTTCTTTTTCCATCTCTTTAAGGTGTAAGGTTAGGTTGTGTATTTGAGACCTTTCTTCCTTCTTTAGGAAGGCCTGGATTGCTGTATACTTCCCTCTTATGACTGCCTTTGCTGCATCCCATAGGTTTTGGGCTGTGGTGTTATTTTCTTTGGTTTCCATGAACCTTTTAATTTCCTCTTTAACTTCTTGGTTAGCCCATTCATTCTTTAGTAAGATGTTCTTTAGTCTCCAAATATTTGTTATCTTTCTAAATTTTGTCTTGTGGTTGATTTTGAGTTTCATAGCATTGTGGTCTGAAAATATGCATGGTCTGATCTCAGTCTTTTTGTACTGGTTGAGGGCTGATTTGTGTCCCAGTATGTAATCTATTCTGGAGAACATTCCATGTGCACTGGAGAAGAATGTATATTCTGCTTCTTTAGGAAGAAATGTTCTTAATATATCTGTTAAGTCCCTCAGGCCCAGTGTGTCATTCAAAGCCATTGTTTCCTTGTTGATTTTCTATTTAGATGATCTGTCTATTGCATTAAGTGGGGTGTTGATGTTCATTACTATTATGGTATTACTATCAATGAGTTTCTTTATTTTCATGATTAATTGACTTACATATTTGGGTGCTTCACATTTGAAGCATAAATATTTACAATTGTTAGGTCTTCTTGGTGTGTAGGCCCCTTAATTATGATATAATGCCCTTCTTCATCTCTTGTTACATCTCTTGTCTAAATCTAGACAATTTAAAGTCTAGATTCTTGGGGTGCCTGGGTGGGTCAGTTGGTTAAGCAACTGACTGTGGCTCAGGTCATGATCTTGCAGTTTGTGAGTTCAAACCCCACATTGGGCTTTGTACTGACAGCTCAGAGCTTGGAGCCTACCTCAGATTCTGTGTTTCCCCCTCTCTCTATCCCTCCCCTGCTCATCATCTGTGTCTCTCTGTCTCTCAATAATAAATAAATGTCAAAAAAATTCTAAAGTGTAGATTGTCTGATTTAAGTATGGCTACTCCAACTTTCTTTTGTCAACCATTAGCATGATAGGTGGTTCTCCATTCCCCTTACTTTCAATCTGAAGGTGTCTTTAGGTCTAAAGTGGATCTCTTGTAAACAGCATATAGATGGATCTTGTTTTCTTATCCATTCTGTTACCCTATGTCTTTTAATTGGAGCATTTAGTCCATTGATGTTTAGAATGAGCACTGAAAGATATGGATTTATTGCCATTACGTTTCTTATAGAGTTGGAGTTTCTGGTGGTGTTCTCTGGTCCTTTCTAGTCTTTGTTGCTTTTGGTCTTTTCTTTTCTTTCTTTTCTTTTCTTTCTTTTCTTGCTTTCTTGCTTTTTTTTAATTAGCCTTTTTTTCTCCTCAGAGAATCCTCCTTAAAATTTCTTGCAGGGCTGGTTTAGTGGTAATGAACTCCTTTAATTTTTGTTTGTCTGAGAAACTTTTAGTCTTTCCTTCTATTTTGAATGGCAGCCTTGCAGGATAAAGAATTCTTGGCTACATATTTTTCCAATTCAGCACATTGAATATATCCTGCTACTCCTTTCTGGCCTGCCGAGTTTCTGTGGATAGGTCTGCTGCAAACCTGATGTCTCTTCCCTTGTAGGTTAAGGACTGTTTCTCCCTTGCTGCTTTCATAATTCTTTCCTTGCCTCAGTATTTTGTGAATTTGACTATGATATACCTTGTTGCTGGTCAGTTTTTGATGAATCTAATGGGAGTCCTTTGTGCTTCCTGAAATTTGATGTCTGTGTCTTTCTCCAGGTTAGGAAAGTTGTCCGCTATGACTTGCTCACATAACCCTTCAACCCCAATTTCTCTCTCTTCATCTGGGACTCCTATGATTCTGATGTTGTTCCTTTTTTATGAGTCACTGATTTCTCTAATTCTGAAATCATGCTCTTTTGCCTTAGTCTCCTCTTTTTTTTTTTTTGGCTTCATTATTCTCCATAAGTTTGTCCTGTATGTCACTGATTCACTTCTCTGCCTCATCCATCCTTGCTGCTGTGACATACATTTGAGATTGCAGCTCAGTTATAGCATTTTTTATTTCATCATGACTAGTTTTACTTCTTTTATCTCTGCACAAAGGGATTCTAGTCTATTTTCAACCCCAGCTAGTATTCTTATTACCGTGATTCTAAATTCTGGTTCAGACATTATGCTTGTATCTGTGTTGATTAAGTCCTTGGCTGTCATTTCTTCTTGCTCTTTCTTTTGGGGTGAATTCCTTCATTTCATCATTTTGAAGGAAGAAAAGGAATTAATAAGGTAAAAAAAAATTAAAATTAAAAAATTAAAAACAACACACACACACACACACACGAATCAAATAAATGATGCTAGATCCTAGGTGTGTTTTGGTATGGTTGTTGAAAGGAACTTGATTAGAGAAAAAAGGGGGGAAAAAGAAAAAAAGGAAGACATTTGAAAATTTGAAACAAATGAATACAGTGAAGTAGAATAAAAGGAAATCATGGAAGTAAAATAAAATTTGAAAATCTTACAAAAAAGTAAACAAAATACAATAGAGAAAAATGAAAGGAAAATATTTTTAATAAAAATTGAATGTAAGAATAATTTTTTCTTTCTGTATTCAAGATAAAGAAAATAAATGAAGACGATAAAAAAAGAAGAAAATTGAATAGATGGACCAGCGAACAGACTAAAATACGATTGAAATTATATCATTTTCCCCTAGAAGTCACACTATGATGCACTTTATAGACCATGAACTAAGCAGGCAGAGAGACTTAGGGTGTTCCTGAAGAGTGAGGTTGGCCCAGTTGGGTGGGGCTTAGTGTAATGGCTTAATTATTCACTAGATGCCGCTTCTTAGCTTACTGGGGTGGATTTTTGTGGTGCTTTTAGGTGTGTATGTGCATGCACAGGAGGGGTGAAAATGTCACCCAGCTACCCAGTATCTAGTATTGGATCAGCAATTGTGCACATGTCCTGTGTCTCTGGCTTCTGTCCACTCCCCACTTTTACACTGTTTGTGACCAAGTCATCAGGTTGCCAGCTGGCACCTCTCTCCTGAGTTTTATCTCAGATGAGGCTGTGTTTCCTGACCCCTGACTTTTGAGGGACTGCAACTTTGTCCTGCTCACATCTTCTGGGGAAGGGTCTCACTGAGCAATGACCAGGTGCTGGCCCCAGCCGGGAATGTTCCCAGGACAGTGCTGCTACTGATGCCCAGAGACTGTGGCTGGGTGCCAGACTGCCCCAGAAAATGTTCACGTGATTGTGTAGCAGCAGCATTTCAGGGATTAGGGAAAATCTCAACACATGTCTGGCACCAGGCTTCACCCTTGACAACATTGTTCCAGCACCAGTGAATGTGGTTGTTTTCCGGGGTCTGCTGACACCTTTGTCTGGGGCGGCAGGGGGGGGAGCTGAACAGCCTCTACCAAATGTCCTCCCAGCAGGGGAACCACCTCTCCTCTGTTGCCTGAAGACCCCTGGACCTCACTCTGCTCCTGGGGATCCACCCTTCCCACCAGAGCACCACCAGGTATTGAGCTGTGGAGTTTCAGACTCTGCACTCCCCCTGTTTATAGAGTCTCAGTGGAATTTATTTATTTATTTATTTATTTATTTATTTATTTATTTATTTTTAATATTTATTTATTTTTGGGAGACAGACAGAGTCCAAGCAGGGGAGGGGCAGAAAGAGAGAGAGATACAGAATCTGAAGCAGGCTTCAGGCTCCAAGCTATCAGCACAGAGCCCGACCAGGGCTCAAACCCACAAAGCGTGGGATCATGACCTGGGCTGAAGTCAGACACTTAACTGACTAAGCCACCCAGGCACCATGAGTCTTAATGGAATTTGAACCCTCTCCTTTCTCCTTTCTCCCTTTTTTGTTCAGTTCCTGTGGCTGTTTCCACTTTTCCACTTTCTCTCCAGCTGCTTTGGGGGGAATGCTTTTCCCATCTCCACCCCCCCATCTCCATCCTCTCTCCCCACACAAAAACAGCTCCCTGCCCTCTGTGGCTTCTTGCTCCCCCAGTTCACCTGTCTGCACTGTGTACCTGCTGAGTTCTATGGTTCAGGTTGTGCAGATTATTGTGTAAATCCTCAAATCAGTTTTCTAGGCGTGCAGGATGGTTAGTTGTATTTCATGGATGTGAGACAAAAAAGTTTCCATGCTATTCTGCCATCTTCGCTCCTCCCTCAATGACCTGTTTTCTATTCTATAAACATATCCCATAAATCACAAAGATAAGTAGTTCAAACGATATACTTATTTTTAAATAGTTTGCCTTGCAGTTACAAGATGGTGGGAATGTTTTCAACTGAGATTTGCACAAAACCTAACTAGTATCATTCCACAGGGTAATTCCACAAGTTTTTTTGAGAGAGAGAGAGTGCACAAGTGGGGGAGAGGAGTAGAGGGAGAGAGAGAGAGAATCCCAAGCAGGCTCTACACTTTGCTTGGAGCCCCACTTGGGGCTTGATACCACAACCCTGGGATCATGACCTGAGTTGAAATTGAGTCTGATGCTCAAATGACTGAGCCATCCAGGTTCCCCTGTATGTATATGTACATGCTCTTTTCTTAAGTATAGACAGATCAGATAGCTCTATCTACCTACTTACCTACCTACCTTTCTATCATCTGAGTATCTATAATTTGAATCAAATATGGAGAGTACCCTAAAATCCTGACAGAGCACAGTTTGGAACTCACTGGACTCTTTTGTTTGTTTTGTTTATTTCACATATTCTGCCTGACTGACTGTAAGATGATGTCTGGGGACACAACTCACCTCCTGGGAGTAGGCTGTCTCCCTGCTTCTGAGGGTTGGCCTGCCAAGAAGGCAACCAAACCTTTACTGAGCTCTGGGAAAAATTTCCTATTTTCCTTTGTGAGTAGAAGGCCATGGCAAGTGTTTGCTTCTTTTGTATACTGCCCGGCAGTCCCTCCTGAGGTAGGGTGTTGATTGAGGTGGCTGTGGAATAAATGAACTTACGCTGTGGTGGAAAGGTGGAAAGCATAGCCTTTTGCTGTTTCATGTCCATCTTTGTGCCAGCTAATAGTAACAAGAATGTTTCCACAGACTTAATGAGATCCAAAGGATTGAGTAAAATTGTTGTTTTTTGTTTGCAAAGTCAGGTGTTTCACTTTTCATCTTGCTTGAAACAGATTTGACGCAAATACCCATGCCCTCCTTACTGAAACATTCTTGGGTCTGTAACACTACAGCCTCTCTGCATTCCCTTTACCCCTCTGGCTGTCAGTAGTCTTTGCTTATTCCTCTGCTTTCCCTTAACCTTTAAATATTGGAATTCCTTTAAGCTCTATCATAATCCTCATCTTGTCTCTACATACTTTCTCCCTAGGTGATCCCATCCATTTTCATGGTTTTAAATATCATATATATATATATATATATATATATATACATACATATATATATCAACAATGCACAATTATATATCCAAGCCCACTATCTTGTTCTAAGCATCCAAGAAAGCTGACACTGTCAAAGGAATAAGAGCTCAAAAAATAATCAAGCATCTGAGTTACATAAGGATTAAAAAAAGAAATGCATAATATGATACCTATTCTAAGAGGAATAGTTAGTGGAGTAGAACAAACAAGAATTTAAAATAAGTAAAAGAAGTGTTTTCAAAGAAAATAAAGATATTGGAAATATGAAGCAGAAATAAGCAGTTCTTAAGAAAAACCAGTGACATCAGTGATTGGCAGAATTGAGAAAGAGGATGAAAAATCTCTTCCAGGATGGAGGGGGCCTAGGTGAGGTCTCTGGAAAACAGTGCAGCCTCATACAATAAGATCACCTTGATAACATAGGCCACAGGTAGTAGGAGAAGCAGACCAAGATTGGGAGAGACCTGTCCATTTTGAGTCAACTGACAGTCACATAGTCAAAATCTCCTCCTTCTCCTCCTGCTGCTGCCTCCTCTCCTGAACAAGACAGGTGCAAGAGAGGCATCAGAAGCTTGCACCCTAATGGGAAGGTAAGGGTGGGAGAACTGGTAGTAAGGAGAAGGAAGGGGAGAGAGAGAGAGAGAGAGAGAGAGAGGGGTAGAGAGAGGGAGGGAGAGAGATGGGAGGGGGAGAAAGATGGATGGAGGGAGGGAGGGAGGGAGGAGGAGGGGAGGAAGGAGAAAGCGAGCAAGAGTGGTGTCCTACTTGGAGATTGGAAAGAAACTCCATGGTGACTATGAAGATTTGAAGTTGACAAAATATTCTCCTGAATAAGATTGAGATTTTAGTAAGTGGATGAGCATGAGATCATAGATAATATATATATGTTGGTTCCTGCTCCTCCATTCCTGGCACAGAGATCCTGAAATCCTAGTAATTATCTTAAGTGATAGAACACCAGGAAAACCTTTTGTTCTAATACTTTTATTTGACCCTATTCCTGACACAGTTATCCTAAAAGCCCTTATGAATTCCTGAGTGATAAGAGCACTAGGAACATCTCATGTTCTAATGAGGTGACTCTGAATGAGTGTTGGATATTGCCTGGATGGGGGCTGGTCACCAGAAAGTCCAAGCCATGATTAGAAGCTTGGAAATTTCAGCTCTGCCCCACTCTCACTCCAGAGAGGTACAGGGGATAGAAATGGAGTTAATAATTGGCTATGACTACATGATGAAGCCTCCATAGAATCCCAAAAGTATGGCGTTCAGGGAGCTTCCAGGTTGTGATCACATCCATGTACTGGAGGGTGATGAGCTCTATCTCCAAAGAAACAGAAACTCCCATACTTGGGACTCTCCCAGGCCTCACCTTTGGTATCTTGTCATCTGGTTGTTCCTCTGTATTCTTAATCATATCCTTTAATGAACTGGTCGACATAAATAAGCATCTCTCTGAGTTCTGTGAGCTACTCTAGCAAATTAATCAAACTCAAGGAGGAAGTGTTTGGATACTCCAGTCTATAGCCAATTGGTCAGAAATATAGGTGTGTGGCGGGCATCTGAAGTATATGGGGGGGGGGGGCAAGGACAATCTGGTGGGATTTAACCAGTGGGATCTGACAGCATCTCCAGGTAGATAATGTCAGAACTGACTTGAATTGCTGGTGTCACAGAGAATTTCTTGTCGTGGGAGACAAACCTCCACATATTTGGTGACTAGAAGTGTCAGAACTGAAGTATTCCATGTGAATAGTAAAGAAGACACAAAGAAGAGAAATATAGTAGGGAAGAACTCTAGAGGAGGGAAAAGACTGAGCTTTTCCATTTTAATGAGAATATAGAAGTCATTAGACTAAGCTAAAGCTTAAATAGGAATATAATGGAAATAAAATGAGATGTGTTCTCTAGGCAGATTGAGTGTCCAAGGCCAGGAAAGTACGAGAAATTTTGAGAATAAAATATATTTCATATTATACCCAGCTGAACTGAGAACTCTGAATTCTCCAAACAATTATTTGCTGACCACCAGGTATGTATAAGCTCCTGTCTTGGCATTAAAGATAGAGCAGTGTGTAACTTTGTTTTTTTTTTAATTTTATTTTTTAATTTTTTTAAAATTTACATCCAAATTAGTTAGCATATAGTGTAACAATGATTTCAAGAGTAGACTCCTCAGTGTCCCTTACCTATTTAGCCCATCCCCCCCCACAACCCCTCCAGTAACCCTCAGTTTGTTTTCCATATTTATGAATCTCTTCTGTTTTGTCCCCCTCCCTGTTTTTATATTATTTTTGTTTCCCTTCCCTTATGTTCATCTGTTTTGTCTCTTAAAGTCCTCATATGAGTGAAGTCATAGGATTTTTGTCTTTCTCTGATTGACTAATTTCATTTAGCATAATACCCTCCAGTTCCATTGACGTAGTTGCAAATGGCAAGAATTCATTCTTTTTGATTGCTGAGTAATACTCCATTGTATATATATACCACATCTTCTTTATCCATTCATCCATCGACATTTGGGCTCTTTCCATACTTTGGCTATTGTTGATAGTGCTGCTATAAACATGGGGGTGCATATGTCCCTTCGAAACAGCACACCTGTATCCCATGGATAAATGCCTAGTAGTGCAATTGCTGGGTTGTAGGGTAGTTCTAGTTTTAGTTTTTTTGAGGAAGCTCCATACTGTTTTCGAGAGTGGCTGCACCAGCTTGCATTCCCAAGCAGTGTGTAACTTTGATAAAAATCTCTTCCCTCATGGAGCTTATTCTCCAGGGGCAATCCAATCAGTTATATACGTTATATACTGAGGAATGTCCTAGGTGTATAGCTGTGTCTCAGTACCTAAAGCAACACTGTTCAAGAGAACTTTCTGCAGTGATGAATTTTTTTCTATATTTGTGTTATCCAATAGCCATATATGTGGCTAGTATGACTGAGGAACTCAAATTAAATTTAACTTAATTTTAATTCATTTGAATTTGAATATCCACCTGCGTCCAGTGGCTGCCATTTTGGGACAAACAACTATAGAGTTTTTGGTGAAACTGTACAATCACCTTTTATTCAGAGCCCTCTTATTATCTAGGACTCAGAACCAATCTGTATGACTGTTCCATGGACACTTGAAAAATAAAACATTTCTTTTTTTTTCTAGAATAAAGAGTTTAATAAATGTCCACTAGAGATACCCTATTTTTTATGTCATTTAGGATGTTGATAACATTACTGATTATATTCAACCAGTTGGTCTGTCATGGGCCTAGAAGGGTAAACTAAAACTTCCTTCATTTATGTGCTTCTGCTAATATCTCAGCTTCCAGAATTCAGTAACTTTGTTCTCAGCTGGGCACTCTTCCCTGTAATTTTTGCTTCTTTGAAAACAAGTGTTTCAGAAAAATGTCTCAATTACCATTTTATACTTAACATGAAACATAATCAGAAAATAGATACTCTCTTTTGCCAGATTACAAACTACCACTTGGTTTTGGAGCTTTAAGGGATTTCTAGCTTTGTTGGAACATGAGGTCACATAACCAGAAGTAGGCCCTTGGACACCAAAACACAGGAGCTATCTACACTTAGCAAACATATTTTATTCTCCCATAAATCAATGAGAAAGGGTCATGTAGAATTGGAAATAAATACCTGATAGAGTTGGTTTGGTAGGTTAAAGATGTCAGGCCAGCTTCTCTGTGGATCTCTTGACCTTTGCTTAATGTTTTTCATTTTATGGTTAGCAGATGGCTGCTAGAGATTTAGAGATCATATCCACATCCAAGGTAGGAAAATATGGGAAAGGGATGTGCCTTACCAGGTACATCTATTCTTTTTTCCCAGAAACCATAATCTTTCCCAGGAATGTCTTGCATATGTGTCATTAGCCATAAATGTGCCTGTCAATGGACACTGTAAGCTTTTAGGCAGAAGCCAGCATTTAACCTGACACAGTGACACCTAAAATAAAATCAAAGTTCAATTAGCAAAGAAGGGGGAAATAGTAACTAACAGTAGGCATCCCACTTATTTTTCTTTATATAGGACCAGTTTCCCAGAAGAGAAAAAGCAATTACTGATTTTACACAACAATCTTTAAATCACAAATCTCCCAGTCTGTGGGATTGGAATGAAATAAATGCTGGCAAGAGACCCATGGCATCTTCAGAATCACTTTTGTATTTCAATGAACAGTGCTAATAGATTGAGATCATTTCAGTAGCTGGATGTTTCCTATCCTATTATCAGTATTGTCTCAGGAAGCTGGTCAGCTCTGCATGCAAATACATTCCTGTCAAACCCTAACATCAGTTTGGCATACATGCTTCAAGATGGTTGAACCCCTGTGGAAACTATTCAGGTGGAATAGGGCAAATGGAATGGAATCCCACAAATGTGGGAAAGAGCTGAAATAGTAAAGAAATAAAGTCAGTATAAGCATAATAAGCCTGGAGATATTGGCTGGAGAGATAAGAAGCATAGACTTGTAGGTCAATGGTAAGGTTCAAAGATTTTATCCTAATTACAGTAAGAAGCTGTTAAGGTACTTAGTTCATACAGAGTGTGTGCTTGGTTTATAAAATTTACTAGTGTAGTCACCTGTGGGAAAAACAATGTAAATGTGTTCAAATATGTTTTGTAAAGTTGAATAAGTAATTTGTCAGCATACTTCTCTCTCTCCTGGCTACACAGACTTACAGAGTTCTATGGCAAAGTAAACATCCCTTTTATGCATTCTAGTTACTCTTGTGGTCTTATGTCATTATGTATGAACTTCATCATCTATGTTCTACTCAAATAACTGGGCCTATCATGTCTGTTAAAGAAACCATTGGACATTGTGACTCTTGGAATTGATTACTTTTGATTAACTTTTCAGAAAAATGTTTGGCTCTTGTATTCATAATAGTGTGGAGGAGGCAAGAGTGGATGGGAGTATAAGTCGGAAGTTACTTCAGAGATCATAGATACTTGGGTTAGATGGGTGCTGATGGACACAAAGAGCTGTGGATGACTTAAGATATAATTTGAAGGTAAAATAGAGTTAATGATGGATTTGGTTCAGGAAGGAAGACAGGGAATAATGAAGTGTAAATACTTCCATAGTTGTGAATATTATGGATAAAATAGTGCTTACAGAGTATTAGTTATATATTAGTAATACCTATTGTGCAAATAAGAAATGAGGTTACAATAGTCACAACATGTACAATGCTGTACAGTTTTAAGATATTTAAAACCTTACATCTTATGATATTGGTAGGACAGTGTTTATTATTCTATGCAGATGTGGAAACTGCAGCTTTCCCTCTCATAGTTCTACCTTTGCCAATCTGGAGACTGGTCAGAGACAAGAGATGTGACATGAAAAAGAGAGGATATAGCCAAAGAAGACAACTGGGTCATAGGTTAGAAGAAGGTGAGAACACTTGTGTGGGCATGGCAGAAAGGAAGGTCTGAGGGAAATATGGAGGCTGCACAATGGACTTTGAGCAGTTTGGCTGTGGATAATGAACTGGATCTCATTTCAAGGTTCTTTAAAAGATGTAAGGAAAATATTTTTGGGGGGTATGTGATTACTTTTGACTGTTGGGGTATTCCTGTTTCTATGTGATCCTAGAGATTGAGTTCATTAAGATTTCAACTTTATTTTTATTTTTTTTTTTTTATTTTTTTTTTTTATTTTTTTTATTTTTTTTTTTAATATGAAATTTATTGACAAATTAGTTTCCATACAACACCCAGTGCTCATCCCAAAAGGTGCCCTCCTCAATACCCATCACCCACCCTCTCCTCCCTCCCACCCCCCATCAACCCTCAGTTTCTTCTCAGTTTTTAAGAGTCTCTTATACTTTGGCTCTCTCCCACTCTAACCTGTTTTTTTTTTCCTTCCCCTCCCCCATGGGTTCCTGTTAAATTCTCAGGGTCCACATAAGAGTGAAACCATATGGTATCTGTCTTTCTCTGTATGGCTTATTTCACTTAGCATCACACTCTCCAGTTCCATCCACGTTGCTACAAAAGGCCATATTTCATTTTTTCTCATTGCCACGTAATATTCCATTGTGTATATAAACCACAATTTCTTTATCCATTCATCAGTTGATGGACATTTAGGCTCTTTCCATAATTTGGCTATTGATGAGAGTGCTGCTATGAACATTGGGGTACAAGTGGCCCTATGCATCAGTACTCCTGTATCCCTTGGATAAATTCCTAGCAGTGCTATTGCTGGGTCATAGGGTAGGTCTATTTTTAATTTTCTGAGGAACCTCCACACTGCTTTCCAGAGCGGCTGCACCAATTTGCATTCCCACCAACAGTGCAAGAGGGTTCCCGTTTCTCCACATCCTCTCCAGCATCTAGAGTCTCCTGATTTGTTCATTTTGGCCACTCTGACTGGCGTGAGGTGATACCTGAGTGTGGTTTTGATTTGTATTTCCCTGATAAGGAGCGACGCTGAACATCTTTTCATGTGCCTGTTGGCCATCCGGATGTCTTCTTTAGAGAAGTGTCTATTCATGTTTTCTGCCCATTTCTTCACTGGGTTATTTGTTTTTCGGGTGTGGAGTTTGGTGAGCTCTTTATAGATTTTGGATACTAGCCCTTTGTCCGATATGTCATTTGCGAATATCTTTTCCCATTCCGTTGGTTGCCTTTTAGTTTTGTTGGTTGTTTCCTTTGCTGTGCAGAAGCTTTTTATCTTCATAAGGTCCCAGTAATTCACTTTTGCTTTTAATTCCCTTGCCTTTGGGGATGTGTCGAGTAAGAGATTGCTACGGCTGAGGTCAGAGAGGTCTTTTCCTGCTTTCTCCTCTAAGGTTTTGATGGTTTCCTGTCTCACATTTAGGTCCTTTATCCATTTTGAGTTTATTTTTGTGAATGGTGTGAGAAAGTGGTCTAGTTTCAACCTTCTGCATGTTGCTGTCCAGTTCTCCCAGCACCATTTGTTAAAGAGGCTGTCTTTTTTCCATTGGATGTTCTTTCCTGCTTTGTCAAAGATGAGTTGGCCATACGTTTGTGGGTCTAGTTCTGGGGTTTCTATTCTATTCCATTGGTCTATGTGTCTGTTTCTGTGCCAATACCATGCTGTCTTGATGATGACAGCTTTGTAGTAGAGGCTAAAGTCTGGGATTGTGATGCCTCCTGCTTTGGTCTTCTTCTTCAAAATTCCTTTGGCTATTCGGGGCCTTTTGTGGTTCCATATGAATTTTAGGATTGCTTGTTCTAGTTTCGAGAAGAATGCTGGTGCAATTTTGATTGGGATTGCATTGAATGTGTAGATAGCTTTGGGTAGTATTGACATTTTGACAATATTTATTTTTCCAATCCATGAGCAGGGAATGTCTTTCCATTTCTTTAAATCTTCTTCAATTTCCTTCATAAGCTTTCTATAGTTTTCAGCATACAGATCCTTTACATCTTTGGTTAGATTTATTCCTAGGTATTTTATGCTTCTTGGTGCAATTGTGAATGGGATCAGTTTCTTTATTTGTCTTTCTGTTGCTTCATTGTTAGTGTATAAGAATGCAACTGATTTCTGTACATTGATTTTGTATCCTGCAACTTTGCTGAATTCCTGTATCAGTTCTAGTAGACTTTTGGTGGAGTCTATCGGATTTTCCATGTATAATATCATGTCATCTGCAAAAAGCGAAAGCTTGACTTCGTCTTTGCCAATTTTGATGCCTTTGATTTCCTTTTGTTGTCTGATTGCTGATGCTAGAACTTCCAGCACTATGTTAAACAGCAGCGGTGAGAGTGGGCATCCTTGTCGTGTTCCTGATCTCAGGGAAAAAGCTCTCAGTTTTTCCCCGTTGAGGATGATGTTAGCTGTGGGCTTTTCATAGATGGCTTTTATGATCTTTAAGTATGTTCCTTCTATCCCGACTTTCTCAAGGGTTTTTATTAAGAAAGGGTGCTGGATTTTGTCAAAGGCCTTTTCTGCATCGATTGACAGGATCATATGGTTCTTCTCTTTTTTTTTGTTAATGTGATGTATCACGTTGATTGATTTGCGAATGTTGAACCAGCCCTGCATCCCAGGAATGAATCCCACTTGATCATGGTGAATAATTCTTTTTATATGCCGTTGAATTCGATTTGCTAGTATCTTATTGAGAATTTTTGCATCCATATTCATCAGGGATATTGGCCTGTAGTTCTCTTTTTTTACTGGGTCTCTGTCAGGTTTAGGAATCAAAGTAATACTGGCTTCATAGAATGAGTCTGGAAGTTTTCCTTCCCTTTCTATTTCTTGGAATAGCTTGAGAAGGATAGGTATTATCTCTGCTTTAAACGTCTGGTAGAACTCCCCTGGGAAGCCATCTGGTCCTGGACTCTTATTTGTTGGGAGATTTTTGATAACCGATTCAATTTCTTCACTGGTTATGGGTCTGTTCAAGCTTTCTATTTCCTCCTGATTGAGTTTTGGAAGAGTGTGGGTGTTCAGGAATTTGTCCATTTCTTCCAGGTTGTCCAGTTTGTTGGCATATAATTTTTCATAGTATTCCCTGATAATTGTTTGTATCTCTGAGGGATTGGTTGTAATAATTCCATTTTCATTCATGATTTTATCTATTTGGGTCATCTCCCTTTTCTTTTTAAGAAGCCTGGCTAGAGGTTTGTCAATTTTGTTTATTTTTTCAAAAAACCAACTCTTGGTTTCGTTGATCTGCTCTACAGTTTTTTTAGATTCTATATTGTTTATTTCTGCTCTGATCTTTATTATTTCTCTTCTTCTGCTGGGTTTAGGCTGCCTTTGCTGTTCTGCTTCTAGTTCCTTCAGGTGTGCTGTTAGATTTTGTATTTGGGATTTTTCTTGTTTCTTGAGATAGGCCTGGATTGCAATGTATTTTCCTCTCAGGACTGCCTTCGCTGCGTCCCAAAGCGTTTGGATTGTTGTATTTTCATTTTCGTTTGTTTCCATATATTTTTTAATTTCTTCTCTAATTGCCTGGTTGACCCACTCATTCGTTAGTAGGGTGTTCTTTAACCTCCATGCCTTTGGAGGTTTTCCAGACTTTTTCCTGTGGTTGATTTCAAGCTTCATAGCATTGTGGTCTGAAAGTATGCATGGTATAATTTCAATTCTTGTAAACTTATGAAGGGCTGTTTTGTGACCCAGTATGTGATCTATCTTGGAGAATGTTCCATGTGCACTCGAGAAGAAAGTATATTCTGTTGCTTTGGGATGCAGCGTTCTAAATATATCTGTCAAGTCCATCTGATCCAATGTCTCATTCAGGGCCCTTGTTTCTTTATTGATCGTGTGTCTAGATGATCTGTCCATTTCTGTAAGTGGGGTGTTAAAGTCCCCTGCAATTACCACATTCTTATCAATAAGATTGCTTATGTTTATGAGTAATTGTTTTATATATTTGGGGGCTCCGGTATTCGGCGCATAGACATTTATAATTGTTAGCTCTTCCTGATGGATAGACCCTGTAACTATTATATAATGTCCTTCTTCATCTCTTGTTACAGCCTTTAATTTAAAGTCTAGTTTGTCTGATATAAGTATGGCTACTCCAGCTTTCTTTTGGCTTCCAGTCGCATGATAAATAGTTCTCCATCCCCTCACTCTCAATCTAAAGGTGTCCTCAGGTCTAAAATGAGTCTCTTGTAGACAGCAAATAGATGGGTCTTGTTTTTTTATCCATTCTGATACCCTATGTCTTTTGGTTGGTGCATTTAATCCATTTACATTCAGTGTTATTATAGAAAGATACGGGTTGAGAGTCATTGTGATGTCTGTATGATTTATGCTTGTAGTGATGTCTCTGGGACTTTGTCTCACAGGGTCCCCCTTAGGATCTCTTGTAGGGCTGGTTTAGTGGTGACAAATTCCTTCAGTTTTTGTTTGTTTGGGAAAACCTTTATCTCTCCTTCTATTCTAAATGACAGACTTGCTGGGTAAAGGATTCTCGGCTGCATATTTTTTCTGTCTAGCACCCTGAAAATCTCGTGCCAATTCTTTCTGGCCTGCCAAGTTTCAAAAGAGAGATCAGTCACGAGTCTTATAGGTCTCCCTTTATATGTGAGGGCACGTTTACCCCTTGCTGCTTTCAGAATTTTCTCTTTATCCTTGTATTTTGCCAGTTTCACTATGATATGTCATGCAGAAGATCGATTCAAGTTACGTCTGAAGGGAGTTCTCTGTGCCTCTTGGATTTCAATGCCTTTTTCCTTCCCCAGTTCAGGGAAGTTCTCAGCTATTATTTCTTCAAGTACCCCTTCAGCACCTTTCCCTCTCTCTTCCTCCTCTGGGATACCAATTATGCGTATATTATTTCTTTTTAGTGTATCACTTAGTTCTCTAATTTTCCCCTCATACTCCTGGATTTTTTTATCTCTCTTTTTCTCAGCTTCCTCTTTTTCCATAACTTTATCCTCTAGTTCACCTATTCTCTCCTCTGCCTCTTCAAGCCGAGCTGTGGTGGTTTCCATTTTGTTATGCATTTCGTTTAAAGCGTTTTTCAGCTCCTCGTGACTGTTCCTTAGTCCCTTGATCTCTGTAGCAAGAGATTCTCTGCTGTCCTGTATACTGTTTTCAAGCCCAGCGATTAATTTTATGACTATTATTCTAAATTCACTTTCTGTTAAATTATTTAAATCCTTTTTGATCAGTTCATTAGCTGTTGTTATTTCCTGGAGATTCTTCTGAGGGGAATTCTTCCGCTTGGTCATTTTGGATAGTCCCTGGCGTGGTGAGGACCTGCAGGGCACTTCCCCTGTGTTGTGGTGTATAACTGGAGTTGGTGGGCGGGGCCGCAGTCAGACCTGATGTCTGCCCCCAGCCCACCGCTGGGGCCACAGTCAGACTGGTGTGTGCCTTCTCTTCCCCTCTCCTAGGGGCGGGATTCACTGTGGGGTGGTGTGGCCCGTCTGGGCTACTTGCACACTGCCAGGCTTGTGATGCTGGGGATCTGGCGTATTAGCTGGGGTGGGTAGGCAAGGTGCACGGGGGTAGGAGGGGCAGGCTTAGATCGCTTCTCCTTAGGTGATCCTCTTCAGGAGGGGCCCTGTGGCAGCGGGAGGGAGTCAGATCCGCTGCCGGAGGTTTGGCTCCGCAGAAGCACAGAGTTGGGTGTTTGCGCGGAGCGAGCAAGTTCCCTGGCAGGAACTGGTTCTCTTTGGGATTTTGGCTGGGGGATGGGCGGGGGAGATGGCGCTGGCGAGCGCCTTTGTTCCCCACCAAGCTGAGCTCTGTCGTCAGGGGGCTCAGCAGCTCTCCCTCCCTTTGTCCTCCAGCCTTCCCGCTTTCCAAGCAGAGCTGTTAACTTATGACCTCCCAGACGCTAAGTCGCGCTTGTTGTGGGAACACAGTCCGTCAGGCCCCTCCGCTTTTGCCAGCCAGACTCGGGGGCTCTGCTTGGCCGGCGAGCCGCCCCTCCGCCCCGGCTCCCTCCCGCCAGTCCGTGGAGCGCGCACCGCCACGCCGCCCTTCCTACCCTCTTCCGTGGGCCTCTCGTCTGCGTTTGGCTCCGGCGACTCCGTTCTGCTAATCCTCTGGCGGTTTTCTGGGTTATTTAGGCAGGTGTAGGTGGAATCTAAGTGATCAGCAGGACGCGCGGTGAGCCCAGCGTCCTCCTAAGCCGCCATCTTTCAGCTAGTGTCAAGATTTCAACTTTAATATTGCTTAGCTACTTTTGTTACCTTGAGTGTACACATGAAATGTAGCTTGAACAGAGGTTGGTTGGAAGGCAGACCATGATTTGGAGGTAGTGAGAAAATGGAGTTGGCCAGTTTTATGTTGAACTTTGTGAAAGGCAAGATTGGATGAGCCTATTGGTTACAGGTTGTGGAAGTCCTGAAAAAATATGAGTTGAAATTCTTACTCGCCAGATTTGTTGTATATTATTTCTCTCACTGAGAGAGACTTCAGAAAATATAGAAAATTTACATTATATAAAGTATTCACAGTTCTATCATGTGAAAAAAAAACTTAATATTTTAGAGTATTTCTTCTAGCCTTGTATATTGGTGCATGTATATATGTGTATAAAAACTTCATAGTATGATTAATAATTGAAATTATACTATACATAGCATTTTATGACATATAAAAGTGTTCTGTGAACACTTTCCTATTAAATAATATCAAAATACTTTTGGATAGGACACAGTAGTCCATTATATGGGTGTACCATGAACTCTTTAGCTTTTTCTTTAGACTTTACTTGAGCTATTTTCCCATCCTTCTAATGAACCTTATCATTTGATATTTCTTTTTTATCTGCCATTATAAGTTCGGTATCAGTAACACTCATGTACTAAATCTGTAACTGATACATTTTCCAGAGTTAGAATTTCTGATCAAAAGTAACGAACACTTGTGCTCGCTTTGGTAGCACATATACAGAGAAGATCAGCATGGCCCCTGTGCCAGGATGACACACAAATTCACGAAGCATTCCATATTTTTACATGTTAGCTAGACTCAACGTTGTGATCATTTCGCAATACATACAAGTATCAACTCATTATATTATATACCTGAAACTAGTGTAATGTTGCATGTCAATTATACCTGAATTAAAAAAAAGTGATGGACACTTTTAGAGCGCTTGGTAGACACTGACAAATGGCCTTTCAGATTTGAACTGCTTTGTATGCCTTTTAGTAATTGATTTAATTTCCTTTTTTACTGCCTTCTCCCTCCTACTGGGAATTAGCCTTTAAAACATGAAAAATAATACCTCATAATTTTAATTTGCACGTCTTGGTTATTAGTGAGTTTCAACATTTTTCACATGTTACTAGCTATTTCTCTCTTAAAAAATTAAATTCATGTGTTCAGTTTATTGTTCTGTTCTGTCTTCATCATTGAAGATGACTTGGACCCAATACAGAGAGATAACTAAAGGAATATTTTTATGATTGACTGAAAATCCATACGGACTTCCATGTACGAAACAATAATGCATATAGTTCATGGCTCTTTGTCTATTAATTTTCTTAAGTTTAATGATTTATCCTGTGAAATGTAATATTCAGGGAAAATGTGATTTTTTCCCCCTGCTCTCTCTAGTCCTAAGAGACATTCTCTCAGTTGAAACTTCTCTCTCTTCATTTTCACTGTACTTCATATATCATTAGCAGGAACTCTTGGGTTATGGGAGGGCGATGTATGGACTACATATTTATTGAACTCTAATTGTATGAATAAATGAATGCACCGGCCATGCAAATACAAATCTAAGTCTTAAAAATAATAATTTACATAATTAGCTGACAAGAAGGCCTGAGCTATTACTTAAGTTCATATATAACATTACATCGTCAACTGTTAATTTATGCTCTGTTCTTTGCAGAATGATTGAGCTGTTTGGTAGTTTTATTTATGACTCATGCTTAGATTCATTTTGTAGTGCTGATAATGTTGAGATAATGGGAATTTATAGTTAGCTCTGACAAGAGGCCATAAAACAAATGACTGGATGTTTTCTCTATTGCCACAGGCTCGATTTATAACATAAAGTACTTAATAATTGTTATTAATGAACCCGCTGTGGTTGGTATATAGACACAGCTGGAAATCACATCTGTTATCAGACAGCCTGGGTTGAGTAAAGTACAAACACTGCAGGGAACTAATAGCTACAAAAGGAAATGACATCACAGAGCCATAGGAAGTGCCCATAGATGTTAGCTACACTGAAACAGAAGACATTTAGGAAAGATTTTAGGAGAAATGACAGAAAATTTGGCTCTTTTCAGAATTTTTCTTCCATATGGAACCCAAATGTCTTTAATTATGAGCTAGAGTCCCAGGGTCAATCCATATATGAAATATTAGTAAAGTTTATATCTTAGTTTTTAGATCAAAATAAATAAAAATCATCCAATTTCAGCCTACCAACATATCTTTCCAAGCTTCTCTTCAGTTACCCCTATTGAAACACTCTGTTCTATTCAGATTGGGTTATTTCTCTTTGGTTTTACAGACTTATGCATTCCTGCCTTTGTGCTTTACCTTATGTTGTTACCTCCATTTGAGGTAATTTTGAATGATTTCAAGAGAGAAAGAACTAATTTACTAATTTACTAATACCTATTTACTCTCCGCCTCTTGACCCCTGTCTCCATTCCTATTTGTCCCCATTTTAAATTTTCATTTTCCTCATTCAACATTGGCAAACATTGTAATACATTTTATATGTATTCTTTGATTCTATGTAGTCTTACAAAATATGCTTTTTTTTGGTGTGTCCCTGTGTTATTAATTTTTGGAAATCACGGTAAATCACAGATGTCATTTTATTTCTTTTACTTAGCACTGGAGTACCAGCCATAACACTCTGTGAACATCTAGTCCATTTTTTGTAAATGTTGCATAAGACTGCATGTGTAGCGACCAAAATTAATATGTCTACTCTCCAGTCAGGGATGGGCACCCAGATTGCTCTGAATCTGTATCACAATAAGCAAGGTAACAATAGGCAGTTTTATGTATGTCGTTTGTGGAACAATGGGAGAATTTCTTTAGGCTACATACCTAGGAGTGTAACTCCTGGGTCATAGAGGGTGTGTAGATGTGATTTGACAAAATGCTGAGAGATAGCTTTGAAGTGTTCCCCCATTCTTCTCCCACTGGGAGTGCAGTGAGTTCCTTTATTCTTATATACAACCAATAGGTGGTATTGCCTAGTTTTACATTTTAAGCAAATTAAAAGGTATAAGATGATATTTCATGATTGTTTTCATTTACTTCTATGATTACTACTGAGCTTGAATATCTTTTGATTTGCTTGTTGCTTTGGGGGTGTATTTCATTTTAATTGCCTATTCATATGTGTGCCCACTTTTTTTTTCTCTTGGGTTATCTATCTTTTGTGGACTTAAAGGAATTCCTTGTACATTTTTACATTGTCAGTTTTGAATATTGCAAGTTTTTTTCTTAAAGTCTATCACTTCTCTATGAACTCTATACACACTATTCTTCCTAAACAAAAATATTTAATTTTGCTATAAGTATTTAGCCTGAGGGTTTGTGCTTCTCAAGTATTTTAAAGACAATTCTTCACACATTTAAATCACAAATATATATTCTGACATTTTATTTTATTGATTTTCTATTTTATCTTTCATTAATATGTCTGGATTCTACTTTTATGCATTATGTTATTTAGGGATCTAATTTTCCTTCTTAGCATCATATACAAAATAACCTATTCTTCCACTTCTGATTTGTGGTGCTTTATTTCCATATTTGTCATATATTAAATTCTAACCTATACATGGTTTTTCTCTGAGTCCACTGTTTTGTTTCATTGACCTATTTGTACATCAGTTTTGATATCAATGCCTACCTATTTTATTACTATGCATTGGGACAGGCAGACTACCATGGACCTTGAGCATCCCTGAACTTTCTGCTGAGCAGGCTAAACTGTAGGTCTTACTTGTTCCACATAGACAGACAAGGAGGTCAAGTGACCATATCATGATTACTCAGTTAAGGAAGAGAGAGAAAGAGATACTGTTTTGTTTTCTGCTTACTACAGAAGGTGCTGTGACCATGTGGTGGGCTGTTTGGACCACTGCTGTGTACCACTTTTATTGCTCTCAGTGCTGAGTGTATAATTAGTATGTCTTATATGCTTATATTATGAACTCTTATAAAAGTCAAGGGGAAGAGTCACTTTTAGACAAATGATAGTGGGTACAACAGACCACCAGTTAGGCTTTTGGCTTCCTCTCATGTTATACAATGGAAACTATAAATTCTAGAAAAAGAAAAAGAAATCAGTCTTGGGGGCTGTAAACTCCAAAGATCCTTTGGAACTATAGATCTCTGCCATTGATAACTATGAAGATTGGATCTCATACTGGTGAATGTTCTGCCAACACTTGAATATGTATTCTGCTGTTTGGGGGTAAAATATTCATTAATATCAAGTATGTCAAATTTGTTGACAGTACAGTTCAAGTATTTATGTTTGCTAATTTTCTATCTATCTTGTCTATCAACTACTGATTGAGGAGTGTTGAAATCTCCCATTATAATTGTAGATTTGTCCATTTCTCACTTCAGTCCTGGTATGTTTTTGCTTCATATATTTTGCATCTGTCAGATGCATACACATTTACATTTGTTATTTTTTAATGAATTGACAACTTTATCCTTAGGAAATGTTCCTTTTTTATCTCTGGTGATAATATTTTTTATGAAGTCTCCTCGTCTGATATTATCTTAGCCATTCCAGCTTGCATATAGTTAATGTTTATTGGCATCACTGTTTCTGTCTTCCACTTCTAATTTATCAATGCCTTTGTATTTAAGGTGTGTTTCTTGCAGATCACATTTAGCTATTTTTATTTTTAAATATTTTTTAAAGTTTATTTATTTTTGAGAGAAAGAGAGAGAGATGGAGTGTGAGTGGGGGAGAGGCAGAGAGAGAGCGAGACACAGAATCCGAAGCAGGCTCCAGGCTCCGAACTGTCAGCACAGAGCCCAACATGGGGCTTGAACCCATGAACTGAGAGATCATGACCTCAGCTGAAGTTGGATGCTTAACTAACTGAGCCACCCAGGCACCCCACGTTTAGCTATTTTTCTTAAGTCCAATTTGAGAATCTCTGACTTTAAATTGTAGTTTATAGACTAAGGGTCTACAAGCCATTTCTGAAATGGCCAGATGGTAATATTTTAGGCTTTTGGATCATACTGTCTCTGTTGAAATTGCTAAACTCTGCTATTAAAGCATGAAAGCTGCATAGACCACACATAAATGAATGGGCAAGGCTGTGTTCCAATAAAATTTTATTAATAAAAAATCACAATGGGCCATATTTAGCATAGTTTGCTGACCCATGGTTTACACTCTTAATGTTTGATCTAAGTATTTGTAGAGTCAAGGTTAAATCATCCAACTCGTTTGTATTCTGTTTATCCCATGTGTTATTCACTCATTTCCTATCCTCCCCTCTCTTATTCTACCTCCTTTTGGATTGGACATTTTTAAAATTTCATTTTACCTCTTTTTTTAACATATCAGATGACAAAAACCTCTTTGTGTTTTATATTTTAAGTGATTGTTGTATAGTTTATAATATATATCTTTACCTTTTCACAGTCTACCTTAAAATAATATTATAGCACTTTATAGATTAGGATTCTTAAATATTCTTACTTTCCACCCAGTCATTTGTGCTATATTTTTGTCATACTTTTTACTTTCATTTGTGTTATGCTGTGCATTGCCACTGCCTTTTTCCATGTTTTGAAGTATAATTGACAGAAGTTGTAGTATATTTAAGCTGTACAGTGTGATGATTTCTTATATGTACACATTGTGAAAGGCTTCCCATACCATCAAGCTAATTAACACCTCACATATTTACCTTTGTTTTTTTTTAAGAGGGAGCGAGATTATTTTTAGTGCTACTCTCTCAGAAAATTTCAATTGTGTAATATTTATCAGCTATAGCAACCATGTTACTCATCTGAGCCTCAGACCTTATTCACCTTATAAGTCAACGTTTGTACCTTTTACCAACCTCTCTCTATTTCTATCACTCCCCTAGTCCCTGACAACCACTGTTCTACTTTATGTTTGTATTAGCTCAATGTGTTTTTTTTTTAAGTTTTCACATATACGTGACACTATGCAGTATTTGTCTTTGTGCCTCATTTCATTTAGCACAATTTCCTTCTGGTTTCATCCATGTTGTCACAAATGGCAGGATCTCCTTTTTTAAAGGCTGAAGAACTTTCCAGTATGTGTGTGTGTGTGCGCGTGTGTGTGTGTTATATATTTTTATCTATCTGCCAATAGATACTTAGATTGTTTCCATACCTTTGCTATTATAAATAATGCTGAAGTGAAAATTAGAATACAGATATGTCTTCAAGATAAAGATTTTGTTTCCTTTGGATATATATCCAGAAGTGACATTGCTGGATCATGTGGTAGTTCCTCTTTCTAATTTCTTGAGGAACCTCCAGACTGTTTTCTATAGCGGTTGCACCAGTTTGCATTCCCACCAATAGAGTAAAAGGACTCACTGTTCTGTATATCCTTGCTAGCATTTGCTATCTTTTGTCTTTTTGATAATAAATATCCTAACAAGTATGAGGTGGTATCTCATTGTGGTTTTAATTTGCATTTTCCTGATGATGAGTGATATTGAGCACCTTTTCTTATATTTGTTGGTTATTTATGTGTCCTCTTCGAAAAAATGTATGTTCAGGTAGTTTGTCCATTTTTTAAATTGAGTTATTTATTTATTTATTTATTTATTTATTTAGGTTGTTGTCGTTGTTGTTGGTATTCAGTTGTATGAGTTCCTTGTATATTTTGAGTATTAACCCCCTATTAGATACATGGCTTGCAAACATTTTTTTCCAATTCCATAAGTAGGCTTTTTATTTTGTTGATGTTTTCCTTTGCTGTGGATAATCTTTTTAGTTTGATGTACTCCCGATTATTTATTTTTGCTTTTGTTTCATTGTTTTTGGTGTAAAATCTAAAAAATCATTGCTGATATCAATGCCAACAAGTCTTTCCCCTATGTTTCTTCTAGGAGTTTTACAGTTTCAGGTCTTAAGTTCAAGTCCTTCATCCATTTTGGGTGATTTTTGTGAGTGGTATAAGCTAAGGGTACAGTTTCATTCTTCTGCATGTGGATATCCAGATTTCAGATTTGCCAGGCTCCACGATCGTGTGAGCCAGTGGAAATACATCTGTCTCTGTCTTTCTCTCTCTCTACACACACACACACGCACACACACACACACACATTTATATTTATATATTTATGCAAGGATTTATACACAAATGTGTATATTTGTATATATGAATATATATATAGATAGATATAGATATAGATAGATAGATATAGACAGATAGATGATATATCTCCTATAGGTACTATTTCTTTGGAGAACCTGAGTGACATACCATATAAACTTGAATCTCTCCAACTGCACTTTCCTCCTTTCAAAAGTCTAATCCTCTTAATTTCCTCCTGGTTTTGTCTTTCACTTTCTATGAGTGGCCATTACTATATTGCTATTAACAATACTTGATTTGGTTTGCTAATATCTGCTTAAGGATTTTAAATCATGACCAATTATTAATATTTACTTATGGTTTGTCTTTTTTGTACCAACCCTGTCAGGTTTTAGAAAAAACCTTAGCTAACGATACTTAATATTTCAGACATTTTATTTTGTTGTTGGTAGTGCTTGTGGTGCTCTCTCTCTCTTGTCATCTTGTTACAAATGTCTGAATTTTATTGGTCTTTTCCTAGGTGTCTTTTTGGCTTTGCTTATATTAATTATCTTAATTAAAAAATTGAGATATAATTGACATATAACATCGTGTAAGTTTAAGGTGTACAGCATGTTGGCTTAGTATATTTATATATTGTAATATGATTACAGTAATGTTAGCTAACACCTTTATTGTGACACATATTTATCATTTATTTTTTATGTTAAGGACAGTTAGAATCTAGTTTCTTAGCAACTTTGAAGCTTATAATATAGTGTTGTGAAATATAATCACTATGTTGTTCATTAGATTTCCAGAACTTATCTACTAGTTGTAAGTTTGTACCCTTAAATATCTCTCCCAATTCCCTTACCCTCCAGTCTCTCCTAACCACCATTCTACTTTGTTTTTACAAGTTCAGGTTTTTTAAAGATTCAACCTATAAGTGATGTACTATATTTGTCATTCTCTGTGTGAATATCTCAGCATAATAGCTTCAAAGTTTATCCATGTTGCCATACATGGCAGGATTTCCTTTTTTTCTCATTGCTGAATACATATATAACACATCTTCACTATCCATTCATCCATTGACAGGCACTTATGTGGCTTCCATACCTTGGCTAGTGTGAATAATGCTGCAATGTGCATGGATGTGCAGATATCCCTTCAAGATACTAACTTCAATTCTTTTGGATATATATCCAAGAGTGGGATTGTTGGATCAAGTGGTAGTTCAATTTTTAAGTTTTTGAGGAAAGCCACTATTTTTTTTTATAATGGATTCAGCTTTAGCAATTCTTCATAATCTTTTTTTCTATTTCATTGATGTTTGCTTTCAAGTTACTGTCTTTACTTCGACTTGTTTCATATTTATTCTGATGTTCTTTTTTAAACTTCTTAGTGCTTATTTCTTTTTTTAATTTTTTTAATGTTTATTTATTTTTGAGAGAGACAGAGACAGAATGTGAATGGGTTAGGGGCAGACAGAGAGGGAGACACAGAATCCTAAGCAGGCTCCAGGCTCTGAGCTGTCAGCACAGAGCCCGACGCTGGGCTCAAACTCAGGAGCTGTGAGATCATGACCTGAGCTGAAGTCTGACGCTCAACTGACTGAGCCACCCAGGTGCTCCATAACTTCTTAGTGCTTGTTTCATCTTTTTGTCCTTTGTTCTTTTCTTATATAAAGATTTACGGTCAGAAATTTATTGTAAGTGCCACTTTAACTGTATCCCATAAGGTTTGATATGAAGTATTATTGTTATCCTTTAATCTAAAATATTTTCCGGGGCGCCTGGGTGGCGCAGTCGGTTAAGCATCCGACTTCAGCCAGGTCACGATCTCGGTCACGATCTCGCGGTCCGTGAGTTCGAGCCCCGCATCGGGCTCTGGGCTGATGGCTCGGAGCCTGGAGCCTGTTTGTGATTCTGTGTCTCCCTCTCTCTCTGCCCCTCCCCCGTTCATGCTCTGTCTCTCTCTGTCCCAAAAATAAATAAAAAATGTTGAAAAAAAAATTTAAAAAGAACACAACTCTCACCACGCACTTAATTTGTGGACTATATAAAGAGCTACATAGACTGACTTCTAGGGGAAAATGAAATAATTTCAGTCCTACTTCAATCTGTTAGCAGGTTCATCTATAAAAAAAAATATTTTCCAAGTTCCGTTTTAATCCCCTCTGATCTTTTAGTTATTTAAGAATGTTTTATTTTGTAATTTACAAAATTAGTTTTTGTAAGTTTATTTATTTATTTTGAGAGGGAGTGCATGCATGTGGTGTGCACATGAGTGGGGGAGAGACAGAGGGAGGAGAGAGAGAGAGAGACAGAATCTCAAGCAGGTTCCCTGCTGTCAGTGCAGAGCCATACGTGGGTTTCAATCTCACAAACTGAGAGATCATGACCTGAACCAAAATCAAGGGTTGGACGCTTAACTGACTGAACCACCCAGGTTTCCCTAAAAATTATTTTAAAAAAATTACTTCCCTTTATTTATTGATTTCCATTAAGCGACTTTTTAATCAGAGAAAAATGTATTGTGTATGTTACCAATTCCTTGAAGTTTTTTGAGACTTGCTTTAGTGCCTAGTATGTTATGCATTTTCATAAGTGTCCCATGTGAATTTAAATACAATGTGCCTCTTCAAGTTATTGTTGGACTTCAGAGGTCAGCCAACAATAATACACCTGTCTTCTCCATAAGAGTTCTGGTAGCAATCAAAACGTAAAATAAAAAGTTGACAGATGGAATCTAAACTATCGCTTCTATAATGATCAAGCTAATGTTAGAGGATATGGCTGATATTCATGGGAAAGTAAGTGTTTTAACACTAAACCTCAGATTTAGACAGAATTACCCATATGGTCATAGGGAATGCTGGTCACACACACCTCTCTGATAATGGTGGTGGCTATAATGATCAAATTATGGCATAGAGTAGCAAAACAGACTATATGGTCCCTGTTGGAAGCTTGGTTTTAAGAGAAATTGAAGATGAAGGGTCTAGAATTTGTATGTTATATACTATTTTTCTTTCTAAACTGAACAGTCAGATTAATCCCTTAGAGAAGAGTGTGTTGAATTAGAATTAGAGAGAAGTCAAAAGTGTTACTCCGATGACATTCCCACCACATGAATGACATGTCAGGTGTGTTTCACCTCCTAACGTTATTCTCTATATGTCTATCATATCAAGCTTGTTCATTGCTCTGTTCATCTTTCAAATCTTTATTTCATGCCAGCTCAGTCAAACACATAAAGCATTTATATATATTATCCAGTATTTTCAAGTTTGTCATGTGGAGTATATCACATTATGAAATTAAATGTTTAAATTTTATAGATTTCTGCCCTTTATTAAATCTCTGCTTTCTCTTCTACAGTTTTGTTGTATTTTCCTAATTTAAAAGAACTACTAAGTTTCTTTCATTTTTAATTTTTTTCAATAATAAAGGCATTAAATGTTATATATTTTTTTCTGAGTATGGTTTTTACCTTGCCTTTTGTTTGGTATTTATTGTTCTATTTTTCTTTGATCTTAAGCACTTTTTACAAGGGGAATACAGTTAGAATGAACAACACTAAGTGTAGTCTCTAAGAAAAGAAAAGCTTTGGAAGTGACAATAAGTTGGAGGGTTATTTGTGAAGAGAAACCTCATTCTATTAATCTAGGTGACAGTAGGGGTGGAAATTTGGTGGAGAATAGGTTGGTTGTATCGATGCGAGCCACTGACTTTCGTTTTGTTTTGTTTTTTTGCCAAATTGACTTGACTACATTTTCTGGATCCCTTAAGTCAATTTCTAGATTCCTGTTTTCTGCATAACACAATTCTATCTGTTCCTCACAAATCTCCCCCTCTTACCTTACCTCATTCTCTAAGCACAGCATTGCCAAAGAAGACAATGCTCACGTGGTGAAGAAGATTGGTACCTAGGGATGTAATTTAGATGTAGGTAACTCTCTTTCCTATATTATTCTGCCCCTAGGAATGATTTTCCCATTCAGCAGTTAATGAGAAAGGAGAGTTGGCTCTATCCCTTTCCAATCCTAGGACAGGAGGAATGCCAATTGGAGGAAGACTTAGGGGTAAAGAGATAACAGGATTTCCGTAAGAAGTCTTGGTATCAAGTTAATTCTCCACTGCTGGTCACTTGTTATAACTTATAACAATATATGATCCCTGAGTAAGTGGGTAACTGTAGTTTCATTGAGCCAAAGGTGAAATGATGACATTTTTGTTCTCTTAGTCTCCCATATTAAGCCATACCTCCTTAAAAGGAAAACAAAACATTGCCTATTATTTAATGCAAATCTTGAGAGCACAGAAAACTGACACTTTAGAAACACCCAACAAATACCAATTAATTTTTTTATTGCCTTATCTGAGATTCCTGAAACTTTACACAACAATCCCATTCTTGTTACACTTTGTTTCAAACATTTTAAAATAGCTTCATACTTTTCCTGATTACTTTCATTAAATATAACTAAAATCCTAAAATAATGTACATAAAACATACATAAGACTCTGAAGAGTGAAGACAAAGATGCTGACTTGCTTAGGTACTTGGGGCCTGAGAAATGGTATGCTGGTGGATTCCCTAGATTTCCCTTTTGTCTTC
The DNA here is from genome assembly GCF_018350175.1 of Felis catus. Taxonomy (NCBI): domain Eukaryota; kingdom Metazoa; phylum Chordata; class Mammalia; order Carnivora; family Felidae; genus Felis; species Felis catus. The sequence goes on from NC_058377.1 coordinate 27,660,649, forward strand.
TATATCCAAGGCTTGTTGCTGAAGAAATCAGTAACGCAGAAAAGGAAATAAGGACAGGGTAAATAAAAGATCAGGACAGAGGAGTCTAGCAAGATCTAAAACTTTTATATAATAACTTTTACTGCAGCCAAACACTACAGAAGAAGCTGTGGCCTACTCCCATCCTTACCAGTAAAGGCCAAGTGAGGAGCATAAACTCCCATCCTTGGAAGACTAATAAGACACTTCAATAACCCCACTAAGATTATGTTGGGAAACATCAATTAGGGTGAGGAGACTTCCATACTTACTGGCTAGTAACAAGGCATCCTCATCATGATGTCAGTGGAGATTATGTGAGGAGCCTGGATTTCCACACCCACTGGACAGTAATGTGATACTTCTCCCCTTCTCACTGGCATGGCATCATGGAAGCCCAGTAGAGAGTCAAGACTTTTATTACCACTTACTGGCAATGAGGCTACTACCATTATAATTATCAATGACTACTGCATAAAGAGTGCAAACTACCACCCTTGCCCAGCAGTAATGGAAAGCCTTTCTATCTCAAGTACTAATGAAGGCCAACTGGAAAATCTGGATGCCTACCTCTAACTGGCTGTGACAAGGTGGCACATATCCTTTCTCTTATTGGAGAAGTATCAGAGAAAAACAGATAAAATGGAAAGTTTAACTAAGATCCATTTTTATAACATAATGCAAGTATGTCCAAATTTCAATAAAGGAATTGTTTGTCTTAAAAAAAAAAAGGGGGGGGCACCTGGGTGGCTTAGTCAGTTAAGCAACTGACTCTTGGTTTCAGCTCCGGTCATGATCTCACAGTTTGTGGGTTCAAATCCCGTGTTGGGTTCTGCACTGAGAGTGTGGAGCCTACTTGAAATTCTCTCTCTCTCCCTGTCTCTCTGCCCCTTCCCCACTTGTGTGTGTGCATGTGCATGTGCATGGTCCCTATCTCTTAAAATAAATAAATAAATTTAAAAAATCATTTGTCATACCAAGAACCAGGAAGAACTCAAAGTACGCAAAAAAAGTAATCAATATATGGCAACACAAAAACAACAGACACATTAGAATTATCTGACACAAATTTTAAGGCAGTCACGCTATAAATGCTTCAGTGAGGAATTATGAACATACATGAAACAAATGAACATATAGAGAACTTCAGAAAAAATAGGCGCAGCAAAGGAATAGAAGATATAAAGGACCAATGGGAATTTTGGAAATGAAAAATATAATAGCCAAAATAAAAACTGCAATGGATGGACTCAACAGCATAATAGAAGAGACAAAGGATAGAATCAGTTAACTTGGTGAGAGAATAATGAAATCACCCAGTCTGAACAACAGCAAGAAATAGATTGGAAATAAATAAACAGAACACTCAGGGACGTTTGGAGATATGACAAAAAAAAATCTAAGTTTCATATCATTGAATTTCCAGAAAGAAAGAATAGAGAGGGCAGGATTAAAAAAGTACTCAAAGAAATAATGGCTGAAAACTTGGCAAGAGACATAAATTTACCAATTTGAGAAGCTGAGTGAATCCAAAACAAGATAAACCAAAAAAAAAAAATCATGTCAAGAACATTATAATTAGAAAACTAAAGTCACAGGAGAAAATCTTGAAAGCAGTCAGAGAAAAATGATACTTTAGCTACAGGGGAAAAACTGCTTCAAATGACAGTGGATTTTTCATTAGAAGCTATGTAGCACAGAAAGAAGTGGCACAATGTGTTTCAGAATCGTCAACCAGCATTTTCTACCAAGCAAACACACAACAAAATTAAAACATTACATGTAAGCACTAACATATCAATAATTACATTAAACTATTAAAAGTTCTAAATACACAAATTAAAAGACAGAAATTGGAAGAGTGAGTTAAAAAAAACATGATCCAATGATCTATTCAGTACAAAAAACTCACATTTTCTATGTAGGTTAAAAATAACAAGATGAGAATACATAAAATTATGCAAACACTAGTCAAAGGAAAACAGGAGTGGATATATCAATATCAGATACAGTAGACATTACAATGCAGAAAATTAACAGAGACAAAGAGGGACATCATATAAGGACAAGAGGGGCAATGCCAAGTGTGCATGTACCAGACAACAAAGCAGTAAAATATGTGAAGCAAAACTGATATAATTAAAACATGAAATAGATCAATCCAGTTACAGTTGGAACTTTAACCCCTCTCCCAACAATTGATAGAATAATTAGAAAGAAAATAAAAAACGATAAAGAAGAACACAAATCCACCATCAACAAAGAGGATCTAATCAACATTTATAAAGCACTCTACACAAAAGGAGCATATAAGTATCTTAAGTATTTTTATCAAGTGTCCATGGAACTCATACCAAGGTAGACAATATCCTGGGTCATAAAACAAACTTAGACAAGTTTCAAAATGTTAAAATCATACAGAGTGTGTTCTCTGACTACAAGCAAATAAAACTAGAAATCAAAACCAGAAAGATAACAGAAAAATCTCCAAACGCTTGGAAACCCACAGCACAATTAACTAATCTATGGGTCAAATCTAAAGCCTCAAGAGAAATCAAAGTAGACATTGGACTGAATAAACATGAAAATACAACAAATCAAAGTTTGTGGGAAACAACTAAAGCATTGGTGGAAGAGAAATTTGTGGCACTAAGTTCATACATTAGACATGAAAAAAAGTATCAAATCAATTCTATATGCTCCCACCTTTAAAATGTAGAAAAAGAAGAACATGAACCCAAAGCAAGTGGAAGGAAGGAAGCAATAATAAGAAGCGATAAGTAGGAAATTGAAAATGGGAAAAACAATGGAAAAATCAATGAAACAAAGAGCTGGATGGGGAGATCGGTGTCGGGAATGGGTGCAATAGGTGATGGGGATTAAGAAATGCACTTGTAACGGAGCATTGAGTAACGGACAGAATTTCTGAACAACTATATTATACACCTGAAGCTAATGTAACACTGTATGTTAACTATACTGGAATTAAAATAAAAAAAAACAACTTAATAAAAAGTGTGCCAACCCCCTAGCAAAACTGGTAAAGAAAAAAAAAAGAGGGACAACTGATCAATATTAGGAATGAAACAGGGATATCATGATAGACTCTGCAGATAACAAAAGAGAAATATGGGAATGACACAAACAACTCTATATTTACAGATGTGATTTTATGGAAATTAACCATTTCCTGGAAAACCACAAATTATCACAATTCACCCAATACGAAATAAATTATATAAGTAGCCTCATAACTGTTAGGTAAATTGAGTTCATAATTTAAAAATTCCCCCCAAAAGAAATCTCCAGGTTCAGAATACTTCACTAGAGAATTTTAACAAATATTTAAAGAAAAAATTAATATCAAAGTTATGTAATCTCACTTAGAAAATAACGGAGGAGGGGTGCCTGGGAGGCTCAGTCAGTTGGGCGTCCGACTTCGACTCAGGTCGTGATCTCACCGTCCATGAGTTGGAGCCCCGTGTCAGGGTCTGTGCTGACAGCTCGGAGCCTGGAGCCTGCTTCAGATTCTGTGTCTCCCTCTCTCTCTGCCCCTCCCCCACTCACGCTCTGTCTCTGTCTATCAAAAAATGAATAAACGCTAAAAAAAAAGAAAAGAGGAGAAAATAAAAATTTATGTTATGTAACTAGTATTACTCTGATACAAAACCAGAAAATAGTTAAAAACGAAAATCCTACAGACCAATTATCTGTCATAAATGTGGATACAAAATATTTTATAAAATATTTACAATAGAATTTAGAAATATATTTTAAAAATTATTTACCATGTCTAGGTTGGGTTTATTCTGGAAATGCAAGCTGGTTCAATATTTGAAATCAATCAATGTAATCCACCATATTACCAAGTTTAAGAAAAATCACATAATAATATTAATTGATACAGAAAAATCATTTGAAAAACTTCAATATACATTGCTGATTAAAATTATCAAAAAATAGGAATAGAGGAAATTTTCCTTAACTTGATAAAGAATATCTACAAAAAGCCTTACAGCTGATACGTACATAATAGTGAAAGACTGAATGCTTTCTCCCAAGAATAGGAATAAGCTAAAGATGGCTTCTCCCACTACTCTTATTCACCGCAGTGCTGGACATTGTAGCCAGGTCAATAAAACAAAAAAAGGAAATAAAAGATATAAAGGTCATGAAGGAAGAAATAAATCTGTTTCCATTTACAGATAATGTAATTTTTTTCCGTAGAAAGTAAGTTTATGGAATATTTAAAAAAAGGAACTTCCAGAAGGACAAAATCAATTGTAATTTTGATGTACAAACAATGAACACTGGAATTAAAAAAATACAGCACTATTTATAATTGCTCAAAAAATGAAATGCTTATGTGTAAATATAACAAAACATGTGCAGGACTTGTATGTGAAAGCTACACAATACTGAAAAAAATCAAAGAAGATCTAAACAAATGGAGAGACTCTATGTTCATGAATTGGAAGACTCAACATAGTAAAGATGTCAATTCTCCTCAAGTTGATATACAGGCTTAATGCAATTCCTATCCAAACTTCAGTAAGTATTTTTGTAGATATAGACATTAGTATTCTAGAATTGGTATGGAAAGACAAAGGAATTATCATAGCTAAAACTATTCTGAAAAAGAAGGATAAAATGCATAAAGGTAAACAGAAAGATATAAAAGCCAGAATTATTATAATTTGGTTTGTAACTCCACTTTTTATCTTCTACAGTATTTAAAGGAAAAGTGCATAAAAATATTGTGTACAAAATTTATAAAGATGTAATCTGTGACATTAATAACATAAAAGGGGGAACAGAACTTTATAGGAACAGAGTTTTCCTATGTGATTGGAGTTAATATCAATTCAATGTGTTTCCTTCTCTGCCCTTCCCTGCTTGTGCTCTGTCTCTGTCTCTCTCTCTCAAAAATAAACATAAAAAAATGCTTAAAATCATTAGTCATTAGGAAAATGAAAGTCAAAACCACAATGAGATACCACTTTATGCCCATTAGGATTGCAATTATCAAAACAACAACAAAAGTAAGCAAACAAACCACAAAAAATCAAAGGAAAATAATAAGTGTTAGTGAGGATGTGGAGAAATTAGAACACTTTTGCATTACAGTAAAATGGTGCAGCCTCTGTGGGAAACAGTATGACAATTCCTTTAAAAAATTTAAGCAGAATTACCATATAATCCAGTAATTCCACTTCTCGTTATATACCCAAAAGGATTGAAAGCAAGTGCTCAAAGAGATAAATTGTACACCAATATTCATTACATTATTCACAATAGCCAAAGGTAGAAACAATCCAGTATATGAATGGATATACATATATGAATAGATATATGAATGTATAATATCCGAATGGATATACAATGGATATATGAATGGATAAACAAATACGAATGGATAAATGAAATGGATATATTCACACAATGAATATATATTCATATAATAGAATATTACTCAACATTAAAAATAAACAACATTCTGAAAGATGCTACAAGGAAGAACCTTAAAAACATTAAAGTGAAATAAGTCAGACACAAAAGGAAAAATATTACATAATTCCACTAATACTGAGGTATCTAGAGTAGTCAAAATGATAGAGACAGAAAGTAGAACTGTGATTACCAGAGGTCGGAGAGAGAGGAATGGAATCAAATTTTTAATGGGTACAGAGTTTCTGTTTGGGATGATGAAAAAGTTCTGGAAATGGATAGTGGTGATGGTTTCACAACATTGTGAGTGCACTTAATACTACTGAATTATAAACTTTAAAATGTTTAACATGATAAATGTTTTGTTATGTATATTTTTCCCAATAAAAAAAATCAAACTGGAAAAAATATCAACTCCTTCAGATCATTCTTTAAATTCATTTGCAACCGTTTTCTTGATCCTCTGGGTTAAACTTCTTTGCTATGCTCTTTGAGATCACCCTGTACTCATCCTTTCATGCCACTGATCTCAGGAAGCTATAGTGTTTGATTAAATTTCTGCCCTTAGAAGGCTGCAAATTTTGAAAGGGCAGATTGTCTTCTCCATTGTTGTGTCCTAGGATCTATTATGTGTTTGGAAAACAGTAGGTGTTCAAATACTTACTGAAGACAATAACAAGTCTCAAAGATGTGTAAAATGATAGCTAGAAATCTCGTCTTCTGACTCTCAATCTAGTCTTCTTTTACTGGGACAACTCAATATTTTCCAATGATTTCTCTACTTCTAGTACTTCTAGCACTTAAGCTGTATCTGTCTATAGGTATGGATGGTAGTTTTGTCTTTCCATGAAATAGTTTTTTAATGGGCACACTGCTTTAATAGGCACCACAACCTTTGAAGGTTTCTTTCTGTATACCTGACATCACCTTTCCCTCGTCATTTAGATTATTTGTGAAAATATTAAGGCAGAGTAAGTAGCCCACGTAAAAATGGAATGTACAGATCTGTAGCAATACTCTGGAATAAATCCTCCTTTATAATATTTTTTTTCTTGAAAGTTACCTCTTACTTTTTGCATCTTCTGGCAATCCAAAAAATTTCCAAGATATGATGTACTCAAAGCCTGGGTCAACTCAACACAAAAGTATGTGAATGTTTTGAAATAACCGTTTACAAATGCATTATTTGTAAAAATGTGGTTATTTGGCATTTGAGGGGGGATATAAGAGAATAGCTGAAAAGCACCAGAATCCTGGCTGGGTCCCAGAAACGGTGGGGAAGAAGGCTTGAGAGGTGGAGGAATTGAATATGTGAACACAGAAAGCAATGGGCAAATTGCTGCAGAACCATCTCAGGTGCTATGACAGGCCTGTTCCCAGCAGAGGGCGCTGTGGGTCTGCGTGAAGCCTCCGGGGTACCCAGAGCATCCTTTGATCATTGCAGTTTGTATTCTTGCAGTTACTTTTAAGACCTAGCTTTGGTGACTATAACCTTAGGAAAGTCTAGAGATCTGAGGTATGGGCAATGGTTCAGGGTTTTTTTGGGAAATACTGTATTCACTTTCTCTGGATGGAAAGAGCTCTTTCCAGTTGGCACCAAAGACCTGGGGACAGAGACTGAAACTAAAATTAACAAGAAAGCTTTCAAGGCAATCAGCTCCATCTATTCTCCCAGACCCAGCTTCCTCTTCTCTTTGAACACCTGGCTTTGAAATCAGACCTAATTTCTGCAGGTTGCAGAGAACTGTGGGAGCATGTAAGCCCTGTTTAAGTATGACTTTTCTTGGAGAAGTGTGCTTCCAGACTAAATTAGCTGAGCATGTGAAGAGATGACAGTGGAGAAAGACAGGGGAATGATATATTTTTCACTCGACAGCAAGCTAAGGGACATCTTTGTAGCTTGTGCAAGAACTCTGGGAAATGCTGGGCAGTCATGAATGCTAAAGCCTTTGGGATTCCTGCCAAGGGGACTCGGCTTACATGCTCCAGGCCATAACAACTTTATAGGCAACACAGAGAGTGACAGGTTGGCTTACGCTTGGAGGTTTTACACTTTTTATACTTGAAGGCAGTACTTAGCCACCACTCCTCACTTTTTCAGCCATCTCCACCTCCAGAGAGGTTGGAAGACACCTATTACATGTTCAGTGGCAATATTCAATTATCCATGTGAATGCAAAAGGGGAAGTTATGGAATGAATGTCTGTAGTCTATCATAGACAGTTGCTGGGGGTATTAAGTCATGGATTTCTTGCTTTAAAAGGTCAAGTCTCTTATTACCATGGTGAATGGGAATCAGGCCTTAAGGCTGAAAGCTGAGGGTAAGAGCAGAAAATAAAGTTTAATAAGCACCTGTATTGTGCCAGGAACTTTTCCTCTTTCAGCAACCTTATTGTATTAGGATTTTTTTTCCCTTTTAACATTTGGTAAACTAGAGAAAGTTTAAGGAACCCATCTGAGGTCACAGGGTTAGGACCAGGATTGGACTCATGTTTGTCTGCCTACAAAGATCTGATTCTTTCCACCCACAAGCACTGGACTTCTCTGGGCTTATGGAGATCAAATCTTCCCTTATGTGTAGTACAGCTGCCTTTCCCAGGAAGGTACACATTGTGGGCAACAAAAAGGAAATTGTTACAGGGAAAAGTGGCCTATAAAAAGTACATACATTCATATCATGTCTTCTTTTCAAGTATCAGGGATGTAGCCTGGACCAGTCTCCCAAACTGCTTCCTTTGTGGGAAGGCACAGGCCAGACCACTATGGTCTGAGAACCATATTAACCAGACCCCAGGCTCAGGGTCCAATCTATAAATCTGTTCTCCATGTGGAGGTCTCTGAGGCTTATGGGAAGAAAACATTCATCTGAAGAGGCAGTTCGTGGCTTTATTAAGATCTCTGAGAAGGAGTGCATATTGGCAAAAGTAATAAATCATTGGTTATGGAAAGCTAAATGTGTGGTACTCAAATACATTCTACTGATTGGCTTTCCTAGTTTAGATTCTGAAGACTTGGTGATGATGGTAATAGTGATGATGATGATGATGATGATGGTGACGATAGTCATGAAGACAGAATGCCTGGCTAAATGATGTGTACATGCAGCAGATTTGGATTTGGTCCACATGAAATTGGGATGACCTCCTGGAAAGGAGTGAAGTGAAAATTGAAGAAAGGTGGACAGGCAGTATGGTGGAGACAGCCTAGGAGGTGAGCAAGCTACAGCTCAGAGGTGAAACAGTTTACTTCTGGGTGTCTGGGAGCCACTCTTTATTCCTAAAGGCCCTTGACCCCTGCAGGCTAGAGCTCCTCAGTCATGGGAAGGAGTTGCTTATAAGATGCTGTCCTTTTGTACCGGAAGAAGGTTAATGTGTTCCCTCAGACACAATGCAGTTTAAACCCTAGAATGGCCTGGAATTGGTATACTTGTAAGCCTTCTTGTCTTTACTCGGCTGTTTTCCCCTCTTGGAATATTCTCTGTCTTCCATAGTTGGTCAAGTCTCAGTCATTTTTCAATAACCAGTTCTTACCTCTCTTTTTGTTCTTCCCCTTCATTGTCAAACACTGGCACAAAATGACCCATTGATAAGTCAGAGCTGAGTATATTATTGCTTCCTGTGGTAAGAAAGAACATTATGTTGACAGAGTTCTTGTAGGGTCTTGGGGTATAGGGCAAAGCCAGGATACTTATGAGGTCTTGAAATCTCATCTAAAGTGGACCTTTAAATGAAGAAGGTTGATTAAGATTGGATAAAGATCATGATGTGTTTATGATCAGTGGACCCAGGAAGGTGAGGGTTTTGAGAATAGGTTGGGAAGTGATGTGGGTCATAAACAATCAATTTGATGTTACCTACTAAAAAGCTGTCGATTTAAAATGGATTTTTGGTAAGTGATGAATCATGGGAATCTACCCCCAAAACCAAGAGCACACTGTATACACTGTGTGTTAGCCAACTTGATAATAAATTATATATATATATATATATATATATATATATATATATATATGAGAGAGAGAGAGGGGGAGAGAGAGAGAGAGAGAGAGAGAGAGAGAGAGAGAGAGAGAATGGATTTTGGGGCACCTGGGTGGCTCAGTGGGTTAAGCATCTGACTCTTGATTTTGGCTCAGGTTATGATCTCACAGTTGTGATATTGAGCCCCGTGTGGGGCTATGTGCTGGGTGTGGAGCCTGCTTAAGATTCTCTGTCTCTCCCGCCAAAGCATAAGAAACTCTTAAAAACTGAGAACAAACTGAGGGTTGATGGGGGGTGGGAGGGAGGGGAGGGTGGGTGATGGGTATTGAGGAGGGCACCTTTTGGGATGAGCACTGGGTGTTGTATGGAAACCAATTTGACAATAAATTCATATATTGAAAAAAATAAAAAAAATAAAACCTAAAAAAAAAAAGATTCTCTCTCTCTCCCTCTCCCTCTATTCCTCCCCTCCACTCCACTTGCATGCACGCTCTCTCTCTCTTTTAAATAAATAAATAAATAAATAAATAAATAAATAAATTAAAAAAATGGATTTTCAAGAACGTTCAGTTATTTGCAAATCTATCTTTCTGGGCAAGGGTTTCCTGGAATAGTAAGGTCATGTTAGTAAAGATAGCAGAGTGGTCAAGTCATATGAATGTGAGCTGTGTGGGGGTAGGTGGTTTAGGTTCTTACCATCTCACCATAGAAAAATGGCCTCTTCCACTATGGCAAACATAGCCATTCATTCAGATTCCAGCTCAGCACTCACCATAGGGGATGCTGATTCTGAATCTCTCTGCCAGAGCTTACGAAGAATTAAACATACAAATATTGAAACCATTAGTGGAATTAATGAAAGAAAACCTTCAAATGTGGTCCCTACACCAGCAAAGAGCTGAGTTACAGTTTACAGAGAAATTCTTCAATATATGTTCAATTATACTACTCCCCTCTCTTCCCTCCTCCCACCTTACCTCTTGGACTCAAAGAACATGGGAGAAAAATATGATCAATTTGGTGGGAGGAAGAAATATGAAGCTAAACCTTCTGCATCTAGTCTTTAATCAGAAGCGTGGATATATATTTGGGGGGAGGGGAGGTCAAAATCAGCATTAAAAAAAATGTGATGTCACTTAGAAAACCTGGCATGAAATGTTGGCAGCCAGCCTGTTTCTTCTGAATCAGTGCATGAATTTAAAGCCAGGTTATCTTTCTGGCTACAATATTATGCCTTCGTTTTCTTGCTTAATCTTCCAGAATCAATCAGAATTCAGTGTCTGAGCTCTGCTATAGTAATTGCCTGGGAGGGAGCTTGGCCAAACTAATAAGGGTCACTTCGTAAGTTTTCTATTGGGCCCACAGCAGTCACTAGAAAGAAAACGCAGCTGGGACCCAGGGCTCCTGCTTTATTTGCCATTTCTGTATTCAGACAACACATGGGAAGCATCTTCCAGCTGTTACCTACCTATCCATGGCTCCATAAAGTATTGTAGTCTGCAGTTTTTCTACTAGAACCATCAGTGAAATGATAAAAGAAGATGGGGGTGGGGAAGAGAGCTGAAACAGCGCAGGATTGCAGAAGTGCCAGATAATAAGAATGCCAATAATGCACTGTGATAGATTCACATTTGCATAACAGCCTTGTCAATAAAAGCTCTTCCTGTTCCCACTGAAGAAATTAAAAGGCAACAATCAATTCACTGTTCATACCAGTTACTTGCTAGGCTTCTTCTCTTCGTAGAGGATTGAATGGACCAAACAGCAGGAGTATCTTTCAGGGGTGCAGAGTCCTGAGAAAGGGAGGAAGGAAACAGGTGGGTGCTGTCCGCCTTGGTCCACTGCTGGTCAGAGCTCAGTCCTAGACTGAACATGACAATGTCCAAGGTTGAAGTTAGGAGTTAGCAGAGGATGTTTAGTAACTGGAGAAAGGGCAAAGAGAAGTGGCTAGCACTGAGTAATAACTAAAAATAATAGTATTTACTGAGCCTTTAAATAATTTATCTCATAACAGGATATTACATAGAAATAAAAATGAATAAATAAGATCCACATGATCACATGAACCAATCTAATATAACTTTAAGGGACAAAAAGCAAGTCCCATATATGATACCCTTTTTTATAGAGTTTTAAAAACAACTAGAACCAAACAATATGTAGTTAAGCATTCGTATTTTTATAAGAATAATACAAAGAAAGCTGGGCAATGATTCACACATCATTTAGGATGGTGATTATCTCTTCAGGAGAGAGAGGGAACTGAGTTGGGTTGGGACGGCTTACAGTTGATGGGTTATTATATGTTGATTATATTATAAATGAGTACATAAAATAAAGAGAGCACACTGCCTAGACAAATGAGGGAAGTGTGTCTTGGACCAAGGATTATCATTAATTCCAATTCTGTGTACCTGAGATAAACCCAGACACATATGCATAGACAGATATCAAATAAACAGCTGAAGACAATCCAGACAGTAAACACTTACCATGGGCAGACACTGGGCTCAGCATTTTGTACCTCATTTAATCCATATGACCACTTTATGAGGTAGGTAATGTTAGAAACCTCATTTTTACATATGAGGGTATTACACACAGAGTGGTTAAATCACCTGCCCAAGGTCATTTGGAGATTGATGGTAGAGTGAGGATTTGAAATAAGTCCAGCAGCCACACTCTCTTGTTCAAAATTCCTAGCCCAATTTCTTCTTGAGCTTGATACTTCCTGGAGTTCCTCACTGTGGTTAGTACCTGCTGCCTCAGAATGTAGCATATTATACAGCACTGGCCAGTCAGTGTATGAAACACCTGACATCTCCTTTGAGGTGACACTGCCAACCTGTGGCCACTGACTAAGGCAGTTTTGATGGGTAATCTTTGCACAGAAATGACCATTGATTGACTAGATGTTACCACCCTACCCATGAGTGGTCTAGCCATAGTCTGGTTGTTGTTCTGTAAAGTGATAAGGAGGCTCTGAGGGGTAAAACACGTGGTGTAGGAGTAAAAAGTGCTAAGCTAGTCAGACTTGATCTTCCAGAATTGGGACTGTAGAGTGTGGAGCACATGGGCCAGCTGATGGAGATTGAGGAAAAACTTGCAGAGAAGAGAGATGTCATGAGAAACCAGAAAGGCCCCGAAATACAGCAAGAAAAGTGAAGCCACTCACACAGGGACATAGCACATAGTTACAATTTGTGATCCTCTAGATATGTGTATATACTGTACTATTTCACTATATCATTCATCCTAGTGAACACAGTAGAAAGAATAAGCAGGAGTAATTATGGATGAGCTACAGTAAATTCCTTCTTTAGAATGTGTGCAAAAGACAGTTGTAAATGCACTGGCTTTTCTCAAATGAGAGATTTCTTTTTTGCAACCCTTTCTTGGAGCTGACTTAGAGGCCACAGACAAGCAGGGCCTCTGGAGAGCCCAAGGAAGAAACTAGCATGAGGAATAAAATTAAGTTGAAAATCTCCTTTGACATTTACGAAAAGTCAACAGCCATCTAAGTGATGAGAGAGACCAGAAATATAACTGGCTGAATGTCAATTTTAAAACTAGAAAGATAGCTGCTACTTTATCTCACAGAGCAGGGTGTTTCTGAGCAGTAAATAACTCACGGATGGTCTATTAAACTTTAATGCTTGTGATAACAGCAAAGAGCATGTTGCCACCTTCCTAAATACATATATATAAAAACAAACAGCAATTTTCAACATTTATGCTTTGCACCATTTTCTTTTCACAGTTGTTTTACTGCATTATCTTTCGCTATTATCTTGACCACAAGTCCCTGCTGCATGAAGTTGATTTGCAATCGTGGGCAGAACAACCTAATGTAATTAACTATCTGGCAAGTGTACAATGATCATTTCCACATAAAAAAGTTTCTCTCCTTGAATGAACACCCTCCAAATAAGGCACTGATTTCACTGCTTGTAAAACAGGGATGAGGTTTTAATTTTGGGGGGAGGTGAGGAGAGGCATGATTTCTCCTGCTTTCTTTCTCCAGTTTAAACTCATCATTTTGTGTGAGGTTTTATTGAAATAGTAATTATGACACTTCAAAGTGACTCTAAAAAATATCCAGAAAAAAATGAAGCAACGTAATTGGAAGAAGGTTAGATACAAAGAGATATGCAATTTGAATCAGCCAGATGAGAGTTATTACCTAATAATGAGACTTTGCACTCCTATTACATTGGCTTTTGTGTGTGAGCCTTTAAAAGCCATAAGCTAATGAAGCTTCCTGCCTCCCCGTGACTGAGGTCGCTGTTGTCACTGTCTGATGAATGGAGAAAATAAGCCACCAAGACCAGGTGAAGTTGGCTTTTCTTCAGTTCAAACCATTTATTAATATAGTGGTTTGGAATAAAACTTAGAAACCTCAGCTCCCAGGTTCCCTTGCTTGTTTCCTTTTGCTCTGATTTCTTATTCCTTCCCCTATGCACTGAGATCCCTATGCACAGAGATGGTGGGATACGGGGGTGGTATACTTTGGGGAGCTGGATTTAAGCCTATGAGGCTTAATGGACTTTGCAGTCATACTAAATCCTCTTATGGAAACAAGAAGAAAGGCAGGGGAGTGGGCACAGCTGTGTACAGGAGCCGATTGTTAAATATTCAGAAATTTGCCAGCTGGTTGTTAAATCTGAGGTAGCTTGAAATCAATCATAGTGGGAGTACTTATGCCACAGAAATCAGCAAAGACTGCCATCAGGTCTCCCTCACCTGCCAAGCCAGTTCACCAGCACATCAGTGAGACTGAGTATAGGGAAGTGAGTGTCGTAGGGTGTCAGATGAGTTAAAACTGTTTTGTATGAAAAGTAGTGTTTTATGATCATAAACCAGGAAGTGATACTAACATGGAGAGAGAAGGAAACTCCTTGGTAGTTTAGTAAACTTAGGTTCATGCTGTATTAGCTAAACCTGAGGTTTGGGTTGTCAATTAGGCAACTGTGAGAAAACCAGTTACTTTACCTTCCTGGGCATTTTGCCTTTATTTCTGTGTTCTCTGCTATCTCCATTCATTCCTCCTCATTCATTCATTAATGCATTTAGCAAGTTAGTGCTTATTCCTCCCTGAAGATCCTCCCTGAAGAAGTATTTTTATTTTAAGTGTGGAGGCAAAAAGAAGAGGCCAAAACCATCAGCTAATACTTAGTTTAACATTTTGTGTAGACACTTTCTTACACACTTTATAATTACTTACTGATTCAATCCTCAAACAAAGCAATTAGGTGAATATTATTATTATCCCTATTTTACAGATAAGAAAACAGTTTCAGAGAGTTTAATATCACATATCTCTATTTTGGCACTGCCTGGAGAGAACTTGCTCAATTAATGTTTAGCCAGTAACCTCTATATAGATGTCAGGGTGTTAAAGGAGGCTGTTCTGGGGTCCCCTTTCACATTCTGTAAAGAACACTGAATTAAACATTAAAGACCTGCATTCTAGAATTCTTCTCTGCTATGTATTTCATGTCCTGGAGATTCATTTTCTTATATAAATGCAGATAATATCTTCTTTGTTTTATTTGTTTTGGTCAGGACTAAGAGAATACATGGAAAAGCCTTTTGGTTACAGGTGAGTTGTTTTGCAAATGTAAAACTAATTCTGTTTTCTTCTTACTTGAGTCATGCTGATATCCCTTTTCTCCTACTGTCTGTCTCCGTTTCCCCTGGTCACCATCAATTCAAGAGATTAATTTCAACTTCAGAGAAGGTGATCTTTTAAGTCATTTCCTTAGAACTTGTTAAGATCCTTGCACTGACCAGCAGTATTTGGTAACAATGATGTGTTATCATACTGAGGCCCAAATTCATGCCTAAGTGCCAGGAGAGGGGTCTCAGCTCCTCAGAGTGAGTGTTGACCCACTACGCTTGTAGCTGTCCAGGCACATACGTATGCACACCTATATATGCAGTAGTTGCATCTACACCGTTGTGGGAAATCCAGAGAGAGATGAGGTCAGCCATATGGCGAGTGACTCATGCAATTGCAGAAATGCAAGTCAGCATCTCCTCTGCTGCTCTGAGCTTGATGCAGAGACAAGGTCACTTCAGCACACTCCTGCCCTTGTCTCCCTAAACTTTTTGTTCCACCCACACACCCTCAGCTCTCTCTCTCAGAGCCTCATAGCCCCCATGCCTGCCCCCATCTCAAGTTAGCCTCCAAGTCTAACCATCCACTTATCCCAGGAGGAAAGCCATCTTTTCTGTGCTGTGCTGCTCATTCTACTATGTTGGCCATTACTAGCCCACTCTAAAGGAAATGCATCTCTCCATCCCCACCCACTGGGCAGCCTGATTCAGTAAGGGAAGTGACAGCTTGGAAAGACAGAATCTGGTTCAGCAAGAATAACAGGCTTACACTCCGCCCTTGGGGTCTAGCTGTGGCTCTGCCTCTAATCTTCCAAGGGATGTTGGTTTCAACAACTAGGACTAGACTCTGTTCCAAGTTGGCTGCAAGGAGGAACATATTTATTAAGTTAAAATGTATTGAGCATTCATTGTCAGGTATTTTCTTAAATTACAAGCATTATTTCGTTTAATCTTCCCATCAACCCATGAGGTAATTACCATTATGATTTCCATTTTATAGGGGAAGAATCGAAAAGCAGAGAGAGGTTAAGAAACTTGCCGGAGTTCATACCTTTAGTGAAGTTGAAGAGCTAGGATTTGTACTCTGGATGTCTGATCTAAGATTTCACACTTTTAAACACTCTCTACTCTACCTCTTTCAAAAATGATTTTATACATTATTTTCTATCCAAATTATAATTAAAGGTGGATTGTGGTATGTAGAATTCTAGAAAGACCCCATGATGTGATGTTCGCTCACTGGTATTAATGTCCCCTCAAGTGTGGGTAAGGACTTGCTATTGCTTCTAGCCAACAAGATATGGCAAAGGTGATGGGACTTCACTCCTACAATGTTGTTACACTATGTATAACTCATCTTGGCAGACTGGTGTGGTCTTGAGGAAACAGACATCCATGGCCCCCACCATGGGTGGCAGTGAGATGATGATGACCCCTCAGACCTAAAGGTTGCTAGTCAACAGCCAGTGATAAGTGAAGGTCCTCAGTCATGTGTCTGCAAGGAAATGGACTCTGTCAACAAGGTGAATGAGCTTGGAATTAGGCTTTACCTAGCTGAGCCTCCAGATGAGAATGTAGCATGGCTGATACCTTGATTGCAGCCTTGTGAGACCCTGAACAGAGGACCTTGTTAAGCCATGCTGGGACTCCTAACACAAAGGGACTGTAAGATAATAAATATGTGTTGTTTAAAGTTGCTAGCTTTGTGGTAATTTATTATGCTGCAATAGAAAACTAACACAGGTGAAGATATTTGTCCAAGTTCACATCCTTAGTAAAACTACAGAGCTGGTGTTTGAACTCAGATGTCTGACACAAGAGCCACGTTCTTAGCCACTTCTCTATTCTACCTCTTTCAAGAGTGTTTTTATACACGATTTTCTGTTCAATATTATTATTATTCAATTTTCTGCTTTAACAACTCATATCCCATAATGTCCTTGACAGAAGAGGTCTTACAGGCACCTTTTGATATATTTTTGTAAAGAGCTCATCTCCTCTTTGACTTTCTTTTTTGTTGCTGGTGGCAACACTACCAGCTGCGTGTGTCAGTCCCTGGCTGTTGTAGACCCACAAATGTACTCACAATATTTTCAGACTTTTGTGGGTCTAAACAATGTCTAGTATTCATACCTCAAAAAGTCTAAATTATAGAATATCATTTGATAGGTAAAAAAAATTAGATCTTTTTGAAGAAGGTCACAAAGATTTTAAATGTAAGGAAATTTAGAATGGTAAGAAGGACATTTAAAATGCTTAGCTGGAAAAGTAAAATAAACAAAGAGCCCAAACATTTAAGGAAACTAACAAGGATAAAGGGCCATTTCAGCCTTGGGTTATGATGTCAGATGCCTTGTTCAGACTGATTTTATAACCCTTGCCCTCGAGTCCAGTCAGAATTGGCAACATAATTTGCAGGACCCAGTGCCAAGTGGAAATACAGGGTCCCTTGCTCAAAAGTTAAGAATTTTAAAGACAGTAACAGCATAGCGTTACAGCAAGCACAGGGTACCTCTGAGCATGATGCTGTGTGTGACTTCATAGGCTGCACTCCATGAAACCAGATCTGAGTGCAATTCACACTAGTTCTGAGACATACTATACCTTGTGGTGGTTATTATTAGATGTCTTTTATTATTATAGGAGTGGTAACTCTTTTTCTCTTTGTACATCTTACTTGCATATTTATTCAAAAGAGGTTCCAAGCTGATACCTAGAATCTGCAATATGCTTCTCCTCCCTTCCCTTCTGTTCTTAGCTACACTGGGTTATTTAATCTGTGAGGCAGAGTTTACAGTTTGGAGAATTTAATAGCAAAAATGGTCAATGCCTTGACAGACATCATACAGAAAGTCTGCATCTTCTTTTAGTAGGATCACAAAGCACAAAGCTAAGTGAGGGCAGATTTCTTGTTCTTGTCCTTATTTTTGTGCCTCCACACTCCATCTCAGCCCAGCCCACTGCCGTAGTACAGTGTTATACTCAGGGTGGTGGCTCAGATATACTGATCATTCATTCATTCATTCTCTTTTCTTTTTTATTTTGAGAGAGACAGAGAGAGCAAGAGTGGGTGAGGGGTAGAGAGAGAGAGAGAGAGAGAGAGAGAGAGAGAGAGAATCCCAAGCAGGCTCTGTGTTGTCAGTGCAGAGCCCCACGCGGGGCTCAAACCCACAAACTGTGAGATCATGACCTGAGACAAAACCAAGAATCAGCTACTTAATCTACTGTGCTACCCAGGCACCCTGGATATACTCATTGTTTAAAGATTGGTTGAAATTCATTGGTAAGCCCCGGGGAGAGACTTTTTGTGGGGATAAAGATGGAACAGAGCCTTAAATGAAATTGACTTTCTGAGAAGGGTCTTATCTTAGAGTCAATCAAGTATTCTAGTTCCACCCCACCCCAGATTCTGGTATTTTTCATTACATCCTTTGTTTCTCTCTTTTCTGTCAAGACCTAGGGGGAAAGGTTAGGCATTTGTTCTATAAGAAGCTATGTGCTCAAGTCCTGTGATAGCTCCTTTTATAAAAATTATAACTGTTATGAGAGGAATTCGGAGATTTAAGCTATGAGGTTGAAGATTTTACATTTCTCCTATACTATCACATTACCTGAGGCCTAGGTATGCTAGGTGATTATCACCTAACTGTGAAGGCAAGTGCTGATTCAACCTTGAAAGACTCAGTGGTCCTTCCTAAGTGTGGACAGCCTTCATTTTTCTTTAGTCCTTTCTGATTCCTTATTCCACTATCAGCATGGTCTATGGTCTTCACTTTCCTCCTATTTTCAACCCTATTTGGGCATCTATTTGCCTTTTGTTCAGATTGTATGTTTTCAAATAAGTGTCATAAAGTCCAGGTATAAGTTTCAGAGTTTCCAGGAATATTGGAATATAATCCTATTTTCTCCTCTTCTCCTATCTTCTTCTCAAGGTGAAAATCAAGGCATTTTAGTTTTCAGGATAACACCAACACTCACCAACAGATCCACAGTCAGAACTCATGCTTCTAATTGTATATCCACTGCTGTTTTCTGCATACTAAGCAACTCCTTCTTTTACTGAGTCATTTGTTATATTACTAGCTATGACCTCAGCATGTTTTTTCTTCCACAATTGCCCTTGGTCCTAAGATATACATATCATTCTTATCCATTTATGCTAATGGACTACAAAGGCCATTATTACACCCAAATCTTCCATATTGGGTTCATCTTCTCATTCTTTTTCCTTCCTAAACTCAGTCTTCTTTTAGCATATGTGAGTGGGTAGTAGTTGTGAAGTATGCTAACCAGTTTCAATTTATTTATCCCTTATCAAGATTTTATCTCTATCGGTATCCAACCATTAATATTACAAAAATTCTTACTTGCATACTTTCTAAATATTTAAGACTTAGCATCTTTAAAAAAACATAAAAATAATTTCTCTCCTATTTCCTCCAACATCTTCTGGACTCTACTTTATGGTGAGCCTGTAACTTCAGTTGAATACCAAAGGTGATTTCTGTTGTAGAGTCTGTCTTGTCCATTTAGTTTATCTCAAAGCCATCCTCTTTTATGGTAGGATTTCAAAAGTACAAGATTCTAATTGATCTTGTGTTAAATACAACTATTAATATAAATTGAAATTAGGTCTATAAGTGTCCAATCTATAAGTTTTTTCATTTTGCTCTCCCATTTTCTTCAAATAGGAGTTAGGTCTTTGAATGAGAAGAAGGAAGAAGAAATATGAGATCAGCAAACCATGTTTGATTTATTGGCTGGTGTTTGATGCACAAATCACCACAACCCATAGATGGAGGGAATGTCATTCTGGGAAAGGAACATATATCTGCCACTGCTCTCTCCCTTGTAGCTTGGCTTTGGGACTCTTCTGGGGATTTAATTCTGGAATTCCATAATTTCTTAAGGTTTCATAGTATCCCAAGGTAAATTCCCTAGGTCAGATGAGTAGCTGCCCCTAATCAAGGCTGGTAATGTTTACTTAGCTGCGCTGCAAACTGGAGAGAGGAGCAGAAATACCAGGAGCTGCCTCTTTCCTGATGCTCAAAGGAGTAAGATTCTAGGAATCAAAGGGAAAATTGAAATTAAGGGTCAGTGGTCAATGAAACAATTAGTAATTGCCACAGACTTGTGTGTGGAGGCATATCAGGGACAAATGAGACCAGTAGGAATGTGCTATTTGCTGGATGTTTGTCAGAAAGCTGTTCAGAGGTGGCTAATAGACATTATACAAACCTTATTCAATGATGTCTCCAAAGTGTGTTGTCTTTAGTTTCCCTATCATTTTACATAATACCAGTTCCTAGCTCACTTATTCATGTTTTAATTTTCTACCTTACTTCTTTTATTCCCTCTGTATGACCCTTGGCAGAGGAGTTGGCTGAGTGCAGCCAGTCATGTCTGTGCTGAAGGCTAATTGGACAGAATGCTAATGTGTCCAGGCTCTACTAAATTTGGACAAAATGGGCTAGAGCTTGATTCCATAGGTTTGTATATGTTGTGTGTGTGTGTGTGTGTGTGTGTGTGTGTGTGTGTGTGTGTCTGTGTGTGCGCACGCGCACACTGCAGGATAGGCTGCAAGCCTTTGATAACAAATAGAATAATACTGTTTATATTCACACGGGGGGAAGACTTGACTATCAGAACTGAGCTCTTCACAGCGTAATTACAACTTGCTGAGTGCTGTGGCTCTGGTGAACAATGAAGATATAATCAGTGCACCTATTTGTCCTCCTGAATTCCAGCTGCTAAAGCAATTTCTTTTTCACAGAACTGACAATTTTGCGGTTCTTGTGAAAATCCACCGTTTCCCCCCCGAAATCCTGTGAAATGGAGCTCGCCAGAGGAAACACTTTGAAAGCAGCCTGGTTCCTGCATCATCTCCATGAAATTAGGCAGATCATATTTCCAGCACTGCTATCCTGATTGCATGTTTGTTTAAAATGACAGTTGATGTTGTGTATCTCTTTCATTAGGGAGGCTCAACGATCTTGACATTATTAACTAACTGCAGCACTTGCTGCATATAAACACCAATCCACAGAGACATCTCAGACAGTACTCGAAAAAAAAATAAAGCTCTTTAAATGTGAGGAACCAAGAGAAGTATCTTGGCAATGTTTGCAGTTTGGCAAGTGTATTGTTAGCCATTCACGAGTAAGTTATTTTCCATGAGGCCTAAATACCAAGATTCAGAGGGCAAACATTGACATCTGGGTTCAAGCACTTAAAGTGACCAAATCAAGTGGAGAGGAAACTGGGGACTTCTGCAGGAGAAAGAAAGCCAGAGTAGAGCTGAGTGCCTTTCTTTCCTCTCACTCTTTGAGCCCTGGCTGCATTGAGCATATCATGCTGGATAATGAACCATATAGGCAGGAATGATCACTTGATTTTCTAGTTATTTTGAATTGGATAGGCACACTAAAACCTTGATTCCAAAGGATCAGAGTTTGGTGGGATGGGAGGCCTGGATATGATGTTGGTGTTTTCTCATAAGTGTTTTTAGGGTCTATGCAGTCTTTTCCTCTTGGGGAAACTACTTTTAATATCCAGAGTACCCTCCATTAAAAGTCTTTGTGATGGTGGAAACTGGTAACAGTCACCTCTCTTTCTCAGTCAGGCTCATCTGTGTCTCTTCCTTCCTGGCCTGAAGTTCTTGCCTCTTCTCTTTTGCATTGACCTGAAAATCTGCTTTTCTGACTGTGAGGATATTCTAACAAGGCCTCTTCTCCTGCTCAGTTCTTGCCTCACCATCTTCCTACTCCTTCTTAGCCCATCCCATCTAGTTCCTAGACTTGAGCTTGGTATTGGTCTACATACATCTGTCCCCATCCCTCACCCTCTGGACACCTGAGCACTTGTAGGACTTCCCTGAGAAGCTCACAAAGTGTTGTATTGTTAAAGAGTTGGTCCCAAATTAATTCTTTGCTGACCTGATGTGGTCTACTGTGGTTCCATGTAGGTCTATTTCTGGCGCAGACCTCCAATCTTCAATTGCATTCCTATGTTAAGAATGGAACCAATAGCAGGATAATAATGGCCCTCGTGAGAAGAAATAGATGAGGTAAGGGAATAAAATTATGTTTAGGTCTATCAAACTGGAAGACTGATTTTGGACTTTCAAAATTATTGCTTTTATTTCAGTTTCTCCCCTCTTTCTCTTCCCCACAGACGTCACTAATTTCACCTTGTCAATCCTTCTCCAGAATGGGGAATGGGAGGGTGGGGAGAATATTCTTGTTCAATCATACACTAGGAAACAAAATTTGTTACAGATAAATGGACTCAAGATAGGGCATATTTAAACATAATTACATTGGCCACCACTGATAGCTTGAATGCACACTTTACTAAACTGCACAAAATGCCAGTTCAAAGTCAACATCAGATGAAGAAAGCTCAGTTTCAGAAAGCTTGAATTATATTATCAGCTCACCCTGGAAATAGTAGTGTTCATCTGTATATAAGGGGATTGTTTCCTTATTTGCCCAGGACAGTCTCAGTTTACACCCAAAGTCTTGGGTTAATTATTGATAGCACCTCTGTTCACTGTCAAAAACTTTCCAATTTGGATGATAAATTATGTGGTCACCCTATCCATAGGTTCCTTGTTGTTTTTAATTGTCTTAAACCCCAGCGGAGCCCAGTTATGAGAGTGGTAGGGATTAGAAATAGTTGAAAAGTTAAAGGAAAATATTTTTATGTACAAATGAAGAAAGATTTGGAAAGTGGGTTTGGAAAGAGAACAGGTAAACAAGAAAAATAATGAGGCAAAATACTGAAGATAGAAAAGAAGTGACACAAACTAGGAGGTTCCAGGGAAGTAACAGACCGCAAGAGTGACAGTAAGTTAGGGAAAGATAGCTTCCACAGCTACTATCTTTGGGTAAGAAGAGAGTAATCATTGGCTCTAGGGGTTTAGACATTAAGATGTTTATTAATCAAGAAACTTTGATCTTTCTTCCTAGACGTTTGTCTCTTGGGTTCTCTTGACGGTCTATCTGGGTAAAAGACCAACCAACCCCCTTGTCAAAGGAAGTGATGACACATTATTTTTGTTTTCCAAAGTGCTCGTGGGAATAGTCAGTTTCTTGAACAAGAATGCTGAGCAGGTGTTTGATTACACAAGGGAAACCCACCATCTGCCATAGGCCCTTTGTCCTTCTGGAAAATTACTGAAGTGCAGTGTATCAAAACTATACACAAACAAAAATCAATTGCTCAAGATTCCAGCTCTGACCACAAAGTCAATAAGAGTGACAGGGATAAATTTGTTCTTCTCTTAAATGCTCTTAGAACCCAAAATGGAATGGATCTCAAATATATGTAGAGGAACATTTAAAAATTGAGGATAAAGAAGAAGTCAGAAAACTCAAAAAAGGAAGATATGGTCAAGGAAAGAAAAGAAATAGAATAAGGTTGTAGATATAATGGAAATTACCAGAAAAAAACCCTAATCTCTTCTTCCCTGAAACATTGTACAAGCTATTTTTCTGTAACTTTTTTTGTGCATTTCAAGGGTATAACAGGATAAAATAGCAGCTGCTAATAGCTCTGTTATACTTGCCAGAATGTGGGAAATGAGGAGATTAAAGTCCTATATCAAAGGGTACAGAATCAGCATATTTAGGCAAAGTAACAATAATGATGATGTTAAGAATAGTAATAAGAACGAATTCTTGTTGCACTCTTAAGATGTGTCAGGCATTTTCTGAAGTGCATTATGTTTATTAATTCATTTAATTTTTATAACTATGGGATAGATTTTCTTATTATCTTTATTTTCCAGAAGAGGAAACCGAGGCACAAAGTGGCTAAATAGCCCAGTAAGTGGCAGAATTGCGATTTAGGAAAATTGATTGGGAAAAGAGATGAATGGAAGTTCTTGGTTACATCCAAGATTCAATCATGAAGTGAGGAACATTATGGAAATTTTCCAGAGGCTAAATATAGTAACAATGGCACCTAAATCTCACATATACATTCAAAAAAGAAAGTCAAAGCCCGTGATTGTGAGTGAGGTAGATGGGCTTCCAGATGTAAGTCTTCAAGATATGTTTGATTAATTCAATATGCTCCTTTAATATTCATTATATATATGTTGTTGTATTATTATTGTATTGTTGTTTTTTAGTAAGCATCTTTGACTGATTATTTAGAATGGGGATTGGAGATGCGGAGGATAGGTCAGACAGTAATATTTTATGAAACTAATTATCTGGAGATTTGTGAAAGACAGTGTAAATGACAGGGACTCATAAGGAGAAGAATCTGTGTCTTACAAAATGGAAGAACTTTATCCATGCTCTAGCAGCAAGACCACAGAATATAACCATGTCACCAAATCATAGAAGAATTCTTTGAAGTTAAAAAGATCACTAATGTGCTTTCTACTGCCTTTATTTATCACTAATAAGGCACTAATAATAATCACTATTTATCACTATTTATCTCTTCCCTCAAGAAGTTTGTAACCTAGCTGGGAAGACTGGATTTACATAAAGTATATATATACTAATATTCAACCAAGGGAGACTGCAGAGTCTGCAAGGTTAAGGACAATATCATCACAAGTAAAAGTAAATACTTCACTAAATACTTCACTAAAAAGTGACCAAGAAAACATTTATTATCTCACAGAGCAGAGTCCAGAGACAGGGTGTGACCATGTTGATTAATTTGCTGGCTCAAAGTCATGCTAGAAGTCTAGGATCCATGTTTCTGAAATTTTCTTTGCTTTTCCCTCCTGGTTGCAAGATGGCTACTGCATTTCCAAGAATCATAGATGATGCCAATCTCCAGAGTCAGAAAAGAAAAATATTTGTATCTTTGCATCCTTTTTAAGAACGTGAGACCTTCCAAGAAGTTTCTCAATATACTTACCCTCATCAATCATAGGTCAAAGTTGCCTCATGCCCATGAATAAACTGATAAATTGGGAGGCAGAATGGAGTTTCTATGATTGGCTATGCAAGACCAGTAGGTCTCAACCTATAGATCATGGACTCATGGGCTCTCCAACATCCTTTCAGGGGGTCAGCAAAGTCAAACTATTTTTGTAGTAATACTAAGAAATTACAGGTCTTTTTGACTGTAGATATTTGCACTGATAGTGCAAAAGCAATGGTAGGTAAAACTGCTAACACCTTAGTGTCAATCCAGGCAAAGTCACAAATGAAAATGAAAGCATTGAAAAAAAAAACGAGCCATGTTTCTGGCTATGGGAAACCATTTTGAGGGTGGGGCGGGGCTCCTGGGACAGGAGGGTGCAGACCCTTGCTGGTTGGGTATGTTCATACTTAACATGAATTCAATACTATGTACCATTGTACCATTGTAGTATAGTAACTTTTATACAGCAAAAAAAAAAAAAAAAAAAAAAAAAAAAAAGACACCATTGTTTTGTTGTGTAGCTGTTGTGTTCTCCACTGCCACAGCTTATGGTAAAGAAAAAGGCCAGTTTCACTTAAAAATGTCCTTGATGAAGTAGTAAAAATGACTAATTTCATAAGACTTGGCCTTTACTTATTTTTTATTCTAGATGACAAGATTGGAACTACACATAAACCACTTCTGTTACATTCTGAAGTATGATGGCTGTCTTAAGACGAAAACACTTGTGTGATTTTTTGAGTAGTAAGATCAATTATCCACTTTTCCATTTAACACCATTTTTACCTGAAATAACAAGAGACAAAGTATGGTTATTCACACTATACACTTGACAGAAATTTCCCAAAAATGAATGAAGTCACTTCCAGAAAAACAACTGACATTATTTTTGTTGCTAATGATAAAATTTGAGCTTTCAAATGTAACTTAGAGTTTTAGAAAAACCTGCACGTGCTACCATCAGCTTTATAGTTTCCAAACACTTAAAAACTTTTTTGATAAAATTAGTGGTGACATTAAGAAATATGTTTTGGTGAGAGTTTTTTGATATTATATAGTAAAATAAGTCAACATTTAGAAGATCTGCATAATTTAGTGAACTGATATTTTCCAAATGACCAAGGCATGCTGTTAAAAAAATCATATGTGACTAAATGACCCATTCAAAGAACAAGATAAATTAATGGATTTTCATGCAATAAAATATGAAAAGGTCATCACTTTGTTTAAGATTCTACATTGAAAGTAAATAAAAAAAAACACTTGCAAGGTTTAGAATATCAAAGAATATGCACAATTATCTGAAAAGAAAATATTCCCCTCTTTTTAATTACCTACCTGTGTAATTAAAGGCTAGATTTTCTTTATATACTTCAACCAAAACAAATATCACAACAGATTGAAATGTGGAAGCAGAGATGGAAATCCAGCTGTCTTCTATTAAGCCATACATTAAGGAGATTTACAAAATTGTAAAGGAATTCCACTTGCCTCAAATTCTTTTGGCACATGTAGTTATTTTTTAATAAAAATATGTTATTTATGTTGGCATGTACTTGGTTTATCATTTTTTGGAATAATTTTTACAAACAAGTGTTTTAAAATTTCTCAATTTTAAATGTTAATGTGGTAAATATCAGTAGATATTATACACATAAGCAAAACTCCTTGAGGAACACAATTGGGAAGAGTGTAAATAGATCCTGAGACAAAAAAAAAAAAAAAGTTTGGGAAATCCTAGTTCAAAGCAATAAGATTTATCCATGGATTTGGGAGGGACACAGTCTGCCTGGAAGGACATGACTACCTGAGTCCTGAACCAGTTGGGAGTCCTGGTAGGAAAAAAAAAAAAAAAACACAAAACAGGTGGAGGTTGAGTGGTGATTCAGGGTTTACCACAGGGATAATCCTATGAGGAATGGAAAAAGGAAGTATCAGCTACTCTTTCAAGGAAAGAGAACCATGGCTCAAGGGAGGAGACAAGGTCATAGATGATTCCTTGTCCTCACCCTGTGCCTTCCCTTCCTCTCTTCTAACCCCCTTATTTTAGAAAAGAGGGACTCAAACAATATGTTAGGCAAGAAAGACAAGCATCAGTGGAGGAGACAGTATACAAAGTACAAAAAAATAGTTGAAAAGACCATCAAATCATTTCATTGCAACTTAATCTTTTTTAACATTGAATAATTTCCCACTTTTCTGGGACTCATAGGTATAGGCACACACACACACACACACACACACACACATATGCACATGATTTTGAAATACATACATATTTTTTCCAGTGGTACCTGCAACATGTATCCTACAGCCAAAATATACCATTTACAATCTAATAAATGTATGTTGGGAAATGTTTGAGGAAGTGTTTTAATATTTTGTTTTAATTTTTTATTTTGGGGGCTGCTGAAAAGGGGAAGGGGGAAAAAGTAAGATTAAACTGTGTTCAATATTGCTAAACCAGTTAAAGACAAGGTTAAAAATATCAGGATTATTTTTTAAAAAATTTGAAATCTCCTAACTTGACAACCATGGATCTTATCAGAGTTGGAGAAATGGGATCCAGTGTAAGCCAAGTATGAGTCTCCACACGGATAGCAATAAGCAAAATGATGGTGGAAACCACATGAATCCATCCTCAGATTCTTGAGGCTTGTTCCTGATACTGTCACCTCTGAAACTTTGTCATTTGTTTCACCTACCATGATCTCCACACACATAAAGGAGTTTCACTTTCCACCCACTGGATTAGATCACAAGCTAGTAGCAGTACTTGTTAATACTATTTCTTCTTTGACTTTGCATCCCTAGATTGAATGCACATTTGGCATATATTAGAGACTTTGTAAATGTACTTCTAAGGACAGTTGTGGTGACTGAAAGCCATTTAATACTCCTGGAGGCATACAGATAAGAGGGCACACCCTGAGCATTTATGAAGTACCGCTTGGCAGCCAGGGTCCACAGGAGATGGAAGGATTGGTTTGGAGATGTCGTTGGAGCTTTCATTCCATCTCTTCGACCATCTATGACCATCTTATTCCTGTTCCTTTTTTCTCTTTAATATTCTGTGTTTTCTCTCTTGTTCTTTTTGACCATCCCTCAATCCAAACTGAGCTTTTCTTCAGCTTCTCTAGGCCCCTGGCTATGCAAATTTAGTTTCTCAACTTGCCCTTGGTTCCATATTACTCTCTTGTTATTGCACATGTTGTTCTCTTGACCTGAAATATCCTCCCCTGTTTTCTTATCTTTCTATCCACTCACTCATCCCTAAAGACACAGCTCCAAAGTTTGATGTTCTGTGAAGTTTTCCCTGGTTCCCCTAGGAAGAATTAATTATCTCCTTTTCCACCACAGCGTTTTATTTGCATTTATGTTGTAGCTCCCCTAAAATGGATCAGGCTTTGCTCTTTCCACATTTCCCAGACCATGCTGGGAGCTCCCAAGGGACAGAGGTTTTGCCTTATTCTTAAGTGTGTGTGCCCCACCTAGCAAGCAAGTGGCACATGCCATATGCTCCTCAAATGCTTGGAATTCAGTGAAGGAATGAGAACAGCATCTCAGGTCTGAGTCTCTGGGCTATTTGTCTAACCAAGTCTTCACTTTCTATGAGGTTCACACCATTTGCTCATTCTCCTTTCTTTTTTTCACCCTTTGTAACCTTCAGCCAGAAGCTAAAGCCTCTCATCGCATGCTCTGGGATCCTGCTTCTCACCCAGGGCCCAGCTGCTGAATAATCATTACCAATTAGGATACGTAGATATTGTCATGTAGCATAAGTTTTCACGAGGCAGTATTCTGCCCATACTAAATAGTTATACATGTGGGTACACTAGATGGAGGGTGTTTTTCAAATGATGAATCAATTAACCAATTAATTAGTGTGTATTGAGCCCCTATGCCACAACCTAGCATTAGTGATATGGGGTGGAGGGTGAAAAGAAAGAGAAAGAAATGAATGTTTTATTTATATAGACTTGCCAATATTTGACCCCATAAAAGGAGCTATTTATATAGCTGGAGTGGCTTAGTGGACATATATTGAAATGGCAGAAACAAGGGATGGGTGAATATAACCACCATGGGATTACAGAGGGAGAAGTAACATGGGGTTGGGTTGTTAGGGTGCCAGGGAGAGGAACTTGCCTTGGGTCCTGGAAGTGGGTACATCCTGTGCTGGAGAGTACCACATCCCAATGTAGGACCAACTAAGCTCTGTGTTTGGTTGGACTGGCAAGAGCCTAGGGGAGGACTTTTCCTGGGGTCTGTGGGGAAGCAAATCTGCACAGAGGAAGGGGGCCACGTCACATAGGGCAGTTAAAGAATAAGCCTTGGGATGCCATTTAAAAAAAAATTAACATTTATTTATTTTTGAGACAGAGAGAGACAGAGCACGAACGGGGGAGGGTCAGAGAGAGGGAGACACAGAATCTGAAACAGGCTCCAGGCTCTGAGCTGTCAGCACAGAGCCCGACGCGCGGCTCGAATTCACGGAGCGCGAGATAATGACCTGACGTGGAGTCCGCCGCTTAACCGACTGAGCCACCCAGGCGCCCCTTGGGATGCCATTTTGATGTGGCTATTGTAGGTTTATGACAGGCCAGCAATTCTACAAAGTAGTGTTTAGTGGAGATTAGACTCAAAATGTCCCAGGCCCATGTGGAAAGCTCCTTTGCAGTAAATTCACCTTCTAAGATGCTTTTGATCCAGGGATACTAATTAACAATAAAGGTATGTTAGATTTACTAATTTTCTCCAAAGGATAGTTCTTCTAAAGATTGGCCCCTCAAAAAAGAGGAATTGAGAATAAGCTCCTTACTCAGCTTAAAATTTTTTTTTTAATTTTTTTTCAACGTTTTTTTTTTTTTTAATTTATTTTTGGGACAGAGAGAGACAGAGCATGAACGGGGGAGGGGCAGAGAGAGAGGGAGACACAGAATCGGAAACAGGCTCCAGGCTCCGAGCCATCAGCCCAGAGCCCGATGCGGGGCTCGAACTCACGGACCGCGAGATCGTGACCTGGCTGAAGTCGGACGCTAAACCGACTGCGCCACCCAGGCGCCCCAACTCAGCTTAAAATTTTGATGACATCCTCTGAGCCATGTTCCAGCTCTGCTCAGGGCCCTCAAAATGAGTTTTTAGCATTCTCATCTTGGCTGGGATATCTTGGTGCTGGCTTCCTAATTAAAAAGGTGTCTGCAGAATGTTATTTCCTTATTAGAACTCAAACCCTGAGGTTGTAGTAGCTCAGAACTGCAACTCAGAAGTTCATTATACCCAGTGTGTGCTGAATATATGAGAAAGTCTTTTACCTGAATTGTGTTTGTTTGTTTGTTTGTTTGTTTTGGCCAGGGATTTTGGATTCAACTCTTTGACTCAAGGGTATATGGCTCCTGCACTGATCTGTGGTGGGTTGTCTGAGACCATTGAGGCAAACTTAGGGATCTAAAAACTGACAGCAAAACTACTGTATCACAGCAGAAGGTGGCACCTATTGAAAATCCTTCTATATAGGGGCACCTGGATGGCTCAGTCAGTTGAGCGTCTCACTTAGGTTCAGGTCATGATCTCGAAGTCTGTGAGTTCGAGCCCCGCATCTGGCTCTGTGCTGACAGCTCAGAGCCTGGAGCCTGCTTCGGATTCTGTGTCTCCCTCTCTCTCTGTCCCTCCCCCACTCATGCTTTGTCTCTCTCTGTCAAAAATAAATAAACATTAAAAAAAAAAAGAAAATTATTGCATAAATGCAGACCATGTTCTCAAAGGAAAAATTGACATCATAGCTCATAATGAACTATTCAGTCTAACCCCTACTTATGTCATTGTTTTTATGTGAAAGCCCATTTTCAAGTTCAACTCAAAAGCATTTTGTCCCTAGTGCAACTTTGGGAGAGGGAAGGAATCTTCACCTGTTGTGTTCACACTGAAACCCAGCACTCAGAGAGCAATTTGGGAGTCTGGTAAACAGGGACTTCAGGTTTATCCATTTTTGTCCTTTGTACCTGTTACTAGTGCTTCTTTTTCTTTTCTTTTTTTTTTTTTCAACGTTTATTTATTTTTGGGACAGAGAGAGACAGAGCATGAACGGGGGAGGGGCAGAGAGAGAGGGAGACACAGAATCGGAAACAGGCTCCAGGCTCTGAGCCATCAGCCCAGAGCCCGACGCGGGGCTCGAACTCACGGACCGCGAGATCGTGACCTGGCTGAAGTCAGACGCTTAACCGACTGCGCCACCCAGGCGCCCCATCTTTTCATTTTCAAAAGTTCCCAGTTTGGCCAATACAGTGACATCCGTGAAAGATAGGATAGCCAAAATTACCTTACTTCTGAGGCTTTAAGAGCCATAGTGGGTACTCAGGGGAGGAAGGGAGTCTGGGGACCCAACGAATGTCTGGGGAGGGGATGCCAGGAGGTGACTGCAGGCCCCACAGATCTCCTGTGCTCCTGCCAGTCTAGAATGTTTCTGCAACAAGGGATAATGTAAGTGCTGCTTTCTGCTTTAGGGAAAGTGTTTCCTAAGAGAAGAGGAAGAAAACAAAATAGGGAAAACTTGGGAAGCTCAGCTAAAACTGGGCTTAATGAGTCTACGCCTCTCCTGCCACCAACTCTTCTCCCCTCTGGTAAGAGAGAGGCAGCAGCTTTTATTCACTGAAAATTCTGATGACCACGGGAAGGAGGAAAACACAGCCAGATACTCAGGGCCCCTGTTTGGCAGGCAGCTGCCTTCTCATCCTGGGCTGGAGCTGTTTCCTGCTGAACAAAAAATGGCTGTGAAATGTCAGCTTGGGAAAGCATTGCTGGGCCTCAGCTTGTAACTCCTCCTCCTGGGGGTTTAGTGCGTGGCAGAGCAATCCTATCAGTTCTGCCAGTGATTCCCCTGCTGTCAATAGGGGTTATCATATCAATAGACCCACAAATAATTGCCTCCACCAACTATTGCATTTCCCAGAGAAGCTAATCCCTAAGGGGGAGGGGGGAGAACAGCTAATGAACCACATCAGAAGGTGAAGCAGAAGGAAAATCTCTCCTAGGAATGTCAAGGCAGCACATGCCTCTCTGTGAGATGATAAGGCAACAGGGTTTGGGACTTGGAGAAAATCTCTAGCTGCAAACAAGACTGAGGAAGGAGGAGAAAAAGAAGGAAAGAACAGAATCGGCTTTTTACCCTGTGTGCCTCATAAAATGAATGATCAAAAGTAAATTACAGACTTGCAAATGAGTGGTTAACGACTGAGACAATATGAGTGCAGAGAGAAGCTCATCAAAACACACTGGGCAAGAGCAAGAGAGGGAAGGACTGAATACAAATGACACTCTATAAAGCTGGAGCATCACAGCAAATGGCCCCCAGCGGAGGGCCAGGGTCATTCCCCACACCTGTTAGGGGCAAGGGGAAACGTGCCGAGGCTCCTTTCAAAGGAGGAGGAGATGAAGAGGCTGTGTGCATGGAGGAAAATAATAAGGGGGAAGCATGGTAGAGAGGAAGGAGAACAATGGCGCAGCAGCCCCCAGCTCCCCAGGGGAGCTGATGAGAACAGCTCTCTCTTCCCTCTACAATGGGATGGGACTTCAGTGTGCAGTGGGGCTGGGGGAGGGTAAGAGAGGCTCAGGGACAAGGATATTCTTTGCAGTCATGCACAACCTCCCACACTATAAATGCCCTGAATGATGAAGTCATAAAATGGGGTGAGGTCAGGGTCAGGGAGCCCTGGATTTACTTAGGATCCTTGTGAAGCCCCCTCATCTACCTTGTCTTTCAGCTGCTGCTCATTCCACGGGGACTTCAAAAAAGCTGGAGAACTCAGGTTCTGGGAGCATTTTAGTGGGAGGGAGGGTGCCAAAGCAGAACGTGCCAACACAGTGGAGCAGGTAATTGTAGGGGTGCCACACAGTAACCTCTCCACTAGTTCAGGGCAGGGTGGGGGACCAGAGGTGAACCATTAGAGGTGGCTGCTCTCAGGAAGATGGATACTACTGCATACTGCAAAGTCATGCACACTCATTGGACCATGGTTAATTACGAAACAAGTGATTTTGAAGCCCTAGGATGTGCCAGGCTCTATGCAAGATGCAGAGGGTGCACAAATGGTTATAATTGTCCCCTGTATTTTAGAAGCCTACAGTACAGCAGGAGAGAACAGATATATGAATAAATATTTGCAAGAAATAATTGCAAAAAGAACAACTAGCTGAGCATTGTGGGAGGCTTCACAGAGGAAGTGACATAAGGTCTGGGTCTTAAAGTGCCAGATGAGGAGTGGGGTGAGGGTGGCATGCCAGGAAGAGGATATAGAGGCAAGAATAGAGCATGACGTGTTTAGAAAGTGGCAAGCAGTCAGTGTGGCTTGAGAGCAGGAGATGAATGTGGGAAGTGAATCTGGAAAATTAGGATGAGGATAGATTGGGGAGGGTCTTTAAGTTATGCTAAAGAGATTGGATTTTGTTTTATAGGGAAGCCACTGGTGGTTCCTGACTAGGGAAAAGGCATCATGGAATCTGTGGTTGGAAAGCCCTCCCTGGCAGCTGGGTAGAGGATACACACACATTGAGATGCCTGGGGACATCTGTATTGTGGTCATTGGGTACATCTGCTGTGCCAGGTGCCTACCTGCCCATATACAGGGATGAGGCCCAGCAGGTAGAAGCATGGGAGGAGCAGAATTGGCAGGGGCTAGCAAAAGGTATTAGATTTCTCCGTCCTATGCAGGGGAAGAGCCACCTGCTCCATGCAGGTTTGAGCCAAACCACACAGTAGGTTGCTTTTCTACCTGCCCTTTAGGCTTAGGTGGTAAATCTTCAGCTCAAAGGACATAAAGTGCAGAACATAAAGAGCTAAGGAAACCCAAAGCACTAGCACTGGCATCTGTCCAGCAATGACCTTAAAAAGCCAAGAAATCAAGAAGTTTTCCAATAGGTTTGAATTTCTGATAAATTAGCAAAGACAACTAAGATGGTCTCTTTGCTCCCCTTATCATTTAAGCATGGCATTTGTCCTGATTTAATTTTCATTCGTTAACATTTGCAAAGGATGTTGGGACTGGAATTTTCTTGCTTTCCCCTACCCTGATACTTAATTGATTCCTATTGATCCTTAGGTCACAACTTAAGCGTCACTTCCTCAGAAGAACCTTTCTCAACTCTATAGACTGATTTGGTCCTCTTAATTTTTGTCTGTCTAGGACCTATCTCTTTGACAATAGCCCTGTTTTAGATCTTCTATTTTTTCTCCCTTTCTTTCAACTTCAAAGCATATCTTCCCCATGATACATTCACCCTAGGCATAAGGACTTCTATATTGACTGATGAAAACCATAAATAAGCAAATTCACAATACAGTGTTAGGATTGAACATGGCTGCGTGCGTGTTAATTTCTTGCATTTGTTACTGGTTTATGAGGGGCCCTCATCCGCAATAGAAAGGGCTACTGGTTTAAGGAGAAATGGATGGAGATATTTTGACTTAATGGATCTTCCTCATCAACTTCCAAGTTCCATATCCACTATTTAAATCTATTATATGGCCCCAGTGTCCCTCATCTCTGAAGCTGTACCACTTCCAAGGCATTGGCTGGAACGTGTGCCCCTAATCCCAATGAATGGAGACCACCAGTTGCTGAAAAAGTTTATTTTCCCCTCTTCTTTACACACAATTGTGTTAGGGGAAGCAAAGTATCCAAGTATAAAAGATATATTTCCTAGCCTCCTTTGCACCTGGAGGTGGACACATGGAACAGTATGGCCAATAAGATATCAGTGGAAGTCATCAGGTGGGCCTCCAGGAAAGCTGTATAAGAGGGACTAGACTCAGTTGATACATACACTTTTTGCATTTCCCTCATTCTGGAGCTAGGATGTGATGGCTAGAGCTGGAGCGGCAATCTTTGCAAAATCAAGCAAATTCCACAGACCTCAACTTGGACATCCTTGAGCCACTAAACCAATATCAGCAACTGCCTACATCTGGACTTCTTACTAAGTGAGAAAAATAAACTATGATCTTGTTTAAGCTAACATATTTTGGGTTTTTTTCTGTTATATGCAGTAAAACTCAATCCTGAATTGATATACCCATCGTGTTTTGCAGGCATTCTGGTGAGTGAGTCAGCCAAGCTTATGAGTACCTGCAGTATGTTGCACCTTATTAGGTTCTAGGAGATTTTTTCCCTCCAGTGGGATGAGCACCAATAAGTAAGTACACTTGTCTTATCGCCTCTAGTAGGCACTGCCAGACCAAGCCCCTGCCCTTCCTCTAACCCCATTTCATACTGTCCCTTTTTCTTCACGTGCAACAGTCTCTAGTCCCACTGATTAAATTTATAGAATATACCTTTCCCCGGGTCAGGTTCTTCTTACTTGACGTTCCTCCCTCTGTCTCCATCCCTCCCCCAACTCTTCAGGGTCTCTTGAATCTTACCATGAATGCCATCTGGTATCTAAAACAAACCCTTTCCTATTGCCCTCATTATTTCCATCTCAATCCTTTTTCGGTTTGTTTTATTCATGGCACTATCACGATTAAAACTTTTATTGTTTTTTTCTTGTTTATATATTTTTTGTCAGTTTCTCTCTCTGCATCCAGCTCCTTTCCACCCACCCCCTCCAATCTGAGGACTACATGCTCTCTTAGTTTCTGGGGAGCATCTCACATGTGGTAAACATAAAGGAGATGCTCAGTAAGCACAGCCCATTCTCACTTTGCATGGGTCCCATATTTGTGAATTCACTTGCTCACTAAAATTCATTTGTAACCCCCTAAATTGATACCCGTGATGCTTTTGCAGTTATTCACAGACATGTGCAGAACTGTGAAAAATGTGAGTCACCTCATACACATGTTCCCAGTTGAGGTTAAACAAGATGATGCTCTGCCTTCTTGCTTCAGTCCTCTTACTTAAACAAGTGTCTTTTTGTGGTCTGTTGTGTTTTTTAAAATCCTTTTGTGTTTTTTATTGGTGTTTTCCTGTGTAAAATGGCCCTCAAGCATAGTGCTGGAGAGTCGCCCAGTGATTCTATGTGCAAGAAGGCTTTATGTGTTTATGGAGAAATATATATGTTTAAATGAACTTTGTTCACGTATGAGTTATAGTGCTATTGGCTGTGAGTTTGATATTAATGAATCAACAATATATACTAAACAAAGTGTCTCTGAGCATAAAATAAGGTTTTGTATTGATGGGTTAACAAAAATCTTGTGACCAAAGGCTTACAGGAACATAGTCCTGTACTTCCCTTAGGAGCAATGGTTCAGTGGTTTCTAATTCATGTCCACGGTGACTTTATAGAACAGTACTACCACAGGTAACAAGAATGGACTGTATTTGTTGATGAATGCTAATGTTTGTGCTGTGTGTGATGTGCGCACAGGGGAGGGAGAGGGAATTCTCAGCATCATAGCCAATGCATAGTCAGGCCAAGTTAATTCTGCTCCCAAGCTGGCAGATCTGGAGATTGTTTTTTGCAGGTAGAGGGAGGTTTCTTTAATTCTCTTGGCACCATCCTGTAGAAGGACTGTAGCGAGATGCCCCAGAATCTACAAGGTGCCCTGAGGTGGTGATGTTTTTGGAAAGGGAATTAAGAGCCAGCACCTCTCTGTGCCTGCCTATGTCAGACAATTATAGAGAAGAAGAATGACAAGAGAAAATGAAAAGGAAATGGGCTGACAGCCTGCAGAGTGGTATTTCAACTCCAACACAAAAGATTCAGTAGTAATTATAGAATAACCTTCATTTAAATGCAAATAAGCCTGTAATTAAGATAAGGGACCTACCATTTGCCAGCGTTTTTGTTGTTTCTTTTTATTTTTTAAATTTTTGGGGGGTGACAATTACAATTTCTCACACATCCCCCTGCTTTATTGATGAGTAGTCATTATGTTTATGGATTGTGTTGTGAGTGCAATATTTGGATAACTGCAGAATAGAAATTAGTGTCACTTACTTTCAGCTGCCCCTAGCAAAAGGAAAAAAATGTGTACAGTGCATAATGTTGACATAAGCAAAACTTCCTAAGTGGCATGGCCCTGGACGGCATCACATAATGTGCTGTCCCAGATCACCAAGAGCCTGAGACAAATGCACTGAGTCCAGAATTACAGAAGGAAACAAACAGCTTTCTTGATGACTTCTAGCAGAGCTGCTGAGCCCTTGCAAAGCATCTACAAATTGCACCAAGTGTTTTTCCTTGGTTGAAAATGGGCAGAATGAAGGATAGAATTTTTAGACATTTTCTCAATAGGATCTTCAGAGAGGGAAGATGATGATCTAGCCATGGCCTGTGTATTAGTTTGTGACACAGGACAAATTTCTTAGCCTCTTTTGCCAAGTTAATATTGATCACTTCACTTATTGCCTGCTATTGACTCTGATTGACTCACACTCTGGATTAGGAAAAGTGAGATCTCAAACAGACCAAATGGGCTACTTGCTGGGTAAGCAGTTATTCATTCATTCCCTCAACAAATATACCCCTTTCCCCAACATCTTTTTTCTTTCTTTTCTTTTCTTTTCTTTTCTTTTCTTTTCTTTTCTTTTCTTTTCTTTTCTCTTTTCTTTTCTTTTTTCTTTTCTTTTCTTCCTCCTTTCTTCTCCTCTCCTCTCCTCTCCTCTCCTCTCCTCTCCTCTCCTCTCCTCTCCTCTCCTCCTCTCCTCTCCTCCTCTCCTCTTCTGCTCTCCCCTACCCTCTCCTCCCTTTCCCTTCTCCTCTCCTCCCCTCCCCTCCCCTCCCCTCCTCCTCTCCTGTTTCTTCCTCTCTTCTCTCTTCTCTCTCTCTCTCTCTCTCTCTCTCTCTCTCTCTCATCTACTAGTGCCAGAACTATTTTAGATGATTGGGAAATATAGCAGGGAAAAAAACGGCATCAATCTGAAATAAACCATTCAAAGCATGCTGTGGAAAACTTTCACAGGCACGCCTGGCTATTATTTTTGGAAGGTATGATCAACCATTCCAACCAGTCCTTATTGCCACTTTTCCTTAACTCATTGACTTATGTTGTGATGGAAACCTTGCTGGAAAACATCAGAAAAGAGGGTGTTAAAGAGCAGCTGAAAGGTCCAGCAAGTTCAATTTATTCTTTTAATTAGCAAGGGGGTTCTTTTAATAGTCCATTAGCCATCACCTAATTAAAGAAAACTTTTTTCCCCCTAAAATATACAGAACTCAAAGGAGAATTTTCTAAGATGTTCTTTTGCAGAGGTTTGTCAGGTAGTCTAAATACTATGCTATATTCTTCAGGAAGTAGTTGGATAGTTGCCACCTTAACATTTTTTTTTAAATTATGTCTTGAAAGGATACAATATTTTTGTAGATTCGTGTGCTAAACTGGAGAAGCTTGGGACAATAAGCTGAACAACATGAGCAAAGCCAAATTCAGGTGACAAATCTAACAAATCTGACTCTACTAGCACAGTTTTCTCACCCCCCATCCTAACTTGTCCTTTGGCATTTTTCCTTCTCAACACCATGAAGATTTTACAAAAAGTTATGTGCTGTAAATGAACACATCTTTGCCTGAAAGGTGATTCCATAGCTTTCCTTAGGCTCTTTGTATCTTTAGTGAGTGTTACCCATTTGTCTGGCTATAGATGTTTCCTAGGGAACCTCAGATGCCCTTGATAGAGTTTACACACTGTTACCTAAGACTGAAATGTGTTTGATGGATTAACTGGGGAACTTACAAAACTTTAATGTCTTTTTTTTAAGTGCCTAACTTTGTATCCTCTGGGGTGATTGTTAACTTCAAAAGCCATTTCAAGGTTCAATAAAACTAATGGAGGTGAGATGGGCCTAGTAAAGCATTCTCAGATTCCTATTCTCACCATTCTTTATCACCCACACAATGAGCTTGCTAAGCAGTTCTGCATTATCCACAGATAATGTACACTCATCCTTCATCTTAAGTCAAATGACACCTCCACCACGGAGCCTTCTCTAATCTCTCCTAAGAACACTAGAATTAATTAGGCATTCCTTCTTCCATGTTCTGTAACAAAGACACCTCCTCTTCTTTGCCAAAAAAGAAAAAAAGTGAGTGCTACCCATAGTTCCTTCATATTTCTTGAGATAGAAAATAGATCTTAAAGTTGTTGAAACTTTTGATTTGGTAATTCTATGTTGCTTCTAATTCCAGGGTAGGATCTCAGGGGTGTCCAGCCAGCCTTTCTTTGTACTGAAAGGGGTCACCTTTTCAAACATTGTATTCACACAGCTTTGAGGTAGGTATCACCTTCTAAGGTTCTTAGGAAGCTTTGAGCTGGGGGAAATCTTCTAATTTCAGATACTCCAGACTTAGGTATTCTGTTTAATAATTAAATAAGGCTATCTTCATATGTGTGTTTAGAGAGAATACCATGAGGTCAATTTGTTTTGGATTCCTCTAGCTGAAGCCAGAGAGTTGAGCAGGGCACCATAAACTTGGGGGGAGGAGGGTGGCCAAGGTGAAGAGGCTCCCCACCTGAGGTGGTCAGTGAGCCCCAGTCATACGGTAAAAGGTTGACA
This sequence comes from Felis catus, assembly GCF_018350175.1. Lineage (NCBI taxonomy): Eukaryota > Metazoa > Chordata > Mammalia > Carnivora > Felidae > Felis > Felis catus. Next base: position 27,700,098 of record NC_058377.1, read on the forward strand.
AAAGAGGTGACCATTCAGGACCCCTAAGGAGAGACTTGTCAGTGGATTTTGGGAGAGTTACATATCATAATTTAATTTAGATTTTCCTTTTAAATTTTTATAGTTTATTTCTTCTCTGAACTTCATTTCTAAACCATTACTGTTCTGGGTGAGCTGTGCTTAGAGACATAACGGAGGTATTTATGTCTTCACTTTGGGAAAAAAGGGAGGTGGAGGAGGGTTGTGGCAGCGTTGAGAAGAAGCTCTGAGAAATCTGAGGGAATGGGCAGAAAAACCTGGGCAGTAAATTGAAGAGAAAGTTGATGATCAGCTATAAAGACAGATTCGTGCAAGGTTTAAGTACTCCCACTTAGAGAAGGAATTTGACTTCTTGCAGTTATGCAGACAGGGGCTCAGTATAATAATGGGGTTCTATAATTTGGTATCCAAGTGAATGATGAACCCCACCCGCCTTGGGAGGATTTTTGGTGACTTTGCTCATTCTTCTTGTTCTCTGTCTTCTAAACAGTTGAAGATGGATCCAAGGGCCCACATGGAGATCAAAATGCAGCATTTGCTTCATTTCTGGTACATCTAGTTTGAACAATATAGGAAAACTTAGTTACTGTAAACTTTGGGACCTGCAGAATCCTGATATGGGTTTGGACCACCAAGTTGCAACAGAATGAAGTAGAGATGAGCATAAAAGCCATTTTTAGATATCTGCCAGATACTGCTAATATTTTGGGGGTTTGCATGTATTTAAATTATTGAGAAATGTTCTATTCATATTCTCTCTCTCTCTCTCTCTCTCTCTCTCTCTACACACACACACACACACACACACACACACACCCCAAATATATATATATATTTGCTATCCAAGTTCATGGGACTCCCTAATTCTATCCTTGGACTCCTGAGAGTCCTGTGGAACCCAGATTAAGTAGTTCTTTCTTGGGAAGAAATTTCATGAGCAAGAAAAATATCAACAAACATTTTATCGAGATTAAGTAGGCTGCAGAGACCTAGACGCCTTAACTACCCACCCACCCCCAGATGCATCTCCAGGGGGATGAAAGTCAATGAAGGTGGAGGAAGGTGTCTTTCTGGCTCCAGGTGCAGATGTTCCACCCTACCCCTTGCCCTGCCCCAGACCCACCCTGATTTGGGTTTTGTTGCTTTCTTTTTTTTTTTTTTAACTTTTATTTATTTTTGAGAGACAGAGAGAGATAGAGCATGAATGGGGGAAGAGCAGACAGAGAGACACAGAACTTGAAGCAGGCTCCAGGCTCTGAGCTGTCAGCACAGAGCCCAACATGGGGTTTGAATCCACGAACTGTGAGATTGTGACCTGAGCTGAAGTTGGACGCTCAGCCCACTGAGCCACCCAGGCGCCCCTGGTTTTGTTGCTTTCTTCACTAGCTCACCATGCAGCCTCCCACAGCTTGCTTCATTCTGAATTCACATTGTTCCTAACTAAGAACAGCTCATTTAGTTTCTCCTCATTCTCTCCTGAAGGGAAAGCAACACAAATATACAAAAAATGATGAGTATCTTTCCAGATGCAGACAAATTCATCTTTTTCTGGGGCATTTTATTTTTACTCTTGGCAGAAGTGGTAGACTTGGTCAGCAACCCCCAAGGATGGTTCATTAGGGATGGGAGAAGGAGCACCCATGATGTTTGCTGTCCCAATCCTTTGCCTGCTGCTGTGATGACCACCAGGAATGGAATACAGTCAGAAAAGCACACTGTTGTTAGGGTGGGTTTTTTATTTACTTTCTTAACAAGCACACTGGAGGAAAAAGTCCCCTCTGTGACTTTGTTGTCACCTTTATCAAATTAGCTGCATTTGGATATGTCAGGGACTGTGAATATCAGCCTGAACCATTTAGCTGAACCTGCCTACTATGTGCAGGGCACTGTACAGGATTCTGTGTTGGCTGCAAAGAAGAATTCAGTGATAAATAATAGTCAAAACATCTTGTCTCCTACCATCCCTCTATCACAGATATTGTCACTGTTAATTTTACGTGTCTGCATAGCTAGACCATGGTGCCCGGGTATATGGTTAAACATTCTGTATGTTTCTGTGAGGGGTTTTTTTTTTTTTTTGAATGAGATTAATACTTAAATTGGTGGACTTTGGGCAAAGTAGGCTGTCCCCCATAATGTGGGTGGGTCTCATCCAATCAGTTGGAAGGCTGAACAGAACAAATCTGATGTCCCTCAAGCAAGGAGGAATTCTGCCAGCAGATGGCTTTCTGGCTGGAATTACAACACTGAATCCCTCCTGGGTCTCCAGCATGCTTGCCCTCCTTGTGGATTTTGAACTTGCCAGCCTCTACAATCATATGAGCCAATTCCTTTAAATATTCCCCTCTCATACACACAATTTTTAAATTTTTGATTGAAGTACAGTTGACATATAATACTAAACTATTTTCAGATGTATAGTAATTCAACAATTATATACATTATGAAATATCATGATAAGTGTTATATTATTGACTGTATTCCTTATGCTGTGGTTTTCATCCCTGTGGCTTATTTATTTTGTAACTGGAGGTTTGTACCTCTTAATCCCCTTCACCCATTTCAACCATCCCCTTCATATCCCTTTGGCAACCTCCATGCTAAATGAAATAAGCCAAACAGACAAAGACAAATACTGTATGATTTCACACACACACACACACACACACACACACACACACACACACACTATTGATTCTATTTTTTTCTGGAGAACCCTGACTAATAGAGATATTTTACACCTTTGTCTTTCATCTGATTTGCTACTTTTAAGGCACATCTCATCTGCAGGGGAAGTTGTCTATGACAGGGCTCTCCTATAATCTACTTCCTTAGAGATTGGTGGATAAATTAATTTATATCTTTAACAGCATGCTTAGAATTCTGCAAGGAGCATCTAAACTTATAGAAATCATCTTTGATTTAAGCAAAGGAATAAGCAAATGAAAATGATTGTCAAATACTTAATGATTTCCTTTCCTCTGGCATATTTAGGGTAAAGAGTGATTTTTTTCATCTTACAAAATGACTGTTATAATCCCTGGTTACGGAGAAGGGACTAAATTCCTAATATGTCTGTGCAGGGTTTAGAAGAAATAGGGTCTAACTGGTAAACAGGCTTTGGTTTTACTGACTTCCTGCTGTTCCTATTCCACACACAATCCTCAGCAGTGCTCATCCTAATCCATGACTTCAGTTACCAATGCCATGCTGATGACTATTATGACCCAGAGCAGCTCTGAGTCTCAGATCCATATATCCAATGTGTCTTTTCTTCTCTTGGATGTCTCATGGGCCTCTTGGTGTTAACATGTTCAAATCTAAGTGCATCATCTTTGCTGTAAATTCCAAATTCTGACCTCTTCCTGTATTCTCTGACTCAATGACTATGCTTCTGTTTGCCCACTTGTCTAAACCAGAAATTTGGGCTCATTAATATAGCTTAAACCTACATCTACTTCTTCCTCCCTTTTTGATTGTTTTGGTACAGTTCACGATCTGTTCAGGATTGGGTTATCATGGCTGTCTCTTTCCAGCTATCCCCTTTACTCTTTCATTTTACCCTCCAAACTGCTAACCCAGTGACCTTTCCAATGTGCAAATAGTTGTCTAGCTTTGTTTTTTCTTAATGTTTATTTATTTTTGAGAGAGAAAAAGACAGAGTGTGAGTGAGGGGAGGGGCAGAGAGAGAGGGAGACACAGAATCTGAAGCAGATGCCTATCTCTGAGCTGTCAGTACAGAGTCTGACCTGGGGCTCGAATCCACAAATGGTGAGATCATGACCTGAGCTGAAATTGGACTCTTAACTGACTGAGCTACCCAGGCACCCCAATAGTTGTCTAGCTTTTTAGAGTCCTATAAAGACTTTCTATCAATTTAAGGCTAATATTTAAACCTCTCAGCATGGTGTATTAGCCATTGCTGCATAATAAATAATCCCAAGGCTTAGTGGTTTAAACCAATAAACACTTACTATGTCATATAGTTTTTGAGTATCAGGAATCTTGGAGTAGTTTGGCTGTAGTTAGTAGTTAATAATTCTAGCTCAAGATGTCTCATGAGGTTGAAGTTAATCTGTTCACCTGGGCTTCAGTCTCTGAAAACTTGACAGGGATTGGAGGATCTACTTCCAAGCTCATTCATGTGACTATTGGCAGAAGTCTTCAATTTCTTACCACATGGGTCTCTCCACTGAAACATGCTTTTCCCAAAGGGAGTATCTGGGATAGACAGAGAGGTGGGGTAAGGGGAGAGAATGAGAGAATGAGGGGTGGGAGGAGCTCAAGATGGAAGCTTCAGTCTTTTATAATCTATTTTCAAGTGTGATATACTGTCATTTTCCCTGTATGCTGTTCTTCAGACAGACCAACCTTGGTAGAATGTAGGAGGGGACTACACAAATGTCTGGAGACCAGAATGTAGGGTTCATTGTGGGGCCATCTTGGAGGCTGACTACCATATATGGCATTTAGCAACTTTCAAAGGTCTTGCTTTTGCTTACTTCTCTAGGTTCTTTTCTTATTGGACTTCTCGCACTGTGTCTTTAGTCATACTAAACTTCCAATGAATTGTATCTTTCACAACTCTTTTGCCATTGCATGCTATACCCTCTGCTTTAAAATCCTTTTAGCTCTCTTTATTTTTCCTGATGACTCTGTCATGCCTTTTATGAGTCCCTACCATGAAAGGGCCTCTTGTGACATCCTTTTCCCCCAACTATAGGTCTTTCTCTGTGCTTTCACAGATCCCCACATCCACCTCTATCATACTACTTTAAAATCCATCATAATTATTGGTTTATGAATCTCCTACATTCTACTGTGACGTTTCTGAGTTCAGAGATGGTGGATTTTTTTTATCACCCATTTTATTCCCAATATTTCTCAAAATACTGAAATGTACTAGGAGTTCAATAAATGTGTGGTGAATGAGAGAAGAAATGAATGCACATTTTGCTGCAGAATATGAATTACAGGGAGAAGGGAATACAGGCTCTTTTGTCAGGTTTTATTATATTTCACAGTTTTATGGGTCAGGAATATGGGAATGCTGTTCTTGGCAATTCTGCTCCATGTGGCATTGAATGGAGTTGCTCAGTGGTATTTGGCTAGAGTATGAGCTTGCCTAGAAAGTTAAAGATGTCTTCTCTCCTGTGACTGTCACCTTACTAGCCATGGCTAAAATATTTGGCTTGGCTGTGTGTACCTATTTGGTCTCAGCAACTTGGGGTAGTCAGAGTTCTTGTAGAACAGCTAAGCGGTCCTTGAAAGATTTCCAAGAGAGCCAGGAAGAAGCTGCAAATCTTCTTCTGAGCCAACTTGGGAGCATAACTTACATTGCATTTTATGGGTTCAAGGAAGTCACAGAGCCAGCCCATCTTCAAGGAGAAGAGACTAGAAGGTCACGAGCAGCAGGTGGCCTGGCTCACTGGGGAGCCAACTTTGGAAATTAGATCCTGAAACTATAATCAACTATTGTCATATATATTTTACCTATGCTAAGTTTCTCTGCTATTATCCTGAAAGCACAATTTTCAAATATTTCAATCCAATTTCTATTAATAAGAAGGAGAAATGAGGGCTTACTATTATACATTTAGGTCAATGTGTAGCTGGATAAAAGTTGTATCTATAGAATCTTGACCATAAAATACATGTCAGCCTTGAAGGAAGTCTATACTGACATGACAGAGGGCTCTGTTCTTCATACTGCAGCATTTCAATTGATGATTTGATAAGGATTTTCAACTGCAGTGGAATCGTTTTCCTAGGGATGTTTTGGAGGTGCATAGGGTTATTTTTGACTGTCACAAGGACAATCAAATGTTGCCACTAATACTTAATTGCATCCTATGATATACGGAACAGTCCCATATAGCAAAGAATTATCCTGTCCAAAATTTCATTGGAACTCCTATTGAGAAACACTGAATACATAAAGATAAGCCTCCCATATTTGCTAATGTCATGACCTAATATGATTATCATAGGAGAATATTGGCTCAATAGCAGATTACATGGGGAAAGAAAACAGAGATCTTAGTTGGATGCAAGATTAATATAAACCAACACTATGTGTCTGCCAAAAATTATTGTTATTTAAAGCTATATTTAATAAAAGTTTCAGTTCAGAACACAAAGAGCTATATTGATAAAGATCTCAGGCCATTATACAGTGGTCAGAATGCTCGTGGAGTTTTACGGTCGCTCCCAGCAACCTGGTTTTAAGAGTGGCATAGATAAATCAAAGAATGGCCACCAGGAGAACAAAGAGTCTAGAAGCTATGCCTTATGAGTGGGAAACAGCTATTTTCAACTATTTGAAATATTGTGTGGAAGAATGATTAGGCATATTCTTTGAGATTCTAGAAAGCAGAATTAGGATAAATGAAGGAAGACTTTTCTAATAATTAAAACACTTTGTCAAAAAATGGAGTGTTATGCCTTGTGGGATAATTAACCCTGGTTGAGAGTCCCTGTAGAAAGTGGACTGCTTTAGCCCATGGGGTGATTTTAAATGAGCTGAACATTATGAAGGAGACTCCTGTATAGAGTGGGACCCCTAAGTCATCTTCCATAATCATTATTATTATTATTATTATTATTATTATTATTTTAGGACTCATAGACTCATATTCATGAAATACTTGTGGACACTGCTTCTCTACACTTTTTATAATAATGCCTTAGTTCATAATGCCTTTCTTCAGCTTTGTAACTGCAAATCAGTCCCTTAAGCTATCTAAACTTTTATTTCTTCAATCATAAAGCAGGAAATCAGAGTGCCAGCCATATATTCCTAATTGGATAGCTGGAATAATCAACTTACATAATAGTTTTAAACTGTAAAGTGTATGAAAATATAAGAGAATATTTTGTTTTCCACAGAGGCTGTGGACAATGTGTCTTATGTTTGAGAGAAATGATTTAACATTCTTTTTGAAGGCCATCCAAATGACTTGTAATTGTTCTCCTTTTTCTGATAAGGTGTGAAGGTCTCTAATAGCTGTCAACAAAGTGTCATGTGGAGTGATTTAAGTAGCACTTACTGTTCTCGTATTGGTTGGCCTTTATTTGGTCCAAACTTTTGAACAAGGAGGAGACAAGAAGGGGTGAAGGGGAGGGATGTTAGATAAGCTTTTACTTAACTGATGTTTATTTTGGGGGGGAAATGCCATCATCATTATCTGTGAAAAACAAATGTGTGTTGGCATCTACTCTTTTTTGAGATGGCTCCATAGTTAATGGAACTGTCCAAATTCCCCTGTTTGTTACAAGTGTTCAATAACAAAAATTCAAATGAGTAAATTTAAACATCAAATAGGCTGTATTCAATGATTCATTAATTGGGCAGCATCCCATCTAGCAAATAAAAAGGAGCTCCATGGAGCTGCAGAAAAGGAAAGTTTTTTACAATTTTTTAATGTTTATTCATTTTTCAAGAGACAGAGCGCAAGTGTGGAAGGTGCGCAGAGAGAGGGAGACACAGAACCCAAAGCAGGCTCCAGACTGAGCTGTCAGCACAGAGCCCAGCGCAGGGCTCAAACCCACAAATCATGAGATCATGACCTGAGCCAAAGTCAGATGCTTAACCAACTGAGCCAGCCTGGCGCCCCCGAAAAGGAAAGTTTTTAAAGGCAGAGAGGGAGGGGAAAAAAGGAAATGATTAGCAAAGAATGCATTGTTTCAGGCAAGGTTGCTTTCCTACTGGCAATGGACTAGGTCTGTCAGCAGACTACCTCCTAGGGCTGACCAGGAAATTCCAGGTTGGCTGATTGTAAGTCACATTTCTGGGAGAAGCTGAAGCTATCTTTAGGGCAGGTATTAGGTCTTGGTAGGGTTTAGGATATGTGACTCTGTTTTGGCCATTTTAAACACAATAAATTATGAAAAAAAAAGAACACATTGACTTAAACTAAATTTTGTTGTTGTTGTTGTTATTTTTAAGAGATACAAGTTACCGAATCAGCCTCAACAACCCATTCTAAATTCTAAGAAGAAAAAGCAAATTAATGTTCATTTAATGTTTAATTAAATTTATTATAGCTGGTATGCTGGTTTTAGGTTGAATTTATGGTATGCTAATGTTAGAGTTTTATGTGTTCTATGTACACTTTATAGCCCATTGGGGTCTCTTGCATAATCAACATGTACCATATACTTAATGCCCATTTTATGTGAGTTGGAGCACAATTTTACTATTTTAAATGATTATAGAAGTTTATTGTTATGTTTCTCCCCTTATATCATATTGTTAGCGATGTCTATGATTTATTTGATGCCAAATTCTTGATGTGGAACACAATTCCCAATTATAGCAATCTTCCTATAGGGAGAATGGTATTTGGTTTGTAACAATCCACTTTAGCATGAGATTTTAGGAATGCAGTTACAAAATAAGGCAACGGTATGCATTTTTCACTAGAGGTGAAATGTTTGCTGGTTTGTTTGTTTTCTAAAGATAAGGAGGATATATACTAACAGTAGAACAAAAATAAGCCCCATAGAAGTAAAAGTGATTATTGTTGTCTCTGTGGACATGACTAGTGTTGGTTTTCACTGACATCCCATTTAGAGTTACTCCTTCCTCTACACTTCTGCTAGTGTTCTCACATTAGGCAGCTCTCCAGAAAGGAATTTGTAAGAATATCTTGTCCAAGACCCACCCTGCACAAACAAAAATGCTGAGATATGGAGTGCTCACCGAAGTGACTTGCCCTGGGCCATAGAGCTGGTAAAGGTCAATGCCACACTTGAAATCAGATCTTTTGGAATTCGAACCCAGAGCATTTTTTGTGATTCACATTTTTCCTTATTATCCTGGTGCCTTGTTGCCAAGCAAGTGTTAGTCGTCATTGTTTACCTGATACCAGGTTTCTGCTATGGAAATGCCTCTCTCCAACCCCCGCATTTCCTCCTGTCTGGGTGGTCTGATCATAATCAATAGTCTTCCAGTGCATCCAGTAAAGTCTGGGAAGTCCAAAACCTCTGCAAGGAAAAGGAAAATGTCATTTTGCCAGAGGAAATCAATATGACTGATGCCCTCACCTCCAAGGTATACCCCTTGTGATGATTGCCCCTCATTCTCTGACCCTTCCAGGCCCAAGGTATCCCACACCCAGATTAACTGGCTCCCGTACACTTATTTATGTGCCATCAGCCAATATCCTTCAGCAATAGCAGCAGCAACCTTGATTTGTTTTCCCTTTTTACAGCTCTGTTGCTGGAAAAGGTGGATGGAACATTTAATTTGGCATTAAATTCTATTCTGGGGCATCGTCCCCTGTGGCAAAGGTGATGTGGATGGTTTGCATTTATGATTTTGCTCAGTTCAACTCATTTTTATGCTCAGAGAAGAGTTTCTGTTCAAGCTTTTCTTGCTTCTCTTGCAGTTTTATTTCTGATTTCATATAGACGATTTCATAGAGTGGAGCAGCCTGCTTTCCCTTTGTATTCAGACTACCATTTTTCCATTAGAAGTGTTGGCAACAACCTTGTTTCTGCATATACGTGCAGCATAGATAGCACATTTGAATTCTGAGTGTAGCTCTATTCTTGAGGGATGTGGTCTGTGTCAGGGGCAGACATGACAGGGAGCCAATGTGCATGCCAGGGAAAGGGATTCATCTCAGCTCTTCTTCTCCTTTTGCATTTTTACCTCTGATTTCATGGTGACTGGTACAGTGGTGGGTCTAATTCTTTTCCCTTTCTTTATCCTTGAATCACCTTCAGGAGAGTCGACAACCAGCTTGCTCTGCGTATTAGTCTGTTAGAGCCAGAATGCACCGGAATTTGCTATCAGTTCTCCCAAGGTGATATCTCTTCAAGCCTCATGGCTTTGCTGAGTGGCTGCTGGCCCCCAGACCTGCCTGCAGTCCCCATCTCAAGACCCCACAGCATTCCTAATTGCTGGTTTCTCTGCTCAGAAGCACCCTCTGCCCTCGATTTCTTTGGAAGGTGGCCCTCTCTCCTCAGCACTGGAAATCAAATTCTTTCCCCAAAACAGTAAAAACGTGTGCCCCCAGTTTCCTACCCCCACCCCAGCACTGACCACATCATCCTTTCCCTGGCCTCTGTCTCTTCCTTCACATGCATCCCTGGCCAGGAGCAGTCTGTGTGTGGATGTAAGGGTCGCAGGGGCAGAAAAACCAAGGTGAGGAGAAGTGAGATGCTGAGGCAAGAGAGGTTTCTCAAAAGAACTGAAGCCCCATACCCTACCTCTTGCTCCTTCAAGCATTTCCTGATCACTGATTTTTTTTTTTTTAGGTTGATATTTGCAAAACCTTTGGTTTCTGATAAAGCCTTTGTTCTTTATGTTTGTGGGAGAAAAGGAACAAAAAGGGAGAGAGAAACACAGTTAAACAGCAAATCCTACACATATCCCAAGGCTTTTGAAGACAAAAAGAATTGTACAAAATAAATTGCAAAAGAAAAATAAGGAAAAAATAATCCATAATTTTTCTCTATGCTTGACCTATTTTTACAATTGTGTTGTTAATGAATGTGTTTTTTTTTCTTATGTAGCTTAGAACATGGTTAACCAGGTTAGCCAGTCAGGTGTCTGCATTCAGACAGACCTCACCACCCTAGAACACTCCTAGGCACACTACTGGATTAGAACCCTCAAAATCCACATCGTAGACACTGAGAGTGATTCCAGCATAGACCACTAGATGGAGCCCTTGCTATGCACAAACAGCCCCAAGGGCCCTGGGGTAACCAGTGAAGCCTTTAGCTGGAGGGCAGCATTTTTAAGAGTGGTACTTGGTTAAGAGAATCCATTTCTCTTCCAGTTAGTCCAGAAGCCCAGCTGCTATTGCAGGTGCTCAAAATTTCTCAGTATGTGGATTCATACATAGTATCCTTAAACACACACACACACACACACACACACACACACACACATTACCTTTACCAAGTATTTATTGGAGGCCTGGAAGAGTCCCACTGGCAGCCTCCATCCCTCCAGGCTTCCCTGCAATTGCTGGAAGCTTCCCATTTTGGGGTGAGACTCTCTGGCTTCATGAACACGCAGCTTCAATATAATTAGCTGTCTAATTGCTCACCGACACTGAGCCCATGTGTGTGTTACTAATTATGATTTATTTAAAAACCCTCTGTTTGCCATTCTTTGTTCTCTATTTCCTCTCTATTGAAGGGCCAAGGGAGGGATTTGATTTGCAAACTGTTCTGAATGGTAGGCTTTAATTTCTTCTGTAATATCTGGACTTCTCTTTCCAGTTTCAAAGTCTAGGCAGCTTCTTATACATGATTCCCAGTGTGCCCGCCTTCTACTTGCCCACAGTAGGTATAAAGACAGGTATGGCTGCACTATCTGGAAATGTAACCACCGTATTGAATATCACATTAACATACCTGCCACCCCCCAAATCTGTATTTCTAACACAGTTACTGCACCCAAGCATCACAGCCATATATGTAGTTGTTTATTGGGCATCTCCACCTAATTATGCCAGTTCTAAGTCAACATGTGCAAAACTGGGTCCTAAAGCTTAGGTCAAACCTGTTTTCCTTTTACACCTCATCTTGTCCTTGCTCTTCCTCACTCCCAGTTTCTATCTTCAAGTCTGATTAATTTTACTTCCTCATATCTCTCTATCTGTCCTACCTTCGCTGCTACCCCTGCTGCTGTGCTTGCCCAGAGTACTGCGATGGTGCCCCCAAGTTCAGTTCTGACTCTCACTGTCCATCCCACCCAATCCACAATTTGGCCAGCTGGTCTTCCTAATGCACCATGTGCTCAGGTCCCTCAAAGCCCCCCAAGGCCCTAGCTGGTCTTATCAGTGCTTTCCCCAGATGCACTCTGCCCTGCCCCCTCAGGAGCCTCACCTCTTGGGGCTCCTTACACACCAAATGCTCCAACCTCACCCATGTTCCCTCAGGCCATGAGGATATGCCTTATCCTCATACCCTGCACAGACATATCTGCTCTTTGTTCAGACATTTTCTTCATCCCTCTGTCTAAGCCTTATCTGGTCCCAGGTACAGGTGTTACCACAGTTCTGGGCACATTTCCGTCAGAGCCCTGATCACCTGTCATTGCAGCTTTCCTTCTTTGTTTTCCCTTCCACACTGCAAGCTCCATGAGGCCAGGGACTGTCCATTCAACCCACAGGCATCCCCAGTGCCTAGCAAAGCACCTAATAGCAATTCTGTGAATGCCTAGTGAACAAACAGAAAGCACAACTAGCATTAACACTGTAGTGTGGTAATGCTAATCAAATGCCAGCTGGTGTTTGCATGTGTATGTGTGTGTGTGTGTGTGTGTGTGTGTGTGACAGAGAGAGAGAGAGAGAGAGAGAGAGAGAGAGAGAGAGACAGAACACAAGAGGAATTCTAGGGTACACAGCAGGTCTTCATTCTCTCCCTTTTAGTTAATTATTATCTAAATGAAGACCCGCGGGGCACATGGCATTTTGCTTGCAGCCTGAGGGAGGCTATCTACAAAGTTAAATATTCATAAAATGTACAGACATCATATACAACAAATACATGCCCTGAAGGTGAGAAGAGCATTTGATAAAGACCTGAATAAGTAAGGACTGTTAATCAGAGACTAGTAATCAAGAGCCCTGTATTCTAGATAGACTTTAGTCACTCTCCTGTAAGTTCTTATCAGTGACAAAGAGGTGCAGAGAGGAACAGAGATGCTACTGAAGGTACATTCTGGCTTGAAATGGTCAAAGTTAAGATTGGAATGTGGATACAGTAGTTCTTGAGTATGATGAGCATGGAAAAGTGGAGAGGCACTGTCCAGACCCTAGAACACACTGCCCAGCTCAGCGGCATGCCCTTGGCAGTCAGCCTATCTTAGCCCCTTAAGGCTCCATCTCAATTGCAGATGGTTGGCTGCCTCACTGATCATGCTGTTCCCAGAGCAGCCCACATCTGGTGACAGAGTCAGGTGGAAGCATAGCGGCCCAGTCATCCTAACCTGAGAAGGACAACACTGATGGGCAAAGGTCACTCCAAAGCTCCCTGAGGGTTTGCTGAGGCTTTGAAGGGTCTGCATCCCAGTTGGACTTTCTTCTTTCCAATACTTTTTTTTTCTTTATTTTTGTAGATGTTGACTACTGACTAATATATTATACTTTAAATTCCATTTCAGTCTGTTTTAGAGAATCCAGCCTAGGATGGTACTAAACCAGGATATAGTTTGCATACTAAGATGTAGTTTGTGATGAGATTTTGGAGTTGGCTCAATGCACTTCTTGGCTAGCAAGAGGACTCTTTCACTGGAGGCAAGTGGGCCAAATAGAGTCTCTGGCACAAAGTGGGGGTCCAATGGTTACCATTCACTGGTGGTGTACTGGCTGAAGGGAATGCACAATGGGAATAATACATCAGGTGTTTGAAAGGTGTGGAGAAAATATTAACTATAAGGATAACAGGATTGGATGGCTATTGCTAAGGGTTATTGACGCTTCACAGAGTGAAAATAAACAGCTGAGAGCAACAGGCAGTTGAAAGCCAGGTGTGAAAGCCAGAGGGCGTCTTTGGTTGCATACAAAAATTCTCTAGCAGGTGGGCTGGGAAAGCTGAGGACTAAGCCCAGGAATCTGAGGGAGAGCAGCTGAGCTCTAATTACTGAGTTAACAACCCAACCAAGGCAGGTCTGTTACATTGTGGGAAGGGCTCTGGTTATTAATACCTGTGATTCTGATTGGCTGACCTGGAATGACAAAGATAGGAAATTGGAGACTGAGAAGGCTAGGGTAGGAGCATGTGAATCGGCATATGGAAGTGAATGCCATGTGTGAGGATCTTTGTATCACACGTTAATGCCCACCAGAGCTTAACTGCCAAGGAAGAGGCACATAACAACTGCCAAGACAAAATGGAAAGTTGACATTAACTACGGGTATATAGACGAAGGGGTCATGGTGGCAAGGATGAAGAGTGTGCATAGGCACAACAACAGGGATTCCCACTTACCAATTCTGATTTCTGCCATTGCTGAGTGCTCAACCTGCCAGCAACAGAAAATAATGCTGAGATTTCAAAATGGCAGGATTCCTTAAGGAGACCAACTGAACATTTGAGGGTAAGTTGGCCACCATCTTATACTGTTCTCGCTTCTATAACAAAAATACCATGGCGTTGGTGGTATAGGGGTAAGCACAGCTGCCTTCCAAAAATACCATGGATTGGCTTATGAACAACAGAAGTTTATTTCTCACAGTTCTGGAGGCTGGAAAGTGCAAGATCAAAGTGCCAACAGATTTGGTATCTGATGAGAGCCTGTTTCCTGGTTTATAAATTCCTATCTTTTTGCTGTGTTCTCACATGGCTGACATGGAAAAGGAGCTCCCTGAAGTGTCTTTTATAAGGACCCTATTCCCATTCATGAGTATTCTACTCTTATGATCTAAGCATCTCCCAAAGGTTCTACTTCCTAATACCATCATATTGGATGTTAGGGTTTCAACATAAAAAATTGGGTGGGGGGGATAAATATTTAATTAATTCTAGCTATTTTCCATACTGAAAGAGCCTGGGTTTCATCTTCAGAGGAATACACATATATTTTAGTCATGGATTTACCTTTCTGGTCTGAAGGTCTCAGCAAGCACTGTCAGCAGACCGTATATAAAGAGTTTGATCCACCAGTTCTGAATCCCACATTTCCTTGTGCCAGGGTAGGAAATCCAATTTACAGCAAAAAATGTATAGAGTGGTTCCATTATCATGGGATACATTAGACATCACATTCAATACTACCAAGATTCTGTTGAACTGGTAGACCGTTGGGATGGCTTGCTAAAGGCATAGATGAAGCATTAGTTTGGAGCCATCATTATGTAAGAATGAGGTGCCATCCTCTGATATGCATTATATCCACTGAATCAAAAATATTTATGTAGCACTGTGTTCCCAACAGAAAAAAAAAACATGAGCCCAAGAACTGAAAGGTGGAAGCAGGACTGACTCCACTAGGACACCCTTAATACCCACAGGGGAACTTGTACAACTCTAGACTCTTCAGGGTCAAAGGTCCTAGTTCCCCTAAGGATATACTTTCACTGGGAACACAGCAAGATTTCCAATGAATTATATGTTATGGATTTACCATTGGCCATTTGGGCATCTGTATTCATAGATTAATGGACAAGAAGAGGAGACACCAAGTTTGCATAACTGATCCCAATAATCATGATTGGATAGAGGTGTTGGATACAATGGGGCCAGGGAACAATATAGGAGATATTTCTTGGTATTGCCTTGTCTAATTGTGACTATAAATGGACAGGTCTAGCAACCCAGCCCTGAGAATGGCATGGTGACCAGGATCCTCTTGGATGAGAGTCATGCAGCCAGATAAGCCATTGTGGCCAGCACAGGGAAACACATCACCCATATTCCCTTCAGGAGAGACTTATTGCCTAGATGTGAGACAGATATTTTCCCACCCTCAGGTTCTCAGGGTCCATCTCAGCTGAAATGGTGGGTGTCACCTGAGATCATATCATTCTGAGGAAACATATGCTTAGTGCCTGAGCCAGGTGGTATACAAAGTCCTGGCCATTGGGCCCAACACAGGGTAACTGTGACAGGTACTACTTGCTTCAGAGCTCCTTGGTGGGGTGGGTTGGCTGAGCTTGTTGGGTCTGCATGACAGTTCCTCTCTTCCTCTGCCCAATCATGCTTACTCCCTTTCTTTCAGTTATTGATCCCTAATGGACTTCTTGCATACCAAACTATGTCTCACAGTTTGCTCTCAGAGACCCCAACCTGTGAAATTTGTGCATTACCTCGAGCCTTTCTGTTTCCAGTTTGAATACTTCCAGGTTCTTATGTTTAGCTTCTGTTGATCAGTATTGAGATTCTGGAGCTGAAGATAGCCTGAATTCTTCTGGGTAGACCTTTTCTCCAGCTGTAGTTCAGTTCTAAAATGCAGTGTTCTAGAAAGCCTGAGAGGAAATGTTCTATCTTTAGTTTCAAAATGAAAAACCTCCATTAATCTTAGCCACACATCTGATTGTTGGCCACAAATCCATTTCTTCTCATAGATTCACTGTGGTCCTTTCATGGAATTGAAATTCAATTCAGTGATGGAAGCTTTAATCTAATGTTTCTGTGATTGGAGCAAAAAATAGGAGAGAAACTTCTGTTCAGGACCAGGTAGATAAGAATGCAGCAACTTTGTTGGCAGAAAAGGATAAACATGCATGTTTGAAAATAACACGTTTGATAGAACTACAATAATAACTGTAGGGGACCCAGTTAATGTGATGTCCTAGATCTGTCTGACCACTTCTGGTGCCCTCTCCCTGAGGCCTTTGCCACTTTCCTGGGCCTTGGTCTGAATCAATCAGGAACACAGAGGCCCTGACTTGTCCAGAAGTGACATGGGCAGGCCTGGTCACATAGCACAGAACTATGACTAGTGAAAGACAAGAGATGTAAAGGAGATAAGAGAGGAAATGCCTAGTTTTTGTCTTCCTAATAGCTTATTCTTAAAGGCAGTGTTTCTGTGTGGCTGTTCAGGAGGTGACCATTGGGATGAAAAACCAGTGATGTCTTCTTGTGAAGCTGTGGTCATCTTGTTAACACAGGACTTTGGACCTTGTATTTGCATTCCCTCCTTCCCTGTTTCTCTTCATTTTCCCCTCATTTTGTTTCCTGGAATTTTAACCATCCCCTCCCCCTATTAAGGGTTATCACATAAGCTTTGAGCTGAGATTTGTTTTCCATGGGAAGCATTTCCAAGGCAAATAATGGATACTTCTCAAGTTCTTGCTGAGTGCTAACAATTGTTCTTAGAGTTGTATAGGTATCAACTTCTTTCTTCTACATAATAACATGATGAAATAGGTACTACGATCATCTTCATTGTACAGATGAAAAAGGTGAAACAAAGAGAGTTTAGGTGACTTGCCCATGCTAGTGAACCTAAGAAGCTGAATTTGTAAATGGCCACTGTCAAAGCACTGGTTAAGATCTTCATGTTTCAAATACCACATGAGTTGACACCTTTTGAAAGTCTTTCCTGATGAATAAAAAAGAGGTATTCTTTCAAAAATAAAACTCTTATAACATTCTCGGCACCAAAACACCTCCATTTATTGAGTATCTATTATTGTTGAAGACTGGGTTCTGAAAATGAATCTATTCAAAGATATGTATGTATGTATGTATGTATTTGTTTTTTCTGTTCTTATAGTTTGATTATTGGTTGCCAGTTCCATCTGTTGATGAATGCTCTCAGATAGCAGGGGCCTTTCTCCTTCCCTCCTTATATATATAATGTTGGCCAGGTATTGATAAGCACTGCTCTCCCCTCATAGTCTAACTCAAAACATCAAAAAAAGCAAATGGTAGGCTGTGTGGCCTTGAGTGAAATCTTGGAAGAAAAGTAATCCTGGTGAGAAGAAATGGATAGCCTGCCAGAAATGCAGGGATCATTGCCCTAAGTCTATAGACCGTCAACATCTGGCTCTTACGGGAATCCATGGGCACACCTGAAGTCCATGAATATATGAAATCCTGGAATATATGAAAATTTCTGAGTTGGTCAGCGTCTACACTTGGGGGGATGGATTAAGAGAGGACATACACATTTCATTAGATTCTCAGAAATGTTGCTTTTGTGGAAAAACTAAAATTTAAACCTTGGTATTACTACTTTCTATGTGCTGTATGTAAGCCATTTAACAATTGGGGTCTCAGTTTCCTCATGGAAATGGAATACTAGTACTGGTAGTCCTAGTATCTACCTAATGCCCAAGGCTTTTGTAATGATCAGATAAGATGAAAAATGTCTGTAGAGGAATGTTGTCCTCTCTAAAGCACCTTACCAAGGTGGGATAGGTAATCATTCCTATCTGCTGAGGCTTAGATTGTAGGGTATGAAGGGGAAAGACTCTAACAGTGACTAACTTCGTATTTTAGGTTCGGTTCATTCAGAAGTTGGCCTGAGAAAAGAATTTGAATATAAATAGTTTATTTGGAATGTGATGTCTGGATGTATTGGTAGAAGATTGTTTGAGTGAGACAGGGAAGGAAGGAAGGTAACCTACACAGTGCACAATAATGAGCAGGTTGCTTCTGTGAGCAGCTAGGACTCAGTTCCAGTGTGTAGAACATGCCCTTGGGTTGCCTTCCCTGAGGGAAAAGCATACTCCTGCAACAGGAAAAACCTCTCAGGTAGAGTTGCAGGTGGTTGTATGAGGAGGCCACTTGCATATACCAGTTCTAAGTGCCAAGAGCAAATATAGGTAGGGCATTGGCAGCAAATTGTGAGCTAGACACAGTCATGTGCATTATCCATAATAAATTCTAAGTCAGTGGTTCCCTCAGATAGTTTTCTGCTAAAATCACCTGGGAGACTGAAAAAAAATCAGATATTCAGGACTCATATTTGAGAAACTTTAATTCAGTATGTCTAGGGCAAGGTCTGATAATTGACATTTTTCAAAGGCTCTCCAGATAATTCTAATGGTCAGTCAGTTTGGGAAACATGGCACTTAAAAACCCATTTGATGTAGGTATAATTTGCTCCATTTTGAAGGTGAGGGAACGGAGACCTGATTATTAAGTATTTTATACCATATTCTCCCTAGACTGTGGTGGAAGCAGAATTCCAACCCAATGTCTACGTCTTTACCTCAGTGTCCCACTGCCTCAAGGACCTGTTTCTCTTTCAGATACCACATCTCTTGAACCTATAGAGAAAGGGTAAGAGTCATATCTGATGAAATACAGAATCCTAAGCCTGTTCCCTTCAAAGCCATCTGTATTGCCTACCAAAAGAATGAAGCCTTGTAATTGTTTTTCAAATATGTTCTGTTGTCATTATTTCTCTGCCATGGCCAGGTTCTTGACATCCCATGCCCGTGTTATTAAAATGTCCTTCCAGTTCATCTGCCGGCCTCAGTCACCTGTTCTCTAGTCCTGTGACCCACTGCCAACACAGCCTTTATCACCTTTATAATAATGTCTTCTTCCTAGACACCTGCAGGGGGGTCCTCATTCCTTATTTATAAAATGGAGTCAAACACTGTTGATTGGATATAAAGCCCTCCACAATCCAGTTCTCATCCTAGGTCTCCAGCCTCATCTTGTATCTCATGTATGGAATATCAGGCAGAATCCAGGCAGAAAAACAGAAACATGTCTAGGTATCTTGACAGAGAAAATTTAGAATGGGAATTAATTGGGTTAGAGTCCTCACAGAAACAAAAAGCGTACTCTGAGGCATTGCAGAGGTTGTAACTACAGGAAGCAGCTACCAGTCCTACAGTTGTGGCGTAAAAGGGAAGACACTGGGATTATCAGAACCTAGAGGCTCAGAGAAAGAGCTCTGTGGAGATTAGGCTCAGATCTCTAAGGAGGTAGAGATACCCCATGGGCTGTCAGTACCTCAGGAGCTCAGAAGAGGGGTCCATTGGAAGAGGTCCTCACATCTCTGAAGGGGAGCAGTTATTCAGCTTCCACTGTAACTCATGAGTTCAGAGAATGGCCCTCATGCTTCTGGGCTTAACTCTCTGATGAAGAGGAGCTGCCCTAGTGTGACTCATATTTCCATGGGGCACAACAAGTCTGGGAGTCAAAGGACCCAAGAGGTTGGAACCAATTACTGCTGTCAGGGTGATGAGCCATTAATGGGGCAGTGTTGACAGGAAGAACAAGCCAACAGAAAGGGCCAAGTCTCATACTTCCCCCTGCCTTACAGCCTCACCCTAGTGGTCCCTGTCTGTGGGACCTAACAGGGAGCCTGCTGACAGAGGAGACAAGTAATCTGTAGATCCCCAGCCCCGGCACCACATGGCCAAGTAAGATAGTGCTTCTGAGCTGAGAGACAACAGATTCATAACTGGAATGACTCCTGAAGTGGCAGGACCACCAAATGTGCTTGGCCCTTACACATCTCTGTTTTTGGCTAATACTATCCTGTCTCGGAATGTTCTTCCTAACCACAGATTGTTGGCCCACATGAACACTCAGATGGCTTCCCTTTGTGAAGCCTTCTGGTTTCCCCCTATTTCCAAACCCCTAAGCCAGAAAAAATCCTTTCCTTATCTGTTTTCATTTATACTCCTATAAAGCACTTATCACATTGTATTATAATTGCTTGCTTCAAATCTGTATCTTTGAATTGAAGGTCAATTCTTCAAGAGAAGGTTGCTGCTTTATTACTCTTTAGGTCTCCAAGGGTTCAATAAGTGTGTGTCAAATGAAAAAGCCAGAGGTATGAATGAAGAAATGAATGAAGTGGGCAGGTGCAGATTCCCTGCCTTCAGAACACAAGGTCCCAAATAGTGTCACTTTTAGGAGAGCTTGGTGGGCCTTGCCCTTTTCCCCTATCGAAACATGGAAACACAAAAATAAACATTATGTTTAGGATTGTTTTAGAATTTCAAAATTTCATTGGATTTCCAACTGCTGTGTCCCTTTGGTCCAAAGCAAATTGAGAATTTGTTAAATGTTTGGTTCCGTTTAGCACAGATCTGTTCTCTGTTTCCTTTCCCTATACCTCTTTTCTCTTACTTCTGTAGGACCTCAATTGTTTCCCCTTAGCAATTAATTCCTGCTGAGGTGTTAAGTAATATTGGCTTGAGGTAATATTGGCTTGAGGTAATATTGGCTTGAGGGTGTCTTTATTTTAATGGGAATTCTCAGAGACTTGAAGTCCTTTTAAAACCTAAGGTCTATATTGCTAATTGTAGATTTTGAGATATTTACAACAGGCTGTGAATGAAGGTATTTTTGGAAGCCTTCATATTCATACTTGTGTTCCTGAAAACTCATTTAAATTCAGGTCCAACATGTGCTTATCCAGCATTAGTATATTCTAAGCATTCTATTAAGCCATTTTGTGTTCATTGTATTATTCAACTGAATCTTCATAGCAACTCTGAGGTAAACATTATTTTCCCATATTACACCTAAGGAAACTGGGGATCAGAGAGGTCAAATGAGTTGCTTGTGATCACACAGCAAGTAAATGACAGGACTAGAATTTGAATGCAGGTCCATTTGACTCCATGCTCACGGCTCCTTTTCCATTAATTGTGCTTATGGGTGGGCTTAGCTCAAAAATGAACCCAGATATTGAAAGAAAAACCAGATTCCTGTGGAGAAGTCCCTTCCTTCTCCAGAAGGCAGGGATATTGGGATATTTCTCTGAAACATCAGCTCCAGGTGATATATGAATCTCCTGCTCCCAAGGAGAAATTGCCTGGAGGGGTGTGGTCCAGTAGTAGGATCCCTGGCCGGGAAAACAGAGGCTTTTCTGTTGGGTCACTTGACATCCCTTCCCTTGGGTTTCTCAGATACGAAATTAGAGGTTTGTGTGATATGATCTCTAAGGTTCCCTTCAGCTCCAAGATAGAATGAATACTCTATGTTTTGAAATGTGGGGCTCTTTTCCTTCAAAGTCATGGCCTCTTCTGAGTCTTTAAGGACTTCTGGAAGATGATGAAGGTTTAAAAATCAGCCTTTTGGTGGTAGAAGCTTCAACTGCCAGTTTTTGACCTGTGAAGGAGCAGAATCAGCAGGTCTGATGGTGGTAGAAGCCTCAACTGCCAGTTTTTGACCTGTGAGGGAGCAGAATCAGCCGGTCTTAGCCCCTGGCATGGACAAATGTCTCCAACATAAACTTTAGTGATCTAGGCTAACAACTCATGACAAACCCATATGGATTAACCCTGTCGTAACTTGCTCAGTGTTTGGAATGGGTCTTGAGCTGCCTTGGCTAAATGCTAAATAATTCATGACACTATTTTCCTGTTATTGTTGCCTTGAACTGCTCTTGACTCTGCCCTTTGCTGCTGCTCCCCAGAGCTCCTGTGAATTATGGCTTGCGGAGGAAGACATGTGAGGATTCCAGTCCCCAGGGAACAGAGACAAACATAGTCATGGTTTCTATGGCACCCCCGAGACCCCAAACTGCTGAGTCTCCCACATCTCTTATCGTAACATTTAGAGCTGCCTTGTAGTTCACCCGAGGACATGTTCCAGAGAAATCATAGAATATTTATTAGCGTTATTACATTTTCTCTAGCACCTTTCATCCCAGAGGATCCCAAAATGCTTTGCTAACAAAATATCCAGGGAGATTTTACCCATTTCTAAAATCAAGCTGCCGTTCCTCACTTTTCCCTCATCACACCCCTTCTATTTGCCTTCCTTCAATCTATTTCCACCTGAATTTTTATGGCTCTCTTCATTACTTAACAAATAACACTCAAATGCCTTAACCTGGTTATATTAATTTCCTTTGATGGCTATAACAAATTACCACAAACGTGGTTGCTTATAACAATACATATTCATTCTCTTACAGCTCTGGAGATCAGAAATCTGAAATGCATTTCACTGGGCTGAAACCAAGGTGTTGTCTGGGCCATACTCCTTTTGCAGGCTTCAAAGAAGAATCTTTTTCCTCACCTTTTCCCACTCCTTGGCTTGTATTCCTTACGTTCTTTGGCCCATATTCCCTTCCACTATCTTCAAGGTCAGCAGGATAATATCTTAAATTCTTTTTCTATTCTATTGTCACATTGCTTTCTCTGCCACTCTGAAACTTGCCCTGCCTTCTGCTTAAAAGGACACCTGTCTTTACAGACATTTACTTTACATTTAGGGTCTATTGGCATAATCCAGTATAATCTCATCACATCTGCAAAGCCACATATGCCACATAAAGTAACGTTAAGATTCCAGGGATTAGAGTTGGGTGTTTTGGTGACCATTATTCAGCCTATCACATCTAGCAATGATGGCTCTTTTCACCTGACTAAAATCAACATCTAATTCTGTGCCCCACCCTCCCCGCCACAGACCATATGTCTTAGCCAATCTGTGCTGCACAGTTGTGTTCAAAAAGTTTTGCATATATCTGCATTGTGTCTTTGCTCATGATTTTCTCTTTGTATATATACATGTATACATGTATGTATGTATGTATGTATGTATGTATGTGTGTGTATATATATACATTTACGTGTATGTGTGTGTGTGTGTGTGTGTGTGTATAGTGCTACAATTCTGCAGTTTTGAGAGAGAGATACCAGAAATGCTTCTTTGCCTCCATGTGCCCTTCCCTCTCCATTTACCCCAGGTGGAACAAATTCCTCTGAAGTGCGTGCCATTCCTACAGTCTGGCTCAGCTCTGGTTGTGTAAGGTGTTTACTAGCTTGCCTGCTAAGCTGCATGCTTCCTACATGCAAGGACTCTCCCCCACATAAGAACCACTTCCTGCCTTTCACATGGGGAGCCTTTAATAAATGTCACATAAATTATTTCCACAGGAGTGATAGAACAGGGGAATGTTTTCAGATTGATTCCACAGGCTATGGTTTTGTCATTCAACAAATATTTATGGTTCATTTAAAAATATTTATTGTTTTCTTCTGATGCCAGTCCAATTCACAGTGATGAACAGGTATGCCTTTGCCATTAAGGAACTTAAGACCTAGAGGGGACTTTGGACACCAAAAAAGTAAGTATGACTCCTGCTAAATAAGAAATCAGGGTGCTATAGGAACACTTAACAGGGGCTTATCTGGCCTCATAGTGAGAGCTGATGGAAATTAATTCAGCAATTAGAGATTCTACTAAAAGGCCAATTATAATATTATTATTCATAACAAAAATCCACCTTCCATTTGCATAGTGCTTTTCATGAGGTGTGACCATAATGTAATAGAGTGAATTTTTTTAAAGCAAACATAACAAATTATATTACAGGGAATCTCAGTGTTGGAGAGGACCTTAAAGGCCATATTGTTCAACTCTCTTTCTGATACAGCTCTTCCAACCATAGTATGCCTGATACATGTGTTGTTTTTCAAAAAAGTTGCCTCTCATGTGTGCATTAGAGAATATAGAGGAAAGTGGGTTCCATATACATCTATATGTCTATCTACATGCATAAAATTTGTGTTTATATTAATACAAAAAATTTGTGTATGCATGTATATTGTATATATAGATACATGTGTGTATGTGCATATATGTATATGTATATGATATATATGACATGTATGTATGTATATATATAGCAGTTGTGTTATAATTCTGCAATTTTGGGAAAGGAGTTCCAAAAATATTTTGGAAAATAGCATTATTGTTAAACTCATTTGGATATATCTATACTCTCTCAAAGTGACTAATTTGACCAGGAACAGATAAACGTGTGTCAAAGTCTGGAAGCATTTAAAAATTATTTTCTTTACAATTATTTCAAAATAATTTCACAGGGATAACATCTACACATCAGCTTTTCTCCTTTTCTCAAATGGAAGTACAAGCTCAGAATGAGAGTGGTTTAGTGGAAAGACTGAATCTTGGAGTCAGACAGACATGAGATAAGATCATGGCTCTTCTTCCTAGAACTTGTATGGATCTAATTAAGTTATTGAATATCCCTGTGTCACAGTTTAATTTGTAGAATGAAGCTAATAACACTTTCTTTATAGGACAGTTGCACAAAGTATGATTAGCATGTAGCAGAAATGAGTTATTTTCTATCCTTTTATGAAGAAGCTGGGACTGGTCTGATATCCAATTTTATGGTAAATAGAAAATGAGAATGTAAGATGATTTTTCTAAGGATCCATAATTTTCTAAATACAAAGACCATGTTAATTGTTTCTGACATATTGTTCTTTTTTTCCTGTTCAAAAAGATGTACATTGTTTTTCAATTTTTTAGAAGTCAGTACAAATGTATGCCTATATGCACACACACACTTTTATTAGCTCTCAGCACTTTGACTTTTCAGTCAAAAGACTCAAAGACCTAAGACAGGTTGTTCCAACCTTCTGTTTTGAAATAAGAATCTTTCTGTATTTTCATACAAGGACATATCTTATGATTTTAGGATGCTCTAATGATACATGAAAGCTCATCTGAGGTTTAATGTCATCTTTTTGAGGTCTATCCCTGCAGTAGTTTTACCATAGGGTCGTACTCCATTCCTCCACCTGCATGTGGTACATTAAGCCCACATCACCCTTTCCTCTCATTAAGTGAACCAGCTCCAACATCAGAGAAGAAAGGTGGTTATATCACAAGTTAGGGAATCAGAGTCCCTGAAACTGTTCCAGGATAAGAGATTTATCTCGGCAGTTAGATATCATACAATTGGGAGGGAACTGGAAAAGTGAAGACTCAAAAGGGAGTTAGTTGGAAGAACAGAAAAAATGAGCCTGTGACCAAAAAGGCAATCAGAGAGTACATCCAGGCTCTGATGTGGAGATTTAAAAGGGAACTTTGGGGAAGGGCTATGGAGAATGTTGCCTCTCTGCAGCTATTATCTGTGTGGGTCCTCAGACAGGTGTCTGGTGGTGAGCCTGAGTCTGATGTTGCTCAGCAGGGTCCATAGTTAAGAAAAATGGCTGGATGAGGAGCAGATGAGAATGAAAACAAGATAAGATGCATCGGGCAATTCTGCATGTGTCTATCATCACATCTGGTTATTAGTTACTATTTCATTTTTGCCTCTCAAATCTTGTGAAAATTCTTGTTTTAGCCAATGCTAACTTGGAAATATATAGAAAAGGGATTCTTGGATATTTTTTTTTTCAGTTTATCCAAGATGACATAGAATAATCCATCAGGGTTATTTATTAAAGGAGAGAGAGAGAGAGAGAAAGAATTTGTTACGTACGTCATCTATATTCACTTGAAAGTCCACTTACCTTCTTGTGATGGAGTCCACCAACAGGAAATTGCAATTATTTATTATTTTCCTTATTATGATGAAATTTACATACAGTTACAGGCTCAGACCTCAAGTGTGCAATTCAATATTTTTGAAAAATATATACATCTGTATAATCGACACCCCAGTAAAATCTTGTAAGCTTGGAAACCAGGTAATGCGAGTTGTCCAAATTTGTTCTTTTTAAGATTATTTAGACTATTCTAGACCCTTTGCATTTTTATACACATTTTAGAATCAATTTGCTAATGTCTGTAAAATGTCTGGTTGGAATTTTTACTCGGATTCCATTGACTGTATAGTAAATTTGGGGATAATTGACACTTAAACATTATTGAATCTTCTAATCTGTGAACAGCACAGAGATAAATGAATATCTCTTCATTTATTTTTATTTTCTTTAATATCAGCAATATTTTACAGTTTTCAATGTAGATATTTGGCACATCCTTTGTTAATTTTATTTCTAAATATTGTATGTCTCATAATGTTACTGCAAATAACATTTTAAAATTTCATTATCCAAAATTTACATACTGATATTTGTATAGTGACTTTGTATTCTGTGACCTTATTTTATTCACTTCTAAATTCTAATAGATAGATTCCTTAAGATTCTCTGCATAAACCATTACAATTTCTATGAGTAAACAGAATTCATTCCTTTTGAATCTTAATGCTTTTAATGTACTTTTCATGCTTTATCTTACTGGCTAGAACCTCTAATAGAATGTTAAGTATGAGAAATTAAAAAAAAAACATTCTCACTCTTTTCTTGATGTAAAGGGGAAAGAGTTCAATATTTCATAATTAAGAATGATGTTAATTGGAAATTTTTGTAGATGACTTTTATTAGATTAAGTTCCCTTCTATTCCTATTTTGCTCTGTTTTAACCATGAATGGATGTTGAGTTTTGCCAAATGATTTTTAAGTTAAAATGGTCATCTATTCATATAATATATAGTTTTTCACCCATGTTTTGTTAACATGGTAAATTATATTGATTGACTTTTTGAATGTTAAAAAAGCTTGCTTTCTTGGTATAATACAACATGGTCATAATTTAAAACTCTTGTATATTGACGGGTGTGATGTGCTAGTATTTTGTGAAGGATTTTTGTGTCTATGTTCATGGGGAATATTTGATCACAAACTTCTTTAATTGAAATGTTTTTGTCAAGTTTAGAAATCAGAGTTTTGCTGGCTTCATAAACCAAATGTGAAATGCTCCTTTTTTCATTTTCTGAAGGAGTTTCTGAATGACTGTATTACTTCTTAAGTATGCCATATAATTAGTAGTAAAACCATCTGGACTGTAAATTTACTTTGTGTTACGAATTTTACATTTAAAAAAAGCTAGATGGGGCTATTTTTATTTTCTATATTTTTTATGTCAGCTTTATAAAACTGTGTTTTCAAGAATTTGTTCATTTCATCCAAGTTGCTGAATTTATTGGTGCAAAGTTGTTATAATATTTATTATCCTGTTTATGTCTGTAGGATCTGTAGTAATATCCCCTTGTATTTCTGATAGTAGTAATAAGTATTCTCTATTTTTCTTGATTGATCTTGTTCAGAGTTTTCCAATTTTATTAATCTTTCAAAGACCACTTTTTGTTCTATGTTTCTTGTACTTATTTTGGGTTACAATTTCTATTTCTGTCTTTTTTTTTTCTTTTGGCTTTTATAATGAAAACTTAGGTCAGTTAGTTTTAAATATTTATTTTACTTATCACATAAATATTTAAAGTAATAAATTTCCCTCCTAACACCATTATAGAGGCTTCACATGAATTTTGATATGTTGCATTTTTATTACCAGTCAGCTCAAAATATTTTCTAATTTCTCTTACGAGTTTTATATTTTGATCCACAGATTATTTAGACCTATGGGGTTTAATTTCCAAATATTTGAGGATTTTTACCTATTTTATTTTTATTATTTTCTTATTTAATGCTTTGCTGTCAAAAAACATGTGAAATTTCAATCTTCTGAAATTTATTGAAACTTATTTTATGATCTAATATATAGTCCATATCAACAATATGTATACATACATTACATCATGTATACCTGAAATATGTGTATTCTATAGTTTCAGGGTTATATTGTTCTAAAAACTTCAATTAGATCAAGGTAGCCTATAGTGTTTCACAACTAGTGAAATAGTGTTTTTCCTTATTGATGGTTTCCCTAGGATTTCTAACAATTTCTGATTTAAAAAATTAAAAACCTCTGTTTTTCTATTTTTATCTTTATTTTTGTTATTTCCTGCTTCATGTATTTTGATGCTCTATTATTATAAACACTTATAGGATTTTTATATCTTCAAAAAGAATTGATCTCCTTTATCATTGTGATATTTCTCACTTTGTCTCTGAAAATACTCCTTATCAAGATGTGTGTTTTGCCTGTTATCATATAGCTACACAAGATTTCTGATGATTATTGTTTTTGTGATTATCTGTTACGTTATTTTTCTTTCAACTTATCAGGGTCTTTATATTTACAATGCATCTCTTGTAGGCAACAAATAATTGAGTCTTGTTTTCTTTTCCTAGTCTGCAATTTCTTCTCTTACTTGGAGTTTGTAGTACATTTGCTTTTAATATAATTATTGATGATTTTGGATTTAATCTACCATCCTCCTATTTATTTTTCATTTGTTCAATCTTTCTTTTTTTTAACCTTTATTTATTCATTTTGTGTGTGTGTGTGTGTGAGAGAGAGAGAGAGAGGGAGGGAGAGAGAAAGAGAGAGAGAGAGAGTGAGAGAGAGAGAGAAAGTGTGAGCAGGGTAGGGAGAGAGAGGGAGTGGGGAAGAGAGATTCCTAAGCAGGCTTTGCACTGTCAGCACAGAGCCTGCCATGGGGCTCCATCCCACAAACTGTGAGATCATGATCTGAGCTGAAATCAAGTGTTGGACACTTAATTACCTGAGCAACCCAGGCACCCCTAATCTTTCTTTGTTGTATCTCAGTCTCCTTTTATGGCTTCTTTTGAATTTATCAACTTTAGTGTTCAATTATATTTATTCCATTGGGTTTTTAGCCATACCTTTTGGAGATTTTCATAGTTGTTCTAGGAATTGCTATATGATCATTATCTTCTCAAAGTCTGCTTAGAGTTAATATTGCATCTCATCATATAAAATGTAAACATTCTATAAGACTATAATTTCATTTACCCTTATTTTGTATGCTATTGTTTTCATGTATTTTACTCTTAAATATTTTAAAACCATAAAATACATTGTCTTATTTTTGCTTTATGAAGTCAGCTGTTTTTTAAGGGCATTAAAAAAAGAATCTAGGGGCGCCTGGGTGGCACAGTCGGTTAAGCGTCCGACTTCAGCCAGGTCACGATCTCGCGGTCCGTGAGTTCGAGCCCCGCGTCGGGCTCTGGGCTGATGGCTCAGAGCCTGGAGCCTGTTTCCGATTCTGTGTCTCCCTCTCTCTCTGCCCCTCCCCTGTTCATGCTCTGTCTCTCTCTGTCCCAAAAATAAATAAATGTTGAAAAAAAAAGAATCTAATATTTATATTTATCTAGATATTTATCTCTTCTCGTACTCTTCATTCCTTCTTGCATATTAGAATTCCATTCTGTAACCTGAAGAATTCTTTTTAGAATATCTTGTAGTGCTTACAGTGAAGGTCTTCTGAACATGAATTCTTTCTATTTCTTCTTACTTAAAGATATATTTACTTTGTTTTAATTCTTATTAAAATTTTTTTTTAACATTTATTTATTTTTGAGACAGAGAGAGACAGAGCATGAACGGGGGAGGGTCAGAGAGAGAGAGGGAGACACAGAATCCAAAACAGGCTCCAGGCTCTGAGAGGTCAGCACAGAGCCCGATGCGGGGCTTGAACTCACGGACCGTGAGATCATGACCTGACCTGAAGTCGGACGCTTAACCGACTGAGCCACCCAGGAGCCCCTTAATTTTTATTTTAAAGATTATTCTTGCTATACATAAAATTTTATGTAATTGTCAGGTTTTGTTTTTGTTTTCTGTTTTCATTTTATTCAGCACATTATAGAATTTGTTCTGTTTTCTGGCTTTCAGTGTTTCTGTTGGGAAATAAGCTATCATTGGTATCATTGTTCTACTGTGTCTGATACATTGTTCCATTCGAATTTTAAAAGGTTCTTGTTTCTTTCTTTTTAAATTTGTCAGAGAGAGAAAGAGTGGGAGAGAGAAAGAGAAGCAGAGGGAGAGAAAGAGAGAATCTTATGCAGGCTCCACACTTAGCATGGAGCCTGACCCAGGGCTCAATCCCATGACCCTGGGATCATGACCTGAGTGGAAATCAAGAGTCTGTCACTCAACCCACTGAGCCACCCAGGTGCCCGTAAAAGATTATTTCAGGGTGCCTGGGTGGCTCAGTTGGTTGAGCGTCCAACTCTTGATTTTGGCTAAGGTCATGATCCCAGGGTCACGGAATCAAGCCTGTGGCAGGCTCTGCACTGACTATAAAGCCTGCTTGAGAATCACTCTCCCTTTCTGCCCCTCTACCTCACTCTCCCTCTCTAAAACAAACAAACAAACAAACATAAAAGATTCTTTATTTGTATTGGGTTTCAGCAATGTAAATATAATGTGCCTAGTTTTTTTTTTCTGACCTTGGATTTGAAGGTCAGAAGTTTTGGTTTATTTGGAAACTTTTTGGTTATTTCTTTAAATGTTTTATTCCCCATTTTGTCTTCTTCTGGAAATGAAACATATGTATGTAATAACACTTGTGATTGTTTCACAGAACAAGGAATCTCTGTTATGTTTATTAAAAAAAACCCTCTTTTTCTCTCTTCAGTTTGGATAATAAGGATCTGTCTAAGCTCCATGATCCTTTTTTTTTTTCTGAAATCTCGAATTTGTTTTAAGCCTATTCAGTACATTTCATTTCAGATACTGCAATTTCAGTGTTAGGATGTCTATTGAGTCCTTTTTTTTTTAATCTCTTCTTGAATTTCCATCTGTTTACTTGGTTATATTTATATTATCTTTGAACATATTTATAATAGCTGTTTAAAGTTCTTGTCTACTAATTCCAACATCTGTGTCATCTTAGAGTCTGCTTCATTGACTTTTTTCTTGATTATAGGTCATATTTTCTTGCTTCTTTACATATCTAGTTATTTCTTATTGTATATTGGGTCTAGTGGTGACACATCATAAGTCTGGAGTATGTTGTCCTTTCTAAAAGAAAGATTGATTTCATTCTGGTAAGCAGTAAAATTATTGGGGATCCATCTAAATCTGTTGGGATTGTTGTTATTGTTTTTTTAATGTTTATTCATTTTTAAGAAAGAGATAGAGACAGAGTGCAAGCGCAGGAGGGGCAAAGAGAGAGGGAGACACAGAATCTGAAGCAGGCTCCAGGCTCTGAGCTGTAAGCACAGAGCCTGACATGGGGCTTGAACTCATGAACCATGAGATCATGACTTGAGCCGAAGTCAGACACTTAACTGACTGAGCCAGCCAGGCACCCCTGTTTTTATTCTTTATTAGGGTAGATCCAGTGCAGTTTTGTCTTTAGCACTAAGATGTGGTTCTCACTTTAGGATATGGTTCTTATTTCTAAAGGATGGACTTTCTGAGGTATCAACTGGATGTCTAAGGTTCTCAGTTAGATATCTACTCTGTCAAAAAATATATATCTACTCTATATCCTATAATTGTGTGGACATCTAGTATATCCATTCACCTCTAAGTCCTGGAGCATCCGTTCTATGTTAGGCTCTGTGGACTCTTACCACTTTTGAGGTCACCTTCCATGTAGCTCCCTTCTCTCTTTTATCCTATCCTGAAAATTTATGGAGCTTCAGCAGTCCTGAACACTGATTTCTATTTTCAGATCTCAGAGAGACTGATGTGTTCTGCTTGAGTTCTACTTCCCTCTGCCTTTGTTCAAGAGGAGTTCTTGGTCAGGAAGCATATGCAAATGTTAAGCTCACCTTGAATGTTTTCCTTCTCTCTAGAATTATTGTTCTGTGCTTTTTGCTGTCCAATGCCTACGAGGAATTTCCTTGTACATTTTATTCAGTTTTACAGTTGTGTACTTTATATAGTCTTCTTTTTCTCCTGCCCTGCATTTCTCTCATTCTTTCCTTCCTTCTTTCTTTCTTCTTTAATCAAATGTATAATACCAGCCAGTCACAGAATTTACCTACCTTTTCCACTGCTTGAAATTCATCCACAATAATACCTCCTCTGAATGTTGATAATAAGCATTATCTTCCTGGACTTCTCTATGGAATGAGGATGAGGAATAGTGACTATTTTGAATGACAACTTATAGGTCAGCAGAGAGTATACAATGAAGTTGCATAATATGTTTCTTTGAAGTAATTTGTTTGAAGAGCTAAGGTCTTACTGTTGCCCAACTTATTGTACTCCAAGGGACAGATAAATGTAGACTAATGAAATAATGAATGTTGGGGAAGAACTTGACACCTAATGTATACCTATATACTTTATTATTATTTTTTTAAGCTTTAAAATCGCATTTACTTTTAAAGACAAAGGGGTTAGGATTGTTAATTTGCTCTCTAGCAACTACAAGAAATCTGCTTAAATCACCAGAATTGAGGTATAACTCCATTCTCTTTTGGATGGCTGTCCATTAGGTGGCCAGTGGATTACAATAGGTAATTCTTTAAAAAAATTCTTTGCTAGAATTGAACCATTTATATTTCAGTTGCCTCCAAGTTCTTCTAAAGTTTTTGTTCACTAGCCAATTATGGGTGCTGAATCATTTGCTCCACATGGATTAACAGAGGCAACAACTGTAACAATATTTACTTACTGGAGAAGAAAATATTACATTCAGAGGTCTGGGGTATTACAAATCCAATTCTGAAACCAGAGCATACTTCCAGTTCAGCTACTTAAATCCCATGAGAACAAGTTATGTTGGGCACTTCATCTATTTCTCTATTTGTTATATCACATTTCATCTTGTGTTATATTTTAATTTAATATATTTTATTCTCTTATCTGCTTATTTCTTTATTGTCTATTTTTGCCACTATAACGGTAAGGCCCATGAGAATGGAATCCTTGTAGGTTTTATCCATTTCTCTCTCTTCAGAGTCTAGAATAGTAAATAGTGTGTTCTTGGTAAGCATTTTTTGCATGTATCTCTTATCTCTCTTGCTAAATTACAAATACTTGAAGATAGGTAGTCTTGCCCATCTCTAATTTTTTTTTGACTGTGAAAGGCCCTTAATTAAAAATAATTGAATGATTTGACAAATAAATGAAACCTCTGAACATTTTGGTTAGTGCCATTAAGTATTAAAATTGAAAGAGTGAATACTTAGCAGTGAGAGAAAGGAGAAGGATAGTTTGGAAGAGAAGAAGGCATGTCTGATTTTTGTGAAGATTCCTTCCTGGCTTCAGCCAGCAGCTACAAAAATCTCTCTTTTGGTATTTTCTGTAGAAATACCAATTCTAGACAGAGTATCTTCAAATAATGGAAGTCAGGGACTAGAAGTTAGGATTCTGCAGTCTTTTCTTGGCTCTGTTATGCTGTCTTTGCAGAATGACCTTGGAGAATCATAGCCTCTTTGTGCTGCTCTGTCCCTATGGAGATGAGAGAGCAGAAGAGAAGAGCTTTCTTCCCCCTTCCCACATAAGTGTTTGTTTTTAGCCTCATGAATTTGCCAGAGTGCTTAGATACCAAGGTGACAGACATCACAAAAAAATATGACAGCAAAATAACTTGTTAGGAAGACATATAGAAATGGAATGCATTTCTAAAGGGGTGTGGAACATGGGATCTGGAATAATGTTAGTGAAAATTTTGGAGATCTTTTTATGAATTTTGTAAATAGTCAGTTTAGTCCTGATTCAGACAGGATCATGGCTAAAGTTAAGGGAATGGAGTACTTCTAATGAGCACTGATCTGAGTC
Source organism: Felis catus (assembly GCF_018350175.1). Classification (NCBI taxonomy): domain Eukaryota; kingdom Metazoa; phylum Chordata; class Mammalia; order Carnivora; family Felidae; genus Felis; species Felis catus. The sequence goes on from NC_058377.1 coordinate 27,733,728, forward strand.
ACCCCACAAGGGTCTTAGGCAGGGCATGAATGGCAGAAGCTGAAGCCAGAAAGAATTAGAATTAAGTGTCCTGTCTTCCCCTAACATATCTGGCTTGTTGTGATGACTACTACTCCGAAACTGAGAAGCTGCTTCCAAAGTTACCACATATCCTGAGGCCCCACAAATCACAACTTGCTCCTCTAGTGGAAGCATTCTATGGTTCCATTTTTTTATAGTAGTAAGTAATACTGCTGTGGACAGCCAGAGATATGTAGCCATTTATTTATTTATTTATTTATTTATTTATTGGCTTTGTTACCTGTGTGTCAGGTGGGGGAGGGATAAGGAAGATGAGGAAAGGCCTAGAAAGGAGACTCAGGGAGAGTAAAAGCTGTCTTTATTTTGTTAGCATCTTCATTTGTAAACATATAATGAGAGTGAGAGAGAGAGAGAGAGACAGAGAGAGAGAGACAGAGAGACAGAAATACAGAAGAGAGAGAGAGAGAGAGAGATATTGAGAGCAATAGGATTTGCCATAACAAGTCATAAACTGCAATTAGTTCAAGAAGGGTGGATAGAGTCAAGAGTACCAAAAAACCCACCAAAAAAAAGCAAAAAGCAAAAACAGAAAGAAAAGAAATGAGATAAATATTTAAAGAAGGAAAGAATAAGTTTCCAATGTGTATTGATAGGGATATAAAAGTATGTTTTAGAACATATTTGTGGGGGACATAGAATAATGAATTAAAAAATAGAAGAGGAGGTGAAGAAATTGACAACCATTCATGTAAGGGTATATACTAAATAAAATTATAAAAGTGAGAGAGTTCATTTGAGATAGTGAACTAGAGCAATGTCTCTCTGTGTCTCCCTGTCTCTCTCTGTCTCCATCTCTCTTTCTCTCTCTGTCTCTCATACACACACACACACACACACACACACACACTTCAGGAGAGAAGCAGCTTGAGATCATGATGCAAAGGCAAATTGACATAAATAATTTTTGTGTCACAATTTCTAAGACAGCGTTTTCATAACTGAATTGATATGTTACATGTGAAAGTACCACTGTGTCCCCCTAGGGCAATGCCTTTTCATGCCCTCCCTTCCACCTCACAGACCACAGTTCTATGCCACATTCACTGTCCTGTCAGCTGCCTGGAAAACTGTGCCAGCAAGAAGCAGCAGAGGAATGGTACCTGGGAGATGGGATGGGAGGCAGCAGGTAAAGCCTGGGCTGCTAAGTTTCAGGAGATAAATGGGTTTGTTTATTCCACAGGTATTTTTTTGAGTCCCAAATCCAATTATATGTTGGGCATGAGGTGCTGGACAATGGGACAAATATCTTACCACAGTGAAGTTGAAGTTGTGTTTGTGTCATAACTGAGAGTGAAATATAGGGAGCTGGGCAGGGAAGGAATCTCACTGTCTCTAGATCTAGCCTCACAAGTTCTACAGGGTATCACAGAGGAAGCAACTCCATGATGGCAGTTACAGAGCAGGAGGTTGGAAGAAAAAAGCTGAGGCGTGTTTTCTGGGGAAAAGAATAGGCATATTCCCATGTAGAAAAACGATTAAGATGTCTGAAATTCAGAAGATTAAAATTTCCAATGATCAAACACCTCTGCTTCTTTCACCTTTTGATGAACAACCCATGGATCCTTCTTGCTGGTGATTTTAGCCAACTCTCTGCCTTGTGAGAAGGGAGGATTTCAGTTCCTTCAGTGGGCTTGACAACTATGCCTTAGAGCAGAAAGAGACTGATGAAATATGGCTGTGTCTGTTTTCAGTTAGAACATTAGCAAACTCAACTACAAAAGGCCACCTCGCAGAACAAAAATCTTGCGATGTGCAAAGTACAATGGAAACCTCCTGGCTGCAAACAGAAGTGTCTTTGGCTGCCAAGACAGAGGGACCTTGCAGAAGATAGAGCATGAAAGTGATTCTGCACAAAACAAAAGTCAGAACATAATGGTATATATTTCAGGCACATGAAAGGATATGTGGCAGCAATACTAAAGAGACATGGTTTTCCTGCAGAATGGGGGCAGAGGGAGAGCAGAAACCCAATCAGCCAATACAATTGTGGCACAGAAACAGATTTGGTCCTGTAAAGGGAGAGGGGAAAAAGCTTATTTTTATGAATTAATCTCTAGTTGGTTTTCATAAGTTGTTCAGAAACAAGTGAGCATATGAATAATACATACTGTACACAGGCCCAAAAACACAGAGCTATCTCCAGTTGAGATTGTGAGAATGAAGGCATTTGGAGGAATATAATTGAGTAAAGAGACCAGAGAGAAAGCATCTGAAGGTGGGGGTGTGAGCAGCAGCAGGGAACAGATACCCTGGGGGGGGGGATATATATTTATTATCTCCCCAATTAGGTTGCAAATTCTTGGATAGCTGGAATAATCTTTACATCTTTTACAAATTTGTATCTTCCCAGATTGCATAACAATAATTTGCACATAGGAGATGCTAAAAAATATTAATAAATAAATTAATAGATCATTTTAATAGATAAATTAATAGATAAATTCAACATTGATGTGGTGATGAACATATCTGATTTCCAGGCTGGTCATCATTGTGTCATTGGAATGGAAACAGAAAAGACGAACGCTGTACTCTTGGGACCAACATTAACACAAGTGAGGCACTGTTCAGTTGCCTAGATGGAAAAATGAATACAGGGATGGTGTGCCTCCAACGATGTTTTATACGGTCATGCAATTCATTAACTAGCCAATGGTCCCTAAAGTGGCACACTTACTTGATCTAAAGACTGGAATAGTGAACTGAAGTTAGAGGCTGTGGTCAGTGCTTCCACAGAACAATAGTCCCACAAGATGCTCACTGGAAAAAGAATTCCATGGTCAATTAAGCTTAGGAAGTGCTTTCTATATTCCCCTCATTATCATTTAAAAGGCTCAGAGAAATCCTATAGTAAATTGCCCTGTTGAACCTTGTTTAATCCAATACTTTCCAAACTAAGTTGACTGTGGAAAGTTTTCTTTTTCTTTATTTCCTTAAAAAAAAAACCCAACCCATTAGCATCTTTCAGAACTAGTTTTCCATGAAGTGCACTTTGAGGAATCCTAGTTTGGGTGATTGTTAAGAAGCAGGGCATTTACCAACTGTCTTCCACATTACATGAAGGAGGGTGAGGCTGGGAAGCATAACTAACTCAAATCTTCTCCTAGGAGATTTGTAGTGTAGTAGAGGAGACAAACCATCAACCATACTTAACTAGGCCCATGTCTCTGACCCTAACCATAGGCTGTGCTCCTTGTAAAGCATACCACAGATGTGATCTCCTCATCCAGGAGGATCTTCCTACTTCAGACCCCAACCCCCAATATGCCTCCTTTGCCTGGCTCATGGCCTTCATCCCTAACCCAAGCAGGCTTGGTGCTCCACCATGGCCACTATGGGTGTGTGAGGGAAGCTATGAGTGCACCTCTCCTTTGCAGGGGTCTGCTTGTACAAGTTAATGCTACTCAGCAGCTGTTGATGTTATTCATGGGCTTCTCAGATTGACCCAAACCATAGCTGCTTGGAAGAGTGGCACCAAGAATCTTTTACTATTAAATGACACCAGCAGCTGTTCCAGGTGCTCTGGCTGCTGAAGCTCTCTGTCAACAGGTCATATTCACCTTGTCGTGTAACTGTTTTCATAGTAACACAGACCCACACGTGTGTCTCTACCAGCAACCTGGGCTATGTTGGACAGATCTACTCTCATTTTCCTAACATGAAGAGGTTCTCTCTAGCTACAGTAACAGAGACTTGAGCCCATGCAGTACTTGGAGGATCCCTCTGATGATGAATTTTCAGCCAGAAATATTGTATGATTCCCGTATTGCACTTTCCTCCCACTACCTGACAGTGTGGTCTTAATGGCTACTCAGTTCTTCCTCCCATATGAAATAAGACTGACATATCCGTGGAGATGGCAGCTCTTGCTTCTCCTCTTGGAGGTCCATGGTGACAGAGAGGGAGTCTTCTTCTTCTGGTAAAGTTAGTTATTTGAATTTTTGACCCAGTTCTTCATTACCTATCATTGTTGCACCTATGTACACTTACTTTACACATTCATCTTACTATGGTCCCATTATAAGACTTATAGAAGAGTTTCAAGATTAGACAGTACTGGACTCACCAGTTCTGCCACTAACTCTGAGAAATTAACCTTCTTGAGCCCCCAATTCTTATGGAAATTGAGGATGTTATCATCTACCACACAGATTATAACTCAATGAACCACTGCTGCACAGAGATCCTAGTACATGACAGGTACTCAATGCCTACCTTGCTCAGTCTTCTCAATTTTTGTCCATATCAGTGCTATCCAATAGCTTTTTCTGCAATGATGGAAAACAGTGTGATGGTTCCTCAAAAAATTAAAAATAGATCTACCCTATGACCCAGCAAGATCACTGGTAGGAATTTACCCAAGGAATGCAGGAGTACTGATGCATAGGGGCACTTGTACCCCAATGTTTATAGCAGCACTTTCAACAATAGCCAAATTATGGAAAGAGCCCTAAATGTCCACCAACTGATGAATGGATAAAGAAGATGTGGTTTATATATACAATGGAATACTACTTGGCAATGAGAAAGAATGAAATCTAACCATTTGTAGCAATGTGGATGAAACTGGAGAGTGTTATGCTAAGTGAAATAAATCAGGCAGAGAAAGAGAGATACCATATGTTTTCACTCATATGTGGATCCTGATAAACTCAACAAAGGCCAGGCGGGAGGGGAAGGGGGAAAAAGGAAAAAGTTACAGACAGGGAAGGAGGCAAACCATAAGAGACTCTTAAATACTGAGAACAAACTGAGGGTTGATGGGGGGTGGGGGAGAGGGGAAAGTGGGTGATGGGCATTGAGGAGGGCACCTGTTGGGATGAGCACTGGGTATTGTATGGAAACCAGTTTGACAATAAATTACATAAAAAAAAGAAATGTTTTAATTTTTGTGCTGTCTGACATGGAAGCTACTAGCTGCATGTGGCTAAGTAGCACTTGAAATGTGGCCAGTGCAACTGAGAAACTGAAATTTTAACTTTTGTAGGTTAAATAGCCATACAGGACTAGTGGCTACCATATTGGATGACACAGCTTTATGTAATTTAGCTAGCAGTTTTTAATATCCAGGGTGTCTAGAAGATGAATTAGAACTTAATCTGGAGGATCAGTGCCCAAATCTTGGGATATCTACCCTCACTAGATATCCCTGTGGGATTCAATGCCATCATGAATGTAGAGAGCTTCTAGAAATAGGGTTAAGACAGGGGCAACTGCTCTGCTACTCTGCCTCTGAGGCCTGGGGAGAACTTACATACCTATTTATGGAATGTAGTCCTCAGGGAAAGGAGACTGGGGCTTCATGGTATTTCAAATACTTTTGAGCCTGAAGAAGATGTAATGTATAATGGGAAGGTGTCAAAAATCTTGTCACAGAAATGTGGAGGCACGTGAGACTCCATCCTACTGCATTCTATATAATTCTATCTACCTTTTCAATCACTGGCCCAGAGATAAAATAAATGGTATTTGCCAAAAAGGTTTTAGAACCTCTCCAATTAGCAGACCATATCACCTAACCTCACGTGAAATCACTTCTTCCTTAGAAGTAGCTAAATTTATAAATGTCGAGATCTTGGAAATGTTAAAACCATTAGAGATAGACACTTGGAGAATTTGGGGAAGGGGGGGTGGGAGTGGAATGTAAATTTGGTGAAAAATTAGAATAACATGCAATATTTATTTTTGTAGTACAATTTACATATCTAAAATCATTTTGCTAAGAAGAAACATAAAATGTATTATGTATAACTTGATTTGCTCATAAAATTATCATTTAGGTAAAATTAGAGACGTTGAGAACTGGAAAAACAAAATGGAAAAAATAGGAGAGAACAGATTTTTTACTGATTTATTTTCTTTATATATTTATTTAACAAAAAGCATCCTCGGGGGAAAAATTTCCTTCAGGATGTTCTTTCCTCCTTCCTTCCTTCTTTCCTTCCTTCTTTTCTTCCTTCCTTCCTTCCTTCCTTCCTTCCTTCCTTCCTTCCTTTTTTCCCTCTTGAGTATTCACATCTTCACAAAAATTCTCCTTTTTCAATGAAAGCCCATTTTCTCCTTCTGGCACTTCAATGGACAACAGTTAGCTCCTTTAAACTAACATCTTCCCAAGTTACATTTATTTGGAAACTTCTCATGTGTTTCTCTTTTACAGTTTTTTCATATCCTCTCTCCCCACCTGCATAAATTTCCTGCCACCCCTCCCCCTCTGCTCTCAAGCCCAGGGCTCCAAAGGGAATTAGTGTTGCCCAGTTGTCTGTTTCCATTTGGTTTCTGTGTGGATTCAGGGATCTTGCCCATTTGGTCCGTGGGTAGGCTCTTGGTGGTTGAGGGATGAAAGAGAATAAGAACTCTAATCTTACTGACTCATACCTCTTAACTGTTTATCATGTGCCAGGTACTCTCCTAAGCACGTTATATTCATATTCCATTTAATCCTCCCCCAAACTCTCAAAGTACAAAGCTATAATTATTCTGTTTTATGGATGAAGAAAGTGTGGCTTAAGGAAGGTTGAGTAGCTCGCCTGAGGTCATGCAGCTGGTGAGCTACTGAGCCAGCCTCTGAGCCTGGATTCAAACCCAGTTTGTATGGCTCCAATCTTTGGCCTATTACCTACAACACAACAGTGCCCTAAAACAATAAGAATACTATATACATAGGGCTTTGTGGTTTAAAAATTTCTACACACATTAGCTTATATGATTTTCAATGTAATAACTTTACTGGGGAGATATGGGAAAAACTAGTATCCCCATTTTAGAGATGTGCAAACAGGGTGGGAGAGATTAAATGTCCTCCCCAAAGTCACACAGTAAATGGTGCTAGTGGTATTCAAACAGCATGTTTTCTGACCTGAAGTCTATTTCTGTCTCTATACAACAGTTGGCCTGAAAAAAGGGAAATGTCTTTGGAACTAATATGCACTCAGAAGTTATTGGATCTAAAGTGCACACACACACACACACACACACACACACACATTCACAAACTTTCCAGACCTGATGCAATGAATCAGAGTTGAGTGGAGGGGAGGAAGTCTGGCATAGGGGATTTCTACCGCTGTCCTGATACCAACTTTATAACAGGGATTGAGAGACATCAGGAGAGAAGGCTTCTGGCCTTTCTTGCTGTTTTTGTTTGTTTCTCCTTTTAAAATTCTTTTTTATGAGGCTGCCATAAAAACACTCATTAGGCAGTGTTGATTTTCATTAATGTTGATTCTCCAAGAGCTTAATCAATCTTCTGTGACCAATGACCTCATTCCCATGGGAGAAGAAAGCTGTTTAACAAATTAGCTTTACAGATTGTAGGTAAGGCATACAGATGTGAGGTAGCCTGTGTTGCCAAAATAGGACGTGGATTAGTGGTTTAATATGCACAAAAACAATAGCATTGAACTGTCTCCTTGCTGCTGCCCAAATGCATCATTAGAAAGCAGCTGTCCTCCTTCCCCTCTCTCACCTCCACCCCTCCTCACTCTCCTTCCTTGTGTTCACTTTTGCCCTTTCTGAAATCTATGCTTTGAAAGCACCTAGAGGCAATAACACATCTGTGGTTAGTGGGAAGGGAACACAAACCACAGATGCATAAAGGTAAAGCAAGGGGTGGGGGGAGATCAGCCTAGTTACCAGTGTTGAACTTGGAGCCTAGCAACTTTCCTAGGAACTGATTATTCAAGGTAGGCAGGAAGACACTTCACTCCCAAATAGTATCACCCACCCAGGAGTCACTTAGCTGAACTTCCACTGTTACTGAGGCTACTTGCTCAGGGTTAAACAAATATTATGTTTTCTCCAGGTGGACTTTCCAAAGAGAGTATATTCTGGATAGGGAGACCCATCAGTTGCTGAAAGAAGCCCTGGAAGCCTAGATGATAAGGAGTCACAGGCATTGGGACAAAGGCAGACAACCTTTTCTTATAGGACAGTGTTGCTCATGGCTGTGTCTGGTGGCATTGACCTACCCACTAAAGCCTTGAGCTTCTGCCATCAGTGCTGCTGGGCTGGTCCACACTCGGCTGTGTGCATCTGGACTGGAGTGCAGGCCCTTCCTCCAACAGACCCCAGAGGAGCTGGAGTCAGAGCAGCATGGGACACCAGCTGCACTTTTACTTCCAGAGGACTTCCCCAGCTGCCAGCTAGTTTTATCTTCTTAATGCTCTGTTGTGGACAAGTAGGCACAGTTATTGTTCTTCTGTGTTGAAGAAGGTGGGGGCCTAGAGGCATGGGTCCACAGTGGCAGGCTAGGGTCTTTGAAGACAGTGTCTTCAGTGGGAGAAAAGAAAGGAGAATGGTGCTCCCTTCTCTCAGGAAACTAGCTGGAGGGCTGGGCTGAGAAAGCACATTGGTGCTTTGGCAAGTGTTTTTTTTCCCCTCTTTCTGGTTTCCCCCTTCTGTCTGCTCGGGGTCAGGTGCTGAGTGAGCTGCCCTGCTGGCTTAGCCCAGTGAGAAATCTCCATGGTCTGTTTCCAGATGTCTCACAGCAGGACAATACACACCCTGGTGTTCACCTGAGGCTGGTCTTTGAGATGCCACAGCCTCCAGGTGCAGTGCTGTAGAAATGTGCTGGGGAGCCTGGAGCTGCTCACAGCCCCATTCAATGCCCCTCCTTGCCAAGGCTGCGTCCCCAGATGGCCTGGCTTATAAAACAGGGAGTCTTCTCCTTCACTCCCGCCTGCCTCCTGCCCCAGCAGCCTGCAGTGCATCACATGTCCGAAATCAGGCCACTGTTGTCTGTTCTGTAACCACACACCACAGAGATGGGGGACTGGCTTGGCTGCAGAATCCTGCAGAAAAGGGCTGTAGTGGTCAGGGCAGGAGAGGTTTCAAACCCAGGTCCCTGCAATTAAATCTGGTTGCACAGAAAGAAGAAGTTGGTCAGGCCACAGACTTTCTTTTTGTATGTCTTCCTTTTCACTCTAAATTGATCAAATATATTTTGAGTATCTACTTCATGCAAAGCCCTGAGGACGACCAGACAAAGATGAGTAAGTAAGAGTAAATTCCCTGACTTTATTCAGGGCTACAGTCCCTAACTTCAGTGACCTTTCTTGTTCCTGTGAGGAGGCCCCTTTTGCCTGAGGTTTTATGGATATATGACTATTTCTTCATTTTTGTAAGAGCTTCTTGAAGCAGTGAGCCTGCAGTTCTGTGCCCCCATGCTTTACTCCTACAATTAGAACACTAGCAATTTTGTTAGTATCTAGCACTGTGCCCACTGTTTATTTAGTCCTCGATAATTATTTGATGAATGACAAATAAATGGACTTCTATGGGAGGGCCATAAATATATCTCTTTCTAGCTCCTGGGAGGAGGGTCCCTTTGGATCAGTTACTACAATATCTTGAGCACCTGCCGTGTATGAGACACTATGCTCAATGGTTTAGATACACCAGCTCTAACCCTCATAACATTGCTACATGGTGGATGTTTTTATATCCAGTTTATAGATGAGAAAAGGGAAATGCAGAGAAGTTAACTAATGGGGCTAGGGTTACATAACTAGGAAAGGTCAATCCAGAATTCAAAACCACATTTTTCAGTCTTCAGAGCACCCCTCCCCTCCACTGCACACACTGTTTATGACCAGGTGGAATGATATGACCATTAGGCCAGGTTTCTACCTATTGGTTATTCCATAAGAAAAGCCCAACAGTGAAGGTAAAGTCATAGCCCAACTGCCTGCTGGGACACTGACATCTGGATATAGTTTGGAATCACTTCTGAGGAAGGATTGTGACTCCTGGACCCAACCAGGGCTCCTCTCCTCCTCTGTGGCCCTGGGGAGCCCTTAAGCCAAGGCCTTATATGACCTTCTAGAGGATTACAGATGCAAGATAGTGTAAAAAAGAGGAATGCAAACTCTCTCCTTGAACAGGGGCCCAGACTTGAATTGAACTCAGATTTAGACACTTCCCAGTGGTCTTAGAACTACTTCCCAAGAGCAATGACTTTCAACTGAGCTGTCCCTTGGGCTAGAAACAAAGCAGTGACCTCAAGGTGAAAGTCTCCATATCCCATTACCAATCCAATTACCTGGTGCTTGCAGGTTAGATAGGAACTGCCAGACCGGAACTCAACAATGGATCATTTAGTTCTGTATCTTGTCTCTGACAGTAGTTGGACCTGAGAGCCTCACTCAGGCACTTTTCATTGTCAGTCTGCAGACACAGCAGTGTGCTTTCCTTTAAATGAAGGAATAGAGCCGGTCATGGAAAAGGAAGGCAGCACAGAAGCCCACCGTATTACCATAGCTCCCTTCCAGTCCCAGCCTTCATTCCCATATTCATTAATTCATTGAACATTGAGCAGCTACTATATGCTAGGCAATGCTGGACACTGGACATACAATGATGAACAGTCTCTCCTCTCATGGGCTTTCATTGTAATGAGAGAGTTCAGGTAAGAAATACTTAAGCAGATGGACATATATTATAACCATCGTTCTAAGTAGTATGGAAGAAAACATAGCATGATAAAGAGGATGTAGAGTGATGGGGAGTTGGTACTCTGGCTATTGGATGGCCAGGGAAAGAGAAGTTCTCTTGGACAACGTTACAGGTCAATAGAGGTTTGAAGGCACTGTAGGGGCATGAGAATGCTATCTGAGGGAAGGTACATGGGAGATGTCTGTCTTTTGTCTTCTGTGTTGGGGGTTAGGAGACATCTTGCTGCTAGAAGCAGAAAAGTAAGCAAGTGAAAATAAAATTTGTTTGAGTTTTAAGGAATAGAAGAATAGTAAGGTGGCTGATGCAGTAGGGATGGAAGAAGTAAAGAGGGAGGTAGAGATTATTTCAGGAAGGTTGAAGGGGTCCAGATCATGAAGACTTCATGGGCCATGATATAGATTCTGGGTTTTATTCTGACTGACATAGAAGCCATTTGGAGGGGTTTGAATAGTATAGATTACATGGAAACAAAGTATTCATTAAACATGTCTTCAGATAAATATTTGTTGAAACAAGACATGAAACACTTGTTGGATGATTGAAAGAACAAATTTCACTGAACCACACAAGTAACTACACAGAGAGGAAGAGTTCCTAGAATAACACACTGTCCATATTTGCTCAGAAGAGAGGAATATCTTCCCACTGAAAAAGTGATTAGCTACTTTGATTTTTATCTTCCGAATGGAGGATGGATCTTGGTGTTAGGAACAGAAAAATAGAAGTGTACAGGGCAAGGAATAGAAAGTGTGGCATCCAGTATCCCTTTGGAAATGCAGTAATTCTCTTGCTTTGACAGGTAATGACTGCCTGTTCCCTCCCATGAATGAGGTTGTTCTCCTCTTGATGCAGATTAGCTGCCCCTTAACAGGCTTGGTTTGAGGCACTCTTCACCTGTCTTTGCCCAGATATCTACCTGCTTCTTGGCTTGGGGCCTGGGATTCCACTTTACAGTTTCATCCTTTCCTTGAGCTTTGAAAATTTCATTCTTAAGAATCTCTGCTCCAACAAAATGGGTGAGTAAACCTTTAATGTTATTATCCCCTGTTTGCACCAGGTCTCCTGTTCAAATGTCACCTTTTTAAAGACATCTTTCTTTACTCTTGCCCCTGACTTCCTTTCTTGCAGGAGCCACAGCTTCCCTATTCCCTCATTCACAGTTTGATCAAGCAGCCTGGCCCATGGTTTGCATTTCTCTCTTTCAGACCCCAAGTCTCTTGACCACAGGGACACTGACATTCACCTGTATCTTCCACACCCAACACGGTACCTGCGCGCAGTACTCATGGCATTTTTCCTTCTTTCCTTTTCATCTTTCCTCTCTTCTTATCTTCTTGTTTTCTTGCTTTGTTTTTAATGAAGCTGGTGAAAATCAGTAGGAGCGCATGTTTTTGGTGTGACAAGTCCTTGGGCACATCATGTAGGTGCAAGATTCCTCCTGAATCATGAGCCACTTGGATGACTGGGTTTTTAAAAGAAAATTATTTCTCTTATCCAGCTAACACATGATCACCACAAAACATTAGAAAATGTAGGTAAGCCTTCTGGATATACAAATCAGCTCTAGTCTATGACCCTAAGAAAACACCTGTTAATATTTTAATGGTTATCCTTCTGAACTCTTTTTCTAAAATACAGGCCTTTTACAGGACCCACTTGCAGGGCTACTTTCAAGAACCAGGGAAGTGAGGAAGGGTGTATCGAGGTACATATGCCAGGGTAAGGGCAGACATGGGAAGATGGCATCCATGAGGCTGCCTATATAGCCCAACTCTGATCCCATCCTCGGCATTTCTTTTCTCTTGTGAGACCAAAGGGCCCAGGCTGACCATCTATCTTGTGGGATCTAGCTGTCAGAATCACCACCAGTGTGGTATTCTAATCTCAAACAATCTGAAGCCTCTGCACTCGCCTTTCTCTTCTTGCCACCAGCATGCCACCTGCTTCCCAGACTTCCCAGTGCCTTCTATGTCTGCCCTATAAGGTCCCAGGTGTCTTTCCTACACATGTGACATCCCTCAGTCACAGAATAAAACAAGCATCTGTCCTCACCAGGGACTTTATAGGCTTGACTCATTTACCCACCTGAATGTTACTACTTAATTGACTGAACCCATGAAAAACAAACCTGCGCTGATCGATAGAGAAATAATTTTGCAAATTGTGGGCATAAATCTTTAGAGATCTGTGTGCACTGCCATTTGTTAAAATGCTGAAAAGGTAAATCAATTTTCTTTATTAAAACACAATTGCTTCGTCTATTGTTAGATTAGGCAGGAGCCGGGAGGCAGGGTGCGAGGAGGAGCGGAGGAGGATGTTTGGGGTTGCTTATTTGCCCTTCATCCAGGGGTCGTTTGTTAGTCTAAAGAGAGTCAAGTGTTGGGGAGGAGATGAGAGTTTCCAGGCTGGCAAATGCTTTAATGTTAGAAGAAAAAAAACAGCCAGGGGTTAGTGTGGTGTGTGTTTAGGAAAGGTCGCTGGGGACTAAAGATGAGGCACTAAGGAAAAAAACAACAGCAAGGGACCTCTCATCTTCATCATTCCAGAATGGACCAGACAGGGTGAGTTAGATTAATGTTGTGGTGGCAACCTTAAAATTTCAGTGGCTTAAAACAACACAGTTTTATTTCTTGCTTACACACATAGGCATTGTTGGTCAGCAGGGATCAGGCTGATGGAGGAACCCCCATCCCAACTTGGCTGCTCAAATGTGCCAGAGATAAATGCAAATGAATCACACATTGGTGAAATTAGTGTCTTCTGCTCCATTTCACTGGCCAGGAGGTAGGGATAGGAAGTGCCATGCTGTCACACGTCCTGGTGGTGGACAGGCAGAGTGCACTTGAGCACTGCTAATGACCACCATACAGGACAACCTGGAGCCTCCTTTCTACGGTGTCTTACACTGCACAGTAATGTTGTGTTACCATCTGTGAGCACCGGGCAGAGACTACTTCTGATTCATTTTAGCACCTGACACATAGTATGGGCAAAAAAAAAAAAAAAAAAAAAAAAGTTTGCTTTGCAGACTGAGTTAATTACTTGGTAAGCAACAAAGAAGGGAGGCTACAGAACTTAGCAGAGCAGTACAGAGACATGATGGTACTGTGTGGTACCATTGAGGGAAGCATCTTACCTTGGGTCTGGCATAGGTGACTGCATTTTAATGTGCCAAACCCTGAGCTAAGATGTTTAATTTTTTTTTTCAACGTTTATTTATTTTTGGGACAGAGAGAGACAGAGCATGAACGGGGGAGGGGCAGAGAGAGAGGGAGACACAGAATTGGAAACAGGCTCCAGGCTCCGAGCCATCAGCCCAGAGCCCGACGCGGGGCTCGAACTCACGGACCGCGAGATCGTGACCTGGCCAAAGTCGGATGCTTAACCGACTGCGCCACCCAGGCGCCCCAATGAGCTAAGATGTTTAAATGCATCATCTCATTTAATTCTTATCACAGCTTTCTCATTATCCTCATTTTGCATATTGGGATTTTTTTTTCCAGATTATAGATCACGATGGATTTTGGAGATGATAGGGCTCTCCTAACTCCTGTCACCCATCATGTCAGGATAAGGTTGTGTTAAACAACAAAAATTCAACTGAATACATGTAAAGAAAAAATTGGTCTTTTTTGGTGATTCTTGAATTGGGAAGCATCCCATCTAGCAATAGAGAGAAGCTCCGCCAAGCTGTAGAAAAGGAAAAGTTTTTAAAGGTGGAAAGGGGGCCAGAAAAGGATATTATTAGCAAAGAACACATCATTTCAGGCAAGGTTGTCCTCCTAAATGGATCAAAAGGGCCTGTGGGGCAGATTACCTCCCCAGGGCAGACCAGGTATTTCCAGGCTGACTGGTTAAAGGTTACAGTCCTAGGGGTATTGGGACTGCAGGTAGGTTAGGTGCTAAGTCTTGGTTTGCTGATGTGGGGTTTAGCACAAGGGACTCCATTTTGGGACTTGAAAAGACAACTGCTGGTGGCTTTGGTTGAGTCACTTGCCTTTTCTGAGCCTTGGTTTTTCATTAGCTTAAAAACCAAAAAAAGATTGGCCCAAACCATTCTCTAAGAGCCTTTCACATTGTTTCATGGAATTTTAATGGCTTTCCCCTGAGTGGTTTGCACCTGGGGTAACTTGATGGCTAGCCAAAGGACTGTGACTTTCTGCTATCAGTGTGCACAGAAAGTTACCTTTGAGTCACACCCGAGGAAGAGCAAAACCCAAAGAAGCCAAGTTTTAAATCCACAATACCATGAGATAAAAATATGATTTAGCTAAAGGCTTTTCCTATGTTAACAAACTATCATCATGGTTGAATTTCAAGAGGCGTAGTATCTACTGTGTAATAGAGAATGTGCTCAGGAAATTACCCGAGGATGGAGATTTCAGAGACAGAGCATCAAGATGTATTTCATTAAGCTTCACTGCTATTGGCCATATTTGGATGTTTATCCTTCCCATCCCCCTTAAAGGACCTCAAAACCACCAGAAAGTGAAGTGGGGCCCTGACTACTCTCCTTCTAATTGTTCTGCTTATAAGAGACACTGACTCTTATAATAAAAGTCCCCTTGGACAGACCTAAGGAGGCTGGGATTTAGGCAGTGTCCTCTTTGGATTTAATATGACAGAATGACAGAACCAAGGGTTTAGTGGACTGAGGAGCACAAAGATATGTAATGCATCATGGTAGAGTAGAGCATGGGAATGTGTGCGAGTTCATCCATTCAAAAGTCCCAGCTGTCCTAGAGCTCCCCTGGACCAGCATGGAAACAAGCTCACACAGTTCTTGGATATTCACTCCATGCCAGAAACTGTTCTCAGCACTTGACAAGCTTGTTTAATTTAATCCTCTTATAATCAACACTTCACAGAAGAGAAAACTGAGAAACAGAGAGTTTAAGGAACTTGTCTAAACACACACAGGCAATAAATAATAGAGCCAGACTTTACAGCAAGGCAGTGACTTCACACTCTCAAGTAATGTTTTGCAATTTCTGTGGGGCCAGATCACTTGGCAAGTCACATGAAATTGTGTGGTGCCTGTATAGGAATATCAAAATAGCATATAGAAACCACGAGGAGGTGATTTCCTCTCTTAGGCCCTGGCAGCCTGTTGTCACTATTTCCCCAGTTTGTATGATTCCTGGGCTCTCTCCTCCCTACAGTCCTGACAGGCAGGAACTGTGTTTCTATCATTTTTTTTCTGTTTCCCTCACACTTAACAGCATTGGGTACATAGTAGGTACTCATTAACTAGTTGTTGAAAGGATAAACCTTGTTAGATTGAAAAATATGGAGATACGGCATTGAATAATATAAAGGATGGTTAGTGAAAACCCAGACATCTGAGGGAGTTGTCAGTAAAATGAAGTCTGTTTTTTTTTTTCTTTCTTTTTAACTCAGAGAGAAGAAGGGCTGGGCAGATATAATAATGGTTTGTGCTTTCTGAGGTTTTCATACAGATTTTGACCCATATAACAGAAAAGTTCCTTGAGCATTCACTGTATGTCTGGTGGGTACAGTTCTTTTTTTTTTTTTTTTTTTCTTTTAGAGAGAGAAAGAGAGAGGGCACAAGTGAGTGAAGGGCAGAGAGAAAGAGAATTCTATAAGGGGTAGAGAGAGGGCGAGAGAGAAGCAAGGCCCAAAATCATGAACTGAACCCGGAGATCATGATCTGAGCCAAAGTCAGTCAGATGCTTAACAGACTGAACCACCCAGGTGCCTCTGGTGAGTGCTGTTCAATGCCCTGGGACTACAGGATAAAGGCCTGCCCTTCCTGGAGCATAGTTGCTAGTGCTCTTGGCACAGGAGTAAACGTAGGCTGTGGGGATTGAGGATTTTCCTCACCCTAAAATAATGAACAGTGGGAGGTGTCACCAGGCCCTGGTGTGAAGTTTCTCTAGATCTTTAAAAATAGGAGAATTCTTGGTTCAGGGGCTCTGCTCAGAGAGGAGAGAAATCAGCTCACGTGTGCATCAGAGGAAAATTGCTAATGAAATCAAGTTAGTTATTTTTACATTCTGTTCTGTTTTTCAACAGTTTATAATGGAACCCCAGGGTTCTGTCGGGTTGCTTTTCAGACTCTGGGAGCCTTGATGGGGGGAAAGGTCAAGAGGGGAAGGCTTAGAGAGAGGCCCAAGATTTCTGACTGCACTTTGATTGGTATAGATCTGTTTTGTTCTGTAAGTTTGGGTTCCACATACGATTCGCTTATGAAAAATACGAGGATCCTGTTTTTTTCAAGCAAACAAACACAAATGCCTTAAAAAAGTAGCAATTTAGGATTTTGCCTTCTTCATCTCTCCTCTCATAAGCACTTACAGGGAGCAGGGAGGGAGAGGAAACTGTCCCTCCAGAGAGTCTGCGATGAGAAATTGGCTGCTCTATTGATTTCCTAAAACAAAACATTCCCTATGCAGATGTGCAGAGAACAGTCTCTAATTGACTAAAGAGAGGAGGCTGGACTCCTCTGTCAAGGAACTAGCAACAATAGGCACAGGAGCAGAGGGGGAGGGAACCAGTGTTTTTCTGCAGACAATGGATCTAGACTAAGGGAAGTAGGTTGGAAGAATATTGTCAGCAAGAGATGGCTGCTGAGGTCTGGAAGTGGAGGCTGCAGGGATGGGACAGCCTCTCTTTTTAGGCTCTGTGAACAGAGAAATGTGGTGAAAAACTAGGCCTTGAGGGGCACCTGGGTGGCTCAGTGGGTTAAGCATCTGATTTTGTCTCAGGTCATGAACTTGCACTCAGTGAGTTCAAGCCCTGGGTAAAGCTCTGTGCTAACAGCTCAGAGTCTGGAGCTTACTTGGGATTCTGTGTCTCCCTCTCCCTCTCCATCTTCCCCTCCCCTGCTCTCTCTCTCTCTCTCTCTCTCTCTCTCTCTGTCTTCCTCAAAAATAAATAAACATTGAAAAATTTAAAAAAATAATGTTTTTATTTATTTTTGAGACAGAGAGAGACAGAGCATGAGCCGGGGAGGGGCAGAGAGAGAGGGAGACATAGAATCTGAAGCAGGCTCCAGGCTCTGAGCTGTCAGCACAGAGCCCCACAAGAGCCTCAAACTCACAGACTGTGAGACCATGACCTGAGCTGAAGTCAGACGCTTAACCAACTGAGCCACCCAGGCACCCCTAAAAAATGTTTTTAAAAACTAGCCTTTGAGGTAGGGCTGTTGGGTTCCTACTTACACTGTTAATGGCCATGAGGCTGTTGGCATTTTAAAACTTCCCCATTTATAAAGTGGTGATGCCACACCTGATAGTATTTTTTAAAAATTTTTTTACATTTATTTATTTTTGAGAAACAGAGTAAGACAAAGTGTGAGTGGGGGAGGGGCAGAGAGAGAAGGAGACACAGCATCTGAAGCAGGCTCCAGGCTCTGAGCAAGCAGTCAGCACAGAGCCTGACGTGGGGCTTGAACCCATGAACTGTGAGATCATGATCTGAGCCAAAGTCAGATGCTCAACTGACTGAGCCACCCAGGTGCCCCACACCTGATAGTATTTGAAGAAGGATCTATGAGGCTCAACACATTTTAGCTGAAATCATTTTGGAGCAAAACAAATCTGTGGTAGGGAAAGTCATTACTAGAGGGACGTGCTCCCACCTTCTAGAAATGTCCTCTCTCATGGGAAGACATAAGACAGAACATGTAACACTGGTGTGCAGAGCAGGTAGTCAGTGCAAGTGTATGGAGAGAGTCGGCAGAAATCATCCTGTAAAAGCTGGCATGGACGAAGGGCATTTTCACAGATGCATGGAAAGAGGTATGTATAAATTATTAAGGTATGGAGGCAGGAAGGAAGCCACTGAACTGAGCTGGAATCTGGGGCCTGGCATCAGCCATCATGGGGAGCCACTTGTCCATCCATCAGCCATGTCAGGAGAGTGCACTGGGACCTGAAGGGCTCTGAATTTGCAGTGAGGGGAGAGCTGAGGTTCCATAAGGACTTCCTGGAGACAGCAGTAGAGACGTGATGGAGGGTTCTGGGAGAGCCCGTGGTTCCAGCTGACAGGATAATGGAGTAGCGGGTAAAAAAAAATAAAGGAGAGGACGAAGGAAACCCATGATAAATCCACCTTTCACAGATAAACTCTGCTCCTCAACGTTAAAGATTACTTTTCTCCCCTTCACTTTTTCAAGTTCATTGAAAATGACACCGAGTTGCCATTTCCCTTCCCACTTGACCTGCTTCTTACTGGACTTCCTGACCTTTCCCACCAGGGCTTCCTCCAGCTTGTTTTTTGTGTCCGTGGTTGTGGATGTGGAAAATTACGGTGAAGAATGGCTCGTGCTGGTTAGAATCTAAAGTTTCTGAAGAGAGGGGCTCTCCAAGGGGCAGCTCAGTCCTTGTCCCTGATGCACTCATTCCAAAATGCAATCCCAATGTCTACACTGCACTAGTTTCTGTCTTATATCCTTCTTTGTATTTCATTATTTCCATTTCTTCTATAAGTACTTATAATTCAATTTCTACTGTAACAATGAGTTTACATTTGTAATATTACCTTTACATGTAATGTAGATATGAATTATTATCTGCATTGTAGTGATGAGAAACCTGAGATTCAGAGCACTTAGGATTAGCGTCAGGCTGTGAGCAGCAGAAAACCCCAAATAGTAGCTATTATGTAAAAAAGAAAGACATTTATTTCACTCTCATTTTAAATAATGCTTGTAAACAGGCAGTCTGGGGTAGCATGACGGCTCCATGAAATTGCTAGGGATTCAGGCTATACCATTACTAGGTGTGGCTATCATCCAAATGGGTCCATGATGGCAGCTAGAAAGCTCCAGCTATTGTATAGATATATTATAGGCAGTAGGAAGGAGAGAGAGGTCAAGAAAGGGCAAATGTCACACAGCTGCCCCTTTTGCCTCATTAGCTGGAATTTTATCACGTGGCCACATCTAGCTTCAAGAGGGACTGGAAAATATTGCCTTTATTCTAAATGCCCATGTGCAAACTAAAATAAGGCCTTTTATTATTGTTAGGGATAAAGTAGATAACAGATATTGGAGTGGATAAGTAATAGTCTCATGCACATGTGTCTTGACCAGAGTCCCAGACCAGTGAGGGAAGGAACTTAAGCCTATGTTTTGATTTAAGTTCCAGTGCTCTCTCTAATGCTTGGGGTGGGCCAAGGGGAATGTGATGGGCACTGGCAGAACCCTAACCAAAAGATAAGTTTCACTTTCTGCTATGAAAAACTACTGGTCTTTGAGAAATATAACTAATGAAATACATAATAAATGTTTTTTTTTTTTACTATTTTATTGACTGTTTATGAGTATCAAGAAAATTTGCATTTATGTACAGTGAATGCATCAGGAGATCGAAAGAAAGGAGTGTGCTGTTAAGGACAGTTCCAGCAATCAGAGGTTAAGGCCAACGTTTAAATCTGGCTTACTTTGTATGTGGAGAAAATGTGGTCTCTTTGATGGGGAGCATGTTGAAGACATTGGTTTCTTATCTTTGGAGGACAGTGTGATTCTGATATAGGAACTGTTGCTCAGCTGATGTCTGAGCTAAAATAATATAATAAAATAAAACAAGCCTTTTCTTCTGCACACATATACTCAGAAACCTTTTACTGCAATAACAATATCTATCCACAAACCCCTCTCGTAGTGATAGTAATGGCTAACATTTAATGAATGCTTATGTGTTCTGAGCCCTCTATCTACTACTTACTTGTTCCTCTCAAGGTCTTAAGGAGTAGGAATTATGAGACTTCCATTGTATAGTCAAGTCAACTGAAGTGCAGAGAGATTTAGAACTTGCCCAAGATCATGTGTTTAAGTGTTAGAGCTAATGTTCAACTCTAGGCATTCTGGTTCCAGAATCTGCCTTCTTCACATGACATTTTACAACTGTTCCTGCAGTGGCCCTTGTCATTGAGAGTTTATACCTATAAAGCTCCAGACTGAGAAATGTTCATGCTATAGGACAAGTAGTTCCATGGAACACAGGAAGCCATATTAACAGGGGCTGAGGGCAAGGCCAATATCATGAGTTAGCCTGATCTTGAGAGTTACTTTGTCATTGGTTTGTTGTTTCCTTATGGGAAAAATACCGTCTCCAGGCCTTTTGAGTAGTTATTCTAATTCTAGAATGAAAATGAGAAGAGTGAGGCCCAGAGATTTGGGTAAGTCTTTGGACCTTCCTTGGCTTTAGTTTCCGTACTTGGGTGCTCTTTGGAGTTTCCGATTCAATTCTATGAAGCTCTGCTGCACTGTGTAATACTCAAGCCCTTTCTGATCCCCTTTCTTTCCATTTATGAAACTCTAAAACATGGAACCAAGAGCAGCTCAGGATGGCAGCAACAATGCCATTCTGTACAGTTCTTACACCATAATGCATGCCTTTATTCTAAATGCCCATGCATTTATGTACAGCATGAGGTTCTCAGTGAAGCCTACACTCCCATGTCCTTGATCTGCACCATAGAGACAGTGTTCACCCATTTACCAAGCATTTGTTAAGAACCTACTATGTGCCACATGTTGCACTGTGCCTGGAGACACAAAGGGGAATAAGATATTGGCCTCAGACACCTCAGTCAGGGTAGAGGTTCTTAACCTGAGGTCCATGAATGGTTTTCAGCAGATCTGCAAATGCTCTAAAACTGTATGCAATATTTTGCATATCTGCCAGGATACTCACATTTTCCCCTAGGGACAAATTTCATAGTTTTCACCAAATTTTGTAAGGAGTTGGTAATCCAGGAAAGTTATGAATCACTCACCATGTGGTCAAGACAGAATCCAAACAAATATTCAGCACATAGTAGAAGTTCTGTGGCAGAGACATGAATGAGCTGCCATAGGATATGGAAGCAGGGACATTCACACTCCCACCTGGGTCTGAGGTAGATTGGAGCCCTGCAGAGATTATGTCAGTTGGAACCAAGGGAATACACAAGAACTGGATAGGCAGGAAGCAAGGAGAAGGGCATTCAAGGGTGTGAACTGAGGGGCCCAGTCGATTTAAACTGTTCTATATTGAAAGAATGCACATCTGGATTTGGATGCTGGGTATATAGGCTATGAGGACTAGCATGGTGGTAGTACAGAGTGTCAATTCTTGAAAGTCAGTGCCCAGGGTGCATAGGGAGGGTGGCTTTCAGGGATGGTGACGGTTGGGACTAGGTAGAGAAAGACTTCCTGATATGTCCCTAATACTGAGCAGCAGGAATCTGACCTCTGGAGACAGGCTGCCTGAGTCTCAGAGAAGGTCATCTTCACATCTCAGCTTCCTCTTCCTGAAAACTGGGCTTGATATTTGATAAATAAATCATGCAATCTTCCCTTCACACCCTGTCCCGAATAAAAACATTCACCGTTACCACCACTTCACAACTGGCCACTGTGGGCCCCTGACAATCAATTACCCACCGGAGATGAAATTATTGTTTAATGGCTCCTGGAATGGGCTCCCACTCTGACATTCATCACAATCAATAATGCATCAGCAGGGACAAAAGAAATTACCTGCCGCCTGCTAAGTGAAAGAGTCCATTTATATGCAGCACAGCCCCTTCACGCCTACTGAGCAGGCCACCACAGGTGGGTTTCCACATTACAGAGCTCCTCACTCCAAGGAGATGGGTAAGTAGGCTCTTGGGTGAAAGTTGTGCACATTGCTACCTACTCAGGCTCGACAGAGTCCAGGCAGGTCTTGTGGGTGGGCCACACACAGGTATGGTGAACAAGCAATAGTGGCTGATCAAACTTATGATGAACCAGCTGCCACTCTCCTTCCCAGACCTGTTCAATGTACATTGCACCTCCATGTTTTTCTATGGAGATTACAGGACATAATTTCCTTTTAGATTTTTGTAGGCCACCGGGTCTGGTTTCTGGTGTATCCTCGGTCTGTCAACTTCCTGCAGGATGATTCTAGATGAATTTTTCACCTCTTAGATCTTCGATTTCTCACCCCAAAAGTGGGCTTACTAATACTGACATTAGAGGATAGTGTTGAGGGCTAAATGAAATATTATATGTAATGCATATAACAGGCATCCTCCTGCCTTCCTGCCCTTATTTGGGAAAATATTCTATAGTTAGTGTGATACATCCTGATATTGCTGATATAATATTGGTGAGGTTAATTGAAAGAAGGACAGATCAAGAGAGTAATCATATTTAAATTTCAAGTCCCCAAATCTTGGAGAGCTTCCATGCTATTTCACTCTTTATATATCAGCAAATACTATGGAGACATGAGTTCCACCATTAGATCAGCTCAGAGATATTTTATTTATTTATTTATTTATTTATTTATTTATTTATTTATTATTTATTATTTATTATTATGAAATTTATTGTCAAATTGGTTTCCATACAACACCCAGTGCTCATCCCAACAAGTGCCCTCCTCAATACCCATCCTCCACCCTCCCCACCCTCCCACCCCCCATAAACCCTCAGTTTGTTCTCAGTTTTTAGGAGTCTCTTATGTTTTGGCTCCCTCCCTCTCTAACCATTTTTCTTTCTTCCCCTCCCCCATGGTCTTCTGTTAAGTTTCTCAGGATCCACATAGGAGTGAAAACATATGGAATCTGTCCTTCTCTGTATGACTTATTTCACTTAGCATAACACTCTCCAGTTCCATCCATGTTGCTACAAAAGGCCATATTTCATTCTTTCTAATTGCCACGTAGTATTCCATTGTGTATATAAACCACAATTTGTTTATCCATTCATCAGTTGATGGACATTTAGGCTCTTTCCATAATTTAGCTATTGTTGAGAGTGCTGCTATAAACATTGGGGTACAAGCGCCCCTATGCATCAGTACTCCTATATCCCTTGGGTAAATTCCTAGCAGTGCTACTGCTGGGTCATAGGGTAGGTCTATTTTTAATTTTTTGAGGAACCTCCACGCTGTTTTCCAGAGCAGCTGCACCAGTTTGCATTCCCACCAACAGTGCAAGAGGGTTCCTATTTCTCCACATCCTCTCCAGCATCCATAGTCTCCTGTTTTGTTCACTGTAGCCAAGCTCAGAGATATTTTAACCAAACTAGAATCTAAGATAAAAGTTTTCCTTCCTTCCCTCTCTCCATTTGTTCACTTGTTCATCTATTTGAATTTTATTGGGAGATGACTATTGGTCAGATGTTATATCAGTCCCTGGGGATACACAGATAAAAATGCACTATTCCCTCCCACCCCCTGCCCAAGAACTTGCAGTGTGGTGGAGAAAAAGAATTCTAAGGAGCTGATTATGAAGTAAGTACCAATTCTCCTTGGGGAAGTGTAGAAGACTTCAGTGAGGAAGTGATGCTTGGGCTCACTCCCACTGGACAGGTAGGAGTTTTCTGGTGCACAGGTGGGAGAGCCCTTAGGGAGATCAATTATGATTTCCCCCACCAGTTCCTTACTTTTTCCACCAATTTCAATATTTTGTGCTGTGGTCAATTTACAGGTGGGTAAACTTATCAAAGGGAAGCCAAGTGCTTTGTTTGAAATCATAAAGAGACTAGGTATACATCCACAAATGGAATTCACTTGTTCTTATTTAAGCCTAGGGCTTTTTAATGTTTGCTGTGCCTATGTGCCATAAACAGAAGGAGCAGATTCATTCAGCATGGATTGGCTCTCATCGGGACCTGCACCCAGGTAAGCAGTGGGGAGGAAATGGTTGACATAAAGATGAAAAAGACCTAGGGGCTCCTGGGTGGCTCAGTCGGTTGAGTGTCTGACTTCAGCTCAGGTCACGATCTCACAGCTCGTGAGTTCCAGCCCTGTGTCAGGCTGACAGCTCAGAGCCTGGAGCCTGCTTCTGCTTCTGTGTCTCCCTCTCTCTCTGCCCCTCCCCTACTCTCGCTTTGTCTCTGTCTCTCTCAAAAATAAATAAACATTAAAAAAATTAAAAAAAAAGATGAAAAAGACCTGAACATAAGACATGAAAAAAATAAACAAATAAAAGCAGTGCCATACAGTTAGTGGTTTAGAAGGGGTGTAGCAAATTATAAGGATACACAGAGAAAGGAAGAGTCAACTATGTAGGGTGAGGAGAAGGTTTCCCAGACAAGATAGCATCTGAGAAGTTAATAACAGCTATCTTTGCTGGCATAGTTTAGTTCAGCTTATGATTCCCTTGAAGTAACAATGAGTTCCAAGAATATATGACTTCCATATTTCCCTTGTTTGTTACCCAGCTGCCACACCTTTTTGACGTGGGCTTCCTTACTAACAGTGAAAATCACTTCTTCAACTATATCTTTAACCCTTCCCTGTCTGATGTTCCTTTTGAGGCAAAGTCTGAGTGCTTGGCAATGCAGAAACAACAAGGCATGTATAAATGCAGCACTCTCTGCCAGTGTAAGAGTGTTTTATTATGATTAAAAAACGTTTTTCCTTAAAACAACAATCTATATTGGTAATTATGTGCTGAGGTCCATCGGTTTTGTGCTCTGAAGGGTGCAACATTATTGTCAAGAACACTTGATTGCTTGCCTCTTCTTTTACAATCTTGGCTTGCACTTTAGGCGCCATCCAAAACATTAGTGGAGAAACCAAGAATGAGACAGTGGTAAATACAAAAAACTTGGATGTGCTTCATCCATAGGTTTCTGCTTCCCTGCAGAGACAGGCAATGAGATGACTGACCTAAGCACTTGCAGACACCTGTGGTTGAAATGGAGAAATATGCGGTGCCTTCTGAATGGAGAGGCACATTCATGGAGAGGCAGCCATACACCAAGGCAGAGACACTTGCCTCTGATCATATTTGCTATTTCTCCTGATTTAGTCTTGAATTTATTTTCCCATCAGCTAAACATCCAGTGGTAGAAAAATCTTACCACTGGACACTCATGACTTTGAGTTGACATGACTTCATTGGTGCTTTACTCTCTTTCCTTCCCTTTCTCAGCACAAATAGAGGGTGTTATGTAGTCACAGTTTTACAAACCTGAAATCAAGTAAGTACATTTCTCTATAACTTGTTTTTCTCTTAACAATATATTGTAGAAACCCCTCTGGGTCAATAGATATAGATTGAACAGGAACACATTCTTTTTATTAGTTGAAAAATATCTTACAGTATGAGTGTTCTACAGGGTATTTAACCATTCCCCTATTGAGAGGCATCCAGTTTGTTTCTACTTGTAAAACTATCCTGTAATAAACATCTTTGTACATGTACTCTTTGGCATCCTACTTTCATCTCCAAGCGTTTGGTGCTAATAAGTGTGAGTTAGGGTGCAAAGTATACGCATGTTTTGAGTTTTAATAGATCTTGTCAGATCATTGTAGCTATTCACACTCCCACCAGCAATGTTTGAAAAGTTGTCTTACCTCCAGGATTCTTACCAGTTTATCTCTTTTATAATGCATAAACTTCTGGAGCACCTGGGTGGCTCAGTACGTTAAGCCTCTGACTCTTGATTTCTGCTCAGGTCATGATGTCATTGTTGTGAGATTGAGCCCCACATCAAGCTCCATGCTGGGCATAGAGCATTCTTAAAATGCTCTCTCTCCCTCTCCCTATGCCCCCATCTCTCTCTCTCTGTGTCTCTTTCTCTATCTCAAATACATAAACAAACAAACAAACAAATAAATAAAATGCAAATACTTCTGGAAAGGTGTTTAAATAACTGTCAAAATAACAACGCCTACAATTTATATAATCTTTTTGCAGTTTGCAAAGCACTATTTATCACATATATTATCCCCCCCAACCCCCATAAGAGTCCTTCTGGATGGTTTTTATAGAAGCAGAACCAGGCCTGGAGTACAGAGTTATTTGTCCAAGGCCAGATATCAGAGGGACATCAAATCTAGAACTGATGGTTCCAGGGGACTTTTCCCTATCCCCAGCTCCTTCTTTATATATATGTAAGTGTAAATTATTTGATCACAAAGTGTAAAGAGTGCTGTGTCATGTTCATGGCCTGGCTCTGATACTAATTACCTGGCTGGTTTTGGGCCATTATTTCACTTCTAAGAAACTAAGTTAGATACCTTCTGTCATCCCTTCTAGTTCTCATAACAGTGGCCTGAAGTCAGGCTGACAGATGTTAACAGGGGCGCAGAAGCCTAAGGAAAAGGGAATCCTAAGGGAAGTGAGGTACAGTAGGAAAGAAATTTTTAAAATCATGGAACACTGCACTAATCACAAGCTTTTGTATATGGAGGATTAAAGCAATAAAGTTTGAAGTATGTGTAACATAAAACTTGGTCCACGGCTCCTGTCATGTATTAAGTGCTTACCACTGGGATTATTGATACTGAATATTTGTAGCTAAGCAGGTAAACAGTATAAGCAGTTCCAGGCAAGAAGTGGGAAAAACTCAGTTTCTTCTTTCAGTAACTTTGGGTAAATATCCAAATGATCTTGGAGCATGTGTTCATGAATTACTTATAAATTCTGGCATTTCAAGACTTACCACGTGCCAGGCAATTGGTGGCTTTATATATATAGCTATCTTCCCTGGAGGATGGTCACATTTTGTAGCAGGAGTTTGTGGCAGATTCTTTAGGTAAGATAGGCTTTGACCTGCCCAACTTACCCCTGAGGTAATTTCTAGAAGCCTCATGCTTAGTTTGGGTTTACTAAAACCTCTGAGTTTCATTTCATACAACTCATTGTCAATCCAGTCTCATCCATTCTATTGATTTTTTTCTTTCTTTTCTTAATTTTTTAATGTTTATTTATTTGAGAGAGAGAGAGAGAGAGAGAGAGAGAAAGGGGCAGAGAGAGAGGGAGACACAGATTCTGAATGAAGCTCCAGGCTCTGAGCTGTCAGCACAGAACCTGACATGGGGCTTGAACCCACAAACTGCAAGATCATGACCTGAGCCGAAATTGGATGCTTAGCTGACTGAGCCACCTAGGAGCCCCTATTGATTTTCTTCTTCTGACTATAAAAGTAACACATAATAATTATAAAGGTATTCATAAGCATTAACATGAATGTAAATAATCTTCTGCCCATGCTTTTTAAACACAGTTAAGGTCCTACTGTATGTTTATGTGTGTGTATAATTTTGAACCCTGCTTTTTCTCACTTAACACTAGAACATCAGCAATTTCTCTACTCCCCACACCTGGATAAGAATTTCAGCCTTGTCCATCAGGTGCAAGTGGGAAAGCTGGAAAGAGGACTGCAGATGCATTGTCTTTCAAAGCAATAACTTCACCACTGTTGAAATGAGGTTCCTTGGATCTTTGTCTCTTAGCAATTAAACATGCAAATCCTCCTTCTTGGGGGAAGACTGGGAAGAGTATGGAGGGGAGGCAGATAGGTGTGTTTCCTTTCCCAGGACTGAGGCTGCAGGCTGGGAAGAAGGTTCTAGAACTTTCTAGATCACGTTTCTCTATGATCTTCAAGAAGACCACATGATGAAATAGAGACTGTTGGCATAGATGCTTTGATTTGGTTTATTTCCCTATGAAAGATTTCAAGATTTGGGATGACAGGGTTGAAGACACAGATTTTTAAATTTCTGTATACTTGTGAATTTAATTTTAAAACTGAATGTACATGAAAATACTTTGAAACTATAAAGTAACATCCAAATACCAATAAGATCATTATTGCTATTAAATTTAATTTGGTTGTTTGGCGACCTCATTTTCAGTCTGTATTTTAAATACTAAAGTAGTTGTGAATGTTGATTAGTCCACATCAGTTTCTTCATCTGTAAAATGAATATGATAATAGTGCCTACTCTGGCTTTTTTAAGGATCAAATGAAATAATGCACACAAAAGTGTTTTAAACTATAGAGTACTGAAAAACCCATAAAGTACTGCTCAGGTATTAATAATAATAATAGTTATTATTATATTAGCCATCCTTCCTACCTTTACATTATCTTACCCAGATACCTTTGGTAACTTCAATCAGTTTCTACTGAGGACTATTGGAGATGACCCAGAGAGACAAAGAATGAAACCTGCTCATGTGGTCTGGTCCACAGTAGCTCCCTATATTGGTACTTGATGGATAAAGTGAAGAAACTGATAATACCCTTGGCCTGACACTTGATGATTTCATGGCTGTGACACTGAGAATAAGTGCCTATAGCTTTCTGAGCCATAGAGCCATATATAACAAAACACATATGTTATAACATATAACATAAAACATGTACATTATACCATGTATACACATATTGTGTGTGTGTGTGTGTGTGTGTGTGTGTGTGTGTGTGTGTGTAAAATGATTAAATGGTATAATGCCTGGCGCATCACCATGGTTTATTAATGGGTACTATTAATTGAAGGTAATCTCTAGCTCTATGAGAACAAGACAGTTATCACATGTTTTGGTTGACCAACAAGAGTTCAGACTGGCCAGTGGAAGGACCCGAAGTTGCTAAAGAATGTTTCTCTAAGAAATCCTTATGGATTCCATGATACTAAGTTCTTTTTTTTTTTTTAACACATATGAATATTTATTAATAGCAATGCAACTGAACAAAAGCTGATCCTGAGCCATATAATTCTATTGTGGGACTCTGAGTTTTTTAAACTCAAGACGGAAGGCAAAACACCTGAAGCCAAATAGTTTGGGGAAAACCGAAGGTAAGGAATAGGTTTTTGGTTCTAGTTTCTCCTTGTATTCATTTTGCATGGGAGGAGCAGGAGTCTTGCTTTTTGACTTGCCTGAAGCTGGCATTGAGCTTGGAATTCACCTCACAGTGTTCTCCTGGTTTGTTATCCTATTCAGTCAGATTCAGACTCAGGGGGCTGCCCTAGGACTGCGGGAGGGCTTTTCAGGCAGAGGATTCTGTTAAATTTGGGGGAGGGAAGTTCCATCTGGGGTCACATTTCTCACAGACAAGATGCAGAGCCCTGGGAATTGAAGCAGTGTTTCTGAGAAATATGGGCAAATGAAGCTGGGGATGGAGGGGTGGAGTTGAGAAAGCAATGAGGTCAAATCTGGGAAAGGAGGAGAAAGAAAGAGAGGCAAATAGAAATCACACAGTGCTTGTGCTTAGCTGTGATCTAACATGACTTTCCCCTCTGTTGGCAAAGGGGGGCACATGATGTTAACATTCATTATCATGTCATATTCGATTGACTGCCAGAATTTATTATACTTTCTGCTGTTACACACTGAATACTGACAAAACCCATTCCTTTGCTCAAGAAAGGTCTCTGCTTTCTAATCTTCACACAATAACAGGGAGGTGGAAGGCCATCAATACCAGAGTAATGAGTGTCAGAGTGAGGCCAGGTCTGCAGCACCTTAATTCCAGAAGCAGCAGGAAAAGGAGAGAAGAAGAGGCAATGGAGGGATATGTGCCTGCCTCAGGATAATGAAGCCCTGAGACAGGGCTGGGAGTCTAACTAGGTGCAGAGGTGCGAGTGACGGGATCCCTTACTGTGTGTGTGTCAGTGCAGACAGTCAACCGTGTGGCTGCATGCCACCCCCTAGTAAGAACTGAGAATAGCAATATAGGAAGGAGGAGGAGCCATTTCCACCATTAAAATAATCCAGTTTATTGGTGAAGATGCATTTTCCTAACTTGTTAATTATCTCCAAAATCGTTTCCTGAGCATCTCCTATGGACCAAATGCTGTACTAAGCTTCTAGGGATACAAGAATGGAGAGACACAATTTTTCAGACTAGAGTAGTCCACTGGGCACTGAGAACAGGCAATCTAACAGCTATTGGAAAATGTGCTAAGTTTGGTAATAATGTTTCATTGAGACACTTGAATATTTATTAAAAAGATTTATTTAAGACACTGAGCTCGATGCTGGGAATATGAAGATAAATAAAACAGGATAAATGTTCTCTGGGACTTCACAGAAAGTACAAGGGGAGCACTGAGCAGTGAGGGGTCTAGCACAGATCCCATGTAAGGTAGAAAGAGATGCT
This sequence comes from Felis catus, assembly GCF_018350175.1. Taxonomy (NCBI): domain Eukaryota; kingdom Metazoa; phylum Chordata; class Mammalia; order Carnivora; family Felidae; genus Felis; species Felis catus. Next base: position 27,764,107 of record NC_058377.1, read on the forward strand.
GGAGCAGACTCTTAGGGGGAACTAGTAACCAGGCAAATGTAGGGCAATAATGGTTCAGGAAGAGAGACCAGCATGTCAAAGGGCTCAGAGCAAGGAAAAAACATCTAGTCGAGGGACTTCGGCAAGTACTGAGCATGCTGGAGCATTGAGTCTGTGAGTGGTGGTGGGTGGAGAAGCCATCAATCCCACTTGCAAAGTGCCATCAACAGAAGGCATATGACCTTGAGGAAGCCATTATCCAAGTAGCATTTGCCTGTCCACGTTTCCTTTTTTTAAAAATGTTTATTTATTTATATTTTTAGAGAGAGAGTGCAAATGGGGGAGGGGCAGAGAGAGATGGAGAGAGAGAATCACAAGCAGGCTCCACACTGTCAGCACAGAGCCTGATATGGGGCTCAAACTCATGAACCATGAGATCATGACCGGAGCCAAAATCAAGACTTGGATGTTTAACCGGCTGAGACACTCAACCACCCCTGTCCATATTTCCTTATTTAGGGTTCCTTTTCCAATTGCTCCTTCCCCTCCTTAAATCTTAAAGTACATTTCATCTGAGTTAAGTATTAGGTGGCAATACTGATTAAGTCCAAGGGAACTTATACTTGAATGAATACTCTTAAAGAGTATTCAGATCTCAGAACCCAGAGAATTGGGAGAGGCAGTATCCCCAGAACATCTCAAATTAAGCCAACTCCTCATAATGCTCATCTGTTTAGGGGAGGTGAGAACAGAGAAAGTAAATTCAGAGAACTGAGGTAAATGTGTGATTAAAGAAGTCAGACTGTGTCTGAAGGCCAGAGCTGTGTCCTGGCTCGCTTGAATCCTCAAGGATAGAACTCAGGCACAGATTCTTTTTTTCTTATTTGCAGAGAGAAAATTCGAGAGAGAGGTTTTGTATTTTACATTTATCTCAGCCCTAAAGAACATCATGAGGAATCTAAAATATCCTTGATGGGGGGCCAGAGTCTCAATGTTTTAAATTCTGAAGGAATAGCTTTCATATGGAAGGCTGGGGGTTTATTTATATTAGAATGATTCAGATTTGCTGGAGCCCTAAGAATGGGTCAGCTGAGGTAAAGTTATCTTACCAGTTTCCTGTAAACCTAAGGATGCATTTGCATCTTTGTTTGTAAAAATTAAAATAATAATTTACATACACATTTGCATTCTGTACAGACTCTGTGTACACAAGATTAAATTAATTAGTAGCTCTGATATATAAGTTGTATCTAACAACTACCAACAATGTAGTATTGTGGAAAGAGCTCAGGCTCTGAAGCCTTTGAAACAGTATTGGATCTGAATCCTGAATCCATCACTGATTAGCTATATGACTTCTCTTTGAGTCTCAGTTTCTTCACATATAAAAATAGGAAAAACAATATCTACCTCACCTATCTATTGTTTAATGCTCAAATAGCTTCATGATAGATGCAAATGCCTAGCACAATGCCTGGCTCAAAGAAGGTATGCAGCATACGTTTGTTCTTTTGACAACCAGGATTGTGGCCCAAAATGAGAGCATGAAGGACAGTTTTTTGAGCAGGTGTCTTTGTCTTCCTAGGTTTCATTCTATAAAGAAGGGGAGGCTGAGCCACCAGACATTTGTGAGATTCAAAAAAGGTTGACCTGAGTGCATGTTCTGAATCTCCCAACCATCCTCACTATCCTCAGAGTTTCACTCCCCTTCTTCCACAGCATAGATTCCAGTTTATGGATGACTCTGCATATACTGGGAACTCTCCATTCCTTTGCTTCTCTATTACTCCTTCATGCTTACCTGGAAAGTTCCAGTCCGCCACTTACTTCATGTGTGAACCATGACTTCATGTGTGGAGCAACTGAAGGTGACTGGATAAAAAGACCCATGATCATGTTGTGTTAGTTGGAGTCTCTAAGAAGCAAGTGCCTAGGTGGAGTTTGAAGTGGGTAGGGGAAGGAGCAACCCCTCTGAAAGACATAGCTGAGAAGGGAATAGAGGTAGGCAAGGAAAACTCTTAGAATGTGAGTCAGGTCTGATACATGTGAGAGAGTAAGGAAAGCCTTAGATTATGCTGCAATTCTAAGAAAGTCTTGGCCAACACAATGTGGAGCCCAGGTACAAAGACTGCCAATAGGGAAGTCCCATGAGGGGCTCCATCTATGCTTGGTCATGGGCTACGCATTGCCAAGAAGAGCATGGCTTTGGCGCAAATGTTACGTCAAATCCCAAAGACACTGCATAGGGAGGTTGTCCACTAACTTCCCTCTTCCAGCTGACTGCCAGCTCTTTCTTGCAGTATCTGAATATATACTTTCATGGATACTACACAGACTTACATTAAAACCAAAAATATCAAATGGGCCTTTAGTACTGCCTGGCCAATCCCACTACATTTCCTTAGTCAATTACTCTCCCTGCTCTGAAATGACTACTTCACATCTTCATTTCTCTCCTCAAAGTTCTGAAACTCCTCTACTCAGATAATTGCTATACTTTATTTGACTGAGAAAATAACAATCATCAGAAGTAATCCACCACCCTGACCTATCATAATTTCTGCATCTGTACCCGCATACACTGCCTTCTAGCCTGTAAGCTATAGACCCCTCCACTTGTGTACTGGATTACCCTCCAGAAGTTTCAAGAAGCTTGTTCCTTGCTACTCATAACCCTCAGCAGAGAGATATCTAATTAGCACCTTACTTCTGCATTCGTCTTTGGGTAATACTCCCTCAGATGGTTGTCCATACTCTTCATCTCCATTTTTCCACTTCCAAACTTTTCTTGAAGTTTTCTTGAAGTTTTCTACCATGCTAAAGAAGTTGTTTTGTCAAGATCATCTCTCATTACATCTGACTTGACTTGTCAGCCACATTTTGCAGTTTTTCCTCCTTGGAAAAATTTCTTCCCTTAGTTTTGAAGGCACTGTGTTCTTTGTTTCCTCCATCTCACTGGTTACTCCTTAGTCTCTATTCCTAGGCTCTCCTAATCTCTGCAATCTCTTGATTTGGAATGCCTCAAGGCTCAGTTTTTGTATATCCTTCCTAAATTTACTCCCTAAGCAATCTCATCTACTTTCCTGTATTTAAATAACACCTTTTCACTGAAATCTTCCATCTTTGGCCCTGTCTTCTTTGTTCACCTCCAACCATCTCTGCTTGGATATCTAATAACAATATCCACAATTTGAATTGAATTGAATTGTTGAATCAACAATTTGAAATGGGATTCTTGATTTGTGCCTTTCCCCTACCCATCCTTCTCTCCCATTTATCCAGGTATTCAGACCAAAACTCTTGCTATAATCCTAGACTTTTTCATACTTGACATCCAAACTATCAAATTATCCAGGCTTGACCTTTGCAATATATCTGGGATGTGTTTACTTTCCATCTCTTCCAATTTTACCCTTTACTCCAAGCCCAAAGCACCTCTCATTGCACTACCATGATAATCTCCTAACTGATCTCCCTCATGCCACTTGTGTACCCCTATGCTCTACTCCTCACAGAGTACTTGGTTAGGTCATTCCTCTGCCAACAAGCCCCCAGTGTTTGCCATTACACTAGGGGGTCTAGTCTTAAACTATTCCTAAACCTAGTGGCTTAAAGCAGTATTGTGGACTCAATGTTTGTGCCCCCCACCACCAAATTCGTAGGTTGAAACATTATCCCTCAGTGTAATGGTATTAGGAGGTGGAACCTTTGGAAGGTACTTAGGTACAAGGTCCTGACAAGGTCCTGAGGGTGGAGACCTTATGAATGAGGCTAATGCCCGTATAAGAGTCACTAGAGAACTTGTTTCCTATCTCTGCTCTCCACCATGTAAAGATACAATAAGAATCTGGCAGTCTACAATTCATAAGAAGGGTTTCTCCAGACCCTGACCATGATGGTACCCTGTTCATGGACTTGATCACCTGATCACACTTCTAGATGTATAAGAGATACATTTCTTTTTTTTTTTTTTTAATTCTTTTAAATGTTTATTTATTTTTGACAGAGAGAGAGACAGAGCGCGAGTTGGGGAGGGGCAGAGAGAGAGGGAGACACAGAATCCAAAGCAGTCTCCAAGCTGTCAGCACAGAGCCCGATGTGGGGCTCAAACCCACAAACTGCGAGATCATGACCTGAGCTGAAGGCAGATGCTCAACCAACTGAGCCACCCAGGCTCCCTGAGATACGTTTCTTTTGTTTATAAGACATCAAGTCTGTTGTTTTTTTTTTTTTTTAATTTTTATAAAAGCCTGGGTGGCTGAGCTGAACAGCAATTTTATTATGTTTCATGAGTTTGTGGGTCAGGAATCCAGGCAAGGGTGACCTAGGTGATTCTTCCTTTCTATATGGTATCAATTGGGGTCACTCAGTAGGTTCAGCTTGAGGCTAGTCTGGTCTAGAGGGTCCAAGATGGCTTCACTATCATGCCTGGCACCTTGGCAAGGAGGATTGAAAGGCTGGACTCCACTGAGTCCAGGTGACCCCTTCTCCTTCATCATGTACTCTAGGGCCTCTCCACATCATCTCTCCAGTAGAACTTTCACATGATGGCTAAGGGCTCCCAGAGACCAGCATAAAAGGTGGAAATTCTCCAAAAGCCCAGATCTAGAACTGGCTTAATGTTACTTCTGTGGTAGTCTATTAGGCAAAGTTTTCACAGGCCACCCAGATCAAAGAGAAGGAGAAACATACCTCCCATTCTCAAGGGAGGACTAAAAGAATTTGTGGTTCCGTTGACTCCACTATACTAAAAATACAATTGAGATTCTTTTTTTAAAAAAAATTAAATGGTTTTTTAATTTATTTTTGAGACAGAGAGAGACAGAGCATGAGCAGGGGAGGGGCAGAGACAGAGACGAAGACACAGAATCCAAAGCAGTCTCCAGGCTCTGAGCTATCAGCACAGAGCCCGAACGCGGGGCTCGAACTCACGGACTGTGAGATCATGACCTGAGCTGAAGGCGGACGTTTTACCGTCTGAGCCACCCAGGTGCCCCGAGATTCTTTTTTTGTGGAGTTCAATGCCCTACATGATTGGTCTTTGGCTACCACTGTAAGTTCATTTTTTCTGCTCATTTTTTTCAAGTAATTAACATTCCTTGCTGTTTCCAATTCAAGACATTTGCACTTGTTGGATAATCCCCAAAATATTTATACCATTTTCTTCCTTTTCATTTAGGCATCGGCTCAAAGGCCACTCCTCAGAGAGTTCTTCTCTCAGATGGCCTGGCTTCTCACTTCCTGAACCCATGTGATTGCTCTTCATAGTCCTACTCAACACCTGACCCTATGTTACCTGTGGTTGGCTTACTCTTTGCCTTTCCACTGGAAGGAAATGTTTTTGTTTTGCTCACCCCTGAATCTTCAGCACTATAAGAGTAGAGAGCACTTAAAAGACTCTCAGAAAATGATTATTAAATGTTGAGGAAATCAAGTAACTCCTCTGTCTTCAAGGATATTAACAGTAAAATGGGGAGACCAGATAGCAGTACAGTTACTCTTATTCTCTCAGGCACCTTGTTATAAATGGCTTGACTTGACTTGTATTTATTTCCTATAATTACATGTGGGAAGGTCCCAAATGTAGAGATAGAAAAGAGGCTCCAGAGGGCTTCCTTCCAATCACTAAAGTTGGCAGCCCCCAGTGCTTTCTGTTTGGCTTAAGTACATCAGTATAATCGAAGCATATGTAGTGGGGGAGAATTTTGGGTTTGCAAATGCTCTTGTCTTGCAATGGAGGCATGTGAGTTGGGGTGAAATGTTCAATCAGAGTGAACACTTCTTACTGATAATTCTAGGATAAAAGTGACTTTAAAGTATTATGGCTCTGCCAGCAGATTGTTTTATCCTTCATCAAATTCCCAGCTCAGAGCCTAGGTCCTGTCACATAGTAGGCACTCAATAAAGATTAATCAAATAATAAATTATATTGGGGATTCTATATGTGGCTTTTGTTTAATTGAAATGTGAGGATTGATGCTGCAAATGAGAACTCTGGCCAACTCTGGGTACCAGCTGGAGGCAAGAGTGTAAAGGGGGTATTCTGAAGAAGTCTCATGACCCATCCTCCCTGTACCTCTGTAAGACTGTTAGGACGGCTGTGGTAGAAAATAACAGAGATCCATTTGAACTAGCTAAAGAAAAGTGATCACCTTGTTGGGAATACTCGGAGGTATTTTATGGAATCCATGAAGTCTGAACACCAAGGCAGAGCTGGGGCGGCCAGGAGGCAGCTGGGTCTCAGAAGGAAGTATAGCTGATGCTTGAAATGCTGGCAAGAGCCTCTTCATCCTTCATTCAGTTTTTCCCTGCTGCATTTTGGCATCTTTCTGTCATGCTGAATACCATTTTTCTACATATGGCAAAAAACATGGCCACCTATAACATTCAAGATTCTTGGCTTTGGCTAAAAGAGGGAGGTTCATATGACTCTTTCATAAACTCAACTTCAGTAATTGAGAAGAAAGGAAATGTTGATCCAGCTGGTTATAGGTGTAGTATGCTGATCAAATCAGCTGCTGTTAGTGGTGGAGTCAGATAAGAACACAGTGGCTCATGTGGAACTGTAAGGATCAGGGAATGGGAAAATGGTTCTCAGAGAAGGTCAGGGCACTAGTGACTAGACAATCATGTATCTGTCTACCTCAACCACGTTCTAGGTGAAGTTAATCCATATATAATTCCTTCTGAGGGACAGTAGCTTGCCTTCTCCACAAGGCCACATCTATCTACTGATGATTGTGACTTTGCCCCCATATTATTCATAACTTGTACACCAGTCCAGAATGAAATATTGGGCCCGATTAGGTAATTTTCTAAGCAACTTGGAGATTGAAAGAATTAGCCACAGGGGTAGACGCTGAAAAGGTGCACTGGGAGATGGCAGAAGGTAGACTTGGGCTCAACAGGATAGCCAAATCCCATGCTGCTCAGAGTTATTAGGAAACAAATCAAAAGGTGGGCACAGGAGGGGGCTCAGTGGCATATGACAGAAGCTGATCTTCATGACATGATAGAGGTAGGGGTGGGGTGGGGTGGGATGAGAGATAGGATCCTGAGAGCTGGTTCCTAGAGCTTCCTGGTTTCCTACAGGCATTTAGCTCCAATATCAGCCCACCTATATTAGAGTAAACCTGTATTATGTAAGCTTGGTCTCTGTTCCCTGAAAAAAGAAGTTTGAAAAGAAAGTTTGCTCTTGCATTTTCCTGTCCCCATGTCCCTGGTTGTGTGAACTGGCTAGTTTGGGAGAACTGATCAGGAAATCAAAAGGCTTCGTATTCATGGTGAAAGTTGAGAAGATGAAGAGTATTTCCACTCCCCCCATTTTACAGAGGAAACTCTAACTACCTGAGGCAGTTACATAGTTAAACATTTGGCCAAAGGTCAGATGTCATGAAAAGATTTAAAACAGGTGCTTCCATCCTAACACCAAAGACTTTTCATTCTTTCATTCTGGCCTTACCTTTGGTTACTTACAAAAACTGATAGGGTCCTAGAACTCTAACTGATCTAATAAATAACATTTATAAGAATGTTAGGCACATGCATTATGAAGTTTAAATTTACCTGTTTTGTGTCAAACACACACACATACACTCACACACTCTCTCTGTCTCTCTCTCTCTCTCTCTTTCTCTCTCTCTCTCTCTCTCTCTCTCACACACACACACACACACACGACTCAAGAAGAGAAAAACTACATAGTTCTACATTAAATCATTATTTCCCTCTGAAAATATTTTACTTATAAAGTAAATTTTTCCCATAGGAATTGATTGACTAATTTTCATTAAAGCTATTGGAAATACAAGTTTTAAAAATTATCTTCTTAATTAAATTTACTATTTAATTTAAATGTAATAATCATTGCTTAATCAATATGCATAGTGGGTTGAATAGAGGCTCCCCCCAAAGGATATATCCACGTCTTAATCCCCAATACCTGTGCATGTGACCTTATTTGGAAAAATAGTCTTTGTAGGTTTAATTATGTTGAAGATTTTGAGAGGAGATCGTCTGGATTGTCTGAGTGGGTCTTAAAGGCAAGTGTCCTTGTAAATGACGTAAGAGGAGAAAACACAGACATGGAGGGGTGAGTCATGTAAAGACTGAGGTAGAAATTGGAGACATGTGGCCACAAGTCAAGGAATACTGAGAGCCCCCAGATACTGGAAGAGGAAAAGAAGCATTCTTCCCCAGAGCTTTTCAGGAAAGCTAGGACCTGCTGACACCTTGATTTGGAACTTTTGATCTTCAAAATGTTGAAAGACTTAGACATTTCAGAAAATCAAAGCCTTTCTCTTTGGCTATTTACTTGCCTACACTAATCTGTATAGGATGCTACCTGTTCCCTGTTCCTTACATCCAATTACCTCCTTTGCTAAAAAAAAAAAAAAAAAAAAAAAAAAGCCATCCTCCTTCATGAATCTTCTGTCAGCATCTCAACTCGTTTTAAGCTCACTTCTGTGCCCCATGCCTTTTCTAGAGTCTGAAATTACATGAGAAGTAAATTTGGAGATGGTTCCAATGTGATATGCCCTGACCATCTCTTTCCAGATAGGTTAAAGTTATAATATAGCAACCAGTCTTCTACTCTTTCTATGAAGTCCCTCCTCTCAACTGGCAGATTGAATTGTTATTTGCATATAGTACTAGACATAATCTTTTGGATTCTTACACACACACACACACACAAAACTGCTGGCAACTGTCTCACAGGGCTAGGGCTAGGCTTGCTCGTTCTCTCTCTTAAATCTACTGAACATTTAAAATGGAATTTGAAATCATCAATTAAACAACAAGGTAACCAACTGAATGAGAGACAGTGTTTGTGAATAACATATCTGACAGGGGTTCATATTGACAATATGTAAAGACTTTATACAACTCAAGACCAAAAAACCCAAATAATCCAATTAAAATAAGCAGAGGACCTGAATAGACATTTTCCCAAATAAAACATACAAATGGCCAACAGACACATGAAAAGATGCTCAGCATCACTAATCATTAGGTAAATGCAAATCAAATCCACAGTGAGTTACTACCTTACTTTTCAGAATGGCTGCTATCAAAAAGACAAGAAAGAACAAGTGTTGGAAAGGATATGGAGAAAAAGGAACACTTGTCTACTGTGGGTGGGAATGCAAATTGGTGCAGCCACTCTGGAAAACAAAGTGTATGAAGTTTCCCCAAAAAAGTAAAAGTAGGATTATCATATGATCCAATAATTCCACTACTGGATGTCTACTAAAGAAAATTGAAACGCTAATTCAGAAACATATATGCACATTTATGTTTATTGCAGCATTATTTATAATAGTCAAGATATGGAAGCATCCATATCCATAGATGAATGTCCATCCATAGATGAATGGATGAATGGATAAAGAAATTGTGGTGTGTGTGTGTGTGTATATATATATATATATATATATATATATATATATATATATTGAAATATTCACAGCCATAAAAAAATGAGATGGACCTAGAAAGTATAATGCTAAGTGAAATAAGTCAGACAGGGAAAGAAAAATACCATGTGATATTACTCATATGTAGAATTTAAGAAACAAAACAGACAAACAAACAAACAAACAAAAACCAAAAAATCAGACTCTTAAATACAGATAACAAATTGGTGGCTTCCCGAGGGGAGGGGAGTGGGAGAATGGATGGAATGGATAGAGGGGATAAAGAGTACATTTATTGTGATTCACACCAAGTAATGTATAGAATTATTGAATCATTATATTGTATACGTGAAACTAATATAACCCTGAATGTTAATTATACTTCAATAAAAAAATACAAAACAATGCAATTTGAGAAAAACATTTGTCAAATACACATAGCAGTTTTCTTACATCAAATTTGGCTGGTTAGGATGAGTCCTTTATTGAATGTTCTCCTGGCATAAGCCATTATTTCTTGTTCTAAGTTGATAGGAAACTAAACAGAGCAAATGAACTTTACCACCCCTTCCCAGATTTGCTCTCAGATTTCCTAATATATCTGTGCTGTCTTAGGGCCCCCTGACTACTAACAGTCCCTTTGCTACCAACACCTTCAGAAGTGATATGAAAGATATTTGAAAACAAACTGATAATCTCCTAAAACACTGAAGAAGTAGGAGACGAAAGTGGGCATTATGGCTAATGTTAACTTTAAATTAAACACAGCACTCCCCTTCTCATCACACACACACACACACGTCAGAATTATTTATGTAAATGTTTTAAAGAATGGGCCTAGAGATATTTTTCTTCTCAGCAGCCTTTTGAATAGTTTCTATCTTTTTCATCTAAGTTGTACTTTAATGTCTTTTAACTGTATAGTTTTATGTGTCACTACTGATGCTAGTCGCCAGATAAATACAGCAGAGTGCTGGCATAGATCTTCTTTATGGGGTATATATATATACAAAGTTGCTTCCACATTTGTACACGTGTTCCATATTTTTGGAACCTGAAACTGACAGGAGAAATAATAAACCAACTTTGTAAAGTAACAGATTCCCAATAGTTTAAGGCATTGAAGAAATCTTGACAACCCTCTTTATTATGATGTATAGACAACATTCATTCAGCAGCAAACATTTATTTTCTTGCTACCAAGTTCTAGGCACTCTGCTAGGCTTTGGGGATACCACCATGACTAAAATATGGGCTGTGCTTGTGACTTTTAAGTCTTGAGAGGCAGGCGTGGGTATAAATGAACTGAAACAAAACAATGCAATAATTTAAATGGAATGTCGTGGGAACACATAGGAGAAAGCAACCAACATTTTCCAAAAGTAGGGTCAGCAAAAGCTTTAGAGCATGATGAAATTCAGTGGCTTTCTGAGACCAAAGAGTTAACTGAGGTAGATTCAGTGCTGAAAATAGCATTTATTCTACCTGAAAAAATAGGACAGTAAGTGGGTGACAAATTGCTCCATGTTTATTTCTTCTTTAAGAAATGGAAATATTACAAGTCGCTGTGAACAATTTTTTCTGCTTGCTAAGGTCTGCCCCTAGCTCATGTGGGAGAAGAAAATAATGAAAAGTAGCTATGATAGTTGCCTTCAAATATTTGAGGTGCTGTCATATGGAGAAAGAATAACACTTACTCAAAGATACTCCAATGGGTCATGGTTGGGACCCAAAGGCAACAATTACAAGGAAGGGGATATTAGCTCCATGTGAGAAAGAGAGCTATCTCCAGTGGAACTGGCTGCCTTTTAGGAATAGTGAGCTTCCCATCACCAGCAGGATTTGAGTAGAGCCTGGTGATCATGTCTAGAGGAATAACCAAGCTAAGGTTTCTTTTAACCCAATGTTTTTTTGTTTTGTTATTTATTTATTTATTTATTTATTTATTTATTGGATACATACATTTGTGTGAATTAGGAAGCAGAAAGAAGCTTTGGGGGAAGGATGAGGCAATAAGGCACAATGGTGATGCTTAGGACAAAGGATCTTCATTTCCTCCTCGATCTCCAAGTGGAATAATTACACCTATTAGCCACTCAAACTTCTTCAGGTCTCTGGAGGGAAAGATGTATGAATATTATCATTCTGGTCCTATAGAGGAGGGAGCCTCTACAGCTCAGCAAGGATAACATCTATCTTCCATTAAGATAGAAGTACAAGGCTTATTTCATTATAAGATGTTGGAGGCTTGCAGATTCTCAGAAGAAAGGAAAGCAGAAGGGCAAAGTAGTGTTTATTTATAAAGCCAGATTTTACATACAGTGCCCGCCAAGGATTTAATGTCGCGCTTCAAGTGAATAAATCCCTCCAGTGTCAGAGACATAAGACGTTGTCAAGCTGCCTCTGAGACAATGTGATCATAAAGTCTTAGAACCGAAATACCTCCAGTCACCTTGGTAAGAAAATAATCCTCTCTCAAGTGATGCTTTGAAGTTTAATGGAGTTGCTCCCTATCCAGTAAATGAAATCTGGAGTTGTGTGTGGCAGTGCTGTGCTGCTGAAGAGGGCTTCAAAGCAGAGGAGGGATGCTTCTCTCTCTCTCTTGGAGTCCTCCCCAGGATGACCCCAATCTGCTTTTATAGCCCCATTTCCCATAACTGTCCTACATGAAACATATGCCTCAGCCAAACTGTCTACTCCACTTGCTCAGAAAGGCCATGGAGAAGAGTTCAAGCCAGCAGACCTGCTGGAGCTGTCCAGGGAGTGCCCCATCTTTTAATGTGGGTTTAGCTGAACGGTCAGGATACAGTTTAAATGAAGGCCAGGATGGAAAGTTGGACCCAATAAGCATAAAAGCATCTGATCAGGTGACCATGGGTAGAAGGAGCCTGGTAAGACTGCCCTATCCTGACAGTGAGATCCTGGCCATGTCACTTTTGAGTCCACATGGGCGTAGAGAATGAGACAGGTGGAGCATGGTGATTAATCTGAGGTCAGGAAAAGAATCTCCAAGGCAGGAGATGGGGTATCAGCAACCTGGGGACCATGTCAGTCATGGGACTTATCCCCCGAAAGAGGAGTTTTATCGAAAAAGGCTTGCAACCAGATGCCATTTCAATGTGGGATCACTGGAGAGGACTAACTGCCATTAAGACAACATTCTTCACAGAAATGAAGGGCACATCTGGTCCTGTCGTTGCTGTGTGCCAGAATCTTGACTCCGATCATCAGGAAGGATCTGACCTCACAGACCTGGCAGTAATGTATAACAATGGCCAGAGAGATTCTTTACTGTAGAGCTTTGTGAGAGTGACAAAAGGATTTAAGTGTGACAGAACTCACAATGTGTAATGAGAACTATCTGCAGTTCCTTTTACATCGCAATATAGAGCAAAGGCAGTACATCTTTTCAGTAAGAAATTGATGATAATCCTTACTGCAGTTTAACCCTTTTGGCTCTGATATAATATGGATCCCTCTTGAGTATTTCCAATATTTCCCTTACCTCAAAATATCTGCTAGTATAAATGTGCCTTGCCTAAGGAGCTTATTTGCCACAAGTCCTGAGTCATTATTAGCCGAGTTCTATGTAAATCTATACCTGCCCATCATGTTTCTCATATAGCTGGTTGTGCTGACATGTCTCTGAGGTATACTCTATCCTGAGTACCATTTGAACCCTACCTGAACTGAATGAGGCTAGGTGGATAGATAGGAACCAGATCAGAAATGGCCAGAAATGGCCTGTCACACTGTCTCGAAGGCCTAGCCTTGAGCTTTATACTGTGGCAAGTGGAGAGTCACTGAAGGCGATTAAGCATGTCAGTAGAGGAGTCTGTAAGCAAAAGAGTGACAGTGCACAGAGAGAAACTAAATCCTGGGAACCTATGGAGTGGAATCTGATTTATCTCTCTTCAGGCTGAACCCACTTCATATATCCTCTCAGGCAGGGTGGGACGCTGGTAGCGACATGTTAATTGTTCACATAGTGCATAGATATACAGGGAAGATTCTCAAATACTTGAATTTGGAAGTGCAGGGTAGAAATGGATGAAACAAAGATAGATTTGAGAGAGTATAGAGGTACTTGCTGATGAGAACATAGTTAACTTTACCATTTGAAGTTTGAATAAGAAGAAATTATTATATAGAGAATCAAAGCTTCCCTTTATCTGCAAGGGATCTGATGCTTTTTGACTTAAATCCAGTACTATTGTTTGGCCTTCTGAAGCCTGTGAGAGTTTGCATTTTTAGGAAGACTTTCTGATAGCTGGCTCAGTGATAGAGACATGGAAGAGAGACTTGTATACAATTTAATTCTCCTGTTCTGTGAAGGCCCAGCTGATCTTATAAGCGATCAGCTTGGTGGTGAGTAGAGTAACACTGAAAGATTCTTTAAGGCCATTAGTTCTTCCTGTCTGTCAGTCTAGGAAAAGAAGGACAGGATGAGCAATTGAAGTTGCAAAGTGAAGATAAATTTCTATCAAAACTGGAAAACAAATGGGGAGCCTCAGGCAAAGATGATCAAGTAGGGTCACTTTTGGAAGTGGAATGTTTCTTGGATAAAAAAGTAGAGTCCCTTGGTTAGAAGAAAGAGGGACACTGTATGTACCAAAGACTGTCAAATTGATACTGTTACCTCTGATATGGATGGTGTCAGAGGTAAAACTCAGTACCCAGAGAATGGGGCCAGTTAGGGTTTGGCAAGAATTGGAAGAGATTTTCAGATTTTCTGAATACTGATACACAGAAATCTGGATATTTTGGCATCTTATTGATAAATGATCATCACGTTTCTGTCACTGAGACCTAAAGGATGAATTGTAGCTAATGAGGCAAAGGATAGGTGGTGATAATGAGTTAGCTCTCAAATAGTCCTGGAAAGAGGGGTGCCTGGTTGGCTTAGCCAGAAGAGCGTGTGTGTGACTCTTGATTTTGGGGTCATGAGATTGAGCTCCATGTTGGGGTGTAGAGATTGCTTAAATAAATAAATAAACTTAAAAATAAATTAAAAAATAAAGTAGTCCTGGAAAGAGACTACTAATCTAAAAGCCCAAGAGCCAGAAATACCATGTTGAACGTATGACATAGTAAAGGAAGAGGAATCACAAGAAATAGGTTCATGAAAATCATTCTAGGTCATTTTGAAGAATTTAGGCAATGATGGCCTTTAAGTGATTTTTTAATTTTAAATTGTAGAATAAAGTGACCCGTTGAGATTTGGAATTCAGGTAGTTAATGATGATGGGAAGTTTGAGATAGGGAGACCAATTAAGGGGCATTGGATGATGCAGGCAAGGGATGACGCATTTCTGAGCTAAGGTCTTGGCTGCAGGCATGAAGCAGGTGACATGGATTTAAAAAAAATGGAAATTACAATGGGTCTGACTTGGTGATTGTATTAGAGTTCTCCAGAGGAATGGAACCAATAAGGATCTACAGTATATAGAGAAAAAGGGGAGATTTATTATGAAAATTGGCTTATGTGATTATAGAGGCCAAGAAGCCCCTTGATCTACAGTCTTCAAGCTGGAGGCCCAGGAAAGCTGGTGGTGTAATTCCATCTGAGTCTGAAGGCCTGAGAGTCTGAGGCCAATTATGTAAGTCCCACTCTGAGTCTGAAAGCCTGAGAACAAAGTACAACCAATGTCTTTGTCTGAGGGCAGGAGTAGATGGATGGCTCAACCCAAGCAAATTAACCCTTCCAATGCCTTTTCTGTTCTATTTGGGGGCCCTGGACAAATTGCATGATAACAGCACATACAGTTGAGGGCAATCTACTTAACTCAGTCTACAAATTCGAATACTAATCTTTTTTAGAGACACCCTCACATACACATCCAGGAATAATGTTTATCTTCTATCTGGGTATCCCTTAGCCCAGTCACATAAAATTAACCATCACAGTGATGAATTAATATGAAAAGTCAGAGGGAAGAGACAAAGATGACTGCCAGGTTTCAGATTTGGATGCTTTCAGTTAAAGCTGATGATGGTGGGACAATCAATTATGACAAGAAAATTTAGGCAAAGGGGAAGGTCTGGGGAAACAGGGTCACCCATTTTTAGATATGCTGAGTGTGAGATATTATTGTGAGACAAGCAAGAAAAAATATCCATCTGAAGCTAAGAAGTCAAGGCTGAAGATTTGATTTAGGAGACGTTCACTTGTGGGTGGCAATTAAGATAATGAAAGTGGATGTGTTGGCTTAGGGAAAGCCTTAAGTGTATATGAGTCAGAACACATGGGGCCTATGGTGATCAGGTGTTCTGGGCCTTGGAGATTCATTCCCTCCCAATTTTGACAGCTCAGCAAGATGCCAACTAGGCAGTTCTGAGTAAGCTCAACAGAACAGGGGGATATCAGTGGCTGAACTCCAGAGCCTTTCCCTTTTCCTGATAATGCTATTCTTTGAAAAGGGAATTCCCACTGCTGAATTGACTAGATATGCCCTTGTCCCCTTATCACTTCTTCTATAAATGTGTAGTGTAATACGAATTTATACAAGTCTCTTGTAGGGGCCTTTCCACGGTGCATACAGCCATGTCTGGCCTGGTCACAGTTCCTCGTGGGTAGGGATGAAGACTGCATGTTCTCTGCCATTTCTCACTTGCAGATATTTTTTCAATAATTCTTACATTTTTAATGCATGATACTAACTGTGGTGTGTGTGTTTGTGTGTGTGTGTGTGTATGTGTGACCCCTTTTCCTGACATCTATCATTGCCTAACTTGGGGAAATAGACTAGGCTTAATGAAATGACCTAAAAACCAAGGTTCAGGCTAATATACCCAGAGTCCTCCCTGGAAGTTACCTAGAAAGATTAGAAACATGTAATTTATTCCAATCAGAAGTCAGTGCAGTTTTATGTAAATTACATGACTTTCAATTTTCTTTGGAGTACTGGCATGAAATTCCATAATAAAAATAAAAGCCAGACCCTTTAAGCCTATCTTTGAAAGGAGACTCTTATGGAAGGGAAGGGTTTCCAGAACTCAGGACTCATATTCTTCCACTAGAAACTCCTTTTTTAAGTTTCTTTCTGACATTTACTGTCTTGGTCAACTCAGCACAATGGGGACATATTTACTCTAAAACCTTCCCCTTTATAACCCTTATGGTAAGGATCAGTGTTTTAATTAATTATTTCAAAATTTTATAAACACTCAATAACTCAAATGAGATATAACTCAAATTAAGGATTTTTTTTTTAATGACATGTATTTCATAGCAAATAATTACTGAGTGTTTGCTCCATGCAGGGAATGATCAGAGGTGCATTACATGTAGTAACTTATTTGACCTTCATAACAACTCCATGAGGTAAGTCCTGTGATTATTCCCATTTTAAAGATAATGAAGGGATGTAGAATAAATAATTTTTCCAAGATTACTCATTGAATTAGTTGGGAGTTAGGATATGAATGAAAGCAGTTTGCCCTCAGGGCCCTTGCTCTTAGGTACTCTGATACATAGCCTTCTAGTAGTAAACAGAGAATAACAGCCATCAAAGCAAACTTGCAATCTGTGGCTTGACCTCTGAGGTTTGGAGTCCTCTCTATAAATAGTCAATGGCAGGTGGGAAATAATTCCTCCCTTTTTGCTGCTATACTAGTCCCTTTTTCTAGATATCAGTTCAGCACCCATTTCCCAGGCATACACACTTCAACTTTTTCCACCAGAAGCACAGGCCCTACAGATCCAAGACTAGAGAAAGAGATAAAAGCATGCCTTTCCTCTCTAAGGCCTGCTTTCTATAGTCTGGAGTACCGTATCTGTTTTTTTTTTTCTGGGAGATTGTCAACAGGAATTATGTCCTTTTTCTTCATTGGCCCTACTTCCCACAAGGGAGCAGGTCTCAGCTCTGTATTTTCATCAACAGAACCAATCCAAAGTACATACAGGAATTGCCCACTTGTACCACCACCAGGTAGTTGGCTATGTGGGGTGGTTGGCAATTTCCTGGTTTCTCCAGGTGGAACTCACATCTTTCTCCCTCTCTCTTTGGTCTTCATTGTAACTGTGTCATGATTTAATCATAACTCCTGCCATAGTTTCCTCCTGTTAGTCTGTAAGCATCTTGAGGACAGTGATTTGCCCTGTTTCTGTAGCACATAGCTCTCAATTGCACATGGTGGGTTCCTATAAAATATGTGTTCAGTGGATAAATGAGTGAATAAATAAACTTAATGTAGTTAATCCTATTTTTTAGCTTTCAGGTTCCTGACCTCAGGTCCCTTTCTCCAAAGGTGTCCTGAGTTTTTGAGTCTGTTGAATATTTTAAACAAAACCAGATCACACAATTTAGTGGTAACTTAATATATTCCTGCAGAATCTTCTATTAATTAACTGAGTGATTTAACAACAATGGACTTTATTGTCATTTTATAGTGCTTTGCTAATACTTCATTTTTATTCTCATCTTATTTTCCCACCCCCTAATCTGAAACAATTTTTACTATCTTCCATGCAGCACTTTTTATCCCTCATAATCAATATTAATTTCATTCTAAGATCATATTTTGAGATGGAGCTGTTTGCTTGGTTCAAGTTTGGAGATCAAGAGGAGTTTGTAAAATCTGTGTTTTCAAAGAAAATTTCTTATTAAGATAATTATCTGCCAGGCTAGCAGGTTAATTTCAATACCATTGTTGCAGAACTCACACATTGATGTATTTCTGCTTCAAGGTGATTGGGTCACTCTTTGAGAAAGGTTGCCACAGCTTGGGTGAAGCAGGCATGGAGGGGAGAGGGAAAGGAATCCAACAAGCAGGTGGCGTTCTCCCCATCACCCTGGATTTCTGTACAGTTGGCACGGCCAGGCTTGGCCTTGGGAGACTGAAGCACACCTCTCCAAGCTCTCAGAAGCATTTGACACTGTACGGAATGAAGGTTCTAGGAACAAAGCCATCCATGGGAGGGGGCTAATGGGAAAAGAAGGTGGGGGAGAGCCGGTGAACAGCTCTCCAAAGATAACTTTCAGGAGAAGTGATCTGAGAACACATTTGGGGATATTTGTGGGGGATTTTTGCTCCACATTCCAAGTACTTTGTTAATTCAAGACACTCCATTTGTCATAAAACTTAAAAGGGTTTTGGTAGAATTTTTTTTATTAAGATGAATAATAGGGTTTACTAATTCATCATTTAAAAAGGCAAGAAGTTGCTATACAATTGCAGAACAGGAGCAAAAGAAGAAATCATTTCTGTTCTTTCTGGAATCAGCGTTCTGAAAATTCAGAGTGTGCCTTTCTTTTCTTGGCTTGGATTTTTTTTTTTTGTCAGAAGAATGTTATCAATTGAGTAATTATGCAAGGATTCACATGGGGGAAAGGCAGAAAATGGAGATAACTCTTTTAAAAGAAAACGTAAATAGCATCATGGCTTATTCAAAAAGAAGGCCTACTGATTCATAAATAGATCCATGGGCTGGTGGAGCTAGAGGCAGAACTAGCATCCAGACGAGGGGAACACACACATTCACTGACTTCTTTTCTCTCCATTCTCTGATTTAAACAACTAAATGAAAATAGTCCTCGAATCTCTTCTCCTGCTCCCTCTCTCCTTCTATGTTTCTTTCTCTTCTCTCTCCTGCTCAACCCTCACTCCAAATTTCTCTCCTATACCTCCCATAATACATGCTAATTTTAAAAGCTATGTTATTTTCTTCAGGCTTTGTGTTCTTTGCTCTCATGTGAGCAATAGGTACCCATTAAACATATTTTAATTGCTTCTTTGCTATCAATGTCATTTTGTGCTACATTGCGTATGTTCATTTTTATCACTTAATTTGATCTTCAAAAGCACCCTGGAAGGAGGTAGGGAAGTGTCTTCCCCAGTTTTGTCAATGGGGAAACCCAAAAAAAGACCATTCCATTGGCCAGGCTGCCTTGACCAGCAAGGGGAAGGCCTTAGGACAATAACCCTGCTTATACACTCCAAGGTGCTAATTTTTCCACCCTTTCCAGCTCCCATGGACTATTGCAGTATTTCCTAAGCTGTCTCACACATTCGCTCTTGCCACTCTGCCATGTTTTCTCTAAGGAGAAGCTCAAGTGACCTTTTAATTTTTTTTAATTTTTAATTTTTTAATGTTTATTTATGTTTTTGAGAAAAAGAGAGACAGAGCTTAAGTGAGGGAGAGAACAGAGAGGGGGAGACACAGAATCTGAATCAGGCTTCAGGTTCTGAAGGGTCAGCGCAGAGCCCAATGTGGGGTTTGAACTCATGGACTGTGAGATCATGACCTGAGCTGAAGTTGGACACTTAACCGACTGAGCCACCCAAGCTCCCCTCAAGTGGCCTTTTTAAAATGCAGACCTGGTCTTGCCTGTCATGGCATAAATGGCTTCACTTCACTCATGGGAAAAACGCCAGTATATTTCACATGGCCACAGGCCCTGTGGGGTTTGGCTCCACCTGTGTCTGGCTTCATCTTGCCCTGTGTTCCCCATCTGCTTTCCACTCTGAGCACATTGCTATTTTTTCAGTCACTTGTTTTCTTCTGGTCCCTCCTGCCGCAGCCTCTTTGTTTGCTCTGCATGAGATGGTCTTCTCTCCTCACTTCTGTCCTTCAGATATTGGCTTTAATATTGACACTTTGAGAAATCTCTGACAATTCCCCCCTACCCCCACCCTTGGTCAGATCCCTCTCTTCTGTCTGCTCAGGGCATAGTTGAAATTTTATACTTATGTGTATGAAATGTCACATAAACTTTACAAATATTTGAAGAACATGTATCTCCTCCGATGGACTTTAAGCTCCATGAGGCCACAGGCTATGTCTTTATTTGCTTACAATTATACGCTCAAAAAATATTTATTGAGCCAAGCCAGGGATAGTAGAATTGAACTGTGGAGAGTCCAAGAAAATATGACTTTTCAATGTGACTCATCTTGGGAGGGTGTGACTTTGAAGCCTGGTCAATGTTAACAATTTCTTTAGGGATTGAGTAGAACACAATGGTTAAGTATGAAAATGAAACAATTTGAAGATTACCTTGAAGACTAACAGAAACCGTTAAAAAAGGCAGTAGAACACAGTTATCCAAGAGCCCTGTCAAATGGTATGCCTTTGATGAAGTCTATCCTGATCAATCTGGGCACAGTTGGATATTTTCTGCTCTTCTTCCCTTTCCACACTGCGCAGTCCTAATTGTTATAAATGCCTGTATCTCCAACTCAACTCCATCTCTCGTAGGGCAAGGATCATGCTGTATTTCTATTTGCCTTCTATCTCACATGATCCCTAACATGGCAGGAACTTAACTAATATTTGTGAAATGAATTTAAGTTGCATTTATTAAGGAAAGCCAACCACACCCAAATATAATCAGAAAGAGCCACAAGCTAGCATTATGTGAGGGTTAGAAGACCAACTGGGTCACAAGCCAAAGGGAAGCCATTTTCAGTGTCATTGTTTTACCTCTCCAACTCCTACATCTGCTTCACCTAAAGGTTAATGAGAAATTAATCATAAAAATCTTATTTTTATTATTATCATTCCAGATTAATCATATCCCTTCCATAGGATGCTTGTGGTTTGGTGGAAAAATGGTGAGCTTTGTTGTCGTATACACTGGTTCTAATTTTGCCACTCGTTAGGTCTATGACATTCGACAAGTGGCCTGGGGTCAGGCTGCCCACCATGGAGTGGAGATAATATAATCTTCTGAAAGTTGTCACATGGCTTGTGGGACAGGTACAAATTTCACTAGCATGTGAGCATCTCAGCCTTTCTTGTCTCCTGCCCCATCAGTCCCAGCCCACCAAAGAACATTTTGTCTTTGTGGCAGCCAGTACAGCTTTCCTTCCTCCTCCTTCGTGATAAGAATTCCATCTTTGACAGCTAGTTCTGTAATTTTATGATGTAGAATCCAGTGAATGAATACAGCCATGTCTAGAGAGGTGGGAGTTAACCGAGAAAGAAATAAAAGACCGGAGCCTCATGGCAGGAGCTTTGGGGCTGCTGGGAGAGTATGAGGCACTTAGACAGGGCTCCCTGGTGGCTGTGGGGCAGCAGAGAACTGGAGTTGAGGTCACAGTGCTTGTTTGCTTGCTATTAGGTAGTATTGCCCTATCTTAGGAGTTGGATTCTCTTAATGTAGTTTGAAAGAGTTAAAATTGCAATCCTTTTAAAACTTATGTATGATTTTTGGACTGTAATTCTTTGAATGAAACTACTCCAAGACTGAGCCACAAGGAGGCCCTGGATCTTAATGGTATGTGTATTGAGATGTTTAGATGAATATTATGGGCACTTAATACATTACTCCTATTCTCCTCATATCCTATGACCTTACTGACACCGTCTGAGTCAGATAAACAAATTGGTGAGGAAGATGAAGGGAGGTCTTGATGTAGGTCACCCAAAAGCCCCCTTTGCTTCAATTATTTGAGTGTGTCTAGGGAAATATATTTGGGGTTTTAATTATTTAGATAATTGATTTGAGTCTCCACTTCACTTGCCTTTCAAGTCAGAAAACACTGCAGGCTTGCTGCAAAGTTGGCTTCTGGAGTTTACTTTTCTTTCCATTGTTGTCTATTGAAAATGGTGAATGAAACCTAACGTTCTCCAGACAGTTGTCAATCACAGCAAGATACTTGGGTCCGATTGGCTAGATGTGAGTTGAGGAGCAGGTCTGCCTCCAGCCAGAGCTATGCGATGATTCAAACTTCCAGAGCCAGGCTGACCTTACCAGTAGATGTTGGCAGGTTCAGGGCTCTGCAGAGAGGACAGCCCCTCTGAATGGCAGTTTACAAAAGAAGAAGAAGAAGAAGAAGAAGAAGAAGAAGAAGAAGAAGAAGAAGAAATAAATCACAAGTAGAAAAAGATTTTAACATCAAAGGAAATAAGTGCTATGAAAGACAGAAGAGTTTCTGATGATTTAGACCTCATTGGTGGCTGGCTGCCTTTCCCTCTTGACTCTCTTGTCTGTATTCTGGGGAAAATGGAGGGAAACATTCTCACTGATTTTTGTCAAGTGAAAGATGCTTAATATGGTAATCAGCCCCTTCTGAGGAGAATGTATGTAGAAGCACAGCCCCAGCAGCAATGATTATACAGTCCCTAATTGTCTCTCGTGTCGGCTCAGACCAAAAAAGATGAAGGAGACAGGGAGGGAGCCACCAAAAGAGGAAATTTTAATCATGTACCAAGAGGCATTCTGGACTTCTCAAACCATGGGGAGAAAAGCTGGTGGTTGGTGGCGGGAGGGTGGGGGAACAGTACAAATCCTGTTTTTTTACCTTGATACTTACTGAAACTGATTTTTGTCATTACTTTTGTTTTAATTTCCATAGCTTGATTTCCCCCACAGGATTTGGGCATTTGCTTAGGAAACTGTGCTGAATCCTAATCTGCTTGCTTCCTCACATGTCCAGTGAAGTTGGCATTAGAGGGGGTGAGGGGCAGCCTTTGGACAGAAGTGACCTGGTCCTGGGAACCTCAGGTGACTGGACAACAGTGGCTGCTGCCCTCTTATTCATGACTGTTTTTGGGTTTTGTCCTCAGAAGCATTTTGGGGTGGGGTCCTTGAAGAGCAAGCCTTGCTAAGGTGCCCTAACATGCTCTCACAACCTTTACCCACCATCCATCCATTCTGTTCTTTACTTGGAGGTAAAGTGAAGTGGTTAAAACAGTGAAGCTTTGGGTCCAATGAACCTGCTTTGTTCCCTGACACCTCTGCCACAGGAAAGGCAGATAGTTACTATCTACTCAGTAGGATGGTTGCGTGGAACACATAACTGTTGGGAGTGGTAAATAGACCCCTAGAGCAATAGAAAGAGAGAGCAAGTAGAAATGCCTAGCTCACTGCCTGGCATGTAGTGGGTGCTTGATACAAGGTAGGAGCATTTGGTCATCCTGCAAACCCTGAGGGCTGATGCTGTTCTGAATACCAAGCAGGGTACTGGGGTCACAGGAGGCAAAATGTGCATCCCACAGGGAGCTGCTTGGAAATCTAAGATTATTTTTAATTTCTTCCACAAAGAAACTACAGATTATACTGTAATCTTGGGGAAGGTAGGAGCCATGCCTGGAGATGTTGTATAGCACAAGAGGCAGGCACACATTTTTGACATATTAATGATATTCTCCTACCATGAGCAGCTTCAGTGTGCCTTTGGGCTGGTTCCCATCACTGGTGATTAAGGAAACAAACACATGGGCTTGTAATAAACATTGTTAGTGAGTGCTGCTGCTGCAGAGTATTAAAAAAAAAGCCTTGTGGGTGAGAAACAAAGGGTTTAAGGGAAAATCTAAGCTTATCTTGCATTGAAGGTCCACAGAAGTCTGAGGCCTGCAGAAGTGGGACCCCATTATTATAATGACTCTATATACAACCTCTTTTCAAAAAATATTCCCTGTCTTAATTAAGAAGTAATGAATGTGTAAATTGCCAGCATCTCTAGCAGAGCTTAATGAAAGGAAATACTTTGGGGTGAGAAAGAGGATAGGATCTTTATGTGTCTCATAAATCAGTGCTTCTGAAACTGTATTTACATAGATATCACACAGGAATCTTATTAAAATACAGATTCTGATGCGGTTGGTCTGGGGTAGGGCTTGAGAGTCTACATTTCTAAAGGTTCTGGGTGCTGCTGGCCCTCAGACCACATATTGAAAAACAAGGCACTCAATTAGCACATGTCAGTAGCTCTCTCTGCTCCCTGCCCTGAGAGAGTATTGCCCCTCTGCCAGAGGCAGGAAGGTCCTGATTCATTGAACAGCCTTCTTGGACCACTTTTTCCATCTCACTGATTCTGTTTCAGCTGAGAATCCACTTAATTCATCAGGTACATTCTCCCCAAACTCCTGGAGACACAGCTCCTAGAAAGACAAACAAACAATGACTCTTTGGGGACTTGTGTCCACAGCTCAGTGGGTGAGAGACACACCACTTCCCAGGGTTTAACCAGCAAGAATTCTCTCTCTGCTGGCTGCTGCTCTTCCTGTGTTTGGACAACGATGATTAAAGGCCCACACGCTTCCAGCTAAGTGTTGGTGATTGGCTGGCAGGCTTGAAAACACCAGCTTTTCCAGAGGTCGATAAGCATTGGGGAAATATTTTTCATGCTGAGCAGGACTACGCAAATTGCTCAGCATCTGGAACAAATTGCCATATAGGTACCTGGGCTGCAGAGGAGCAGGAGAGAAAAAGGCTGCTGTCAGAGAAAGAAACAGAGCCTCCTGATTCGGCAGGCAGGAGATGGGAACCTGCCTGGCCATGGGATGCTGTGTAGCCTCTGTGTTCAGTGGTGGGGAGCAGCATTCCCCTGGAAGGGCTGACAGGAGCCAGGACGAAGTCCACTGGCTTAGCAACCTGGAGAACAGGGTTTTGCAAAAATGTGGAAAAGTGTGGGTGCCAGGGAGGGGAGAGGACTCTGTGGGTCAGTGCATGTGGATCACATACAGACTTGAGTCCCAGACACAAGTAATAATGGCTCAATTATCATTCATCAGGAGCCTTGATATGACAGGGGTTGTCCCCTAGGCCCTGTATACATAACTCCATTAACCCTTGCAACATTTTGAAGTAGGTATGTTCTTTTATTCCCATTCTGTTGATGAAAAAAATTGATGCCTAGGAGATGACATGAGTTATCCAAGAATACATCCCATTTGGGTGAGCCTATGGTGACTGAGGAGACTCAGCAGCACTCCATGGGTACAATGGCTTGCAGATTTTGAAAGAATAGGTTGGGGTGCCACATGCTGCCAGCTGTCTCTTCCACTTGGTACTGCCCTCCTCTTGCCAATGCCAGCCTTCCTCTCCCTGGGGACCCCTGTGGGGACTTCTGCTGCCCCACCTTTGGGCACTTTCCTCTCCACTCCTGACCCTGTCCATACCTGCTGTCCCAGTCCACGCGGGACTCATGCCTGCCCTCACTTCTTTCCTCTTGGCAATACTTCTCCCCCCATCCCATTGCCACTGGAAATCTGAATGTCCACTTTCATTTCCTATTGTCTGTGTTCCCCAAAATGACCAGAATGACAGCTAGCAGGGTTGATACAACTGGTCCATGCTGGAGCACTGCTGAGAGCGGGCTGTCCAGGTAACCTTGACTGTGCTGCCCTCTTCCCCTGCCAGGGGGCACTCACAGAACATGACATGGGCAGTACATGAATTAGCAAAACCCTGGTTGTGAGCTGATGATCCCACAATCGTTGCTCCTACCCTAGGTCAACAAGTGGATGGAAATGGAACATTTACCACAGCCAAAATAAAGATTCATGCTCTCAGAACTTAATACCACTCATCAATCCTTTTACTTGCTTTTGGTAAGTTCTTTCTCCTGATGCTTCCCAAGTCTTTTAGAATTTTTCTCCAATATTTTGTATTTTCCCAGTTCTTTAACTATTTCTTTCCTTTGATGTATTTTCCTCTGCCTAGAAGTATACTGCTCCCCCCATGGTAGGCTGAAAAAAAATGGCATCTCAAAGATATACTCACTTCCCAATCCCTGGAACCTGTGACTATTACCCTATAATGCAAAGAGTATCACCTTATACAGCAAAAGACAGGATTAAGTTAAATATTTTGAAAGGAGGGGCTTATCTGGGATCATCAAGATAGCCCCTAAGTTCAATCATAAGTGAGCTTATAAGAGAGATAGGGTAAGTTTTGAGACAAATACACAGAGAAGGAGAAAACAGTAGAGTATTTCAATAAATGTATTACAATATTATAAATGTATTTTCTCTTCCTTATGATTTTCTTAATAACATTTTCTTTTCTCTAGCTCACTTTATTGTAAGAATACAGTATGTGATACATATAACATATGGAATATGTGTTAATCAACTATTTATGTTATCGGTAAGGCTTCAGATCAACAGTAATACTAAACTCTTAGGAGTTCAATTTGGGGGGAGTCAAAAGTTATATGTAGATTATTGACTGTGTCTATATATCTATACATCATCTATATATCTATATCTGTATCTATCTATATCTATATCTATCTATATCTATATCTATGCCTATATATCTATACCTATATCTAGGATGTATTTGGAGGAATTGAGTCACATAATTAGAGACACTGAGAAATCCCACACAATGTTCTGTCTGTAAGATAGAGACCAAGGAGAGACAGTGGTGTGGTTCCAGTCTGAGTCCAAAGGCCTGAGGACCAGGACAGCCAATAGAGTAAGTCTCAGTCTGAGGGCAGAGGCAGATCTGTGTCCCAGCTCATAAAGTCTAGTAGAAAGTAAACTCTCCCTTCCTCTGCCTTTTTGTTCTGTTAAAACCCTCAATAGATTGGATGATGCCTACCCACACTGGGGAGGGCAATCTGCTTTACTCAGTTTACTGATTCAAATGTTGATCCCACCTAAAAACACCCTCACAGACACACCCAGAAATAATCTTTATCCAAGTGTCTGAGCATCCTGTGACCCAGTCAAGTTGACACATAAAATTAACCATTAGCTGTGATGCAGCTACTAGTCAAGGAATTCCAATAGCCTCTAGAAGTTGAAAGAGGCAAGGATTAGATTTTCCCTTGGAGACTTTGGAAAGAGTGTGGCCCTGTTGATGCCTTGATTTTGCAATTCTGACTCCAGATCTGTAGGATAATCAATATATATTGTTTCAAGACACCCAGTTTGTGCAAATTGGTTGTGACAGCTCTATGAAGCTAATACACCCAACTATGTATGTAAAATCGTAATCTCTGAACACCATGTCTCCCCATCAGCTTCTGAATTTCTTTCCTACCTTTATTACCCCAACATTATCATCCACATTCCCTTTCTACATCCTCACACCATGTGCCTCTCCTCACTGCACTGTAATCAGGCTTTCCTGCCCTAATAAGGTCACCAGTAACATTCTAACTGTCTAGGCCATTAACCAGGTCTGCTGTATTCCTGCCTCCTTCCTCTCTGGCATCACATCTGCTCTTGTCCATCCTTTCCTGGTGACTTTTCCTTCCTTTTGGACTTCCCTTCCTCTGCCAGACTTTGAAACACTGGCTTTTATCTGGGTTCTCCCCTTGACCCAACACTTCTTTTCGTCTGTTCACTTCACTCTCAAATTTTAGTTAGAAGGCCCATGGTCATTTGAGAGGGCTCTGCTCAAGTCTTATTCCAAACCTCAGTTACTACTCTGTTTCTGCCTTCAACTCCTATAGACTAAGCTGACTTTGCCTCTGGGTCTGTTAGAATCAAAAGTAACAATCACACATTGCTACTAAACCAAGAAGCATATTTAATTTACTAGCAGAGACCACTGATGAAGCCAGATTCTTGCACACAAACTTTAATCAGAGACCATTGTCTGCTGCCCTGGCTTTCCAAACATTCCTTGTCCTGCACTGTGATGGCACATCCAGAGGGGGGCCAGAAATCTCTATCTTCTCTGCAGCTGGGGTCACACAGGCCTCCTTTCACCAGGTAATTCCATCAGTGTGGTTTTTTTTTGCTTTGTTTTGTTTGGTGTGTGTGCGTGTGTGTGTGTGTGTGTGTGTGTGTGTGTGTGTGTGTAAGCTCAGCCAATGGTTCCTGAAGATAGGGCAAACTGTCATTCAGCCTGAGTACAGCCCCTTTGGCACTGACTCATCTGACCATGTGATACATTCACTCCTCCAGTTGCTATCAAACAAGAAAGGATCAATGAAAGGACTTCCAGAGGAATAAGGGTGTTAGTAACTGTAGTTCAGCTGGAGAGGTGGCCCAACATCCCCAAACTGGTTATTTGTAATAGGCTGTGCTGGTGCCTTTATATATTTAGTCACCTTCTATCAAATCTCAAAGCTGAGTATCAGAATCACTTCTCATATTACATTTACTTAGGCAGGGGTATTTTCAGCTTTTAAATAGGCTTCTCTGACTATTACAAGCTACCAGCTCTGTGTAGATGACTCCCAAGAGTTTTCTTCTCATCTAGGCTGCTCCTAGGCTTTGTCTTACCATTATCTGCCTGGATGGCATGGCTGCCTTGATGTTCCACATACATCTTTCGCTCAGGTTCCAAGCTTAATTCATTATCTTTATCCTGCCCTAATTTTTTCCTAAGTTAATACCTTATTTGTTTGTGACCCCATACCCTTGTGACCTATGCTGGAGACTGGGCATCACTCTTAACCCCTCCCTGCCTTCCCACTCTTTATCCTATTGTTTAGTGCTTTGTTTCAGTTGGCCCCTTTATCCTATTGTTTAGTGCCTTGTTTCAGTATTTCTGGAATCTTTTACCTCTCCTTTCTACAACTGCCTTGACTCTACGCCCTTGGACAAGCTCTTGACCTTCCTAGACTTTATTTTCTCTCTTGAAAAATAGAAATTTTAATAGTTCTTTCCCAGTACAGCTACTGTGAACATTAAATGTATAATACTTTGAATTTGAATGATGTCTGGCACATACATATACACATACAAGCACTCAATAAATATTAGCTATATTATTATCAGTTAAAGTCTTTACCTTCTGTATATAAAACTGTGTTATTAACTATAAGGCTTTCTGCCTTATTTTGTCCGTTCAAACCGCTGTTTCCAGAGCTGCTGGAGAAGGTGATGATTTAACACCTAAATCTAAGCATATTATTCCTCTTTTAAACTCTTCAGTGATTTCCCAGTACCTACGGGATAAGATGCAGTTTCTTAAGAAGGTAAATGAGCTCTCCATGACATGGTTACTGTCCAATTCTCCAGCCTTGCCCCTGGCATTTTCAGACTCATACTTTATGTTCTACACAAAAACTTAGCGTACACTAAACTGTGTAGATAATGACTTCATCATGCAGGCAGGGAAGTAGGTGCCCATGCTCATGAAATTCTCTTTCTCTGAAATGCCTGTCCCTCCAATTGAACCCACACCTTTCTTCAAATGGCTAACATTAGTCAATGTAAGGCTCAGATCATGTGTGCCCCCTGCATCCCACCCCAGCACCTGCATGGAGTACCCCTAACTCATAGCCTCTGCACACCTGTACATCATAGAACTCAACAAATGATATACATGATTATGTGTTTATGTCCTCTACATCTTTTTCTTCTTTGCACTTGCAGCAGGTGGTGTGGCCCACAGTAGATGTCTGAAATGCTTGCTGTGCTTAATTGTCTCTTCTTGTCTACACTTAGGTTCCGCCTAACTGGTCCGTGGAAACCATTGTTTTGAAATGTTGGTGAATTGGAGAAGCAGAACAGGTCTGCAAGATTCCAGGGGTTTCCATTCTGGAAGAATACAGTGTGGACAGTGTCTCCTGGCGCCATGCCTCGCACGCAGTGGCCCTCCACGAGAGGCCATGACAGGAAGAACATAATCATTAAGAAGCAACTGCTTTGAACATAATTAAAACATCACATGTGAGATCAGTGAAGGCAACAGGGGCCAATGGTGAAATGCAGAAGACTGGAACACTGGGCTGAGACAGGGTCTAGGGGAGTTAAACAGCTGTGGAGATGGCCAAAAAGGCACAGCTGGAAGGGACAAGCACAGTTCCAGGAGTGGCCCCCACTAGAGATAGAGAATAGGGGATGGAAGGGTTTTAATTGGGTCACTTGTTATTCAAGGGTGCTCTTCTGTCCCTAGGTAGGCATTTGGGCTAGGAAGTCACATGAACTTGAGCAAAGCAGGGTAACAATGCCTGTGGGTTGCTAGGTGGGGTATGGAGTGCTCTAGTCCTGCCAGGAAGGCCAATCAGCCAGAACTAAGGAGAACTTACTCAGGCAGGATCTCAGTCATCTGAACACAGCATGGCTGGGGGTGTGGTTGGGGTAGTCTTTGGTAATGGTGTTGAGCCAGTGGCAGCTGGGCCTGCGCTTCAGGGCCCTAGACTGGGGAAGGCCCCTCATTCTAAACCTCACCAGATGTTGCTGGCATTGTTGGTGCTCCATAGTTCCTCCTTCCTGGATTCAGCACCATCTCAGGGATGGGACACAGCATCATTTTCTAAGCTTTCCAGGGCTAACGGGATCCACTTGTCACATGGATCATGAGAGGCGTCCCAATTTCAGTAATATTCCAAAGGCAAAAGAAACTGATTTAACTTGGAGAAACACAATTTTTAGTATCTCTGGGAGGAGTGGTTCAGGAAGTGAGGCAAAAGGAACCCCACAAGGAAGGCATTCCTGTAGGTGAAGGCAGAGGCAGGCACCCTGGGAAACTCTGTGCACCCGGGACTCAGGGGGTCCTCAGGTTCCAGTGGGGCGGACTGAAGGGCAGCAGAGGACCCTCTCCTGCCTGCAGCACCTTCTGTGCTCACTGCTTCCTCCAGTACTGAGGCATTTCTTTGTCAAGCTGCAGGCCCCTCCCCACCAATGGATTCCAGCTCCCTCCTTCTTCAGGCCAGGCTGGGATGCATTCTCCCTTTGCTTTGATGTTTTCCAGGATTTCCTAGGGAGCTACCACAGTCCTTGGTGACCTGTTCAAGGGCTTTGTGACCTTCTCCGTCTTGGAAACACTTCTTTACCTTGAGGAGGCTGCAATCTAAGTTTGGTTGTCTCCTCAGAGGAGCAATACAACAGCTGTTGGTCCTTCTTTTGGGAGGGTTTTTTTTTTTTTTTTTTTTTGCCGGCTCTTTATCTTTTCCAGGGTTTGCTGCCCCAGATGAAGGATATTCCATAAGAGCCCTCTTCACCTCCTGTACACTGGCAGGAAAGCAATTTATCACTGCATTTTAAAAAATCCTCATTAAGGCAAATTAAGGCAGCAAAGCTGGCAACAGAAGGTTTTTGAAAAAAAATAGTGTTCATGAAATATTTATTAAAACAGCCATTGTAATAAATATTTGAAAACCAGTTATTAACGTTAAATCATATCAGTGTCAAGCATACGTTATACACCGTCTGTTCTGCTAATTGAGTGTCAGGGTCAGATGCTCCGTCTCCTGGCAGGTCAGCTGGTGGAGCATGTCCGTGCGCTCTGCCGGCGTCCCTGAAGCCTCTGCTGAAGGCCGATCCAGAACCCAGATCCCCTGAAATGGAGCAGCTCCTGCGATGCACGGGCCTCTAACATCTTCTCACCCAGCTAAAGGAGGTTGCGGCAAGAGTGAGTGCGGCAGTTTCAGCTGCAGGACGCAATTGTGGGGTCCTTTGAGATGGAGAGCTCTATCCGCTAACATGTATGATTTTGGAGAGGACAGAATGATTGGATTCTAGGAAATACAAGAGATCGCATGGAATAAGCCCTGGGCCCCACCCACTGTGGTTTTCTTACACCGCCTGTTTTTGGTTTCTATTTGTTTTGCTTTCCCTTCTTGATAAATGTAATGTGTCCATCACAGTGCCTGTAAGTCCCACGTCCGCCGTGACACACTGGGTGTTCGTAAGGAACATGGCACATCCCCTGCTTGAGCCACTGCAGCTGGGATTTCTCTCCGCCCATCTACTTCGCGCTCTGCTCTTTACTGGCCACTCTCCTTGCCACACGACCTCTCATTTCCATCTTTACCTCCTGTGTCTATTAATTAGTCTTTTTCTGTAATGCAAAGACATTTTGAAGAAGAAAACACAAACAATCCAGGAGCCAATCACCCAGAACAAACATGGCCATTTAACCCTGAGCTTTGGGTCTTATCAGAATTGCTGTGGCCTTCCTTTGTTCTGACCACTGTCCTTCCTTCTGCAGAGACATTGACCTTTCCCAGTTCCTGTGCTCTCTGAGCTCCTTCCTGCCATGTGGCTGTTGTATATGCTGTTCCTTCAATTTGGAATGCTTTTCCCTCCATCTTTGCAATTATCTGCTTTCTCCTCCTCCTTCAATCCTCTGCTCAAATGCCACCTCCTTGAATTACAACTCTATGATAAGCTTTCAAAAATACTCATAGACATCATCACAGCTGACATTTCCTATTTATTTGTGGAATGAATGGACCAACATCTATGTTTCCAACCAAGTTTAAGATCCATGAGCAGGATCATGTTCTTACACCTAGCACAGAGACTGATAACACACAGCAGGTGCTAAATAAATATTCGTTGTGAATAAATTAAAGAGGGAATGAATAGGTAGGTCTCCCTACAAACTGTGTTCCCTCTGGCCATTTTGCACGAACTCCTACATTTTGATATCGTATAAACACGTATTTGTATAAAACCCCATTTATGAACCACTATATATAATATTATTTATTTAATGCACAAAACCAAACAATAGACATATTCCTGTGTTATTGTTCCTAATAAGTCAGGACTCAGAGGCTCAGAGAGAGGCACATCTAATTTGTTTAGGGCCACAGAGCTAGGAAAGAGTAGGTCCCAAGCTGGTTTCTAATTTCATGCTCTCTCTTCTACATCTTGAAGCTTCCTCTAAAGTTTGGCCTCCTTGTGAGATATCCAGTGCATGAGCTGTAGTGAGCATGTGAATATAAAGATTAGTTCTTCTGGTGCTATCATTTCTTCCAGTCACCTTCTGCTCACTTCTGAAGACCACCACCCAAGATGCTCTACAACTGGGCCTAAGGTAGGCTCCTTGCGTCAGTAAAAACACAAGTAGAAGGTAATGTTAGAAATTCGATCTGAGAAGTGGAGCATTGGTGCACGTTGTACTGTTCAATGCAAACAGGGTTCCAAGAAAGCTTGGAGTAGGGATCTCACTTAAAAGGATTCAGGTTTCTGAGTCCCTAACAGTCCCCAAATCTGCAAAGATGCTATCACAGCATAACAGCAAGCATAATCATAATAAAGCTGTTCAAACCTGATGAGGGGGCAAAGCCAATTATTATTTTTCAATGCAATATAAGCTGAATGATTTGCCAATGGGGCAAGATAATTATCCTGTGAGCTTTCCTGAAAGAATGGAATAAATGTTCATTCTATAAGCTATCATCTCATGCAAAGCAAAGCAAGAAAATAAATCTTAATGTCAGGATAATAACAGATACACTAAAATCAATATTGATTATTTGGAGAAAAAGGCTGTAAAAATGTTAAGTTCTAAGACTAAAATTATACTAAAAAGCTGGAGTTTAAACACAGAATATGGCTTAGGAATGCATATAAAGCATTTTCTGAGCACTATTACAGATAGTTTATTTCTATTGTCAACATGCTCTGCTTTATGAGAGGATGTGGCTGCACATCTAAGTTCCTCAGAAGTGGCAGGCAGGGAATATTCCCACTGGTTTCTATTAATTGGGATCTCGTGGGGGGTCTATAAATCTCTTACCTGTTTCTCTGGCCCAGCCATTTTTCTCCATGACTGTGGGGGAGAACAATGGAGATCTATGTGTCCTTCATACTGATCTTATTGAAAAGAAGAAACAAAGAGCAAAAACAGCCAGGAAAAAAGTAAAATCAGCTTCTCTATAACGTGACGCATAACATCAGGTGAGCCCCTCACTCAGCTTTCTTTTCTGAAGAGGAGGGGTCTTTGCAGCCAAGATGAAGACCCATTTCTTCATGGAAGCTCGCTGAGGCACAGAGACAGGCATCAAAGGCCAAGTAGAAGTAAAATGTCAGATAATTTAGTTCATTTTGAAAGAGAAAGTGGCCTAATATAGATGAAGCTCATCCATGTTAATAATAAGAAAACACATTCCAATTCAGTAAGAATGGACCATGTCCCCTAAGACATGCCTTCTTTTTTGGTTTTCTTTACAGTGCAGTTGAAAGGAGAGATTCAGAAAAATGGGAGGAAGAAGACGAGACACAAAGGGCACATTTAGAGGAAAATAATAAAGATGGAACTAGAGAAGGAAAAGGGAGATGATGGTTAAATAGTGGGAGGGACAGAGGAGAGGAGCCTGCTGGCACCTAAGAGTCCCTCCCCCACTTCTGACTAGTTTTGTAACCTGAGGTAGGCAGCCTATTACTTAGCCTTTCTGGGCCCCAGGATCCCCTTCTCTAAAGAAAAGAAGGAAGGTTGAGAGGACACCTGAAGACTCCTCAACCCCAGGGCTCTGGAGGCTACAATGCTCTGAACCATGACCGGTTCCTCACCTGGGCTCTGTACCTTGGTGATGTTCCCGGTTATCAAATCCACCTTTAAAGTTGTAAATTCAGGGGTACCTGGGTGGCTCAGTCAGTTGAACATCTGACTTCAGCTCAGGTCATGATCTCACAGTCTGTGAGTTGGAGCCTCACATCTGGCTCTGTGCTGACAGCTCAGAGCCTAGATCCCGTTTTGGATTCTGTGTCTCCCTCTTTCTCTGCCCCTCCCCCACTCATGCTCTGTCTCTCTCTGTATCTTAAAAATGAATAAACATTAAAAAAATAAAAATAAAAACTGTAAATTCAATTTCTGTCAAGATAGTATATTCATATGGTAATAAATCAATACAGCACAGAGCGGCTGATGTTGCAGAGAAACTGCCCCTGGCTCCATGCCTACCCCCCTCTACTTACAATCCTATTCAAGGCCCTGCAGGGCAGGGGCTCTCTGCCAGCACTGCATTTTCCATTCACCTGGGGACTTAGAAACACCTCAAGCTCCAGCGTCACCGCACAGAAATGATATCAGAATTTCTAACATAACATTTTTATTATCATTTTCAAAAAGTATCCTATTTGCTACATTTAAAATTACTTAAATATACTTAAATTCCTTTTTTTACAACATAGACTTTTGACAGTATTTTTTTAATATTCTCTGATTCAGAGGAGGGGTCAACACCCTAACTTTTTATTCTTCCTTTGCTTCTCCTTCTATATCATGCTTCTTTCTCTCTCATTGACAAGGCTTATCCATCATTTATATTCTGGTCTACAGCACAAATAAGGCTTCTGTTTCCCCCTCCCCCCCATCACACACATAGGTTTTCTTTAAAAGTTGAAAACTAATAAATAGCATTTACATTATTGTGACCGTGAAAAATATTATTCAATCTCTGGCGAAGGAGAGGGCTGAGATTACATTTCCTTCTCTATGGGTGTCCTCTCGAGGAGACTGTTCCTAGATTCAAAGTCAAATAGATTCTGTGTTCTCATACCGTATCATTTGCTTAGAATCATGTCTCATTTTACATTGCCTCTTATTTAGAACATGAAATTTCTGATAATTTTTTTCATGAAGAATAATTACCTTCCTCTTGTACCAGTGCCTTTGTCACGACTTTAATTGCTTTTCAGATGCTCAGTTATACCATCTAGCCTCACAAGTCTCCTTTTTTCCCTGCTCACCTCCATCTTGGAGATCCATTCTACTCCCGTCTCTGTGGGTGGGTTTTTAGTCTTCACACACAGTAGCTGTTATGAAATGTCCTCTGCTGTTCTATTAAATGAAATCCTGTTTCTTGGTTCACATTTTCCCCTTCTGCGATTATGGAATACATTCTCACACAATTTCCCCCAAAAAGGTGGTTTAGAAGGAAAGTTTTTTAGCTCCTACATTTTAAAAGTGAGTTTCTACCTTTACAATTGGATGACTGTGTAGGTAGGCATTCTGGATTAAAATGTTATTCTTTCTGAAAATTGAAAACACTGCTACATGATCTTTCTACATGCAGGTTGCTAACTGGAAGTAAGATAGGATGTGTGCCTGATTCTCATACCTGTGTAGGTAACTTTACTTTGTTCTTCTGGAAAATTTTAGAGTCCTCTCTTTATCAATGAACTATATGTAGATGTAAACCTTTTGTTAATCTAAAAACTCATCTTTTGGCTCTTGAAATTCTCATCTATTATATTGTTAACCATGGTGTCTTTCCATTATTCCATTTTCTCTCTCTAAGGCTCACATTAGCTGTTAGATCTATTGAATTGCTTCCCTTTATCTCTTAATTTTTTCACAATTTCTTTGCCTTAGATTTTTTGTATCATATCTGGGGTATTAATTTTGTTTTCTAGTTATAGCACTTAAAATTTGTCAGTTGTATTTTTAATATTCTTATGCTCCAATTATTCTCTTTTTCAAAATGGAGAAAGTATCTTCTCAAATCCATCAGCGATGATGATGATGAGATGATGGTGATGATGATAATAATGATGATGATGATGATGATGATGATGATGAAAATTCTTTACTGTTTTCAGAATCATGAATTTTTCTTGCAGGTTTTTCTTATCTAAGCCTGTGTCTTTCCTGCTTCTTGTTCTCCTATTCCAAGCAAGTCTTATTTACATGTTGATACTTAAGGGAATAATTGGGAATTCTGACTGTGGACTCTGGGCAGTAAAAGGCAGAACCACATTGTTGTGTTAAGTATCAACATGATTAACTGAGAGACTGAAATTTCCGCAATGTGTTCAACTTCTTCAGCAAACAATTGTTTTTTCTCCTTTGTTTTCAGTTTGACTTTTCATTCCTTCCCTCCGCTATGCCTGCTCACTCCCAGCTCAGAACCTCATAGGGTTCCATGTGTCAGGATGGATCCCACATCACCCGTTAGCTGCCTGTAGGCAGTGGCCTTTTGTACTTGCTTCCTTATTCAGCTCTGTTTTCTGTCTCCAAGAAATTATTAAAATGCCTGCTTATTAATGATATCCCCATATCCAAGCCCTTCTTCTTGTAGCTATTACATATTAGTAATATTTTATTCCTTTTTACACTTCTATGCTAATATTTCAATTGTTTCTTAGAGGAAACTGGAAGCAAATGAGTGTTAATCTAGTCCACCATTTTAATCCTAGGAGAGTACTTTAAAACATTACATTATTGCTAGGAAAAAGGTCCTAAACTCCAATTTATCTTTAAGTCATCTGAACTTTTGTTCTGGACAGCACAGCCATATGGCAAAGAAAACATTTTCTGGTCTCAATTGTCAGAGATCCAACCTATATTACCCTAAGCTAGATAAAGTCCAGTCAAGGACTAGCAGTTTCTCTCCTCTGTGATAGGCACCCAGTGATCTAAAACCACAGTCCCAGAGAACCACACAGAATCAGACAAAACCTCTCAGATTATCTGGTAATAGCCTATCATTTAGGAATAAGGAAACAGCAGCTCAGAGAAACTGACCTGCTCAAATCACACAGCCAATGAACCTGTATCTTCTCTCATTCCACTGTTCTTTCCACTACACCACCTTTAATTCTAATTAAATTGGTGCTGATTAAAATATAATTCAGATCCTTTAACTAGTGGTTAAAGGCTATATTTGAATAGGCACAGCTCAGAAGGCACACATGTGATCATATCAGAGAATCAGAGAATCAGCTTCTAACAGCTTCTAACATTAAAATAAAACTCAATTTTTTTAGGACATTTCTGGGGTGCCTAGGTGGCTCAGTTGGTTAGGCATCTGACTCTTGATTTTGGCTCAGGTCATGATCCCACAGTTGATGAGATCAAGCCCTGTGTCAGGCTCCTATCTGACAGCCCAGAGCCTGCTTGGGATTCTCTCTCTCCCCTCCTCTCTACTCCTCCCTCTCCCTCTCTCTTTCCCTCCCTCCCCCTTCTCTCTCTCTCCAAATAAATAAATAAACATAAAACAAATTAGGACATTTTTGTGGAGACCACATGATAGACTCAAGATGTTGACATATAACAATTTCCCCTGATTTCAACATGGCATTTTGGGGGTCTGCCCTTGCAGAGTTAATGTCAGTGATATTTCCACTGGAGGGAGGGAGGGAGCACAGTGCCTGGAAGGAACCTCCATAAGCTGATGGCTCATTCCATCATACCATAACAGACACCATGGGCTCCACGTGTCCCAAGCAGTGTTCTCTAAGGGAGAGTGCATTCATATCATTTCCAAAGCAAATAATCTGAATTGCTGGAGTCAACATTTTTTTTCAGTCAAAAAAAAAAAAAAAAAACACAAACCAAACCAAAAGAAGAGGGGGGGGGGGCGGATAATGAAGCCCAGTCCAGACCTGGCTCACATAAAAGCTGATGTAAAACAGATTTACAGCAGCGTACGGCCATGCTTTTATGTGAAGCTGAGTTTCAGAGGGGGCACATCCATCTCTGAGGAAGCTGAAGTGAGCGAGATTTAAAAGACAGCCTTTCTTTGTTCCATAATAGGTAGGACACTTCAGAGTAAAAAGAATCAAAAGGTGTTAAGCACGATATTTATAATGGCAACATTGCACACCTATTTTGGTAATAGGCTTTAAGTACTTAAGACATAGAATCATCTTATATTTCATGTGCCAAGCTGTGTCTCTTCCTTTGTAAATTTGTCACGTAAGAGTGATGTCAACACTGCCTCAAATAAATGGTTTTAAACCTGAGAGTTGACGCCAGGGCCTTAGCTTGGTGTTAGTTAGCTTAGTGTTCAAAAGGTCTTCAATTCCCAGGATGATTCTTAAGGCATGTAAATGGGTTGTATCACAGGAGAGGGGAGCTTATCTACAAAATGTGAACACTCTGGACAATAATTATGAAGTTTATTTAGCCTGCCAGAAGTTCAGTTCATATATCATGAAATATTCAGAAATTGGACACATCCAAAAAGGCCCCCCCCGGTTTTTGTCAATAATTTAGACAAAGTTAGAAACATCTGTGCTAATTTTTTCAGAGAGGTCATTACTTGACAGGTGGAGTTGGACATTGTTCAGGGCCTTCACAAAGTCTGGTGCTAGGTGTCCCCAACACCTTTGGACACTTCGTTGTTCTCCTAGGTGACTTGGGAGGAAGAGGAGAGGCTGTTGGATGTAGCAAGAGAAACTGAAAACTTTCTACCAGTGTGATCCAGCAGGAGGGAAGGCTCCAGAATGGCACGACTCTCACAAAAGAAGCCAAGGAACTTTCTCATTCACGTCTGCTTGAGGAACTGCTGCAGAAATGAAAAGACACGTTATGCTGGTTGAGGTGAGAATGTATTTCAGGGTCAGGTAAGGGCGTCTGAGCTTTGCAGAGAAAGTTGAAATGAGAACAATGTCCATATTGAGTGCAAAACAATTAGGTGAGACAGCGGAGAAGACACAAGAAGACGTGCGGGGAGGAAAAGTTGATTAATTTCCCCACTTCTGGTGTGAAAAGTTCATCAACTGAAAAGCCAAGAGTGCATGAATAACTAGGTAATAATGCATTTCACTGTCATGATGGCTTCCTTAATTCATTCCTCCCCCATCTACCCCTTGCTCCTGTCTTAGGTTTTAATATCAGTGTACATTTTTTGGTATCTCTTTGGATCCCAAATGTCTTTTCTTTTTTTTTTTTTTTTTATGAACTCTTTGCAAGGGTCAGTGGCAAGTTCCCACTGTTAAAAAGATGGTAAGAACCTAACACAGATTATGAAACTGGACTCTCCTGGGCCGACACTGTTTCACTGACAGGGTAGGCCAATCTAAGAGCACCAGAGTGATCTCGAGGGCCTCGTGACCTCACACTCAAAGGGGAAATATGAGTTAATATTTTTAAAATTTTTCTGTAAGAATCTTCAGTGCACCAAGCTCTTGGTCTCCCACAAGAGCCCACAAATGTATATTCATAAATATATGTATACTTAAAATTTTGCATACATTTCATACCATCTTCTGTCCTTGTCAGTCATGGATCCAATAATAGCAGTAGTGAGTATAAGAACAACGTATGCTTCTATATACAGTCACATCCTACTTTTCTGGAAGATTTCTGAGTAGACAAGAGAACTGTTTGCCTAACAATTTATGTATACTTCTCTCCAGGGTGAACTTAGACCTAGGTGTTCAGAATACCAAACTAAGTACACATGTGGCAATTACCTGGATTTTGTTCAGTGGGGACAGCCCAAACCTGAAGAACGTAAGATGTTTTGATCTAATCTTGTCCGATTTCAGTCCTGAGTTTCTCACCTGAGTTACCCTCAGGGATCACCTTCATTAGCTAATGACTCATCTCTATTTTGCACTGTGCTATGTAGATGATCTCCTGTTAAGTTGGGCTCTCCCCCCAGTCTCCTGGAAGGCTGCACGTACACTCTGCAGTGTAAACGACAGGGGGAATTTCATTAGAGCAATAGAATTTAATTATCCATTTTTAGAATTGAGCGAGGATGCAAGGCTAACAGCTTGGCACTTGCCAGAAGTGCCCGGGGACCATCTTCTCTGAAGATAAGTGTGTGCGGTTGTGTTCAGAGCCTCCGTTTTCATGCTTCTTCTGTAAACCTACAGAGACTTTGCTCCATTCCCCACTGCCAAGCTCACTTCAAACCCTGCTGGGTACTAAGCCTGAATCCTAGGCAGAGAATCCCAATCATTAGATCTCTCAAAGGTTTTTATTTTGATCATGTTCCCATTTATCTTGTTTTTGTCCCTTACTCTTTCATTTCCAGTCCCACATACGACCAGGTCAGTTGATTGCCTTCTCCCATCACCGAGTTCTATTGCTCTTTGAGTTATTTTTTACAGTTGGGTTAGCCAGTTTGGGGGGGGGGGATAGAATCATTTTGGTTTCTCCCCTGTTTGAACTTACTTTGTGCCCCCGCATCTCCTACCAACCTGGTGGGAAGATGTGTGGCATTTGACACTCAGGAAACTACCTTGAGCCCTTCCATCGCTGGAAGACCGCTATTGGTCCCCATGTGATGGTGCCACCCTTGAAAACCTCTCCTCTCAACTTCCTAGATGATGTGTGCAAGTGCACACGGATCGAATAGTACATGATATGTAGGCACAGGGGTGTTTAAATGTGAGGAAACTTATTCACATTTTCTTGGTTTACTCATTTTCCCCTGACATTCGGTTTGATTTACCTCTTGTGCAACCTCTGTGATGTTCCTGGACAAAAGGAAAAAAAAAGAGTCTTGAAGTTCACAGAATCCCTTTTGAAAATATCTTCCTCTCCCTTTTGACAGTGGAGATAACTCTTGGATTTATAGCCCAAAGCCCTAAACTCTCTCCCAAACCCCAGATTTGCCTGTCTTGGCTCCTAATTGGCATACCCACTTGAGGGTCTATGGCTCTCTCCTATTGAACATTTCTCGACGTCTTTTCCCCCACCAAACCTGCCACTTCCCGTCTTTCCTGTCTTCATAGATGATAGCACCATTGATTTAGTTTCTCGAGCAACTATATTTAAGTGCTTACGTGAGGATGTCTCCTTGCTTCCTCTTTTTCTTAATTGCATCATCCCAAACATGAAATCTAACAGTGAGTCCTATCAACCCTTCTTGAAATTATAACCCAAATCCATCTTTTCTTCATTTCTGCTGCTACCACTCTAGCCTCAGCTCCCATAAACTTTATTGGACCTCTGCATGAGCTTCTCATTTCTCCCTCACTCTGTCATCTATGTATCAATCATTTATCTACCTAATTTTAAAATAGGGAATAAAGGATCATTTTTTCACAGTTTAATAAAGCATAAAAGGGCATACACTAAGAAGTGCACCTTACAACACTGTACCACATCTATTCTCTCTCCTGTAACAAATATCAAATAAAAAAACAATAAAAATAAATAACAACTTTTAGGCCAAATCATATTCAATCATTGATATTTTTAAATTATTTTTGACTTCCAAAAATGGCAATTGAATATGCTTTGATCTATTAGTTTCTTATAACCCCTTTTAGATATTTTGCAATGTATGTACATTCAAACCCAACAAAGTCTCTTTTGTACCCCCTCCCCCATTTTACACAAAAAGCATCATCCTTTACAATTCCATCTGTATCAATTTATTTTTCATTTAATAATATATCTTGGAGATATTTTGTTAATAGTAAGTAAAGAGGATATTTTTTTAAACAACAGTTGAACAGTCCCATTATATGGAAAGACCATTACCAATTTATTTCCTCTGCTATTAATGGACATTTAGGCTGTTTCCAACATTTTGCCACTACAGCATGTTGCAGTGAATAACCTTGCATATGCATTGCCTTGTAAGCACTAAACTCCTTGCTGAGTTCTTTGCTGTCACTCTTCCTTTCCTCCCAACCATTTTCTAACAACCAAGGTGATCTTTTTAAAACATGATTCAAATTATGCTATCTTTATGCTTAAGATCCTCCAATGATTCTCTGTCACATTCAAAATAAAAGCCCCAATGTCGTGACAGGCCTATGTGTTCCCAAGGGATTCAGCTTCTGTCAATCTTCATCCCCATCTTGTGTTCCTCTCTCTCCCCAGTGTCACCAAACTTCAGCCTTCTTTGTGTTCCTCAAATATGCCAAGGTTATTCTACATTGTGGAGCCTTCGCTCTGATAGCCTAGAATATCCTTTTCCAGATCTTTACCCTGCTATCTCTCTGCCATTCAGGCTTTAACTTCAATTCAGTGGTGCACTGGCAAATGCATAACAGCCAGCTCTCTGGAAAAAGAAGCCATAATTTGTTGCCTTTGCCAATTTGTGTGGATATTCTGCCATGGCCTACTTAAAGCTACCAATGTAATGTCAAACAGCTCCCAAAATTGTGGAAATCTTAGCAATCTGTTCTTTTGAATTGGTAGCTGGCTCCAGCAAACACTGCTTTAAATACTGCTTTTTCTGAATACCTAATTTAAAGTAGGCCCCAATCACTACTATATTGGTTTCTTCTATTTTTTTAGTTTAACCATATCACTATCAATCTAATTTTTTCTTGTTCATTTACTTATTTGACTATTGAATGATTCCAGGCCCTCCTCCCACCCAACACATTACACGTGTGTGTGTGCGTGCACACACACACACACACACACACACACACACACACACGAACCTGAGCTCCAGGAAAGCAGTGACCTTGTTTGTCTTTTTCAGGGCTTCTCTCTTTCCTGTGCTGTGATTGGTATCTGGAAAATAATATGAGATCAGGAAATATTTGTAGAATGAATATGTGAATGAATGGATTTTAATCACTGATTAATTTCCCATCTAAATTTTGACTCTAAATCTTTAAACATTGTTCTTTCTCCTTTCCATCTGAATGTTTTCTGAAAATCTGATGTGACTGTCATAAACCCAGTCACATTTAATATTTCTCAGTATGTGGTCACTATTTCTTTGATTGCTTAAATTGCAAATCTCTCTGTGCTCTGATTCCATGTGACCTATGAGTCCTTTCTACTGAGCTCCACAGTCTGTTATGTCTGCTCACTTACCTCCTCCCACCAAGAGCCATACTTATTCCCTTTTCTGTACCTTTGCATATATTTATTCATTTCTCTTTGAATTTTCTTCCTTCTCTTCTTTTCTAATATTAGTTCTTCAAAGTCCAATTCAAATCCTATTTCCCGCTTGAAGACTTCTTCTTGCTCTTCAACGCATATGGATTTCCTTTCTCTGAACTTCTACTATGTCTGCAGTTGAGAAAATCTCAACACTTGACCTAAAAAAGAGGGTGCATCTTAAATATGGACTGTATACTCTGGTGATATTAACCAGTTAATAATAAATTTTTAGGGATTATGTACAATGTCTTTATTTTTAGAAGATTCATGTTTGAAGTGTTTAAGAATGGAATGTCATGATGCTTATAATTTACTTTTAAATTATTTTTGATATGGAAGGAGAGAGGAAAAGAGAGAGAATTGAGGAAATATATTAATAATTGGTGCATCTAGATAATAAGTGTGTAGGTGTTTATTGTTATATTATTCTTTAATTATTTCTGTACATTTGAAATTTCCAAAATAAAAAGTTGAGAGATACTTGATGCATGAGATATACCTATTAGGCTTTAAACCACACAGTTTTCTGGCCCCCAACCATGAAGATCTGTACCTTCCTTATTTTAAATTATATTAATGATTATTTATTTTTTGAGAGAGAGAGAGAGAGAGAGAGCAAGTGGGAGAGGGGCAGAGAGAGAGGGACACACAATCCAAAGCAGGCTCCAGGCTCTGAGCTGTCAGCACAGAGCCCGGTATGGGGCTTGAATCCACAAACTGAGATCGTAACCTGAGCAAAAGTGGACCCTTAACCAACTGAGCCACCCAGGTTCCCCGAGATCTATAGCTTCTGATTCAGTAGGTTGAGGTGTTTAGGTCCAGGTAGAGGTATTTTTATAAACTTCACAGATAATGCTGATGGGTAGTGTTTTAGATCAGGTTTCTTAGAAGCCTGGTGTGAGACCATGCACTTCCCTGGGGAATAGCTCTCAGGAGAAAAGGAGTGAAGGGAACCAGACAGGCCAATGGAGAAAAATTATGCAAGGATATCATCTCAGAGGGAGAGTGACTTCTGGTTTATCCTATGGGGTAGTTCTGGAGAACAAGCGCACTGCAGCTTAGTCCCATTTTGAGGCAAGGGACTGGTGTT
This sequence comes from Felis catus, assembly GCF_018350175.1. Lineage (NCBI taxonomy): Eukaryota > Metazoa > Chordata > Mammalia > Carnivora > Felidae > Felis > Felis catus. The sequence continues at coordinate 27,808,503 of NC_058377.1, forward strand.
TTGTGTTGCCCAGCCATTCCGTTACTGCTACAAGAGGGGCTGGTGATGTTGGGAGGTAGTCGCCCAGATGAAGATTTGTCCAGATAGCTATGAGCTCTTCGCCATCCTTCAACTGGGGCACAGGTGCACCATGCAAGGGCAGGGGACCTGGGCAGGAAATGGGCAGACTTTGTTGCATTACGCCTAAGTGTTGAGAGGTACCACTCTATCAAAGCATCATGGATTAGAAATGTACTGCTCCAGCAGCACCTGGGTGACTCGGTTGGTTAAGCATCCGACTTAGGCTCAGGTCATGATCTCACAGTCCGTGAGTTCGAGCCCCGTGTCGGGCTCTGTGCTGACAGCTCGGACCCTGGAGCCTGCTTCAGATTCTGTGTCTCCCTCTCTCTCTGCCCCTCCCCTGCACATGCTCTGTCTCTCTCTGTCTCAAAAATAAATAAAAACATTAAAAAATTTTAAAAAATTAAGAAAAAGAAATGTACTGGTCCTAATTGCATATGTCGTATCATCCCAATCTAAAGGCAGAGACCCTGACTTTTCTATTAAAGACTTCTACAGAGGTTAGCACAGTGTTGGGCATGCTATAAACAACAGATAAATTGGCTGGCTAATTGTGTTGGCCTAACTCTATTCTCTTACAACAGCACCTACCCAGGCCATGAAAGAAGTTCCCTTAGGAGATATGATTCCTTGACTCTGGCATGGTAAGGAGGAAGGTATAAGATGAATTATAGAGGGTTAAGGGGTATGGTCTACCATTTGCACAAAAATTCCATGTTAAAGATGCCAGGTCCTTCTCATTGTCTACTTTTTATCAAACAGTGTATCTAGAACAATATGTATTATCTTAGTTGGGGTCTCCTCATAAGCAAACCAAAAGACAAGGATTCAAGTATGGCACTTGATGTGGATGGTTATTCCAGGGTACACCAGTAGAAGAGTGAGGACTGAGAGGGGAAAGGGAATGCAGCCAATACATGGCATATCATCATGCAAGTTACCACCACAGTGCCTGAGCTTAGCCCCTTGGGAGGTTTTGGACCTAGTGTGGTATATGCACCTTGGTATTTTCAAATCTGAGGCTAGGGAGCTAGGATATTTATATGCCAATGATATCAATCATTGCTCAGTGCCTCCTCTTGTGGGATTGAGAGGCCTTGATTTACTTGGCAGTGGCAGGGCAGTCTCTAGCCACAAAAGGAGACCCTCGGGCAAAGCGATGCAGAAACATGATACTGGTAAGGAGCAGCACATCTTATCTCACTTTATTTGTACAACACACCACTTCAAAGGGGGCTATGATAGCTTCTCCAGACTAGGAAAGGGAGACCAGGAGAAGTTCAGCAGCTTACAGATGTTGCCAATTTAGTAGCTTACAAAGCAGAATTAGAATGTGGATGCCCTGTCCCAACAGTCTGTGCCCTTATTTCTGCCTAAAATAGCCCCTTGACTTATAGCGGCAGCATGAGTGCTAAGAGACACTTGTAATGACCACAGCAATTACCACTGCTAAATAAATGGATGGTCTGGGATGTTTGGCAGCCCCCTTCAGGCTGAACTCAATGGTGAATAAAACTCCATTGGGTGGGTTCCAGTAATCTGAAAATGGGTTTAGAGGCAGCATACACCCTAATAAGTAACAAAGGTCAGTCTGTCTAGAGAACCAATCATGCAGGAGCCAGCCGGCACTGAGTGATTTCTCTGAAACTGTCCAAGCCTCTAAGAACACCTGTCATTTTCCTGTTGGTCACAGCTCCAGCCCATGTGGGGTTCCAGTGACTGCCTCCGTAACCTGCATATCAGTGCAAAGTTCCACACTCGCTGCCTCATTCTGTATATCCACCAGCTCTCTGTCAGTGCACTGACAGTTTTCTTCCTGAAGAGCCAGGTCAGTGGTGCTAATTGAAGTCTTCTGCAATTCATAAGCACTGGAAAGAAAACTAATGTGGAAGGGCTGAGGTCAGAAGGGAAAAGTAGCATTCCAAGTTAATTCACCAGACTGGAAGGCTCAGGACAGACAAGCTTTCACCACTGTAGGGATTCCTGTGTTTGGGGTGCTGATGAGTCTCTCTAATGTCTCCTGATTACCTCTTGCTGGTTTCCCCAGGTATGTTTGCTTGGCCACCTTGTTGGCCAGTCCTGGGCACCATTCACATAAAAGTCTATGTCCCACACCTTGGTCACATTCTGTGTTTGCTGAGTCAGCTGGGTGCACAGTGCTTCACTGGGCCTGTAGCTGGGATACGTAGATTTGAGTCACTGAAAAGAAGTGCTTAATGTCATGATTGTTATGAAATAGTGGCAAAAAACAAACAAACAAACAAACAAACAAAACACCTGAAAAGTTGCAAACCCAGAACACTCAAAAGAAAGCTTGAAGTTAATCCCAGAAATCCCAGCCAGGGCAGGTAGAAGCATAAAGTTATATGAGAGGTTCTCTAAATCCTTTCCAATTCTAAGGTCCTATAAGCCTGTATATCAAGACAAAGGATATTGTATTGTACTGTATCTATCTATCTATCTATTTTTTTTTTAATTTTTTTTTTCAACGTTTATTTATTTTTGGGACAGAGAGAGACAGAGCATGAACGGGGGAGGGGCAGAGAGAGAGGGAGACACAGAATCGGAAACAGGCTCCAGGCTCTGAGCCATCAGCCCAGAGCCCGACGCGGGGCTCGAACTCATGGACTGCGAGATCGTGACCTGGCTGAAGTCGGACGCCCAACCGACTGCGCCACCCAGGCGCCCCTCTATCTATCTATCTATTGATTTAATTTGAGAGAGAGAGAGAGAGAGAGAGAAAGAGAGAGAAGAGAATCTTAAGCAGGTTCCACACTCAGTGTGGAGTCTGACATGGGGCTCTATCCCAGAACCCTTGGGATCATGATCTGAGCTGAAATCAGGAGTTGGATACTCAATCAACTGAGCCACCCAGACACCCCAAGACAAAGAGTATTTTTGATCCCAATATGTAAAATAAATTTGAGAAAGATCTTACATTTATTTCTCTATAAATTATGTATGTACTATTGTACTAATGTGTTATTTACATTACAAAACTCATATGTACATATTTTCAAAGGGTTGTATCAAAATATAAATAGACAAACTAATATTTTCTTCTACATCCGTGTTGGATAAACATACACACCTCCCTTGCAGTGTGAGCCTTCTCATTTGGATACCACTGCTCTAGGCACAATATTTCCTTTCCTTGTTTACCTAGTCCTATTTTGTAGGATCGCAGGGATTTGAACAACCCCAGACTTCCAGGTGGGTGGTTCCCAGAGCCAAACAGAGTAGAAGAGCTCTGGTGTCAGAGACACCCAGGTTTATTTTTATTTTATTTTATTTTATTTTATTATTTTATTTTTAATACTTATTTATTTATTTAAATTCAAGTTAGTTAACAGATGGTGTAGTATTGGTTTCAGGAGCAGAATGCAGTGATTCATCACTCACATCACTGGGTGATTCATCACTAACCCAGTGCTCATTCCAGCGAGTGCCTTCCTTAATGCCCCTCACCCATTTTTTTTAAAATATAATTTATTTTCAAGTTAGCTAACATAGAGTGTATTCATGGTGCTCTTGGCTTCAGAGTAGATTCCCATGATTCATTGCTTACATACAACACCCAGACACCCAGTGCTCATCCCCACAATGCCCACCACTCATTTTTCCCTTTCCCTGTCACCCCCCTCATCAACCTTCAGTTTGTTCTCTGTATTTAAGAGTCTTTTATGGCTTGCCTCCCTCTCTGTTTGAAACTATTTTTTCCCCTTCCCTTCCCCCATGGCCGTCTGTTAAGTTTCTAAAATTCCACATATGAGTTAAAACATATGATATCTGTCTTCCTCTGACTGACTTATTCACTTAGCATAATACCCAGCATTTCCATTTTTTTGTGTGTGTCTTCTTCAATTTCTTTCATAAGCTTTCTATAGTTTTCAGTGTATAGATTTTTCACCTCTTTGGTTAGATTTATTCCTAGGTAGTTTATGGGTTTTGGTGCAATTGTAAATGGGATCGATTCTTTGATTTTTCTTTCTGTTCCTTCATTATTGGTGTATAGGAGTGCAACTGATTTCTGTGCATTGATTTTATATCCTGCAACTTGGCTGAATTCATGGATAAGTTCTAGCAGTTTTTGGGTGGAATATTCTGAGTTTTCCATATAGAGTATCATATCATCTGCAAAGAGTGAAAGTTTGATTTCCTATTGGCTGATTGGGATGCCTTTTATTTCTTTGTGTTGTCTTATTGCTGAGGTAAGACTTCCAATACTATACTGAATAACTGTGGCAAGAGTGGATATCCCTGTCTTGTTCCTGACCTTAGGGGTAAAGCTCTCAGTTTTTCCCCATTGAGAATGATATTAGCGTTGGGTCTTTCAAATACGGTTTTTATGATCTCAAGGTATGATCCTTCTATCCCTACTTTCTTAAGGGTTTTAATCAAGAAAGGATGCTGTATTTTGTCAAATGCTTCCACTGCATCTATTGAGAGGATCATGTGGTTCTTGCCCTTTCTTTTATTGATGTTATGAATCACATTGATTGTTTTGTGAACATGGAACCAGCCTTGCATCCCAGGTATAAATTCCACTTGGTCATGGTGAATAATTTTTTTAATGTATTGTTGGCTCCAATTGGCTAATATCTGTTGAGGATTTTTGCATCCATGTTTATCAGGGAAAGTGGTCTATAGTTCTCCTTTTTAGTGGAGTCTTTGGTTTTGGAATCAAGGTAATGTTGGCTTCATAGAAAGAGTTTGGAAGTTTTCCTTCCATTTCTATTTTTTGGAACAGCTTCAAGAGAATAGGTGTTAACTCTTCCTTAAATGGTAGAATTCCCCTGGAAAGCCATCTGGCCCTGAACTCTTGTTTTTTGGGAGATTTTTGATTACTAATTTGATTTCTTTACTGGTTATGGGTCTGTTCAAATTTCCTATTTCTTCCTGTTTCAGTTTTGGTAGTTTATATGTTTCTAGGAATTTGTCCATTTCTTCCAGATTGCCCATTTTATTGGCATATAATTGCTCACAATACTCTGATTATTGTCTATTTCTGCAGTGTTGGTTGTGATCTCTCCTCTTTCCTTCTTGATTTTATTTTTTGGGTCCTTTCCTTTTTCTTTTTGATCTAACTTGGTAGTGGTTTATCAATTTTGTTAATTATTTCAAAGAACCAGCTTCTGGTTTCATTGATCTGTTTAACTTTTTTTTTTTTTTTTTTTTTTTGGTTTTGGCAGCATTGATTTCTGCTCTAATCTTTATTATTTCCTGTCTTCTACTGTTTTTGGGTTTTATTTGCTGTTATTTTCCCAGCTCTTTAAGATTTAAGGTTAGGTTGTGTACCTGAGACCTTTCTTCCTTCTTTAGGAAGTCCTGGGTTGCTATATACTTCCTTCTTATGACCGCCTTTGCTGCATCCCAGAGGTTTGGGGCTGTGGTGTTATCACTGTTATTGGCTTCCATGTACTTTTTAATTTCCTCTTTAACTTCTTGGTTAGCTCATTCATTCTTTGGTAAGATGTTCTTTAGTCTCCAAGTATTTGTTATCTTTCCAAATTTTTTCTTGTGGTTGATTTCGAATTTCACAGCATTGTAGTCTGAAAATATGCATGGTATGATCTTGATCTTTTTGTACTTGTTGAGGCTGATTTGTGTCTCAGTATGTCATCTATTCTGGAGAACGTTCCATGTGCACTGGAGAAGAATGTATATTCCCCTGCTTTAGGATGAAATGTGCTGAATATATATGTTAAATTCATCTGGTCTGGTGGGTCATTAAAAGCCATGTTTCCTTGTTGATTTTCTGTTAAGATGATTTGTCCATTGTTGTAAGTGGGGTGTTGAAGTCCCCTACTATTATGGTATTATTATCAATGAGTTTCTTTATGTTCGTGATTAATGGATTTATATATTTGGGTGCTCCACATTTGGAGCACAAATGTTTACAATTGTTAGGTATTCTTGGTGGATAGACTCCTTAATTATGATATAATGTCCTTATTCATATCTTGTTACAGTCTTTATTTTAGATTCTAGATTGTCTGTTATAAAAAAGCTACTCTGGCTTTCTTTTGTTGACCATTAGCATGATAGTTGGTTTTCCACCCCCTTACTTTCAATCTGAAGGTATCTTTAGGTCTAAAGTGGGTCTTTTGTAAACAGCACATAGATGGATCTTGTTTTCTTATCCATTTTGTTACCCTATATCTTGATTGGAGCATTTAGTCCATTGACATTTAGAGTGAGCTTGAAAGATATGAATTCATTGCCTTTATGTTTCTTGTAGAGATGGAGTTTCTGGTGGTGTTCTCTGGTCTTTTCTAGTCTTTATTGCTTTTGGTCTTTTTTTTCTTTTTGTCTCTTCTCCCCTTAGAGAGTTCCCTTAAAATTTCTTGCAGGGCTGGTTTAGTGGTCACAAACTCCTTTAATTTTTGTTTATCTGGGAAACTTTTAATCTCTCCTTCTATTTTGAATGACAGTCTTGCTGGATAAAGAATTCTTGGCTGCATATTTTTCCAATTCAGCACATTGAATATATCCTGACACTCCTTTCTGGCCTGCCAAGTTTCTACGGATAGGTCTGCTGTGAACCCAATCTGTCTTCCCTTGTACATTAAGGACTTTTTTCCCTTGCTGCTTTCATGATTCTTTCCTTGCCTGAGTATTTTGTGAATTTGACTATGATGTGCCTTGTTGATGGTCGGTTTTTGTTGAATCTAATGAGAGTCCACTGTACTTCTTGAAATTTGATGTCTGTGTCTTTCCCCAGGTTAGGAAAGTTTTCCGCTATGATTTGCTCACATAACCCTTTCACCCTAATTTCTCTCTCTTCATCTTCTGGGACCCCTATGATTCTGATGTTCCATTTTAATGAGTCACTGATTTCTCTAATTCTTAAATCATGCTCTTTTGCCTTAGTCTCCCTCTTTTTATCTGCATTATTCTCCATAAGTTTGTTCTCTATATTGCTGATTCACTGCTCTGCCTCATCTATCCTTGGCACTGTGGCATGCATTCCAGATTGCAGCTCAGTTATAGCATTTTTTATTTCATCCTGACTAGCTTTTACTTCTTTTATCTCTATAGAAAGGGATTCTAATCTATTTTTAACCCCAGCTAGTATTCTTATTGTCTTGATTCTAAATTCTGGTCCATACCAGATTACAAGCAGATATATCTTGCTTGTATCTGTGTTAAGTCCCTGGCTGTCCTTCCTTCCTGCTCTTTCTTTTGGGGTAAATTCTTTTGTTTCATCATTTTGAAGGAAGAAAAGGAATAAATAAAGCAAAAAAAAATTAAAATAAAAACAACAACAACAACAACAACAACACACACACACACACAAAAGAATCAAATAAATGATGCTAGATCCTAGGTGTGTTTTGGTCTGGTTGCTGAAAGGAGCTTGATAGATTAGAGAAAAAAGGGGGAGGGAAGGAAATAGAATATAATGAAATGATGGAAGTAAAATAGAATTTGGAAATTTACAAAAAAGTAGAAAATATAGTAGAAAAAATTAAAAATATTTTTAATAAAAATTGAAAATAAAAATTTTTTGTCTTTCTGTATTCAAGAAAAAGAAAAGAAATGAAAAAGAAGAAAAAAGGAAAGTTGGATAGATGGTCCAGCAGACTGAAATACAGTTGAAATTACATCATTTTCCCTTAGAAGTCAAACTCTGAAGCACTTTATAGTTCATAAAAGAAGTAGGCAGAGAGACTTGTGGTGGTCCTGAATAGCAAGCTTGGCCCAGTTGGGTGGACTTAGTGTAACGGCTCTGTTCTCCACTAGATGGCACTGCTTAGTTTACTGGGGTGGATTGTTTGGGTGCTTGTAGGTGCGTATGCGCATGCGCTGGAGAGGTAAAAAAAACGGTGTCACCCAGCTACCCAGTCTCTAGTGTCAGAACTTTGCTCTCCATGATCAGCAGTCGCTCACCCATTCTTTGTCTCTGGCTTCCATCCACTCCCCATTTCTACACTATCTGTGACTAAGTTGTCAGGCTGCCAGGTGGCACCTCCCCCCTGAGTTTTATCTCAGATGCGGCTGTGTTTCCTGACCCCTCACGTCTGAGGGACTGAGGCTTTGACCCGCTTGGACTCTCTGTGGGAGAGTTTCAACGAGCAATGGCTGGATGCCAGCCACACCCAGGATTGCTCATGGGACTGTGCTGCTGCAGATGCCCAGAGACTGTGGCCTAGTGCCAGCCCACCCCAGAAAAAGTTCACATGATCGTGTAGCAGCAGTGTTTCAGGGATTATGGAAAATCACAACACACATCCGGCACAAGGCTTCACCCTCAATGAACTTGTTCTAGCACCAGTGAATGTGGTTGTTCTCCAGGGTCCACTGGGACTTTTGCCTGTGGGGTGGCTGCACAGCCTTTACCAAATGTTTTTCCCAAGAGGGGAACCACCTCTCCCTGTGTGGCCCAAAGATCCCCCAGATCTGTCTCTGCTCCTGGTGATTCGCCCTTCCCACCAGAGCACCACTAGGTATAGAGCTTTGGAGTCTTAGACTCTGCACTCCCCCTATTTATAGAGTCTTACTGGAATTTAAACCTTCTCCTTTTTCTCTTTTTAGTTCAGTCCCTGTGGCTATTTACACTTTTCCACTTTTTCTCCAACTGCTTTGGGAGGTGTGCTTTTCCTGTACTCTTCCCCTGTTTTCATCTTCTCTCTGCAAGCAAAAACAGCTCCCTGTCCTCCACAGCTTCTCTCTTCCCTAGTTCACCTCTCTGTGCCACATCCCTGCTGAATTCTGTAGTTCTGCTTCTGCAGATTGTTGTGTTAATCTTCAAATCAGTTATCTAAGGGTGCAGGATGGTTTAGTGTTGATCTGGCCGTATTTCATGGATGCAGAACACAAAAAAACCTTCCATGCTGTTCTGCCATCTTGGCTCCTCCCCTATATTTTTAATTTTTTGAGAAATCTCCACAATGTTTTCCAGAGTGGCTGCACCAGTTTGCATTCCCACCAACAGTGCAAGAGGATTCCTTTTTCTCCACATTCTTGTCAACATCTGTTGTTTCCTGAGTTGTTAATTTTAGCCACTCTGACTAGTGTGAGGAGGTTTCTTAATATGGCTTTGATTTGTATTTCTTTGATGATGATCAATGTTGAGCATCTTTTCATGAGAGACACCCAGGTTTAAATCATGGCCCCAGCAATTTAAATCATGGCCCCTACATGACCTCATGTTGGTAACTTAACTTATTGAGCCTCTGCTTTTTCACTCATAAAATATACCCAATTATAATCATAGTCCCCAACTTACAAAGTTGTTGTGCAAATGAAAATGGAGCATGTAGAGTGCTTAGCATCATGCTTGGCACATAATAAGGATGCAGTAAATGGCAATTGCCACTGAGATTTAAAAACTAATATACACTTCTGTCTGTCAGCCAACTCCTCTAGCATAGAGTTAACTGGTACTCTGACTGGAATATCCAAGCATCTCAGGAGCACTAAAGCTCATAGCTAGGAAGTTAATTGTGCCTGGACTCAGGTGCCTGCTGCTTCCTCCTGAAAAATGCCTCCAAGACAAGTTCCCATATAGGAGCCTTCCAGTGTGGCCTCATCCTGCCATAGCATCATCATGGAATTCAATGTTATGGAGAAGAGAGAAGAAATTATTCTCATTGTAAGAGGCAGGTTCCATGATACATAGGAGGTAGAAAGAGAGCCTCTAATTTGTACAGAACTGAGGAGTTCTATCTGGCTTCCATGGCTCCCACCCAGATACCCTTCTTCTCAGAGAGTGAAGTTGCCCCTTTTCACTACTTCTTTTTTCTGTTTGGCAGCACAGTGTATTGAAATTTTTCCCAGATTTTTTTTTCCTGGCCAAGATTAAAAAAATAAGAGGTGAAACCAGAATCTGCCATTTATTAGTTGTGTGACACTGGGAAGATTATCTGAGTATCAATTTATTCATCTGTAAGGTGGGGATATAAATTGGGATAAAAATGGGTTGTGTAAGGAGAAGTGCTTGATATCTCTTTCTATACATATGTAAAGGATTATTTTTGGTTCCTCCTCTAAGGGGAAATGGTGTGATAAAATGGTGAAGAAAAAAACAGAAACTCTATCTTGCTACCCCATGTCTCTGTGGATTTCCATGTCTCTGTGGATTTTATTGAGGGAGAGAAAGAACACAGGGCAGACTAGAGCAAGAGCACAGGAAAGAGAGGAGAGAGGAAGAGAAAGAGAAAGAGGGAGGGAGTTCTTGGTATAATCTGAGTAAGCAGGCTTTAGAATCAGAGGGAGCAAAATGAAGGGTGAGGAATTTAACTATTATAATTCTGATCTATTGCACCATCTAAAAAAGACATCTATTTGAACTCCTGTACAAGCAGCAATTACCTGGAAAATAAATGTAATAAGAATCTCCTAAGTTGGCAGTAAAATTAGCATCGCTGAATTTTAATTAATAGTCCAGCTTGGAAGGAATATACTTCTCCTTAGATGAAAAGAGTGGCCTTAATCATGGACCAAGCTCAAAACTCAGTGCTTTCAGCTAGAATTTTTATTTTTTCTCTTTACTGCCTGGAGATTTTCTGCACCTTCAGTGTCAATGGGAGCTCTCCAAAGAAATGATATTGATCATTAGCTTCCTTCGTGGGCCTCAGTTTCCTTATATGTAAAATGGTGGTAACATGTTGTGGATGAGGAAAACTTGGACCCATGATCTTTTGGGTCCCTTTTAGCTTTAATGCTCTTTGTGTTTTGATATGGACACATGTGGTTTCCATGTTTCTCTGTTTTCTGTTTTAAACATTGCCATAATAATAGCAATGATGACAATGGTATTGGAGGGGGGTTATGGAGAACCTAGGATGCTCCATGCCCTGGGTGAAGAGCTTTACAAGTATTATCAATTGTGGACTTTATGTCATTCTTTGAAGTAAGTATTCTTTGTATGCCCATTTTATAGATGAGGTGACAAATGCTCAGCAACACCTTGCCCAAGGCCAAACAGCTGGACAACAAATAGTGATGGGTGGTATTAGGGATAATAAAAATTAAATCAAGTTGTTAGAGATCCCAGCATTGCTTTTGAGAGTCAGTGAAATGTCCTGCTTCTGGGACTCTCAAACTTATCAGGGCCAAGTCTTTCATATGATTTACAAACTCCTAACCCATCACATTCTCCTGCATATTCCCTGCTCCCATTCTGATTAAACACAGTGCAATTATTTTCTTATTCTAGAACTCTGGACATTTTGAGATCACCTTTGGTTTTTTCCTCTTCTTCATTCTTCATAGCCAAGTATTCATTAAATTCTGTTCTTTCATTACTTAATTAATTCAGTGATAATGTGTCAGATATTGCATGAGAAACTTAATAATAATAGCTTCTTAATTTATATAGTGCTTTAGAGTTTTCAAAGGGCATCCACATGCATTATCTTATTTAATCCTCCCAATGGCCCCTGAAATAGATGGTCTGTATTTTATGGTTGAAAAGATGGAAGCTCAGAAACAGCTCACACAAGGAAGAGCTATAATGGAGCCCAGGCCTCACTCTGAGTTTAAAGTCCAGCACTCCCTACACATGGTTCTCCTCAGTGTCTCCTCCAGTTGTATTTCATTCTTTGTTTCCACAGTTTCTACCAAAGTTAGGTCTTCAAAAGCTCACCTCTCCTTTCTTTAAGAGCCTCATGGTTGGCATCCTTGATTTCTGTCTATTTCAAACCAGGTTTAAACTTTAATACCTTGTTTTTAAACCTAAGGTGGGTCTCTATTGGCTTGCATCAAGGTTACACACCTCTAGGAATCTTTCAACATTCTTCATCAACTGTCCTTATTCTGCATTTGCAAACACATGCTCTATGTTTCTCTCTTATCTTGTGGATCTCCCTATCAGCCTCTGAATATATTAGGTCCATTTGCTGGAGTTACTTGTTAACATATGTGCTTCTCAGAATATTTGGTTCATTTTAATATCCCTACCACTTGATACTCTGTTGTGCACCTTTAGAGCACTCAACATCTTTAATAAATAGTTGTGACCCTTTGCATTCTATCTTTATCACTAACACTCAATCCTCAAAGCCTCAATTCTCAAAGCCTCAATTCTCAAAGGCCCAAGTGCATCACCCTGGAGTAATCCTAAATTCTGGTTAATACTCAAGTTTATACCTTTGCTATCTGAAGTGTGGACTGGCAGGGCAAGCATCACCTTGGACAGAGCTTGTGAAATATTCAAGATCTCCAGGAATGTCATACTCAAGATCTACATTTTAACAAGGTTCTAGGTGATTGGTGTGCACGTTAGGTTCTGAGAGGCATTGAATGGGCCACAAAGAGGCTTTAATTAATAAAAACCTGGTTTGACTTGCAGTTCTGTCACTTACTAGTCATATGACCTCAGATAAACCTGTAAAATTTTTTGGGCCTCTGTTTCCTTACACATTAAATGAGAATAATAATAAGTCACCAACGATTATTGATGCATTGTATATGCAACAGTACTAATTGTCACAAACACTTACATCTTGGGTTTTCTTATCCCATTTTAGAGCTGAGAAAAGTGAGCCTGCATGATGCTGGCCAGGTAACATGCAATGCATTAGCTGGAGGAGTTGCAATTCAAACTTAATCTATTTGACAATAAATGCCATTTTCACTCCCCTCCACCATTCTGTTCTCTCTATTATCGGGTTAGATTACATATTGTGAAGATTGAATAGAATTCAGACTTTTTTTGTGCTTTGTGCCCTGTAAAGCTGCATACAAACTTTATTAGTCATTAATCGTATTACTAGCTCAAATTGTTCTCTAATTGCCTTAAATATTTTACTTTGTTTCCTTGCAGTTCATAGTGTTCTTCTTTATCGCTTGGGTATTTGACGAATTTGAGGTACCACTCTTTGCTGCAAACAAGAACTATCAAATATCCGCGGAATATACATGTGGATGCTTGCACAAGCTGATTAATGACGAGCATAGATGAAATGAAAGGAGGCAGAAAATAAGGAAGAAGAAGATAAATTGGCATTTGATTTATCTGGAGGACAGGAAAGTGTGAAAGAAAATTGATTAGAAATAGGGCTTGGAACATAAAAAAATGAACCTGCAGCGTTTTAGATTGTTCAAAAAAGGAAGTTAGAGAAGATTCTTGAGAATGTCTTAGCCTGAAAAGCTAGGACAGGAACTGGCCATTGGGTTTTAGATACAGATTCCGATAAGCTGCAGAATGAGTATTATATTTGTTTGTGAAGAGGGACTTTCTCATGCTCTGCTGTTTGTCCTTTTTGTGTATTATTCACCCATCACTGTTGCTGTGGGAATCAAAAATATGAAAAATAATAGGGCAATCAAAGTAAGACCTTACCAATATTGAGAAAATAGACAGAGTAGGTGTTGTTTCTGGAAGTACCAGCCCACTTTGTAATATTTCCAAATGCATCTACCGCCACCTCAGACCATCCTCCTGTCTTGGTGAATGAAGTGGGTCACCACTGTGTTGGCCCTTAGAAGAAGCCTACTTGTGCACTTTCTGTGTTCACCCCTCTGGGATCCTCTGTTCTCAGTCATCAGAGAAACTAGAGCAGCATTCCAATTTCTAATAGTCCAAGGATATTTAGAACCTAGGAAGAGAGGAGGTATCAATCAGCTTGGGATGGCTGGAACTACATTAGATTTTAATATCATCTCAAGGATTGGGTTTAGAAAACTGTGGAGAATGAATTTCTTAAGGAATGGAAGCTAAGGGAGTTCTGGCTAGTCTAGACAGCTGATGTCCTATGGAATGAGGGAGAGAATCCAGACAGTCTTCCTGAGCTGGGTCAAGACTGATCATATACCCACACCGTTATAGGAACTTACTGAATGCTAACTATGTGCCAGGCACTGCACTAAAAATATTATATACATGTTGTTTAATCTTTGTAATACCTTTATGAAGTAGATAATATTTATTGTCCACATTTTACAGATGAGTAAATTAAGGCCTGAGGAAATTAACTGACCCACAGATAGTATACTTGTTGGTTGGTAGAGTTAGAACTGGAAGTTACATCTGTCTCTCTAAAGCCTGATCACCTTGGCCTTTCAATGTTAGCATCATGAGGGACAAGTGGTTGGCCTTCTTAAAAACCTGTGGATTTGATTTATAATAATGTGAGCAAGGAGGAGGCAAAGCCTCTTTCATATAGGGACTCAGTCAAATTTGAATTTCGAATAAACAATACATAACTTTTCAATGTAAGTATATCCCAAACAAAATTTGGAGCACACTTACACTAAAAATTGTTTTATATATACTTGTATTTGCTAAATATGGCAACCCTATTATATGAAGGCATCAGTTCCAGAATTGTTTTGAATCTACTAGAAACTTAACCTATGATTTGGTCTTAGGGCTCAGCTAGGATCCAAGGAATGTTTCTGGAAGTGGGGGAGATGAAAGTCAGTAATGTGCAGAGTGAAAAGGACATCTTTATTGGGACTTGGGACATCTGTATTCCAGTTGTCACTCCACTCTGCCTAGACAGGCTGCCACCCATCCTTGTCCATTTGGCTATATGATACTTAGAGGTCTTCCCACGATTCCTGGCAGCCACATGCTTTTTGTGATTGGGCTTTGGAGCAGAAGGGCATTGGAGTCATTGCAGTGTAAAAGCGTCTTGTTTCCAGGAATCAAAGGTTTGGACAGAGAAATGGCAGTGAAACAGGGGAATGTCCCAGGACTATCTGTAAGAGTGAGGGGTGTGGAGAGAATTTACATGTAAAGACTGAAAACCAATTCATCCAGAGCCAATTTCAGCTCAGACCAGGGGGAAAATTGCTGTTCAAATTGGTATTTCCATTGCCAGGTTTATTGACAAAATGAAATAAAAAAGCCTCTTTGTTTTTATGAATTTGTTGTAGATTACAAAAAAAGGGGGTGATTTATTCTCCTCAGTTGGTGGCATACTGGATTTTGACAGGCCCTTTTTTCTTTTATAAGTGTAAAAACAGTCATGGATGAGCCAGAATATACCCCAGTTTCATGAAGATCAACATGACTCTGGGTCTTTGGATAGACTCTCTCCTCTGTGCATACATCAGTGAATTTTTTCCTCCCTCTTGGAGGCTGGAAGCTGCCTGTCCTCATTTTAAAACTGGGGAAAGAAGGATCCAGATGACTTGGATCTAGTGACCTTCCCACGATCACAGGTGAATGAAGAGGGTAGTAGCTGCTAGGCAGAGTAGAGGCAATCCTCCACAGCTCGGCCTAGACTCACATCCTCCCACAGCGCCCTAGGCCTCCTCCTGGATCTGATCAGGAAGCATAGGCTGTCCAACACCCCTGGAAACATCTGGCACCTTCTTGCCTTCCCTTACAAGTTCACAGCCACCTCAAGGCCTGGAAGCCTGTTCCTTGTCTCTGTTGCTCTGCCGTCTCCTCGTCCTCTCTCACCAGTGTTTGCAATCCTTCTCAGCTTCACTCAGTCTGAAATGTGTAGGGATCATAACTTGTGGGGTCGTACAAGAAGCCAGCAGCCCTTCCATAATTGCCACTGACGTGGAAACACAGGAGCAAATGAGCAGCAATTCATATGTCGCTGCGTGACAGAACAAAAACCTCTACTGAGGAATTAAAGCCATAAATATCCTACAGGGCTCCTACCTGTGAGCGTGTTCCTGACATCTGGAATGGCAGCTCATTGGAGCCACTCTGCTGTCAGCATACTGTTGCAATGCTGGCTGCAATTAAGCAGTGAGGGCAGAAGGGACAAGAAGGGGAAGCATTGGGGAGGAGGGATGGGGGGGTACCAGTGGGAACCTCATGACAAAAAGGCCCCTTTCCCCTACAGTGGCCACAATAACTATGCAGCCCCTACCCACTCCCACATGGAAGATCTCAGAAAGCCTGCTGTGACAAGAGGCCCTGTCCTTGCAAGAGGCTTTAGCAGCTTTGTGGCTGGTCTCCCATCTGGTTGACAGGAATGTGACAGCTCAGAGTCAGTGCTCTTGCCGGGGAAGCTACCCTGGGCCAGCTCAGGGGCACCCACAGAGCTGTGCCTGGGCTCGCTCCAACGGGCCGAGAGAAGTAGTGTGTCACTGCCAGGGATGAGGGAAGCGTGTGGAAAGCTCAGAAGAAATCCAATCAGAGATTCTCAGAAGTGGGGAATTTTGCTAATGGGGCTATCTTTTGGCAGATGTTTACTATTTCTGGAGGTGGGAGGGATGTTGGCGGCCGGGGATTGCATCCTGTGCTCAAAGCAGCTGGTGAAATGTGATTTTCCTACCGTGGCGGGAATTCCCAGGCCTGATGCTTTTTGCTGGGACCAACAGTATTTGCTGAATGAAATGGATCCACAGCTACTCACAGTGATTTGAACAGTGTTTTCAGGGCCTTGAGCTGAGCATTGATGGGAGACAACTCACCTTTTCTTTTTCTCCTTTGCCTGATGCTCAGCATATGTGTTCCTGCAGGTGAGCTCCTGCACGCAGACCAGTTCTAGGGAACCATTCTTCAGAAGGATGGCCTTGGTGGCCATTGGGAACTCTTTCTTAGGCCTTTTGTGCCTTAGTTTTCTGATTTGCAAAATCGGAGAAGAAAAATATAGGCTATACACCATCTTCAGGTATTAAAGGCAGTGAATTAGGATCTGAGATTTAAGATCCAAAGGTCTGTGTTCATCCATTTTCACCCTTACCCGGATGGAAACTGCTGCAGCCAAAGCCTTCCTGTTTCTAGGGAAATTGAGAAGGTGAAAATAAGGAACACAGAAAGAAGCCCTTCCCCACAATAATTTAGGGATATAAGTGAAAATATGATCTTTTTATGTATAAACTGATTTTGAAATTTTATGAGCTAGAGATAAAAATGAAGAGCAGGAATCAAGACACAGGTTATCCTATTTTACATCAAGGCAAAGATGAGTAGGTATTAGTATGAGGCGCATCCCCACTCCTGGTTAGTAGGCAGCTAACCCACTCTTTGGTCTCCAGGGGAACACCTAAAATGAGTGCAGGTGCTGACCAGCCATGGAGAAACATCAGGATACTGAGCTGACATGCTGTACAGGAAAGTCTTGTGTTACATTCACCAAACCAGAGGTTAAGTACTGTGCCCTGGCTTCTTTGGAGCACTGTACTAAGGCTTTGACATAAGTCAGACCATATTCTTCACCTTGCTATACTCATATATTGCTCTAAAATTCCTGGACTTCAGCACTTTGAAGATTTTGTAGGGCATGATAGTAAGGAAGGGGAAGTGTAAGCTTAGAACACATTTTCAAATTCAAATCCTGACTCCCAAGTAATGAATCATGGGAACATAAGCAAACTTTCCTCTCTGAGCCTCCTGTCTTACCTGAAGGCGTGGATAATAATCCTCACCTACCCATGTGGTGGGAAGGGTGAGAGAACCACTGCATGTACCAGCTCAGCACATACCAGGCGCTAAATTAATTGTTTCCTGCGCTCCATCGCCCTCAGCAGTAATCATCAGATGTCACTGCTTCTGCTAAAGGAGAGAGTGAAAGAAATCAGCTACATAAGCTATTATTTTGGTGTTTATTTTGTGTGGGGAAATGGCTGTTTTTAGCCCTACCACCTCCAAGTTTGAACCCTAGATAGTGTGCTGAAAAAGCAAAAATAGTACATTTGACCTATGTACCCTAGGAATGGATGGATATTCATGCAAATGGAAAATAAAAAAGAATTGGAAGAATCTTCCAGGAGCCAGGAGTCATCTGACCTGAGGTCCAGTGTAAAAAATTACATAAATCAGAAAATTATGTTTAAGTCATTTAAAAATGTTTTGAAGATTCTCATTAAGAAGATTTTACTTAGGTGAATATATATGGTATCTTACCATTTATGTAAAATAAGGGGCTGGAAAAGTGCATATATATATATATATATATATATTTGCTTATATATGATTGACTATTTCTGGAACAATAAATAAGAAAACGGTAACTTGGTGACACTAGGCAGAGGTACTTGGTGGTATGCATCAGGAATTAAAGGAGATGATGTCACCTAGGTACCCTGTGTATCTTTAGAATTTTGAATTATGTGAATGTTTTAATTAGCTATCCAAATAACAAAATTAAAAGTTAAAATATACACTATATGTAGTGAAATCAAAGTGGCTTCTGTTAATTTCTAAGCAGTTACTTAAAAATTTGTAAAATCATGCCATAGCAAATGTCCTTTGAAAATAAAATGTAGATTTTAGTGAATACCCAGAGAAAAATCACCTTAGTTGATTTCTGTTACTCTTTCACCCAACATTAACTTCCCAAAATGGGAGTATTACCTGTGTTAATTGTGTGTGTGTCTGTGGATAGTAAGTTCACCTGATTAAGCCTCAGCCCCAGTGAAGTTCAGGTCTTGGGTTTGACTCACAGATGGCCAATAAACTCCACTGTATTCTGAGGGCACAGACTGTGCCTCTCACCTTGAATAGCTGGTTGTGAATATGGCCATTGGCCTTGTAGGGACAAGCCTGAGTGAAGGTCTGATGGAAGTCACACAAGTTCATCACTGAATAGAAAGACAATGAGGGGGGTGGGGAGTTGGTCAGAGATGCCCTCATGCAGGGGTGGAGGTAAACAAAGAGGCTGGAAGTGTTAGAGATGAGAAGAACTCAGGAAATATAACAGGACACGTGGTCACAAGTTTTCCCCTATGGCAGGAATGGGTCTGTTATAGGATGACCTAGCAGGTTTCACCAGTAATCAACCACACTCTCCTCCCGTTTTCTGCACACAACACTCTTCTATTCATACCCTTGATTCTTAGACTTTACAGCCAGAGGTGGTGCAAGTATATAAGTATATTGGGATGGGGATAAAAGTGTGGCTAAAATACCTAAAAAGCTTTATTGGAAGTTCAAACTAAATGCCTAAACATATTTTAGGAGTCTTCAGGTCTTCAGAACATTAATTCCTCCTCTATATTCTGCCTGAGATCAGCACTCATGGTATTTTATGCATGAGAAAGCTTTCTGAGAGTGGCACACAGTGTGTGTGTGTGTGTGTGCGCGCGCGCGCGTGCGCGCGCGCGCGCGCGCGTGCATGCTTAGGGGAGATTGCAGGACGAAAGGCCTTTACTTCCCTTCTTAGTATTGAATGTTTTCCAGATATCACTAAGGGTGGGAACAGGGTGGAGAGGGATTCTAATCCCTATCTGACCATATCTGTGCCTCCTATAGCTTCCCATAGAACATCCCAGGCCCCATAGTGCCAGCCAACTTGGAATAATAGTTTTAATAACATACACTTGTGAGACTTTATATTTATTTTCTAACCCTGGTCCTGTATTAATTGTTTCATTCACTAGACAGAACAAGCTCATGAAATAGGCTTATCTCCATTTTACAGATTAAAACAAACAAACAAATAAACAAAAACAAACAAACAAACTTAGGATAGCCTCAAGTGTCTTTCCTGACGTCCACATACAGCTCTCCTGATTCCTGGACATAACTATTTCTCATATAAGAGTAAGATGTCTTGGGATGTTTGGTATTTATGCTTCCAGGTTTGATTAAAAAGCCATGAAGGCATGCTGTTAGTGGGAAGCTTGCTCACAAATTATATTCCTTAAAGTAAGTTTTCATTAGAGCCTAGAGTTAATCCAAAGTCTGGGCTAGTTTTTACTTCACTTGAACTTGGGCCTACCAGCTAGCTGTCAGTGCTCACTGGTGCTTACCTAGCAGGAAGTTATTGGTTAATATGTTTACCCAGTAATTACACACCCATGCATATTACTCACTAATTACACTCAGCAGGAGCAAAAGTCATTAGCACAACACATCCCCGGCACTGGGGGTAAAAGGGACACACCATTCTGTATTAATTTAATAATTGCATATTATTTACCATATCTAGGGTTATTTCACCAAAGAATGATAACAAAGAGCTGCATGGTTTACCTGCTGATGCCATTTGCCAGTGCAAGTCAAAGGTGGTATGAAGGCTCCCTCCTTGTGTGAACTATGGCACAGACAGACTGCGAGGGACACTTGGAGGTCCCAGGCTAGCCCTAGTGGCAGGAGAGTTGGGCCTTAACAGCCGAGTTGCCATTACCTATGTGTGTCTATCCTAAGCATATTTAAAACCCTAGGCCAGCCTCCCCAATGCCCAGCATGCTCCTGAGCTGCTGTGTGCTCAGGGAATTAAAACTAATTTTAATATTAGCCCTAAGCAAAGCATAATTAGAAAGATAAATCTTCAGCAACTCTCTCCTACCCAGACCTCTCCACTGCCACCTCCCACCCTTATCCCACCTCCCTGCCATAATGCATTATGAAGCCAAATATAAATGGCTTGGAGATGATCTGTAACAACACTGAACACATTTGTTCAGCTAATTGAAGGCTGGTTCTGATGTCAGGCAGACACTGGCGGTATGACACCTGTGAGGGTGGGGCATTCCTTGCCTCTAGAAACTATGAGGAGGGAACAGCTGGGTGTGGACCAATCCTGACTTATTCCTTCAACTGAATACCAGATCGATCATCATTCATTCCTGGAGCAGCCACTTGCTTATCATGGCCACAAGAACCTGTAAAGCCAAAGGTGAGATATTTCTTGCACTAAATGATGCTGTCTTGGACTTCAAATGCCCACCTTCACCTCCAGAAATAACTGTTCATCTTCTGTAGCTTTTGATTGCTGCAGAGGGACTCCCCTCATTTCTCCTTGACAGGTACAGGCAGGTAAGCAGACAAGTGTCTGGTGATTTAAGGAATGAGGGACTATGATGGCAAAGGGGTTGACTCCCCTAAAAGGCTGGAAATGTGGTCTATAATGGTGGTCAGGTAGGGAGTGGGCTTCTCTGTACCTGCTTCACATCAGAGAGAGCTGAGACTTTGGAGACAATGAAGACAGCTGGCCTCTCAATTCCTGAGAGCAAAGAAGGTCTAGGATTTAGGAAGATTTTGCCATGTAGATTGGATAACTTACAATTTTCTGCTTCTTCTGTTAAAAATGCATTTAGCTAGTAATAACAGGCCATCTTCGTTCAGAAGACAAAACTCTTTTTTCTCATTCTTATTTATCCTTCTTCAAGGGACCACCAAACAACCTGCCCGATTTTCCTTCTCATTCACGTGTCTCCATGGTTTCACTGAAGGCTTATGGAATACTTCTTCCTTTTAAAAGTGCTAAGTGCTGGGGCGCCTGGGTGGCGCCTGGGTGGCGCAGTCGGTTAAGCGTCCGACTTCAACCAGGTCACGATCTCGCGGTCCGTGAGTTCGAGCCCCGCGTCTGGCTCTGGGCTGATGGCTCAGGGCTCAGAGCCTGGAGCCTGTTTCCGATTCTGTGTCTCCCTCTCTCTCTGCCCCTCCCCCGTTCATGCTCTGTCTCTGTCCCAAAAATAAATAAACGTTGAAAAAAAATTAAAAAAAAACAATAAAAGTGCTAACAGCATCACCACCACCATGGCCTGGGAGTGGATATTAAAGAGAGAGATGAAGAAGACAATACCCGAACAATAGCCAGGCGCCCTTGGGACGCATCACGACAGCTGGGGTCAGCCCCTTCTTCCCTGGTTCAGAACATGAAAGAACCATGTCAAAAACCACAGGCGACTCTGACCCCTGTTTCTGCAGGTTTCCAAGTCCCCGTGCTTCTTTTCCCCAAGCTCCATGCCCAGCTATTGTGGTTTTCTTGCGGACCCCTCATGAGTTACTAACAGCAGAGCAGAATTCTGAGCCTTCTGTTCCTCGCATATTTCCCACACCTTTTTTACCCTACAACTGTCATCTTTGGCTTTCTTTTTAAATTTCTGCTCTTTATATTACAAGGTGTTAAAAATGAGTGTGGGGGGCGGTAGATCACAGCTCAATCAGAGAACTATGGAGTCAGCTTGTTCCCCACTGCCAACACCCACCTGCTTCTAACCCTGCCCCGAGTTCAAGTTCTAAACCTGGAGTGTCCCACCAACTCACTAGCATCCTCTGTGGGGCACACCCCCGAACCTTTTCTCACAGATCTTCCAGGTATCCCTGATTTCATGGCCTGTGAAGACAGTTGAAGCTAGAAGAAGGCTCTATATCCTCAACATCATTCCTGTTCCAGGAGCTTCAGGTGCTTCTAAGGAATTTGAAAATATACCACATACATGGATTCTTTCATGCATTTTATCATGCTCCTTCCTCTGGAATTTCATTTTCTTTCTTTTGTTTTTGTGGGGACTCACAGTTCAGCTCAATGGTTACCCCTTTTTTTGATGCTTTCCCCAATGCTCCTCTGATTCCCTATTGCTTTCAGGCACAGATGGAGCAATCAGGGGGATGATTCTTCTATTAGTTTGCAAACTTCTTCATGAGATCTGGACTCTGACTCTATCTCATTCATCTTGACCATCCTTGGTGCCAAGAATGCTCTCAAGACACAAAGCAGGCTCTAAATGAGTCCAGAGCAGGCCTAACTCCCAAGGCAAATAGGACTTTCCCATGGAAGAGGGCCACTTTGACCTTTGCAAGTAGTTGGGAATCTAGTGGGTATTGATGGCTTAATGGTGAGTATCACTGCCTTGCAAATAGGAATCTATGTGAAGGGAACTAACATCACTTGGTGCCCTGTTATGTGCTAAATCCCTTATATCTCTTACTTCACTAAATTCTCAGAATAAATGAAGTAGGTATTTCCATCCCCTTTAACAGATGAAAAAAACATTTATATAGGTTAAGATACCTCAGGCTAAAAAATGGCGGATTCCTCGGAAAGTTCCTATTTCTCTGGACTTTTTTTCCTCTGTACTGCTTCCTCAGGGAGATGAGCAGCAAAAGGAAGTTTTTCCTTCTTTACCAGGAGGACCTGCTTCTGAGACCACTGCCTTCTTTCCAGCCTTTTGGGGATTTGCCAATCTTTTGCAGTTGTATGACCCTGCATGAGGGAGGCCAAGTGACATTCGCTTTCTTCATGTGTTATGCCTTCTGATTAAACATCTGATTTTTTAAAGCATTTGATTTAACTAAACAATTTCTGACCAAATTTCAAGCTCTCCCTTATGCATGGTTTTCCATTTTTCAGCAGCCTCTGCAACTGGTTGTGCAGGGAAAGTCAGTCTGTCTCTGGAGCAGTGAAATCATGAATTCACTTTGAATATGGGGAATTCATAATTGCTGCTTGGAACAGTTGAGTTTTCCAAACATACTCCCTCTGAGCTAGCCCACCCACCCCTTCTCTTTTGTTAACAGGCCACTTATTGGGCTTTTCAGCCACATAAAGGTTTTATGTGATCTATTATATGATGATTTAATTGCTGCTGTTTATTTATTATGATTGTATTTGAATTGCCGTGGAGAGCCAATAGTGACTTGGCAAAGGGCACCCAAAGACAATGTTACAATATTGTTTTCAGGAAGGCAGCAGGCCTGCATTACAGACTGGAGGCAACCAAAGGGAAGGGATGGCCCTGGTGACCAGAGTGGCTGGTGTGTAATTGCGAGTCTACACTGAGTTGCTCAGTTCGGTATCTATTTTGGGTAAGTGCTCCTAGAGGCAAGCAGCTGAGAATCTTCCTGTGTTGTATAGCACTTGTAGGATTGATTTAAGTAAAATATGCTGTATTTCCTATACCAAAATAACACTCCAGCCCATTCTCAATGTTTTTTTTTTTTTTTTTTCCAGCAATAGTGATGGCTTTGTCGGAATCTAGTTACATACCTTCTCATCCAATCCCCACTGTGATTAGTGACCCAAGACCAAGTGAAATAAAAATGTCCTGTGTGAGCACCATTGCTGTCCATTGGTCAGCTCATGTTCTAAATGGCCATGTACAAGCAGGGTCCACCTACACTAAAACTCAATGCTCTGTGAAAGGGCTTTGCTAAGAGCATATGACCTGAGCCATTATAGTTCATTCAGCAATGAATTATTGAACTTTTAATATATGCCAATCCTGTGCTAAGCACTGTCCCACCCCCAACCTTGGTGACTGGGATACGGAATGGCTGGTAGTAAGGGCAAAGAATTTTAAGACCTGGTTCCTATCGTCATGGAGCTCAGTCTAGTGGGGTGGTGAGGGGGAATGACACACAAAACAACCAGCGGTAACTTCATGAGGCAAGTGAACAGTGTGGACTCCTCCTTCCTCTGCTCTAGTATGTCATCACTAAATGGTCCATATTAACATTTTCAGGTGCAGAACCAGCATGGCAGCATGTCCTCGGAGTTGTGTGTTTGTTAGCAGGAAGGAAGGACAGTGATCTCTTTGAGGAAGCAAACACTCTGTTTCATTGTTTCAGTGGTGGCTGGTATCTTTCAGCCAGAGAAGGCATACCAGTTCTTCTCTCGGGCCTTTTGGTGGAGAAGTCCTGTAGGGAAAAAGTATTTCTGGCCCAATGGGATGAAAGTGTCGACAGAGAGACCAGGAAGGAGCAGCGGGCAGCCCCAGCAGGGACACAGCAGCCTTTAGGGGAAGATGGGCATGGGGGAGAGCCAGGGCACAATCTGCTCCGTGGAGAAATGGAGGAAGCGGGCCGTCTGTGTGCGGAGTGGCTGGGAGCCAGGCAGGCGCAGGGAATCTTCAAGGGGATAAATACTAAGAGATTTCCATCCCTTTTGGGACGAGTGCCAGGGAAAGAGGCCAAGATTCCAGGGAACATAGCCAGGATAGGGCTATTATAATCCCTAGGAGGATTCATTTGCCAGCTACTAAAGCAAAAGCAAGCAGCACCCTGAAATGGAGACTAGCTATTTCGGAACAATTAGCCATTGGTGCCTGCTGCTGTCTTTGGAGAATCTCCAGAAGCCAGCGGGGTAAGGAGGAGGGCAGGAAGTTGCGGCCTGCTGCTGGGGAGAAGGCTCTGTCCTTGGCACCTCTTCCACCTGACAGCTCACTGTGAGTACAGTGCCATACCTGACTGTCCAAGGGGCTCCTGCTGCCACAGGGTCTACATCCTGCCCTCAGGACAACACTGGGCCATCATAGCCTCCATCCTCAGGACACTCCACTACCACCCCAAAGTATAACATCCAGCAGTTGGATCAAGCCAGATGCTTTGCTAATATCAGACATTCTCAGCTTAGGACCCAGGGAAACTTTAGGAAATTTTCCTATGGGGGACAGTGAATCACCAGAAATTATTCATAAAAAACAGAAAGGCTAAAGAGGACCTTACTCCTCCCACACTGTCATTAATTTGCTGTAAAAATGCACTTCCCCAACATGATTCCTTCCAGAAGAATCAGCAAGATCTAGACGTGCTGGGTGTAAAGGCAGGATGGGGGTACTACTTGCACTTAAAATAATTAAGTCACTGCTCAAAAAATAAATAGCCTCTGCTTTGTTTCCCTCTATACTGCTTGTTCTATAAACTTTCCAGACTCTGGTCTTCCTGACTTCTATGCCTTGGGATTTCTTTCTGGAGTCCTGGGACTTGGAGCTCCTGGTAACAGCTGTAGCCCATTTGCCTTGGTCTGTGCCCCTGCATAATCCTGGGGTATATCCTGCATCCACATCCCTGTCTTTCCCAAGGCCTTCCTATGGGCTGTGACCACTACCTGGAAATAAATCCATTGGAGTAGAAAGAGAGTAGGTGCCATTGTAGTTGAACAAAATAGCAACAAACTTCCAAATTTATAAAGCAAGAGAGACAATATGTGTTTTCTTTAGTCTGTAGCACTGCACTGAACTCAGGAAGAACTGATCAGGAGGGAGCTGCTCCACCTGGTTGGATAGATGACCGACCACTAAGGAGGGCAGAAATGAGATAAATAGGGTTTGGAAATGAACTACCATAACAATGTCAAGTACAAATGCAGGAGTCCCCAGCAATTTTTTTTCACTTTTATTTTTTAATGTTTTTATTTATTTTGAAAAAGAGAGAGAGAGGGAGGGAGAGGGAGAGGGGTAGGGGCAGAGAGAGGGAGAGAGAGAATCCCAAGCAGGCTCCATGCTGTCAGTGCAGAGACCCATGCAGAGACCCATTCAGGGCTCAATCTCACAAACCATGAGATCATGACCTGAGCTGAAATCAAGAGTTGGATGTTTAACCAACTGAGCCACCCAGGAAGCACCCCACTCCACTGCCCCAACAACTCTTTAAGCAAGGATCTCTTCTGTGCATTTAAAAATAGCTTTCTAACTCTTTATTTGGCCTTCTCATCCCTCCCCACTGCCAGCCACTTCCCCAAAACAGAGGTATTGCTCCAGCACTGACCATAGTCAGGTCATGCTCCAAGCTGAGAAGAGACACATTTCAACTCTCCTTTTCCAGGTATTTTGTGATAGGATCACTGTGGTAGATTAGCATCTGACTAGCCTGAAGTTAAGCTGGAATTACCTTCTGAAGAATCACGTCTCTGGGGACTTCTGCTGGGACTACTGGGAGGTAACAGAGGAGAAAGGCCGGGATCCCAAAAATATTCTTCAGGAAGCAGCCCCAACAAGCTCTGTGCTGAACACTGAAGTGGGTAAGAGAGAAGAGGACGCCAGAACACCATAATAGAATAACAGAATACTGTGGAGGAGTTTGGCTAATGCCCAAAGGGCTTCACCATAGGAGTCCAACTATTCAAAATGTGACTGATTTCCCTGCAATTCTCCCCTTTCCTGGAGAACAGGCAGAGAGCTGGTAAGGACTGGCATGCATAGCTTGGTGGATTCTGGGCGTTTCTGTGTGCTGTCCTATCTCTCTGAGATTGGATGAAGAGAGAAGTGCAGAAGGGAGAGGCGTGGCTTTGCTCCACAGGACTCCTGTGGAGTCACTATGACATCACAGGAAGCAGTAACTGTCCCCCATTTTTCTGACCCCCATAGGAAGCAGTAACTGGTGACCCAAATCTCCCACTTTCTTCACCTTCTCAATCATGTTTTCCAAGGAAACAAATTTTTAGAAGTTGTTTAGAAGTATACACCTTCTGAAAGGCAACCCAGGAAAAGGCAGTTTGGGATTAAACTTGTGTTGTTAAGGCCTAATGGAAGTGAGGCAGTGATGGTGGTCCTCCTCGAAAACGCCTTTGCCTTGGGACCAGGTCATTCCCCCACTGTACCTAGACACATTCTGCATGTAGCAGGCACTCTTTCTTGTGCATTCAGCCTTGCCTTGCTCACTGGCCCTAGCTTCCTGGGTCCAGAGACCTTGTCCCCACACCATAGCCTAGAGCAGGGCCCTGAGGGAGTCAACATGCTAGTAACATGGGAATAGGGGCAAGCAATACCTTGGTCTTTCTCTCCTCCCCCATATGCTTCCCTTGGCCGCCAAATCCCTAACATTCATGTATAAGTCAAAAAGATGATAAAGGGATACCCATGGGATATATGGGAAGGAGAGAAATCTTATTTCTTTAAAGATGGAAGAGCTTCTTGTACACATGTGATCCTCAAGTCTCCCTGTGTTTATGGTAGTATCAGTTGGTTGGCTGGAGGAGTACTTATCTCCTCCCTGGGTCCTTGCCCAGTCACCTGTGGTACGTACCTTCTCTCCCAGAGTGACTACCAAAAGCTGACTTTGGGCTCAGGAGTCTAGGATCATGCATCACCTCCTCACGCTGCTATGAACCTTGGCCGTGAGTCAGGCTGATTAGAGAAAATGAGGCTAGGCAGGTGGCAGGTTGCGGGCTCTGGGGAAGGACCCCGAGCTGAGGTGGCAGGCGCACGGGGCTCCCCGCCTGCGCCGCAGCCACCCGCCGGCTGGGGGCCTCCGCTAATGAGAGGGAACCTGTTGGCGGGCGCAGCTGAGCCCCAGCAATCGCGGACGGGCGCTGACAGCGCGCAGGACCCGGGCCAGAGGGTAAAAAGGACTTTGAGAATTCAGAGAGGAGACTGGCGTGCGACAAAGAAGCTCGCAAGGCTGACAGGAAGTTGGTAGCCAGCACAGGCGCAATCTGCCGGCTTCAGTGGGGAGATGGGGGTCTGGCTTGCCCGGTGTGTGGCTGCACCATCTGAACATCTTGATTTGCTGCTAATTGAGCAGCCTGACACCAGCGCGAGCACGTGACCCACCCGCAGCTGAGACCAGAGACTCCCGCTCCGCTGGCTCACTGGGGAGCAGGGGGAACCAACTGCCGCGGGCTGCCGAGAAAGCTAGCTGTGCCAGGCAGAGCGGGCTGGGCAGGGCCCGTGAGCCAGCCCCGATCCAAGGGGCTTGGCTGTGGTCCCGCGGAAGGCCTGGCTCCCAGGCTCCATTTCGCCACACAAACCCTCCAGCTGGCAGGACTGGCATCTTCTGAGTCATGATAGTGATAACGGCCCCAGCCCCCATTGGTGGCTCAGCCCGTGCAGCCTCAAATGCTACCTTGCTCTATGCCCTGGACAACTTCACATGGTGCATGTTATCCCCATTTTAGGGATGATGAGACCTGGGACTTAGGAGGGTTAGAGAAGCAGGTAACAGCTAACAAGTAGCAAGGCTGGGGTGTGACCTCAGTGGTACTTGGCTGCAGAGTTTATGCTTGACAGCCTCAGTACAATCTGGAAAAAAAAAAGTGCCCTTCTAGGATTTGCTTATTCCATTTAGCATAATGTCCTCCAGGTTCATCCACGTTGCAAATCTGCAGGATTTGGTTCTTTTTAAAAATTGAATAATATTCCACAGCATGTATATCACATGTTCTTTATCCATTCATCAGTGGGTGGGCATTTAGGCTGTTTCCACATCTTGGCCATTGTGAATAATGCAGCAGTGAGCATGAAATGCAGATAGATCTTTGAGATCCTTATTTCAGTTCTCTTGGACAAATACTCAGAGTTGAGATTGCAAGACCATGTGATAGTTCTACATTCTACTTACGTGAGGATTCTAAACTAGTCACGCATGGGGTGCCTGGGTGGCTCAGTTGGTTGAGCGACTGACTTCGGCTCAGGTCATGATCTCTCAGTTCATGAGTTCGAGCCCCCTGTCGGGCTCTGTGCTGATGGCTAAGAGCCTGGAGCCTGCTTCGGATTCTGTGTACCCCTTTCTCTGCCCCTTCCCTGCTCATGCTCTATCTCTCTCTGCCTCTCAAAGATGAATAAACGTTAAAAAAATAATAAAAATAGTCATGCTCATAGAAGCACAGAATAGAATGGTGGTTGCTAGTGGCTGGAGAAAGGGGAAGAGAGGAAGTTGCTAACCAATGGGTACAAAATTTCAGTTGTGCAAGAAGAATAAATTCTAGTGATCTGCTGTACAACACTGTGCCTATAAATCACAATATAACAATCTGTTAAGAGGGTATATTTCATGTTAGGTGTTCTCATCACAATAAAATAAATTGCTTTAAAAAAGGAAAGGAGGAGGGAAAGAATTCATGGTGACCCCATTAGTTATATCACTCACCAATTTCTTTAAAACTTTTTGATTCTAATTGTAAGTAAGGAAGATTTGTGTCCCTGCAGTAATAATTATCTTGTACTCATCTGATGCTTTACAGTCTAACCAGTGCTTTTACATCTGTGATCATATTTGGTCTTCATGGCCACCTCACGAGGCAAATATTGTCCCCATTTTCAGATGTGGATACAACAGGATCTCCTGGCAATGAACTGGTGCCCACCTTTGGACCCAGCTCAAGTGCTTGTCCCACTCACTGCTTGGAGCCAAGGGGCAGAATCAATGCTGAAGTGCAGCACTGATAAAGCCCCTGGCTTTAGCATTGAATCCAATCTCTTTCTGCCCAGTCTTGATTTGGCAAACGCTAATGAATCTGTTTTGACCACTGTGCTCATTTCTGTGGTGTCATCCTTCAAATCCATTTGTTCCATTATTTGGTTAATCCAGGGATTCAGCCAGAGCGAGGAGGCTTTGATGCAGCTGCCGGAGTGTTTAAGAATCTCTCTTCCTCTCCCTGTGTATCTGAGTGCTTCTCCCTTCCGGTTTTACCTAACAAGGGAAGACAAGGCACACACAGGTGAGGCATGTGTGAGAGCGCATGTCCCTGCAGATGAGTAAGGAGGCAGAAATGAAGGGAAAGGTCTGGAGGCTTACGTTTTTTTTGCCGAAAGTAAAAAATCAATCCATGACCTTAAAGAAGTTTATGAATTCCTAGCTTAGGAATCAATGCACATTGATTTTTGTGCCTCTGCATGGGCTGTACATGTACACTATCAAATGATGAAAGATATATTTTGTTGGGCGTGGAATGGGGATAAGCAGGTGCCATTTTCTACTGGGTTGCCAAGAGTGAAAAAGGAAAAAAAAGAAATGTCCATTCTGTGGCAGTCGCAGTCCAGAGCTTGGGCCTCTGGCTGTGACTGTTGAGTTCAGACATTGGCCCTGATCACAGGGTCAACATCATGGATTCCTGAGTGCTACATCCCAGTCTTCTTCCTCACACTCCTTTCCTCTGCAGTTCCAAGCCTTTTCCACTCACAACCTCCCTTTCCCAAGATGGTTTTCCAAGCTTAAATTCAAAGGGTGAGGGATTGCTAAGAAAGACGGGAAGCAGGACAGAGATAAGCAAGGGAGGCATAATATAAAGGTGACTTAATTACATTTGAACAACATATTCCATTTAAAGAATCATTTTTTAATGCATTATGTCACTTGATCACCATAACACCCTTGGGAGTTGGTCAGAGCATATATCATTGCCCTCATTTTACAAATAAGGGAGCTGGTGCTAAGAAAGCTTGTGACTTACAACCTGCCAGCTGGCATCAAACACAACCAACATTCACACCTGGGGCTTCTGCCCCCCCCTCCCCCCAGTTTCCTCCTCACTGGGATGGCTCCTCTGGTGTCCAGAGGACAGAGCAGCTCTGTCATGATGGAAGCTATCATGTAAATGAGAAGAATAATCTTTATGCATAGGAAAAATGTATAGACATATGTACAAAACATTTAAAGAAGGCAATGCAATTGAATCAGTGTAGAAAGAGAAACACAAATGTTTGGGGGACACTGAGGTGGAAGAATCTAGGCAAGAGAAAGAGACCACATGAAGGTGTGGCTTGGGCTCTGCTGGGCTTGGTAGGTGGAGCCCTGGTGAGATAGCAGCTTCAGGACTACTGGCACTGAGCAGGCAGCTCAGCTGCTGGGGGTGTCGCCTTCACAAATGAGCCCTGGGCCCTCTGAACTCAGCCGTCCCCAGGTGATCCCTTTGCCATGTCCCCCCACATTCCTGCTCCTGCTGTAATTTCTAGTTTCATTGGTGCCATATTGCCTTTTGCCTGCTTCAGGAGCCCAGAACCTCTCTCCCTACCCTCCATTTGTCATCAGTTTCTAGCTCTTATTTTTTTACTTCTTACATTATTCTTGAATTTTCTTCTTTTACTCCTTCTATCTTTTCTTTTCTAGTTTGTTTATTTATTTTGAGAGAGAGAGAGAACACAAGCAGGGGAGGATCAGAGAGAGAGGGAGAGAGAGAGAACCCCAAGCAGGCTCCACACCATCAGTGCAGAGACTGACACAAAGCTTGAACTTATGAACTATAGGATCATGACCTGAGCCAAAACCAAGAGTCGGATGTTTAACTGACAGAGCCACCCAGGCACCCCAGTGTTCCTTCTATCTTTCTCCTGGTTCAGGCTCTCATGATATCTCACAAAAGTCTTGATGTCATATATATATATATATATATATATATATACACACACACACATGTGTATATGTATACATATACGTATATGTGTAGATATATATATATGTTGCCTTTTGCCTGGTGATATGGTTATATATGGTTATACATATATATGCATATATATATTTTTTTCTTTAAATCAATCAATTTTTTCTTTAAATCAATTTGGTGTAATAAGCCACTTTTGATGTTAACTGTGATTTGTCACCTTTATCTCTTTCCTCTCCTAAACAGACAGGTCACAATCTCTGGCCAGGACCATGGGTATATGAATGTAACCCATGTGGAGAGATGGTCTTATCTGGAATTGCTGAAGCACTCCCCAAACCTTGGCACAATCTATGGGAGGAAGGCACTTCAAAAAGATGAAAGTTAAAGTTTTCTAGCAACCTGGTCACATAAAGAGCTTGAAAGAGAAATTAAGGTGAATTATATAAAGATGTACTCTTTACATACCTAAATTTGTGGACTGTGATTCACAGACACTAGCCCCTTGTTTTGCTAATAAATCTCAGAGACTTTCAAATTTCATGTGAAAACAAAACAATGTTACATGAGTCTCTCTACGCCCCCCCCCACTTCCCCCCTACACAAGCTGCCAGAGAGATCCAGCTGAAATATGCATCTGATCATTTCATTTCTGAATTTAAACCCATCAGTGCTTCTGCCTGCCTTTGGGATCAAGTCTAAATATCTTGGCAGGGTCCTCTGTGATCTCTGCCCTCCCCCACCTCTCCACTTTCCTTCCTCTCTACTGCCTGCCTCTTGTGTTATATTCCAGTCATGCTAAGTACTTATAAATCTCAGCACCTCCCATGTTGTTTCATGCCCTATCACCTTTACTCATGCTGTTCCCTCAGGCAACATTTCTTCTCCCCTAATTCCCTTGTCACCTGGATGATTTCTAGTCAACCTTAAAACTCTTCTCCTCAGACTTCCCTTTTTGCAGAAAGCCTTCCCTGACCCCCCATACGGACTCCCATGGCATGTCCTCCGAGTATCCTTCTCACACCAAATGCAGGCACCTTTGAATCCCCAGCTCCCGGACAGGGTTTGGCATGGGTTGGCAAGATCTCTGGGGTGGAAAGGGAACAGCAGGTGGGAGATTGGCCTTCAAGAGAGACATGCCAGTTCCCTCCACTTTCTGTCACAGGGAGGACACAGAGAGGGTGGAGTCAAATTTGAGGTTCTTCATGGAATGACTTCCACAAGATTTTCAGCACTGAAAAATAAATACTGGTATCTTAAAATGTTATGTGAAATGACAGATCAAGAAGTAATATTTTAACCAAAGTGGCTTCTAGCACAAAATGTCAGGACTTTAGGAATAAAATTTTCTCTATTTGGGGGGGTCTTCTAGATCCTTCTTTTCAGTGAAGCCTAATTAGCCTAGGCTCCTAAAACTGAGGAGAGAGAGAGGCCCACTACCCACTCTGCCCCCCTTTGTTTCCCCAAAGAGATAACAAGCTCCAGAAAGGGAAAAGGAAGGAAACTACAGACTTCTGTCTGTGATTAGAATTGTCTCTGCTCCACCACCCTTGTCCTTAATGTCTTCTCCTAAACTCAGTTACATTGTCCCTGGTTGACTTGGTCAGCATACGGACCCGGGGGTGGGAGATCTTACACTGCCAAATCTTGAGCTAATGATAATTAGGGACACTGTTCACTGTCCATCACCACATTTGCTTGATTTTGAGGGCTGGATTATGAATGGTTGGAAACAGAGGCTGTGAGGCAAATGGCACAGAGGAGAGCTACGGTAGGGTATCAGCTGGGACCAGTAGCCTGGAGGGAAGTGAAATCTGCTCTTTGTGCTCCCACTCTCCAGTCCTGCAGGCAGAACTACTAACTAATCAGCCCTAGGGGGCCCCCACAGCAAGAAGCCAGGCTTCCTTTGGCACTGGCATTGTTTCTGAGTGTCCTATGCACAACACCTTTTTTTTTTCTTCCACTTGTATGTGTATGGATCTCTGTATCCATAGATGTTGTGTGCTGTGTGCACATACATACATACATGCATACAATGAGCCATGAAAAGAAGAGAGGACCGCTTCCTTTCTCCTCTCCACAGGTTTGCATTTATTTGTTGTAGAAGGGACCACTACTTGGAAAATGCCTCCTCAGAAAGGTGCAGAGCTATCTAGTACCAACTATGTATTTGGAGAAGTATAAGAGACAGAGAGGGTCTCAAATGTAATCTGCAACTCTGACTCTTAATCAGAGCAGCCCATTTTATAAGCCAGTTTTATAAAAGTGGAAAAAAATCCCTTAAAGGTCCCTGGGAATATTTGCTAAGAACACACATCTGCTCTGTGGTCAGTAAACAGTCATCTCCGAGCTTGGAGAGAGGGAGCAGTGAAGGAATGGAGGAAGGAAATGATAAAAATGGTGGCTGGGGGAAGACAAAAAAGCATGGTGAGGAGAAGGGGCAAGACCAACAAGACGGCCAACAGAATTCACTCAAAATTATAGTAAAGGGGAAAACAGACAGTCTGGAGCCTGAATGAGTCGACTCCTCACAAACCAGTCATTCTAATAATGGTGGTGAAGACAGCGGGGAGGAATATCAAGATTAATCCCTCCAGACAGTAACCAGAGGTTTTCCCAATGGGGTGGGTATCTCTGCTTGGGGGCATTCTTTTTAATCCATACTCTTGTGGGGGTAGTTTTAGGACAGTGGGGAGGAGGAGCTAAAAGGAATATTGACCTAGCTAAATAAGAGTTTCTCAACTTCAATCATTACTGACATTTTGGACAGGTAATTCTTTCCTGTTGAAGACCATCTTATGTATTTTAGAATGTTTAGCCGCATCCTGGTATCTATGCACACCCCACCCAACACCAGTTGTGACAACCAAAAAATGTTGCCAGGCATCACCAAATGTCCTCTGGGGACAAAACAGCTCCTGGTTAAGAAACTCTGAGCTAGACTCTGTGCTGGGCACATTAGTCATGTAGCCTTATCACACACACAACAGTCAGGCCTTTCTCCATCCATGTGACAGGCAAGAAATCATGCCTGGACTGGATCACAGATCTAACTTACTCTAAGGCCTGGGGGTTCTTTGTTATACAGTGCTCCCAATGTAACAGAGTCTATTGCACATTCTCTGGCTGAGGGACAGTCACTGTGCATTGCAAGGCTATGGAGATGCATAATAGTAATGCTCTTCTGTGGTCCACTTTGACCTTGGGTCTGGAAAACCTTGTTTCCCTCTCTCCTCTTCTTAACTTCAGCCACACCAGAGACTCCATGATCAGGATCCATCTTTAGCTTAAGTTAAATCTTAGTTGACCAGGGAGAGGGTAGGGAGTAAGAGGAAGAAAATAGGAAGAATAATATGTTAAGCCAATTCATATCTCAGTATGAAAAAAATCACAAACCCAAATTTATTAGAGAAGAAGTACCTTTATCTACTGGCTCCTATTTCAAGCAGAATAGGACTGAAATAGGAGACTTTACAGGCAAAAACAAAGGGATATCCTTTTCTCTTGATATTAGAAATATCAGAAAAAAATTGCACATTGGTTAGGTTTCCAGATAAGTTCGCTATTTTAGTACTTGTAGTAATATTGCTATTATGGTAAAATTAGCACCACTAGTGATATTCTCTATGGTTCATTTTCAATAGAGGAAACCACTATGAAGAATAGAAATACTTCTAAATGTTTATCATTGATATTTATTACTGCTTTTTGATTTAGGACCTTATCTATTTTTACCTAAAATTTTCTAATTGTCCCTTAAACATTTCTCTTGGTCTCATGTCTCCACTCAATCCATTGACTAAGTCTCTATTCTCTAGTTATATAAGATTCATATCTATATATTATAAATCTGTCCATACCCCTCCCTTTTCAATGCTCCAAAGTCTCCTGCTCAGACCTCAGGATTAAATTTAGATGCATTGGCATGACTCACAAGACTTTTCTTACTATGAGTTAGACCTGTTCTTTGCCATTCCCACACTGAACTTATAGTTCAATCACACAGAGCTAGAGGACAATGTCCAAATGTTCTTGGTTTCCTCATTACTGCATAAACCTCTGCACTGCTATCCACTTTGCCTGGGCTATTCTTCCTATTTTTCTCCATCTGGCTAATGCCTTCTTGTCCTTGAAGACTTATCCCAGGGATCTCATCTTTCTAGAAATCTTTCTTAACTCCCTCCTCCATTGTATGCCTTCCACAGTATCCCATGCAGCCACCATGATATCTTAGGTGATACCATATAAAAGTTACTTGCTTATTTTTCTGATTCCTTCACTAGCCCATGAGCATCTCAAAAGCAAGGAATATATCTTAGTCTTCATTTTATCCTTAGTGCCTACCATGATCCCTACCATAGAGGAGATGGAGGAAATACTCAATAAATGTTTGTTTAGATGGCTGGCTGTATCCATTAATCATTGTTGGTTCAGCCCAGTAGTTTACTTTCTTTTAATACACTAACTTAGATAATATTAAAACCTTAGAATCTATTAGAAATACTCTCAACCAGATCTTTAGGAATTTGTAAACCTTTGAGCAAGCATAAGTTACTTTTTAAATATTCCTCTGTGCAGTAGTAAATGATTGAACCCTCAATGTTCAATCTCTTCCCCCAATTCAAATGCTCAAAAGCAAGAGAAAGTGAAGCTGGAACACAGCAGGTGTCAGGATTAAAGCAAATCTGCTCTTGCTGGATTTGAGGTTGCCCTCTAACACGTGCTCATTGTTCATTACTCATAGTACACTTTACATGTTCAGAATGCTTAAGAATCATTGCTATTGGATCATTGCAATTGGATCTATGTGTTTTTCACCTTCCTAGTTTGTTACTTGTCTCTTCACCAACACCAAAATATTTCTTTGCTCTATAACTGGATGTACTACCTGACTGACGTTAGCTGTATGTTCTTGTGCATTAAGGGCAGGAAAGAGAGAGAAACTTCTTAAGTTGTTTTATTCCAAGATGGGTCATGGTAAGATTTCAAGCTGTGCTGAGCTGAACATTCTGCATGAAAACTCTTTATTTATTAATTTATTTAGCCTGCCCACCCACCTTTCTTCACAGCTGCAAATGCCTTTTGATAACAACTGTGGATTATGAAAGGTGTTAGAAATGTGTTGGGAACAGAAGGTTTGGAATTCTGTTCAACTGTTAATAACTTGTGAGTAGTGTCAGTGATGCACCAGCGTGAGCTAGTGCTGAGCTGGAGGAGCACCACAGGAGTCCTGCCCCTGCAACCTTACCCCCTTGGGCTCCCCTTTCACTGAGCATTATCAGGGGGCACTGCCAGCCATCAAGGGGAAGCAGCTTGTGAGATAGGATCCTGGGAGAAATCATGTGCCTGATGTTATCTAAGGAAGGAAAGAAGTTTTTTTTTTTTCTTTCTTGGCCATAGCAGATGTATTTGTCAGCCAAATGTGGTACCAATTTGGCAGTCCAAATGGTCAGGGTGTGAAGAGAATAAATGAAAACTTTGTAATTGTCAATGAATTGAATACACACAATATTGGTAATGAGTTGAGTTAATTTTAGAAAAAAAAAATGTAACTGGATTTAATATCTCCATTTGCACCTAACACCAGTAAAAGAAGGGCAGGATGATGTTTGCAAAGTTTAGTTGTGGAAGGTGGTGTGGGGTTGTCCCTAAAGAGGAAGGCATGGATGGTATATATACATTGCATTACAGAGATTGGAGGTGTACATTTGGGGATAGAGCTGGAGCTTTCCTGGAGACAGGTAAGAGGAAAGGCCAGCTCTTCAGCATGCCCCACACATGAGGGCTAGATTCTACAAGGCAGACTGCAGCAAAGAACATACTCAAGCCTGTCCAAAGCAGAATGCCCAAGAGATGGATGGCAGATCACCAAGACCATGGCCAGTGCTGGCCAGCAGTGTCCACAGATGGCTGTAGCAATAGGAAAAAAAACACGGGTCCACCATATTATTCTATCGAGGAAAGAAAGAAGGAGGCCCAGACTGCTAAGACTAGTAGGTGGGAGCTTACAGCAAAGTTAGCCTAATTTTGAGAAGTAAAGTAAGGTGACATTTATTGGACTCTGGTAGCACACTGGCTACATATTCTTCTAGAGTCTAGGAACTTCACAGAAACATGGGAATGAATGTAACTAGATTGTTGATTATACTCCATGCTATTTCAACAACTGTACATAGTGCTGCCTACAAATAACACAGTTTCTGTTCTCTAAGAACTTGCATTCTGAGAAATTCTGATAGTCTGTCTTTTTATGGGAGTTTAGAATTGGTTGCTACTCCCTAGCACCTCTCACTAGGAAAGGAGAGAGCGGAGAAAGTAGGTTAGGAAAAGATAGATTTCCAGGCCATTTTGGTTTTTACATGGAAGCTACATTCAAGCCTGACTTCCACTGGATATAAGCACATAATCTTAGAACCCATACCCCACCGCCATGAGGAAGGTAATGTGCTGTGGTTGAGAACACTGACTCTAGAGTAAAAGGCAGACCTGGTTGTAATTTCTCCTCTGGAATTGGTACTTGCATGGCCTTAGTGATGTCCCTTACCTCCCTAATCTTACCATGTCTCCATCTGGAAAATGCCATTCATAAAAGTACTTACCTCATAGTGCTGCTGAGGATTACAAACATGATGGAACTTGCATCTTAACAGAGGAGATAGGCTATCTCAAAGAAATAAATATATATCCCAGTGGCAAGTAAGAGAAGTGCTGTGGAATAGATAGTTGTCCAGAGGTTGGTGGTTATTTTATGTAAGATTGTCAGGAAAGGCCCACTCTCAGGAATTGGCATTTGAGCAAAGACCTGGTGAGGCAATGTGAGGAAGTAGCTGATGGACATAGTGCACATATTGTTATTCAGACCATGCTTAATGTTCCAAAGCTGCTTGTTACCTTCTCATTCAGATATACAGAAACTGATGCAGGAAATGAGCATGGACATGGGTAGGAGAGACTTTAACGCACTTTCTTATATCTGAGTGTCTGAGTCTGCAAGGCTCATTCAGATATACAGAAACTGATGCAGGAAATGAGCATGGACATGGGTAGGAGAGACTTTAACACACTTTCTTATATCTGAGTGTCTGAGTCTGCAAGGCTCTGGCAATGACAAAAGATATACAATTTTCTGCCTTGGAAGATCCTTTAACCATCAAGACACTACCATTGAAAGATTGGTCAAGCAGATATAAAGAATGACATATAAAAGAAACAAGGGGATACATGCAGGGTAGATAAAAAGAATGCACACAGGAGTGTGTGTCCATCTGTGTGTGAGAGGGAGGGAGAGACAGAGACAGATACAGAGAGACAGAAGGAGACAGAGAGACAAACAGAGAGACAGAGAAAGAAAGTGAAAATAACAGAAATGTGAACAGGTGCAGAAATGAAGAGATGCTTTTTAAAACTTTTTTTGTAAAGGATATATTTTGAGTTAATGGGTTTCAGTGGATTCTCAGTGGGTTTCTGAGCCCCGAGTTTCTTGCAGTGCATTAGCCAGACTGTATAAGGAATTGGCTCTTAGAAAGGCACGGTCGTTTGTTCTCTGTTCCGCATGCTCCCCCCGCTCTCACTGCTCTGATGTCAACTTTTGACATTTTCCATCGGGCAATTTATACACTATCACCTGCCAGCCTTCCCATAGTACTTGTGTTTGTTTGATCTCATACAAACTCCCCTCTCCGATCTGTTGATGAAATAATAAATCTGAGGACCTTTGAAGATAGTGCACCATAGGAGAGCACAAAGTAGAATCTTTTCCTGATACTTAAGCATTCTGAATGCTGAGTCCCCAGTGTTGATGGGGTCTTCATTGTGCACTTCCTTTTAGACACATTTAGACAAATCCATCAAGCAGGAGTCCCTAAAAGCCCATAATTTTCCAGGCTATATGGGACATACCACATTGATAATGGAAGATTCTTGTAAAGCAGCACGATCCTGAGCTAAGCTATCAATTTATTTGATTTAAATTGTTTTAAGCACTTTTGAGTTCCTGATGTGATAGCAGGAACCTCACATGATT
Source organism: Felis catus (assembly GCF_018350175.1). Lineage (NCBI taxonomy): Eukaryota > Metazoa > Chordata > Mammalia > Carnivora > Felidae > Felis > Felis catus. Next base: position 27,847,992 of record NC_058377.1, read on the forward strand.
TAACTTAAAGACATGGATCTGACCCTCAAAAAAACTTGAAGTCCTAAATGGGATGCTTATTTAGGATATTAATATTTCTAAAACATTTTTTGGATAGCCCATATCCCTGGGTGAAAACCTTCAGGGACTCAGTTGGTTGCTGAATACATCTTAGGCTCTTTAATATGGAATTCAGATTCCCCAGTTACTTTCCAGCCTGGCTCCCAATTCTCTCCCATAAAAACCCTCCAATCTGACCCACTGCCTGACTCATAGCCTCTGAACACCACTGGGCATTGCAAACACAATTCCTATTATTCCTGCCCTGCCCATTCTTGAGAACTTATTTCAAATCTCCCTTCTTCCATACATTTCTGCATCACTCTTTTTTTTTTTAATTGACTTTAAGTTTTAGAACCATTGTAGGTTCACAGAAAAAATATTGAGCAGAAAGTATAGAGATCTCCATATATACCCCCTGCCTGCACACACCCCTGGACCCCCTACTATCAACATTCCCCACCAGCATAATACATTTGTTACAACTGATGAACCTGTGCCACACATCATTGTCACTCCAAATCCATCATTTGCAATAGGGTTTGCTCTTGGTGTTCATTTTGTGGGATTCAACAAATACATAACTGTCATATGTCCACCATTATAGTGTCATACAGAATCGTTTCACTGCCCTAAAAATCCTCTGTGCTTCACCTATTCATCCCTTCCTCCCCCAACACCTGCTAACCTCTGATCTTTTTATTGTCTCCATAGTTGTGCCTTTTCCAGAATGTCACATAGTTGGACTTATAAAGCCTGTATGTATTTAAGCTTCCTCCATGTCTTTTTTTCCCTCAATGGGTCATTTCCTTTCAACTCTGTATAATATCTCATGTGAGAGTACCACATCTCACTGTTCTTTTTTAAACTCTGGTACTTCTTAGTGTTCAGGCCTGTTCTGTCTGATGCACGAGCCCCTAGTTTTATAACACTTAAAGAGTATGGCTATTTAAATTAAAATAACTAAAAGTAAGTAAAATTTGAAATTCAGTTTTTGGTGTCATTAGACACACTTAAACTGCTCAACAGCCACAGATAAGACAAGACAGCCCAGGTATGGAACATTTCCAATCATCATAGACAGTTTTATTGTATAGTGCTACTCTCGACTATTGATTTGTTCACTCAACATGTTAATTTATTGAGGTTCTACCATAGTTAGATACCTTGCCAAATTAATATACATTAACTAATTTGATCCCATCAACAGCTATGTAAGGGTGGTGCTATTATTATTCCCATTTTATGCAGGGAAAAACTGATGATCAGAAAACTTAAGTGTTATGTAGTGTCTTGATTTGGGCTTTGAATTTGCACATCTTATTTCAGGCTTTCATAATTGCATCTGGACCTGTCTCGGTGCTTGGCATATAGTAGTTAAGTAAGTATCTGTTGAATGTTGTTTAATTTAATAAGTGAATTCTTGCTCCTGACCAACAACCACCTTGTTCTGTAATACTACCTCACATCTGCTCCTGGTCCTTCTTGGAAGAAGCCAAATCATAGTCCAGGAAAACATCTGAAAAGACACTTTTTTCTTCTATACCTCTCTCAACTCCTTAGGGGAGGAAACTAGACCATGGCCTCTGCTTTCTGTATCCATCACAGGTACAGATGCATGCCATTGTCTCTTACCAAATAAAAATCTATCTATTAAGCACTGACTACTTCAAAGGCTCCGTGCTGATTGCTGTGGACTACAGAAGTGTGCAACAGCCCCTTCTCTTTCTAGAAAACAGGTTAGACAAAGGCTCACCACACTGGCAGTGAGGGATCTTGGACTTCCAGTCTCAGCTCTGCCTGTAATGTCACCTCAGTGACCATGGACAAGTTACTCACATTTTGAAATCTCAGGTTTTTTGTCTATAAAATGAGCATGTTGGGATGGATGATATGAGGTCCTTTTCAATGGAGGCATTTTAAGATTGGAAGTGAAATAAGAGCTAAGGCACCGACAAAAAGATACCACAGAGCAAATGAGAGGTAGTATGGTGACTGGTGCATCGGTGGAGTCTCCAAGTTGGGGACACTGGGCTCTGGTTCAGGCCCCACCACCAAGCATGTGACTCTGGAGGACCAGTTGGAAGCAGAAGCTAAGCAGTTGTGGGATAGCAAAGAGGAGGCAGAGCAAGATGTTGTCTTTTCCAAAGACAAACGCTGCAGCTGATGAAGTGTCTTCCTCAGAGAATGCCTGGTAAATACTAAAAGCAAGAACAATTTCTTTTTCTCCATATAGGAGAAGCTTCCTGACCTTGGTGGAGGTGCCCCTAGCTACAGAGCTTCATATTTACTGCTGGAATTTACATGCAGCTCTGCCCTCCCAGCCCCCTTAGAGGGCCAAGGTCCCCTTCAAATGGGCATTTGAGTTTGGTCTGATTTTCAGTGCTCCCTGGAGAGAAGAAAGCAGTGAAAGAAAAGTGTTGGAAGGATGGTGGTAGAGGGAAGAAGTGACTGGTTTCAGGTTGTGGGAAAGGATTGCTGTGTTGTGGCTGTTGGAGAGGACTTGGGCTGCCCCACAGCCTGCAGACTAAGCCAAGGAAAGTTGGGCACGCAGCAGTCCTCTAGAGGTCTTTTTACATACTTTGCATGCATTCTGCCCCTGTCCCAAGGAACCTCCTGGTAGTTGCTCTGGAGCAGACTGCAGGATGAGGCCAATGCAATCTGTGGCTGAGATGCAGGCCAGCTTAGCTGCACAGCCTCGGCCAAGCCTCCCCTCCTCCAACCACTTGCTGCTGCAGCTTCCATGCAAGTGGGGGAGTCCAGTGAACTTCATACCCCTGGGGACATGGCAGCTATTGACTCCTTATGCTCTCCTTTTTCCTGCGCCCAGCCATGAGCCCACTAACCCTTTCTATTGCCTTCCTTCTTTGGGTGCCTGCTTCTCAGGTTGTTTCTGTTCAGCCCTCACTTCCATTCCTTTTCCCAGCCACCACCCTACCCCAGGCCCCTATTTCTAACAACCTGGTGCCTGGACTGAAGACCAGATCTCAAATAGTACTGGCTGAAGCAAAAGGGGGTGGGAGTGTTTATTGCCTTCTGAATCTTCTCCTTCCTTTTACCCTTGCCCTGCTTCCTTCTGTTCTCAGATGCAGGGTGACTTGAATGACACTTTTAAACATTGGTTGCATTGTGTCATTCTTTAACTCAGAACTCTCTAACGGATGTCACTCATTCTGAGGGGAGAGGCCGAGCGCTCCATTCCAGGGACAACAAAGATTTACATGACCTTACCCCTGACCATCACTCTCCCTCTTGCTAACTTGGCTCAGGCCACACTGGCCTTCTTGCTGCTCCTCAAACATGTTGAGCACATCCCAGGCAAGGCTTTGCTCTGCTCTTCTCTCTCTACAGAGTTCTTCTCTTGGATACCCACATTGCTCATCCTCTGCCTCCTTCTGTGTAGACCAGTTGGGCTAGGTAGAGAGCTTGCAAGAAGATAAGATGAGAAAGACATCCAAAGTCATCTTGTCAGAGAGGCTGTCCTTGACCACCACTCCCCCTCCTTTCTGGCAATATCTAGCCTCTGAAGTTGGATGTTTTTACCCAGAGCACATATCAGCCATAGCTGAACCCAGGGGTTCAGTCACTTCAGAACTCTCCTCATCTCTTGGCCTTTCTTTCCTCTGGTTGGATTTTATTCTTCTCTCCAGTGTTGGCAAAATGGCCAGCAGCCCTTCAGGGTTTTAGCCTCCAATTGACAAACCCAGTGCAAAGAACATGCTTCATTTCCAGTGATTATGAAAAAATGCAAGAGTGAATTCTCATTGGACCAACTTGAAGCATGGTTTGTTTTTTAACCAACTTGTGTGTGGCCTGGGGAAGGACCTTCTGTGTAGCTAGGCCTGGGTCTTGCATTCATTTCTATAATGGGATTGGGAGTAGAATCAGCCATTCCAAATCATAGAGGTAGAGACTGGTGAGATATGGTTCCTACAGGAAAATTCGAGCACAGTTACCAGGAAAAGAAGAAATGGATACTGAGCAGTTGAAAAGAACCCATATTCACTGCAAATACTTCCCCACTTGCTTCACATCCTCTTGTCTTTGGGCTATCCTGTCTGCATCCTGCAATCATTCTGAGCTTATAAAATAGACTCTAGGACCTGCTACTCTCCTGTTTGTAAATCTTTGGTGCTTAGAGGTTAAAGCCTGAACTTATTAGATAAGCATTAAATGCCACCACAAATTGGCTCCACCTCATCTTGTCTCTTTTCAAGCTCTTTATCTGGTCTGGTGGGTCTACTCATTGCCTCATCCTGCCTCTCATGCTTTCCGTGTGTGTTGTTCTCATCTCCCTTGGATAGCAGGCTTTAGCTAAAATTTGACTATTTGCTTCAATACTTGGGCATAATTTTTTGAAACCCTGTAGTATTTATCATTCCTGACATTTATTATACATTGTCTTATAGTCTTAGGTATCCATGTGAGGCTTATCCCATTCCTCCAACCCTGTTGTAGGTCACTTGAGGGTAGAGACCATTTTGCATGTTCCTGCATAGCCTAATCAAGGCCTTGGCATATTGTGAGAATCCAGCAAATCAGGATTGATTATTTAAATGCCACTCTTCCTAAATTTCAGCCTTTTCCCAAAGAGCTTGCTCCTTTCTCACCAAGCCTACCAGATGGGTGTTGAGAACTGGGGTTGTGTTTGACATTAATGAAGGGTCAGTGGGTCATCTGAAGGAGTTAGAAACTTGAAGACTCTTCACCCATTCTATCTCCACCTTATCTGCCTGTCTGTCTCCCCTGTCTCCTTCCTCAAAGTTAGGACTTCCTCACCAGGGTTAATATCATCCCAGAAATTGTTCCACAAGGAGTCTGTGGCTGAATAGGCACTGCTTTCTTGTCCTCCACCTCCTCCTCCACTCTTTGCCTGCCTGTGTCTCCTAGAGCTTTGCTCCTCTATTTTCACACACTCTCTCAGATACTACTGTGCTATAGTGAACATTACCTTAGAGAGAGTAGATCTAGCTGTGTGACCTTGAGCAAATTAGTTTACCTTTCTGAGCCTCAGTTTTCAAATTTGTAAAATAGGGATACAATACATATTGCACAGTTATTATGCATGCCAATTTAATAAGGCATGAAAATGTTTCTAAGTGTGAGATGCACAGCAAACACCCAATAAATGTTAACTGACTACAATCTCTGTCTCTGTTAGATACTGCCTCTCTTCATTACAGCTGACATGAGGTTGCCATCTAGTGGGCTTGCAATTGACAGCTGTGAGAGGCTAAGCAGGGATGGGTATAAGGGCCAAGTCCCAAGGGTTCTCCTGAGGTGGGGGAATTCGTATGCCAGCTCTGGCTCTGAGGTATAAACATTTAGTTTCCCTGCTTATGCAGTTCCATAGATAGTCCCCAGGCATGGATCCCATGCATCTCCGATCGCTCCCCTTCTAAATGTAGAGGAGAAATCCTAATACAACCCCCACTTGGCTCATGGTCACTTTTCCTACCAACCCCTACTTCATGATGCAGGTGGTAAGCAGGAAAGTGGGCTACATTTGGTTTAGAGGTTTTCTGTTTCATTAAGCTCATGATACTCCTCTTTTAAGCAACTTTCCAGATTATCAGATAGAATGAGTGTGTTAATGGAGACACAAGTAGTGCTCCTATAGAGCAGAGCACCTTTGTGTGGAAAGGAATAAAGTAGGAACTAAGAGCAGCTCTTTGAGACTGAAATCCTATCATCAAACTAAGCCTTAGACCAATCAGACTTCAGGTCACAGAAGAGGAAGGAATTCACCAACACACAGAACTCACTCATGCAGCACAGCATATCCAAGTGTGTTGTGCAGACATCCTTCCAAAGTTGACTATGCGGACAAACCACTGGGAGAGTGCAGCCTATGATATCCCACTCTCTATAGCTCTGCCATGCATGTTGACATATCAAAGTACAAAAGGATTTCAGAAGCCCTGAAGGAAAAAAAAAATCATGTGTGACTTTATTTAGCTGAGTTTTTCCTAAATTAGATTGGTAGGATGATACTTTTTTTCTGCATAAGCCAAAGAACTTATCAAGAGGTAGGGACAGAGGAAATTAAGGGGATAGGAGAAAGGAATGGTCAGAGTGGGGTGTTGATATTGCAGAGAGGCTCAGAGAAGGAGTTGGAAGTGGAGGAACGATTTGAATCGGGTTTGGAGGCTGGGTAGAATGTGGACACTCAGAAGAAAGAAATCAAGGTGTTGTAAACATGGGAGACAATCATAAAGAAAGGTGGAAAGTGGAGAGCAGGGCATGTGCTCTTGACTTGAAGCCATAAGATAGGCATTCAAGTTCCACACCTAGACCTTAGCTTGCACAATTACAAAGCAAGAGAGTGGCTCAGCCCTCCCCAGGTTATATGTGTGCCAATGTAACAAGTGCTAAAGAAAGGTTAATTTCCCACAGAAACAGATATCCCTTGCAACTTCCCTTTGCCAGAAGGGACTGTGTGACTTGTTATTTCCCATAATGGTGTGAATAGAGGCAGAAGTCTGGTCTCTATGACACATTGGACATTTTTCTTGCTCCAAACACCTTCTCCCAATCCCCACCCCTCAATGAGATAAGAATAATATCCATCACATTTTGGAGATGGGTAAACTGAGTAGTTAGGTGTTTTGTTTGAGGTCTTCCAGAAAGTCAACTCTTGGAAGAGGAACCAAGATAGGGCTTCACAACTTTGCCTATTCTCCTGCTGAATATGGTTTGAAATATGGTTCATTTCCCAAAGCCAGGCAAGCAGCCTTTAAAAGTGTTCAATTGTGGTAAGATATGCATAACATTACATCTTAACTTTTTAAGTGTACAATTCAGTAGCATTAAGTACATACACAGTGTTGTACTACCAAACTCCGGAAATTGTTTCATCTTGCAAAATTGAAACTCTGTACCCTTTGAACAACTCCCCATTCCCCACTCCCTCCAGCCCCTGACAACCATTGTTTTTTCTGTCTGTATAACTCTGACTACTCTAGATATCTCAGATAAGTAGAATCATACAGCATTTACATTACTGTGACTGACTTTCTTCACCTAGCATAATGTCCCCAAGGTTCATCAATGCTATAACATGTGCCAGTATTTCTTTCTTCCTTAAGGCTGGATAATATTCCATTACATATATCAATTTTTAGATCCATTCATCCCTTATTGGACACCTGAGTTGCCTCCATCTTTTGCCTATTGTGAATAATGCTGCTTTGAATACGGATGAACAAAATACTGAGACTATGTTGTCAATTGTCTTCCTAAAGTGGAATGGCTGAATGGTAATATGGTAACCCTATTTTTAATTTTTGGAGAAACTATCATACTGGTTTCCATAGTCGCCACACCATTTTACATTCCCACACACAGGGCATAGTGTTCCAATTTCTCTACATCCTCAGCAACACTTCCATTTTGTGGGTCCCTTCCTTCCTTCCCCCCCTGTCTCCCTCCATTCTTTCCTCCCTCTCTCTCTCTCTCTCTTCTGTCCTTCCTTCCTTCCTTGATGGTAGCCATCCTAACAGGTATGAAGTGTGTCTCATTTTGTTTTTAATTTGCATGTCCCTAGTGGTTAGTGATGTTGAACATCTTTTCATGTAATTATTTGCCATTTGTATATCTTCTTTGGGAAAATGTCTATTTAAGTCCTTTGCCCATTTTTAACAGGGTTGTTTGTTTGCTAGCCAAACATTTTAAATGGTCAACAAGACAAGACAAATAAATATAAAGGAATATAAAGGCAAGCTTGGCTAAGAGTTTATCACCTACTCCATTGGCATGATTTAGCCTCTGGCTCAGAGTGGCTGTGACACTAATAGTGAGAAACCAAATCCCTATCTCTAAAATGGTGGGAACCAGGACTGGCTTTAGGGACCTACGTTATATCCAACCTAAGGTTAAAGAAGAAACTATTTGTGTGTAAAAACAAAAATAAAATTCTTGTTCTTTTCGCTTTCCCTTTTGCAGCCCAATCTGAAGATTACTACCGCAACAACCTCAGCAACTATTGTCACCACCACTGCTACTAACATGGGCCAGTGTGTGCCACATCTGGCACCCCTGTGGACAAAATCCATCAGTATTCAAATCCCATATGTGAGAAATAGATAGTCATTTGAGTTATCTGATTGGATAAACATCTTAAGTGTCTGAAAATGAGAAGAAAATGTGGGTCTTTCTTTCTTTCTTCTTTCTTTCTTTCTTTCTTTCTTTCTTTCTTTCTTTCTTTCTTTCTTTGATTTGTCATCCATACAAGAGAATAATGAAGGATGTGGTTAGGAATTTTAAGCAGCAGCTTCAGTCAGGCTGGGTGGTTTATAGAGATTAACTTGCCCCCTTGGAGTGTTCAGCAACCAACCAGAAGGCTCTCCCAAGACAAGCAATTTTATAATTAAGTGATAATTGTTTTTTTGGAGTTTTTTTTTTCCTGGGTAGCCTAGAGAAAGATAAACAGCTGCAGGAATCAATAAGCATCAAGGTCATAGGCTGAATTATTTACCAATTCTCTGCTATTTATCTCAAACTTTTCTCTCTACAAGGAAAAATTGTGTCTACTTCACAGAAGATTTAGAACACACCTGGCTTAGTTTCACAATTGTTATTACTGTCTTTACCTCTTTATGACCAAGCAAAATTGCTGCCTCATTAACAGAGTCTAGATAATGGGAGCATGAAAGGGTCTGATGACAGGGCTCCTTCACTGAGCCAAGTCAGGGTGGACAAAGCCTGGCTGGGACACCACACTGTAAGAAGTACAGGGCTTGTGGGTAGAGTGCAACAAAAGATGTGCACTGCATGGGCCTACTCACACAATTGTCCATTTCTATGTTGACTGCAATATCTCCTTAATAGGTCTCTTAGCCCTCCACCCCTATGGATTCTACATTCTGCAGTCAGCATGATCTTTCCTAAACCAAAATCTGTCAATTCACTCTGACGATGTCTTCAGGCCCATTCTTGGTCCCTAAGGATCATATAAATCCATATGCATTCCTTATTAGTTCAGCAGCAGCATTCCCCTGTGCACATACCTAACACTGTATCCTCCTGCTTTCTGTTTTCCTCTCTCAATTCCTGCCATGTTTCTTGGAGTTCCTGAAACACACCCTGGTCTTGCCCCTCAGGTTCATTTCAGCTCTTGTTCCTGCTAGAATAATCTTCTGTGTTCCCAAGGGAAGCCCTAATCATCTAAGTTCTATTAGCCCATACCTTTCAAGTCTAAGTGATTGACACTTCCTGGTCATCCCAGAGCACACCTCCCAAACCCCCATGAGCATTTCTGAGTCATTTGAGATGAAGGGCCATGCTTGTATGAGCATGTATTATATAACTAATTATAGTTCAATGTCTAGACCATAATAGTCAGTAAATGAAGGATTCTCATAAGTTAGCTTGGACCATGGGGAAGGAAAGAGGGCATGTGGAAAAAGTTGCCTAGTAAAAGATTGCTGTAAATGTCTACCTGAGCCTGTCTGAAAGTTATCTTCCTTGCATTCAACTGAACTTTGCATTATTATGATGGTTTAGAGACAAAACAATATATAAAAATTAATATTAACAACTTGATATATTGGGAGTTAGTTAGAAGATTGTTACTCCTGTAAGCAAACTTGCCCATTTCTGTGTATTTTACTATTGAATCAATACGTATACAGCCTTCAAAGAATATACCTGTTGTATAAAGCAACAAGTCATCTGTATTAAAATAAATACTTTTTGGTGAGTCTCTAGCCCTTTCAGTCTATTAGCATATTGGTTAACAGGTACAGGAAAAAAAAAAAAAAAAGAGCTTAGAAGGACAAGATAGCCTATACAGGTATGCTTGACCTCTACAAATTCTGCATTGAGTTAGAAGCACCTACCTACACCCAAAATTAAATTCATTTATTGTTATTTGATGTCCTTTTCAGGTACAGTTCCAGTTTTTCCTTTTTGGTGTTTAGGCTGATAGATAACTTTGAGTTTGCTAAAATACCTCTGTAAAACTATATGGTGCCAAAAATTTGGATGGAAAGCTATTTGATATTCCATGAAGAAAATATCTGAGACTTTTCTTTTGGAATTTTGGATGTTTTGTAGACAAATCTAAAAGCACTTGTCTTCCTATTCTGAAGTCCTCTCCCTTCCTCCAAAGCCTTGGATGTTGACCTTGGCTCTAGGCCAGTGACCAGGCATTCTGACCCAGCATTCTCAAAGGCCATGAGAAGCTTTTAAGAGCTTCTTGATCTCTGTTAAAGGTGTAGATACCAATGATGCATTCATTTCCCATCTCCCTTTCTCTCTCATCCACCCCGGCAACTATTAATGAACTCAAAATCAATCTGTCTGGTTGCTTGATGAGATTAGAGGACTTTCTCTAGTCTTGCAATTGCTCATAAGAAACCAGATGCAGCAATCAGTTTATTGTGAACTCTCTTTCTTTCCCTCTACATCTCTGCTATTGATTAAGTAATGCCACCCTGGGGCTTGTTCCTGATAAAGCAGCTTCACAGAAAGCAAAGTGATGGGTCTCCACACAATCCTGGTTATTATTCTCTATCCAGACACCAGAGCAGGGATGGCTTAATTTAAGTAAGGCAACTTGTTGGTGCTAAACAGTCCCCCTTGAGAATCCTGGTTTTAATCTGAGATAGTGATTATCTTGAAGAAGGATTTTCCAGGAGTTAGGAAGGTCCCAGCCTACATAGAAACTGGGAGGCTCAACAACATATACCACTGGTTGTTTGGAAGGATTCAAATAACTTTATAGCAAGAACTCGAATTCGTTTTGCTGAGTGTTCCAAATTCCAATTCTTCCCATTATCTTAATTATTTTAATACTAACATACAGAGACTGGAGGGCAGCAGTGTCTCCATTATGACCACTAAAAGATAAAAAAAAATCTGAGACCAGAAGGAAAGTTCTACAAATAGGATCAGCTGAACTGGGGAAACCATAAAACCTGTGGCCCAGAAAAATATAGATTTGGGGCCAAGCAAATGATTAGGTGATTATGAAAGTTTACGGATTAATCAGAGCAGGTTGACAAATTCCCCTTTCATGGATTAGATAACCAACAGAGGTTTAGAAGAATGAAGGGCTCATTCCATGCCACACAAATTAACATTTGAATCTATATATGTTCATTGTTTTATTTTACTGTAAAACTACATTTAATACCTATGTCTAGAGGGTCTTAACTTTCTTAAAAACTAGGAATAAGCTTGTGTTTTTAGGAAATACATTGATTCTATCATGGGTAAAGTTAGTAAGCATTAAAATAAGGAGGTAAGGGCAGGATTCTCATTTCAGAGTCCTTGTCCTCAGTTAAAAAGTGATAGCAATGTTTTGATTGTTTTCTTTAAACAGGAATAACACAGGGATTGCATGAGAAATTTGACTTCCTATGCAAAGTTACCAGTTCTCTTGGACAAAGAAAATTAAAGAAGTATTAGAATTTACTCTAAGCTGTTATTACAAAGAGACCCACTCAATAATGTGCTTAAATAAGATAAAAAACTCAGGCCCTTTATCAAAAGCAATTCTCTGCCAGTAGAAGGTGTACAAAAGCATGAGGCTCACCCATCATTTGTTTTAAAGCACAACCAGGAATTGGCAGGCCTTAGTCACATGACCACATAGCCCAGTGAGGCTGGGAAATCAACCTTCAGCTGGATACCAATATTCCCAGATTAAAGACAGGAGTTCTGTTATTAAAGGAAGAGGGTTAAATGATATTGGCGGACAATTTGTGGGCTCTTCCACAGGTGCAAACATAGAAGAAATGCAAGACAACATGGAACTTGAATTAAGATATTAGTCTACTGCTCGCACTGGAATAGCATTTGGAATAAAAAAGAGAAGGGGAAAATGAAACCTGAGGTTGGTAGTCATCCCAGACTTAGGATAAAGAGGGTCAAACATAGATGGGCATATTAGAAGTTGGAATTGGAACAAAGACTATGTAGTCTAGCTTCTAGTTCTTTAAATTTGAGTCCAAACTAGCTTAAATAGTGTTTAACTCTAAACACCATTAAGCATCAGTTGGGATGCTTGATAGTGTCAATCCTATAAGGCAATTCACTCTAATTGGGGTGGGTTTGAAAATTTGTAATTCCTTAGCCCTTGATTTTGAAATGCTTCTCTTTATTCCTGGTACTATCACTTGTTCTGAAGGATAGCCTCTCCAGATTTCTTATTATTGATAATAATCTATCATGTTATATATACATATATACATATGTGTATGTGTGTATATATATATACACACACACATACATACATACATATACATATTACGTGATTTATACACACACACATATTTAAAACGTATCTGTGCATTTATATTTCAAGAAGATTTCTGACAGTCAATACGTAGTTGTGTCTTGTTTCTGTATTCAGTCTGACAAGTTTTGCCTTTTATTAGACCATTTACATTCAATGTAATTATTGATATGGTTGGATTCAAGTTTACCATCTTGCTATTTGTTTTCTATTTGTCTCATGTGCTCTTTGTTTTTATTTCATCATTTTATGCTGCCTTTTGGAGTAATTAAGGATTCTCTATTTTTCCATTTTATATCAACTATTGCTTTACTAGCTATATCTCTTGTTTTATTTCTTTCTTTTGTGGTTGTTCTAGGGTTTATAATATGCATTTAACTTATCACAGACTGCCTTGAAATAATATTATATCATTTCTTGTATAATGTATGATACTGCCAAGAGAATACTTCCATTTTTCTGCCTCTCCTTTGTGCTATTATAATCATACACTTTACTCCCACACATATTATAATATTCCATGATACATTGCTGTTTGTTTTGCCTTAAACATTAATTTATCTTGTAAAGAAATTAAAAGATGAGGAAAAGGGGAAATACTGACATTTTAAAGTGCTCTTATTTCTTTGTGTAGATCCATGTTTCCATCTGTTATCATTTTTCCGTCTGCCGGAATAACTTTTTCTTCAACAATTCTTGTAGAACTGATTTACTGGTGATAAATTCTTTCAGCTTTTGTTTGTCTAAAAAAGGTTTTATTTTGTCTTCATTTTTAAAGGCTATTTTCATTGAATATGAAATACTAAGTTGACAGGGTTTTTTTTTTTCTTTCAGTTATTTAAAGACCTTGTTCTATTGATTTAAGGGTTGCATAGTTTTCTTCTCGCATTCTTATCTTTATCTGTATATGAGGTGACTTTTTGTCTCCAGCAGTTTTTAATATTTTGTCTTTATCACTAGGTTTTAGCAATGTGATTATGATGTACCTTAGTGAGGTTTTCCTTTGTTAACCCTACATGGAATTCGCTAACCTTATTTTATTTGAGTTTATAGGTTTTATCAAATTTGGAAAAACCTCATCCATTATATTTTTCAAATATTGTTATATGTAAATCTCTTTTTCTTCTCTTTCTGCTATTCCTATTACATATATGTTAGACTACTTGATATTTTCACAGTTACTGAGTCTCTCTTCATTTATATTCAATATTTTTTTCTCTGTTAGCTTCATTTTAGATAGCTTCTATTACTTACTATCTTCACAATTACTAATATTTTCTTCTGTAGTGTCTAATCTGTTGTTAATTTCATCCAGTGGAAATTTCACTTTAAATATTTTATTTTCATTTCTAGGGCAAAGATTAACAAGCTTTTTCTGTAAACAGCTGAATAATAAATATTTCAGGCTTTGCAGGGCTTACAGTCTCACTTGCATAGCTTAGTATTCAATAAAAACTTGGGATTGCTAAAGATTTTTTTTCTATATAGCTCCCTTCTTTTATTTTTTTAAAATTTTTTAAATGTTTATTTATTTTTGATACAGAGAGAGACAGCATGAACTGGGGTGGGGGAGAGAGAGAGGGAGACACAGAATAGGAAGCAGGCTCCAGGCTCTGAGCCACATAGGCGCCCCTATAGCTCCCTTCTTTATGGAACTCTGTCCTACAACTTCCAGCTACCACCAGTTCCTTGAACTCCATTTCCACCTCCTTAAAATTCACCAAGACTGCTGCACTTTGTTAGGGTTCCCCTTCCTGAAAGCATAGTTTTGAAATTGCCTCTAGGTAGAAATTTGGGGCAATCATTGGGCTCACCTAATTTTTTTTCTCTTCTTTAAGAAATTTCTGTTTTCTCCAGTCTGTTGTCTAATATCTAAAAACAATTGGATTCATACATTTTTGTGTGTTTTCTAGTTATTTATTGTGGTCATAAATCCAGTCTTTTTTAATCCTATCATAGCCATAAGCAGCAGTCTTTTTAGCCATTTAAAATTTAAAGATGAGTTGTCACAACAGGGGGCCTGTCATACATTTACATGTAGCCTTTACATTATATTAGGTTGTTCTTCTGTGACAAAATGTCCAACCAATAAATGAACAATAAATGAAAGAATGCTGGTAAGTTCAGGGATCTTTGGATTGTTTCATAGACTGATGCTACTTTAGGTTCAATGATATTTAACATTATGAGATTATACAGAAATAGTAGTTATAATCTGAAAGAGTTTTTTAATGAAAGACTGTTAAAATTCATTGCAATGGGTTGGTGAAAACATCTTGTTTCATGCCACTGCCAAGTTGTACTACATAGGAGGAATATTGTTGAACAAAGCATTTATGGTGCATATCCTGGAAGTCCTACAACTACAACGGACAATGGAGATATATTTCTGGATGAGGGTGTGGTGTGTAAATGCAGGATTCTAATTAAAGTCTTAAGCATGACTATAGGGATTCCTCCATTGACAAAGATATGAGCAACCAATCAAGTTGTAGATAAAAGAATAAATATCTGTTCAACTCTGTCTTTAGTTTCTCAAGGTTAGAAAGCAGAAAGGACTGAAAATTGTCAGGATGTGAAGTTAATACTCATGGGCTTAATTGATAGTGAAGGAAAGGGCAACACATCAAAGGCATTTTAGAAGGTCTTCTTTTGAACAAGCAATCAGCATACTTTTTGGGCTTGCTCTAAAAGGAGCCACACACTGAGTAAACAGTCATATTAGGGGTTTTCAATAAGGCATACTTCAGAAGTTTTGTTGATGAGCACTGTATTCACAAACAATGCATCAACAGTTTTATTAAAAAGTCAAGACCAGAGTTGTCAAGCAGAAAAGCCAAAATAACAGCAGGGTGTACAACCTAGAAATATGGTTTCCAAGTGGATCTTGGGAAATATTGAGGGACCTATGTAATTAGTAGCTAATTTTACATAGGCTAGGGTAAAAAAATATTACTATTCTTTTTGGAAATATTTTGGACTACCTATAAATTGAGTAACCCTTGGTATTGAATACAGAAGAATTGTTGAATAGACTTTATTTAAATGTAATCCTAAAAGGATAATTTGGTCTGGCACATATATACTCCTATACTTTCTTATTCAACTAGAGTAAGAAGCTATCTGTATTTCAAAAGATACTGCTACTGGAGATCACCTTGGCACCCATTAGCCAAGGCCAAAGGAAAATCATTTTAATTAGTTTAGGGAAGGCCACAGTCACACGAAGATAGCCTTGATTCAGAACAGGAATTGAATGAACGAGTGCTTTGTGAGCTGATGAAGACACAGAGATGATCAAAGAGCACATCATCCCTGCCTTGATGGATGGTAGAGAACAAATCTCATGGTAGAGAACAAATATTAAATATAATTTAATATATTTAAATATTAAATATAATTATGTGCATACAGTTGTGATTTTGTCTGTGGGGGAGAATAAATCTAAAGTGCTCAGAACTAATGTCAAGGATTTAATTTAGAAGTTGAAGACTGAGGAATGAAAGACAAGAAATTAGGAGACAAGAGGCAAGGGTGGGGTGGGTACAGAGATGGATAAGTAGGAAAGAGCTTGATAAGTTCAAGGAAATAGAAAAGGCAAGTGTGGAGGTGCCAAAGTGAGAGGGAAGGAATTGTATGAGGTGCTGACTAGGGGTTTAATCAAGCTGTACCATAGGGACCATGCTGAACACTTAGAACTTTATTCTAAGATCAAGGGAAATCACTGAATTCTTTTAAAACATGCTCATGACATGATCAGATTTGTCTATTTGAAGGAGAAGGGACTGGAAAGAGGTAGGAATGGATATAGAAAGTTGTAGCAGAAGGGTGAAAGTGATCTGAAATGTCAATAATTTACTGATGGTCTCTGCCATTCTCTGGCCCTTCTGTACACTTCAACCAAATTAAATACTCTTTTGTAACACTTGGGGACAGACACCCATTTATTAAGTGGACAAAGAGAAAAAGAGAAAAATGGCACAAATTACCTTCCCCCCACTGTCATTATGCCAAATGTCTGAAAAAATCTCCCTTGGGGTGCATGACTTATGATGCTCATAGAATTTATAATTCCTCTGGAACATGGCTCCACCTTTCCTGTCATGGAGAGAGCCCAGGGGAGTAGATGTAAATATCAGGTATCATTGTAATGAATTTAGATATTATACCAGCCTCAGCAGTCCTGCTCTGCAGTCAGATCTTTTGTAATTCGTTTCCCACTTCTGCCTTTTTGAACAAAACTAGCTTTTCTCTAGATCTCATCCTGAGCTATCTCAGAGGCAGGGGTACTTGTCTCTCAGGACCTACTTCCCTAATATTCAAGAAAAGGAGTATGGGGAATGCTAGAGTCTAATTCTTGTTGGCTCAACATGTCTCTCTTACTCTGAGAGAAAAGCTTAAGAAATAATAGCAACAACAACAAAAAGCACCAAAACAAACAAACAAAAAACAAATAAAAAAACCCAATCTTCTACCAGGGTCATATTAGCCAGTAATAAATTCTTTTTGGTGTTTAGAACCACACATATTGAATGTCTACACTTCAACACTGATATGGCCTTGGTTTTGCTTATTTTGTTTTTCTTATTTGTTTTAGTGGTAGAGATAAAGAATAAAATCAGTAGAGGAAAATTCCTGTATAGAGGCTGAAGCATGCTTTATAATTTTTCTTCCCATCATCCATCCAGTATTAGATAACCACAAAAACACTCTTTTATAGCACTTAGGGTAAAAGATATTTTAAAAATATCCTCTTCAGGAGACCTTCTCTGTTCTAAGATCATTTGAGACCAAAATTATCTCTGCTATACTCAAGCTCAGTTTCCATTTCTCATCTCAGAAGATCTCCAAAAGAGTTTGAAGTAATGCTATTTAGGTATGGTCTATGGATCAGTGCCAAGCTTTGAAACATTTGTCACTGGTCTATGATTAGATGCATGTACAAACTGACAATAAGCATTTAGAAATGTTTATAAAAGTTTCTATAATTTTATCTGCTCTATTAAATCAAATAAAGAATTTGGGCTAGAACTTTATATGTTTCATTTTTTTTTCATTTTCCTGCTCATTTCTGTTGTATTTCATTAAAAAAAAAACATTTAATCTACAATGGATTGGGGAGAAAACCCCAAACACCTAGCTCTCTGTATACTGTTCTATTTTTTTGTAAGTTCTTTTAAAAAAATATTTATTTTGAGAAAGAGAGTGTGTGTGTGAACAGGGGAGGTGCAGAGAGAGAATTCCAAGTAGACTCTGTGTTGTCAGCACAGAGTCTGATGTGGGGCTTGATCTCACTAACCGTGAGGTCATGACTTGAGCTGAAATCAAGAGTCAGACACTTAACCAACTGAGTCACCCAGGTGCCCTTATTTTTTGCAACTTCTTATGAATCTATAACTGTTGCATATAAAAAGAAAAATAACAACAGATATGAAAATAAATAGCTGGTCCTTCACCACACATAGAGAAGCATTGAATCAGCTATATATGGGAAGACAGATTTAAAAAAAATCCTAAATTCATGGTCAGTAGTTACGGCTAATCTCATCAGGATGTAATTTGTTGCTGTCTTTTAAATCCATTATCTATTACTAGAATAATGCTGTGTAAGAAAACCAAACACACACAGGACCGGTAGTATAAACCAATGGACATTCTTCTAGCTTACTGGCAGCTCTTCTGAGCTAGACTCATCAGTGTCTACAGTCAGCTGGCTGCTCAGCTGGGAAATAGCTGGTGTTAGATGGCCTCAGGTGGCTTTTTCTGGTCCACATGGTCTCAGTCTCCAGCAGACTAGCTTGGGTTTGTTCTTGTGACAGACACAGGTTCCAAGAAAGCACACAGGATAATGCAAGGACTCTCCAGGTCTAGGCTCAGAGGTGTCACACAGTAATTTTCACTGCATTCTTGTAAGTCACAAGGTCAGAACAGATTCCAGGGGTGGATAGATTCCATTTGATTAAAAAAGAAGAAGAAACAATTAGGGCCATTTTTCAATCAGCTTACCAGGTCCTGGCTAATTGTATGAGCTGCCACATTTTCGAGGATATCAGCGTGATCTCAGATTTCAGATGTTAGTGCCTGATTTCCTGAGCCCTAAGGGCTACTGATAAAAAAAACCAAAAAAACAAAAAACTGCCCTCTCCCGCAAGTGACCAAAATAGACACAATTAATTGATTGCTATACTCTGCTGATTAACTTGGAAGTGACTTTAGAATCTATCAGAATTGGGTTTACAAATTAAAATCTGTCACTCAACATTGCAATTATGGGCAGCTGGGAGTAGTCCAGAGGCCAGTGGGCATGGTCCTCAGTTAGTAACAGGTAACTCTATTGTCTTGGGTATTAATCTTGAACTCTCATGGGTAATTGTATCCCAATCACAGGGCCTATGAACCCTTATCTACCAACAGAAAAGCAAAAGAACAACCAGATCTTTGTCAAGGAAGCCATAGGTTCTTCCACATAGGTCAGGTGGTATTAGGCTGCATGTGGGCTTCTTGGAACTTCTCTGGGTTAAAATATTAACATTTTTTGTTAGTTTGGGGGTTATCAAGGATAACAAATGTGGTTGCAATACTAGAAATTCTCAGGAATGGCACAAATAAAACCAGAACACATTAGCTAACATACTGGGTCTGAATTTAGGGGATGGATGAAGTACTTTGGATGTTCTCCTAGAGTACTAGAAGATCAAGAGTAAGTTAAGGAACTGGGGAGCTACACAAGGAAGATTAGGATTTCTCTGTAGCAGGAATTATGTAGCTAGAGGGCCATCACAGGGGCTAGCAGGTTCAAAGAGCATGGTTAAATCTGGCACTGGTGAGCCACAGAGATTTGCTGGAATTCTTAACAAAATAAGATGTCTCCCTAGCTTGATATTAGCTGAAGTCTGTCTCTGTAACAATGATAAAACATCCCAAAGAACAACTATGGAGCCCTGGGGACTTGAGAAAAGCAGAAACTATTCATCAGCTTTTCTTCATCAGGATCTCTGTACCAGACACTATGATAAAAATCTCACATAATCATATTGAACCTTTACACTAAGCCTGTGAAATTGTAAACCCATTTTATAGGCAGCTGAGTTACTTGCCTGAGGTTCCATGGGGAATTATTTATAAAGTCAATATTCAACTCAGACATGTGACATTAAATCCTATATCCTATCCACAATACTCTACAACCTGTCAAGAATTTCAACCCTTTGATAAAGGTAGGGGTTGGCCTGGTTTGTTCCAGGAATGAGGATAAGTTTCAACGGTGGAGAAGCAGTGCTTCTCCAGGGAAGACTGAAAGAGTCACAGCCAGGTCATGGTCATAGCATGGATCTGAACTGCTTGTCTTTCAATCCCTCAAAGACACAATAGATGCCAAAGGATCTTCTCTGTGTGCTTTGGTCAGCAAAGTAGGACTCAACCCACTGAAAGGCAGGCCCAATAGTAGGCAGACTGGAAGAGTATCAAGTTTCCAGGATTAATGCATGACAAACCTTAAGGAGTGGGGTTTGGACATGTACAGTCTCCTTAGGCCTTGAGAGAGGTGAAGAGCTACCCATCTTGCCAGTCTAGTAAGAGAGAGCTAGTGTGTAACAGAGCAGGAAGGGGAGGAAGGAATGACTGGGGAGATATAAACAGGTAATAGAAGTCCACCTGGACAGTTAGCATGGGTGGTCAGACAGGCATAAGCAGGCCCTGCCATGGATGGGGACACAGTAGCAGGGTTCAGGTCTTGGGGAACAGGTGAGTTCAACAACAGTAAGGCAAAGAACTTCAGCACCACAGAGACCAAAGTGCAAGGGAGGCTTATTGCCCACTCGTTAGCCCCCCACATCCTCAGTTACCAGACTGAAGACAGACCCTCAAAAGGGACAGCTGGGAACAATTGAACTGGAAGGACTCTCCAGCTGCTGCCCTCAGTGGACCACTATGTTGGTCTGACACCCCCCTCACCAAGATCTGAGTGCATAGACTTGGAATGGTAATTTGTCACTGTAGCAGGAGATGGTTTTTATAGTTGGCAAAGGGGAGAGATTTCTTCATCTTTGAGTCTTTCCTGCTTGTGCCTGTTCATGTCAGGTCCCGCTCTACTACAGATCCAAGATTTCAGAAATAGAGCTTTGGTGGATGCCATTTAAATTTATGTCTTTTATGTTGTAACATTCTGAATGAGTAAATTGTCACAGTTTCTTATTGGGCTGGTCCAGAAGAACGTGAAATTGGCTGAAATTACAGGGTAGATTTGAGTTAGACATGTCAGAGGACTTCCTGGTCTGAACGGCACTGGCAGGAGAGAATGAAGTTACTTCTATAGCTGTCATACTCGCTCTTTTTCTCTGCCCTTTCCTCTCTCTTTGGAGTATTTTTTTTTTCCTCCTTCTGCATTTCACTCATTGATTTTAGCCTGAGCTAACAGAGAGCTTCATTCCTGTGGGCTCACTCATGGCTGCGAAGAGCTGGAATGGGTGCTGTAATCCAGTGCGCTGGGAGAGCACTGGCATGACAACCTTATGTTAAATTTATGTGTTCTCATTTTTGTTGAGTATGACTATATTTCTGTACATTTTATTTCACCCTTTAAACATTTATGTTCCTGTGTTATGATTAATTAAGTGTAGTAAAATGAAGTGTTTGCAATGTATGAAAAAACCCTCACTTCTCTGGAGTCTTTGTACCTCACATTCTTTTTACTCTTGCCAATCCTTATTTCTCTTTGCTCTTTTCTTCTGTTAGTCACCTTTCTTTATTTCTCCCTTTTGTTCCTCTGGGCCAGTCCTTTAATCCCCACTCCATTAAAGGATCTGCTGATGCAGAATGCTTTCAAGACAAAAGGGGTTTATTCTCACGAGAGAATCCCCAGCTCTTCTCTCTTCCCTCCCCTTCCCTACTCTCTCTACCACATCCTTTCCTCTCTCTGACTCTTTCCTTCCCTTCTCTCCTCTTTCTCTTCATCCATTTCATCTCTTTCCATTTCTTGATCTCAGCCAATCCCTCCTATAGTAATAGTGATAGTTTTATCAAGAAAATGGCAGTGACTAGTAGAGTCGGTTTCACTGGTGGTGCAGAGTAGGGGTCTCTCAGCCCATGTGCCCCGTCAGATAAGGAGATGAGTTATGGGTATGAGAAGAACATTCTGGGTCTGTAGTCTCTTACTTGCAGTGTTCACAAAGTGATTAAAAGTAAACCTACCCTCCAAGTTGATTTGTCTAAACCTTCCAATACTCAATTCTCAATCAGTCTGAAGAAAGGCTTTGTAGAGTGCTACTTACAGATGCCTCAATGTGTGGCTTAATTGATTTATTAAGGGCTCTCAGAGAAGACTTAAAGGTCACTGCTGGACAATTAATACTTTGTTTTGTTCTCAATTTGTTCTCAGACTTCAAAGCACACAAGCCTCACTTGGTGGACTTTTTAAAATGCAGATTCTTGGACCTCACCTCCAAAGATTTTGATTCAGTGTGTCCAGGAAGGGGTCCAAGAAGTTGGATTTTAAAGAAGGTCTCTGGGTGATTCTGAAGCAGATCACTTATGGACTACACTCTGAGAAATACTGCTTACATGAGGAAAGGCTGTTGCTATTCTTGAGATAAGGGTGAGGAAAAAAATTGTGAGTACTCCTTGATATTATATAAGAATTTGAGTACTTTCTGTATGTAAAGTTCTCTACCAGGCACTGAGTGGGAGGCAAGGAAAGAGGAGCCCAGGTCTGCATCAGCAGTTCTTCACCTGTCTTTAATTATTCCTCCAAGTTTTGAACCTGGGGTAATTTATCCATGTCACTATATGCTTGGGTACTAACTTTTGCAATCACTTCCCTAGGTCTCCTATATAGGCTGTTTGCTGCATAAACACAAATGAGTCATGAAAATAAGGTGATAAATATATTAGTAGCAGTAATAGTAATAGTTGAATGAAAGTCTAGGGTTGTATCTAACCAAGAATGTCCTATAGCCCATATGGAAATGATGCTAAGTACATTTCATAGCATGGTCTTCTTCTACAGTTCTTTGAAAGTAGGAAAGACATCATACCTCACTCTTGCCTTTGATCAGAATGGTGTTTGTATGCCTGCCATATTGCTTCTGATCATAGCTAGAATCTCAGGACTGCATTCCAGAGGGTTGAGTGTAAACCCTAATGTCTCAGCAAAGCTCCCCATGTGAGAGTTGCCTTCTGTTTTAAAACTCTACAGCAGTCACTCTGATTGCATATATTCTACTTCTTGACTTCCTCTCTTATGATCTGCTAGTCAGGGATTAGTGGAATCATCCTTGCTGCATGTCTTGGGGCAAGATATTTTCCTTCTCTTTGCTCCCCTGCATACCATGAACAGCCAGCCTAGAGCAGAGCCAGGACTGGCATGATGCGTTGAAAGACCCACATGATCCTGGGAGGCAGGATGTTGCAGAAACAGCCTTCAGTTCTCTGGATCTCTGTAGTATGCAGCTGCCATGGGGAGCACTAAGACTGGGGCAGCGAGTGTGTGTGTGTGTGTGTGTGTGTGTGTGTGTGTGTGAAATCTGCATGTAAGTTGTGGAGTATACTTCTACTTTAAAAAGAATGATTTCTGATGGGGTTTATACAAATCAGCTTTTTAAAATTTTATAAAAGAGTATTGAAAAATTCTTTATGTAATAATCAACTTGGGAATTTTACATATTTTAAATTGGTATGCCATCAATATTCTATTTGGGCTAAGCCAGTTTATCTTAATTTTTTGTGGAGGTTCGCACATCACCCCCATCCCTGCCCTCATGAATGCTATGAATGCAATTCCCAAGAAAACTTAACATAAACTGAATGCAATATTTTAAATTTCAAAGGACTGTGGACGCTGAAAAGTCCATCCATGCATTCTGGGTTAAGAAATGCTGGTTGAGGTGAATAAAAAATGCCTTTGCATTTCTTGAATATACCTGGAGATGAGACCCAGAAAAGGTAGCTCTCAGAAAGGTTGGCAACCTGATGTGGATCACAGAGTTGATTTGGAGCACCTTAATCCAAAAAGTTCTGCAGAAACTGGCAGTTCTTTTACATGACATCTTAATGATTTTCCTTCTGGTCCGACTGGGATCGAACCATGGGAAGAAAGTAATAGTTATTAAGAATTTAATGTTTGTGTCTATTCAAATATATATTATATATCTGCATTTTTTGAGTGCCTAATATTTGTATTGCATAGTATTAGGGTACAGGAAGGAACTAACATTTATCAGTCAGTTATAGGCTGGGTCTTTTCATTGTTTTTTTTTTTTTATAATGATGCTATGATGTGTTTATATTTTTACCAATTTTACAATGAAGAAATAAAAGCTCAGAGAGGTTAAATTACTTACCCATAATCACACAGCTAGTGACACAGGACTAGCTTTGATTTCAGATCATTCTGTCAGCAAAGCCTGTGTTCTCTACCCTCTGGCCTCTGTCCCCATGGTTGCCTCAACCACCCTCCTGCTAGGTGCTGTCCAGCAATCCTGGAGCTGAACACAAAATGCAGCTGTAGGTAGACCTCACCTGATCTTCATTACAGCTGGCTTGAATTGCAGAACAAATCTAAATTATTATCCCATTGTGTAAATGAAGGAACGACAGCTTAATCAAATGGGATTATCCGGTTAGTGGCAGAGAGTGCTAGAATCCAGGCTGTCACATGCCTACTCTTGTGCATGTTTCACTATTTCCACTATTTCATGTTCCTCTTGCAGATGTTTCTTCATCAGCACCTACTACCGCCTTCAAACACATCCTGCTTCTCCTGTGGGAGAGACCTTCTTCAACAGAACCAGCAGACCAAGCCAGTGCCTCCTCTGCCCTCTGCAAAGCTTGCAGCTCCAGATCTCCCTGGTGTCTCCTAGGACTGGCTTGAGCAAGGCTTCCCTGAGTTTAGGTGATGTCCAAGGAGGTAAATCTCTCCTCACCACTTATCACACAACACAAAACTCTTTGGGAAAAAATAAATTAAATCCAGACCCCCAGAAAAAAAGCAATCCTTTCCTCCAAGTTAATTAATTTGAGCACTATTTTCAGGAAAAGCGTTTCTTAAATCCCTATCGCTGAAGGCAATTTTCTTGCCACAATCACTCAGTGTTCCTGACAGAAAGGAGCATAATCACTCCTTGACAGAAGGTGACTGGCAGAAAGAAGGCTGAGGGGAAAGCAGATTTCTACAGCCATCGAAGGGGCTGCAAATGCCTGAGGACCCCCCCACCCCTGTAACCCCAGGGAAGTTCCAGTGCCTGATAAACACAATTCTCTCCACAGAAATCCTGACTGCTCTGGGCTGCATGGTATTGGGCTGTGTGTACACATTTGTGCACATGTTTGGTGTGCATGCATACACGTATGCATTTCATGTACATGTGAGTGGTATGCACATGTGCGTGTGTGTGTGTGTGTGTGTGTGTGTGTGTGTGTTTGTGTGTGCATGTGTGCCTGTGCTGGCGGATGGAAGGAATAGCAGAATCTGTGCATCTACAGGGACCCTGGGCACATGGGCACTGACCTCTTCCAGGCTGGTTTACCTGGACCATTATAAGGGCGTGTGAAACAAGACATTCATCAAGCACTGGGGGCCTCTTCTCTTAGGTTATCTCCATCCCTATCTATGTGCCTCAGCATCCTCTCAAGTCCAGGTGCAGCTGGGTTTTCTCTGAGGGATGGAATTGACCATTATTGATGGGAAAACTGTGGTGGAGCTTTTCCCACTCTTGGAAATAGGGGTAAAAGATGGGGTAATTGCCCCAGTTCCCTTAGCCATTAAGAATAATAATAGTTTCCATTCATCAAGCAATCAGGTACTAGGCTAAGGTATGTCTTTGCATACATTATTTCTTATAATCCTTATAATACTCTTAATAAGTTGCTATTTTAGGGGCGCCTGGGTGGCTCAGTCAGTTAAGCGTCCGACTTCAGCTCAGGTCAGAATCTCGCAGTTTGTGAGTTCAAGCTCTGTGTTGGGCTCTGTGCTGACAGCTCAGAGCCTGGAGCCTGCTTCAGATTCGATGTCTCTCTCTCCCTCTCTCTCTCTCTCTCTCTCTCTCTCTCTCTGTCCCTCTTCTGCTCATGTTCTTTCTCTCTCTCTCAAAAATAAATAAACATTAAAAAATTTTAAAAAAGAAGTTGCTGTTTTAATCAGTGGTTTACAGATGAGGAAACTGAGGCCCAGAGGTACCATGAGTCAGTGCACACAATACCGCCAGGACTTGAGCCTCAATGTGCTTGATGGCCAAAGTCCTGCTCTGAACACACCACTATCATACAACCTGTTATCAGGGTCCTGGGTACACCTCAAGCCAGGGTCCCAGGACAACCTTGACTGTAAGAGCAAGGGGCTTCTCCTTTCTTCCAGAACCTGTGATGCTCCATGCATGTCTCCACCTACAGGACAGAATCCACGCTCTCTCTGGTGGGTAAGGCAATGCTGAAGAAAGACAATCTTGAGAATGGCAAAGCAAAGGTCCCTAAATTTGCTTATGATCACCAGGGCATGCGGTGAAGAGCAGTGGGCTTCAGAACTGGATAGGTCAGTGATCATCTCCTGTGTCTTGACCCCTTACCATCAGTAGGCTCGCTTACATCATCTTTGAGCCTGTAATGATTCATGAGTAAATCATGGATAAAATATTTGCCTCTCAAGATTTTGTGAGCATCAAATGAAAGAATATATTTAAATGGCTTAACACAGTGCCAGGCTTAAATAATTGCTCAGGAAATGGTAACTATTATTATTATTTTCTCCTCCAAGTGGCAGGGAGCAGACTGCCATTTTATGCTGTACATCTGTATGCGTAGCATTAGGAGTTCGAGCCAGGCATGTCTAGATCCCATCTGGGTCTGATGTTTGTCAGTCTTGTGACAACAGCCATGATGCTCATCCTCTTTGCGACTCACCTTTATCATGTGCAAGATGGGGAAGTTCATAAGGTAGTGTATAAGGAAAGGGGGACAGGCAAGGGTCCAGCTAAGGTACATTACATAGTTATGGCACAGAAGAGGTGCTCAAAAATGGTAGATATTGTTGTTCATCATCATCACCATCAGCATCAGCATCATCATTGTATTGCCAATCCATCAAATCATGTAAGAATTGTCCCAACTCCTGTGGAAACTCAGGCTGCAAAGAGTATTTTCCTTGACTGGAGATTAGTATATCAGTACAATTCATAGTTCATTAGAGAAGGCTGTATGCTGCTAAATGAGTCCCCCAGGAGTTGAGGACATTTCTAAAAAGTGTTTTAAGTTAATCTGTGGAGTATAAAGCAAGGACAGAGAATAGTCTTTTCCTCAGGCCTCCTTTGTGCTCACTTTGCATCAAGCACATCCTGAATCTGAGAGGACATCTGTCTTCTTTCTTTTCTAAATCACATGGACTACAAGCATGGCTCTAGGTACAGGTGTGTCACTTGAGAAAATATTCTGCTAGTGAGAATATACAATGTGTTCACCTTGCACTAGGAATTAGGACTTTGACTCTATACTCCAGTTTTTGTCTGTCAGGCCAGACCAGATGTAACTGTTTTCATGTCTTTAGTCTTTCTGCTCCTGTCTCCCAAATTTATTTATTTGGATTTTAGTTCTGACACATTTATCTTCAATCAGTTCATCTATAAACATTTGTCTAATTTTGTAGCTCTTGACCTGGACAATCACTTGGGGAACTTTAAAAATTACTGGCCTATAGAGGCTGAGGGGTGAGGGAAAGAGAAGATGTGGTCAGAGAGTACAAACATTCAGTTAGAAGGTGAATACCTTCTAGAGACCTAATGCACAGCATGGTGACTATAGTTAATAATGTGTTGTATACTTGAAGTTTTCTAAAAAAAATAGATCTCAAGTGTTCTTACCACCTATCCACACATAAGGTAACTGTGTGAGGTGATGGATATGTGAATTAGCTTGATTATGATAATCATTTCACAATGTATACATATATCAGAACATCATCTTTGTACACTTTAAATATTTATGTATTTTTGAGAGAGAGAGAGAGACGGGGAGGCGTTGTGAGCAGGGGAGGGGCAGAAAGAAAAGGAGAGAGAGAGAATTCCAAGCAGGCTCTGCACTGTCAACGAAGAGCAGTTTGTGGGGTTCAAACTCACAAACTGTGAGATCATGATATGATCCAAAATCAAGAGTCGGATACACAACTGACTGAGCCACCCAGATGCCCCTGTAAACTTTAAAAATATATACTTTTTATTTGTCCAAAAATGAACAACAAAAGAGCTAATTGGAAAGCTGTACATAAGTAATGGGGAAGGAAGGAACATGTGAGTGTGGGCTTCTTGGGGTAGAGTATTCCTGCAGGGATGGCTGTCAAGAGGATAGAGAGGACAATGAGAGTATAGGGCACATTAGACACATGGAATGTGAGGCAGAAAGAGATTTTAGCAAGTTGAAGATAAACAGGGGTTATTTTATTTTTTATTTTTAAGTTTATTTATTTTTGAGAAAGAGCACACTACATGCGTGAAGTGGGGAGGGGCAGAGAGAGGGAGAGAGAGAATCCCAAGCAGACTCCACACTGTCAGCACAGAGCCTGATGCCGGGCTGGATCTTGCCAACCATGAGATCATGACATGAGCTGAAATCAAGAGTTGGATGCTTAACTGACTGAGACACCCAGGTGCCCCAATAGAGGTTATTTTATTTTCTTTTTTATTTTTTTCTTAATGTTTTTATTTATTTTTGAGACAGAGAGAGACAGAGCATGAGCAGGGGAGGGGCAGAGAGAGAGGGAGACACAGAATCCGAAGCAGGCTCCAGGCTCTGAAGAGCCTGATGCAGGGCTCAAACTCACAGACTGTGAAATCATGACCTGAGCTGAAGTCGGATTCTCAACCGACTGAGCCACCCAGGTGCCCCCAATAGAGGTTATTTTAAAGCAAGATTGGCCAGCAATGGCCTGTGGGTCAAATCCAGCCTTCTGTCTGTTTTATTTCCATAGTAAGGCTGTTTATACACTTTTAAGTGGTTGCAAGAAATCAGAAGAAAAAATACCTGAAACATACGAAAAGTATATAAAATTCAAATTTTAGTGTCTATTAATAAAATTGTATTCTACCACAAAAACAAAATAAATACTATCACCTGAGTCCCATGTCAGACCCACTAAGAAAGGGATCTGGGTTGGGCATGGGAGGAGAGGTCTTGAGTACTGGCAGCTCTTTAAAAGCTTCCCAGGTAACTTTGTGACCCAGGTTGAGACTTAGTAATTCACTTCTCACTCTATGCGGGGAAGAATCCCAACCATGCAAGTTGATGAGGAAATTCAACATGTGATCATGTCTGTGGAAATTCTTTGTAAACTAGACAGAAACATGCATACATATGCTTCTTGTCGCCTTTGGCTTTTAGACACAAATCTCAGACTCGGAGTCCAGATGTGGGGGCTGTCGGGTGAGCAGTGAGCAAGCTCTCTCCATGTGGTTTGAACCTCCCCGCTTGCAAGCTTGTGTGCTCTTTTCTCTCCAGTTCTCCCCAGGCAAAAGATCAGGTGCTGATCTGTACCTGCCTCAGGGTGTCTCCTGAGCTTGAGTGGCTTCAGAGGTGGCTTCATGCCACAGATCTGTGTGCCAGGACAGAACGCTCAAATGCATGTCCCTTGTAAACCATTGTGACTTGGCATTGGATAGGAGATGAGATGGTCCCTGACAGGGAATGAGGTGACCTTCTGAGTTCTATCTTGTCCACCTAGGGCACTGCTTCCTGGAAGGAGGCCCTCAGCCAGGTCTGCTGGGCAATTAGCTCCTGCACAGAGAGTCAGCTCCTTTGCAGCTGTGTTTATCAAGTCAGTGCCTGTATCAAATCCATTGTCGCATAGTTTTATCCTGTCCCTGGTTCCATATGTGAAATCAATTACCACACATTAGGTCATGTTTAACACTTTAACGGAGCATTTTTCTGTACTATTGTTTGCATGGGGGTGCAGGAAGAATCATTATCAAGTGATTGGAAATGGATTTTATATCAGCACAAAGAGAAATGAGGCAGAAGCTAAGTTAAGTGAATTCAGAGTGTCCGAGGGAACTCCACTAGGCCAGCCTCCAGTGACTGGAATGTTTTCGGGGGAGCATAGGCCAGGCAAGTATGAAAATATTTGTTCAAACCTGGTATATGAGAATAATTTCCTCTGAGTCTTTTAGGTGTACACCTTGATTCCAGACTGCTGGCTTTTGTCCATGGTAACCCATACACAGCTTATTTCCTCCCGAGGAGGTACAGAAACATGCTCAAAAGCACGGGCTTAAAGTTAGACCACCTTGATGTGAACTCCAATCTAGCCACTTCATTGCTATGAGCCTCAGTTTCTTTATCTGTAAAACTCTCTAAGCTTCTGTTTCTTTATCTGTAAAATGGTAGCAATAACAGCACCTATCTAGAACTGTCTGGAGGGTTAGAAGAGGCAAATGTATATAAAACATTCAATCCTGTGCCTGGACTATTTCATACACCTTAATGGCATAGTCCATTTGAGCTACCATAACAGAATACCACAGACTGGCTGGCTTATCAACAATACAAATTATTTCTCACAGTTCCAGAAGCTGGGATGTCCAAAGGCAAGGTGCCCACCAATTCAGTGTCTGGTAAAGACCAGCTTCCTGGTTCATAGGTGTTGTGTCCTCACTAGGGAAGGGAGTGAGGGAGCTCTTTGGAGTCTCTTTTATCAGAGTGCTAACCCCACTCATGACCCAATGCCCTCATGGTCTAATCACCTCTCAAAAGCCCCACCTCCAATGAGCACTGGGTGTTGTATGGAAACCAATTTCACAATAAATTTCATATTTTTAAAAAAAAAAGCCCCACCTCCAAACACAGTCTCAATAGTGATTAGGTTTCAACATGGGAAGTTGGGGGTGACACATTCAGTCTGTAACACTAAATAAATGTTTTAAAATACAAGGTTTTCCCCCTCCTCCTTTACCACAGAACCCCTTCCCCTTTGATCATACTAAGCATCTTCCCAGCAGCAGCATATTCTGAAGTCGCTTTTCCTCTTTCTCCTCCTCCTCTGCGCATGTCAATGAAGGGGCTGGCCTTGTCCATCTCTAAGGCTCTTCTCACCTCCAAACTCCTGAGTGTGGCCGGTAAATTCAAATTAACACATACACATACACACACACCCTCCCTTGCATGCACAAAGACAAAGAAAACGGATGAAGGTTAATTTTTTTGGCCCCTTCTCATAATGACTCATCCATAACGATTTCTACTGGTTGTATTTTCTTCTGTGACAGAAACAATTTACTGCATTCCTGCAAAGCCCATTTTCTCAGCATGATCTAGTTGTGTGGTGGTTTGGGAAGTAATTTACCGATATTTTGCTTCAAAATAGCTTACAAAGACAAAGGGGTTCTGTTGACACCAAGGTGCATTCCTTATGGGCTGGAAAAATAGGATAAAACAATTTAAAAAGTAAAAACATGGTATTATCATCACTTTGAACTTCAGCTGTAAATCACACACCCCTAGTTGAGACTGGCCTCTCTTCCCCTTCATTTGTGCATCTTGCTAAGAGTGCTCTGCAGTGGACTCTTTGTATGGGCAAATTCATGTCGTGTCTTGTTGGAAGCAAGTTTTTTCTGTTTGATCATGAGCCCCATCCTCAGGATGCTAATGTGTGTTTTTATTCCATTTCTTGTCTTTAATATCTACAAAAAGCATGCAGCAATTGCAAGACCTGTAACTAAGGAGTATTGCCCTCACCTCCCTGGATGCTGTCCTTGGCCCCAGCTCTCTCTCTCTCTTTTTTTCTTCCCTTTTGGACATTCCTCAGCCTGAGAGTGTCAATTCTAGTTCCCTTAATCCTTCTCTATTCAAACTGCAGACTAGAGAACTATCAGGCTGATCTTTGTCCGTCCCCTGACTTTGGTCAGGAAGAGTGAGCCTGTTCTCCTCATCCTTGAGATCTCCAGGGAGGGAGAATCCTCAGTCTCACTTGATAATCCGCTCCAGCCTGAGCTCTCCAAATTAGACAGGATTTAGGCCTCGTGTTGGTCTTAGAGTTGGCATACATTTGTTATTAGTTTTGCCCAAGGTTTTATACTCCTTTTAAAATTAATAATGATTTTAGGATTTTATAATGGGCAAGGTTTATGATCGTCAGTCTAATCCTATAAGCCTAAATCCTAAACCAACATGAATTATGCTCAGGACAGCCTAAGCAGCTGCACAGGTCTCTGATTTCCTGAGCAGTTGACATGAGTAAGGGTAAAGAGCCATTGTTATTTCCACACCATGTTCTCACCAACAAGGGGAGTCTGTGGAAATTTATGTCTAAAGAGGAGGCCTTCAAGCACCTAATATAGATTATCTTTTGTTAGAAATGTATTTAAGTTGCAGTTATAAAATTAGAATGTGATCCTCTCTGGTTTTTAAAGCAAATGTTGAATTACTATACTACATTTCTGGGCATTTTATAATTTACTCTGTAAATATTTGCTCATTCATGGAGTGCCTGGGTGCCTCGGTTGGTTGAGTGTCCAACTCTTGATTTTGGTTCAGGTCATGATCTTGCAGTTCATGGGTAGAAACCCTGCATTGGGCTCTGCACTTACAGTGTGGAGCCTGTTTGGGATTCTCTCCCCAGTCTCTCTCAAAAGAAATAAATAAACTTAAAATAAATAAATAAATATTTTCTCATTCACAAATATCTATTGAAGACCTACTTTGTGTTATACCTTATACTAGAGGCTTAAAAAAAAGATTTAAAAGCGATCTCTGCTTTGGAGGAGTTCCCAGTTTAGTGGAGGATGTCAATGTTTTCAAAAATTTAAGTAACAAGATCCTTTTCTTTCTATATTTGTTATTTTTGCTCCTTTAGCTGGCTAGTTGGAGCTGAAAAGTAATGGGGCTTCCCAAGAAGTGCTGCTGACTTAGTATGAATAATGTTCCCATCCACATTCATTTCTGCCTCCTGACATCTTGACTGTTCCTTCCTTCTTTTTGTTCCTGCCAACATAAGATCTATGTTTATTTATAAACAAAAATACCCATGACCCCTGAGTCATGAAACTATCCTAGAAAAGGTCAAGTTTCAAAAAATAACCTAGAATTCTGCCTGTTTCATTTTTGTCTGTTCTGATTTCTGCTGAGTCCTGGGCATGTGCTAATTTGTACTGCATTATTGTAGTGACAATTGAGTTCCAAGGACAGAAAGTTAATTCTCTGCTTCTCAAGTCTCCAGAGCTATGCAATCAGGTAAAAAGTCCATTAGGTCTTCAGATAGGATATATAAGGCCAAAATTATCCCACTTCTGCCCCACATTCATGCCCAGCACCAGTGGCCTTGAGTAAGCTGGGAAGGACAGCAGCAAGAACACTCCAATTTTGATCACACAGTTATCACTGGGCCTCTTCTGGGCCACTCGGCCACAGAAAGGGCATTGTCTTCCTTGTCCTTCCCTTGTGGAGGCTGCTGAGCACAGCTAAGTGGTCTTGGAATCCTGTGGAAGAGGCTGACAGTCCTCTTGATCTGCCAGGAAGCCCAGGAGAGACATGTCTGGTTAATAATAGAATCAGCTACTTGACAAGGTTCTTTTAATTTATTAGAGGTATGCTTCAGATGGCAGGTGGTTGGAACTAGGAAGGTAAGAACTAGAAAGTGGGCAAATAGTGTTTCTTTTCACTTGTGGCATCAACTTTTGAAACAACTCCTACTCCCGATCTCTTTGACACTTTCAGGGCTCAGCTGATCACCTCCAATAGAAGACATTGCCATACTTCCCCTTCCATTCCTCTGAGACCAATGCATTTTATTTAATTGACATCACCCCATGGTACCTAGATATCTAGAATTTGTCCTAATGGCCTTCTTTATACCCCAGGAAGGACTCTCGAGGCCAACCCAAAAGGGCAGCTTTGTCCATTGAACAGGTGACTCCATTAATTTGGGATGAACTGAGTGTCAGCAAATTGAGTTTCAAGGGCAGCCTAGGAAATTTGTCAGTTTGAGGCACTTTGCTGTGTGTCCAAAGGATCCTTAGTAGCTGGATTTTGGAGGCTTGTTTATGTTGGTTTATATAACAGCCATAGTCCCCCAGGTAGATTAAATAATTTCTTCATTTAGAACATCCAAAATTGTATGACATTTGAGAGATTTCCTCAACCTTGGCAAGGGCAAACACTCACTTTATTGCTTTCCCTGATTCTTTACTTAAAGACAACAGACTGCATTCTTCCTCATGGCAACTGCAGGAGCAGAGGTGAGTGGAAATTATCACAGATGTTTTATGATGCTCAAGCCCTTGCAGTCGTGCTCCCCAAACTGGCTAATAGCTTCTCTCCTGTGTTTTCTCATACTGTCTCCTGTAATTTTTCCTCCCATTTTCTTTCCAAGTCAAGATCTTTGCCCTTTACATGAAGCATAATAATTCTTAGCATTTATGCAACTCTTTGCATTTTTAAGACCCCAAATGATCATTAATTAGCTAAACCACACAAGCTAAAGCTTGCACAGCTGGCCAGATGTTACCCCATTGCACAGATGGGAAAACCGAGGACCCTGTGGACTGATTCACAATCCAAAACCAGATAATCTGTCTCCCACCTCAGAGACACAGGTTTCAAGAGAAGGCTCCCTCCACACTTGGCTCCCGGAAATAAAGTCAAGAGAGGAAGAAAAAAGACCAGAAGTTGTTTTCCCTACATATTTTCTCTATTAAAATCCAACCTGTTCCCACTTTTCAACTATTTCCTCAGTAATCTGTCTGAGCTATAGAGAATTCCAGGTCTGTTCAACAGGGAGCACCAGCATTGCACTTTGGGGCTACTCATGACTTAGTAAGCTCATCTGTGCCCTTATCCTCCAAATTATCAATAGAAATTGGAAATACTTCAGGACTCAAGATGAATTCCCATCAAACACCTCTTCTGTGGCTTCCTTGGAGTGTACCCACCTTCTAGCACAGTTACTGAGGCTATGTTATATTAGCTTATCTATGAGCATATCATCGGGGGTAGGATCAACAACCTTGCTGTAGTAAAGCCATAATTATTTATTAATTCACCATTTCTATATGGTCCATCTTGCTCTTAGGATAAAAGTAAGCTGGATTTTTCAGACATGGTTGTTATCCAACACCCAATGATCTTTCTCTCAATTAACTCCCTCTTCATTTGTTTTGAAGTTCTATCTCATAGACAAGTTAGGTGTAGTTACCAAAATCTAGTTTTCTGGGCCCTAATCTTTCTGCCTTTTTAAAAACACACATTGTGTTGCTTGCTCTCTTTCTAGGCTTTGGAAATTTATCCAGTCATTTATGAGCTCTCAAGAGTGGGATTTGTTGAAACTACAATTCTATCAGTCAGTGTTTAATGACAGTGCCCACAAAGTTATAAGACACTGAATGGCAGAAGTAATATTTTATTTATTTATTTTTTTATTCCCCATGGTGTTGAGCACTGTGCCCTGGCAGATTAACAGTTGCTTAAAACCTGTGTGAAATGCACCCAGCCCTTTGGGAAATGCTGCAGAATATATTATCTTTCCCAACCTTCTTGGAATTTTCAATTTAGGTGGGTAAGCAAGTTTTATATCCATGAAACTTTTAGAAAATAGTAAATGACAATATGATCAAAGGCCAGAACATACCATAAAAACCATGTGTATAATGCTCCAGCAAGTAAAATAATTAAGAATGGGATCTTACAGCCAACACGCCTGACAATGTGCTCTGAGTACAGCTGGAGGAAGTAGGAAGGTGGGATTCCATTTGAGTTCTGGAGTCAGACTTGGATTCAAACTCAGGCCTTCTGACATTGACTTTCTGTTTGATTTGTTCAAATTGCTTGACCTCTGTAAGCCTTGTTAACTCATCTGTAGTAAGGGAGTAATAATATTTCTAAGAATGCAGAAGAAGGAGAATTTTCTCTCTTTTGTTCACTACCATTCCCTCATTGGCTATAAAAGTACCTACCTTGTAGTAAAAGATCAATAAACATTTGCTGAAACAATCTACCTCACCAGCTTTTCATTAGTTGAGGTAATACATTTGTGTTATAAATTCAACACAGTATTCAGCATAATAAATGCCAAATAAAGTTTTTTTTATCATTATCATCATTTCCCCTGGGCTTAGGAGTACTAAGCCTTCTGGCCATGTAGGCCTTGAGTTTTATTTTCCCTGTAGCAATGACACAACAGCCTTTCTAAGAGAATATTGGGTCCGTTGAAAGCTATACACACATTCTGACTGGTTTCCTGCATTTCTTCACTCATGCATTTCTTCACTGACTACATCACCCTACTTTATCATTTGTTGATTCCAATCTTTCTGGATCTTTGACTTCTTTGTTATTTTCCCTAGATTGTATATGATTCACTTGTTGCATCTTTTTTTTTTCAGACTTCATCTCATCTTGATGGTTGAAGGTGATTTTCTTATGAATGACCAATGCCCAGTGTGAATCCATAAGATACAGTCTGAAGTCCTACTAGCTCCTGGATAACTAGCTTATAGTTTCTGGGAAAGAGCATCCTTAGACCTTCTGGGGAACTGGAACAACTCCCTGGCAGATGGGAAGCACTCTTCCATCTACCTGAATTATTTGAAGTTTAGAACGGAATTAATCTACATAAGTGACACTGCTTTTGTAAAGACAGCACAGACTTGGGATCCAGGTTCTGCCACTTATGAGCTGCACAATTTTGGAAAGTCTCATCTCTGATTTTCTATTTCTTATTCAACAAATTGTGGTTAAAAGTACCTCCCAAATAGGGTTGTGGTCAATGTTAAGAAAAATGATGTGCATAAGGCACTTTATATCTTGCCTGGCATGTAGTTGCTTTTATTTTTCTGTTTCTTGTTTCCAGAAACCATGTTCAACCATTCATAAGTTCTCCAAGAGAGATCCATTTGGTCCAGAAATTACTTTTCACACATGAAGAGAATGATGTTCCAAGAACTGACTTCTTACAACCAAGCCTGAGTGTGGCCTGTACTTTCAGACACTTCAGGGTGTTGGGTGTTGCAAAGAATACCAAAGACAACGAAATTTCCAGTATAACTAATACTCTATACTCACACAAATATGTAAGACCACAGCAAGCAGCACAGGGAAGCATTTAGTGAGTTAAATTAGGTAGTACAAAATCTCAGTGCTGTGGTAATTAAGAAGAGAGGAAGGTCAATGAGAGCTGAGAATTAGAAAGAGCTCCACTGAAGATGTCCTGGAAGCACTGGCCTTTGAAGAATGAGGTTGAGAAGGAGGAGACAGGGAGAGACTTTTGCTGTCAGCATCTTATAGAAAAAAAAAGAGATTTTCCTGGATTAGACCTACTGGATGCTTTACAGGTAGTGTAAAGATGAAGCTATACATACTAGCTGGCAGTCAGGAGACCCCACCAGTGCAGGCAAAGGGCATGAAAGAGCAAATGAAGACTGAGCAGTGACCTCTGTAGTGGTCAAGACCCATGAGAGGCTGGAGACTCAATGCCCATACTTCCATTACAGAGGGCAAGGCTACCCGTAGCACTGCAAATTGTCCTGGCCAGCAGGAGATATTATAGCAGGTGCCCAGGAAGGCAAGGAGTGCATGGTCAAGGCCACTGCATTTTACAACTCCAGAGGCACGATTCATATAGAATACCCTGGGAAAAGTGCCATCTGAAGTCAACACAAGGTGGCAGCCCCAAGTGTAGTTCATCCTTTATGTTGGTACCTTCAGTCAGCATACACCTTGGGTGTAGATGCTATTTGCAATGAGATAGTCCCACATACTTCACTTGATCAGCATGGGATGAGTGTTCAAAAAAAAGATAACTTTACAAGGGCATTATACATAGTACAGTGATTTTGTTACTACCACAACCTTTTATATGTCACGTGTGACAGACAATTCAGCAAAGTGCATCGTGCATTGATTGTAACTTGGAATTCTTATCCTTTCAAAGTGGCTTTTTATAGGCACATGTCCCCCAGAGGCTAAGTAGGTTGAGATTGTTTGAAGAGAGAGTAGGCACAAAATTGTCCTCATTTGTCTTCACAAACTTATTCGCTTTTTAATTTATTCATTTTCTTTCTTTCTTTCTTTCTTTCTTTCTTTCTTTCTTTCTTTCTTTCTTTCTTTCCTTTCTTCCTTTCTTCTTCCCTCCCTTTCCCTTCCTCTTTTCCCTTCTCCTTCCCTTTCTTTCCCCTTTTCTTCTTCCTTCAGTTGGAAAAGGCAAAAGACATTACATGGCTGTAAGGAGCTCTGGGTTTGAGCAGTACCTTCCACTATAGAAAAAACAAAATGCAAAGGGACAGCTGAGACACATCTGAAATTTGTTTGACCTGCCTGTCACACTCTTGTCTCTCACTTTTTCTATTTTATTTCTATTTTCTATTTTATTTCTTTGATTCCTGACTCAGTTCTCCATGGATTTTGTATGTGCAGTTATTAAATATTTCAAATTTTTTGTAACTGTGAGATACAGTATGAATTATATTTTACAACCTTAACCCAGCACACATGCACAAATACACACACACACACACACACACACACACACACACAAAACAAACAAAACCATCATTGAACAATATTTAACCTTAACATGAATGATGCACTCTGACATTTTCTATTTTATTCTATCTTCTGTACCATCCATTCAATTTCATTCAAAAACAATTCACTGAGTCAAAAGCCACTAGATTCATCTCCTAAATAATTAATGGATCATAACTGGTGTTTTGAAAAACTCTTGTTTTTGATTATTACTTCTGAATTAATCCCATCTCTGTGTGGATTTTGTTTCTACCTGACTCCAGAATATTCCTTTTTTTAAAGTTTATTTATTTATTTTTGAGAGAGAGAGAGAGAGAGAGCGAGAGAGCAAAGGAGGGGCAGAGAGAGGAGAGATAGAGGATTCCAAGCAGGCTTCACACTGTCAGCATGGAGCCCAGCACCGAGCTTGATCTCATCTCAAGAATCCTGAGATCATATCTGAGCTGAAATCAAGAGTCTGAAGCTCAATCGACTGAGACACCCAGGTGCCTCTAGAATATTCCTAATTGGTTTATCTCTCTGAAATTCTGGCCAAAAATGATAAGACTAATAATACGTGTTAAAGAAAGTATAAACAAGTTTGAAAGGATTTTGTGGAAGCAGCCACATGACATTAGTTTAAAACTCAGGATCTCACATGTTATTCAATATATGAAAAGTTTTATTTTTTCTATTCTATGATAATCCCTACCTGCATTTGGATGAAGGTCCCTGCAGGTGCATGCCTTTTTTGCGTCCTATGAAACAGGTGTGCACACTGGCCAGTCAGGATGGACGCTGGCAATAAGCAATCCTTAAGAGGGCACTGAGGCCAGCTGGTTCCATATCTGATTGGTTCTTAAGTAACCAATCATCTGTTTAAGTCACAAATGCAGTCTGAGGAAATTAGAATATGCAGCCTAAGATTTTCATCAGGATTCTGAACTTGGTTTAACAAATCAACTCATCGAGGAAAACAGTAGCTTTCTCCTCTCCCCACTCCAGCAGGCCCTCAGCCTCCAGCAGGCAGACAGATGGAGACTGGCAGTGGGACTGGGGAGGGAGAGGGGGTCATGGGATCTGAGACAGGCTTCCCACGGCAGGAACTGGGACATACCAGCTGAGGAAGAGGTGCACGCCCACATCAAGAGAATGAATATGAGGTCCCAAGTAGAGACTGTCATAGAACCTTGCCCTTGTGTCTCTTCACACTCTGGCAGGAGCCCTCTTAGGCAGGATTCAAACTGGCTCTGACCTACTTTTCCTTCTCTGGTATGGGCCATCTCTGGCCACAGGTAGCTGAAAGTGCAGGCTGATCTGATTTATCCTCTTCCTGTGAGTCAGGCACAATTCTTCTCTCCTTCACACTGACCACCAAAAACCGGGCCAGCAATCCTGGTAAAAGAAGGAGGCATACTCCTTCCCCAGGGGTCTTGGGTGTGGAAGCATGGTGACAGCTCCTTCTAGAGAAAAACTCATCAAATCTTCCCTTGACTCTTTTATGTCTTAAAAGCACGTGAAGTGCTCAGAGCTGTGCAATGAGTTTCGCTCATTTCCTTTGGTAATCTACATTGTTCTGACCACTCTGAAATTTCCTGCCTACTGCATTGTGGCACCTCTGCAAAAACTAAAACTTTCATATCTGTCACTATAAGAAAAATATTTAAAATGACATGAGTTTTTAAGGAAAATGTAACAGAATTTTTTTATATTGTAACTGTATTATTGTAAGTCAGGTCAAATCAATCAATTTCAAATTAAATAGTCAGTTTCATTATATTTAATTATGCCTTCCTTTACAATTGACCTTTTTTTAAAAATTCATGTAAATTTACTTTTTGAACAATCTTTCATATTTAGGATTCACTACTAAAATCACAGCAAAAAAAATCTGCAATCCACTCTTCTCTGTTTTCACAAATGGAATCTTAAATCAGATATTCCAAAAAAAAAAAAAAATCTAAACAAAAAAGACTTGGTTGGCTACCATGTCAATTACATCATCAGTTTTGCTCAGTTACCGCAATAGGCCCTGGAAGGTCAAGAAAATTCAAGGTAAAATTCCTCACCCCCATAGCATCCTAAATCCCCACCCCCATCTCACACTACCAAACTATGAAGAGGAGGAAGAGCAAAGACAGTCAAATTAAACCATGAATACCAGGAACTGAGTCAGGAAAATAAGACTTGCACCATTGTTCAGGGGAGGAAGCTAGAGAGAACAGGGCTGTGGGAGAGAGGAGTCCATAAAAATCTGAAAGAGACCCAAGACCTTCAGTGTTCAAGGTTACTACTGGTGTGGTGAGGCTCCCAGTCCAGTTCAGCCTGGCTTCTGGCTAACTCTGCATATCTGCTTGTTCCTTCTTTCCCTTGGGTCTTACAGCCAATAATGGGAAGATAATTGTCATTGGCTTTGATCCAGCCTTCCAGGTGGCAATATTTCCTATTTTTACTTTTTTTGGTGGTGATTAAAATATTTTTTACTATTAAACAGCTACTACCTGATTAATGAGAGTTTAGTTTGGAGGATGGGTTTTGCCAGGTGGAGATTATACGAAAACTCTTTGTGGATTGTAAAGAAACACATATAATAAGTGTAACCTGAGGGGAAAAGATTGCTATTTAAAAAAATAAATGACTTCATCCACTTGTGCATTATAAGGGAGTGCAGCTTTATCTCAGGGAAGATGGCTCTTTTGTTTAGGAAAGCCAATTAATAGGCCTTTGGGTTAGGCTCCAAAACCTAGTCTGCAGTGAAGGATTGAGACAAAAGAGAATTAAATCTCTCTGCATAATAAAGCAGAAGCCTTGACCCACGTGATCCAAGAGCTGTGCCACATTTAAATACTCACAGTCCAAACTGGAGCTTAACATCTCTTGAGTCTCTTTTTGCCAGAGTCTAAGAATAGAGTCTCTAGTTCTTGAGCTCTCAGTGACCCCTGGGAGAACTTTAGGCTCTTCTTCTAAAAGCTCTTTCTTTCATACAACCATCCCAACCCTTTCATCTTGCCACTCTCTTTATTGCTTTCCTACTCCCCTCCTACCTGAAGGATTTACTACTCAAGGATCAGGCCTCTTTCTCCCCTTTCCTCCTTCTCTCTCTCTCTCTCTCTCTCTCTCTCTCTCTCTCTCTCTCCATTCCCCTCTCTTCCCCTCTTACCCTCACATGTCTTCTTCAGTTCTCTTCCCCCTCCCTTTGCCTTCTCCCTCTCTCCCTCCTCCTCCCCTTCTTTGGACACCTGAAGACAATCTTTTGCTCCCAGATTTTCTTTAAACTCCCAATCTATTCTCTTCACTTTGTAACTTTTGCTTAGTTGTATCAGGAAAATTCCGTCTCCCCTCCTCCCTCCTTTTCCCTCCTTTTTCTTCCCTTCTCCTCCTAGTTTCCCTCCTCTTTTTTCAACTGGTGAGGGAAACATAAAAACTGACTCTAATTATGGAGGATGAGCACAAGTAGTGCTAGCTATATACCTGTATCAAGCAGAAGACGACTCATAAGTTTTGAAGTGAAATGAGACATAGTAAAGAGCCTGTGCCATCAACCTCAATAGCCCTTGAGGTAACCCCAAAGCCTCCTTCAAGAGCACCACACAGTCTCCATTTAACTCCTTATCCTTCTCCAATTAATCTTACTTTCTTCACGAATGAGCTTTCATGTAAAAAGAAAAAGGCATTTCATTTTATTGTTCCACTGTTTGGTTTAATTACTGGTATGGCACAGTTATTGTTTTCTACAAAGTTTCCTTGCAACTATAGAATACTGGAACCACATTACGGATTAGATAATCATTGATGGGCTGGGCTGGAGCTCTATTTATAACATCATTTCTATGGGAAATTTATTCCAGGTCCCAAGCAGCTAACTTAAAGATGAACTTTTTGATTATGACTTGGAACAAAGCATAATCATTGGAAACTTCTTGCTCATGAATATGTAGGATAGGTTTGTGATGGCTACATTAGGCCATGGTTCAGTCAGCACACAGGGTTCTCTTCAGGTTCTTTCTCACCTGTTCTCAGCAAACAAACACAGGGCTGTTGGCCAGTTTCTGAGCAATTTGCTAACTACCTCACAGAATCACTCACAGAAAGGCAGATGGATCCCTACTTTACCTAAGCAATTCCCACTCATGTATATGGTCTTAGGACTCTGCTTCTGCATGTGGAAGGTGATTTCTACGGAAACACTGTTTATTCATATGGAACATAATCCATGTGAGTGCTCAAAAGTCAATTGCTTTTCTGGCAGACCTTGGGGGGCAGTGTTTATGGTAGAAAACACACAGTGCTCTTTCAATGGCTTGGGCAGGTCACCTTGAGCTAGTCAACTTAGCTTTTTTTTAACCCTTCACAAGAGTTATTTTGGGGGAAATGCAATAAGCATGATTCATACACCCCCCCCCCCCACACACACACCCCACACACATACAACCTTTCATCTTCTAATCCCTCATGATTTATTGGTTGTGTTAAGAATGGCCAATGGAGGATATTTTCTGAACCTAACAGGAATTTGCTTCATGGATTGGGGATTTTAATCTTCCAAGCATTTACTTCTGGTGGTGATGATCATGGGGGGGGGGGGGGGGAAGAAGTTGCCAGGGCAGTGCTGCCCCAGCCCCCAGGCTCTGAGAATGAGTCCCCTGTGGAGAGACATTTACACTTAGGAAGAAATGTGATCACCTCATGCTTACTATGGTGTTTGGGATGATTTGAATTGCAATGTGCTGTATCCAATCCACAGAGTAAAGAAAACCAAAGCATTATCATTAAAGCTTGAAGTGTTGAAATAAGTGGCCTGGGCCTGGCTTCCATGGGGATAAAAGATTCATCTGTTAGCACCAGAATAAAATCCCTGCAAAAAAATGTGTGGGCAGGCATCTCCTCTGTGCAAACGTCCTATGTAGACACACGTGCACACATATGTATGTAGCTTTTTCTTCTGGTCACTAGCTTTTCTCTTTTAGATGCATGATTTGTTGGAAGGCACTTCTCTATTAGGAGAAAAGGCTGGTTGTTTCCTTGGAGGAGCAGGGATATTTGCAAATTCCTCTAAATTCTCTCCCAACTCCCCCTAAAAGATAAGGAGCTGATTTGCCTGGGGCTATTATTGCAGGACGGTTGTGTCCACACAGCATTAGCAGCTTCTGATATACAGGCACCTTTGAAGCTGCTGGCAGCACCGCCCGTAATAACACTCTTCTTTACAAAGTGCTTGTTGTTAAATATTTATGAGGCCTTGCAAGATGGGTCCCCATCACTGCCTGGGAATGTATAAATGCTCTCCAGCATCATATAGGGTTGCACTGCAAAAGAGGTTGTGCAGAGTCTTTCCAGTCGCTTCTCTGATGCTGCTAAAACTGCACAGCTCTGAACTGGTGAAATCACCACTTCAGTGGAGGAATGCTGCAGAGGTGTTAGCTACAGAGCCAAAACATAAGGGGAGAGGGAAGAGGAAAAGGGGGAGGGGAGAAGGAGGAGTGGGGAGGGGGAAAGGAAGAGAGGGAGAGGGAAAGAGTTGGGGAGGAATGTGGAAAAGAAGGAGGAGCTGGAGCATAGAAGAGGGGAGGAAGGATATGACTATTCCCAAGCAAGAGCCAGGGCAGGCTCCCACCTCACAATCTTTTAAATATTAATAGGTTCCAAAAATATGTTCATAAAAAATGAACAAAACTAAAATAAAAGGAAAAGCAATAGAGTGGGGGAAACGGTGGCAGTAAAGATGACAAAGTAAAAGTTAGTTTGTCTTCCTCAGCCCCACACAGCTCAGGTAGCACATGTTCAGCAGGCAGAGCACAGCCACAGACAGGTGCCTCTGTACCTGAATGTGTGTACACATCAGTTGCAGTTTTTGCGATTGGAAGCTTCCAGTTCAGTAGGGCTGGGACAGGGCCTGAGATTCTGCATTTCTCACAAACTCCCATGTGAAGAAGTTGCTGTTGCTGCTGGTCTGCCTTGAAAAGCAGGGGTCTAGCCGCTGTCTAATAGAATTTTCTGTGATGATGGACTCCTACGTCTGCGAAACCCAATATAGTGGCCACTAGCCACATGTGGATACTAGTCCTTGAAATGTTGCTAGTGTCACTGGGGAACTGATGTTCTAATTGTATTCCATTTTAATTAATTTGAATGTAAATAGTCATATGTGACTGGAGGCTGCCTGTTGGAGAACTAAGGAAGAAGTTTCCATCGGTAGACTTCAAAACCAGTGTTTCTCAGTAGAAGGTGAGATCTAGAACTTATCTGCTGACTAAATGTGTGACCCTTTGTGAGCCCAGAATGCCCAGCAAGCTGCAGCTATACTCCTGGGCTGCTGCCTT
Source organism: Felis catus (assembly GCF_018350175.1). Classification (NCBI taxonomy): domain Eukaryota; kingdom Metazoa; phylum Chordata; class Mammalia; order Carnivora; family Felidae; genus Felis; species Felis catus. The sequence continues at coordinate 27,892,059 of NC_058377.1, forward strand.
CCTCCCTGGTTTGTCCTTCTGCACTCCCACTGAATGGCACCTGATCTGAGATGGCACCTTCTTCACTGGGTTCGGATAACATACCTCTCTACTACACACCCCTGCCTTGAGGCCTAGCTCCCTTGTTGCCTAACCTCAGATGTTGCTGGGGACCCTGCCTCAGGTCAGATGTCCTTGTTACTATCACAACAGAACCGCCTCCAGGGCCTCTGTGTGCAGATACCTCACCCACCTGTACTCCATGTCAGCCCCATGGGCCCAAGTGAATGCTCCCTCTGTAGGCTCTTCTTTGGGTTGTTGATGAGGCTTTCAAGCAGCTGGTGGGGAGCAGCAGAAAGTAGAGACAAAAAGCTCAGGCTCCAAGTTCAGACAAACATAGATTCAAACCCTGACTTGCTTGCTTCTTCCTACCTGTGTGGTTTTGGGCAATTTTAACTTTTCGAACTTCAATTCTGCCACCTTAAAAAATGGAGCTATACTAGTATCTACCTTTCAATAATGTTATGTAGACTAGAGATAATAATTATGAAGTATGCTTAATACATGATATCTGCTGGTATGCTAGTAGTAACAGCAGCAGTAATAATAACAACAATAATGAAGTCCTGTGCTTTATTTCTTCAGTTGGGTCCACTGGCTCCACCTCCACTCATTACTAGTCAATTCTTTTCTTTTCATGAACCCACAGTTAATGCCTCCAAACCTTGGCAAGCAAAAATATGTGGGGACAATATATAAATTCGTAAGAGAGATCACCAGATTCACTTTACTAGGTAGAGCACATGCAAAGGAAAATACAAATGGTAAAATAAAAATCTTAGAATTCTTTTTAGCCCTGCTAATCATTATATAAATGAGAAGAAAATCACTGCTCAAACTATTATAAGAGTCTGTTGGAGCCATATAATTTTGTACTGGTGACATTGTAAATTGGTGTAATAATTCTGGAAAGCAATCTGGTAAAAACCATTCATTCAGTGGACATGTATTGAGTGCCTACCAAATTCCAGATATTTTGTTAGGCTCTGGGGATACAGAAATGAATAAGGACAGGTCTTTGTCCACAAAAGTCTATAAAATGGTGGGCATTGTGTAAGATGTGCCCCCACAAAGATCTATCCTACTTCTTGACTCAGTAACCTCAAATAAATCACTTAAAAATATTTTCTTATAATAATGTGCTTTGCTATGCCTTCTGTAATAGTGAAAGACTAGCTATCATCCAAATAAACAACAATCAAGAAATGTTTAAAATTATAATTTATCAATAGAGTAAAATTTAATGTTGACATTGAATTGATAAATATGAGAACTGTGGAGACATTTAAAATAATGTCAAATTAAAAGAACACAAAATAGTACGCACAAAATAATGTAAGCATGAAAAATTATGTATGACCAAATTAAGAATCAGATATGAGTAAATTTCATAAATAGGGTTTTATGTTTTGAATGGAGCATTATATTGTAATAGTCATTCAGGCTGTTGACACATACTGCCTCCCACAAATCCTGCATCCCAACCTCCCTACTTCCTGGATCACAGTTTCATGGCAAGGTGGCAAGTCCTTGAACTCTGGGCCCTTAAGCAGGGCCATGAGATTTGCTTTGGCCAATGAAATATAAGTGGAAGTGCCACTCAGCACTTCTTGGTGGGAGATTTAAGAGCTGGTTCTCTTAGGATGGACAATTCATCACATTCCCTTTCCCTGCCAATGCAACCAGCAACACTTCAAAGGCTAGATGCTGTATCAGCCAGGATCCTGGGCTGAAGAGATATGCAAAAGAGACCCAGACAACTTGTAATGTATATTTACCATATGTGAAAAAAATAAATGTGTTCTTTTTACCCTTGAAGGTCTCTTTTACCAAAATCCTGATCAATAGATATGTGTATATTATTTACTAATTTTTAAACTTTACAGACGATTTACTAATTCTAAATGATACTAATATGGCCTTCCAGAGCTATTTCACAAATCACAAGATGGTATGAGCTTTATGACCTTGGGACTCACCAACCAGGAGACCTCCATATACTTCCATAAACACTGATAGGTTTCAACACCAGCTGGTATTTTCTAATTCAGTAGTTCTAAAACTTTACAGTCTCAGTATTCCTTTATATACTCCAAGATAACTGAGGTCCTCAAAGAAGGATTATTATGTGTGAGTTATCACTATTTCTATCACTATTTATTTTTAAAATTTTTTTCATGTTTATTTATTTATTTTGAGAGAGAAAGAAACAGAGCACAAGTAGGGGAGGCGCAGAGAGGGAGAGAGAGAGAGAGAGAGAGAGAGAGAGAGAGAATCCTGTCTGAGGTGGGGTCGATCTGAACAGTGAGATCATGACCTGAGCTGAAATCAAGAGCCGGGAGCTTAACCAACTTAGCCACCCAAGTGCTTCTATCAATATTCTAATATTGATAGTGATACCAATATCATAAAGAAAAACTAAAAAAAAATAATATTTGTCAATGTAAAATAACAATAAACCCTTTATAAAATGTTTTTATGAAAAATAACCACAGTTTCCAAAATAAAAACAATTTAGTAGGAAAAGTGTCATTATTTTACATACTGCAAATCTTCTTAATGCCTGACAATAGAATTAAGCTGGATTCTCTTACCTGCTTTTGCATTGAATCTGTTGGAACAGGTTGATTTTGATTGAAGTATGTGAAGAAAATTGAGTCTCACACAGATATGTAGAAGGAAAAAGGAGAAGTATTCTAATAGGCTTTTCAAATAATTATGGATATTCTTTGTTACTACACCAAAACTTGACAGGTTGTAGCAGTTTCTTAAAGGTTACAACCAATATGGAATCTGAAACCACATCAGTGAACTCTCATAGTCTGTTATATAAAAATTCATTGATCTAAATTGCACTCTCAATGGATCTTTTACCCATGCATGATTCCATAACATCAGGCATTGGTCATTTGAAAAATACTGGTTTGTTAAATTATTCAGATAGTCCAAAATTTGACACATTTCATAATCTAATATCAAAAACCCCCCTTTATTAATACAACTACTGATCATATAAGCAAAATCCCCTGCGATTATTGGGATGCTGTCAAGCCTATGGTGGCAGACACACTTTTTTTTTAATTCTTAGTTTTGCTCAAATGCTCACATTTTGTCATTGGTAACAAATATTCTAAGTTGCTTTCCCTTAAGTGGTAGGCTCCCTTTGCTCATTTTTGAGAAAATGTATGCCAAATGCCCAAGTTGGAATAACCATGGTTTGTCTGAAATTTGTTCTTTCAAGCAAAAATTGTGTTCCAAGAAAAAAAGTGGCTAACAACTTTGTATGGTGACAGAAGTGGCTAACTACCCTTATTGTGGTGACCATTTCTTAATGTTTGTAAATATTAATTCACTATATTGTACACCTGAAACTAACACAAAAACATGTTAATTATTTTTCAATTAAAAAAAGAAAAAGTGGCTAGTTGAGCTCACAACTTAATCATGCATGTTCATTTCCTCAAATGAACAATCATACTCGGTTTTGCCAGCAAATGTGTTTTATGTGTCCATCAGTTTGTCACACAGAACATTAAAAATGTTTGGATTTAAGAGTTGAGGTTTAATAAAATTAGTCATTTTTACTGTTTCATTAGAGGGTATTCTTAGGTGAACTGGCTTTTTATTTTCCTTACTGTGAGGCTGTAGCAGTAAAAAATATAATGGCTAAGACAGTTTGGTGCCTGTGTCTTTGATTCCTGCTAAGTGGTCAGCATTTTCACCTACCATGGCTTTTGTATCACCAGGGCGAATGTCAATGGAGTGAAAAAGACAAATAGTATTCTTAGTATAAGTATGAAAATAATTTTGACCCCCAAGGGGCTCCTATGAAGGTGTTGAGGACTCCTGGGGGTCTGAGATCACACTTTGTACACCGCTATTCTAGTCTATTGCATACGTAGTTTTGCTGCAGTTGACTAGTGCTAGACTTCGTCCACACCCAGTTCTTGAGGATTATGTGACCTTGGAGAAGGTACTTTTATCTACTGTGTGCCAGTTTCCTTGTCTACAAATTAAGAACACTCATTCATTCATTCATTCATTCAACACATACTTATCAACTCTTATATGCACTGCCTGTGAGAGGCCCTGGGCATATAGCCAAGAAAAGGCAGACAAAGTCTTTGAGCTCACTTTACAGTCTAAAGGGGCACAAAACATGCCTGGGTGTGTGGGCATTTATTTAGATAAAAATAATGTATAAACATTTAACAAGTAAATAAGTGAAACCGGTACAGACTGTTGTATGTTCTAGAAATGAAATTAATCTAAGTGCTCTGATGAGAGTGATTGTGGGGAGGAGTGGCACAGTGGATCTAGGATGGGCAAAGGAGACTTTGTTCCCAGAAAGTGACCTTCGAGCTGAGACCTAAAGATGAGAAGTTTCCATGCACTAAGTCTAATTTTCTGTCATCTTGAGAGTGCTCAGTGTGGCATCTCAGCAATATCTCTGGATTGTAAAACCAATGATAAAAGAGGAGGAAGAGGATAAATAATACTAATATTTATTAAAAATATATATATAGAGAGAGAGAGAAAGAGAGAGAGAGAGAGCAGGGGAGGGGCAGACAGAGAGGAGGACAGAGAATCCCAAGAAGGCTCTGCACTGACAGTGGGGCTGGAATTCAGGAACCACAAGATCATAACCTGAGCTGAAGCTGGACGCTTAACTGACTGAGCTGCCCAGGCGCCTCTAAAACTAATATTAGTTAACATTTGTTAAGCACATAATACCTGGGCAGTGTTTTAAGGACCTTATTTGTATTAACTCATTAATCCTCAAAGTAACTTGATGAAATAGAATTCTATTATTTCCACTTTGGGGAAGATTAAATCAAGGTCCAGAAGCCACACAGGCAGGAAATAATAGCGGCAGGATTCAAACCCAGGTAATTCAAACCCAGAGGTTTTAGCACTCCCGGAAGTACTTAGGAAGTACTTTACCATTTTGTAAAATACGGATATGGGTGTCGAGTATCACTATCATTGGTGTACACGTATTATTGATAAACGTGATTTTATTTATTTTTTTTTAAATTTTTTTAACGTTTATTTATTTTTGAGACAGAGAGAGACAGAGCATGAACGGGGGAGGGTCAGAGAGAGAGGGAGACACAGAATCCGTAACAGGCTCCAGGCTCCGAGCGGTCAGCACAGAGCCTGTCGCCGGGCTCGAACTCACGGACCGTGAGATCATGACCTGAGCCGAAGTTGGATGCCCAACCGACTGAGCCACCCTGGCGCCCCAATAAACATGTGCTTTTAAATCCATGCATCTAAATAATACAAATTGAGTTGGTTTTGAAAATATTTCACAAATTATAGGACATATTTTCTATAAATCTAGCAAATATTGGAAGGGTGATAAGAGGAATAAGGCTTGAGCTATAAAGAAGGGATAAGGCAAAGACAAGTTTGGGAGATAAACTGTGGACTTTTGGGGAAGGTTAAATGTATGAGTGTATAAAGAGCTGACTCTCTACAGCTGCTCTTCCTTGAGGGGCTATTCTAAGCACAAAGCATGGGGAACTCTAGGAAAGCTGCCTACCTGGCGGGCAAACCACAGGACGGTTTTGTTTGATCAATTTGCTCTAGCCGCCTCTGAGCTCTGAGAGATGTTTCCACCCACCCCTTCCTGAAATCCTTCCTATGTCCTAAAAGAGCCTTTCCTCTTCCCTCATGCACACACTAATCTTGGCCTGAGGAGAGTGGGTGCAGGAAGTCTGGCTGTCTTTCTTGTGAGGGGCAACACTGTTAAGAGCTGATAGTTAAATGCTCTGCTTGACTGTTTTTTAACTGAGTACCAGCATGGTCTGTGAAGGCCAAGTTTTTGTTAGGGGTGACTTCTTATTGTGACCTTAGACTAAGGCAATCAAGAGATGCAGGTGTCCTTCACCTTGAATTTCCCTTTCAAGAAAGTTTTCTTTTTCTCTAGCAGCATGCTTAACATTTGCTTCATTTTCTCAGGATGGATTTAGATGCTGGTTTTTTTTGTTGTTGTTGTGTGCTTGTTTTTCTTTTTTCTTTTTTCTTTTTTTCTTTTTTTTCTTTTTTTCCTTTTTAACCAGCAGACAAAGTTCTGGAGAAGATGGAAGAAAATGTGAACAAGGGGCCTAGGAAATAAATACTTTTCACATTTCCAGAGGTGACAGACGCTGAAATGGACACATCAGTTTGAAAAGGAAGGTTAAATCAGAGTCTGTGGAGGTTTTTGAGTGGTGGTCCTGGCTCATTTTGAAAAGTCACCCTACATTTCCTGTCAGCAGAGCCAATAAGGATCCTAAAATTCTGATATATTATAGACTCGTGTCTCCTTTCTAGAGAGTATATTGGACAGACAAAACCTAAATCTGGATATTTTCATCTTGTTCTGCTTGGAACACCATCACAGCAGTCGTGAAGTGATGGATTCAGTCATTCAATCAACCAACATCTACAGAGCACCAACTGCATGCAGGCATCATATTGGGCACTAGACATACACAGCGAATGAGGTAGATACTGTCCTTGCCCCCAAGGAACTGACCACCTAGCAGATGCTATGAGTGACATGTTATATATAGAATTTAGTCCTGCTGATATACAAATATGGTGAAGCCCATGATGTTAGAATAGATATGAAAAAGTCTTTATGGCAAAAGAGTTAAAGGCATGCCATTTTGATGGTAGTAGTAGTGGTACAACTCAGAGTGTGTAACAGTGGCAATATCTAATACCCACATGTATATGAGCGGTCTTTGTGCTGAAAGAAAATGAGTATGGATTTCTCATGAAAAAGAAATAGACAGAATTTTTATACACAAACTCTTTCATCTTCCCCCTAAAACAGAACACCAAGTTTTCATGTACCTATGACCTTTCATGCCAATATTTAGACAAGAGTTTCTTACAAGCACTATTCTTGGGGGAACATGGGCAGATACTAAAATGCAGAAGTCCATTGTGCTATTAAATACATAATTTAATGGATAGCAGAAACAATAGTCTTAAAAATAAAAACCTTTGATTTGTCACTGGTGGGCTTTTTGACAGAAGGAAAGTATTACGGCATAAAATGTAATCCTTAGCAACAATGGAATAGAAAATACATGATAATGTAAAAGCTAGATTCCACACAACCTGAAGAAGTGATCAAAACTCTTTATGGCTGCAATGTTTTCCAGAGTGAAAGTGGATATCAAGACAGTGTCAAAGTTATGGACCCCACTACACAGGAGCCCCACTTCTACACCATCTCAGAACTAACAGTGGTTGTTAGATGATGGATAGTGGCCAAATATCCTAAGTAAATCCAATACAAAGACAACAGAGGAGATATATACACCCCCTCCCCCACCAAGTGTACCTCACTATAGTAGCAGTAGGGCACTACAAATGAATGAAGTGCTTAGACAGTGGGTCCAGGGACAGCTTTGCAGAATCCCAGCACCCCTGTATTGTCATGAAAGAGCATCTGGGTGGGATGGAGCTGAGCCCCCAAGGAGGCACTGAAGAATGAGAGAGGAAACAGAGTTGAAATGGCCTATGCTTGGGACAAAGATGATGTGGAATGCTTACTCTGGGCTATCACAGGACACTGGAATGGTGGATATCCACAGCAGACACCAGGGGAAAATGACGAGGACCAGAAGAGGCCAGCCACATCTCACAGGTAACTGACAAAGGTGAAGGATGGGAATGGACCAGGTAACAACTCTCTTGACAGTCCTGGATGAAAGAGCATGCCACCCTTCCACTTCTCCCCAGTTTGGTCATAGCCCCAGAGTACAGAGCGGGGCATGGAATGTGAGTATTTACCTAGAAGATATTGAGTTTTAAGCTAGAAGAGATAGATCAGCTTAAATGGTCCAAGTTAAGTTTCCCACAACAGTAGAAATAAGGAAAGTTCAGTGATGGGAAAATATGCTCATTCTACTTTGGCATGCATGAATTTGTCACATGACATGCTTGGGACAGTGGATGCAATGCCTTGTTCCCTCCATGGTTAGCATTTTGTTAGAGCTGTATCTGAGTGTGGGTTTAGATGAGAGCTCTAGTGGATGCAGTGCCTTGTTCCCTCCATGGTTAGCATTTTGTTAGAGCTGTATCTGAGTGTGGGTTTAGATGAGAGCTCTAAGGGGACATATTGACAATGGTAACTACAATCATTTAATTTATAGGTGAGTTGCATTAGGAAATTGACAATCAGACTGAATGGTGGACAAGATTTCTAAAATGTTAGCATAGTAAAGAGACTACATATAATTCTATATTCTATATAATATATGTCTCAATATATCTATACATCTACATCTATATATCTATCTCTCTATATATATCACATATATATTCAGTCACTGATGCGATTTCTGTTTGTAGTGGGGAAACAAATCGCATCAGTGACAAGGCTAAATATATGCATTTTGTAGGTAACTTGAAATTTTTAGTGAGTGCAAAGTTGCTTTGGATCATCCCTGCCAAGTTGATGCTTAGCATGAGTATGCCATTCATGTGCCTAGATCAATATAAATATGGATACTCCTGTATGAATTAGGCAGGAAATGTGGGACAATTTGACAGCCCCTTGCTGAGACACAGCGGCTCCCATCCCCTGGAAGGGCCTGAATAGCCACGCGCAGCCCTGATAGACTACAAGAAAGAAAATAGCAGCAAATGCAGATGCTTTGGGATGTTCACTTGACAGACTGAAGCCTGTTTGTCATCTGGGCTGTCACCTATCAGAGATTTAAAAAGGAGCCTTCTATAGGATGTTACGTAACCTGCTAGCTCACAACAGCCCCAGTGGAACAGAACGGAGGGCAGCAGGGAGAAGGGGCTGTGAAATGGAGGACAAGGCCCTGCTATTCTTTCCATTAATGGATTCCATGCCTCCTGCATTGCCATGCTTGAACACACAGCAAAGAATGGAGATGTTTGCTCTGTAAAGGCTGTGTCAATCAAGAGAAGAAAATTAATCATGGCAAAATTGGAAACGAGGAGAGGATGAAGCAGGTTGTGTGTGTGTGTGGGGGGGGGGTTCAGCACTTGAGATAGTGCCCTGGGAAGTGCAGGGAGTTCCACCCCAGTTCTGCCCCTGATCCACCTGATCTACACCAACCCCTCCCCCACACCACTTGGCAACTGAAGGCTGATGGTTAAACTCAATTTTCTCTTTCTGGGAAGAGATGTGTGTTCAGTTTCCACAAGACTGTAATATGAGATGAAATGTTCACGTGTCTGAAATCATGTAATGGTATGAGCTTTATAGATGTCCTCCGGGCATAGTGTTGCTGGTTTGATTCATATACTTTTTCAAGTAGGAAACAGTTGTTTATGGACCCTTCCAGCAGGCAGAGGTTAAGTCATGCAAAAGTCAAGCATAGAATAATCAATATGGGAATCCCATGCTCTTTGCAGTGGGCATAGCCCATGAATTTACATGTAAAGTTTGGTTATGAGTTTTATTTTAGGGCCCTTGGGGAGATGGCTATTTTAAAGGCTCTTGATGTAAGAGTGAAGAATTCTATTGTGATGAGATGAATCACTCTCTACTCCCTAATTTATCTGTTCTGTGGGTTTGGGATTTTGCATATTAAGTTTTCCTTACCTTATGTACATTACCCACATACCACTGAGTCATTAAAGGGCATGAAGCAGAAAGCAAGGCTTTGGATATACGTTTGCACATAATCATTATTACCTAGCTGAAAAAGAACCTTGTTAACAGGTTACAGGGCTGTACTAAAGTATGTGGAATTTTTATGCATTTGTGGTGTTTACCCTTGTGCTTTGTAGGAGTGACAACATATCAGACATGACAGGTTATATGTGGCACACATAATCTATAGTTGCAAATTCATAGAAATAATTGTTGAGACTGCCGTAACAGAGTTGCAGTATGGTGGCAGCTATGCTAATGGAAAAGCAGGTATGGCTGGCAATACCCAGTTATAGTATACTATTTACAAAATGACAGCAGCATTTCCCCTGGTTTTATCTTCTCCCACCCTGACTCTAGGTTTGCCCATGCCACTTGTGTTTGTCAATGAGACAATAGCAAATGTAACGTAAACATGGGCTTGAAAATTGCTTGTGTTCTGTGGCTTACCCTCTTTTGCTGCTTTGGTGAATCCTGTGGCTACTTCCATGTGAAGGACCCAAGGCTAGCCTGTTGGATAAGAAGGGACATGTGAACAAGCCTTCTTTATTGCCCTCTCAGACATTATCCATCAGCAAGTAAGGAAAGCTATCCTAGACTGTGTAGCCCTAGCTGAGCCAACCAAACACCATTCTGGACAATAACTGCCTAGCAACCCACCAGAGCTTGTAAAAATTAATAACTTTTGTTGTTTAAGGCCACAGTTTCGGGGGATTTGTTATGCAGCAAAAACTGATACACAAGTTAAGAACAGTGAGTTACAAGTGTGTTTCTATAAGGTAGAGGGGCATCGTATGGATGACTTAGGCACCCAAACCATGAAACTCATCAATATATTGATTATATAATGAGAGATTTGGCAACTAAAGAATTAAAGAAAGCTCACATGAGATGATAACTGAATTATACAGAGTTGTATTAAATAGTTAACCTAGCTACATATATCAGTAATTGAAGTATTTATAACACAGGTAGGATGCTGTCTCACAAAGAGATTAGCACATTCTTTTTTAAAATTTTTTTAAATGTTTTTATTTATTTTTGAGACAGAGAGACAGAGCATGAGTGGGGAAGGGGCAGAGAGAGAGGGAGACACAGAATCTGAAGCAGGCTCCAGGCTCTGAGCTGTCAGCACAGAGCCCGACGCGGGGCTCGAACTCACAGACTATAAGATCGTGACCTGAGCTGAGGTTGGACGCTTAACCAACTGAGCCACCCAGGCACCCCAAGGGATTAGCACATTCTTAAAGCTATAGATGGCTACAGGCAAAGTCTCAGAGTTGGTCCTATTCTTCACAGGCTTCCCCTCAGTCTCTACATTTGTCCCTGTAGGCTGGTCGTCATCTCACGTGATAACAATGTCTCTAGAGCATGTTGGTTACCAGTGCACCAAAATATTGCTCTGTATTTTCTTGGGTTCAATTTATATTGTCTTAAGCATTCTTTTTTAAAAGCTGCAGCTGCTAGTGTTATGCCATTATTAATTTCTTTTCAGCTATTTCTATATTTTTGTGTGTGCACATCTGCACATGACATGGCACTGTGGATATGAGACATCTGCTTCTGTCTTGTTAGGAAAAGTAATACTACTTCAATCTGTTGTACTTTATATTTGATGTATATCACGATGCATGCTGGCTGTGGCTTTCCTGAGCTTACCTAACAACTGAGCTCTACTCATCTACATAACATTTTTGTGTGGGGGCCATTTTGCATCTACTTTTCAAAGTAGGATCTCCCTGTCTTAGTGAGTTCACAGTGCTATAACAAAATATCATAGATTGGGTGGCTTAAACAACAAATATTTATTACTCATAGTTCTGGAGGCTGGGAAGTCTAAGATCAAGGTGCTGGCAAATGTGGTGGCTGGTGAGAGTTCTCTTCTTAGTTTGCAGATGAGTGATCTTCTCCTTGTATCCTCACATGGAAAGAAAAATCTGCATCTGTTTCCCTTTTTATAATGGCACCAATCCCATCATGAGGGCTCTATCTTCATGACCTCATCTAAACACCATTATCTCTCAAAGTTGTCACACACCTAACACCATCCCCTCGGGGGTTAAAGTTTCAATGTATACATACTGGGGAGACACAAATATGTAATCCATGATACTCCCTTCAATCATTTGTTCCCTAACCTTAGGTTTTGGTTCTTAGAACATTAAAACGCTCTGTTCTGCCTACATGGTTCCGTGGTCACCCACTTCCCTGGCCATATGTTGTTCTGATTGTGTTGGTCAATTTAGTTACTATGACAAAACTGACTACTGGCCAATTTTACCCCCTTAGGAACAGCATTAGCCATATTGTAAAGGCCACCATCTCTGCTGTCTTCTCTTCTTTCTCTCAGGTGCAATGATTCCTCCCCTCATTGCTCATCCCCTGGTCAATTAATTTTGCTTGCTTCTCAGCGCATTGGACTAGCCATGTTTCTTGTTCTCTGTGTTTCAAAGGAAGAGGCCAATGATAGCTCCAATAACCCTTTTGTGTTGATTAATTTTATGTGTCAATATAAAATGAGCCATGGCGAGGGGGTACCGGGACCTTTGATCAAGCATTCTGAGTGTGTCTGTGAGGGTGTTTTTGGATTTAACATTTAAGTCTGTAGACCAACTAAAGCAGATTGCCCTACCTAATGTGGGTGGGTCTGATTCAGTCAGTTGGGGCCTAAATAGAACAAGAGACTCCTGTCTTGAGGAGACTCTTGAGACTCTTGAGACTCCTGCAAGTAGAAAGGAATTCCTCCTGCATGAGTATTGAGCTGGGATATTGGCTTCTTCCTGCCTTCCAATGGGAGCTTACCCCATTAGCTCTTTTGGGTCTCCAGCTTGCTGACTGCATATCTTGGAACTTCTGAGCCTCCATAATCACAGGAGCTGATTCCTTATAAGAAATAAATCCCTTCCAGGGCGCCTGGGCAGCTCAGTCGATTAAGCGTCTGACTCTTAATTTCAGCTCAGGTCATAATCTCACGGTGGTTCATGAGATCAAGCCCTGTATCATTGGGCTTTGTATTGAGAGTGGAGCCTACTTGGGATTCTCTCTTTCTCTCTATCTCTGCTCCTTCTCCACTCATGCGTGCATGCTTTCTCGCTCTCAAAATAAATAAATAAATAAACTTTATTAGAAATAAATCTCTTTTGTACATACACACACACACACACAACACACACACACTTTCCTCTTGGCTCTGTTTCTTTGGAGAGCTCTGACTAATACACCTATCTTTGGAAGCTGTTTGTCTTAGGAGAAAACATCAGACCCTTTTATCATTTTTTTCTTTAAATATATTATATATATTTTTTCTTCTCTTATTGTTATAACTAAAATTTACATTATCTGAGTCATACATTCAAATCACTACTGTTCTAAAAGAAACTGTCAATTAACATTCTAAAATTCTTTGATCCCTTTCTGAACCCAAAATAAGTGATTTTACTGAAATTTGACTTGGGGAGACATTAACCTGGAAATGTGGACTCCTCTCAAGAGCTGTTGGTGGAATTGTGAGGACACATGCACACACCTACATAACTGCTGTGAGATAAAGGATAAAGGTGGATAAAGTAGAGATGTGCATAGGGTATGGCAAGAAGACTACTACTGAAGAGAAACTTCATTTGACCTTTTATTCTGGGTTGGGTTCTAAAGGAAAATACATTTTTTTAAGAGCTCTTTTTTTCATTTCTTATATTTTTTAGATGTGTATTTATTTTTGAGAGACAGAGAGAGACAGAGTGCAAACAGGGGAGAGGCAGGGAGAGAGGGAGTCAGAATTTGAAGCAGGCTCCAGGCTCCACACTGTCAGCACAGAGCCCAATGTGGGGCTCGAACTCGTGAACTGAGAGATCATGACCTGAGCCAAAGTTGGACGCTTAACCGACTGAACCACCCAGGTTCCCTGAAGGAAATACATTTAATTCAGGGTAATCTGTAGTGAAAATTTAGTGATGCCACTTGAGTGATTTAAAAGTAGAAAAACAATTTAATCTGAGCTTGGGGGTGGTCTTGTGCCATAGACAGGATAAGCTGTACTTCTCAGGTAGGTGCCAAGGGACTGAAGAGAAACAGGTCTGTGAACTTCAGGGCTGAGGCTAGAGAGAAATATAAGGAGGTTCTGAGCAGCTGCCCAAGGCAGATATAGAAGGAAAACTATGCCAAATAAACTTGAATATGATGAGGCTGTGTCCCTGCGATTCTACTCTAAAATTTGTACACAATTCTACTCCAAGATTCTCTGCCAGTCTAGTTCAGCAGTTTGTGTCTCTTTATTTACTGACTCTGTTGTGCCAGAGAGGACAGACTGGGGACTCATACTCCAGAGTCAAGCAGGGGAAGGCCATGCCCACAGCCTGAGGGAGGAGTGTGGACTTCTAGGAAAGCCTGGTTCCCCAAGACCTTGTGAACACATTTCTAGAGCTGTGTCCTAATGGCTGCAGATCATTCTATATCAGATTTGACAAGAGGCACATACTACTTCAGGGTCTTTAAAAAAAAAGGGGGGTACTAAGGGGAAGAGTTGTCTTCCTGTGGATGTGGGATTTCTTGGTCTCAGGGCATGAGGGGAGGAGAGCAAGGTTTTCTTAGAAACTGGACTCCTTATGCTGGACTTTTCATTTTTCTGCTCACAGCTACCAGTGTCTCAACTGTTTCATGTGTGGCTTTAATATGGAAACACTGGGAATCCCACTACTATCAGGTGCCAGATTGGGAGCCGCCTGCAGCCAGGAGCTTCGTTTCAAGCCCTTCTATTGTTTCCATCTCCAGCAGCAGCTCCCTGTGGCTGAACAAGCACTTTGGGGACTGTGCTGGTATAACAAGAAGAGAAAGCCCTGTGGGAAGCCAGGAGGTTTGCTGCTGTGCCCCTGGTAGTATTTCAAGAACAGTGGGCAGAAAGGAACATCTGAACAAGGAGGCAGCAGGGTAATCCAGGGCAACCCGAGTACCTCTGGGATGGTCTTACTGGTTGGTATGCCTGGCATACCTCTGCACCTGCCTCTGGGTTTGCCTTGCTCTCGTTAGTGAGCTGGCTGAGAGAGTTTCTCTTTTATTAGGCTGTTGTGTATGTGTATAATAAAAGAAAAATGTTCTGAAAATAGAATGGAAAAAGGGGGAATCCAAATTTCCCAGGGCTCTTCTACAAGCAGGGAGCACCTTGGCCTCTCTTACGTGTCTTTATCCAGCATGTTCCAGCAGGCAACATTTTATTACCCAAGCCCCCAACTCACAGCATCATGGTATAGTTGGGGATAAAGGAACTTCTGAGATCATATAGACCAATGTTTGTTTCCTGATATGAGTTGTTTTCAAATAATCATATCTTGCAACCTGTTAATAAATTTTATGTCAAGAAAAAATGTATGTGGGGGTAGGTGGGTAACATTTAAAATTGAAAAAGTTTGGAATAAAAGATTTAAATAGGGAGTTTACTGCAAGCTAATTTAGAGGCTTTAATATGCTAGCGTGTAGAGAACTGCTTCTAAAGCATGTTTGGCCAAGTCTTCAATAAAGAAGACACATGCATATAAACATGTACACATACACACACACAGTCACACACAACTTAAATAGGAGCTTCATGAAACAATATTTACCCTTTCTATATGTGATGGCCTCTGATGACTTCTATTCTAGCTTATTTTAAGAAATATTTATCGTAAACCACTTAATTTCATGGCCTATATTTTAGTTCATAACCTACAATTTGAAAAACTAGGATAGTGCAAATCTCTACAAAGGGCACACATTATTTGATATTTCCCCAATTTATTTGACCATAGAACTATTTCTGGTGGAGAAAGTATCATGAGGAACTGCTGTTCCATGGAACATGCTTTTGGAAATGCTGAGCTAGTCCAAGTCCTTCATTAAAATTTTTTTTAATGTTTATTCATTTTTGATACACAGAGTGCGAGCAGGGGAGGGGCAGAGAGAGAGGGAGACATCGAACCTGAAGCAGGCTCCAGGCTATCAGCGCAGAGCTCAAAGCGGGGCTCGAACCCACAAACTGTGAGATCATGACCTAGGCCGAAGTCCGATGCTTAACCGACTGAGCCACCCTGGTGCCCCGATTCCTTCATTTTAGAACTCAGGGCATGAGGAACCAGAAATAACACATGACTTGCCTGAAGTCACACAAAAAGTTTAGTGGCAGAGATAGAGCCCCAGATCCAGATGATTTGGCTGATAGATAAGTTTGCTTTTTGTGTACCATAATACCATTCTACTTGGTGTTGTTTTGAAAATCAGATGCTATAATTCAAGTAATAGATACTCTAGATTATGAAGATGATGATTAACCGGTTGTTAACCAGTTAACAACCAGTTGATATCTGTCAGATCAAACATAATGGAGAAAGAAGCATGAGGCTATTTAAGACACCATTTCTTTACTTTGGAGATGTACTTCCTAGAATGGGAGATAAACACACGTGATATAATCCAGACCATGGTAGATGCTTAAATAAAGCCATGATCAGAAGACATGGGTAAATTGGAGGAAGAGAGTCAAATGAACACAGAGTAGAGATCTGAGAAGAGTTTTGGAGAGCAGAATTTTAATAAAATCTTGAGGATTTGCCAGGACTTTCATAGACATAAAAGGGAATGCATAAGTGTAGAGGTAATCAAGGGCACTTCAGGAGAAGAGACAGCATGGGCAAAAGTAGGGGAAGTAATCATGTGTAGGGTATTTGGGGAAGTCCACAGTTAGAGAAAATGCCATTAAAGGAAGCAAAGCTAGAAAAGTGAAGTGGTATTGTTTACGTAGGACGTGGGATACCAACCTCTATCATTGGTATTATTTTGTAGGCAACATAGGACCAATGGAGTATTTTGAGGACTATGTCCACTTAGATTCTTCTAGTATTCTGGAAACTGCAAAGGAATACATAGAAGAGAGAGGATTCATTTATGAAGTTATTTCAACAGTATAAGCAAGTGGTAAGGATCTAAAGCAACGCAGAGACAATAGGATTGAAAACGAGGGAGTTTGGTGCAAGACATGTATTTAGGTTAGAATCATGGGGGCTTAAAAAGTAATTAGGTGAAGAGAAGGAGGAGAACAGTAAGCTGGAGAGGTGTTAGCACTTGGATGATTGAAAGAATGATAATATTAACCGGTATACAGAGCCTTGGAAATGAAGTTTTGAGGGAAAGATGGTGATATCTTTGGAGGAGATGGGATTGATGAATTTCAAGCCAAGAGATAACTTTTAATAACTTTCAAACAAAACAAGACAAAACAAAAACTGAAAAAGCCAGTACTCACAAGCATCCTTTTTGAGATCAAGATTGTGCCTGGTTAAACTTGTCATATCACAGATTCAGAGCTTGTAAGGAATTAACTCTTTCTGTGACTAAATTTGAGTAGTTAGAAGTTTTCTGACTTCTTTCTCACGAAATATTTTGTTTGCGCAAGAGATTTCTTTTCTCTAGTAGTCAGACATTGGAAACTTCATCTAGGACTGGAAGGCATTCTAATATTTCTGCAATAGTTTACAGTAGCATAAGAGAACTTTAACATTTCTTGTGAATGGGTGAATAATAATAAGTCATAAAGAAATGTGAATGGCAATGAAAATTAAACATATGGGATTTGGAAAATAAATCAGTCAGACTAAGGTGGAATACTCATGACAGGTAGTCAAAAGTAAGTTTTCAAGAAGAGAAAGGTATGCCGATTGAGTGATCTTAATATTAAGAAGAAAAATGTGGCTGTGGTAAAGTTGAAAATAGAAAAACATTATATTCCTGAGGAAATCACATGATGCAAGTAAGTATTTAATAAGGGTTGTGTAGCATAAAAATTCTTGGTGAATTAAAATCGGGGAAATGTTCAAGTTGGGAAGATCTCAAAGGTTACTGCAATAAAATAAACAAGTGGAAGATGGTTGTAGCTAGTATGAAGAAGCTAAAATTGTTCTTGTCAGGATTGTCAATAACATCCATTTAAAAAATATGATATTCATTTACTGTCTTCAGTTTATTTAACCTGAATAAGAAATATAATAAATGTACACACTGCCAATTATTCTTTTCTTTTTGAAAGTCATCTTTTAATGAATTTTGAAAGTCAAGTATAATATCTATCAAGAAAAGTGCACAAATAAAAAGTTCACACATAAATTAGCTTTTATAAAGTCAAAACTTCCATTAAACTACCATCCAGAGGGGGGAAAAAGGATATTACTAACACCACAGGACTCCCCTCATGTCCCTTCCTATTTACCTACCTGATCAACAGAAGTAACTTTTATCCTGACTTCCACTATCATCAGTTTGTTTTGGGTAGTCTACAGAAATGGAATCATATGTTGTGTATACATTTGTATCTATTTTTTCATGCTCAATTGTTTTCTCTAGGATTCGTCCCTGTTTGCATTATAGCAATGGCTTGTTTACTGTCATTGTTTAGGATTCCATTCCATAGAGATATCATAATTTAAATATTACAGTGTTAATAAATGTTTAACTTATTTGCAGTTTGTATCTACTCTAAATAGTGCTGCTATGAAAACTATCATGTACATTTTTTGTTGCATATACATACACATTTCTATTGGGCATTTACCTAGGAGTGGAATTTCTGTGTCATGAATTCATCTTCAAGAAATACTGCAAACGAATTTTCCAAAGTTGTTATACCAATTTACACTCCCATAAGTAGTGTATAGCAGTTCCAGTTATACTATCTCCTCCACAACACTTGGTATTATTGGGCTCTTCAAAGTAAGTGATGTGGTAAGATTTCAGTACTTTAAAATTCATGTTTTCCTAATGGCTAAAGAAATGGAATACTTTTTATGTGATTATTGGCCATTTATTTTTTTTTAATTTTTTTTTCAACTTTTATTTATTTTTGGGACAGAGAGAGGGAGAGCATGAACGGGGGAGGGGCAGAGAGAGAGGGAGACACAGAATAGGAAGCAGGCTCCAGGCTCTGAGCCATCAGCCCAGAGCCTGACGCGGGGCTCGAACTCACAGACCGCGAGATCGTGACCTGGCTGAAGTCGGACGCTTAACCGACTGCGCCACCCAGGCGCCCCGATTATTGGCCATTTATATACAACATTTTGTGAAATTCCTATTCAATTTTTTTGCCCAGTTTTATTTAATTTTTTTTTACATTTGTTTATTTTTGAGAGACAGAGAGAGGCAGAACATGAGCACGGGAGGGGGGGGGGGGGGGAGAGACACATAATTTGAAGGAGGCTCCAGGCTCTGAGCTGTTTTGTTAGCACAGAACCCGTGTGAGCCCAAACTCACCAACCGCAAGACCATGACCTGAGCCAAAGTCGGACACTCAACCGACTGAGCCACCCAATTTTTGCCCAGTTTTAAATGAGATATTATATTTTTTCTTATTGATTTAAAGTGTTATTTATATATTCTAGATATGAGTCCATCCCTTTGTCAGTTAGATATAGTATAAATATCTCCTTCCACTCTAAGACTTGAGATCTTACTTTCTTAATTGTGATAACAAATTTTTAGTTTTAACAAAGTCTGTTTTATCAGTCTTTTTCTCTTGGTTAGTATCGTTTATGTTCTTTTCAGGAAAACTCCCTAAATCAAGGTAAATAGTGCTCTTTTTAACTTCTAACAGTTTTATTTTTCTTTTACATTCGGAGCTAAAATAAATTTCAAATTTGCTTTTCTTTAGGGTGTGAGAAAGATATATAGATATATAGTGGATTTATTTTTGAGTTCTTTATCCTATTCATGCACAATACTACACTTTCTCTGTTATTATAGTTTTATAACTTTATAATGACTCATGATATCTAGCAATTCAAGTCTTCCAACTTTTTCAGTTTTCTTTCAGATAGACTTATTTTTAATCCTTTATATTTTGGTCATTTTAGTATTAATTGGTCATTTTCTACCAAAAAATATTGTTGGGATATTGATTCAGATTGCCTGGAATCTATGTATGTATTAGAGAAGAAGTAGCATTTTCACAATTTTTAATTATTGAATTACCAATCCATAAACATGATATATTTCTTCATTTATTTAGGATTTCTTAATTTTTCTCAGTAATAATTTATAGCTTTCTGTGGATATGTGTTGTACTTGTTATTTAAATTTATTCCTCCTTGTTTGATGGGCCGCCTGGGTGGTTCAGTGGGTTAAGTGTCCTACTTCTCACGGTTTGTGAGTTTGAGCCCTGTGTCAGACTCTGTGCTGACAGCTTGGAGCCTAGAGCCCACTTCAGATTCTGTGTCTCCCTCTCTCTCTGCCCCTCCCCTGCTTGTGCTCTCTCTGTGTCTCAAAAATAAATAAAAATGTTAAAAAAATGTTTTAAAGTTGTAACCAACACTGGTTTTGTAAATTTTCATGATCTCTTTGTTGGTAGTATATAGAAATATAATTAATTTATATAATTATAAAATTATAATTATATCCATTATAAATTATTGCTATGTCTACTTATTAATTCTAATAGTTATTTTCCATAATTTATTTCAAATTTTTGAGGCTCATCATCATGCCATTGACAGTTGAACAAAGTGAATTGTGATAGTTTTATTTCTTTCTTTCTAATCATGATATATCCCCCCCCTTTTTTTTTTGCATTATTGCATAGGCTATTACCTCCACTATAATGTTAGATAAAGGTAGTGATAGTGGTTATTGTTCTCAGTCTCAAAGAGAAGTCTTAAAAATTACATTAAATGTTATTGCAATAGTTTTGTTGTTGCTGTTGATAATTGTTATAAAAGTGAGGAATGTCTTATTTATTTCTATTTTGATAAGGTTCTTTCATTTTATATCATAAATGGCTGTTGAATGTCATCAAATGTTCTGCATCTAATGGAATGAATTTATTTTTCATTTAGTATACATATGTGCTGAATTATATTAGTTTGTTTTGAAATTTTGAAACTGTGATTTTGAGAAAGATGGTTTGCACTTTTTATTTTTTATGCAATGTTTTTGTCACATTCCATAAAAAGTTATGCTGGCCTCATAAAGCTAGTTAGATCCAATCTGCTGTGAAGTCCATCTGTGGGATTTATAATTTCAGGTTTTTTTTCCAGTTCAAAAATTTCTATTTGATATGTTGATATATGCTGCATTCTCCGGTGAAATTCTCCATCCTGTGATCCATTTTCTTGAACATATTAGTTGTAGCCATTTAAAGCCCATTTCTGAAAACCCAAGTCTGTATCACTTGTGACTGCTTTCTACCATCTTTTTTTCCTTTTGTTTTTGTCTTTTAATATGTCTAGTTTTTTTTTTTTTAATTCTAGACACTGAGTATAAAGAATTAGAGAGACTTTGGATGATTTTATCTTTCTACAAAGTAGTTTACTTACTCTCTGAAAGCCAACTGGAATGGAAATAGGTCACATCAATTCAATTGGAGAATGAGCTAAAAACAAAAAGGCAGGGTTTCAAATTGCAAAGTTGCTTTCTGACTGTCCCACTCATAGGACCCAGTCCTTCAAAGGTGCTGACTGAGATCTAGAATGTTATGGATGCCCCCAAATATTTATTAAGTGGATTATAACATGAACGAATGTTGAATAGGGTGAAGGGGAAGAGTGTGTGGACAATTCAGAAAAAAAATATTTCCAAGTAAGAAATTATATTCAAAAAAAAGGGAGGATGGATCATAAATTGTGAAAAGTTTCTAGATTTCGTATAGTGGGTACTGCTGATAACAGAATCAATCATTAGGAACAGGCTTGAGATATTTTGAATGAAGACACATTGCAGGTTTAGGGCAGATTATGAGTTCTAAGTTAGATAACTTTGGGTGATAAAGACAATCTCAATGCAGACTTATGATATGGGATATGGGTTGAGAGGTCTGAACTGAGGGAGAGGAAAGACATCAAAGCTACCTTCTCATCCACAGGCTACAGAATGGGCAAATTTCATAAATTTTATAGATTTTACAGCTATTTAGAGTGACATTTATGCATATAACATAAGAAATTTGGACCGAGAACAAGAACTAGAACTCAAAAGTTCTGCCTTCTGAAAAGCCCAGACATGACTGCGTTCTCTCCTAAGTTTACAGAGATTTTAAATAAACAGACAGAAGGTATTTATTCATTTTCCTGGGAGGAAACAAGGGAATATCTTTTCTACTCATCTTTCTGGGTCCCTCATAATCTCAGGACCACTAAGCTTATTAATAGCAGACACATTCATTTATAAAAGAAATAACTTTTATTGGTTCTTTAAAACTCCTTAGATATGCTCCTGGCTATTTTTAATGTCTTTCTTTGGTTAATCCACATTACTGATAAGTTACATTTTTTTTTGTATTTGTCCTCCTGCATATCTACATATTGATAAAAGACAATTCAGTACCAGAGTAGGCACTGTGGCTGCAAAACTCACCTACATGGACTAGCAACCATTCTGTTTAGTAAGTTACCAAGCCACACAAATCTACTTAGAAATCTATGATTTCTTATTGTGGGTGTGTATATATTCCTTGGGAGAAAAAGTCTAAACAATCACCACTGTGATGCTCAGATAGCTCAGGACTGCATTTCTTTTTTTTCTGGGCAATGGTAGAGCAGAGCTCTAAGCATTGTGGTTATAGCTGAGTGTCCAACATGAACTATAGCATTGTGTTCCAGGAGTCCTTTAGTAGATATTTCTAGTTCTTATGAAAATATTGAAAAAAAATCAAGGAAATATATTTTACAAACTGAAGCTAATGCAGAGGGTCATTAATATTGCTATTAGAGACAATCCAGATGATTTAGCCAAGACCTTTGACAAGGGTATACACCTGTCTGTGAATAACAGGTGGCTGCTTATTACCCATGCTATTAATTAGATGAAGTATAAGGATGGGATGAGTGTGTACTCCAAAGTGTATCCAAATGGTGAGAGAACAAATTAAGTGATTACAGTGACTCCATCAACTACCCAGTTCAGGCTGAGGGCACAGGTCCAGGGGACTGGCCTCAGGTCACTTGATGGCTATAGCTTCAAATTCAAGTTTCATCTTTTCTCAGAATTCTACATAACATAACTAGGTGTAGTTTGTATCATTTCTATCAGTGTGATGCATTCTTACCACTATTTTGGGCATTTGGGGCTGATGAAAATTTATTATTTTACTATCATTTTACTATCATCACTGGCTATTTCTTCTAATAATATTGGGATTGTATAACTACTACAAGAATAACTTTAGTCTCAGGTTGAATCTCGCTTTGGTAAAGTTAGCAAGAAATTCTGGGTGATTACCATGCAGTATTTTTGTTGTTAAAAATAAAATAATACTTATTTAGAATAATATGAAGCAACTTAATTTATCTTAATTGACAACTTCAGGGACAAATCAAATAATACCAAAATGTTTGATAAGTGACCAAGAAAAGAATACACACACAGACACAAAAGAGCCAGGTACTGTCTTTCTTGATGAGCTTGTAACCCACTTACCTGTCTCTCAAGTCTATTCACAGCTAGGCTTTATATAAAGCCATTTACATAATTCTCAAACAGTGTAGCAGGTTTCAGCTGTCCCCTGTTCTTTTACACATCTCACTCACAGTTGGGATGTTGAGTTAGTGTCCTTGTTTCTTGTTCTTACTGTTTTTACATTTTTCCATTCTTATAACACATTCTTGAGACTGCCTTCCCATTTCTTGGTATTGGATGATTATAAACATCAAGAGTAATGTTACTAAATGCTTTTTGAATTCTTATTTTTATGTATCAGATCTATTTCTTAATGCTTTAAGTGCATTATCTAATTTAATACTCATAGGAGTTTAGTTCCCAGTTTTTGGATAAATATATTGAAGTTTATAGAGATAAGTGGCTGTTCCCAAAGTGAATGAATGGCACAGTGGGGGTTGAGGCACATCTAATCTTTTCTCTGAATGTCCTGAGACTATAGTAAACCCTCAAACTTTGATGTGCCTGCAAATCACCAGTGAATTTTGTCACAATGCAGATTCTGATTCTGGGGTCTGGGATGGGACTAGCATTCTGCATTTTGAATAAGCTCCCCTGGGGAAGTACTATAGCTGGTCCTGGATCAACAGGATGGAATTCTTTCTTCCTTGAGGAGGGGGTGCAGGGGACATGGAGGGTAGGAAAACTTGTTTCACATTATCTAAAATCTGAAAGTGTCTTCTCAACTTTATCCCATTGCATTTTCTGAATCCCAAAGGGGAAATAAATTCTGTCTCTTTTTTTCCCCTGCTTCCTCCATTTCAACCAACGGTTCTTGTGAACAGCCACAGGGAAGGCTTTCTCTATTGCAGAGGGTCTAGCGCAGGGCATTGCCCCTCTGTTTTTCAGCAAACACCCCTGGATGATGAGCTGCTATTGGGCAAGAGCAGAACTTTTGATCTTCGTAGAAAGTCACTCTATTGTTTGCTTCAAAAATGCCCCGAGGCTGCCAGTTCCCCCAGTTGAGGCTTTAAACATATGATGGCCATTTATCTATTTTCAGTCCTTTCAAATTCCTTCTCGTTTTTGTGATTTGGGACAGGGGAGAGGGCAGCACCTGAATGGCCGCTACTCACCATTCATTATCCAATAGATCTCTATTAAGCCAAAGACTTTTTTTTTCCAATTGTTTCTTTCCTTCTAGGGATAAAGACCTCCTTTCACCCATTATGCCTCTGATCATTTTTCTGCCCTTTTCTGAAACTTCACTTTGTTGGCTCTGCTTTCTTTGAGGCAAAGATGATCAAAGCAGCTCTAAGCATGCCAGCAATTTTTACAATAAATAGCATTTTCTGGGTTATTTTTCATTCCCATTTTAATGCAGCTCACTCACCTTGCTTGTTCTATAAACTGTCCCTGTGCATTTTCTATGGCTTTATATCAAACAGAAAGTCACTTCAGATTACATCAGAGTAGTTGCCCCTATCCCAAATTCCCCTTACCTTAATGCTGAGGTTGGAGAGATTCAGTAAATTATATTCTCCACAATGATTTTCTTTACTTTTTCTTTTTGTTGTTATTTTCTTGTTTCTGGAGTTTCTTGAGGGCACAGTGGTCTACTCTAGCCAGAGGTAAATCTGAGAAGAACTGAGAATTTGAGAGTTTGTCAAGCCTTCATCAAATCATAGCCATTCCTATTAACAATGTAGCATTCCCATATTCTGTGTTCTCACTTAATGGGTCTTCCCAATGGATAATCAATCACTGACCAGTTGCACATGTCTCTGCTTTTCTAACCCCAACTTACTCTTACTACGACTATTATGCCTACTTATGCCTACTTGCCATGTATGGAGCAATTCCTATTAATGTCTGAAGCACCAGCACTTACTATGTGCCAGGCCCATTTTAAGAACATCACACATGTCAACTCATGTGGTCCTCTGTACAACTCAGTAGGCAGATGCAATTATTATTGTATTTTACAGATAAGGAAATCAAGGAACAGAGAAACCATGGTCACACAGCTAGTAAGTAGAGAAGGTAGGATTGAACTCAGGCATTCTGGCTCTGGAGCTTGAACTTTTTAATACCAATTTCCTTCTTACTATGTAATAGGCAGGGCATTAGCTGCTTTATATATATTATCTAAATTACTGTTTGCCTATTTGAAGAACTCCAGGTTTCCAACACTTATTCAAAACAAACTGTATCTCAGTCTTTTAGGAAGACTTTACTTATTAAAGTAAAGAAGTAAGCAAAGCTCAGAGATTCCAGCTACAAATCACAAGGTCAATGCCATGCTCACCATATTTGGTATTTATGGTTTTACATCTTTAAGCTTCCATACATACACTGAGCATCTTGAGGGCAGGGGCCACACTTTATTCACTTACTAATAAAATATGTAGTAGTCCCTGAGGAAGGCTTAAACACTTGTGTCTCAGTGGTTCAGGAACTGATTCCAAGCTGCATAGAATCTGGAAGGTGTGTGTGTTGGGGGGGGGGGGAGGTTGGGCTGGGAACACTGATTGAGCCCCTTCCCTTACTCTCAGGTCTCTGGAAGGCTGTTCTGAATTAGTACTGCTTTCTCTGAATTCTTTCTTTTCTTTCTGCACTTTGAGCAATCCTTTCCCTGCTTGTTCCTGGAAAATTCTAAAACTTTCCCTGGCCAAATATTGTTGTCCTTAGAGGGGAGAGAGCCAAATTATGCTTTCTATCTCACTGTTAACTGTACAGAGTTGGGGAACAGAGCTCACTTTCTTTCAAAATTCCTTTTATTCCTATAATTCAATCCCCTGTTACCCTAAGAATGAAAAGACTCCCATTTGGTCTAAGAAATCAATTCTATTGACTTTGCTCCTTGTGACCCAGTACCCTGGCCTAAGCAAGGCCTTTCCAGACTGCTTTATAACCTGAAGCTCTTCAAAGTGACAGAGAAAGGCTCCGCATCCAGATAACCCACTCAAATCCCTAGTGGGTATGAGATGAGTCAACACATCTCAGTTTACCCTGCCATACCCCCAACATATCCCTCAGTATTTAGAGAGGATGTTTACCTTGTAAGGTCACCAGTTAATGAGATTTCATAGGTAAAATGCCAATTACAATGCAAGAACATAATAATCATCTCAATAAGTGTTGAACATCCCTCCCCATTGCTCCTTTAATTTCCTCTCCTATCTCTATTTCATCTTCACACTAAACTCTGAGCTGAAAGTGGACATTATAATGCTAGTGAACAGAAAGCAAAACTGAGGCAGAGAAAGACTTGCCTGTAATAACAGTTAGCAACCACAGGCCCAGCAGTTGGCTCAGGAACAATTGATCAAAGCAGCCTTTACTCTCAGTAAAGTATGTTCACTCTCCATTGTGGGGAATTGGGTTCAAGGAATGCAAATAAAAATACAAAATCATATCTGTAAGTGTTTAAAATAAAATAGTAACAATAACGATGATACTTACATTCATACAGTGAATTTGTTTGTTGTCCGTGCTGTACAAAGCACGTTTATAGATTATCTTCTTCCAAACACACATCTGCTAAGTGTCATTTCACTGGTGCAGTAGAAAATGAAATCAGCAGAAACTCTTTCTATTATAAGTAACAGAAGTTTATTTTATGCTTTATTATAACAAAAATGTGGTTGTAGGCAGTGGCTCATGTTGGTTCAGCAGCTCAAAGATGTTAGGGCTTAAGTCTAACAGGTCTGTAATTCTATTTATCCTCTCATGGCCATAAGATGGCTGCAGTAGTGCCAAGAATCAGGTCCTGCATTCCGGTTAGGAAACATGGAGCAGCACAGGGTATTTCTCTTATCAGGGAGGAAAACTCTCATTAACTAACATCTCATTAACTAAAATGGGATTAATGCCAACTGTTGGATTAGGGGCTGAGCTCATGTTTCCTAAAATCAAAGGATCCCTTCTGATTCCTAAACAAATGTGGGGTAAGGTTCTGCCTTTTAGCAAGGAGAACTGGCTTTAAGGAAGGCAGTTAACAGTGCCTGACACAAAAAGGGCATTGCACTAGAAGTAAAGTGAAAAAAGAAGTCACGTCATTTTCTTCCATTTGCTAACTGAGACACATTGCAAAAATCCTAATGCCTCTGCTTTTTTACCTGTGAGTTAGAGATAATAGCCTATTTTCCTCATAGGAGTGCAGTGAGGAAATATACATATGCAGAGATGTTTGAAGATTATGAAATACTATGAAAAAGAAAATATTATACCTGGGGTATTTTCTCATTCGGGGTGATATTAGAGCAGCATAAAACTGTCTTTTTCTAATGGAACTCATAATCAGGTAGGAAACCCAAACTGTTTATATATGAAATTTGAAATGATATGAGTTTTAACCCAATTCAAGACAACAACAGAAAAATTATTACAAGTAGTATAAAGAGACAATAAAATGTAATGGTTAAGACTACAGGATTTGTAGTTGTGCATACCTGAGTTGAAGTCCCTATTGTAGCACATCTTAGTTGGGTGATCTTGGTCAATCCACTTCTAAGTCACAATTTCCTCACCCATAAAACAGAACAACCAACCAACCAACCAACCAAACAAACAAACAAAAACCAGTTTCTTCCTATGCTTTTAAAAGAAAAGCACATGAAATGCATACAAAATACATAGCACAGTGTGTGGCATAGACCTGAATTCAATAAATGTTAATTAACAAATGTTTAATAGGTGATTTGATAGAAATTTCTCTTCTCTCCAACTCTTCCTCTATCCCTTCTGGAACTAGGTGCCCTGTGCCCTTGGGAAATGACTGCCTTTTTAATATATTGAACAGGTCCTGAATGATCTCAGCCCTCACACAAGTTCCCTGAAGCTCCAGATTAACCTTTTTCCCAAGATGGTTATTGACAATTTACTCGTAGTCTTTGCTTCCTGTCTTTTAACTGGTTTGGGATTTGCAGTGATACTGTGCTTCTAGCCCTGAGGTTGCAAATGAACTCATTTCTCTCTTTGCCTGAATCTTGACCTCCTGTTACTTTGAGTGAAAATGACCCAAGCAGGATTTTCCCTTGGCTGGACTAAGCAGGAAATAAGGAATGGCAAAATATCAAGAAATCCATCAGAAAAAGGAAGACCTTCAAACATGGTCCCCTCCATCTTGTGTCCAGAGTCTGTTTTTACCTGATAAATAGAGGACGGAAATTTTGGAGAAAAAAAAAAGGTAGCCAAACTGCCTTGTAGGATTTGGGCATCATATATATATATATATATATATATATATATATATATAATACATAGAGCCTGACGTGGGGCTCAAACCCACGAACCATGAGATTATGAGCTGAGCTGATGTCGGCTGCTTGACAGACTGAGCCACCTAAGCACCCCAATATATATATATATATATATATATATATATATATATATATATATAATATATATGTGTATATACCCCAATATATATATGTGTGTGTGTATATATATATATGTGTGTGTGTATATATATATATATATATATATATATATATCCCAATATATATATTCAAGTTTGTTAACATACAGTGTAGTATTGGTTTCAGGAGTAGAACCCAGTGATTCATCACTTATGTATAATACCCAGTGCTCAAACCAACAAGTGCACTCCTTAATGCCCATCACTCATTTAGCCCATCCTCCTACCCATCTCCCCTCCTGCAACCCCCAGTCTGATCTCTGTATTTAAGAGTCTCTTATGGTTTGCTTCCCTGTCTGATTTTTATCTTATTTTTCCTATCCTTCCCCTACGTTAATCTGTTGTGTTTCTTATATTCCACATATGAGTGAAATCATATATTTGTCTTTCTCTGCCTGACTTATTTTGCTTCGCATAATACCCTCTAGTTCCATACACATTGTTGCAAATGACAAGATTTCATTCTTTTTAATTGCCGAGTAATAACCCACTGTGTGTGCGTGTGTGTGTGTGTGTGTGTGTATAGAGACAGACACCATAATCTTCTTTATCCTTTCATCAGTTGATGGACATTTGGGCTCTTTCCATAATTTGGCTATTGTCGATAGCACTGTTATAAACATTGGGGTACATGTGCCCTTTCAAAGCCACATTTTTGTATCCTTTGGATAAATACCTAGTAGTGCAATTGCTGGGTCTTGGGTAGTTCTATTTATATTTTTTTTGAGGAACCTGCTTACTGTTTTCCAGAGTGGCTGCACCAGTTTGCATTCTTACCAACACAAAACACATCTTTAGGAAAAAAAAAAGTTTTAACACGTGAAGGTTGTTACTTGGAGACTGGTCTGAAGCTGTTTCTCTTCATCAGAAATATAAACAAGACTTGAACTTGCACAGTAGCATACTGTAATTTAAATTAGAATTTCAGGGGCCTGGTCCAGAGGGAAGAGGATTTGAACCCTTGACCCATTAAAGGAAATGCTGTGTAGACCTCTTCTCTGCTTTCTTTCTCAGTATCCCACAACTGCAGCCTGAACACTTCTTAATTTTAGGGCCATCCCTCCCCACCTCCTAAGCCATATGGGGCCAGAGAAGGCAGTAGCACAGTGGCTCAGACCTGAAGCCTGGTGGAATTTGCAGAAACCTTGCTGTGAGGGGCATGGGATGGGCTGGTAGACCTCATATCCCACCGGGCTGCAGCCTCTGCTCCCTCCTCTGATCGAGTCCTGCACACGATTAAGTCTGGAGCCTGGATTCACTGGCTTCCCTCTTGGAGCTGGTGTTCTTTTTTGAACCATGATCTATTTAACTGGGCTTTGTACCTACTTTTTCTTATTAACCCCTCCAGCTAAGGCTGAAAATGGACCTCAGTTCCTCAGTCCTGAGTTGGGCCCCACTATGAGTGGATGGTAGGAACTCTGCCCAGAAATCCCAGATCTTGTGGCCACCCACTGCCCTTACACCAATCTGAGCTTTAGTGACACCCTTGGACAGGACTGCTAACATGCCAGCTACCGCCCTTCAGGGACTGGTCCCAGAATCACATTATCTTCTTCCTCTCAGCCTCCCCTCTGTTTTATCCTGCTCTCCTCAAACCTGAAAACCAAAGACTGAGTGTGCATTGTGGCCAACCCACCTGAACCATGAGCAATGCTGTTTTTCTGCATGAACTTTCAGACACCGTCTAGATCTGCTTTCCAAGCTGGGTTACCCGATCCCTGCCGGTATGCAGCAGGTGGCATCATGCACAGGTGTCAGAACAGACATATCCAGACCCCAACCCTGACTCTGCCACACATTAACTGTGTGTGCTTGGGAATATTATTTCCTTCTCTGAGCACCCGATCCCTCCTCTGGAGATGGAGATAGTGAAATCTCACCATGAGGTCATTCGAGTAACACACTCAGAACCATGCCCGGCACCTGATGAGTTAACAGTACAAAGTACCTGTAATATTATGAGAGATGATATGGGAAGGTAAGCTTTTTTTTTTTTTTTAAATCCTGCGCCTTCAAGTCGTTATACTTGACTGCAATTTACAACATAGTTTTAAACATTAAAATAAACATAGATGCATTGTGAAGCAGAATACAACATTCATATAAATTTTTAAGATAAAACAGGTGACTTCCAGAAACTTTCATGCTTGCTGTGCTTCAGGCTCCCCCTCTGATACCCTGGGGATAGAAGCTCTTTTCTCTGCTGTTTGAGGTTTTTCAAAGACTTGAGAAATAAACAATAAAGCTTAAGACAGTAAGGGAAGAACCCAGGAAATATATGTGCAAGGAACAGATCGGTTAGCTATCGATAGCTAATAGATTTAGATTTGGGGCTCTTTTCACAGTAGACATTTACTCCTATTTCCTTCATCAGCTCTGTCCAACCCTTCCTATCAAACAAAAGCTCCTGTCAAGGCTGTAGAGAAAACATTGCTTCAGTTTTAAGTGAAAAGGAACACCAGTTAGGAAGCTGTGGTTAGGGATATGTTTCTCAAACTCCTTGCAGCTCAGTCTTTTCATCTGGAAAATGGATTTATAATACTTACCTCACAGACTTGTAGTGGGATTAGATATATGTCTCCAAATTATCTAGCACATTCCCTGGCCCTTCCCACCACCCTTTCCTTCACCAGCCAGGCCCTGGCCACCTCCCCACTGATCTGGGATACTGCAGTTTACTCCTAGCTTGTGTCCTTGTCTCTTTCTCTCTCTATCCTCTGTCCCTGCCTCCACTGACCACTGAACAACCAGAAAAAATCTTTGAAAAACTGAGCTCTACCTGGAAGGCTGGGTAACAGGAGCTGAGTAAGTGAGCACGTCAGTGATAGTTGAGCTCCAGCTATATACATGACACCATTTCCGTACATTTCTTTCCCACCTCTGTACAGGTCTGACCTTGTCAGGGATCCATAGCAGTGACTGACAACCCTCGCTTCTGCTCAGGGATCTGCAGAGGAGCCCAGCTTTGCCCATGCCTTGTTCTTACTGCATATAACTTGGAGAATCACATTAAAGCAAGGAATGAGATTTGCATACAGACATCAGGCAAAGAATAGTCTCCCTAAGCAGGAAACCACACAGCCCATAATTGCTGTAGGTATCTAAAGGTGTCAGGACTCTGCTACCCAGTGAGGCTGCAAACCAGCTTTTTCATCATAAAAGAATGAGCTGCCAATGATTTTCATAGCTTGATTAACGCTCTTCAAACCGATCTCCATTGGGTACAGAAGTGAAGCCCAAGGAAGATGGATGTTTCCTATTACTTGATGTAATGACTGTGAGGCAGGCTAATGAAACCTTTACAGCCCAAGTTTACGGGAAAAAAAAACAACAAACACAGATCAATACCTGAGTTACAGTTGGAATGCATTGATAAATGGGTGACAGGCTGCAGGCCTGGCCCCAGCATAGGAAAAGTGAGTGGGGAAGACCAAAGGGGCATGTTGAGAGGGAACTGGAGACAAAAGAAGACAGAGAAGGACCAAACCCCAGTTTGGACTGATGGGACCAAGGGTGCCTGGAAAAGGTTGTGGAATCTGAGCATGCAGGTGTCAAGAGAAAGAAAAGAACCAGATGCCCAGGAGGAGAGTGGGTGATAGGGGTGAAGCATACAGCCTGCTTCTGTTGCTGAAGGAGTGGGTCCAGGAATGATGGGTGGTGTGTGCACTGTGGATGGGGCTCCCCACTCTGGTTGGTGACTCCTGGTGAAAAGGGGCAGCCCCACCATGCTCATTTTCTCTTCTGCTAATTAAAACCTCACCCCACTGTTTCCATTCCCTATTCTCATTAAGATTTTTCTTGTGGTGACGCAGACATCCTTTTGTTTCCTGAGTCCTAAGATTACCTCCCTGATGAAGAAAGACAGCTCCTGGGCTCAGCTAGGCCTCTGTTCTTCTGCCATTCAGAAGCAACCCTCGGGCAAGGTGACATCGACTGCTGGCTGGGGCAAGCCAAGAAAGTCTCAGCTTCTGACAAATCGCCCATTCATCTTCTCAGACAGTGTTCCTGTGCACAACTTGTGGCTCAGGGTGGGAATGCAAACTGGAAAAATCCAGAGCGTTAGCAGGATAGCCCGTATCTCCCCCAAGTCCTCAGGCTTCACTTAAGTTCATGAGGCTATAGTGGCCACTCCTCCCCACCCCGCTGCTGGCTCCCCTCACCTCCCAAGATGTGTCCTTTACTTCTTAATTTTGTTCAATGACCGTCTCGCCCAACTTTGCTGTAGAAAAGGAAGTTTTGTGTATTTTGCTCATTGTTGTATCACCAGCACTTAGAATCCCACCACATGAATAGTAGGAACTTGGTAGATATTTGTTGGATGAAGAAATGAATGAGGACTGGTCGCTGTTGTTTAGTCCTGGCCTAAACAGTGAGCTAGCTGTATGACTACTACCCTGCATCTCAGTTTTCATATCTGGAAAATGGGGATAAATTGACTCGTATGTGTAAAATATTTGAAAACTATGGAACACTATGTAAATAAAACAGGTCCATACTATTTAAATTGCATTGGACATCCACCATCATACACACTGTGAAAGCATTTGCCAGCAAACAGACCATATTGATATGTGCATGTTTCCCATCCTATTTCTGAAACTGCTACCTGCCCTAAACTCCTGATTCATGAAGATTATCCCTATGTCTTTATCTAAAGAGAAGTGATTTGGGGGCCTAGTACCTCCCCAAACTGAGCCCAGACATTGCATTGTGTCTGCAGGGTGTGTTGTGTAAGATGTGCATTTACCAAGTGGAAATGGACAAAAGACACTATGTATAGAATCTAAGAGTAGAGCTTTTGGAACCCGTGCTTTAAATATAGGCTCTGATATCATCACTGGCTCTCCAGGAGCAGAGCCAGAGGCAGGATTCTCTGGGGAGTGCATATCCTCCAGTTCTGCTGATTCAGGAGAGACAGGTGAGTCAGCAGTAGGAACTGAAAGTTTTGATAATCACAGTTTGCTATGGGTGATGAAGCGAGGCCAGGACCAAGGGAAACAATTGGGTATCTAACTAGGGCAGACAAGAGGGCCCAGAGAACTAGCAGTGAGGATATGGGGCTCTACCTCCTCATTACTGTTCCCATTGAGTCATTTTATTTGTATGAAGCCAATTTGTCCAGTTATAGTTATCCAGGTTGCTCCCTGAATGTGAGCTCCTTCTGGCAAAGAGCTTGCTTCAATCATTGAACCCTGTAAAGAATGCATGGCTAAAAAGCTCACAGTGGCCCTGCCCAGATGTTTTTCCATTAGTGCCTCTCTGAGTCCCTAGCTCCTCTTCTGCTAACACACATCTGCTTCCTTGTTAAGTGTGAAATGCACACATATGGCTGCTTCCCTGGGGTGTTAGGTGTGGAATGCACACACATGGCTGTCCCCCTGTAGTTTTAGGTGTGGAATGCACACACACGCCTGTGGCAGAGAAACATAACAATCCCCATCAACCCTTTTCCTTCCTTATGACACAACTATGGAGTGGAAAGAGAAGGGAGTGATGGCATGAGTTTAGAGATAGGCTGGAAATGGACTCCTAGTTTTGCCATCATTGGCTATGTGACACTGACAATATTACCACACACCTCTCAGTCCCATTTTCCTCACCTCTATCATGGGATAAAAATTCCTCTCTCATAGGCTGGTGTGAGAACCAAGTAAGACCATGCGATGAAAGTGTCCACACATGATGCATGAGGAATACATGACTGTTGAATAAACAAGATGATCTCTTGAGAGTTGCCTCTGTACACTAGAAGTTTTGAATTCTTAACACCAGAAGGGAAAGAGAACAACACTGAATACATGATGCCTACTGCATGTCATCATATCACTCCCCACAAGGGTCCTATGAGTTGAGTAGCATTAACTCCACTTAACAGATGAGAAAACAGAAGTGCAGAGAGAGCAAGAAACTTGCCCAAGTTTTTGCTGCCAGTAAGCGATGGAGCTGGGACTCTGAGAATCCTGGCTTTGAATCCAAATCCATGGCCTTTCCCTGTCCCTAGGCTGTACCCCATAAGAATAGGTTAATCAGAGAAGATTCCAAACTGCACAATGGGCAGAGTTTGTCCACACTCTCTGGGCATGAGACATGTGGCTCAGGAATCACACGGCACATAAGAGTGTATCCATTGCCACCACCTCACTGAGTAATAATGAGAACCACCTGCTGCAAAACAAAGCAAGGAAAAAGAAAAGGCTTCACTATGGGCTGAAAATAGCTGCAATTACCAGTAGCAGTCTGGCCAAGCACATAGGCAGAGCATGAGGGGACCACAAGGCATAGCCTCAGTAGTCAGGGCCTGGACAGAGGAACCAGGAAACAGTGGTGCCTAAGGACCTCCAGCTTAAACAGATCAAGAGAAAGAATAAACTAATATTTGCTAAGCTTTTAATATGTGTCACACAGTGTGCTGCATACTTCTCTCTGCTCTGTTTCTTTTTTTAATTTTTTAAATGTTCATTTATTTTTGAGAAAGAGAGGGAGATGGAGTGAGATTGGGGGAGGTGCAGGGAGAGAGGGAGACACAGAACTTGAAGCAGGCTCCAGGCTCTGAGCTGTCAGCACAGAGCCCAACGTGGGCCCCAAACCCATGAACTAACGGACCCTGAGATCATGACCTGAGTGAAGTCGGCTACCTGACTGAGCCACCCAGGCGGCCATCTCTGCTCTGCTTTATTTGCTACTTACAATAATCCCCTGAAGGGTGCCTGGGTGGCTCAGTTAGGTAAGCAGCCAACTTCAGCTCAGGTCATGATCTGTTGGTTTGTGAGTTTGAGCCCTGCATCAGGCTCTGTGCTGACAGCTTGGAGACTGGAGCTTGCTCCGGATTCTGTGTCTCCCTCTCTCTCTCTGCCCCTCCCATGCTCATGCTCTGTCTCTCTCTGTCTCTCAATAATAAATAAACATTAAAAAAAAATAATCCCTTGAGAAGGATCTTACACCTATTCCATGAATAAGGAAACAGGTTCAACAAGTCCACCCAGTTGGAGAGTAGAGTTGATGGCTAAGTAAAACAACAACAACCATAACAACAACAAAACAAAACAAAACAAAAACTGCAGCAGAAGTGCTGAGAACTGAACAAAGGCAGACTCCAGAGGAACAAAGGGAAGGAGAACTGTCACTGCAGATGCTACTTCTCCCTATCAGGCATTTCCTATCTTCCCGACCCCATCCTAACAAGAGCTACTGCTCAGCCTTTGAGAGTCAGGCAAACCACTACTGCTCTGAAGCCCAACCTGACATAATACCTAGCATGCTTCTCCCTATCTAGTAGACACACAAGTATGTGATGGCAGACAAATAAATGACTGAACAAAAGGTCCAGAGAAGCACTGCCCACCAGAACTCTCTGCAGTGATGGAGATGTACTCAGTCTGTGCTGTGCAGTACAGGAACCACCAGCTGCAAGTGACAATGACTACAGCATTCAACAGCACACATCCGGAGACGTGGGCTTTCCACCCTTGCTGCCATCAGGAATTTCACTAACCATGATGACCTTGAAGGGCAAAGAGACCTGGCTGATTCTACACTTGGGTGAATCCAGCCATGCTCCTTGAAACATCAGTAGCTCATCTTGAAATATCTTTTGGAAACTTTCTCTACTTTCATTAGCTATTGGTCCAGGATAGCAATTTTTTAAAAGTGTATTTCATTCTCCACAGGTCCCAAATCCCTCTTTAACAGACTGGGAGGCTTATTCAGTTCTGCAGAGGACCATTTTTGGTCCACTTTGCTTCTCAGCTCAGCGTAGGAGCTGACCACAGATAGTTCAAAGCTCAATTGTTAGAGGCTGGGGGGTGGGGGTTTGGGGTAGAGACTAGCATGCAGAGTGTACAACCCCCAGACTGAAGGTATCTGCTTGGGGAGCACATTAGTGTCTTCCAGCGTTCAAACAGGGCACACCAATAACTACTCCAGGAATTGGCACATAAGAACAGACTGATATTCACTTAGAATAAATCATTCCTCCTTCTAGAACACCTGAGACCTAACCTAAAGTTGAACAAGGATCCAGGGATGACAAGGGGTGGGACAAGCGGCAGGAGCTTTGGTACTCTAAAGAACCATTTAGACCTACTCTGAAGGGATGGTAATGCAGCTTCCTGTTCTCCAGCATGGTTCAGGGAAGAAGCATGGAGGATCAGTGGCCCCTGGGTGATGTGAAATCCCTGGTTTTAAGTGGCAGAATCACTGCATTTCCCAGTTAGGCTGAGCTGCCATGGGAGACACCAGATTAAGGCACATCCTGGCTCAGTTCCTGTTCTGACCTGAAAGCTTCCTCTTGGAGCAGCCTTTCCAAGAAGCTCTTTGGGACACGAAGAAGGTATAATTGGTTTTCACCAAATTTTGTGGGCCCCTGAATTCTGTTAGTGGCTTACTTGAATACTGAGCATAGCGGGAGGGATCATGAGGGGCTGTCCTTCAGGTGGTTCTGGGACACCGGACCAGCTGGCTCTCATTCTCTCCCATGTGTCTCTAATCACATTCTCTTCTCCCCCTACTTTGAGCTATTACATGGTTCACTAAGGGGAGACCTTTGTTTTCCTTTTTCTATTCTCTTCTCCCCTTACTTTGAGCTATTACATGGTTCACTAAGGGGAGACCTTTGTTTTCCTTTTTCTATTCCAGGCTTTCTTTCCTCCTGAGCTGCAAAGGCAGTTTTTCCATCCAGCCTGGGAGGATTCTTTAAGTCAGGGTGCTACCTCTTGAAAGGAATACTTAGGGAATGATGACCCATGGCTGCTAAGCAAATTTGAGCTGGCTGACTTCTGCGTGAAGTTATCAAGATTCTCCATGGAGTGGTTCAGAATGGAACAAATCATTTGTTCCAGAATAATGGGTTTCTGTCTATTAGTGGAGGCAGCTTCGAATAACAACAACAACAACAACAACAACAACAACAACAACAAAGCATTTTTAACTATTGTCAGGAGCTTTCCAGACCTGCCTTTGCCATTGCCTGACTATAGAAGTCTCTTGGGGCCTCAGTTTCCTAATGGATAGAATAAGGACATTGGCATTCTGTTATATACGTAAACCATGTCTTCTTTATCCATTCATCAGCTGATGGAAATTTAGGCTCTTTCCATAATTTGGCTATTGTTGAAAGTGTCTCTATAAATATTGGAATACATGTGCCCCTATGCATCAGCACTCCTGTATCCCTTGGGTAAATTCCTAGTAGTGCTATTTCTGGGTTGTATATATAATGAAATACTACTTGGCAGTAAGAAAGAATGAAGTCATGCCATTTGCAGCAATGTGGATGGAACTGGAAGGTATTATGTTGAGTGAAATAAGCCAGTCAGAGAAGGACAGATATCATATGTTTTCACTCACATGTGGATCTTGAGAAACTTAACAGAAGTCCATGATGGAAGGGAAGGGGAAAAATAGTTACAAACAGAGAGAGAGGGAGGCAAATCATAAGAGACTCTTAAATACATAGAACAAACTGAGGGTGGATGGGGGTCGGGGGAGAGGGGAAAGTGGGTGATGGGCATTGAGGAGGGCACTTGTTGGGATGAGCACTGGGTGTTGTATGTAAGCCAATTTGACAATAAATTATATTAATACAAAGAATAAGGACATTGGACCAGACCCTGTGCCTGTCAACCTACATTCCTCAGAGGACATCATAGGGATGGTGGTGAAGGGAACACTGGAATCCCCACCTCTGCTTCTGCTAGATTACCTATGCTTTTATCGCTTTTGTCAGTTTACATCTTTGCATAAGATTTGGTTTGAGGAAAATATTTGGTGGCTAAAAATAATTTGAAATCCTTTGACTAGATGATCTCTAAGGTGCCCTTTTAGCTCTATAATTTTAAGGTAGCACCTGCTAATTGGATCAGATCATAAACCCAGGTCAGAGACTAACAGCTTGTGGTAAGAAGTCCTGAGGCTGTGTTTCAACTTATTTTAGCAATTTGCTCACTTCTTTCCATTTGACACTTGGGGTTAAATCTGTAGCTGTTGTTTGTGTATGAGCATTTTTGTTTTTAAATGAATTCTCTGAGTTCTGGGAGATTGTAATGAGGGAGTCTCTCTTGTAGCATTTCCCCTCTGAGGAGGATATAGGATGGTGGTCAAGTATATGAGGAAGGCTAAGGTTCTGCCTTTTCCCATCTTTTCAGGAAACTTCAGATGCCTCTGCCCCAGGGAGGATTGCCACACAGAGAGTCAGACTGGCTTCCATTCATGGGTCATAGGAGACATTGTACCTTAGTACTCTTATCCCAAATATAATGACTCATGAAGCACTTACTAGCCCCAGGAGGTCAACTACAAGGGTAAATTCAGTGGCTTTGCCATGAATACCAATCCTATGCTCTAAATCTTCAATTCACTTCTGTAGCTCCTCTGCTATTTGGGTTTATGCTTCAGGAATAACACCAGGAAACCTGCTCTTGAAGAGGGAGCTAAAGAATTGCTTTACTTCCAAAGGTGTTTCCTTTTAAATCAACTTTATTAAGGTATAATTGACATACAATAAAATGGACTGGTCTTAAGTGCACAGTTCTACAATTTAAAGAAATGTATTCCCATCTGAATACCACCCCAATCAAGATATAGAGCATTTCCACCACCCATCATTCATTCTTGCCCACGGTGCCATATTGTTGA
Source organism: Felis catus (assembly GCF_018350175.1). Taxonomy (NCBI): domain Eukaryota; kingdom Metazoa; phylum Chordata; class Mammalia; order Carnivora; family Felidae; genus Felis; species Felis catus. Next base: position 27,931,169 of record NC_058377.1, read on the forward strand.
TATACCAGTACAGCATAGTGGGTAACAGTGAGTGATGGGGTGATGGAAGTGTTCTGTCTCAATTGGGTTTGGGTTTTACGGAATACATCTGTCAAAATCCATGCAACTGAACACATTAAATATGTTCAATTTACAGTTTATAAAATGGAAGCATAGAAACATTAAATTTTTTAAGTGGCAGACCCTAGATCAGACACAAGGACTATTGAATTTCATTCCCATGCTTTTAATGACCATGTTATTCTACCTCCTTTCGTTATCATATTCACAGATGGAGGTAATGCAGACTGGGAACTGATAATTTGATCTAATATTTTCAGTCTAAATAAATAAACAGACACTGATAGGTGAGGTGATTTATGCAGCAAATCTTGATGAAGTCCAGACCAGAGCCTGCACGAAGTATGCTGTTAGTCCAGTGAGGTGCTAAGGGGGGTGATGTCAATACCTTTATATCGACAATGAGTTATCATATCACAGGACCTCTGCACACAAGAAGAGCTCTTAATGTCCTCTTTTATTACAATGACTATTCCTATTAATGTGAAGTGCTTTACAGTCATGATTCTCAGACAGAACCAGAATGTACAAGTGAATCATGTGGTGATCTTGTTAAAGTATAGATTCTGACTCAGAAAGACTTGAGAATCCCTAAACAAATGATGAATTTTTGATGAATTCAAAAACAAAATTAAGTAAACTTAATTTAGACATTCCTTTAATTTTCCTCTCTCTAAAGGGGAAACACACACACACACACGCACACACACACACACACACACACACACACACCAGCTTTGGTCACAGATGTCAGGGAGTTTCTGATATAATCCTTAACTTGATCAGCAAAAGCCTTGACTGTAAGACAAATTCCTGGACATGGATTGATTGGTCACACGCACAAACCACAACTGAACATTTTATTGGCTTACATTTTCCAGCTGGAATTAGATATCACAGGACTGAGTATTATGACTGACTTTGCATTGGGATCAGTCAACATTGCATGGCTCAGGGAATGGCTATGTTGTGCTAAGAGGTTTTCATTTTGTGCGGCCAGAACCACTTTTGGCCAGCGATTGATTGATAGATCTCAATCCAAATCCAATTGCTCATCTTTCTGCCCAGAAGGATTTGGGATTTATTGATCTCTGTTCAAGCTCATCTGGGGAGAACAATGCTGCTACAACAGAGAGAGTGTCACTTGGGGTCCTGCATTGTGCTGCTTTTGTTTCTCCTGCCAACTCAGACCAAGGCTTTATCTGTAGCACTTTCAGCAGCTGGCAGGCACGATTCCCTGCTTCAGACAAATCTGATTCACCATTCCACTGCATGTCCTTTGATGGCATATTCATTTAGGCACATTACAGTCATACAGATGTAGGCTGACCCAGTTAGCTCTACATGCGTTGTGAATCCAGTTAATTGTATATCAACTAATTGCATAATTCATTTATTAATGGACTGAATTAAAATCCAAGTGCTGAAGCTCCTCTTCAGAGCATCAGTGTTAGAGAAGCAAAGCCTTGGAAGAATTTCACTTTTTAGATCAATGCTCCTCCCCCTTCCCCCAACAGTTATTCTCTCTCCCTCCTTCTCTCTCTCTCTCTCTCTCTCTCTTTCATTTGGAAAAAGGACTATTTCATGAAATGAGTAAATATGAGATAAAAAAACATAAGCACATTACTAAAAATGTTAATAATCCTTTATGTCAAGCTGCATAATATTAGGATATAAATATTGATAGATCACATTAGTGGCACTTAAGAGAATAGTTTTGAGAATTCATATTCCCAGTTTAGGAGGAAGTGTAGGTTTTTCTTGTGTACTTCCAGGTACCTCCTCCTGGAATGACTTTACAGTGCCAAACAGTCAGGGATACATGAGGTTTCTGTTCACTACAGCTGATGCACTCTTACCACCCGTGGACCACAGAACCCTGGCCTTGGATGATGGTTTCTTCAGAAAGAGGTTGCAACTTGCCAGCTGCCAGCAGAAAAAAGCAAAGGTTCAGCATTGCTTCTTCCTAAGAGCTTTCCCTAAGCAACTACCCTATTGTCCCCAACATCTTCCTCACTGCTGGTTTTGAGAATGAGACATCACACTTCTTTTTGTCACTTTACCACAAATGTAGAAATATCCCTCCCATTCTATGTCTTAGGTTGGAAATCCTTAGGATGAGACCTGAAATAAGAATTTGAATGCAAATATTTTGTTTGGTAAATGAACACAGGAAGCCCTGGAAAAGGAGTGGGAAAATGAGAGAGTAACAAGAAGGAATCTGATCAGAAGTGTGTTATCAAGCAAAATATCACTGGGCCTAGTGAGGCTCAATCTTTGTAAGCACCTCTGGGAGACTACTTAGTGCATCCTCAGTTGTCCCACCTAGGAGTGAAAAAGCTCTTGTATTTAGCCCCCTATTTGCATCTCTTTTTGCTGGAGGGCTTCTCCTAGAAGTATGAACTCCTGGGTATTTGTGGTAAGGCACTCTTGAATGGCCTGAGAGAAAGCCCTCAAGTGGAGCATCATAGGTTGCCATAGGATCCTATGGTCATGTATGGGAACATTTGGGCCAAGGAGTGATGAGCAGGGCCTTGGCAGCCTTAGAGGAACACAAGGGTCATTACTAAGCAAAATCCCTTTATTGTGACCTTAAGAAGCTCACACCAACCCAATTTAATTTCTTTCATCCTATCTACACCGTGTGTCCAGAGTAAACTGACATCTGGCTTGAGAGAGAGAGATTTCCCTATCAATCCCTTATTTTATGTTCTTTCTCACCTCCCAAAGTCCTAATTTCCTGCCTTGGGAGAAAGTCTCTTCCTAGAGGGATTCCCAGTGTATCACTTAAATTTCTTTTGTAAAAAGCATACCCATACTCACAGAGCATGTTCTGTGTGTATTTCTTCAGAAAATAGTTAAAAAGTGATCTGACAGGGGCATCTGGGTGGCTCAGTCAGCTGGGCGTCCAGCTCTGGCTCAGGTCGTTGATCTCATAGCTCATGAATTCAAGCCCTACATTGGGCACTCTGCTGGCAGTGCAGAGCCTTCTTCGGATCCTTTGTCCCCCTCTCTCTCTGTCCCTTCCCCACTCATGTTCTCTCTGTCTCTCTCTCAAATACAAATAAACAGTAAAAAAAGTGATCTGACAGTAGAATATTTTTAATATCTGGGTTTGCAAGTTTAATACATTATTGTCTTATTACAAGAATACCTTACCTTTATATTATTTTTATAATTTCCAATGTAGTTGTGTTTTCTTTTTTTAAAATTTTTTTTAATGTTTATTATTTTTGACAGAGAGAGAGAGACAGAGTATGAGCAGGGGAAGGGCAGAGAGAGGGAGAGACACAGAATCCAAAGCAGGCTCAAGGCTCTGAGCTGTCAGCACAGAGCCTGATGTGGGGCTCCAACTCACAGACAGTGAGGTCATGACCTGAGCCGAAGTCGGTCGCTCAACCAACTGAGCCACCCAGGTGCCCCAAGTACTTGTGTTTTCTAAGTTGATTTTACCCAAAACTCCTGGAATAGAGGCCTTATTAGATATTAACAAGAAGAAAACCAAATCCCTAAAAAGGGTAATTCAGGCCCTGTGGCAGTGTGAAATAGCTCTGATGAACTCAGGCATCTAAGTCCGTTGAGGTGGGTCAAAATCTTGGCTCCTTTGTGTACCAGCTGTGTGCCCCAAAACTAGTTACTGACATCCCTAAGACTTTTTCCTCACATATGATGTGAAATTTATAATATTTCAATCCACTGAATTGTCTTCAGGCTTAAGTGGGATAATGGAAGTAATAAGTTTTCATATCTACTAACTGACTCAGTCAAAATCACCCAACACAGCCAAGGCTGAGCCCACTTTCCTGACTCTTAGTCTCGTGTTATTTCCTACCATTCCCTGTTCCTGGTTAAGTTCTGAAAAAAAAGAGCCTAAATAAGGCATTTTTGGGATTGGACTGTGCTGAACATTCAATTCCTATTTTCAAAATGAGTAGTCAACCCTTGGCACATGACTTGGGAGGAAAGGGTTCTCCAAGACCCATGAATAGAAATAAAATGACTGAAAAATAGAAATAAAAACGCAAATAGATCCATATAGCTGAAGCCTCCACAGCTTAAGAGAATGAATGTCAGGTACCCGACATAAACCTATCTTAACCAGAATAAATTTGCCTTTTTATGCTGAGAGGAGGCTGAAATGAAGCTTGCAGGGTCTTGGTGTCACCAACATCATCTTTATGTTCTTAAATGAATAACAGATAAAGGATTTGCCTTATTACAGGAGAAAGGGTGAAATGTGTTTGCTTTCAAGTATAGAATAAAATGAAATGCATATTCTCAATGTGGAACTTCATTTTGATTACCCGTCTGGAGAAAGAGCACAGAAAAAAGCAGCCCGTATTCACCCAAACTCTCCCTCCTTCTTTTATTTTTTATTTGTTATTGAAGCAAATGAGGCCAATTGTTGAAAATTTCTGTGGATCCCTGAATGCCTCAATGGTGACTCTCACTGAGATTAATGCATTTAATTTACCTCTTTGGATATCGGAGACACGATTCAGCAGTCAGTTGGGAGTTCCTGGTCCTATATGCTGCTCCACGATGAGATGCACTCTGGCTGTCTCTACATTGGCTTGCTTTCCTCGGCTTTGGCTGAGCCACAGAAGGAGCAGGGTGCACCCTATATATCCAGACCCCCTCCCCCACATTCATAAGTGGCATTAGCTGAGAAAAAAATGAGCAAGTTGAAATATAGGGAAAAACAGGCACAAAAGACTTGTATTTACCATCTTTCTAAGTTCCATACCATCTTCTCCTATAGTCATCAGTAAAGACAAAGTTCCATTCAACACAAAGTTCCCCATCTGTGGGATGAAGTAGGGGGACTAAATGGTTTTCTGTGTTTTTTTGTTTTCATTTTTGTTTTGTGTTTGTTTGTTTGTTTGTTTGTTTTGATATCAAATATCAACTTTGACATTGCTCAGGACTAATGGAAGTAAAACTTTTTATTTTTTTAATTTATTCTCAAATATTTAATACTATCTACTCTATGCCAGACACTATCTTGGGGTACATTCGATATAAGACCTGGATGATCCTGCCGTCCTAGTGCTTCTGGCCTGACAAAGGAGACACATTATACCCAAACAATTATACAAAGATCTATTTAATTTAGTTTTGATAAATGTCACAAGAAAAGCACATGAAAGAACTAACATAGACTAGGGAATTTCATGAAAATTCTTTCTCAGGAAACATGGTTTACATTATATCTTGCAGGATGAATAAGAATGAGGAGGAAATGAACATTTAATGGTTGAGGAGAGAGTAAAACCCAGGCCTCCTGACTCAACCTACTAGTCATTCCCTGACAGGTATCTGATCATGTTGGGGTTGATCCTTTTTGCTGTATCTCTAGAATCTACGGCACCTTATGGCAAACATCCATGAATTCCTGGAGGGAGGAAACTCTGCCTCTTTGCTCTTTTGGTCCTCAGTCTTCAGTATGTTGCCTTGTTCCAAGAGCACAGTAGAATAAAACTTTTCTATTTATTTTCAACATTTCCTGGGTGCCAATCTTCAGTGTATGATTGTAAATTTTTCTGCCTGCTCTCCCAAATGAATAGGAAACATTTAGCAACTCCTCACTCTTCCTCCAATCCCCACGGATCCTTCAGCAGGAAATCACTCCAAAAGATTTACATTTACAAGTTGGAAAGTGAAGCTTTGGTCTAAGACTTCCCCAGACAACTTTATATAGGATCAAAATCCAGATAAAGTACCTTTATGGTTCCCTACTCATGGATAGATTTTCCCTCGATGCTTGAAAACCCTCAAGAGACCACCTCAGAAGATGAAATTCAACAGGAACACAATAGGCTATCCCTGCAGAACATAAGCAAATCTTCTAAGCCAAAGCAAGATCTGAAATCCAATTTCCCACACACATCATGACACGGCAAAAATTCCTCCAATGATCAAGAGCAAACTGAGCCTTAGAAATTCAAATCATGGATAATTCACATAGAATTTTGAACAAATGTTTAAAAAAGAATGTGAATGCGTGTTTCAAAACCAACTTCAAGGACAATCAGAAACTTGTTACATGACATCAGGAACTCATTTCCTCTATTGGAACCCTGGTCATTCCAGTTTACAGTTTGGGACAACTGCCATCATGGTACTCTTCTTATGATTGTGATAAAGATAGATGAGGCACTTCAAAAATGCCAGAGAAGGATACCTCCTGACATAGTATTATTATCACTAATTTGCATCTCCTGCCAGAGAGCATGGAATGAGGGTCTGGTCACATAGGCCCTCCCTCAGAGTTTTCAAACAGCCTGACTGTGTGGACTATGAAAAATCACAGCCCTCTCCAATGGCTCTATGGGCTTTGTTGTCAATCAGGGATTGCAATAGCTCTCCCTCCTTCCCTGCAACCACATCCCTAGACTGCAGAGACCATGAGCTCTAAAGAGAAGAAGCATCGTGCAGAGTGATATGTTAGCCTCAGAAGGCTTCATCATTCACTCTGAAATGTTGGCATAGAGTCAAGTTAGTTCTTGTGTGACATTAAAAACCTCACTTCAGTGAGGAAAACAAACAGATAAAGAACACCAGCTAATGACTTTGGAAGGCCAGAGAGCAGCTGAAGTATTGTTTTTTTAAATGCAATAGATTTTAAACGGCATTTCCAACAATGAATAAGTCACCCAATTACTGTGCTCTCCTCATTCTGAACACCTGTCCCAGTGATTCTCAATCCCCAGAGTGACTTTTATTTTTAACAATATTTATTATCATGAGTGTTATCACATTAGATGAAATCAGCTGGAGATAGACACTGCATTCACTGATGGCATCAAGGCGCCATGGATTGGTGAATTTTTTTTTTCATCTTCCTTCAGATTCTGCAGCTTCTCTGAGCTGCCATTACTGACAGTCCCCAGTGGACAAGGAGATAATCTCGTAACCACCCCGCAGAGTAAGATTACCCTAGGGTTCTCCTATGACTGTCACCTCAAAAGGGCCCTAAGAATTTCACAAAATGCTTGCTGGAAACAAATGTAAGAACAATTCCACTTAGCATCCAAACCCAGTGCTTTGGAGAATGGGACAAAGTAGCTCTGTGTTCACTACCTAGATTTTCCCATTTGCTACTGAGGGTTTGCTAGAGAAACTTCAGGATGGCAAAGGGCACAATGACTCAGAAATGCCTTCAGTGCATCCCTTTTTTGCTCTTCAGATGTGGCCCAGAAATCAGTAAAGGACATGTTCCTAACATGCCTCTAGCACTGGACTATGTGAAGAGTCCCACTTAGATGAGAAAACTCATCTACATTAAACAGCTAGAGAGCATTTTATAAAGAAATATCATTTTAGTCACTTAGTCAACATTTATGAAAGCCAAGTATGTATTTTGCATGTGATATCTGATATGCAAATTTTAAAACAAATACCCTACATCTAAGACAATTTTAATCCTGGTTACTTGAGGAGGTGACCATGCAAACCTTGGTAGTTTAGGTAAGGATGATAATAAATAGCATTATAAGGATGTGGTATGTGTTGAGTTATTCAATCTTCACCCCAACCTCCATTTTACAGACAAGAATACTAAGACACAGAGAAATAATTTGTCTAAGGACACACAGATACTAAGTAGTATGTCTAGGATTGAAACCCAAAAAGTTAGTGTCCAGAGCATTTTATAAAGAAGTATTATTTTAGTCACTTAGTCAACATTTATGAAAGACAGGTATGTATTTTGCATGTGATATCTGATATCCAGTGTCCATGCACCTTACCACTATGTTTTGCAGCTTCCCATAAAGATGGTAAACTATCATTTTTCTGTGTGTGCTAAAACTGAAAGCTAACTAATGTGACATTTAACATGTGGTATATAAATGAATGCTTAGAACTACTCAGCCAGGTAGTCAAGAGTCTTGCTTGTAAGAAACAGACTTAAGAAGAGGAATTTAACACAAGTAGCTCATAAAATCAAAGATAATAAGGCAGATCCCAGGGCCACAGTGTCTGGAATCAGGGACATGAACATTATCAGGTGCCTGAGTGGCTCAGTAGTGAAGTGTCTGGCTTCAGCTCAGGTCCTGCACTGACAGTGCAGAGCCTGTTTGGGATTCTTTCTCTCTTTCCCTCCCCCATCTGGATGTGCTCTCTCTCTCTCTCTCTCTCTCTCTCTCTCTCAAAAGGAAATAAACTTTTTTTTAAAAAATGTTCCTCTTCCAGCTCTAAGGAATTACTTAGTAAAGGCATCGATTTGTTTTCTACCAGATTCCTACTCTTAGGCTAAACACTATGTATGACTAGCGAAGAAAGGTCACAAAAAATGTCATTCACACCACACATTAGATAAGGAGGTGTAGGTCACTTGGAGAACAATTAGAAACTTAACAGCTATCCCAACATATGTTTATTAAGTCTAGATTTGCTGATACCTTTTTGCAGATGAGAAGTTGGGATCAAAAGAGGTCAAGTAACTTGCTCAAAGCATCATCTATCATTCATAAAAGATTTGAACAAGGTAGAATGTGTAATTAGACTCTGTATGATGAGTGTCAGACTCTGAGCCATATTGGCATAGAATTGGGGGTGAACTTCACTAATCTTCAAGGAAGAGCTAAGGCTCACTCTGCTTATTGAAGAGTGAACACAATGTGAGGAGGTAGGGAAGAAGTTATTCCAGGTAAAGCCAACAGGAAGCAGAAGCAAGAGTTAGGCTAACATGAAGTCTAGTGAAGTGAAAGTTTTTAGCCCGGGTCAAAATAATGTGACTGAAAATGGAGTCCCTTCAACAGACCCTGTGCTCCTGTGGGGGCAATGGCTTCTTTGTACCCACCCCCCAAGTGGTACCTCATGGTTGGCATCAGGGAGACTTGCTGAACCTTTTTTGTAAGAGTTCGTATCTGTGGCTGAATGGTCAGAGTTCCCATGTTCTTGAGGCTGAGCCATCATGGCCCCACTGAGGAACAAGGGGATATTCATACTTTTATTCCTACCTAGAGATCACAGAGTCAGTCCACACTTTATTCTGTGTTCTAGTTCCTCCAGTGTTTGGAAATGAAAAAAAAAAAAGCCAGAATGCTCAGTTGAACCATTCCTAGAAGAGTCTATGATTAAGCCATATATCTGTAATTCTTATTTGAAATCGGAAGTTCCCCAGAACCTGTCCACTTCAGTCAGTCTTCCTAGCCCCAACCTGAGTCGCTTTCTCTAAAGAAACTTTATCTTGAGAGATCCTATCTCTCTCTTCTTTACAAGACTCCTGAGAGTTTTCAGTTAATGCTGATACATTCTGTTCATTTTATCCTGTCTTCTTTTTCTTAATCAGGATTTTTACCTTCTCTTCCCTGTCCTTACTTTCTGGTTATATCTCCATTCATGCTTCCTGGCTTTTGTTTCTTCTGGTAGGAAGCCAATTCACCTCCTCTGTTGTCAGACACTGCCTTCTAGCTCTTTCTGCCAAGTGGGCTGGAATCCTAGGGCTTCACCCAGTCTGTCCTGTGAATTTAAGTTCAATGGCAAGGTCACTGGGGCTTCTCAAAAGGAGGCTCCAAGATTTCATCATAAGTCACTTGGCTGCCTTAATTCCAAGGAACAAGAACCATTCACTTATTGATAAGTTTCTTGCTTTGTATCCCTGTTTTGCCTTCAGTAGAGGGCACCTCAACTTAATCATCATACAGGGGCTTTTTAAATGATCCCATATAATCTGTCGTATCTTAGTCTTTTTGGGGATAAAGAGAGGTGTCGTTCTTTAAGTGCAGAAGAGAGAAATAAGAAAAAAAAGCTGGCACAAATTCTTAAGAATATTAATTTTGAATCTTGTACCCTTACTTACTATGCCCTTTTACTTCCAGAGCATAAACTGAATATACTCCTAAGGTCCCTTTGGTTCTGTTTCAATGCTCTACTGTTTTCCAAGAAAAAGGTCCAGTATTCAAAAACTAATTGAAAGTCTATAAAATCTTTACTCAGTCCTCAAAGACAGAAGTGTTTCTTTACAATCCCCTATGACTTCTTTCTGTCTTGTTGTCTTTTACACTAGGTTTTTATTTTATCCTTAGCCAGACCCTCTGACCCATTGTTTTTTTTTTTTATCCCATTACCTAGATTTGTGTAACTAAGTAAAATAAAACTGAGAATTGACCTGCAAAGAATTCTTCTCTCTCTTTTTTTTTTAAATTTTTTAATGTTTATTCACTGAGTGCGAGTGGGGGAGGGGCAGAGAGAGAGGGAGACACAGAATCCAAAGCAGGCTCCAGGCTCTGAGCTGTCAGCACAGGGCCCGATGTGGGGCTCGAACGCACGAAATGTGAGATCATGACCTGAGCTGAAGTCGGACGCTTAACCGACTGAGCCACCCAGGCACCCCAGAATTCTTCTCTTTAAAATGTGTGTGTGTGTGTGTGTGTGTGTGTGTGTGTGTGTGTGTGTAAGAGAGAGAGAAAGAGAGAGAGAGAGAGAGAGAGAGAGAGCGAGCTTACCAATACTTTCTTGATTGCTTTCCCTATTTTTGCTTTGATCTTTTTTATGAAGTCAACAATTGAGTTTGCTGTAAGACTTTGGCCCAGGAAGACATGTACAGGTGATGATGATCTGGTTCTGAGAGGCTACTCTCCAGTGTTGGAGGCATATTTGCACATTTTGATTCAATGGGAAGATAATTCTTAAGGAAATTCCCAACCTGGATGGCAAGATTTTGGGTGCAAACTGGTGACAGGGATAGACCTGCTTTCATCTGAGTTGTTTCAATTTACTTGGCAACCATTTTATTAAAATTCCCCTCCATAGGTGAAAGACATTCCTCTACTAGTTTATAACATTTGTTGAGAGTTTCCTGTCTGTAAATTTCCAAGTTAGCCAGAGTAGATAAAGGAGAATTGATGACAGTTCCTGACCTCAAAGAACTTAGACTTTAGGGAGGAAGTTTCTCTATGTCTTTCTCATTCTTTCTCCCTCCCCCTCTCCTTCCCTCTGTCTCTCCCTCTCCTTCTCTTTCCCTCCTTGTATACCCCCACCCTCCATCACTCCTTGTCCCTGCCCCCTACTTCCTCTTTCCCTCTCTTTCTCTCACACAAGTGTATGCACACACACATACACATTGATATAATATAGAAACACTTAGAAACCTACATGTAAGCTGCTATAAAAACTGAATTCAAATGAATGTACAATTTTTTGAAATATGCTGATAAACTCACTAAGATTTCTTAGATGAAAAGTTAAGCAAGAAAAATCTCAAAAGATATATTTCATAGGTATTTGTTTTCTCAACTTGAATGTTGTTGCTTTTATTCTTACAGAATGCAAAATTAACAGAATCAAATATGATTTCTTTTAAAAATGTAGCCCAGAAAGTCCTCTTTGATTCATTCACTTCTTAATTATTGTTTGATGTCTGACTTTGTACCAAATGCTAGTGTGGGAGTTCCAGATACAGAGATGACCAGATACATGACTCTGCCTTCAAAAGCCCAGACTTTGTGGAAGCAGCAAATTGCCATGCATGTGGTGAGCTCACAATGGAGGCCATATAGTGAATTATAACAGCACAGAGTAAGGACAGAGCACATTGGGTAAAGGGATTATTAAAGAGGGTTCTTAAAGAAAGTGATGCCTCAGATATGCTTTCAAGGACCTGAACGAGTATCCTGGTAAGGAGTGGATAAGAAAGGCATTGCAGCAGAGGCCACAGAGAATCAGGGCCCGGAAATGAGACAAGGCATGGACAGCTAAGTGTGAATTTGATTTGGCCTCAAGTTGTTGGTGCTCCTACAACATAAATTCCAAAGGAGGACAGGCTGGTAGAAGAGAGTGGACAGATAGGTAGAGCCATATTATGAAGGTCTTATGAGCCATGTGAAGGATACTGGGATTTTCCCTGTAGGCAAAATGACTGGGGCAAGTGGCAATTTTAGTCTGGGAGTAATGCCACCAGATATTTATCTTACATAGCTCATTCTGTGCTGTGGTTGGATTTGAGGAGAGTTAACAGACAGTGGGATCATTTAGAGGATTGTTGCTCTAATGCAGATCAGAAACAGTAGATGTATAAAGAAAGAATGGTAGGAATGAAAGAAAATCCAGAAGAGGTAAAGTTAGTGGAGCTTGGTAAACTTTTTTTATTTTTTTTAAAATTGTGAGTCACCTTGGCAAATGTCAACTCTGTTTCTCCACTTGATTAGTCCTAAGGGTCTTGGGTGTCATCCCTATTTCTCCTAAATTCTCCAGCATATCCTGTAGACTTCCCCACCTCTGCTGCTATGGCTATGGACCTGGCCACTAGCATATCTCATCAAGAGTATAGACATATCCTCCTTTTTGGTCTTCCTGCTTCTACCCTTGCCCTCTGTCAGTTTATTTGCTACTCAGCAGAGAAATCCCATTAAATCAGACCTAGTCAAAGCCTCTGTAGCTTCTTGTCTCACACAGAGTAAAAGTCAAGGGCTTTAGAATGCTCTACAAACCCTGCACAGCCCCCAGCACCCCTCCACATGCCATTCCTACCTTCCTCATCTTATTCACCTGTGGCTCCCTCACTCCAGCCACATGTGGCCATCCTTGTTCCTCCTCTTTGTCAGACGTGCTCCCACATCAGGCTCTCAGTCCTTGTCATATCCTAGTCCCAGGGTGCACCGTGCCCCTGATGCATGCCATGGCTCACTCACTCACTTCCTTTAGTCAAATGTCATGGGAGTAAAGCCTTCCTGGGACACCCTATGTATAACGGCAGTAACCCCTGACACTCCCTCTCTCCTCCATGCTTCCTGTCTCTCCTTTGTCCCCCTCACTATGTAATGCCTAACATATTTATTTCTCTTCCTTAACTGTCTGTCTCCACAACAGCATTGGCTATTCTGTTACCACCATTTTCCCTAAGACCTAGAACAGTGCCTGGCATATGGAGGGTATTCAGTGAACTTTTGTTGTTTAATAAATGAATAAACAAATGAGCTAATTATATGGAGAGGTAAAAGAAGGGGGAAAGTGAAAGAGAAGTGGTTGTTGCTCCTGTGTGATGGTCTGTGTGGAGGATGCTACAACTGAGAGCATAGGGACACTGAGGTCTGCAATGTGATACACTGTCCAGTTAAAATGTGATGATTGTCCAGTTAAAAACAATTAAGTCACAGAATTTCTATATATGATTCTAGAGGACAATTGTTTATAAAAGTAAGAGTTAACCAAATATTAGGAAAAATCAAGAAAAAAACACAACACCCCACCCTGAGCCATAGTCAAGACTCAGTACATGCTCAGTGAATGAGTGGGTGGATTTTAAGTAATATGCTCAAAAAAGGAAGCATGTAGATGGATGGAGATGACTGTGAGGCATGAGGAACAGCAGGGAGAAACAGAAAGGAGTAGTGAATCATTTGTTTATATTTTTAAAAACAAAACATTTGGCAGTATGTTCAACTGCCAAGCTTGTTTTCCTATACTGAACGAAACAAAGATATCCAGTCCAGTTCAGCTCAAATGCAAATTCTCAGAGCCTTGTTCTCAAGACTTGACAGGGTCCTTGCTCACCACAATTATTTAGTCTCCTGAATCTTATTTGTGTGCAGACACCCAAACAAAGGCACACAGAGGCATAAGTGTTCTGCATTTTTATTTCTATGTTTTTAGTTTTACTGAGAAATAATTGACATACATCATTGTGTAAGTTTAACACATACAGCGTGATGGTTTGATTTACATATATAGTGAAATGATTATCACAACAGGTTTAGCTACCATCCGTTTTCTCATATACATGCAATAAAAATAAAAGAATAAGGAGAAATAAGTCTTGTGAAGAGAACACTTGGAATTTACTCTCTTAACACCTTTCCTGCATATCCTACAGCAGTGTTAGCTATCATAGATATATTGTACATGACATCATTTGTACTTATTTACCTTATAAGTGGAGTTCGTACCATTTGACCACCTTCCTCCAGTTCATTCTCTCCCTATCTCTCACCTCTGGTAACCACAAATCTTACCTCTTTTTCTATGAGTCTAGGGTTTTGTTTTTGTTTTAGACTCCATATATAAGTGAGATTATATAGTGCTTGTCTTTCTCTGTCTGACTTATATCACTTAACAAATGACCTTGAGGTCCATCCATAAGTTAAAAGTGATAGGATTTCCTCATTTTTTAATGGATGAATTATATATATATATATATATATATATATATATATATATATATATATACATCCGCCGCCCCTGCTCCTTTGTCAAACATAAGTGGACCTTATATGCTTAGGTTTATTTTTGGGCTCTCAATTCTGTTCTATTGGCCTGTTTGTCTGTTTTTGTGACAACAACATATTGTTTTGATGATGATAGCATTATAGTATAGCTTGAAATCAGGAAGTGTGATGCCTCCTGCTTTGTTCTTTCTCAAGGTTGTTTTTGGCTATTCAATCTTTTGTGGCTTCATATAAATTTTAGGAGTGTTTTGTCTACTTCTGTAAAAAATACCATTGAATTTTGATAAGAATTGCATTAAATCTATAGTTGGCTTTTGGTAACATTGACATTTAAACAATATTAATTCTTCCAAAATATCTTTCCATTTGCTTATATCTTCTTTGATTTCTTTCATCAGTGTCTTGTAGTTTCCAGAATAGAGACCTTTCACCTACTTAAATTTGTTTCTGATTATTTTATTGTTTTTCATGCTACTGTAAATGGGATTGATTTCAATATTTCTTTTTCAGAAATTTCATTATTGGTGTATAGAAACACTACTGATTTTTATATGTTGATTTTTGTATTCTGCATTTTTACTGAATTCATTGATTAGCTCTAACATTTTTTGGTTGAATGTTGAGGATTTGTATATATAAAATCATTTCATATGCAAATAGAGATAGCTTCTCCCTTTCCTTTTTTAAAAAAAATGTTTTCCTATTTATTTTGAAGAAAGGGGAGGGGCAAAGAAAGAATCCCTAGCAGGCTCCTCACTGTCAGCACAGAGCGAGATGCAAGGCTCAAACCCACGAATGGTGAGATCATGACCTGAGCCAAAGTCGAGTCCAACATTTAACCAATTGAGCCATCCAAGCATCCGTACTTCTTCCTTTCTAATTCTTATCTTTTTCTTTTTCTTACCTGATTGCTCCAGCTAGGACTTCCAGTATCATATTGAATAGAAGTGGTGAGAGTGGACACCCTGGCTTTGTTCCTCATCTTAGAGGAAAAGTTTTCATCCCTCCACAACTGAGTATGTTAACTGTGGGCTTGTGCTCATGGCTTTATTATCTTGAAATATGTTCTTTCTATGTCTAATGGTTAAGAGTTTTACTATGAATGAATGTTGAATTTTGTGAAAAGCTTTTTCTGTGTGTAGATCATATGATTCTTTTCTTTCATTTTTTTAATGTGATGTATCACCTTGATTACTTCGTGTATGTTGAAACATCCTTACATCCCAAGAATAAATCCCCCTTGATAATGGTGAATGATCCTTTTAATGTGCTGTTGAATTTGATTTTCTAGTATTTTACTGAAAATTTTTGCATCCATATTTATCAGGGATTTGGGCTGATAATTTTGTTTTCTGGTAGTGTCCCTTTCTGCTTTACTGGTCATGAAATCCGAATAATGCTAGCCTTATAAAATGAGTTGGGGAATGTCTCTCTGTTTCTCTTTCTTTCTTTCTTTCTTTCTTTCTTTCTTTTTCTTTTTTTTTTTTATAAATTTTTTTCAACGTTTTTTATTTTTATTTTTGGGACAGAGAGAGACAGAGCATGAACGGGGGAGGGGCAGAGAGAGAGGGAGACACAGAATCGGAAACAGGCTCCAGGCTCTGAGCCATCAGCCCAGAGCCCGACGCGGGGCTCGAACTCACGGACCGCGAGATCGTGACCTGGCTGAAGTCGGACGCTTAACCGACTGCGCCACCCAGGCGCCCCTTCTTTTTTTTTAAAGTTTGAGAAGAATTGATATTAATTCTTCTTTGAAAAATTGGCAAATTTTGCCAGGGAAGCTATCTGGTCCTGCGCTTTCTCTGATCAGTCTTCTTACTACTAACTCGTCTATTCAGAATTTCTATTTTTTTTTTCTGATTCAGTCTTGTTAAGTTCTATGATTCTAATTTTTTTTTTTAAATTTCTTCTAGCTTGTCCAGTTTGTTAGCATATAGTAACCTCTATAAACTCATAGAGACCTTTAATGATCCTTTGAGTTTTTGTGTTATAAGCTGCAATGTCTTCTTTTTCATTTATAATTTTGTTGATTTGGGTCTTTTCTCTTTTTTTCCTTGGTAGTCTAGATAGTGTTTGTCAATTTTGTTTATATTTTCAAAGAATCAGCTCTTAGTTTGGTTAGTGTTTCTATTATATTTCTATTCTCTATTTCTTTTATTTCTGCTCTGATCTTTATTATTTCTTTTCTCCTGCTAACCTGGGCTCAGTTTATTCTTTTTTCTAATTCCTTAAGGCATAGAGTTTGATTGTTTATTTGGGATATTTCTTGCTTCTTAATCTAGACATTTATTGTTATGAACTTTCTTCTTAGAAATGATCTTATTATATCCAATAAGTTCTAGTATAGCATTTTTAGTTGACTGTTACTGTTACTATTACTGTTTTGAATATGTCATCCTATTCTCTCCTGGCCTGAAAAGTTTTGTTGAAAATCCCCTGATAGTCTTATGGGACTTCCTTTGTATATAACTTATTTTTTGGTGCTGCTCTTAAAATTCTTAACTTAGAGTTATAATTGCTTAACTATATGGTCCATCCCTTTCTTTTTCTCTCTTTCTGGGATTCCCATATTGTGGGTATTGTTTCTTCTTGTGTCCTCTAAATGCTGTAGGTTTTCTTCACATTTTTTTTCCTTCTTTTTCCTCTTCTGACTGGATAATTTCCAATGTTATATCCTGTCAGACCCTCATGCTTTTTTTTTTTTTTCTCCTGCATGTTGAATCTACTTTTAAAACTCCCTATTGAATTCTTTAGTTCAGTATTGTATTTTCAACTCTAGAATTTCTGTTTGGGTATTTTTGATAGTTGTTCTTTCCTTATAAAACTTTTTTTTGTTCATGCATTGTTTTATGAATTTCATTTAGTTGTCTGGTTGTTTGTGTGTTTGTTTGTTTGTTTGCTTGTTTGTTTTTATAGTTCACTGAGCTTCCTTAAGAGGATTATTCTGAATTCTTTGTCTGACAGTTCATAGATCTCCATTGCTTTAAGGTCAGTTATTAGAGTTTTATAAATTTTCTTCAGTGGTGTCATATTTACCTGATTTTTTTTTTAATGATCCTTGATTCCTTATATTGGAATACATTTGAGTAATCAGGACTCTCTTCCAGACTTTACAAATTTGCTTTTAGAGATTATTCTTAACTAGTTAGCTCAGTTTGGGTTTCTGGTTGTATCTCCCAGTATTATTTTTGGGCAGACAGGGCCTGCTGTTATGGTCTATTTTTTTTAAATTTTTTTTAACGTTTGTTTATTTCTGAGACAGAGACAGAGCATGAACGGGGGAGGGAGACACAGAATCTGAAACAGGCTCCAGGCTCTGAGCTGTCAGCTCAGAGCCTGATGTGGGGCTCGAACTCACAGACTGTGAGATCATGGCCTGAGCCGAAGTTGCCCGCTTAACCGATTGAGCCACCCAGGCACCCCTGTTATGGTCTATTTTTGGTGAGACAACTGTTTGTGCTCTGAGAACAGAGATGCAGGTGTGTGTCTCTGACTAAGAACACTTGGATTGGACTGCTGCCTTTGGTTCTGTGGTTGCCTGAATTCTCTGGCCAGGCTTACTTAAGTAGTCTGGACTGGGTACTATAGTCAGTACCAGAAGTAGCTATGAATTAGCTTCCCTGCGCTCACAGGGCAGTAGGCCATGGCCCAAGGCCTGAGCAGCTCATTGTTTGTGGTCTTGAATCAAGCTTAAGTGTGCACTGGATTCCCTGGTCAGATGAGACCACCAGTATTGCTCTGTAGATGAA
This sequence comes from Felis catus, assembly GCF_018350175.1. Taxonomy (NCBI): domain Eukaryota; kingdom Metazoa; phylum Chordata; class Mammalia; order Carnivora; family Felidae; genus Felis; species Felis catus. Next base: position 27,949,149 of record NC_058377.1, read on the forward strand.
GGAAGCCATAGGCTGTGCCCTCTGTTCAAGTGTCACTGTGCATAGGGCAGTTTTCCATGTGCTTTGAGTAAGTTCTCTGGTCAGACAAGCTGAAGATTTTATCCAGTAATGTGTGGGGCTATGAATTAGATTCTCTGACTGGGTGCTGTGGAAGAAGCAACTCTAAAACTGGTAAAGTTACCTTTTGTTTTAACTCAAGCTGGCCCATACCCCAAGTTCCATGGCTGATCAGGGACACTAGCTTTGCTCTATTGACTCTGTCTGCCAGTTTCCCAAACAGGGTCTCCTGTTGGAAGGGACCAGGAGATACTCTCAGCCCTGAATAGGAATGAAATCCTGTGTTCTAGCTCTGCTATGGGGGCCACACAGATTCTGGGAGTTGTCACCAGCCTTCTGGTAGGAAAAGGCTGCCAGTTACTCTTTACTGGGTGGGGATGTGATTCAGTACCTTGCCTGGGCATGGCCAAACCAAGGTCTAGAGCCACAGAATTTTTCATTTGAGTATCAGAATCAGGCAGATCTGCACCTTGCTGAGTTCCCTGGTCAATACACCCCTGACTTGGTTCTACAGATGAGCAAAGCTGCTCGTTGGTATTACTACTTGGGTACTACAGGTATGAACTCAGTCTGCCAAGATCCATGTGCTGGTTGGTGCAAGTTCCTGCCCCCTCCTTTGTGACAGAGCCCTGCATATTCCACTGCAGTTTCTGTGGTGTGAGATCAGAGTAGGGGTTCCTGAAAAGTGACCCATAATGCTGGGGGAAGCTGGTTATCCTCTGTAAGTTTTCTTTCCCCGCTGGATGAGCTGGAGGCCAAGGGGAGACCTCTGTGCTGGACTGGGTGGGGAGGCAGGATGGCAATGTGGCCAGTGGTGGCTGCTTCTCTTACCCTCACAATGCTGTTTGTTTTGGTGTCTGTGGTGAAGGGGGTGCTTCAGCCTCTCCCCATGTTCTAGGATTCCCTTTTTAGTATATTATTGAAACATTGTTAGTTGCTTTTGTTAGGAGGAACAAAGTCAGAAACAGCCATCTTGGTAGTTGTCACTCCACTTGCCTATTTAATCATGCGTTTATACTATACAACAGCTTTATTTACAGGCTGCATTTAATGAAAATGCCCACAACACATGCACGCACAGCCCAACTCCCTCTTTCTAGGGTCTCCCTGAGAGCACTGGGTATTCATGTGTCCCACCAACAATAAGTGCGCTTCATGTCTCATCTTCCCTACCTACACCCTGCTCTACACAACAGTGCATGGAACAGTGCATAGCGCATAATGCCATCTTTTTAATTCTTTACAATCCTTTCATAACCGAGGGTGTAGCCATGTGTGTGTGTGTGTGCACATGTGTATGTGTTTGTATAAATAGATATGATGTCCTTTGGGTTACATATACATATACATATACATATACATATACATATACATATATATGTAATGTCTATGCATACATGTTTATGTATATATACTTGTGTGTGAGTAGACACACACTTTCAAATGTTAGAAATTGACAGAAGTAAAGCTATATAACAAAATGATTAAGAGCTTCTGTTCCAGAGTCTTCAGATCTGGTTAAAACCCTCACTTTGCTCTTTACTAACTTTTGATCTTAAGTAAGGTACATAATGTTGCTAAACTTCCATTGTCTGGAAAATGAGGAAAATAATGTATGTTTTTTTAGAGCTTTAAAAAGAAGTCATTAGACTAAGATAGTGTCAGCTTAAATTGTTGTTGGTAAAAGTATAATAAAATAGCACTGGAAATTTAACACAGAATAAAGGACAAATATAAAGTTGGAGAAGAAAGAAATATGTTGAAAAGAAAACATAAATCTGTTTCTGTGTGTTTGCATGTCCTCCAGTGAGTGCCCCTCCATCTCTCCTCTTTGCCTTAGCTGTTAAGACATTTAGGATGGTCTAGTGTCCAGAACACAAGTGCTCAGCTTCCACTCCTTTCTAGGGTCTGATTGTGGGGCAAACATTGACCATCATCTGGTGCTGCTTGTCAGGTATGTGGAGTCATTTGAGATTCCAGAACAGTCTTGTCCCAAAAGGCTCACATGTAAGGGAGTTGTGTTCCAGTAAACTGAGAAGGGATGTTTCTGTTGAAATATGGTCTTTTCAGCCATCTTTTGATGACTCTTTACATGGGAGGCCAAGGGCAGAAGGCAAGGTGAGAAAAGACATGGAAATCAGTGTCTTTGCTGGGTTGCAGAATCCAACTGACTGGGAGGTGAGAAACCAGCACATCCACCTGTGCTTCATTTCTGAGGAGTTTGTGTTAGAAAGTAAGCAAAGGATTTGGCTCTCAGGGACTCTTAAGCCATCCTCCCTGGAAACCAGCTTCACTCAAAAATGTTTAATTAACATGCTCCCACCTTCCTAAAAATAGGAAAGAAAAATCAATAAACACTAAATGGTTACAATCCTTGGATCAAAGTGGTTTTAAATAAGGTTGTGTTCAGCTTTACCCTTTTCCTTTCTCAGTCTAACTGCAAGCAAAAGATGTGAACTAGTTTTTCAGGAAGGGGGTACTGACATTTCTTAAATGTGTCATATGAACAAGTTGTCCCAAGGTAGTCATGGTCTCACCCATAGCTGGATTTGTAATAAAATTGGAAAATTCCAAAATCTGCCTCTAAAACCTTGCTCCTTTATCCCTGGCAGTGAGATTGTTTACTAAGCTTAGCATTTTGGTGTAAGGAGGGAATATGGATCAAATTAGTCCAATTATTTTGAACAATACAGGCTCCAGGGCCTTTGCACCTGTTTCCTCTGCCTGGACTGCTCTTACCCCATATATCCCAGACTAGCTCCCTCAGCAACATTGTGTTTTTATTCAAACACCATTTTCTCAGTGATGCTTTCTCTGATCCAAATTTTTTTCAACGGCTTATCTCCCTTATTGTTCTTGACCTTGGTCAATGTTTCACTTAGCCTTCTCTTCATCTGTAAAATGGGGTAATGGTAATGGCACCTACACACAGAGTTGTTACAAATAATTAGTCTATAACATGTAAGATATTTAAACAGACCTTCATATATGATGTGTGCTTTAAAAGTGTCCACTTGGTTGCTATTAGCAAGGACCCCCAACAATCATTAAGTACCTACTATGTACTGGGAAATATGCTAGCTGTTCAACTTTCACTGCATGCACCAATACATATGAAGTGCTTAGAATATTACTTGGGACATACCAAGTGTATAATAAGTATTAGTTATTTTATTTTATCTCTGATATGCAAATGGTACAGTGAGGTGAATATGATTATTTTCAGTTAGCTTGGTGAGGTTATTTATCTCTCCCCAAGCCAGCTTGCTGGTAAGGTGCAAATCCAGAGAGCCACCCAAGTACCCCACCACAAGGCATTTGTTACGGGGCTACTGTATTACCTCAGTCATGTTTCCAAGACACCGTATTATTGTTTGCTTATGTACTGGTCTATTCTTGTCTAGTTTTCTTTAATAACTATAAGGGAAAACTCTTAAACTTCTTGGATCACCAAAGTTCAGATTCAGTCCAAGCCAATTTTTTCTTTTATAAGTATGAGTTGCATGCAATTTATCATATGGGGTCTGTTGATTGAAATTGTTTAAATTGGCTCAGTACAGACACTATAAATCCAGAGCATAAAGCTTCTGAACCGACCTGGATTGGGAACTGAGGTTGTGGCTTTTCCCTGAGGGCTTTCAGTGTATTTGCTGCCCTATAAAACCAAATTTCCTTCTGTTCCTTTCTGCAGCAACTGCTGCCTGGCAAAACCATACCGGCTTGCCTCAGCTGAAGCTGACGGGTTGGAGAAGCAGCCCACGGGTAAAGGGAATAAGCAGAAACAAACACTGACATCTTCTTAAGATCTTAGAGTCAAGAGGAATTATCAGAATTAAAGATAGAAGTGGGGGACAGTCAGCAGGTGAGCTGGGCCATCACAGATTTGAGTGGCAGCAGCTCCTTCAGGGGTATCCTCAAATAGCACTCACTAGAAGGGCTTGGTTTCTTTTTGGTTCAGGGCCTGCCTGAAATTGCCTCCTGCCTCAGCAGGATCAGGTCATCACTACCAAGGGTCATTGTTGAAGTTGAGGAAACAGTACCCTGGATCTATAGCCACCAGGTTCAGAGCCTGTCCCAGGAGGGTATTGGGAAATAAGTTGCAGAGGAGCATTTTGCATGGGGGCAAGCTACCTATTAAACTCTTCCCTGTGCCTACATCAAACTCAGAGGGAAGCTGTTCAAATGGGGTGATGGGAGAAGTCACCACAGGTAGGACCAGTGAAGGGGATATAGAAAGTACAGAGAGTACGTTAATGTATCATTGGAAGGAAAAGAAAACATGTGACCTGATGGGGGTCTATTAATAGAAGGAAAGAGAAGAGGAGCACAGTCCAACAAAACAGCAGGTGTGGGGATGAGAGACAGACAGGCAGGAATGAAGACAGGATGATCAGAGACAAAGTGGTGATCAAGGAGGGAGAGAGAAGGGAGAAGTGGCCTCACTGAGCTGATGGGGATGGGTGATGTTGCAAAGAAGACTTCTTCTCAACGGGGGCCCAAGTTTTGGCACACACAGCGGCCTTGGCTCTTTTATTGCTGCCTCTATGTGTCAGAGCCAAACTAATACCATGCTAACAGGGTGCCCTGAGCAAAAGGTATGCAGATTCAAGGACCATCATTAGGCGTCCTACCCCCACATAAACCCCAGAGCCTACTTCTCCTTCCTTCCTTTTATTTTCACATAAAATGTTCAAATTTTGGTGTAATGTTCAAATATAGGATAAACAACAAATTTATCTCTGGAGGGGAGCTAGTTGAATAGCATATATCTCAAAAGAAAGCTTGTAGACTTGGTTGCCCTCTTATGAATACATCACAACCTTGCTTAAGAGTCTCATTGGAGAACACATGGACAGTGAGGCTTTCCGGGCAAGAAGGGCAAATAATGCCCCTTTCTCCAGGGCATGAAGGCACAACCCAGAAATAGGGGTGCAGGTAGGGCATTGTGGTGGGTACAATGGACAAATAAAGCCTAGGGAGAGCATGTGAGTGTGTGTATTGGGTGAAGAAAATACCAGGAATGGGTTAATAGAGAGGCCCAGCCATATGAGAAAACACAGCTGGGCCTTAGGAAAGAAACATGGTAACTCTAAGTCAAGCTATGAAGCAGAGCCATCTCCAGTCTGAACCCAACTTTCTCGCTGGACATTTCTCTCCCATCTCTTCTTTTCTTTCTGCTCAGAATGGAATACCAGAGTTGTCAAACAGATTTTTTTTTATTTTTATTTTTTTACTGTTTATTTATTTTTAAGACAGAGAGAGGCAGAGCATGAACGGGGGAGAGGCAGAGAGAGAGGGAGACACAGAATCCGAAGCAGGCTCCAGGCTCTGAGCTGTCACCACAGAGCCTGGCGCGGGGCTTGAACTCACGAACTGCGAGATCATGACCTGAGTTGAAGTCAGACACTCAACCAACTGAGCCACCCAGGCGCCCCCCTCCCTTTTTTAATGGAGAAGCTGCTAGCTATTCTGATAAATATCTTAGAACACAATGATAAACTATTGGAGAAAAGTAAAACAGACTTTTTTCAGTCCTTCCTGGCTCAAAAATATTCCTCAAAAGTCATGTATTATAAAAGAAAAAAAATACTGTTTTATGCAATAGACACCTGAGTATACGTGACACTGTTATATCACAAGTATTCCTCAATTTCTCTTTTTCTTCTTTCCATTTCCTCTTCTCACTCTGAAACATGAAAGAAAGAGGAGAAAGGGAAGCAGGTGAAATAAGAGGTAAAGAGGAGGATGGAGATGGGAAAAGAGGAAGAAGAGGAAGGCAGAAGGAAGGAGAAGGGGGGAGAAGGGATGAAAGGGACATCAGATTGTGGTCATGGTTTGGCAAACAGCTTTCATAAATTAAAATGTTGAAAATCAGACTCCTTGCCAATATTTTTAAAATTGTTTTATTTTTCTTTAAAATAGAGAGGAGAAATGCTGTGAAGGTGGTAGGGTAGAGCTAAAGGCAAGTTAAGTTTTACTCATTAGATTAAGACCATTTTCTGTTTTTGGCAAATACTATTCTGCTTTGAGACTGGAGAGGGTGGTGGAGTGGGGAGCTTTATGTATTCTCTAAGAAGAGTAGAAAGAGAATCCCAGAATTAGAAAATAGGGAATAATCAGATTCTGCTTAATGCCTTTCCTTGCATCCAGAGGGATTACACCTAAGCCACTTAAGCTCAAGTCTCAAGGGCTGCAGTTGGTCCCATTTCTATTAAAATCTCCCTAACGGGAGAGCACAGTATTTTTTTTAAGAGGAAAGAGAAAAAAAGCTGATGGTGGTACTAGTGTAACTCTAAATGATACTAGTTCCTCTAATCACTCAATGATGCAGTATGTTTGCTATCTAATTTCATCCAAAACACCCTAAACTGAAAATAAAGTGCTGTTTAATAGGCATGCAAAGATGTCATTTCATTTTGCTGAATGTTCTAGTAGCAACTACTAATTATTTCAATGTATTTTTTTTCCTGTAATTATTTGAAACAGACTATTCAAAGCTCCCCATTAACTTCAAAAATATTTCGGTGTCCTACAGAAATTCAATAGTATAAATTTAAATAGCTTTTTCCCTCCTTTCTTCAATTTGCTGGGAATACAGCTGCATGAGGTTTAGGGAGGAAACACATCTTGTGCAAGCAGAAACTACCAAGGAAGAATAAGAAAGAAAGAAATTCCATTTCTAACCCCTCTCCTTATACTTCTGGGCCCCTTTCTTGCCACATTCAATTTTTTTTCTGGTTCTTATTGGAAAGTTACAGAACTACTCTCCCAAGATGCTTGCTGCTTATACTTTCTGCTAGCCAGGTAGAGGCTAGATGACCAATGCACAAGGAGCAGATACAAAGTAGACACACAGAGTAGAATGGGCTGAGGGAGGCATCAGGGAACAATTGTGTCACCCTCCTTGGCCATTTGAAAATCACCCTCCTCGCAGAACAAAAGTCTTAATTTTTATTTATGTCGGTTGTTTGGAAGGATAAAGAAGGACCGAGCTTTACTGTGACCACCTGCAGTCAACCCACCTGAGGGTCTGCACTGCTGGGCTTAGGTGACCTCGACAGGTATTCTAGTATCCTTATGAAAAAATGAGGGTAGTATCAGATGTCTTCTTCTCCTGATGAAGTTCTCTGCCCTGCTGGCCACAGCACAGCCATATGTTCAGCAACAGCATGGGAATAAGAGAGAGCTGGGGTTTGGCCTGTTGCTTAAGGGAGGACACACAGATATCACATCTGAGGAACAGCAGCCAAGAGAACCGTTTTCACAGTCTAGCTATGTGAGGGAGAGGAGAGGAAAAGGAAAAATGCTAAGTTTATGAATTATATTGAATTTAACTTGTTATCATTTTTAAATTGGTGGTATAAGTTTCAGAATTATTATGTAAGCCTCATAGTAACCACAAGGGAAAATCCTATAGTAGTTATACAAAATAACACAATAATGCAGTGGAAGAATACTGGTACCAAAAGACATCAAAATAATTTAAAAAGCAATAGGGAAAGAGATATGAATAATGGATTTACAAAATAATCAGGAAAAAAATTACAAAATGGCACTATTAAGTCCTTACCTCTCAATAATTCCTATAAATATAAACAAATTAAATTTTTCAATCAAAAGGAATGTAATGCGTGAATGGATAAGACAAACAAACAAATCCAAGAAAACCAGATCCACTATTATTCTGATACTAGGTACTCACTTTAAAGATGTACGTAGATGAGCATGAATGGATGGAAAAAGATATTTCAAGCAAATTATAACCCCCCCAAAGATAGTATTGAATAAGCTATACTTATATCAGACAAAATAGACTTTAAACTAGGAATGGTAAGGGGCACTAAGGAATTTGTTCCTGAAATCATTGTTGTACTATATGCTAACTAATTTGGATGTAAATTAAAAAAATAAATAAAAAATAAAATAAAAAAAAATTAGGAATGGTCAAAAAGACAAAGAATGTCATTATATAAAGATATACCAGTCAATACATCAAGAGGACATAACATTGTAAATATTTATGCACACAACGTGACGGTATGCAAACATATAAAGCAAAAGTTAACAGGGCTAAAAGAAGACATAAATAATAATATTTGGGAACTTTAATACCCCACTCTCAATAATGAATAGATCATCCAGACAGAGAAAAATAAAGAAACAGTGGATTTGGACAACATTGTAGACAAAATGGACCTAACAGACATATGGAATATTCTATTCAACAACAGCAGAATATACATTCTTCTCAAGTACACATGGAATAAAATCTGGGATAAATCAAATGTTACGCCACAAAATAAGTCTTAGCAAATTCAAGGTTAAAGTCATACCAAGTATCTTTTCTGACCACAGCCTGTGATATAAGAAATCAATAACAGAGGAAAGTGGAAAATTCACCAACACATGGAAATTAAACAACAGTCTCTTGAACAACTAATGGATCAATGAAAATCTAATGGGGAAATAAAAAAAAAATTGAGACACAAGAAAATAGAAACATGGTATACCAGAATTTACGGGATGCAGCAAATGTAGTTTCAAAAAAGATGTTCATAAAAATAAATGTCTCTGTTAAGAAACAAGAAAGATCCTAAATAAACAACCTAACTCTATGTCTTAAGAAACTAGATAAAGAACAAACTGAGCCCAAAATTAGCAGAAGAAAGGAAATAATAATGATTAGAACAGAAATAAATGAAACAAATAATAGAAGAACATAGAACACATTAACAAAACTAAGAGTTGGTTCTTTGAAAAGCTAAACAACATTGGCAAATTCTTAGACTAATCAATCAATTAATTAATTAATTTGAAGTGAGAGAGAGAGGGGTGCTTGGGTGGTTCAGTCAGTTAAACATCCAACTTCGGCTCAGGTAATGATCTTGCGGTTTGTGACTTCGAGCCCTGCATTGGGCTCTGTGCTGACAGCTCAGAGCCTGCAGCCTGCTTCAGATTCTGTGTCTGCCTCTGTCTGCACCTCTGCCCCCTGCTCTCTCTCTCGAAAATAAATTTAAAATAAATTGTAATTTTTAAAAAAAAAAAAAGTAAGAGAGAGAGAGAGAGAGAATCTAAATCAACAAAATTGTAAACAAAAAGGATGCATTACAAGTGATACTACACAAATTCCAACAATTATAAGAGGCTCCTATGAAAAATAGACATCAACAAATTGAACAAACTAGAAGAAATAGAAACATTCTTACAAACATAAACTTACCAAGCCTGAATTAGAAAGAAATGGAAAGTCTGAATAAAACAGTTACTAGTAAAGAGATTGAATCAGTAATGAAAAATTTCCCAACAAAGAAAAGCCTGGGACTATTTGGCTTTCCTGATAAATTTTACTAAACATTTAAGGAAGAATTAACAACAGTATTTTTCAAACTTCCAAAAAAATATTTTTTAAGCAGAATAACCACTCCTAAACTCATTTTGCAAGGCCAGAGTTATTCTGATATCAAAACCAAGAAAGGATACTATTAGAAAAGAAAACTACAGGCCAAAATCAATGGAATATTATTAAGCTATAAAAAATGAGGAAATCTTGCCATTTGCAACAGCATGGATGGATCTTGAAGGCATTCTGCTAAGTAAAATAAGTCAGAGAAAAACAAATGCTGTTTGATCTCACTTATATGTGGAATCTAAAAACAACAATTTCAACAGCAACAAAAATACAAACTTCTAGAAAAAGAGATCAGACTTGTCTGATTACCAGAGGCAGAGTAGGGGGTGGGGATTAGAGGAATATGGTCAAAAGGTACAAACTTCCACTAATAACGATAGCTAACTGTGATGTAGGATATCTAGGAAAGGTGTTAGGAGAGTAAATACTAAGGGTTCTCATCACAGGGAGATTTTTTCCTTTTTTTTCTTTTCTTCTTTCATTTCTTTTTATTGTATCCATCCAAGAAGGTAGATGTTAGCTGAACTTACTGTGGAAATCTTTTCACAATATATGTAAATCAAACTATCATGCAGTATGCCTTAAACTTATATAGTGATGTATATCAGATATCTCTCACTAAACCTGGAAAAAAAAAACAAACAAATAAACAAGCCAAACAGAAAACATAGCATGTTTCTCTAATCATGGTACCTAATCCATAGCTGCATCTCAGAGATCAAGAAATGGGGGGAGAAGTTACAGAATGCATAATTTTTTTTCCCTTTGATAGAAGAGTCTCCACTTTCATGTATACATATTTTATCTCCCATTTAATCTTCTTAAGAATATCTAAAAGGGGAGTAAAACACACAGCATAAGGAATATAGTCAATGATATTGTAATAGCGATATATGGGGACAGATGGTAGCTACACTTGCAGTGAGCATAGCAAACATATAAACTTGTTGAATCACTTTGTTGTACACCTGAAACTAGCATAACATTGTGTGTCAACTATACTCAAATTAAAAAAAATACTTAAAGGGAAATCTCAATTATATAGAAATTAATCAAATATTTACTTGAGACAATAAGGAGCTATCTAAGAAATGATGAATTGACAAAGTAATACTTCCAAAAAGAGTTAAATTCTACCTGGACAGTGCAGAAAGCCAAGAGTCAACTTTTGGGCATCATTTTTACCTGCAATGCTCAGAGAAAGCTCCTTTAAGAATATTCCCACCAGGGAACAAAATTAGAGAACAAGGCCAAATTTTCTCTCTGCAAGGTATGCTGAGAAGCTATGAAGACACTTCCCTGAGGACCATATTGTGGGATCTACAGGAGATTCAAGTTAGATTTACTCTGCCTCTGGAGAACTTCTGACTTTAAAGTTCAATAATCTTTTGCTCATCTCTCTCATTTTTACTGACTGCAAGTGTTGGTAAGTGAAATGTGACTATTACATATAACTTAATGGTGTTCAAAATCCTTTCATGTATATTCATCCTTTGATACCCCCAGTACCCTCATGTGCTCACTTGGTGGGTGAGGAAATGGGCTCTGAGATGGAATGTATGTTTCTAAGCTCATCTGAGCTCTTAAGTAGCTAAGTGGGGGGATCTCTTTGTTTGGACTATCCCATATCTCTTCCATTTTCTTGATACCTCAACCTAGATGCCCCATCAGTACATCACAACATATATGTTCATTGCCATTTCTCTAAAGCTGCTTATCATCTTTAAATAATCCACCTTTAATTCCCCATAACCATTAGTGAAACCTAAACCATGGAAGTCAGCCTTGGTTTCTCTCTCTCCTTGGTGCTATGGTCACCCAACTCATTGGTCATCATTTTTAGCTGCTAAATATTTTATAAACTTTCCTCTTCTCCATTTTACAAAACATATCATCTTGTATTTGCATCCCTATCTGTCACCAGATTTGTCCCCTCCAGTCCATCCTCCATTCGGAACAATTTTTTAAATTCAGAATTTGGCCAGTTCAATTCCCACTTATAAGCCATCAGTGTTGGGGCACCTGGGTGGCTCAGTCAGTTCAGTGTCTGACTTCGGGTTGGGTCATGATCTCATGGTTCATGGGTTCAAGCCCCACATTGGGCTCTGTGCTGGCAGCTTAGAATGCGGAGCCTGTTTCAGAAATCTGTGTCTCCCTCTCTCTCTGCCCCTCCCCCCCTCTCACGTGCTGTCTCTCATAAATGAAAACAAAAAATTAAAAAAAAGCCCTTGGTGGCTCCTCATATCCCTCAACATTAGTTGGGAGTCTGGAATCCAGACCACTCACTCCTTTTCCCCCAGACACTGCCTAGAGGTGTGCTGAGTGGAAGATCCTTAAGGCTCTAAGGCATATAGTTTGAAAGTCACTTGCTTATAGGATAAAATGATCTTGCCATGCAGTGAAAGCCTTCCGTGACCTGGCCTTAGTTTATGTCTTCAATCTGATTCCCTGCCATTTACTGTTTTCCAGTTTATATTCTACATGAAAAATCCTGAGAAAATAATAAATATTATTTTTCTATATTTGTTTTGAAGATGAGACAACCAAGTCATGGCATGATTAAATAACATGCTCAAGGAGACACAGTGATCATGTGAAATAGTGTGAGACCAGAGTCCACATTCCTGTCACAACTTTACCATCTATGTCACAGTTTACACACCTCCCTTGGTAGATATTCCAGGGAAGATTCTAGGCTGCTATTTGTTTAGAAAGAGAGAAGATGCAGAACATTTCATCCTTGCTTTCAAAAAATCCAAGTAGAAACACTTAAGTACTCTGAAATTCAATCAAATAAAAAAATGCAATTAATATAGCTCTGACAAGGACAATCTATAAAATGTTGACCTTATAAGTTTATGAGGATTAAATATAATAATGTATATGGAAGTCTTCTGTAATCTTGAAAGCAGAGAGCAGAAGCACAAATGCTCACAGGAGCCAGACAGGTAGCATGCATGAGTTTAGCTATCCAAGTGGGGACAGGGCTTATGAAGGAGTCCTGCATCGTTTAAACAGGCAGTGGCTACTCAGTTCTAACAAACTCTTGCCATGGATTCAGAAAATATGCCAGTATTGCCAACATTTCTGATTTTTTGAAAGAAACCTTTTGAATTTGTGGGTCATCTCCCCCAAATGTTTTTTTAATCATTGTGGATCAAACAATGTACCAGGAATCTGGGAGAGGATTTAGTCATGAGGCTGCCAGTTTGCAACCTGTGCCTTTTAAAGGACTTCAGAGGTGCTGGCTTTGTTGTTAGAGCTGTGGAATCTCACAGTGGAAACCACCTCAGGACAGAGGAGTTTGGAATCCAGAGAGCTGTCCTCCCTAGGTGGTATGATTTTAGCAGGGTCCAGAAGAAGGAGACTCTAATGATTGAAGACAGGAAGCAAACATGATAGGTGGGAATCATCAAACGGGCAGAAAATTAGAAGTGTCTGAATCAATCTGCTCTTTACAGTCAAAGGACTCAATCAAGGTGGAAAACAATAAAGATAAAACTAAAATCAATGAGTTCTTAATGGTTTGTTTTTTGAACTCTGGCTCCAAAAGGGAGTCACATAAAATACTGCTAATATCTTTCCTAGGCACTTTAGTTTGCTCACTTCTCCCAAAAAAGCATGGGAAAACAGAACAAAACACTATCCCTTTGCACTGAGTTTTGTGCAGGATTCAAAAATTGGAGCCTACCACTCTTCTGCTCAGAACCTTTTATGACTTCCCCTACTATATTCAAGGAAATAAAAACCAAACTTGAAGATTTTAGCAGATAACCAGAAACTATAAAAAAATTCAAAAGGATAAAACAGAAAATGAAACATAAAACACAATAAACTGCCTTTCCCCCTAAGTCTCTTTACCCCATCCTCCTTATCCCAATTGATGGCAATTCTATCCTTCTAGTTGCTCAGTCCAAACAACCTGGAGTCAAGACTGACTTCCCAGCCTCTCTCATATCGTACATCTAATCCATTAGGAAATTTTGTTGGCCTTACCTATAGAATATAACCACATTCCAAGCACTTCTACCATCTCCACCGCTAATACCCTCACTCTGGCCAACATCATCTCTCACCTGGATTATTTCAATGGCTTTCTGTAGTTCTTCTGCTCTAACCTTGCCTCCTCTATCAGTAATCATAGGCTACATTACGGTGTTCAAATAAATATCATCAATCTCTCAGTGACTTAACCAACAAAGTTATTTCTCACTCACTTTCACATTAAACATAGATTACTTAAAGGAGGGACTCTCTTCATTGTAGTTACTCACCAACCCAGACTGACAAAGCATCCATCATTGCCAGTCTTGTGATTGAGAAAGAATTGCCTAAAGGCTCTTAAAGCTTCCACCGGGAAGTGAAACATAGAACTTCTTGTTACATCTCATTGGGCAAGCCATGGCCATGCTTAACTTCAAGGGGGCAGGGAAGTGTAGTCCAATCATGTCCCAGGGAATCAGAAATAATTTGTGGATAGCACTAATGACTATGGTACCCTCCTAGGATCTGTTCTCAACCTAATAGACTGAGTGAACTTTTTAAAACATAAGCCAGATGGTATCACTCTCCTGCTTTCCATTTCTCTCTGAGTCAAAGTCAGAGTTCTTATGATTACTGCAAGGTGCTACATGATCTGATGCCCCGTTGATTCTCTGGTCCCATGTGTCCTACTTCTCATTTCTTTGCTCACTCCATTCTGGTGCTACTGACCTCCTTACTTTTCCCCAAACAAGGAGCACACTTTCATCTTTGGGTTTTTGTGCTGGCTTTCCTCCTATGCATAGATCACTCTTCCATAGATATATGCATGGCTATCACCTTCAAGTGTTTATCTCACCGCCTTTAAGTTTTTATTCAAATGCCACCTTATTAAGATTGCAACCATACATCTGTATGTTTGACTAGAAGATCCATAGTTCTAGCCACATTATCTTGAGGGATTTGCTAATTTTTCAAAACTTCAATAACCTCTCACAAAATTAAAATTATGTTACTCACCTTGCTGTGTTATTATGAAGATTGTATGAGAAAACACACACATGGAGCTACACTCAAGTTTTTATCAACATGATGCTGGTCCTTCTCAGCCATCCCAAGCATAAAATGCACAATGGCCATTTAATGGTCATTTGCAGAATGCCATTCTTTCTTGGGTTGGAAGGGACCTTAAAATTATCTAGTCTAGTGTTTACAAAATTTTCTCCAGATCTTCACTGGTGCTAAATAAAATACAACAAAGCAAAACTAAGCCAAAACCAAAATTAAGCCCCAGAATTTTATGGTCAGGTAAGTGGGGGGGGGGGGGGGAGGAGGGAGTCTCTCCTATTATGGTTACTTTTTGGAGATTCAGAACTCACATTAACATAGCAAAAGCTATGTAAAGAACAGTAAAGAAACCTGTTCAACTTTATTGAATGTTGCATTCCCTAAAGTTAATTGACCACAGAACCTAGTGTTTTTTCTTTCACATTAATGATTATTAACAACCTGTAAAACTAATGTTCTGTCAAACAAAACTTGGGAAGTGTTGATGTATTCTAAATCTCATGTTTACCTGAAAACGACACCATAGACCAGAGAGGTTAAGCACTCATCACACTGTCACAGAGGCAAGGTGACATTGACCATGACTTGGATACAGTCCAGGGTCAGATTTCTGATTTTGGACATACTTCATAAGAAATAAGGCATCAAACAAGAAAGACTGTAGCTCTCACAGTCCATTTTCATTCCCTCGCTTTGTTCTTTCAGGAAGAGATACTCTTCCTTTTACCTTCCAGCTCCTCCATCCACTTAGGATTTCAGGGTACACAAAAATAAGTAAGGAAAAATTTGAAAACAATGTCTAGGCAGAACTGTTAGATATTATTTGTATGTGCCAATGTGCCTTGCTAGACTTTATGTCTAAGTGAGGGGGAAAATTGCTCTATAAATAACAGCAATAATCGCTCCATTGCTCTACCTTCTAAGAGAGCTCACAGACAAAAAGTTACAGATAATCTGCCATTTCCTAGATCCTCTTCTTGCCCTCAAAGTCCTCTGCACCCGTATCAACTGACCACATGCTCATGCATTCTTTATCATTTTCTCCTATTCTGTGAAATGCAGTGTGACAAAGTAGACATTTTCTGGTGATAAAAGTTTGCAGGTGAGGTGGTTGGCTCGGGCCAGAGTGTGGACATATACTGTTGGAAACACTCTCCCTGGCTGAGTATTGTGATATTTTCTTCCTTGGTGTTCCTTGGTTTATGAAAAAAAAACCCACAAAAAACAAAAAAACAAAACCAGGTGGGGTGCCTGGGTCACTCAGTTGGTTAAGCACAAGACTCTTGGTTTCAGCTCAGGTCATGATCTCCCGGTTTGTGAGATTGACTTCCACGTTGGTCTCTGATCTGACACTGAGGAGCCCAGTGAAGAGCCTGTTTGGGATTCTCTCTCTGTCTCTCTGTCTGTCTCTCTCTTGTTCATGCTTGTTCTCTCCCCCTCTCTCTCTCGCAAAGTGAATAAGTAAGAAGTTTTTAAAAACTGTGTATGAGAGCTATCTCTGAATTGATATCTATATCTATATTATTGTTTATGTCTATGAAGATTATCTATTTCAGTAATGTACAGTTGACCCTTGAATAACATAGGTTTAAATTGCATGGGTCCACTTATATATGGATTTTTTTTTCCCACAAATATATTGGAAAAGATTTTGAAGATTTCCAATTTGAAGAAAAAAACAACTTTGCAGACATATCATGTAGCCTAGAAATACTGAATTTTTTAGGTAGTTAGATATCATTGTGAGAATATAGTACAAATACCTATAATACACAAAATATGTGCTGATCTACTGTTAATGTTATCAATAAGGCTTCTGGTCAGCAGTAGGCTACTAGTAGTTAAGTTGTGGGGGATTCAAAAGTTATTTATGTATTTTCTACTGTGTGAGGGATCAGCATCCCTGACTCCTATGTTGTTCAAGAGCCAACTATACTTTATTCTTGGACTTTGTGATAATAGGTACAAAATCATGTCTCTTGTTGACACCTGGTTGTGTTCTAGCATATCCTTCCTTCTCTGATCTTTATGAGACCTTGGTTGTCATTAGCTTGTTTATGCCTTATAATTATATTATGTGATGGACAGGGATGATATGATGTGAGTAAGTTGAGGCACTGAACAGAGAAGCACCTTGCTCAAGATCAGGTATCTAGACATTTGAAGGGCTTGGGCTTACTCTTCTCTTTTAACTCTAAATCCTAAGCTGTCTTTATCCATGACTCCTGATCTAGGAAAGGTAGTGTTAAATACTCCTGCCTTGTTCCTGAGTGGATTCCTGCTCAGTGACTTGGAAACCACACATGGTAGAGGGCAAGGTCAGAGGTAATAAAACTATACATACCCAAGATGCTAGCTCCCCAGCAAGAAGCACACTGCCATCACTGTGGTCCAGAGCTGAACAGGCAGATTTTTTTCAATCTATTTCCTCACCTCAGCTATTTTCAGTAAGAGAAAGATTTTATATAATCATAATGTCAGTATATTTTATGTGTAATACATTTCTATGCATTAGTCAATAAGAGATGTGTACAAGTAGTAAAATATATTATTTCTCCCAAAATAAGAATAGCTTTAATGTGTTCATTTTCCTGATTACAAAAGCAACCCTTGTATATTATAAACCATACGTAAAACACAGAAACCTGTAGAAAAGAAGGTGGACATCATCACCTTATTTTCCACTCTCTGAAGGCAACCAACATTAACATGTTGGTTGGTACTCTCCATTAAGTTATGTGCTTACCCTGCTCACATGCCTGTGAAGGAGACAACACAAGTTTCTCTACCTTTGCTTTTCTGACATGATTGCTTCAGTGTCATTCACAAATACCAACAATTTAATAAATCTTGGGAGGTCGTACTGGAGGAAAAGAAAATCCTGTCTGGTGTGCCTGTAAAGCATCAGGTCTTATCTCTTATGAGATCATAGACTTCTTTGAGATTTTGATGAAAGCCATGGATACTTTGCAGAAAATATAATATACCCATATACATAAGATTTTTTTCATATAACATTAAGGAATTCATGAATTTCCTTAAACTCACCTATAATTCTCCTGAAGCCTTCAGGTTAGAAAGACACCAATTGTAAAAGGAAAAATATGCATTTATAACACTTATTGCAATCTGCCATTTATATATTTATTTGCCTACTTACTTGATATATCTCTCACTAGACTGTGAGTGTCACAATAGCAGAGACCATTTATTGCACTCAAAGATGTACACCCACTCTCTGGTAGCTAATACATGTCTCAGTTATTTGTGAAATGAATTGAATGAATGAATGAACTAGTGTTTACTGGTATTCCTTCTGTACCCAGCAGTAACTTCAGCATTATATAAATAAGTGGATAGGCCAGAGGAGAAATAGGGTGGGAGATGTTTGAATGTACCATTTTGATACAGATATAAGAAAGATGGTAGACTGGTGGTCACTTGGGGAAGAGATAGTACTTATTGTTCAATGGGAATGGGGGGTGTGAACTGTGTTTCATCCAGGTTGGCAAAGAACAGTAGTGGCCCAAGTCCCTGAAAACCCTGCCTAATGGTTTAGTCACAGAAGGATCTTTGTATGTACTTGGTAGAAGTTGTCTGACCCTGATCTATGATAGGAAAGCATAACCCAGCATTGCTCACCATCTTTCCAGGCTCTCCCTCCCATTTACATTGTTCTCAATTCTACTTTTCCCTAAATTCAAGACCAGCATGCTGAAAATCCAGCCTCAGTTTCCCTCATATTCAGTCTCTGGAAGACCATATATCATTGTCCACAAATACTAAATTCCTTATTGGTTACATTTCAATGAAAAATAATGTTCTTTTCTCCAAATCACTGGTGAGTTACCAGGTTTGCCTTTCAAGTGTTTCTTAGGCTTCTTTCCACTGGGATCCTTCTTGGGAGCCTAGAGTTCAGGCTTGAATATCTAACGTAGCTGGCCTTCAGAGAGAGGGAAAGGAGTGCTTCATTCTACTGAGGAATTAAGCAATGCACAGAGCCAGGGCGTCATCTCTTGGCCCTTGCTGCATGTCATTACCTTGTTCAGTGTACTCAGCACTAATCGCACAATAAACACAAATGTGTTTGGTGAGGTGAGCAGTGCAAAGCAATAAACCAGAAGATTAGATCACAGCCATGCTGTCGGGTGAGAAGCTCAGGCAGAGGTGGGTGGGAATGAGCATGGGCTAGTGGATTGGCACTGAATCTGCTCACCAGATAGCAAGTGCAGCCCTTCAAGATAAGATCATAGGAATGTTCTTGTTCCTTGCCTCCTCCTCTTTCCACTTCACAACCTTTTAAGACTTCCTAGCTTCTAGCCCCAACTGTTAAAATAAGAATGCCTGGCACCTACTAGGTAATCAATAAACACATGCCAATTTAAATGGAGAGATTATTTGATTAAATTATCCAAACATTTATTGAATGCTTCTCTTCCATGTATTACGCTAGGTGCTAGAGATGAGATGAGGTCCCTACCATTATAGGTTCTAGACCAGAAGGGGGGAATTCACACATAGTTAAAAGATGCATAATGTCATAAGAGCTAGAAGAGACTTATGTCATTGTTCTATGAAAGTGCAAAGAATGAAGTGACTCTCTTAGCCTATAACATGAGAACATATAAAAAGTGATTTGTGAGTCTTTATTTACTTAATTCACATTGAGCACCTATGGCATACCAGGTGTTGTGTAAAGTATTGAAAATAAAATGGTATAAAATCAATTTGGTCCCAAAGGAGCTTACATTTTGCCCAGAGAAACAAGAAAATGAAAAGTCATTTAAGTCTAAGCGCTTGTGGTAGATTGTAATATTGTTTACAATTGTGTACTCCCACAATATTCTGTAGGAGTATTATGTATACCCATTCTTTCCCTGCCTCCCTAGGAAAGGAGTGTAATTTCCTGCCTCATTGATGTTGGGCTTGGCCATGTAACTTGCTCTGGCTAGTCTTGTGACTGTACATGACTTATATACCATGTCCTATGAGGAATTTTATGCTCTGTTGATTGTTCCATTCAGTTTCTTTTTTTCTATGCCAACTGCCATGAGAATAACATGTCTCAGAAAAGAGCTACCCCTTAAACATAGGTCCTAGAAAGGAGGTTACCTGGAACAGACCTAACTCTGACTCACAACCAGAAGCAGAGACTTATCAGCCAGCTCTTATCTGCAGACATACAACATGAGCAACAAAGATATCTTTTTGGTTTGGTCATAAACTACTGAGACTTTGAGGTTGTTTGTTATGCAAAGCATAAGAAACCTAGTGCAACCTAATACAATGGTATGGTAGAGATAAGTAGAGAATACAGTGAAAAAAACATTCAAGG
The DNA here is from genome assembly GCF_018350175.1 of Felis catus. Taxonomy (NCBI): domain Eukaryota; kingdom Metazoa; phylum Chordata; class Mammalia; order Carnivora; family Felidae; genus Felis; species Felis catus. The sequence goes on from NC_058377.1 coordinate 27,968,999, forward strand.
AGTTCAAAAGCCAGTCTTGAGCAATGGTAAGCAAAGACTGACTGGAAGAAGAGGTGCATCTAAGTTGAGTACCCAGGAGAGAAAACTTGGAAGGAGAAGGATGATCCAGGAAGTGGGAACACTCTTGTAAAGACCCAAATGTAAGAGCTAATGATATATTTAAGAGAATCTGATCATAGTTTAGTATAGTTGAAGTTTAGTTATGAGCCTATACGTGTATAAAGGAGTGTGTGGAGGGAAAGTTGGGGAACAGATTAGTGAGAAACAAGACTGGAAAAACTATCTCATGAAGACCTTTTTTAGCTATGTCAGCAATTTGGACTTCATTTTTTGGACTATAGTCATTGAAGTGGTTTAGAGGGTGTTGGGATTGTCACTTCATATTTGAAAGTGATTATGCTGGTTGCATTTGGAGGATTGACTAAAGAAAGAGAGAGAGAGAAATCTTGCAACCAGGGAGGCAGTTGAGAGGCTCTTGGCGTACAATTATGGGAGACAAGGCAAGCAGAGAGAAAGGAATACAGTCTGGAGATACTCAGGGGTTGGAATCAAGAAGACACAGTAATTGGAGAGGGGTAAAGTACAGATAGGAATGCTGGGGGACTTGCAGGTTTCAGGGTGAGGACAGTGAATGAATTCTGATGCCATTCTCTCAACTAGGGAAGTAGTACAAGGATTGGGCTTAAGAGTGGATGGATGATGGGGAGATGAGGGTGAGATCAATTTGGGGCATCTAAGTGAATATATCCATTAAGCGTTGGATATATGGCCTGGAGCTCAGGAGAGAGATCTGGCCAGGGATAGAGATTTGGGAATCATTAGTATAGAGATGAGAGTTGAAGCCTTGGGAACAGATTTGAGTGAAAGTATACAGAATGAAAAGAAAAGTGTTAAAAGTGAAGTAGAAATGGTGTAGGAATTATTTCTTTCTGGAACCATGGCTGTGAGGCAGGAAGAAAGACAGATGTGTAGTCCTAGGAACATGTTAGGCTGCTGTGGATTGAACTGTATCCTCTAAGAATTCATATGTTGAAGTACTAACCCCTACCACCTCCAAATGTTACCTTATTTGGACATAGGTTCATTGAATATGCAATTAGTCAAGATGAGGTTATTCTGGAATAGAATTGGTCCTAGTCCAGTGTGACTGGTGTCCTTATGGAAAGAGAAATTTGGACACAGAGACATATGCAGAATGCCATGTAAAGATTGGAGTCATGCTGCTATCATCCAAGGAACTACTGGAATCCAGAAGAGAGGCCTGGGACAGATCCTTCCTTAGTGCTTTCAAAGGGACCATGGCCCTGCCAATACCTTTACCTTCAACTTCTACCTCCAGAACTCTGAGACAAAAACTTTCTGTTGTTTACACCACACAGTCTATGGTACTTTCTCTTTTTTTCAAAAAAAAATTAAGCTTATTTATTTAGTTGAGAGAGAGAGAGAGAGAGAGAGAGCAGAGGAGAGGCAGAGAGAGAGAGAATCCCAAGCAGGCTCTGTGCTGACAGAGGGGCTCAAACCCACGAACCATTAGATCATGACCTGAGCCAAAACTAAGAGTCAGATGCTGAACTGACTGAGCCACCCAGGTGCCCCTATGATACTTTCTTATGACAGTCCCAGAAAACTAACACAAAGGATGAGAATAAGGTTTTGTTCTGTGATTTCTTTTTTTTAAATGGCAGTAGGAAAAGTCTGGTAAAGTAAAGAGAGGTTAGATATATAAGAGAGAGAAGATATAATTGTTGGAAGGAAGCCTCTGAGGAGGAAGGAGGAAGGAAATGCAATCCAGAGCACTGAGGAATGACAGCAGAGGGAGACCATGGCTTCCACTGTGGCCACACAGGTGGATGTAGATACAAAGATGTTTGAAGGCAAAAAAGAAGAGCTTGGGAAATTCTCAGGTTGATGTTCTTGTGAAATCTCTATATAGATATCAATTTATCAGTGAAGCCTCTCTTCACTATCCACTTAAAATATCAATTTTCCCTTTCCCTGCCCCCTCTTTATTTTTCTCCATGACAACTTCACTATCAGACATACTCTGTAGTAGTAAACTTGCTCATTTATTTACTGTATGTCACTTCCCAATAGAATGTAAGCTCTACAAGTTCAGGGATTTTCATCTCTGTGTTTACTATTGTATCCCTAGAACCTAGACATATCCCTGGATCATAGAAGTTCAATAAATATTTGTTGGATGAATGAATGAATGGTGACTTATTTTTTTTTTTCCCAGTGAAATGGGAGGCAATGCCATCTTCTGAGGGAGGAGAAGACAGAATGACAATGGGGAAGAAAGGTGTCTCGGGAATATCATGGTGAAATGGTAAGGGACCAGTAGCAGTTGGAGACCATGAAATTGTTTGAAAGTTGTGGTTTTTTTCCAAAGGTTCTTAGCAGCCCCTGTGCAGGAGGACAGAAGACACTTGAATGGATCCAGGGTTGAAGACTTTTTCAGGTCAACATAAAGGAAAGGAAGGATGCATGGACATTTTGGAAACCTGGCAGGAGTATGGTTGAAGTATTAAATGATGGGTTCTTGCCCCTATAGAGAAAAAGAGAAGGCAAGAGGGGGTTGATTGATTGGGATGGAAGAGAAAATATCCCTTATGATGATGAAATTGAGAAATCCAGGCTCCATGAGTTGCACATCCTAATGAATGGAGGTATTCAAGGAGAGCCCATGTCAGAAGGAGCTGAGATGACCAGATAGGAGATGTGGCTAATCCCACATGAGGAAGAGTCTTACATACCATATTTAGGGATTGTTGTTATGGAAAAGGCTCTGGATTTGGAATTCAGACTTAGGCTGAATTTGGACGCTGAAACTTGCTAGAGTATGATCTTATGTGAATTATTCTCTCTAGGTATCTACTTTCTCAATTTTTAACTAGAGATAATAATAACATCTTTCTCATGGAACATTTATGAGGATTGAATGAGATAAGATATGTAAATGCAACTACTATATTTAAGAGAATAAATCAGATGACATATGATACTGCATATTGCCTGTATAGAATAAGTGTTTAATAAATATTGGTATTCTATTTTGCTGTTTGTTTGCTCATTTTGTTTTCTTTTCAGCTTAGAGGTTCACTAAGAATGTAGATATGAGGAGAGTACAGAAGAAATGGGAAGATTTTGATTCATCAGGGGCAGCTTTTTTGTTTCCTTTTATCAGATGGTCCTCCATTTGGCTTGAACTTCATGTTCCAGCCTCCCGCACTGACCACTCTGCCTTAGTCAAACAGTCTGTAGTCTCCTGTGCATGATTTCACCCTCTCTGGGCTTTTGCCATTCTCAGTAAACGCCAATCCTCTCTTCCAACTCCTGATTCTTTTTTTTTTTTTAATTTTTTTTTCAACATTTATTTATTTTTGGGACAGAGAGAGACAGAGCACGAACGGGGGAGGGGCAGAGAGAGAGGGAGACACAGAATGGGAAACAGGCTCCAGGCTCTGAGCCATCAGCCCAGAGCCCAACGCGGGGCTCGAACTCACGGACCGCGAGATCGTGACCTGGCTGAAGTCGGACGCTTAACCGACTGCGCCACCCAGGCGCCCCACCAACTCCTGATTCTTTGAAAGCCTGGCTTAAAATTCAGTTCCTTCAGTAATTCCTCCATATTTTATCCTCTGCTACATATTGTCTTGGAGGGTTGCTCTTGCTCTGCAATTGTGTTCTCACATCCTCTCTGAGGCTGACATCCTTGTCCAACCCAGCTTCCAGATGCAGAATGTTAGGTGGGGCTTCCCTGCTGTTTTACTATTTCCCAGCATTTCTCTTGCCTCATCTTAGCTGAGGTTTTTTTTTTTTTTAATATATTAGACATGATTTCAATATTCCCTCCAACTTGAGGAGCTAAGAATAGCTTCAGGAGGTAATGGAGTGCCTTTGAAAGTTTTTATGTAGATGAATAATAGGTTTTGGTTTATACATACAGCTCTGGTAGTAAGGTAGAAAACAAGATAAATGGTGGAGGAGACTAAAGGGAATCACAGAGAAGGTAAGTAACACAGAAGTCAAGAAGCTTGTCTTGGCAGGAGACTGGGATAAGAGGGAGGTTAATTTGACCTCTGAATAACTTCTTTTATTTCTATGGAATCAGATATTAGGAAAAGTGATTTGAGTCCTTTAAAGTTTATGTTTGAAAGGTTGGTCAGGATTCAAACCCTACTTCTTCAATTATTGTATAACCTGAACTAATCACATCATCTTTAGCTTCAATTTTCTTATATGCAAAATAGAGAAAATAAAACTCACCACAGAGGACTGTGGTGGGGATAACAAGAGCTCATGCATCCTAAGGGCCTTCTCACAAAAGGTCCCTTCTGGCAGTAAGTAAATGCTCACTAAATGGCAGTAGTGTTTGTTATTGATTTTGTCATTACTGATTTCCATGGATCTCTGGGATTGGAAATCTCTGAGTTTTTTTCAATAGGTGGATAATCATGAGCTCTATAGATAGAAAATAATGTTTGACTAATATACTTTAAAAATTGTAATGTTTATTTATTTTTGAAAGAGAGACAGAGTGCAAGTGGGGGAGGGGCAGAGAGAGAGGGAGATACACTATCCAAAACAGGCTCCAGGCTCTGACCTGTCAGCACAGAGCCCAACGCGGTGCCTGAACTCATGCACTGTGAGATGATGACCTGAACGGAAGTCGGACACTTAACCTACTGAGCCACCCAGGCACCCCTGACTAATATATTATTTAGGGTAGATAGTAATCTCTATCATAAGGTGACTGAAAATGACCACAATCTAAATAAAATAAGTTTATTCATCTCTCACTTAATGGCACAGAGTCTGTGGAGCAGCTATGGCATCCCCAGCATGTGGCTCTGCCTCTGAGTCAAAGGCAGCTGCTCTAGTTCTATCATCTTTAAAACTCAGGAGTTTTATTGCTAGAAGAGAAGAAGAGATAATGGGGTAGAAAAGAAAGGAGAACAGGGTGACGCTGGGCAAGGGAACTTGAGTAGGAAAAATGTCTGAGACACATCTATCTAGATGACCTGGAAAATTCTTAGCAAGGCATGGTTAGCCCCTCACCTGCCAAAGCTGATTCAGATATAGCCTAACCCATGTGCCTGAGTGACAGAAAATATTAGATCCAATGACATAGGGAAGTGATTATCACAGAAATCTCATAAATGCAGAATCAAGTGGTCCCAGTTAGGACCATCATCCCTATCTTGGCGCTTGATTTTAGAAGTAAAATACCTGCATCTCAGGAAACCACTCAGTCCCAGGGAAACTAGGTTTCATTTGGTAAAAAAAAAATCAGTGATGCTTCAGTTACTGCCAAGGTAAACAATCTTTCCTTTCTCCCATCTCCATGATGGCAACATGCATATGGGTTGAAATGCTATGGTCAATCTCTCATGGAAACACAGGGGTCAAACAAAAATATTTTATTCATTTATTCAGCACTTATTATGCACTAATCATATACCAAGGACTATGTTAGGCATGTAATATATAGGGAAAACTGAGACATGACCTCTGATTTCTAAGTGTTTACATTTGATGTGGGGAAGGGGATCAGTAAATTGATGATTGCAATAAAATGTGGTCAATGGTAAATGCTGCAGTAGAAAGAAGCCCGCAATACATAGAAATGCAAGGGAGATGTGCCCAGCAAAACCTATGGGGCAAGTTTCTTGGACATAATGACCCTGGGTTCTTGCTTGAAAGACAGATATTAATTTCTCAGGCAAAATTAGGTGGGGAGAGAAGTGGGGCAGAAGTGTGGAGAGGAGCAGGTTGGGTAGGAAGAAGAGGGAAGAAAACTAGTTGTCTGATGCAAAAGGCATCTGGAACATAAACTTTGGAGTTAAGACTTAAAAAAAGAAATAAGTTGGTGGAATAATTACCCCCCTTCAAAAACTCCCCACTTTCTCAGCCCTCTCCTTCATCACCTCCTTCCAGCCTAGGGCTAGTTGATTGTTAGAACTGTGTGTAGATCCTAATATGCTACTGGAAAGTCCTCTTGAAGACCTTATCCTTAACCTATGCTTAATGTTCTGGAAAGCAGACGGATTAAGTCAATCAGAAGAGAATCACATATCAGTCTATAAGTGTCCTAGAAGTCCTAACTTCTAGGCCTCACTATACTTATCCAGGAAACATGTAAGTACATATTAGAAAATATGAGCTTTCAAAGTACAAGTGAAGCACTTATTAACTCATTCTTCTCTTCTGGAAGTGTCTAGTGTTGGCTACATGTCTCATACAGAGCTTTGTGAAGCTGGTCTAGGGTCCAGGGAAATTATGAAGTAAGAGGTGCTTCCCAATGTTGTCCATGAATAATATTTAAAGTATTGACTAAGATAAGCTATTAATTAAATCACAGGTTGCCATGACTGAGTCAAAAAAAAAAAGTCCTATTTGATACTTAGGTTGACATTTGCCATAACTTAAACTGAGTGAATTTCTCCTCCTAAAATGAGGTCCTGTCCTAGACAAGGTTTAATCTCATAGGTCTCTTCTGTTCTGGAAACATTATTAGCAACATCAACAGATATTTATGAGTGAACCACCTGGGATACGTATCTTGGCCCTAGCACAAAGAATAATAAGCCTTCCTGTTATGGAATGAACTGTGTCCCCCACCAAAGTTCATAGTTTAAGCTCTAATCCCACAATGTGACTATATCTGGGGATAGGGGATAGGGAAGTTGTTAAAATTAAGTGAGATCTTGAGGGTTGGGCCCTAATCCAATAGGTCTGGCATCTTTATATCAGATCTTTCCCCCTGCCCTGAACCTCTTAACATGGGTACACACAGAGGAAAGGCCACGTTAAAACAGAAAGAACGTGGCTGTTGCAAGCCAGGAAGCGAGAAAGCTAGTTCTCATTAAAAACTGAATGCTGGCACCTTGACTGTGTACTTCTGGTCTCCAGAATAGTGAGAAAATAAACGTGTGTTGTTTAAGCCACCAGTTTATGGCATTTTGTGATGGAGGCCCAAGTGGACTACTTCTCCCTTTTGGCAGATGCCTTTTTTTATTTCCTCAAGTAGGTCTCTCCTCTCAGATGCCTGAACACCAAACTCTTCACTGAATTAGAAATAAAAGAGTAAAGGCTGGTTTCTGCACTTCAGTCAACAGAGAGCAACACTTTTGCTAGGAGAAAGGAAGTGAGCTGGTCCTGCATAGACTCCTGCATTCTTTTTAGGTTCTTCTCTGCCCTCAATAGGATGAGGGACAGAGAGGACTCTCAGAGAGAACAATTAAAATAAATGAAAATGGCAGGAGAGCACTTGAACCTGTGCACCTTAGGCAAGATTTCGGGTGTGTTTGTGAGACCAGTCCAGGTTATGTTATATCTTTGCTGGGAATATGTCTCCTTTCCTGCTCTGTGAGCAAATGGGCATCTCTGTCTCCAAGATATCCTAGATATCCTTTTTTCTCTAGAGAAACTGAGGCCCACCTTTTCTAGCTAGTCCACCTATGTAGGATACCTCCCACTTCTTGGCCAGCAGGAAGCACTGTCTCAATCACCCATACACATCCCAACATAGTTTGAGTGTGAGTGCATGAGGAATGATAAGGGATGCATCTGGAAAGCACCATGGAAGTGAAGAATGGAGACCTCTCCTGACCTTACAAATAATTGATTGGTATCCTTGCTGCAGCCACTTCATTTAGTCAGAACTTTTGCAAAAGAAATATGCATATCGAAAGGCCAGAACCAGCTTCTCCTCCATGAGAGCAGAGGAGGCATAGATGCATCTTGGCTGGTGCATGCACAGCAGTGTAGGGTGGACACTTTGACAGCATCTTTTGTGGCCTCAGTATTACTTCATATTTAGTGCCTCAAAATTGACACCATATTCAGTACGGGATATTTCTTACCTAAGTGGATGGATGCTGGACAGTCACTGTGGAATGGACAGTGTTGAGAGGGTATTTCCATCTCTTGGGTGGCTGATCTAGAATCTGGACAGGTAAGTATTTTCTAATTGCAAGTCATGTCACATCATGGACCACAAAATTAATGTATTGGGCCATGGTCAGCAGTTTTTAAGATGAATGGACTAGAATAGAATAAAAATTTTCAGCACACATACGCTCACACACACAATGTGTCCTGGTATAAAATGTGCACTACAATAAAAATTTTGAAAGCCATTGGAGTCTATGACCTTTAAGTCCCTCTTACGCCTGAAATCCCATAATTCCATGATTTTTATAATTTGTGCTGAGCATTTTATGAGGTGTTGCAGATACAAATATGTTTAAGATGGGTTTCCTAGGGGCGTCTGGGTGGCTCGGTCGGTTAAACGTCCAACTTCGGCTCAGGTCATGATCTCAGGGTCTGTGAGTTCGAGCCCTGCGTCGGGCTCTGTGCTGACCGCTCGGAGCCTGGAGCCTGTTTCAGATTCTGTGTCTCCCTCTCTCTCTGCCCCTCCCCTGTTCATGCTCTGTCTCTCTCTGTCTCAAAAATAAATAAACATTTAGGGGCGCCTGGGTGGCGCAGTCGGTTGAGCGTCCGACTTCAGCCAGGTCACGATCTTGCGGTCCGTGAGTTCGAGCCCCGCGTCGGGCTCTGGGCTGACCGCTCGGAGCCTGGAGCCTGTTTCCGATTCTGTGTCTCCCTCTCTCTCTGCCCCTCCCCCGTTCATGCTCTGTCTCTCTCTGTCCCAAAAATAAATAAATGTTGAAAAAAAAATTAAAAAAATAAATAAATAAACATTTAAAAAAATTAAAAAAAAAAGATGGGTTTCCTAAGTGGGGGACATAGCACAGGGAAGGAAAGCCAGTTAACACTTCCAGACTCCTACCCTTCAGCAGAAACTCTGCTTGCTCTTTCTGCAAGCTCTTTCTGTTACCTCTTTTAATTTTAGCAAAAATCCTGTGATGTGTTTATTTTTGTTCTTATTTTCTGGGTGAGGAAACAGACTCAGAAAGGATAGCTGACTCCAGATAGGTCACAGAGCTACCTGGAACACAAGACTTTACATGGAATAATAAGCAACTTATATAATTCAATGCAGAATTGCATTCTAAGATGTTTGCTACAGACAGTTATGGTCGTAAGGAATCCATGAGAGAAGAGATCAGCATGAAATGTCCCATGCAAGCCAAACTGGTTCTTAATGGTAAGCTTTGTGAAGGAGACCGTTCTAAGTGTGGGGAAGTAGAATAAATGAAAAAGTAGAGGCAGTTCAGATCAATTAAAAAAAAAAAAACACTGACTACATTCTAGACCCTGTGTTAGCAATTGGAGTACAGCAAGCACCAAATATCCTCATTCTCAGGGAGAATAACTTCCAGAATAGGTGCTTGCTGAAGGAAATGCTTGGGGTAAATGCTGCCTGTCCTTTATATCTAAGAGCATATTGAACAGACTCAAGCACTTTACTGACCTGGAACTTATAGTTGTACATAGGTGGCCCATGTGAAAAATATTCTCCCCATCCCCCCAGGGCTGCCAGGTTTTGCTGATTAGAGAAGGAACAATTTACTGAATAGCATGGAAGGGCTGGAAGAGCCTGCTTTTTTCAGAGCAGCCAAAAATACAGTCAAGGAGTTTCTCAGGCAGGGAAGGGTCTTATTCAGCAATTCTGACTAAAACCAAGGTATATCCAATGAGCCAATGTATGGATTTGGATAAAATTCAACTAGGATGCTATTTATGCACAGAGCTAGTCCCAGCACAGCACCAAGGGCCCAATCATCTTTTAGGTGTCTCATCTCTGAGTCTCAGTCCTATCCCTCTTACTCTGAGTCAACATGCCAAGGCTAACATATCTCCCTAGTGTTTAGCTAGTACCCACAATGTGCATCTCTTCAGCGTTTTCTCATCTCTGTATCACATCTATCAGAGCCAACAACTGTGGCCTCGATTTCATTCTTTGTCCTATTCTGTGTTCCTCTATGAGCTTTTCTGTTTTGGCAAAAGCTCATCTAAATGTGTCCTTGTCCATCTTTCTTGCACTCATGTCATGCCCAATTCATGCCTCAAAGAGGTCCCATAAGGCATCCTTTACACACTGAACACATGCCTGCTCTTCAAACACCTGCTATCTCTGAAACTAAGCTCCTTTAGGAAGTTTTCCCTGACTATAGATCAGAAAGACACTATCTCACCTTATAGAAACATCCTTTTCATAAAACTCCTTCTCAAAATGAATTGAGTACATCAGAAACACAAGATCATTAAGAATGGCAGTTTCTTGGGGCACCTGGGTGGCTCAGTTGGTTGAGCATCAGACTTCAGCTCAGGTCACGATCTCATGGTTCATGAGTTCAAGCCCCATGTCGGGCTCTGTGCTGACAGCTCAGAGCCTGGAGCCTGCTTCTGCTTCTGTGTCTCCCTCTCTCTCTGCCCCTCCCTTGCATGCTGTCCCTCTCTGTCTCTCAACAATAAGTAAATGTTTAAAAAAATTTTTTTAAAAGAATGGCAGTTTCTTTATCTTTGCTATGTAGCTTTAGAACACGTGTTTCTAATGGAGGAAATCCCTTGTTTTTCTACTACCTTATCATGTAGTGCCTACACACTGGGAGTGTTTAGCCAACAGAGGCAACATTGAGATAGACCAATCCATTTTCACACAGTTAGTGAATTTCTTATGTGTGGTATCCTGCATTAGGCATATGCACTGGGGATACAGAAGATTAAAACAGAACCTATGTCCTTTGGTAGCTTAGTTGAGCTGGAAAAGAGGGATGCAGAACATATTTACAAAGAAGGATTTGCAAAGGATGGAATCCTAAGTGGGAATGTTATGTATTATTCCAAAATGCTCTAGTCAGGTGCTCTCACTTGCTTGTTTTTCTTTTCTCTCAGACTGAACGGGCCCATAGTCTTTCTGGGAATGATCAGATAACTTCTCGGTTCCTGGCTTCCCCTGTCCCCACGGTGTGTCCCTGTCTTTCACCTGTCCTGCTTTCCCCAGCAGTCAGGAGATGGCTCCCTGAGGATGAATAAGAGAAGTAGATTTCATCCTCCATGCACTATGCTCAGTTATGGGAAGGACATCCTGATGAGTCAGGAGCATGGAACAAGTGCTGAGGATGTTAAATAATATAAAATGAAGTGTTTATTTTTTAAATAACCCAAATAAAAGTAAAAGTATTTTCTAATATTGTAAATGTGAGTTTCACAGTTCTTTTATTATTTTTATTATAGAAATATTTCATGATCATATTTTCAAAAGACTAAATGAAGATAGAAATATACAAAGTGAAATATGAAAGTTGCTCTTCATTTTTCCTTGACCTCAACCCAAAGGTGAACACTGTCTGCCCATTTATTCACCTCCATTTCCCTCTCAAGATATATGCATATATATACTTACCTTTTATCAATAAATGGGATATTATAGTCATTGTGCTTTGATTTTTTTCATGTAATGACTTCATTCAGAGATATTTTAGTACATAAGCCTCATCTCATTCTTTTAAACAACTGTATAGAATTCTGTGGAATGGAAGAACAAAAGTGTATTTTAAAATATCTCTTCTGATTACTATAGTTAGGATTGCAGACAACATACTTGTGGAGCCTCTCTCCATATTTCTCCAAAACAGGGCACTTAAACATACCATTGTTGACCAAAAGAAAATGAACATCTAAAGTGTTGATTGACACTGCCCAACAACATGTGAAATGCTCTTTTCTTATGCCCTCAACAACCTTTGATATGGTCAATATTTTTAAAATATTGTTAATCGGTGGCCAGGGGTGGTGTGGAGAGTCTCATTATTGTGTAAAATTGAATACCCGTGCATATTAGTAAACTTGAAGATCCTATACATCCTTTCTGTATATCACCTGTTTGCCTGTTTGTATATTGGGGTCTTGATGTGTACAGAGATGTACTGCCATGTTATGGGGGAGAGGCACGCTTGCAGCCTCATAAGTATCCTCACTGTATACCCTATCTGGAGTCAGCTTCACAGAGAATCCAACTTGTGGCAGGATGCCTGTCTTCATTGTAATGATTTGTAGGACCTCCCTAAGTATTCTGATACCAAATAAATGTTGCAAATGTAATCGGTTCCAGACACCCAAAAAGGTAGAAGTGAAAATCTCATTTTTCTCTCACATACTTTGATTACAACCCTTTCCACTAGATGGCAGAAGCTGAATCTGAGACCCAACCATCATCACTCCTTCCTTTGGGTTGGGCCAAGTTCCTGGTGCTTGAGAGTACAAAGGTGTTGGTGGCAGGGTGCATCTGGTCTTCAGTCACCTTTTATCCACACTGCCTCCGCTGGGAAATACCTTATATGTTCTCGCTCTTGATCTTTAAGTTAAAGATGAATCATCCTTTGTTCCCACTCAAGGTGACTTTACTTACTACTTTAGTGCCATTATTTGGTGCACTGGGATAATCTGGTTGTTTTGTGCATGAAGGACATGAGAGAAATCTGTGAGAACATGTCAAATCTGTTCTCCCAAACATACCATGCAGGTGTTTTCACTCCACTGCTATCCCACACCAAATAGCTGTTAAGAAATGGGAAAACTAGGGTCTTGTTTGACTCTGGGCTGCATTTGGGAAAAAGAGATATAAGATTCTGTTTCTGAGTTTCCTGTCACTGGCACATTCACCCCACCCCACACAGTACCCCTTGTCACACCAGGCTCATCTTGTGACAGAAGCTTGAGGCAGGATGTCGTTCCCAAGCCTCTACCAGTTTGGCCCTTCTCTTTATTTCTCTCTCCACTCCTCTTCTTCCCAAAGCCAACAGAAGCTTGATTGATAATCAAGACAATCAGACCTTGAGAATGAGATGGTTACAAACAAATTTTTTCCAAATAGTTTTTCTGTGTCATGTCCTAGGCTTTAGAAATTCAAAAACTGAGAACTGACTCTAGTTCTCTGCATTATGATGTCATCTGTTCTTGGAGGTAATGAACATAGAACACCCTTGCTGCTGCCAAAACAAGGAGGGGGCAGTTGGTGGGCTAGGTGGCAGGTATAACATGAAATTAGAGAGAAATCAGTTATTATCTCAAAATATTATCCCACTACACCAATATTTTTTTTACTTGTCTTTTAACTTTGTTTGTAGAGTCTTTTGTCATGCAGACATTTATAATTTTTGTACAGAAAAGCCTGTCAATCTTTTCTTTTATAAATTCTAGGTTTTGTATCTTAGGAAAGCCTTCCAATATACAAATTAAAAATACATTCTTTGATATTTTCTTCAAAGACTTAAAGAATTTTGTTTTTTACCTTAAATTATCATCCCATCTTGAATTAATTTTTTTGTACAAAATCAAGAAAGGAAGGGTCACTCTCTCTCTCTCTCTCTCTCTCTTTTCTCTTTCTCTCTCCCTCTCCATTTTGGATAGACAATTATCATTTTCCTAACACCATTTATTTAATAGCCAATTTCTTCCCCAATTATTTAAAATACCATCTTTAGCATTAATTCTGGTAGGCATACAAATCTTGTTTTAAATTCTATTCCTGTGTATTTTAGACACAGTAAGAATGAGATGGGAGCTTTAAGTATGTTTTTCCTTCAATTGGCTCCCATTTCTGTGTATTTTTCATGAAGATGAATGTGATTCGCATGTCTAAAGATAATATGTTTTCATGCAACATGCCTCTAAATTTAAACAAGCAGCTTCATTTTTGATCCACCTCTAAAAAAACAGTAAACTCTTCCAATTCTGGAGGGAAACAAATGGTTATGCTAGACTCCTAAGTGCTCTTAAAAGGAATTTTGACTGTATGCAATTTTATGTATAAGACTCCATCATATTCTTTTAAAATATTGTAGATACATTCTGAAATTTATTTGATGATTATTCTTCCGTTTAAGATTTCTGCCTGTTGAGTCAATGTTAACAATTTCATATACCTAAGAAATCTTTTATTTCATTTAGATATTTATGAATATTGGCTTAAAGATGTACCTAGCATTCTCCCAAAATTTAAAATTTAGTTCATGTCTTCTTTCTTATTTCTAATGTATGCTTGTATAATATATTTCCTTTGATAACACTAACCCGATTTTTAGCTATGATATTACTCTTTTCAAATAACAAGATTTTATTTTTATTGAGCGGCTTTTCTTTTTTAACTGTTTCTTTTTGTATCTTCTTCTTATTGTTACTCATTTCCTCCATTGACTCTACTATTTATTTTCAAATTTTCCATTGTAGCCAACACTGGCCAATTGCTATGGTTCTGGCCAATGAAAACTAGTAGGATTTTGGGAAAATATTTGCTTTCCTGATACAAAGGGGTGGACAAAGGCTAATACACTCTACTTTTCTCCTCCTCCCTGTTTTGGATATGAATGAAATGTCTGGAGAAGAAATAGACAACAGGAGAGATAAGGCAAAAGCTAATAGAATTGCAGAAACATTGGCCTTGATATTGCTTAACCGCTGAACCGATACCAGCAAATGCCCATCTCTGGACTTCTTTTCAAGTAAAGAAAAACAGCAGCAACAACAACTTGCACTCTCTTTTTAAGACACTGAATTTAATTTTTTGTTTGTTATTTCTAGAACTACTCCTAACAGACATGTATGTGTCCTGGATTTATTTCTAATGTTTCTCGTTATCTAATGGCATATAAGGCTATAGATTTTGTTGGCCACATTCCATATGATTTAATATATAATGTCTTAATGCTTTCACAAATATTTTGCAATTTTCACTTGAATTCCTGTTTAAAGTAGGATTTTTCTCCTTTCAAGTAGTTTCTCTTATTTCTTTGTTAATTTCTAAGTTTATTGTATTTTTTTTAAGTTTATTTTTGAGAGATACAGAGACAATATGAGCAGGGGAGGAACAGAGTGAGGGAGAGAGAGAATCCCAAGTAGACTCCTCACTGTCAGTGCAGAGCCTGGTGAGGGGCTTGAACCTATGAAACCATGAGATCATTACCCAAGCTGAAACCAAGAGTCAGATGCTTAACTGACTGAGCCACCCCCTAAGTTTATTGTTTTTGATCTGAGATATGTATTGAGATATTTTGACTTGAAGATATAGCTGATTTGTAAAAATTCCACTGTGTTTGAAAAGATAAACATCCTCTATTTTCATAATTCAAAATTCTCTCTTTATATATCTATCATTTGCCTATTTATCTATGTATCTATGTCTATCTATCCATACTATTTATTTATTTTCAGGTGGTTGATTTTGTTATTAAAATCTCCTAAGTACTTTTTTTTGCCCACTTGTGCTCTCATGTGTGTGTTTTTTTTGAGAGTTGTATTAATATTTTTACCTTTATTGTGGGATTGTTCATTTGTCCTTGCATATACAAAGTTTTAATTTTGTAACCATTTTATTCATTTCACTGAAGCTCATGAATATTATTTCTTTTTGGTGGATT
This sequence comes from Felis catus, assembly GCF_018350175.1. Classification (NCBI taxonomy): domain Eukaryota; kingdom Metazoa; phylum Chordata; class Mammalia; order Carnivora; family Felidae; genus Felis; species Felis catus. The sequence goes on from NC_058377.1 coordinate 27,984,328, forward strand.
ATATTATATTTATATATATATATAATATATAAAATATCATTTGTGTTAGATATTAAATATTAAAAATATATAAAATATATATTATATATATACATATATACTATATGGAGTATACTATATACTATATTCTATGAGTACCACCCTTTCTTCTAGTTAGTCTTTCCACCTAGATTTCTATTTCTTTTGATATTAATATCATTGTATCTGATTTTGTTATTATTTTCGTGGCATATTAATAAAACTTGTGTAATGTTTTACTTTATATGCATCATTGCTAAATAGCTTAAAACCTAATTTTATCCCAATATGCAAATCTCTGTGTTTTAACAGAAGAAGTTAATACACTCATAATTATTGGTAGTGAAATCTTAGTACTTTTTCTAGTTATCTATCTCTCTGTTTTCTATTTATCATTCTTTGTAGTTTCTTAGTTAGCTCTGTCTCAGATTTTTTCACCTTTTGTAATTTTTAATGTTTTATTTTAGAAAGAAAGAGAGAGTGTGAGTGGGGGAGAGGGCCATAGACAGAGAGACAGAGGGAGAGAAAATCTTAAGCAGGCTCCATGCTCAGCATGGAGACTGACATGGGGCTTGATCCTATCACCTTAAGATATGGCTTGAGCTGAAATCAAGAGTTGGAAGCTCAACTGACTAAGCCACCCAGAAGCCCCTCAGATTTTTTATCTTATCAAGTTTTTTTGTTTTGTTTTGTTTTGTTTTTGCAGATTACCCATATAACTTTAGGACATGAAATTAAATCCATTTTTCCAAAAATATGTATAATTTATCTAGGTATATTTCCTTTCCTTAATAACTTTTCCTTAAGAGCACAGAATCTTAGCTTGTTTATTTTTTTATTTTTTTATTTTTTCGTTTCTGGTTCCACTGCTCTGCACCCATCAAAACCCTTGGCTTCTCTATGTTAAGAGCAGATGGAATTTGAATTTTAGATATTAAGTTTTTTTTTTCCCACACAAAACCATAACACGAACAATTATTTAGATTTAAACTATAAGTATTACTGGTGTCTTTCTACTATTACTTATACCTATATCACTTTGGTACTCAGAATATGCTTCTTTATTTTCTTGATTACTTTTCTAGTAACCACAGTGTTGGCTGAAACTATCCTGATATTTACAGGACTGGTGAAATAACTGGTGAAGTTGTCCTATAGCATTGCACCTAAGATGAGTTTTTTTCTAGAATTCAACCTCTTCTTGCTGTCTCATGGCATTCCTTAGTTCAGGTCCTTCTCATTTTTTTTGCCTAAACTCTACTTTTGGCCTCCTAAATCATGTCTCTGCCCCATATGAGACTTAGCATGAGCTTAAACAAACAAACAAACAAACAAAAAATAAAAACAAAAAAAAAAACAAAAAAAAAAAAAACCCACAAACAACTTTCTGCCTTAAACCACAAATTCTAGAGTTGGTCTTTTTTGTCACTTAGTGTCATCTATCTTGATTGATTAAATATTAATTATATTTATAACTGCTTGTCAGTCTATCACTTTAACTGTGAGCAACTTCAGGAAAAACCCCAAATTTACAAATAGTTGTATTTGTAGTACTTGAAAACTGTCTAGCCCATACATCAAATGAATGAAAATGTCCCCATGAATGGCAAGGATGCACTGTCACTGTATCTGGGTAAGAAACAGAGCCTATCATGGTGTCCAAACAAAGCTGGGGCCCAGTAAATACATGTGGAGAGTTTGATTTGTGAATACATGTTTTAAAGTCTCTTCTATTTGATAGAGAAGCATAATAAAATTTTGTATTGCATTTAAAGGAAATGAAATCATTCTGCGTTTTTGCAATATGACCAGTGTTCTTCTAGCATGAGGACATCATCTGCACTCAATGATTACAGCGTGAGGACTGGATGTCAGATCCCACAAGTTTCCCTTCTGGTTTGATTACACCACATCATCCTGATCATGTTGCTGCTCACTTCTCCCACCTGTAAGATGAGGAAGAAAAATAGAGGTGAGCAAAGTGTGCTGCAACAACCAATAGAAATGTACTGAAGTTTTGCTTATATATTCAGTACTTTCACTTTCATATGTGACTTACATTGAGCTACAATTGTAAATGAAGTAAACATGAGTGGAAAAGAAAGAGGGAGAGCACATTTGTGAGTTTGTGTGTGTGTGTGTGTGTGTGTGTGTGTATGTGCATGAGTATAACTGTACTTCCACCTTGTAATAAATATCACACCTCTTGCCCCACGTTGGTGCCTTACTTGTGCAGTGACATTTCCACAAACATTTCATTTCTAATAACATCAAATACAAACACTCATTAAAGCCACTTTTGCCCATAGAGGTCTTTGTGACTGCATGATAATATCTCTGGATTGCTGTAGAAGGCAAGAACCACGTCTATTTGTGTTCATTTCTATTAACAGTGACAGGAAGTTGTGCACTGAGGGCCCCAGAATTTTCACTTCTTCTGGGCACAGAACTCCCTTTTGAATGAGATGGGTGCAAGAACACTATTCTGCCTGGAATCGTTTCTTCTTCCGTATGTTAGTAACCAGTTTCAATACATTTTGATATTTTATTGGCATATTTCACCTCTGGAAAGTTTTTCTGGACTAAATGCAAAGAAGATATACTGAAGTCTAATTCATCTATCAAGTCAAGAATCTACTCTTAATTTAAAAAGAAAAAAAGAAAGAAAAAATCACAATTAGAGCAAATAAAATTAATATTTTTTTAAAAATTTTTTTAACGTTTATTTATTTTTGAGACAGAGAAAGACAGAGCATGAACAGGGGAGGGGCGGAGAGAGAGGGAGACACAGAATCTGAAACAGGCTCCAGGCTCTGAGCTGTCAGCACAGAGCCTGACGTGGGGCTTGAACTCACGGACCGTGAGATCATGACCTGAGCCGAAGTCGGACGCTTAACCGACCAAGCCACCCAGGTGCCCCATAAAATTAATAATTTTAATGTAATTATCATCTTTTGTTTACTAAAAAAGTTTCCCCCAAATACTTATATTTTGTCCACCTGATTGAAAAATAATGTTCTTCTAGTAGGAGAATCAATATATACACTCTGTGGCTACTGAGTGCCGGTGGCTTTATATATGTGCTGCATTTAATCCTACAAAGCTGTTGTTACTCCCTAATTCACTAATGGAGGGTCTACAGCTCAGGCAACTCAAATCTCCTGTAAAAAAAAAAAAAAGCAGAGTTGGGACTTGGGGAGAATCCAGCTCTCCAGCTCTGCCTCACAAAGACCATACATCTATTCTACCTCTAGGCCTCTAATCTATCTTGATACTTTCTTCTCTTATAATATGGTGTTTATGTTACTGTTTTATACTGTCATCATTACATTATCTCTGTGTTTGTGTGTATTTTCTTTTTTTGCTCTGTATTAATGATAACTGATGCCTGAACCAGTATAACAAAGGCAGGAGCTTAAGGAATCCGGGTTCCAACTCCACCTCCACTGTAGCCTCATCATTTTTGACTGGAAGCTCCTCTTTTCACTCTCCCTCTTCAGGATATCTGGGTTCTATTTCTGTTCCCATCACTTCTCTAAGATTACTTTCAGACCTAACATGCTATCATTTTCTCTGTCTCAGTGTCCTATCCCAAAGCAAAAATGACAGTAACACATATTGCAAATATTGTATGAAAACATTGGCAAATAAAACATGCCAACATACTCTGAAAATAGAAATTCAACTTTGAGAAAGATGTACAAGCATTAGTGTTATGGTTCTGTTCATAAGGATAGTCACAGAATAATTTGCAAAGGATTTTAAAACTCATTGATTTTATTTCCCTGCCATTTATCCCTTACATCATCCTAATCTAAAGCTCACACAGAATGGTGAGAATGACCTGCATACAAGGGAGGGACAATGGATCACAACTCTTAGAGAGACAAAGGGCAGACTATACGGGGAGGTGGCTCAGAACACTCAGGAGTGATTCAGGCAACTGTCTCTCTCTTTCTTCTGGGCATAAATCAAAGACTCTAGCTTTCTAGGCTGCCAATTCAACACCTTTTATAGGCACTTAATTCACTCAGAAATTAAAAATATATACATACTCCTTACAGAAAGTACCATTATTCTTCAGCATGACACATGATTTGATTTTAAGCCTTTATATGTCTCTTCTATATCCTACTGTGGGTTAGAATCAGTCAAATGTCTCTGATGAATAGCTATTGCTGCCTAGGCTAGTCACCTCCCACATAGACTCCGTTGATACCCTCCTGGAAGAATCTTTATCTCTTCATCTATGCAAAAGTCATCAATGGAGCTTACAGGGGCAGCACACGGACAAGTCAGTGGCTTGATGAGAATATTACACCATGCCCTCTTAACACTAGATCTCCTGTCTCTTGCCTTGCAGAGCAATATTCAGAATCACTAAGAAAGCTGAGTTCATCATCCTTGGCAAACCCCGACTCTCAGGTTTCCATATTCACCCTCTCCTCTCCTTTCCCTACATTCCATATACTACACACACTCTTTTGATCTCACTGTCACCCCTTCTTTTGTGACCTGCTTTATAAGGAAGCTGAAACCTCTTCACCCTAAACTTTCAATAATAGCAGCTTAATTTACATACCACTTCCAGGTAAGATTCAAAACTTTTAGTTACAAAGAAGGAAGACAGTTTTGGGGTATAAGAGAAACCCAGGGGATATTACTTGGGCAGAGAAGTTTTCACAAGGAGACATTCAATCAAACTTTGAACCAAGGCATCTAGATATACCCTGGAATAAAATAATCACCACTGGACAAGGAATCAGAAGAATTCACTCTACTCCCAGTTCTGCTTCTAACCTGTATCATTTTAAGCATGTTATTGCCCTTCTCTGGACCACTTCTCAGTGTAAAATGAGTGAGAGACACCGACAGAAATGTTCCCAGACTGTTTATTTCACAATGCTGCCCAAATCTGGCTGATGAAGTTCAGCATGGTTTTAGATAATATTAAGATATTTTGAAGCCAGGTGATGCAGAAATTCATAAATCTTTCTTCAGACCAGACTTCTTCCCATTAAGTTTTCAAATTAGATATGTACGTGGAGATAAGTGGTCAAAGGCAATAAAGTGACACTTGATTGTCAAATAGGCTGAGTCATCAATTCCAACATAAGGAAGTAGGGCTGTCCCAGGTATCTCAAGAATGCTCCTACCTTCCTCTAAGTTCAAGCTTGATTCCCACCATTGTACTATGCTCTCTTAACTGCCTTGTGGACAGTACACTACAACAAAGAGTTTCCTGGGGCCTGTGTATGTTCCAGAGTCACTCGTGTGTGTGACCTGCTAAAAGCCCAGGAGCCACTGTCCCATGATCTGCCCAGTTAGGCTAGGAAAAGCAAAAGGTGGGAAGCTGTCCAAGTCCACAGGGCCAGGGACTGGACTGGAGGAGGGGAGTTTCCTCTGTGGGAGTGATTTGACTTATTATGCATTCTGCCATATGAACCACCAGAAATACCAATTTTTATTGTTTTCACTTTCTTGTTCAGAATCAACAGCAGCTATGCTTCTCAAATTCAGTTCCAATCTCTTAGACATTCAAGACCCTCCAATTTTGGCCCAAACTACGTGTACTCTCTGTTCTTTTGAACACACAGTCTCAAATCCACCCAAGTTGGATAACCTTGATTCCCACCAAGCACCATGTTTAACTCTAACCCTTCGCTAAGCCATTCACTTCAGTTTGAATAACCTCCAACCTTCTCTTATTTAAAGTTGATCAAGGCAGATATCTTTCTTATACCTCTCACTGACCACGCAAGGCTGCTGTGATCTTTCTGCTTTGAGTCTCAGTTTTATTTAGAATACAGGCAAGATCGGGGGTGGGGGGAAAGACAGGGGGTTGGGTGTTCAGAAGGCCTGACCAAATACTACCTGGGTAACTGTGGACAAGTTAGTTACCTTCTTTAATTGCACATTGGGGGTAATGGTATTCGCCTTCTAAGGACACTGTAAGGGCTAACTAAGAAGGTAAATGCAAAATGGTAGCACAGTCCATGGCATATGAATTGTTTGTTAAATGGTAGTTCACTTTCTGCACCCTAATATTTATTTATTTTTTTTTCAACCTTTATTTATTTTTGGGACAGAGAGAGACAGAGCATGAACGGGGGAGGGGCAGAGAGAGAGGGAGACACAGAATCGGAAACAGGCTCCAGGCTCTGAGCCATCAGCCCAGAGCCCTACGCCAGACTCGAACTCACGGACCGCGAGATCGTGACCTGGCTGAAGTCGGACGCTTAACCGACTGCGCCACCCAGGCGCCCCTCTGCACCCTAATATTTAGAAAGAGGAAGGATTTGGTCCATCTTGACTCCATCTATGACTTTATTTTAAGTCCAATTTAATAATAAAACAGACTATTCATTTTATAAAATATAGGGCCTCAGATACCTACATCTCTACCTAAGGTGTCATATAATATCCAGATATTTCAAATATATCAGGGAAAGTAATGTAGGAAGGAGAAGGAAGCAAAGGAAATTTGTATTCAACCACACTCCTGCATGTACCCTCTCAGTCTGGACTCTTTCAGTTGAAAGTAACAGAAACTCAATTCAAAATAATAAGCAAATAGGGGAACAGGGTATTCTGAGGCTGTGTCTGCCTTTAGGCATGACTCATCCTACTTTCTGTGATGTCCTCTCCTCTTGGTTCTACTTCCTTTTTGTTGGCTTTATTGCCTTGCAAACTTTCTCCACCTGTAAGGAAAGATACCCCCTAGCAGCAAAGCCTCTTTCCAAAAGCACCTAGAAAACTCTCAGGGAAGAAATGATTGGCCAGGCCAAGGTCATTTGTCCACTTCCATACCAAGAGTATAGCAGCCACAGTGAAACCACATAGAACTAATTCCATGATGGGCAAAGGAAGGAAAGTATGCCAGGCATTCAGACATTGCTCAAGTTCTTGTTCTCAAGATGGTGATGTGAGAAGGCCCTGAACTCATCACCTTACCAAATCTATACTTATTTATAGGGAAACTCCTTCTGAAGAAGAACCAAAAGGTGACTGAACAGCTTCTGCACAATACAGGTAGAGAGACCACATAGAAAATGGCAACAGAGACAGAGACACTGTAAGGAAGGGAGTCCCCAATACAAATGCTGTGAAAGTCAGTGGGAGGGATAGTACTGAGGGACATGAGCATATTCATCTGCCCTGGGACACAGAAAAAAAGCCACAGCTTAAAAGAGACACTAGAATATAAGATTCAGCATTAAACTCCACCAAACAGTAGGGGAGCTGTGGGAACTCTCTTGGGGTCCACAGTTTATGTCCCTCTCCATCTTGATACCATGAAAGGAAGCCGGGGCCCTGGAAGTATGACCACCTCAGTGAGCCCACCTTGGCCCCAGAGTCCTGGGTCACAGAAAAAAAGCTATGGTTTAAAAAAGCAATTTTTTAAGGAACTAGCCCTAGAAGCCTGCCAAACAGCAGGGGCTACTGGAACTTCCTCTGAGTCTGAGGGGCTGGTGAGGGCTGACGATTATTTCCCCTCCACCTTGGTAGGACACTCAAGAGCACATCTGGCACCATTGCTGGCCTTCTGTCTCAGTGAGCAAGGCCTCTAGTCCATACAATCCCTGGACATCTGAGGAATAGAAAAATAGCTGCTATTTAAAAAGGCAACTAGGATATACAGGAACTAGCTGTAGAAGCCTATAGGCAGGTAAGCTGCTGGAACCCTCTCTGGGTTGCATGGCTGGTGAGTGCCATGGTTTACATTTCCCTTCCACCTTGAGAAAGTGGATGGGAGCAAGTTCCAGGTCACTGTCTTAGTGACCCCAGTCCCCTAACCCACACCAACCCCAGACATCCCACCAAGGTGTCCCAGGGTTGTGCACACTGAGACATGCCTGATCAGCATTCCTTACAGATCTAGTGGTCGTGACAAGGTGACACAGCTGCAAAGCATCCCAGAACACTCTAAGCCTTTGTTATTTTGGCTTCAGATGGCTTTCTAGAGCACCCCAGCATAGAACTCTGGGACCTCCTAGCTCACACCTGCTCCAGCCCTAGCCACCATGTGAAGGAGCCCTCTGCATGGAATGCCCCAAGAAGTCCCCCCACCCCGCCGCCCATCCTGTATCCCATCTCAGCTCCAGGCATACCACAAGGGCATCCCCTGAACTGAGCACACAGGGATATTCCAACCCATGCCCATTTTAGTGACAGTTGTCTTGCCATGGTGTCCCCTGTGCTGAGCACCCTGGGACCTCCTGGACTGAGCCCCATCTCTGGCTCAAGGTACCCTACCAGGGAGCTCTGTGTGCAAAGAGCCCCAGCACCTCTTCTCTTGAATTCACTTCACCTTCATCTATCCTGCCAGGAGATCCTCTGAATGGAGAGCCCAGAGATTGCCCTGGCCCATGCTCACTTCAGCTTTAGCTATCCTGCCAGGATGTTCTCTGCACAGAGAGCTTCAGGGGTGCCCCCACACATACCCACTTAGTTCCGGCCATCTCACAGTCCAGCCCCAGCACAGAGTGCCTCAGAATCCACAACCCATGCCAGAAATAGCTCCAGTCAGCCAGCCAGTCACCAGGCACACATAGTCTGCACAGGGGATTACCAGAAAGGAGAACATTCCTTCAAGTTTAGGAGAAGTATGTGTTCCACCTAATTCATAGAAGCAAACACAGAAAGTCAAGCAAAATAGGGTGGTGGAGGAATACACTCCAAATGAAAGAACAAGACAAAACCTCAGAAAAAGAACTAAATGAAATGGAGATGAACAATATGCCAGATAAAGCGTTGAAAGTAGTGATCACAAAGATATTCAGAGGACTGGAGAGAGTGGAAGAACTTTGAGAACTTCAACAAAGAGCTAGAAAATATAAAATAAAACAAATCAGAGTTGAAGAATACAATAACTGAAATGAAAAATACACTAGAGGGAATCAATAGTACAGTAGCAAATGTAGAAGAACATATCAGCAAAATGGATGACAGGGTAATGGAAAGCACCCAAGCCGAAGAGCTGTGCAAAAAAAAAAAATAATAATAATAATTAAAAAAAATGAGAATAAGAACTTTGCACAGTGGCAGTTTGTAGCCAGTGAGGTTTATCCAAAGTACAATTGTTGCTAATTGAAAAAATGAGAATAGGTTAAGTGATGTCTTGGATAATATAGTGAATAAATATTCATATTATGGGGATCCTAGAAGGAAGAGAGAAAAAGGCAGAGAATTTATTTGAAGAAATAATAGTTGAAAACTTCCTTAACCTGGGGAAGGAAACATATCCAGGCTCAGGAAGCACAGAAAGCCCCCCAAAAGATGAACCCAAAGAGATCCACGCCACAATACACAATAATCACTATGTTAAAATTTAAAGATAACAGAATAATTTTAAAAGTAGCAAGACAGAAACAAAAATTATGAACAAGGGAAACCCCATAACGCTATCAGCTGAGTTTACAGCAGAGACTTTGTAGGCAGGAAGGGAGTGTCATGATATAGTCAAAGAGCTGAATGGGAAAAACCTGAAAATGAGAACACTCTAGCCAGCAAGATTGTCATTCAGAAATGAAGGAGAAATGGTTTCCCAGAAAAAAAAAAAAGTTAAAGTAGTTCATCACCACTAAACCAGTCTTAAAAAACATATTAAGGGGACTTCTTTAGGTGGAAAAGAAAAAGTCCTAATTAGAAGAAAATTACGGATAAGAAGATGTAAAATATGACAGCATATATATAAAACATGGAGAAGGAGTAAAATAAAGTTCTTTTAGAAAAAAAAATAAATCAGAAAGGAAGGGTGTGGGGCACCTGGGTGGCTCAGTCAGTTAAGCATCTGACTTCGGCTCAGGTCATGATCTCGTGGTTTGTAGGTTAGAGCCCGGTGTTGGGCTCTGTGCTGACAGCTCAGAGCCTAGAGCCTGCTTCAGATTCTGTGTCTCCCTCTCCCTCTGCCCCTCCCCTGCTCACACTCTGACTCCCTCTGTCTTTCACTAATAAATAAATATTTTAAAAAAAGGAAGGGTGTAACTAATGGTGGATTTCTTGAGAAAAGCAAACAGTGAGCTGATGCAAATTTATTTAGAAAATGACAAAGGAGAACAAACTTCAGGAAAAGTAAAGCAAATTATAGAGTACTTAGCAATGTAAAGGAAGAGGTTAGGAAAAACAAGAATAACATATAGAAGAGAGGTATGTTGGAAATTAAATAGCTATAAGAATTCCACCTGGTTTTAATGCATCTAAGAAAAATTATTTAAAAAAAATTAATGTTTTATTTATTTTTGAGAGAGAGAGAGAGAGACAGAGCATGAGTGAGGGAGGGGCAGAGAGAGAGCAGGACTCAGAATTGGAAGCAGGCTCCAGGCTCTGAGCTGTCAGCACAGAGCCTGACGTGGGGCTCGAACTCACAAGTGGTGAGATCATGACCTGAGCAGAAGTCGGACGCTCAACCCACTGAGCCACCCAGGCACCCTAAGAATAATTATTAACAGGGGCGCCTAGGTGGCGCAGTCGGTTAAGCGTCCGACTTCAGCCAGGTCACGATCTCGCGGTCCGTGAGTTCCAGCCCCGCGTCGGGCTCTGGGCTGATGGCTCGGAGCCTGGAGCCTGTTTCAGATTCTGTGTCTCCCTCTCTCTCTGCCCCTCCCCCGTTCATGCTCTGTCTCTCTGTGTCCCAAAAATAAATAAACGTTGAAAAAAAAATAATAATTATTAACAGAATGTGTATGTGTACAAAAGAGATGAAACAGGTAAGAATGCACCAATCAAGAAAGAAATTTATACAAAGAAAATTAAACTATGTTGGAACAAAAAACAAAAACAAAAACAAAGACAAAGACAAAGACAAAGACAAGAGCTCCTCAGACTCTTACAGACCCCAGGGGAAACTTTTTGGTAATTAAGCATCTTGAAGACAGTGGTTCTTTCTGTGAGGCTCTTATGAAATACTATCCATCAATAATTTGTTTTTCAAGCAAGCTGATGACAAAGACATGGAGGCCAATGTGTATGTTAGATATTACAGAAAGGCTTTCATCGTGTTTAGCTGGGTTAATGCACATCAACTCTGTGAGGTAGATACTATTATTTCCACTCTAAGGACAAGATGGGAGGAGATGAGATAAGAAAATTGAGGATCATGGAATTGAAGCTGATAAGTGGAATTAGACTCCAATCCAGGTCTTCTGATTTTAAGTGTTAACTTATTTGTTCTACAACTATGCCATATTGCTTCTTTTTCAGATGATGAGTAAAATTCATAGAAATCAAGGCCGGATGACTGTGCCTATAATTCAAATTAGAAAACACTGAAATTTGTGAGAATGCAGATTTAAATCTCTGTGTCCTTAATCTCTGTGCTGTGAAGAGTTAGACTTTCATTTTCAGTATCAGCTTAGGTAATTTATCAATAAATCAGGAAATCTCCTGGGAGAAGTAAAATTCTCAAAATAGACCCCACATAATTCTTTTGTACCCTAGACCAATTCCATTCACATCACAAGTGACCATATTAGGGAGCACATTCAACATGACTTTTCAGGGAGAGCCCCTTGAAAAGGTAGAAGGCTGCCTTCTTGCCATGGCTTTCTCCCTCCCTGACTTGACACCACAGGTCAGAGCTGGATCCCCCTCAACCCCAGGTGTGTGGAGGGCAGGCCAGCTCCTTCCCTCCCCCTGAGGCAGGGCTCTTCCCAGCATCTGAGTGTGTGAGATCACCCACGGCACTGAGCCTCAGCTGAGGCAGACCACAGCGGGCAGACAGCAGAGCAGAGCAGAGGCTTTTGTTAAGTCCTGAACATTATTTCAGTGCTGCTCTTTAGATTTAAGCTCCTGCAGTTCTTTCCATAATAGCTGAGAGAAATAAAAAACACTGCCCCACACCCCCTTCCTCCCTCCTTCCCACACACCATACACACCTATCTCCTCCCCCTCACCGGAGCTTTCTGTCTGCGGGTCCTCTGGGCCTGGAACAGCATGTGTGCATGACTGTCCATCCCTCTTCCCAAGACTGGAGGGCTGCCATCGGGGCTCAGCTAGCTTTTGGACAGTGGAGCGGCCAGGCCCCAGTGACCTTCTTGGACTTACTGTCTGATTCAGGGAGGTGACAGGTATGCATGGGGGCAGTTTACAGAGAATCAATCCCTATTTGTACTAGCTCACTGTACACTATAGAATCTTAAGCTACCTGATGATGAAAAGTTTATGAAATGCCATCTTGGCTGCCCTCTCCTCAGAAGTTAGAGACCTCACCCATTTTCCCCATCCTTATTCCTTATTTCTTATGCCTTTTCCTTATTCCTTATCCTCACACAGAAGAATTATTTCTGTAGTAAAATTCTCTTATCTTCAAGGGGTGTGAATGGTGAGCAAATACCTTTCTGTCTAAACTTTGAGGTGCCTTTCCTGAGTTTAATTTTGTCTTGAGACCACTCATCATCCTTTGAACCTGGAACTGGGAAGTAAATGGTGCATAATGTGCATCTAACTAATCCAAGAGGCAAATTGAGTCCCCCCGACACCTGATTGGAAGCACTTACACCTTCTAACTCAGAGGAAGGAGCTCTGATTGTTGAGCAAGGGATGGCAATTTCAAAGTATCTCCTTCCAATCAATCAGAGCTTCCTTGGTGACTTCCTCACATCTAGTCATAGAAATTCCAACCACAGCCACAAGCCACCCCAACTCGAAAGAGTACGGACACCTGCTATATGGGGGCAATTGCAACAATAGAGATTCCCAGCTCCAGGCCTGGAAGACTCTGAGACTAAAATGGAAAAAGGAGAGGAAAAATTCCGACTGTTTTGATGAGACCCATTTCATTAAGTAAGAGATGGGCCAGGCGGAAATACACCCCTCCATGTATAGCCCAGGATCAGCTTTTCAATTTGTAATTACATCAATGAGCTGCCAAGTGACCCAACAGGCCCAGATAGGTGACATTGTGTTAAACCCCGTGACAAAGGAGAGGAGAAGATGGCTTCTTCAGGAGGAGGTTAACTGTGTGCTTTTGTGAAACATGAAGGCCATTGGGAAATTACTCTATGTGGTAAATTCAAGCACTGAAAGAGATATAGCTCTCTAGATAGTTTAGCATTTAGCAGCACTCAGAGCCCAAATTAGACTTTTGGTTTGGCAATCCCTGAGGATATATTTTGCCTTAGTGAATGCACAAAGTACAATTCTGAAACTACTCCCTCCAGGAATCTTAGTCCACAAGTACTGGTATCTTCTCCCAATGATACATGGGAGACCACATCAGTCTCGGTTTGGTTAAAATAGTAAAACAAATGAAAATTAGTTGATGGTTATGATATATGGTGATGCTTATAATGGAATTCACATCATTGTCCCCATTTCAGATCTGGAGTTGATATGACAACCAAAGGCCCGTAGCCCCTAGGGGTCAGAGCCAGAATTTGAAACCAGACAGATTCAACACCAGTCTGTCCTCTCAGTCAACAGGCCACCCTGATGATTACAAGTGTCTGTTGAGTGTTCCTGTCATGTGCCAAGCATGGTTACATCATTTATGTGTAGAGAGTAACTAATGTGGATCAGACATTAGGTTACATTTCACTTTTATTTTAATTTATCTTTAAAAGATTTTATTGCAACACAAGATGGGAGATCTCTCACAGTTCTCTAGCCCCCCAAATTTAGGGGATGCATTTTCATCTCTAATTTTTAATTTATGGTTCCCCTGGCCTGCAATATTCTTCACTCTGTCTTATATCTAGTCTCTAGCTCACTTTCAAGTATCATGACTTTTACCATCTCCGTAGAAATTTTAAGAACTATCTATCAGAAAACAGCCATCTATCATTTTTTTTTGCATTCTGATAAAATTAATTATGTGTACCAACCATTTGCAATTCAGTTAACTTTAAAAACAATATAAATGTTTTCTTTTATATGTATTTCATATGATTTGTAATCTCATATGCTATTGAAATAACAAAAAAAGTCATATGTAAGAATGATATCTACTTGGGTCCATCACAGTATTTAGCATAGGATAATATTTTGGAGATTAGTCTGAGATGTAAATACTTGGGTTCAAATCCTGGTTGCATTGTGTACCAACTGTGTAAATGTGGACATGTTTTCTTTGACCATCAACGTTCTCATCTGTAAAATGGGGATGACAATAGGTGAGAACACTTCATAAGTGAAGATCTAATGAGAACAATGCATGCAAAACATTAAGCATCATCCCTGGCACAAAGCAAATGCTCAATAAATATTATTATTGTTGTCACACATATGGACACTTAATAAAAATTGGTCAGTGTACAGATTCATGGAAGTTTAGGGTGAAGACATTTACAAATGTAATTGTGTCTGCTTCTCCAGGGAGGAACTAAGGGCTTATGGATGACCCAAGGTCTTTATTATCATTCTGGAGAGCAGTGGGATGAAGGTAAATAAAACCCTCCTTCCTTCTGTACTGTACTGTTCACAGTTGCCACAGCCATTCCAAAGCATTTAATTGCACTTGTCACTCTGCTGAGCACCACACAAAAAGACTAGGAGAGAGATAAAATTCTCGTCCACTGGGAGCTCACAATATCAAGGACATTTTGATGGACATGTGAATTAGAACAGAGTGGCAAGAAAAGAAAAAACTCTGTTAGCATAAAACACCTTTAAAATTGAGAGATCCTAGAAATTATTCGAGTTCTCTAACTTTACAAATGAGAGGACAAGGATCACAGAGGTAAAATGAGCTATCCACAGTCCTTTGGTTTGTATGAGCTGAGACAGGTCTGCAAACCTCAGTGCTCTTGCACTCAGTCACTGGCCTGCACACGTCTGGGCGGCCTCTGTTCTTCACACACAACCTCTTAAACTTACTCAGAATGGTAGTACTGTTCCCATTTTCCTGTATGCTCTTAAATATAAATGGCCAAGAAGTACTTTTGTTCTATGCAGTTCAGGAATATATGCATTACAATTATTATAGGGGTTACAAAGAAGTATGTAAATTAGCTGTGGAGATCTGGAAGAAATATTTCAGAAATGTGTGTAGAGACATCGTGATGGTATATATTTATCAGGATCATCTAGGAAGGGTTCTTTGAGAGGCTAAGTGTTCCAGAAGTTTATTCACATCATACAACTTCCTTTCCATATGAAGAAACTAAAAATTCATATCAGCTTCCTGGTCGTTAGAGTGAAAAGTCCCTCTAGAAGTCATTGTGCCCATTTGAATATTTCTGTCTGATTTTTATTCTTACCCATCACCAAGGAGATGAATGCCTTCAACTCTCTGAGGACATTTTATAACCACTCAGAAAGTCCTTCAGCATGTCTGACTTAAATCCACCTTGCTGCAGTTTGAGACACAAACCTTATATTATTCTTTTTAATGAATGTAGGTTGGCTGCAACATATAGAATAAACTCATTTCTTGTTCTCTTTTGGAGAGGGTTCCCCTTCTTCAGACTGCAGCTCTCCAATCTCAGAAGCCTCATCTTTTTCATGGTATCATATACACATGGCTGACTTTGGGAAATAAATTAAGTGAGTGAAAAATAGGAGTAATACAGGTATTCTGACACAGAAGTGACAGCAGAAGAAAATAGAAAGTTATTTATTATTTTCAAAGCAACTAAGTAGGAGGTTGATTGGGAAAAGCTGAAAGATGAGAGAGAGAGAGAGAGAGAGAGAGAGAGAGAGAGAGAGAGGGAGAGAGAAATCTGTCACTGAATGATATTTTCATTGGAGAGGAAAATAGGTACCAACAAATGAAATTTGACTCATCTTTGCAAGTTTCACCGAGCATGAAAATGTCCCTTTAAAATTTCCTGTAAGCCGTTGCTGGCTATGGGATTTTTCTAGTGCACAGGGAATCTGAGTTCAGGAGGCCAGGGAATGCCAGAAGGAAAGGGATTTTTTGAAGCTTGGGGCTCTGAGACTGTCAGTTTAAAAAATGAAAGTAATATAGAAGGGGCAAAGTGGCATTTATCATTCCTTCTCTCCAGGCTCCTGTCTCTTTAATCAGCTAGCCTGATTTGCCCAGTAAATGATTCCTGAGTGAGTGAGTGTGTGTGTGTGTGTGTGTGTGTGTGTGTGCCTGCGCGCGTGTGTTGTAGCTCTGTCAATCCTTGGATTAGAACCAATGATTGCAGCTTGTAGGAGGGCTGTCCAGGGCCAGATTGTACGATGTGTCTCAGTGCCAGAGTATGAGTAGAGATAATTACTGAGAAGTCACACTCTCTCACACCCTCGGCTTTCTTGTTGTGTCCTTCAGCAAAACAGTGGATTTAAATCTCCTTCCAACAGCTTGAGAGCAACGCAATCTGTCAGGAAAGAAAGAAAGAAAAAACCGAACCTGACAAAAAAGAAGAAAAAGAAGAAGAAAAAAAATCATGAAAACCATCCAGGCAAAAATGCACAATTCTATCTCTTGGGCAATCTTCACGGGGCTGGCTGCTCTGTTTCTCTTTCAAGGTAAGAGCTTGCTATTGATTTGCCTACAGTAGACTCAGGAATCGTACAGTGTGCTTTATATGATTCGCAGGCTCCCCGAGTCGGCTTGCTGCACGGTTTGCAGGTGGAGGAGAGAGCGTTTAAACAGCATGGCTGGGACTTCATTCTCCCTACCAGGCTGTGAGAATATTGATTTGATTCTGGCTGCTACCGGAATAGGGGAATGTATATGCATAAGTAAAATGTGTCTGGTGCTCCGTTTAGGTGCGCGGCTATGTACTGGTCTCCCCGGCTTTATGTACATTCTTGCACACATACACAACAGAGCACGCATGTAAGCAGGGGAAAATTACAGATTCAGAGGACATCGGGGTTGCTAATGTGTTGCTTATGTTACTGGGAAGAAATTACAAGAGGAAACTTTAAATATCGGCCAGTAAACTTGCAAAGCTTCTAGAAAGGAGCAAACTGAAAAACGCAGGCTAAGAATAATCAGGTAACTGTGCATCCTGTAAGATTCTGGTCAGAGATACAGCTTGAAGGGATGAATCAATTTGCAGCAGAGGTGGACAACTGTATTAGTTTTGAATGTGTTTGGGAGTGTGTTTGTGGTGGGGGCAGCAGGGTTGGGGGAGGATAACAAGCCGATTAAAGGCAGTGGGAACACTCAGGAGGATCTGAAATTCAGGAAAGATTTTCCAAGTTGAAGGGAGAGTGGCAATAAGAGTCGAATGCTAATTTTCTTTTTATTTGTCTGCGGTGGGAAGCCCAGGCACCAGGGGCAGCAGTTGAGGGTGGGCTTGCTCTCTGGCCCAGGGTACCGTTTGATGTTGGTCACGCTGCGTTGGGGTGCATTTGGAATCTGCTTCAACCTTGAGTCCATTTGCTGCACCGTGTGGCCCCCCGCTCTGTTCTAGCTCTGACGTTCCAGCAGCGGTATTATCTGTTCACCTGCTTGCTCTCGCCCTCCCCTGTCCTCTGGAGGGTCTGACTTACCTCTTTCATATTAAAGGTGTTTGAACTCATCAGGATTGAGACAGGCAGAGAAACTTTCCCTGGGTGGTCCAGCAGAGCTTGCAAAGAGGATCCCATGCAGAAGCTTAGTCCTGTGCCTTGATTCCCAGAGGAAAGTTCAGTCTCACTAGGTGAAAAAGCATGGGGAGTCCCACCCACCTCGTTCTCTTCTCCTACCGCAATATGGAGTTCTCACAGTCTTGCCTATCCCCACTTCTGGTCCTGCCGACCCCTCTCTGAGGGTAGACTTTGGAGGTTGCCTCTGGCCCTTTGACATAAGCTGCAGTGGTTATCATGCGGACCCACACCAGGTGGGCAGAGAGGACCAGGCTGGGAAGAATCAAATGCATGTGTACCCTTGGCTGGGGCTCAAGGAGGAAGGCAAGGGGGTGCTGGAGGGGTGGGAATCAGATGGCAAGGAAGTTCATAGTGGTTGATTTTGCAGGGATATCCTTGATGTCATCTGCTGCGCTCAACCTCAGAGGGGCACTGGCCTCAGAATCTCTCTCCTTTCCCATAGGAGCATTGGTGGGTGTAAGAGTAAAGGAGCCAACTTGGAGGCATCCTTGACTGACTCGTCTTATGTAATATGGAACAGCAGCAGTGTGTATACACATGTATGTGTGTATGCATGTGTGTGCATGAGGTGGGGGTGCACACCCCTGCTTGTTCTGGGTTCATAGGTGCCCACCTGGTAAAAGCAAAACCCCAACACTAGTGCAGTGGGGAAACTGAGTTCAGAGCCAAGCTTCTATCATGCTAACAACAGAAATGAAAACTAAGTAGGCAGAGGGTAGAGTGGAGGGTCACAGGTAGAGAAGGGGAAGGTCTCAAGTCCTCACTAATTTCCATCTGTCCTGAGGTCTGCGTCTCTTCTATCTATACATCAAACCGGAGACAATGGCCAAACTTCCACCATCAACAGCCCCATTGGCAGCGTGCCAGGAGCCCCAGGGCCATACTGAATTTACATATAAATTAGCATACGTGATTTTTTTTTTCATCAGAAATAAATGCAGGGAAGCATAATATTTGCTCATACTTTGAATCATCCCTAAGTAGATGAGCAGAAAGTAGCGGCACAAAATTCTCCAGGGTGAAATCTGATTTTGTGGTCTTGTTTCTCTCATGGTGTGGGGATTGTGTGATGGGGGGAGGCATATCTTAGACCTCCTTACATGCTACCAAATTTGACTTTCCTTAGGAGAATAATGGCCTTATTTGTGCTGTCCACCTCGAGCCAGCTCTGAATATGTTTCAGTGTGTCATAATAAAACAGGCTGCCCAATTTTAAGGAAGAATAACCCCCAAAGACCCCTATACCACATGCCAGTTGGACAGGCAAAGGTGATGTCTGTTTCCTCTCTCTGGGGACAGAAGCTCGAGTCTGCCAGCTATCTCTTATCAAACTTACAGAATTACCGAGGCAGCCCAGGTCTTGCCTGCAATAATCCACCCCTATTGCATTGACCCAGTGGGACTAGTTAGAATGCAGTACACATTCCAAGGCAATTTTTTCTTCTCTGTTTTTGTTTTAAGCTGGCTCTTCCTAGAGCTGCTACTTCCTGGGTTTCTTGCCTTCTTAAAAAAGGTATCCAGGGCTAGTGGTATTTTATGGAATCCTTTCTGACCCTTTCCTCCCCACACCCCAACCCAACCAGCAACCATGATCCAGCTTAGCAGCGGGGGGGGGGGGGGGGGGGGCAGTTTCCAAGGGAATCAGCGCTGATTAGTGCCGGGCAGGAGGGAGGGGGTGATTAGTGCCCTGGGGCTCTGGCCCTAAGACTCACCAGGGTTTATTAGCCAGCAGCTCCTCTTTCCTGGGAACTGGAGCGGGGAAGCCGGATTAGGCGGCTGTCCTTTTCAGCACACCGCCCACCTTCTGCCACTGAGAGGCTCTGAAAGGAATGGCTGGTAGTGAGGCAGCCCTTCTCTTTCTAGAAACCCAACCATTTCTCCTTCGAAGGATTAATGCTCCCTTTAACACCTTCGAATGAGCTTAGCTGGATTCCTGTCTTACGTTTCAAATTTTCCCTCATCTCATGTCCCACATCAACTTGAATCTGACCACTTGAGACACAAACAGGCAGAGTAGAAGGAAAAGGAGATTGGGGCTAAGTTCAAGCTCTCCTTCGGCGGACGCCATTGACATGGACCCCATTCAGGTGGGCAGATGGGGCAGCTTCCTGCCACTCACAGGAAACATTGGGTGCCAGCAGCAGCCTGAGTTGGGTAATGTTTCTGAAATGGGAGGGAGGCAGATAAGACCATAACAATGTTTATGGGCAAAGTGAAAAATCAGTGTGGGATGAGGGGACCCTAGGCCTGATATAAGTACTGTGGGCCATTGAAAAGGAAAAAAAAAGGTCAGGGGAAAGAGACAGAGGAATCTCACAAAGTAACAAAGTAGACCCTGGAGCTGCCAGCTCAGGGCAAGTTAGAGGCAAGTCGTGCACAGCACAACAAACGCAGCTCACCTTCATCCTTCATATTCAGTGATGGACCTCTAAGCATTTGATCAAGGGTGACTGGAGAGTCCGAGCAGTGACCAGCAGGCCTTGCTGCATGAAGACCGTTCTTAGGATTGCAGCTTTAGTTACCAAGTGCAAAGCCTAGTCCTGGTGGTAGGCCCTCCTTTTTTGACACTTTTAAAGCCAAATATAAGGCCAAGAATGACTTCTTATGAGCTGGATGCCTAGCCCCTGACTTCTGTTTTCTCTCAGTAAGCCTCTCCTAGAATGCTGAGCTGTGCCTCTGCTTTCCTGCTCCACTCTGGAATATCTTCCAGCAGTTCCCGGGGCTCTGTCCTCTACACGCCTGCAATCTGGTTGCCCAGAGTCATGGTGACCTAGGCTGGGACCAGCTACTTGTCACAGATGGCCCAAACAAACTGGTGTTGTCTTCAGCCACAGCTTATCCATTGGGATGCAGTGATCCCTCCTAAAAGCCTAAGAACTGATAACATTTCTGCGTCACTATGAGACACATGATTCTGGCATGTACAGGAAACACATGCTGGAACAATTCACAGCGCTCGTCACTGTCTACTCATGATGAACACACTTTGGGTGGGACCATCACATCTGGGATTTGGCTCCGTTCTAGTTTGTTTTTGTTTGTTTGTTTGTTTTGCTTTGTAGTTCATGGCCTGCTCCGTCCTGCCCACCAACTAGAATGCCAAGAATGCAAACAAACTTTGCTTTACATCTAACCTCAGCAGAGGCCCTACAGACTCTTCAAACACTCTAATGAGCATGACTTCCAGGTTTCGTGCCAGTTCTGGAGGCCTGTGTGAGGCTCGGTGGGGAGCATGTACATCTGAGCTCAAAGTTCTCTATGTCTTCTGTAGGGGAAAATCTTTCCCTCTGTGAGCTTGTCTCCCCACCTGCCTGCCAGGCTGGGGAGCAACTCCCCTGGGTGTTGTAAGGACTCATTAATGCTTGTAACACTCCAAACATGTGGTGCTAAGTGGAACTGCATGCTGAGACCGGTTGTATTTATGCAGTTTACTTCCTTTCTGCTCTATTGGCTTGTTAAATGTTTACTTTATGTCTACAGTCATTTGAAATTCAATAAAACAAATTAAACATAAAAGATGAAAACAGGCAAAAATAAGGTAATCAATGGCATACAGGCCAGATGGGGTCCGGTGGCGCCATTGCCATCCTCCTCTGGTGGTGGATGCTTCCATTCCCTTCCATTAGCAACCACAGTGGGAAAGAGCATGCTGGCCATCCACCTGTAAAAGGAGACTTCTTCAAGGAGGTGCAACGCTGGCTGGGCAGATGGCAGAAAGGGGGAGAACAGGGAGAAGATATCTGGAGCTAAGAGTTTTAGAGGGTAAAGACAGTTCTGTCTGGATTGGAAAAAGTGGGTAGAAGAGGACTCAATCCTCTGCTCTATGATTTTGCTCAATAATCTCTGAGAACTCTATATTTTATTTTCTGCATCTCTGTATTTATTTATGCAACCTCCTAGATTAAGTCTACTCGTGCTATCACTGCTTAAACTTAAAACATCTATGTGTACATCCACCTTCCTTCTCATTCTGCCTCTCCCCATCTCTCCCACCCTCTTTCTGCCCTCTCTTCCCCTTTTCTCTTTTTTCTCTATTTCCCTTTTTCTTTCTTCCTTTCATTTTTCCTTCTCCTCTATGGGAACAATAATTGATCAGTTGACAGATCTAGGTCATGCTGGCAGGGGTTGCTCTGCTTCATGCAGGCTTGCCCAGGAGAAGGAGGGAAAGTCTGTCTTCCCAGTCCGCAAGGAGCCCAGATGATGCAGCGCAGCAGGGGGAAGGGGGGACAGATGAACTGGTGGGCTAGTTCAGGCTTCCCCAGCAAGAGTACCTGGGACCCCATTGATCACAGAGTCCTCAGTTATTTGATATCCCCGACACTCTAATTTTCCATATCCAATTTACCTCTGTCACTTTCCCACGTTTTGCTCAGTGTCTATTCCCTGCCTGTTACAATTTTCCTCATTTTTCTTTCTACTTCCCCCTCCTTTCCTCTTCTTCTTTCCTCCTTCCAAAACAATGACAGAGCACAGATACTCCCCCACTTAAGTCATACTAGAGAGATGGCCTTTTGTTTATTTGCAAGAAGAAAAACAGAAACCCTGCCAGAAGAACTCTGTAAGTCATTTGCAAACTGCAAAACAAACCAACAAAGATTCACATTTTCGTTGCCGAGAAGCGAATATTTCAAGAGAGACTGTCAAGCTAAGAAATCAAATATTGGAAAACACATTCTTTAGCACTGTTACTAAGGACATCTTAGGTTACTAAATTTCATTTTTTTTTTCTTCTCTAAGAGTATTGCCTTCATAGTAATAAAAGAATGTTCAAAGGATTGGTTGGTTTTGGCTTCAAAGGCTCATTCAGATTAACTCTCTGGAGGTGCTGCCCTTGCTTTGTCTTGGTGGTGTCACCAAACACTAACCCAACACAGACCATAGCTGTGTATGTGTTCATTGGTTCAATCACCCTGCAAGTGTTTATTGAGTGCCCACTATGTTGTAGTTGTAGGTGGTAGGTGGTGGGAATCAACGCATCAGTGACTAAAACAAACTCAAAGATGAAACCAAAGACAGAGTAGAATTTCTAAGATTTGGCTTGGTTTTCTATCCTTTTTAATAGCATTCAAAAGCACCAACAGGAGTGCCAGAAGCAAGAGGGAAGAATGAAAGACACAGCTTTTGGTTTCTCATGGAAATGGGTGGCAAGAAAGCAACTAACCTTTGATCCTTGTTTTACGTAGGGAGAACTGGGAGAGGACTCACAACTGTAGTTCTGTAATAATAAATAAGAGGTGCTGCCTTAACTACTCCATGCTGTCTTCTGCTAAGAAGGAACTCATAGATATTTGATGTGCCCTCAGTTAGTATGTGGATGATGAAAGCTGATTTAAGTTAGTTGGCTTTGTGACAATTGTCTTTTGTCATTCAAGTTATTAGTTGATTCTTGGCACAATGCCACCCTGTCTGGTAGCTTATCCACCTCCCTTTTGCCTTGCTTTCTGCACAGAATTAGAGGTAAGGGGAGTGGGGGAGATACTTATATCAGACAGATCAGGGAAGGATTTGCCTCTGGCAGTTAGTCTGGATGAGGCAAATGTTATGCAGGGGGACCTCTTAGAGGGATTCATAACTAAGGGAATATCTAAGATAATCTCCCTTCTGAGAACCCTTTTATTTGCTAACCACCCATGTCACCCTAACTTAGGGTTTCTGGAATAATAAAAATTCATCATGCTTTATTTGTTCTCCTCTGGTCGTACACTACAGTTGAGACATGGGTCTTCTTCTAATCCATCAACTTGTGTTTCCAGTCATATGTACCCAGAGGGAAAATGGCTTTTCTTATGCTCAAACTGTGTACAAGCTGCCTGCTGAATACTCAGGATGATTGCTTACCTGGCTGCTTCTATCTGCATTTTCATAGAGGTGATCGTGATTGTTCTTATCTTTCCTCACATAGAGAACAGATAACTTTCACATGGATCCTGAGCCTTCCAAGTCAAGCAGTCAGTTCTACATCTCCTGACCTGATCTCTGAGACTGAAAGGTCATCAGGGGATTTGCAATATTTACATTTTCTAAGCCAATGGTTCTCAAACTTGGTGTATCAAATTGCCTGAGGAGCTTTATAATAATACCAATGACTGAACCCTATCACAGACCAATAAAATCAGATGTTAATCATCAATCTTTTTAGAGCCCTGCAAGAGGTTCTAATATGTGGTCAGATTTAAGCATTGGACCTCTAAAGTCATCTGAAAAGTTCTATGATGTTGGGTAAGACACATCCTTTATATGAGCCTCAGTTTCCACATCTCTAAAATAAAGAATTTGGTCTAAAATATTTTCAAGTTTCATTTCAAGTTCAACACTTTGCAATTTTGCAAATAGTCTTTTTGATATAGCACTTGAAAAGTAGTGATGCTAGAAGAAAGTATTCCGAAGCAGTTTCTGCTTGCAAGGAGCTAAGAATATAGACATAGTCACAGACAGATGACCAAAGTCAGAATGTGTGAATGGTGTGTGTGCAATGCAAACACTACATGCTATATCATATATATTTTATCACATATCTATATATGTATGTATTTCTTTATAAGGCATCCTTAGGATGGGAGAAAAGAATTAACTAGTCACAGCATTTCCCTCATAGAGGAATCCAGGAATGATAAGGATTCTTTAACGAATCCATCTTATAAGAGAATTAGGAGCCACTTGAATGTGGGTCAAGAAAGAATGTGTTAGAGCTGGATTTAGAGAGTGCTAAGCAATGCTGAACCTTGGAAGAATCTCCATTCTTTAGTGGGAAGATTTTCATATTTCTCTTCTGCTCACGGTCCAGTCTCTTCCCCAAGTCAGTTAGCCAGCAGTGTTGCTTCCATTGCTCTCCTTCTCATGAGCAACAAAGGCTCGATGCCAAGAACCTCAATGGCAAAATTGCAGTTAGTGTGTTAGGCAGAAGTGATGCTGGTTCCACTCCCCAAGTCAGGTTGGCTCTTGCTGTGCATACATGAGTGAAAACTTGCCTGTTTTTTTTATGGAGTCAGCAGGCTCAGAGGCACATGGGGAACAGAGCTACCACGCAAATGTGTGCCAAGGGCAGTCTCTGGGTAACTCACAAAGTACACGGCTGGCTCCCTAAAGTGTTCACACTGCTATGTCATCCAATCCCAGAGTCACAACCAGCTCAAGCCCAGAGGAACTTTCAAGATGACTTATTTCAATCTCTCTCTTTGAACTTTGATACCTCAATAGTGGAGCTGCAGTGGTCCCCTAGCTTCTGTCTCCAATAAGGGGGAACATACATCTTTCTAGATTATTGTGCCTGACCATTAGATTTCAGGAAGACAGAAAGAGGAAGAAGACAAAGGAGAGGGAGAATCTGTCTTCTTACAGATTTAGCCATTTTCTCTAGGTCTAGAGAGACATTATAATATAGTGGCTGGATTGCCTGGGTCCAAACCCTGGCTTTTCCACTTCCTAGTTTGAAACCTTAAACAATATAGTCAACTTCTGTGATTCTGTTGCCTCTTCTACAAAATGGAGATAATTATGGGACTTAGCTTTAAGGCTGTTATGAGGATTAAATAAGTTACTGCAGATAAAGTGCTTGGAACACTGCCTAGCACACTGTAAGTTCTCAAGAAGTATTACTTAATAGTATTATGATTGATACAAACACTACTACTCACAGGACAAGTCTAATCCTTCTTCAACATGAATTTACTTTAAATATTTAAAAAAAAATTGTGTTCCCTTCTCCCTCAAATTTTCCCTCCACTGGGCTAAATATAGCAAGATTTTCTCCTAGTTTCTATCTTATCATCCATAGAAAGGGTGCTGATTGCTTTTATCCAAAGTTCTTCTGGGTTATTCTATATTGTTTTTAAAGTATTCTTCTCCCAGTGTGCTTTGAGTAGTCCAAAATATTATAGAATATGGCCCCTCCTCACTCCAACCCAAAAGGGACGAAATCTCAGCCCTTTGGCAAGGTAATGTAAACCCTCTAGGTCTGGCCTGGGTTTGCCAGCCTCTCCTAATCCTTTGCAATCCTGTTCCTGTTCCACGGACTGCTTGAGGACTTCTTCTGCACAGCATGTGTGCACACTGCTCCCTCTGCTGAGTGCTGCCCTCATCTAAAACTTACAATTCAAGAAAAATTCCAGCTCAGCATTCCTCAGCAGTCTCTTATTTTGTCATCTATACTTCCATTTCTCCTGTACTTGCCTCTATACTTAACAACCACCACACATGGCATAGGTACATGCTTACATGTCTATCTTCCTTTACCAGACTCTGAGCTCCTA
Organism: Felis catus; assembly: GCF_018350175.1. Taxonomy (NCBI): domain Eukaryota; kingdom Metazoa; phylum Chordata; class Mammalia; order Carnivora; family Felidae; genus Felis; species Felis catus. Next base: position 28,010,079 of record NC_058377.1, read on the forward strand.
GAGGTCAGGGACTGCTTTATTGATCTTTATGTTCCTAGGGCACCGAGCACAACACTTAGCACAAATTAAATACTCAGAACTTACAGCTAGAAAGAAGATAGAGAGAAGGAGAGAGAGGGAAAACAGCATGAGATTCCCTTAAGTTTTAGGTAGGAGCCATATGATCCTGTCAACTTCTGTTGAGCTGTTGTTAATTCAAACCTTCCTTCTCCTATGCTTGTGGTGTTTTACGATGTGCACAATAACCCGATCTCAGAACTTACCCTTTCTGAAGTTATCTTATTAGATTCAACTGATACTTTCTTTCTGGCAAGATCTTTTGGGGACTCTGAATCTGTAATCCCATATATTAGCAATATCTCCTGGTGATAATCAGTCATAAACCATATGTTGTAGGCACCTGGGTAGTGGTAGATGAGCTCAGTATTTATGACTAAACTTACCCCAGAGCAGAAAATAGTCACTCTAGTGGTCAATAGATCAGATGAGTGGAGGATGGATGGCTATCTGAACCTATGTCAGCGTCATGGGGAGACACACAGGCAAAGGAAGTTTGGATCTAAGAAAAGAGGAAAGTGACTGGATGGATTGTATTTAGTTGGAGAAGATGAGGTGGTCAAGTGTTTCTTATCTGCTTCTTCAAATCTACTTTTTCCCTTTCACACAAAATTGTCCACCAGGGCATTTGACTTTCCTCCTAAACAGTCAAGATGAAACCTGGCCCAGGCATGAAAAAGGTTAATTGACAGCTTTTTTTTTTTCCTCAATGCAACCAGTGATGTATAGACATCTGCAGTTGGATAAACCATTGTGCTAATTTTTAAAACAAATAAGAATTAATTGATTGTTCTATATTTCTCCTTCCTTTCTCCCTAACACTTCTTAATAGAAGGATCTAAATGCCCTATCACCATTTTTTCCATTACTTTCTTGCACTGCCAAAGCCTTGTCAAGGCCAAAATAATTTACTCATCAAATGCAAAAGCTTTTTCACAGACTCCTAGAGTTGTGGGAAATTATGGAATTTTCTCAGTCTCCCACTCAAGGCATCAAATCCCATCTGAATGATGTTCATCAATTGCTGCCCAACCATTCCAGATATTCCCAGTAATCAGACACTAACCACATGAGTTGTGCTCCCCAGTTCTGGCTGTCTATCAAAATCACCTGTGGGGATTATTATAAGCAGGTGCCCAGGGATGACCTACAAAAATACCCATTGTATAGGTTAGTATAGGACAAAGTCACCTCTACCTTGAAATAAGTACAGATTATTCTATTGTGCAGATACAACTGAGAATAAATGATATTAGTATTCCTTTTCATAGTTGATAAACTCTTTGGAAAACACTATTCTGGCAAACACTTTTGATATCTCCTCAAAATCAATTATTATCCTTTCTCTGTATAAACAGTGCTCTAAATTTGTTGCAGGCAGCAATGTGCCCATTCAAACTATTCACCACAAAAATTCCCTTGTATCTCAGTATGGTCATGCAATGCAGTTCAGATTAATGCAATAAAAGCACAAGTTTGGTTGGGGTTTTGAGGATTGTACTCAGGGACACTGTGTTTTATAAACCATGCCATTGCCCCTTCCTCTTGACGGAGAAAATGGCATACTACCTAGAGTTCCAGGAGAGAGCCTGTAAAAAGGCGGACAAACAACACATATCAAGAATGGCAAAGAAGGAAGAATTTAGGTTAAACTAAATGGACTTGGCTGTTTTGGTAAATCAAAAATAATTGAGTATAAGGCAATTTCATATGGCTAAATCTAATAAAAGGACCTTGGGTTCAAGATGACATAGCAGTTGTACCAGCACTGGAAAACATGTTTCCATACTTACTATCACTTATGAGAAAAAAAAAAAAAAACTTAATTAGGTTTCTATTACTTGTAGATGAATATAATCCTAATGAATCTATGTGGAGCAAAAATTTGTCTCTTTCTAACTTCTGCCAATTAGAACTATTCAAAAACATAACTAATATTGTGTGATCCTCTTTCTAAAAGATGCCTATCATGAATACTACTTATCTTGACATTCTTAGTTCCTTCTTATGATTATTGTATGGCATGATTTTAAACCATTAATCATCCTGATCCTTATCTTCTGGACATGCTCTAGTTTGATAATGATTCACTAAAATGCATTACCAAACTCTCCTAGATGTAGTTTGATTGATAAGTGAGTCATGGACTCTTACCTACCACATTTTGGACCTTATAGTTATATAGGTTCACTTTATTATTGTATTATTTTTTCTTTTTTAATATTTATTTATTTATTTTTAATTCTTTTAACATTTATCTATTTTTGAGACAGAGAGAGACAGAACATGAACGGGGTAGGGAGACACAGAATCTGAAACAGGCTCCAGGGTCTGAGCTGTCAGCACAGAACCCGACGCGGGGCTTGAACTCACAATGTTTATTTATTTATTTTTTTTGAGAGACAGAGAGAAAGAGAGAGAGAGAGCAAGAGGGGCAGAGAGAGAGAATGACAGAGGATTCGGAGTGAGCTTTCTGCTGAGAGCAGACAGCCAGATGCAGGGCTTGAACTCATGAACCATGAGATCATGACCTGAGCTAGGACACTCATGATTATGAGTAGGACACTTAACTGACTGAGCCACCCAGGCGTCCCTATTCTCTCTCTCTCTCTCTCTCTCTCTCTTTCTCTTTCAGATACCACACTCGTGGTTCATATTGATGTTGTACTCATTCCTCTCACACACACAAAAAAATGCTATTATGTAAGACCTCTCCTATTCTTGCTTATAGGTAATTTTCTTTAAATTTTTCTTCTAAGTTTTTGAAATTTTACTGCACCTTGTGTCCTGTATTTAAGTTCACTTTGATTATTTTTGGATTCCGATGAGCTGTCACCATCAGCTTTGTGTCATCCTTAAATGATATAGACATGTAATCTCCACATCATGAAGATGAATGATTTTAAAAAAAGCAACATAATAGACCCAAGGGTATGGCAAAGTTCTTCATTACATTCATATTTCAATAATAGACTCAATGGCATAGCCAAGTTCTTACTTATATTATATTTTACCCACTCCAGAATGATTTATTCATACCCTTCTGTATCTTAGCCAAAAACAACAACAAAACATAGTTCTTACACTCAAGGAAGTAGACAATTCAATACGACATAGTAAGTACTGAGATAAAAGCAAATGTTGTTTGCTATGGCATCATCTAGAAGACTTTTTGGTCAGAAAAGTCTTCTAGAAGGAAGATATATGAAAGCTGAGACACAAAGTTGACGATATTTAACCAAGTAAGAGGAAAGATAAATGTTACAAGTATAGGAGACCGCATATGTCAGAGCCTAGAGAAAGGAGACCATGGTAGGAATCCAGGAACCCAATACCAGTCTGGCTAGATGGACTGTGTTTGTGTGATTTGGGGGCTTTAGGGAATGGGGAAGAAGGGATGAAGATAGACAAGATTTATAGAGAGAGATGTAGGCAGAAGTCAGAGCTTGAATGGCATATGTTTCTTATTAAAGATTTTATATTGAAAGACAAGTATTGAAGGTTGCATGTCAGATAGTAAAATGATGATTTGCAGTTTTAATTATTAAATAACATTATTTGAGTTATTTAAAAATGTTAACATGCTTTAAAAAATCTTACAATGTTGTTCTAGTGACAGTGTGGAAAATGAATTAAAAAGGGGGCAAGACTAGAGGCAAGGTAACCTTCTAGAGGATGTTGCACCCAATCAGCAACCAGGGTGAGTGCTGCAGAGATGGGGAGATACAGGAGTATTCAAGAATTATGGAGGTTGAAGTGTTATAACTTGGATATGGAAAGGAAAGAGGATGGAAAGTGATAAAGGAAAGTGAAAGAAAACTTCTAGCTTGGGGGTAAGTGATGTTCAGGTGGATTTTAAGGAGATGGTGATAAATGCAGTTTGGGTCATGATGGGTTTGAAGATGCCTAATGGGCATTTTCAAGGTGTTATCCAATAAGAAGTTAACTACATCAATCTGGAACTCTGGAGAGATCTCTAACCTTCAACAAAGATGGTCTATAACATAGATACAAATAATGACCCAGAAAGAGAGTACAGAGTATATACTAGATAACTAGTATTTAAAGTTTGGGAAGAGAAGAAATCTTGGGAAGATAATTGACAAGAAGTGACCAAAAACATATAAGAAAATCCAGGAAAGTGTGATGCACCAAGGTCAAATGATGTGTATTTGGAGAAGGCAGGAACAATGATAGTGTCAAATGCTGCTGAGGATCAAATGAGATTATACTTAGGTACAAAAATATCTTCTATGCCCTTGGGAAAACAGTTTCATGGGGTTGAGCCCTAGTGTAGGGAATAAAAGTAAGGTGAGGATATAGAAAATGTGAGCAATTATTTCAAAAAAGTTTTTGTGTTGTTATTATTGTTTAAAAAAAGAGGGAGGAAATAGGGAGATAAAGAGGAATTGCAGTCGGAGAAGATGTGGCTTTTGTAAGAGGGGAAAGACCTCTTTGAATGCTGAAGGGCAGGGGATAGTAAAGGGAAGGATGAAAGGAAGATCTAGGAGATGACTGACCAAGTGAGGTCTGTTAGGGAATATGAAAGGGTAGGAGGAGTGGTGAATCTTGAGCACCAGTAAAAGAATGAGTCATGAAGACAAGGAGAAAGAAAAATTGCATGACTATATAAAGTAAGGAAGGAGAAACTTATTTGAGAATTCCCATTATGATTGGATTCAACTGAAAATGACAGAAACTACACAGTAAAAGTGGTTTAAATAAGATAGAAGTTTTTCTCTGTGGCCACAGAAACACTCCACTTTGTTCATGGCTGGTGTTATGTTTTCTAAGCTGAGAGACCCAGCCCTTTCTGTGGCTTGGATCTATTGTACATGGTTTTGACCTTCTGTCTAAGATGGCAGCATCTGTGTGCCAGGCAGTGGGACGAAAGAGGAGAGGAAGAAGAGACAGAATGCTCTAGTGTACTATCTCCCAAAGAAGGTTCCTTCCTGGAAGCCCTCACATGGCACTCTCCATTTCATGCCTTTGGACAGAACTTGGTTACACTGCTTCTTTCAGATGCAAGGGAATGTGGGAAATGCATCATCCACTTTGGATGACCACATGCCCAGACAAATTCAGGGGCTTATTATCATGGCAGGAGGGGAGGATGGATGTTAAGAGACAATTAGCATTTTGTATGACAGGAGGGAATGTTAGATCTCCCCCCAAGAAGGATGGAAGAAGACTTTGGGCCCATACAACACACATGTGGTTAAGATATCACCACCTACTTTGTGGCATCTAACCATGAATTTTCAACATTTCTAGTCATTAGAGAAATGCGAATCAAAATCACAATGAAATACTACTTTACACCCATTAGGATGGCTGTTGTTTAAAACATTTAAAAAGAGAAGTAAAGAAATGGTGATGATATGGACAAATTGAACTGGAACCCCTGTGCATTGCTGGTGGGTAAGTAAAGTGGTGCAACTATAGTGACAAACAGTTTGGTGGTTCCTCAAAAAGTTAAAAATGGAATTATTGTATGGTCTAGTAATTCCACTTCTAGGTATATAGAAATTTTCAAACAAAAATTTGAAAGAAGGGACTCATATTTGTACAGCCATCTTCATAGCAGCATTATTCACAATAGGCAAAAAGTGGAAGCAACCCATCAGTGGATGAATGGATCCATCAGTGGATCTATCAGTGGATGGAAAGATCAACAAAATACAATGTATATGTACAGTCAAGTGTTCTCCAGCCTTAATGAAATTAATGAATGAAATTCTGACACGTGCTACAACATGGATGAATCTTGAAAACAGTGTGAAAGAAATCAGACACAAAAGGGTAAATATTGTATGAGTCCACTTATATGAGGTACTTATGAAAGACAAATTCATAGATACAGAAACTAAAAGTTTCCAGTGGCTGAGGGGAGGAAGGAATGGGGAGTTATTATCCGATGGGTAAAGGTTCTGTTTGGGATGGTGAAGAAGTTGGGGAGATGGATGGTAATGATGGCTGCACAACACTGTGAATGTATTAATGCCACTGCATTGTGCATTTCAAATGTTTAAAATGGTTTCTTTTATGTTGCATATAACTTACTCAGATAAAGAAAAATGCAAAAAGAGGGAGAATCAGCTGTCCTTGTGCAGTAGGGCTACAGCCAAACTTCTCAGCTTGGCTGCAGGAAGTTGGAGGAGTCTGCATTCAATGACTTTGATTTTCTCTGAGCATAAATCGGCCAAGAGGTGTGTTTGCACAAATGTGTGTACATGTTCACATACATGTCCATAAATCTGTATGTTGTGTTTTCTAGAAAGCAGTAAAGGACAAAAACAGTGACCTGTGTAATGGGCAAAACCCTCCTATGTAATAACCCTCCTTTCCTCATGGCTTTCTCTCCTCCCTGATTTTCAGATACAATATGATCAACTCCTACCCTATTTTTACATTTCTGTTTATGGTTCTGGTCCTGCCATGTAGGAGATGGTAGCAGACCATCTCTCAAACATGGGCTCATCTCCAACTCCTTTCTTGAGTTAACCCTGAAAGGAATTACACAGAGTTTTACATTTACAGCTTGCAGAGCATAACCACATAAATTATATTTCTTGATCTGTACATTAGTCAGAATATTCTTTCTCAACCGAGCTCTATCATCAACTCTGACCTTTGATATTGAGTTTTTCCCAGAGCCTTTATTTTCCTCATCCATAAAATAGGATATTTAAACTTCCTTGGAATGTAGTTTCCATGTTTTCACTGAATTATGTTTGTGAAACCTGGTACTCAATACTTATCAGAAAAGTAGAAGCCAACATTTTTATGGGGTTTTTGAGCAGCTCATTTACTGGGGACTTCAATTCCCTCTCAGTCCCCCTCACCGTGTCCCCCACACACCCCCCCCACCACCACCTGGACCACTCTTTCTCCTATAATCACTCACCAGTTCAGTTCAGGTAGGCCTCTGGATGACCTGTATCTGTCCCTCCTCTCCTGCCTGTCTGCCCTGTCTCTGTTCAGGCTCTGTCTCTTGCTTTTGCTCCACTGACCCCAGACACTGACCCTGGACACTAATGCCCCACCACAGCACAGTGCCTTTGCACACACTGCAAATATCCTTCCTGTAGGATTAGCCCAGTGCAACACTGTACTAACTTGTTTTAATATTGAGGGTGATGGAATAAACAAGACCAGGAAAAGAATTTAAAAGGCTGAAAAGGAGGACAGAGTTGTGATACCCACTCTACTACTCTGTCATTTCTATACTGAGCCTTCATGTGGACCACTCATTAGTTTCCTTGTTACTAGTCTGCCCAAGGAAAAGAAGGAGTTTATTTCTATATAATGTCCTTAGAGTTGTGGCAGTTCAAGTGTAGTCCCTGAATCAGAAAGTCTGGAGCTTTCTGGAACATAGCTATGTGCATTTTAATAAGCCCTTTAGGTGATTGATGCTAAATTTGGAGAACCACTGACTTAGAGAAGTAGTGAACACAGATGGAGGGAGCTCTGACTAGAAAGGTCAGTGGTGGGGGCTGGGGGTGGAGAGGATAGTCACCTCTTTGTCCTTATATGAGGGATCTCAGTTTCTTTTGAATATAACCACCTTAGGAAAAGAAAAAAAACATCAGGTCAGAGCAAGCTTGGTGGTATGTAAGCAATGAAAATATATAAAACAAATAATTGAATATTATCTTTTGCTAGGATTGCCAGATTTAGCAAATAAAAATCCAGACACTCAATAAATTTGAATTCCAGATAAGCAACATTTTTTTTATTATCACAGCATATACTTATACTAAAAAATTATTTGCTGTTGATCTGAATTTCAAAGTTAAACGGGCATCTTGCATTTATTCTGTTTTTATCTGGTCCTTTACCTTTTGTCCATTGAGTACTAGCTATGTAAGGGAAATAGCCTGATCAGAATTAGGTGTTTAAAAGGTGGAAGTTTTAGTAGTCTGTTTATTTACTTTTTAATGAAGAGGAATATGATTTAGCTGGGAAGAAAAAGAATGGCTGTTCTTCCTGGATCATTGGATTGTTTGTAAAATCTATATCTGAAAAGAGGGAGGGGGGGAGGGGGAGAGAGGGAGGGAGACAGTGATAAAATAGAGAAAGAAACAAGATGGTGGTTCAAAGTGGCTCACATGGGGCGCCTGGGTGGCTCAGTCGGTTAAGCGTCTGACTTCAGCTCAGGTCACGATCTCGCGGTCCGCGAGTTCGAGCCCCGCGTAGGGCTCTGGGCTGATGGCTCAGAGCCTGGAGCCTGTTTCCGATTCTGTGTCTCCCTCTCTCTCTGCCCCACCTCCGTTCATGCTCTGTCTCTCTCTGTCTCAAAAATAAATAAACGTTAAAAAAAAATATTTGAAAGTGGCTCACATGCCAGAAAGTTCCTACCTCTTGAAGTAAGGAAAAGAGCACCTATATAAGGGCTAGACCCTGAATCCACATCCCCCACAAAAGAAGTGCGGAGCAAGCTTCAGGAAGATGGAGCTCCCTCCCTGGGGGCGCTGTCTCCTGGGCAGGTTTACTACACCACTTACCTGTCCCAGGTGACAGAACATTGCCTCAGAGGTGGGGCTGTGGTGCTGTGACTGGCGAATGAGTGACAGAGTCCCTAACAAGATGCAGCTGAGGGAGCGCCTTGCTGACAGAACAATTTGCTGGTGCCCAGAATATCTGTCCAGCCCCGGCAAAGCGGCAGGCTCGGCGTCAGGAGAAATTTCAGGATTTATCTTTCGCCTTGGTGTCAGGTTTTCTGCGAGCCGGCATACTTCCCACGGTGCTTTTCCAGACCTGCAGCCTTGACATGCTATCTGCGGAGGCTCCAGAGCCCCAGGAATTACATGTAAAACTATTCCATTTCCCCCCCCTCCTGATCCGCTTGTGTTTATGTAAATGACTGGAAAAGCAGTTTTTGGCTTATTTCCGAAGCTTAAGGGCTTCGTGAGAAGCCTATTATTGAAAAATCAGAAACTGAAAAGCAACTTCTTAGACAATGAATTAGCAGCTCAATGACTGTGTGCAATGCCAAGTGTACTGTAACTGGCTGCATTGCAAATAGGATCTCCCCTGGGATTCAGTAATCAAACATGTGGCAACAGGTTGTCTGTTTCAACAGAGAGTGAGTAATCAAAAGAGATTTGCTGTTAATCCAAATATAACAGAGAAGTATCCAAGAGAAGGGCCCAGAGAAGGAGAAACTAGAAGGGTGAGGGTAGACCAGAGCTTTGGGACCTGGAATCCTATGTGCAACGGAGAGAACTTTGTGGGGGACGAAGGGGATCCATCTGAGCACTTGAGGCACTGGCCATGGCTACAAATTGCAGCAAGCCAGAAAATAAACCTCAGCACTTGCCTCTCCTGCCTGGCCAGTGATGTAGACCTGGGGAATGAATTAACTAGCCTTCAGTGGTTTGCTTCAGAATTTGTACTCTTATACTGGTTTGAGGAGTGGGGGTGAGTCAGGGGTGGGGAAGGACTTGTCTATCTGGAAGGCACTGGTTAGAAGGTGGTGCTTCACTGCTTCCTGAGACAGTTAAGTTTATATGCCTACCTCTGTGTCTCAAAATGTGGTCCCAGACCAGATGCATTAATATCACCTGGGAATTTAGCAGGAATGCAGATTCTCACATCCCACCTCAGGGCCCCACCCCAGGCCTATAGACCTTTAGAAAGTCTGAAATGAGGCTCAGCAGTCTGTGTATTAAGAAGCCCTCCTGGTGATTCTGATGCTCATTAACATTTGACAACCACTGGCCAGTCTGATCACCTGGATGCTATAAGTGCCAGGTAATACTCAGGATTCTTAAGTGGGCTCCTATGTGAGTGCACCCCCGGCTGGATCCAGATCCCTGAGCAATTTTGTGCTGACCTGCTCTGTCCTGTTCTCCTCACAGGGCTATGGGGCTACAAGGAAAGAAATTTAACATTTATTAAACATGTACTAGTACTCAGTGCCAGGCACTGGTAAATGTTTTATGTGTGATATTTTATTTAATCCTTTCTACAACCTTGTGAGCTAGGTGTTGTAGATATTTTATTGCTGAGAAAATTTTGGCTCAGAAAGATCAACTTTCCCAGATCTGGATGTTTCCTAAGCCTATATTCTTTGCCCTATCCCACCCAGCATCTCTGACACACGTGCCCTCTGCCCCCAGAATGCCTTGGGTACCGCCTACACAAAGCAACTGCCAGCCTGGCAGGGCCCCAGTTCTATATTTCTCTCCCTCCCCCACCCCACCCGACTCCTTGCCTCATGTTAATTTCCCACCTGAGTACTGAGCACTTTATAAATAGCAAATCTAAAATGAATTTTCTACCAGCGATCATTAGCTCCCTTGACATCCATTAAACATTCTCGCAAGCAGAGTGAAGTGACAAAAGGGATTGATTTTTACAGTATGCTTAATAGGGAAAAAGAAAGAAAGGTGTTGACAAGTCCTCTTTTTTTTCCTGTCCTGATATCACGAGGAATTTGAAATCAGTCAAATGACTTTTATTTGAAAAAAAAAAAAGGCTAGGATTGGGGGCGGAGGGAGAGAGGGTAGGGAGAGGGAAGCAGCTTCCTGAGTACCCTGCTCAGCCCATTTCTGTATCTGTGACAGGTAAACATGAAGTTAGTTATCTAGTGCCAGCCACCAAGATGAATATGTCAGATTTAATGCTTCAAAATATATAGGGCCCAAGCCAGGGAGGGCTGAGGGGCTGGGGGAAGAAAGCAAGCGGTATTAGGGGAGAGGGAAAATAGCCAATCTTCTGAAACTGTTGGAAGAATAAATGTGTTGATGCAATAGTTGAAGTCAGAGAAAGCTGGCATATGAGGCACTGTAGCTGAAAATTTAACTTTGATTTCAATTTTCATATTTGTCAGCAATAATTATATTCACAAAATGTTTTGCCACTGTTCTAAAATACTAATAAGTAGAGGCCTTTGTAGTGTGGTTAATGGAGTCTTTTTTTCCTAGTGGTCTAGAAAAATTCCATTAAAGCGAAAAGTCATACTATATTACATCGCTTCAACATACATGGACTCTGCTGCTGCAGTAATGCCCTTCCTAAGACTGGAGCCCTCTGTTTAACCACAGAGCCCCTAAGCTAGTGAGGCAGTTTGGGCTTCAGACACCTCAGCTGTCTACCATTCTGAACTTCACAGACCTTCCTGGGTCATGGGGAAAGCCAGCAAGCCAGCGAGAGACAAAGGGAGAAGCCAATTCAATAAAACATTCCTGTCGGAAGGATGAGCCTTCATAAGCATTACCTCCTGGAGCAGGTTGAAGAGAAGACAGGAGAACATGATGGTCTGGTGGGCACCTGGCCCTGGCTGGGAGGCATGGCTCCTGCCCAGAGAGAGGACATCCATTCCTTGTCCATCGCCAAACTGGACTCCCTCTTAGGGCCTTAACGCTGAAGTCCACCCAGTAATAGAACCTACATGTTCTTCCTCTCAGTCCCCAAACTGTTCTGGAAAGGAAAAGCTGAACTCTCTGGAGATAGGGTTTGATTAAAAGATCCAAGTTCTATTATTTTTGAGCAACTTTTCCCTGGGGTATTGAAGCCTCTCTGTTGTCCCAGGGAATCTCCTGCAGGCCAGTGTCAGGGGGAGGAGTTAGGTGTATAATATACTGCCACCCCCGAGAGTGGTGCTTGAGGAAGGGCCAGGAGCATCCTCCCCTCCATCCTACCTTGCTTTCACCATGGCTCCCCTGCAGTCTGGGATTATCATTCAGATGGGCTGGCATCTCTCTCTGGAACTCTCTTTCTTAAGCAGACTGCTGCTGCAGACAGCTGCCTGGTAGCTCATCTTTTGGAATCCAGCGAATGTAAGAATTCTGCCATGATGTTCTTAATTTTCCTGTCCTAAATTCTGAAGAGAAACCCAGAGCTGTCTGTTCTGAGTTGCCCATACCAACAGAAAAACAGGGAGCCAATGGACCTATGTGATTTCCTTCCTCTCCCTCCAACACCCGCCTTCACATTACATTGTGCTCCGCATGTCCTAGTAGTAGAGTGACGCGGAATTGACTAGTCTTAAGTTTATTTCCTAAGCCTTAAAGGGAAATGAGAGAGGAATGTGATGAAGGGCAGGAAGCCAGGACAGGATTAACAAGGCAGTCTGGATAACGGACAACTTGCAGAAGTCACTCCTGGCAAAGGAGAGTGTGCATCCATCCCATGAATGCAGGGAAACTCCCTTCCTCTGCTACTTCTGCTCTGCTTTTTAGGGCTTTGCCCCCACTGGGCTACTTCCTCCCACGTGAACCTCTCCTCTCCTAGTAGACTGAAAACATGAGCCTCTGCTCCTTCCCCAAAGTGCAAAGACCTTCCTCTGGCCCAGGCCTCTCTCTCTTCCCCTCCTTCCTTCCCTCTCAGCCCACCAATCCCTGCTTCGCTGCCGCCTGGCTTTTCCCTTGTGGCATGTGCCAGATCTTATCCCTATGCAGCACTTCAGGATGAAAGAAGGAGGGGATATTAAATCCACCAGTGATACGCTTGGCAATTGGGAGAGGCTTTTGTTGTGTCATTTCCTACCTCCTTCAGCCTATTAAGCAAACAAAAGTGCTTGTGGAATGAGAAATGTAAATGGCCAAAGCAAGCCGATTAATCCTAGATGTACAATTCCATTAATAAGGCCGCTTTTTAATAGGCGGCTCCGGCAGCAGCAGCGGGCAGGCCAGGAATTGATGTATTCTCTGTAATTGTATTGCAACTAATAGGATATGAAGGAAATTGTACCAGAGAAGCAGGTCTTTCAACACCATTTTCCAATCAGCTAAAATCACGACTTGTAGCCGAAAGCCTTGAAAAGTAATGACACACAAAACATATAACATCATCCAGGAGTATCTGTTACTCCAAATCTTGGTTTGGGAGGGTTCATTCTTTCATTCTTTCTCCCAGACCTCTCTGTGTCCCTCTCCACCACATCTCCATCTTCATGTCTTCGCCAGAGATAGGGACCAAAACCAGAAGAGTCTTGTCACCGGTAGATGGGAAAGAGGAGCACTCAGGGACAATAAATAGCTCAACCCCAGTTCCAGCTCTCACCTGACACATGGGCACAGGCTGAGACACTGATGTACTCAGACCTGCTTTAGGTTCTGACAATGGATAAAGCAGACCCCAAATCCATCCTTGCCCTCATGATGCTTGCAGTCTATTGAGTCAGCAAAATTTGTGCTGAGTCCTTGCTGTATAACCTGTAAGGCACTTGGCACTTTGGTTCCCTGCGACCATCCCAGGAAGAAGGGAAAATGCCTCTGCCCTGGGTGTCTGAGCTATGGGCAGCAGAGGGAGCCAGGGCCCCCTGCCAGCACCTCTCACTCCCCCTGCCTGCCTTGCCTGGTCACTGGGTCTCTCTCCTGCCCATTTGTATGCGGACTCTGACCCTCCTTTGGTCACAGGCTGGAGAGTAAATATAAAAAGAAAAGGCAAAGCACATTTCAGTGGAAATCCCCAAGGAAACTGATGTGATTGCTGTACAGAAATGGTTCCAATAAGGGCAGAAAGGAATATTGCTTTTATAGCTTTTGGGACATAAAACATTTAGAAAATGTGATTGACTGGCAGGGTCTAATTTATCATTTATCTCATTCCCTCTGCTCTCTCCTCCTCCCCACAACACACAGGCAGACACTTACAGGCAAACTTTTTCCCCCTCTTTGCTTTCCTTTCTTCTTCTCTCTCAGAGACTTGGATTTATCATCATTCTGTTAAGCAGGAGAACTCCTGTGGCTATTTATAATTAATGCTCAGAAACCTGCCAATCCATTTAATGACACTAGCAGGTCATGGCCCCCTTATAGCTCTCCATTAATCATCATTAGAACAGCTCTGAGTTTTTACATTCTTTTTAAATGTTAATTCACCTCTGTAATGCTCCTTTTAGTTAAAACTGTAAAGAGGCAAGTGGCTGGTACCTAGTTGCTGCCCGCCAGGGGAAAGGCATGGTGGAGTTGATAAAGCCTGGCTGATTTCCTCTGTTCTTTTGTCCTCCACCCCCTATCCCCACCACCAGATGTCAACCCAGTTTGTTCTTTGGTTGCCTGTATTTATCTTTAAAAAAAAAAAACGCCTAGTGGCTTAAAGTTCCAGGCAGATACACACACTCTGACAATCTTTGGACTCTCAGGGCCAAGGTAGCAACCTGTGCAGAGTTGCTGACCAGGTGTCATGACATGATTTTGCTCCTAAAGGTGATGGACCTTAAAGAAATCCAGAGGTAAGACAAGCCGAGAACTACCCATGTGATTTTTCAAACACTCAAGAATATGCTCCAAATGAGCACACTGAAAGAGGTCATGTAAGGAATTCTTTCTCTGAGTCAAGAGAGCTCACCTCTTGGCTCATTGCTGCCACAGTAGGCTGAGAGATATGGGCAAAGCATTTAACTTCCCTCCTCATCTACAAAATGGAGTCACACAGGCTTCCAGTTATGGAGCGAATATTTCATAGGGACAGGAATAGAGCCAAGGGTCCTGTAATCGTGTTGTGTAGTGACAGATGATAGCCCCACTTGTGGTGAGCAGAGCAGAACGTATAGAGTTGTGGAATCGCCATATTGTACACCTGAAGGTAATGGAGCATTGTGCCAACTACACTTCAATAAAAACAAAATACATAAATAAATAATATTTTCAAAATGAGGCCAACATCTGTCCTACCCAATGGAATCTGTAAAGATTAAATGGAGTTGCAATTAAACTTTTACAACTAATAACATCGATGCAAGGTGTCATCATTGATATCATTTCTTGCCTTTATCTGCCACTTTGCATACATATCTGGACCTCCTGTGAAAGCAATGCCCTGTCATCATTCATACTCACAAGGACATAAATAGTTCCCAATCTCCACACTGTTGTATTCATATCATATTTATAAAGCCAGAAATATGTATTTTGAATCATCAAAACATATGGAGTAGAAAGTATGTTAAGTAAAGAGGTGTCTGGGTGGCTCAGTCAGTTAAGCGTCTGACTCTTGGTTTCAGATCAGTTCATGACCTTGCAGTTTGTGAGTTTGAGCCCCACTGTTCACTGGCAATGCGGGGCCTGCTTAGGATTTTTTCTCTCTCTCTGCCCCTCCCCACTCACGCTGTTTCTGTCTCTCTCAAAATCAAAAATCAATAAATAAACTTGAAAAAAAAAAAGAAAGTGTGTTAAGTTGTGAATGAGGGAATCTAAATTCAAGCATCAACTCTGTTGCTTATTAACTGTGCAACTCTGAGCAAATTACTTCACTTCTCTGAGCCTCACTTCTCTTACCTTTGGATTTCATATTTTTAAGCCTCTTTGATTTAGTACATCTTGTGATTTTAATGTTTGCCCCATGAGTCTGTTCAAAGGGCCATGCTAGTGACCCAGACCTACCTGAGGCAAGCTGGTTCATTCAACCAGCTGAGCTCTCAAATTCTTGTCTTGTCAAGTTAACATGCCCTAGAGCTTAGAACTCTAACAAAAGCAAACACAAATAGATGAGGAAAATAGAAAATGTACATTTAATGCATTTTTACTAACCACATGATTTCTCTCAGTACCACCCATTTTGTACTAAGCATTTGGAATTATGGATTTGAACTTATTTTCAAGGCTATCTCAAGTCCACACATTCAACTGAGATGACTCCTCAGGGCCTACCAGGAAACATACACCTCATAGGTTGTATCATGTATTCGTTTTTGATAGTTTTCCAAAGTGTGTTGAGCCTCATTTTGTAGATAAGTAAACTGAGACTTAAAGAGGTAGAGTGCCTAGTCTGAGATTTATGTACATTGCAGGGTCACAGGTCATACCCAGATCTCTTAAATTTAATTCCAGGTGAGGTTTTTTTTTTTTTGTTTGTTTTTGTTTTTTGTTTTTTAGTATCTATCTTGTTTTGCCCATCCCCTCAGCTCCTATGAGTCAGGATGAAGTGATATACCATCTTGGATGAATTAAAGACATTTTTTCTGCTGTTCCTGTTCTGGCATGGATTGTAACTAGTGACCTAGGATTTGGGCTAAAAATCAACCTTCTTGGGTTGATTCCGCATTGTGCTTACATTCACATTGGAGTTGCAACGTATAAATGAACTTCAATAGTTTTTTTGTTTGTTTGTTTTGTTTTGTTTCATTTTTTAAACAGGAAAGCACACCAGCCACCCCCTTTCATTTTTAGTCTTGCTACCTGTGCTTCCTTTTCCCCTGTCCCCATTCCTTACAGGGACAGCCATACCTCTCTTCCCCCTTCCCTGCAAAGCGTCACTGACACTCTAAGCAGACACCAGTCCCCAAGCAGGGCTTTGGCCATCTGTTCTGCCCATCACTTGAGAATGCAATAAGACCTGCTTGACAATTATGTCAGCACAAAGGGCAGAGAGGCCTGCATGGCAAAAAGCTGTGTAAAATTCATTCTTCCAAAGGTTGCGTCAAGAATATTCCAACCAAAAAGAGTTTTAACAGCAAGTGGAATATTGTGTCATCTGCCTTTTTCTCATTTCACTACTTTGCTTCTGTAATGGATTTGTGTTAGTTCTTGCTTGGTATGAGCTAATAATAATCAGGCATTATAATTGTGTGATGTCGTATGCGTTTGGAAGGGCTTCCACAAATCTATTACATCTTTAAATCTTCAGGACTACAGCTGAATTTTAGAAATGAAGGGGCCTCAAGAAACATTTACCCCTAACTTTCTCAGCTGATTATTATTGATGTATTTTGTTTAGTTTAAATAATGTATTCTTATTAAATATAATTTGGACACTATACAAAAGTAGCTTTAAAAGATTTAAAGTCACTCACGCACAATTTCATTTAATGTATTTCTTCCAATTTTTTCCTTATTCTCTGCCATGGTTTTTATTATATAGTTATAATCATATCATTTATATCGCATTTTTTCTTTTAAGAATAGATCAGAAGCAATTTTCCATGTCGTTACATAGTATTAGTGAACATAATTTTAATTGGTTTCATTACATTACATCAAGTAGATGTACAATACCATTACCCTATGTTTGGACATTTATGTTGTTCTAATTTTTGGCTGTTATAAATAATGTTTTAGTGAACATCATCATGAATATAGCCTCATTCCAGTTTTATGATTGTCTCCTTAGACCAGATCACTAGAAATCCTATTACCACCAATTCTCTTCTTTTACTTAGGGGAAACTGAGGCATACAGAAGTGAAGTGACTCCATAGAGAAGTGAAGTGACCCATGGTGGGTTAAAGAGCAGTACTCTGACCAGAAGTCAAATATTTTCTCTCCTTTTTTTTTTTAATATATCTTCCATTACATGATGGTCTTCAGTATTTCTAAATAAAAGGGCTTGAAAAATGTGTTCAGTATCCACACTGAAGTAATTTGACTTTTAGTAGGCTATAATTGAGAAGAAACACAGGAAAAAACCTATCATAAATTATATAGCATTTGTAAACAATGCATATGAAATTAAATACAGCAGTGTCCATATGCATTCAGAAATAATATGAGTGGTAGATGTTGGGAAATATCTATTCCATCTGCTGATGGATCCTATGCTTCTTTTTCTTTAATTTTTTAATTTTATTTTTTATATGAAATTTATTGTCAAATTGGTTTCCATACAACACCCAGTGCTCATCCCAACAGGTGCCCTCCTCAATGCCCATCACCCACTTTCCTTCCCTCCCACCCCCCATCAACCCTCAGTTTATTCTTAGTTTTTAAGAGTCTCTTATGGTTTGGCTTCCTCCCTAACTTTGTTTTTCCTTCCCCTCCCCCATGGTCTTAAGTGAGAATCCTATGCTTCTTTTAAAACTCTTGTCTCCCTCTTCACACCCCACCCCACTGTACTTTAAAAATAAAGCACCCTTAGTTTTCTACCATTACAAGCTAGAACCTCTGGGAACCACAGTTTTCTCCCTCTGGATCTTTCCTGCCCCTTTAATTTAAAGGGATCTCTAAGTGGCAGAAGAGACATGGAGTGACTATTCTAAATATTGAAAGCTGGAACAAGCCTGCAGTAAGTTTTATGTAAAGACTTAAAGGCTTTACAACCTGAAAGAATAGTCTCTTATAATAACAATGGTTTAAATTCACTGATTGCCCACTAGGTACCAGGTATTATCTTAATTGCTATGTATGTATTATTTATGATAATTTTTATCATATTTCTATGAAGTGGGTGCTACATTTATCATAATTTTACATATGAGAAGACTGAGGTTCAATTCACACAGAAGTTAATATTAGGTTGGGATTCAAGCCTTGGAAACATAGCCACCAAGCGTATCTCTCACCTATGCAAACACCAGTGTCTTCCTGATATTTGAAAAAAAAAGTGATGAGGAAAGTTATGCTCTTCATATATTCAGCTCTTTTTCTTATCCTAGCCACTCATTCAGAACCCAGCTATGGGGTGAGGGAAAATGTAGGACTCTCGGGACTCTCCTTTTTACCATCTGGCTCTCCAGAATCACTGAGATGGCTGTTCCTGCTACATAGAAATGGATGGGTGGTTATCCAAGCAGAAACCTCTTTTGACCATGGGCTCTGTGTTCTGGTATGATTAAGAAGTCAATAGTCTTGATCATGATTACAGTATTAAATTGAACCATAGTCCATATTCAACCATTTTGATGTCTGAAAACATCATTTTCATAAAGCTTCTCCTAGTACACATATGGGACGTGCTTGCCTTAATAGAGCTCATCATCAGTTGGTAGCACATTGCAATAAGGGGAGAAATGTGGATATATAATTATCATGCCTGTCCCCACCACCAGTGCAGGCAAGCTGCAAAGGGACCCAACAAACTTAGAGTATTGTAGGATAAGAAAGCTATAATGAATAGATGATTAGGATATCACCTGTCCCTTTTCTTCAATCTTTCTTCAGGTCCCCTCAGGTTTACCGGCTACCCTGAAGCTGTTGCAAATCAGTTTCTGTTTCTACTAGCTTTCATGAGGATTCATGTTGGGGTACTTATCTCTTTATGCTAAAGACCATATGCCCTTTCTGAAGTATAAGACACCAGAGGAGCTCCTTCCAGATGTACAATCTTTATCCTTAGACATTGTCTCTGTTCTTAAATCTTGCAGTGTCAATCAAAAGCATAGGATTTAGAATACGAGAGGCCTTGGTTTGAATCCTGATTCTACCATTACTATGTGACCTTGAACAACTTGTTTATTCTCTCTCAGCTTTGGTTTTGCCAACTATGAGATGATCTTGATGATTAAATGCTTGAATATATATAAAAGTATTTGTGCATTTTGGACACAGAACACATTTTGCTCATCCTTTTTTTCTGAACCTGGTGACCTGGGATGGACACCAGAGAGGGAAGTCTGAGATTATCTGTTCCCAGAAAAACTCTATGTGCTGAACTATAAGTTGGCCCCAAAGTTCTGAGTGCAGATATGTTTATGTGACTGATGGACCACAGCATTTAAAATAAGACATATTTTAGCAAATCTAGGACATGTGTTCTTCATTATTTAATTTGTTTCCCTTGAGCTTGGAGTAAAACCAGTTTTCTGCTTCCTCTCTTTGGGTCTAGCCCTGGGCCTTTTAAGTTTCTGAAGTCTGATATTGAAATTCCTTAACAACTAGTCCCCTCTCCCATACAGAAGTAGGGGGAAAAAAGTGAGGCACATATAGAGATAGACAGGAGCTTAGGGACAGAGAAAAGAAATGGGAAGTGGCAGGGACAGAAGGAGAGATTGACAGGATAGATAGATGATAGATATGTAGATAGATAGATAGATAGATAGATAGGTAGATAGGTAGGTAGGTAGATAGATAGACATTACAACCTTAAAATCCCAAAGGCCAAAAAATATTTAGTGATCAGATTGGAAAAACCTTTAATTAAAAAACAAAATCTTATAGGCCTAATAAATCTTCAAAGGCCACACAAAGAATAAACTCCCTGATCGTGTTCCTACCAAAGCGCCAAAACCCATCAAGATATCTGTAGCATTTGATAAAGCATTTTCACCACAGTCTTTTGCTCAGGGAAGACTATTGGGATGTCTCTTTCAATTGTTTCCTTTGGTTAAAACATGGGTTTTGAGAACAAGTAGACAAGGGTTCAAATACCTGATGTACCCTCTGCTGGCTGTAAGTTATTTAACCTTATTTAGTCAGCTATAATTTTGTTTTTGTGGTATTATAAAGATAAATGAAATAATGTATGACAGTGCTTGATATTAGTAGGTATTGAATACATAGAGACACTGCATTTTATTTTATTTTTTATTTTTTTAATCTTTATTTTATTTGAGAGAGAGAGAGAATGAGAGAGAGAGAGAGAGAGAGAGAGAGAGAGAGAGAGAGAGAAAGCAGGGGAGGGACAAAGAGAGAGGAAGACACATAATCTGAAGCAGGCTCCAGTGTCTGAGTTGTCAGCACAGAGCTCGATGCGGGCTTGAACTCACAAGCTGTGAGATCATGACCTGAGCCAAAGTCAGACGCCCAATGAGTGAGCCACCCAGGAGTCCCAGACACTGTATTTTAATTTCTGATGTTTGCATGGGTCAGTAGCAGCTACTTCCTTCTCCATTTGCCATTTGATGTCCTAGTGCTCACCAGTGTCTCTCTTCTGTAAGCATATTGGACGTGTAGACAAGATACTCTAAGTGGGGCAATTAGTAGAAATGGTAAACTGAAAGAATTTCCTTCATAAATATTTTATCATCAAAATCTTCATCATCCCATAATTATCTTCATCATCACTTGAGTATGGTCATATTAATCTATATCTATATCTATATGTTAATTTAACTAAGAATTTCACCAAAAGAGGGACTAAACTGTGACTGATGGCCACTGCTTGGTCTCTTATTTGCAGATGGAGGAGAGAGATGTTAACTGTACTTTTCTCAGTATCAAAGACTTGGCAGAAGTCATCTTGCTACTGTGGAATAGTGTGCCCTGTGAGCTGAGAGTTTTTCTCAGATGGTTTCTGGACTTAGTGCCAACTTTGGAAAGGCAGCTGGCAGGAATTGGGTAAAGGATCTTCATTGGTTTGTATGGATGGGAGAATTTGGCCTCACAGAGTTCTAAAAATATTAAATTCCAAAAATAATATTATGGATGCAACACCATGAAAATTGAATGTCATATCATAATTACAATGATAAAAATATTGGATCCACATTTACCAATTACTGTGATCTCTGTTACGTTACTCAGTTCCATACACAGAACATCTCCAAGATTCAGTACATTACATTGAGGTATTCAGAGGAGAATGATCAGTGGACACAATTTATTCTCTCACCAAAGAAAGACAACTAGGTTATGGAGAAAACAGAACCAAATTTTGGAGAATTCTACTTGACCAGTGGCCAAATGGATTTTGGTAGATGAGATCTCCTGAGAAAGGTCAAGAAATGAGAAACTAAGAGATAAAAGGGAGATACATGAATACCCTTACATGACGGGCCCCATTCACACAAACCAACAAATGAATAGAGTCAATCTAGATATAACTGTCTGCCTATACAAGATGGAAAGATTTTCTGAAACAAACAAGAATTGAATTTAAGCCTGCAAAAAAAAAATGCTAGTTATCTGAAAGTAATCATTAACCCGAAGCATATAATCCATGGTAAAAAAATATAGACATAATGGGATATCTTCTGGTGATACTGGTACTATTGGACCTTTATTAGGACCCTTATTCAAGTTTTATGGCATCTGCTCTAGTACCCCAGAGGAACTCAGTGGAAATGATCAAAGGGTCATATCATAGGACCTGTGGGGACTGTCACAGGGAAAAGGGTTGTTCAGCAGGATAACGAAATTTAAAGGGTGACTTAATACAAGTTCACAATTAAAATAAAGAATACTCCATCTGGATGACAAGCAGCTGCTCCTCATTAGGCTTTGGGGACTAGAGAAGGTGAAACCTAATTTAATTGCAGTAAGAAAAGCTTAGATGGCAAAAAGAAAAAGCCAACCAACCTATTCACACTTTTTCCAGACTCTGGGACCTTTAGGCCTCCTGGACTATCATCACTCTGAGAAGAGACACTGTTTGCTTATATTTTGATCTTGGATAGACTCACCTCCTTCCTTCTGGAGGTTGTCTCTGTCTCTTCTGTATAAAACAATGAGACCTTCCATTGCTCACCAAAGTCAGTCTCCCTGCTTGTATCAAAGGTTATAGCACATTCCCTAAAACATGCACCCCACACTTTTTTACTCCTCTCCTGAGTTCACTTGACTCCTTCCTTACAGATACTTTGGCCTCATAAGCACTCCTTTGCAAACACCCTCAACTCTCTGGTTGCCTTTCTTTCTGATGTATTTCCCTAGAAGAACCTCAAGCCTAGTTCAGACCACCCATCTACTTTCTCTGATCCTGGACTTGTGAAGCTAGACCTTGCTGGGAAAGAACAATGTGATCAGATGCCATTTTAAATCTAAATGACTTCCCAATCCTACTGTGCCTTCCTGGGAGGTTTGCTTTTCTTTCCTCAGAAATCTGATTTGTACTTTCTCCCTTCTCCTCAACATTTTTACAACCTTCCAAAAATCTTGCTCCCATTTGTGGTGGATGACTCATGTTTCATTGAAGAAATAGAAGCAACAAGAACTAAGTCATCTTTGAATGCCAAATCTTCCAATACACCTGTCTCTTATTTCTAAAGCTTTACTTCAGTCCTGCTATAATAGAAAAAAAATATATCCCATTCCATTTCAGAGTTCAGCTTCTCCATGCTCTGGCTTCTGTCCTCACTCAAGGATTTCAACCCTATAATTCTCTTTCTCTTTCTTTGACATCATTATTTCTTTTCTCTCCACTGGATCATTTCCATAAGCACACACCTGCTGTAGTGTCTCCCATCTTTAAAACAACTGTAATATCAGCAACTTCTCTTGACCTCACATTCTCCTTCAACTTCAGCCATATTTTTCTGTTCACCTCCCCAGTAAGGCTTCTCAGAAGAATGTTCTTTACTTACTGTCTGTACTTTTTCTCCTCTCACTCACTCTTCTTCTCTCCTGTCTGGCATTGGTCCATATCACTCCATAAAACTATTCTCAAGGTCATCAGCAACATTTATATTGCCAAATACAGAGGTCAATTTCCAATATTTAATCTACCTCTCAGCTGCACTTGACATGGTTGACCCTTTCTTTCCTTTTGAAAATTTTCTTCTTGGTTTCCTTGGCATCACACTCTCCTGGTTTTCTTCCTACCTCACAAAATATCCCTCTTCTGTCTCTTTTGCTGACTGCTCTTCTGCTGGATCTCTGTATGCTAGGTTGCCAAGGGCTTGGTCTCAGGAATTTTCTCTATCTTCCCACTTTTCTAGGTCCCCTCTAATACTATGGTTGCCAATACCTCTATCTACTGATGACTACCAAATTTGTATCTCCAGTCCAGACCTCACTCATGGACTCCAGATTTATAAAGATATTTCAAAGTTATTATGTCATTTCATTCATTCACATATTCTCTCACATTTTTATATCTCTGAAATTAGGATTCATCTTATAATCAATGGCATCTTATAATCTCAGTCTGCAAAATGGAGAGCCTTAGTCCCTAGTGCCTGCACATACACAAACTTGGTCCCATTTTCTTTACTTCCTCAAGTGATATGCAGTATTGGCACTACATGAGTTAGTTTAATTGCCATTTAAAATTTTCTTTGAATCACACAATACTTCAGCCATGTATACAAAAATGCATGGAAACAGAACAGCAGGGTGTAAATGTGATAGTAGAGAAGAACGTATTTGTCTTGGAAGAATGACCACAACAATCAAGTGCTCTATAGAACCTACAATAGAAAGGATGCCCACAGCTGACAACCTTGTTGTTGAGATACATAAATAAGGTTGTCTATCACATTTCAACTTAAGGCAGAGGAAACTGCCAAGTCAGTTGCAATACAAAAAGACTTCAAACCTATAGAGGCCTGTAGGACCAGTTGAAAGTGTTTTGTTTTTACTTTCTTAGTAGTATATAAGCTAATTGTGTGTCTTAGGATAGATTACATCTGCCATTTGATGTGTCCAAAATGGAACTCATTATTCCACCATCTTGTGTCCCATGGAAAGGCTGTTCTTCCCTCAGTCTTCTCTAAATCACCTAATGGCACTCCTTTAAACATATTGCTCAAGCACAAAACCTAGGAATTATCCTCGTTCTTCCCTTTTCACCACTTTTAACTTCAAATCTATCAGCATTTCTTGTTAGCTTTCCTCCAAAGTAAATCTCCAATCCATTTCCATTCCCCTTCACTCAAATACCTTCATCTAAGGGACCATGACATCTTGCCTGGACCACTGTGGTAGTCAATTTTACTGCTTCCATGTTTTCCACCCATCCCCTACCTTGTGCCTTTTACAATCCACTCTCCAAACAGTAGCCTAAATAATACTTTCCTACATAAATCAGAATTTTTTACTCCTTCTTGAGACTGAGACTAAAATCCACACTCCTCCACACAGCCCCTATCTCTGAAACCTTGACCCTTGCCTCCAAGATGTCCTCACATATCTCCATCTTCCTCAGTAGTTTGGCTGTAATCACTGTTTGTCCTTCTGTTTCTCAGACTTGCTGACTTTGGTCTTACTTCAAGGACTCTCCCTTTGCTAAGTCTTCTGCCTGGACCTTTTTCTCTCCAGACCTTCCCACATATGGTGGTTTTCTACCACTCAAATCTCAGAGAGGGCTTTCTCATTCAGACTATTAAATGTGCCCCATCTTTCTCTGTCATATCATTTATACAACTTCCTGTAGAGTACCAACCACTTTCTGAAGTCATTTTGTTAATTTGTTTACTCGTGTACTATTTATTTCATCCAATAAAATGTTAGTTCAAGAGGAAAATGAATTGTCTTATTTATTATTGTATCATTAAGACTTAAGGTAGTGTTTGGTAACTCATAGATGATTGCTCAATAATGTCAGAATTAATGAAGGAATAGATATTGACATTCCACCTTTTTTTCTTTAAAAATTTTTAAATGTTTATTTATGCTTGAGAGAGAGACAGGCAGAGGCAAGTGTGAGTGGGGGAGGGTCAGAGAGAGAGAGGGAGCCACAGAATCCAAAGCAGGCTCCAGGCTCTGGGCTCTCAGCACAGAGCCTGACACGGGGCTCAAAGTCACAAAATGTGAGATCATGACCTCAGCCAAAGTCAGACACTTAACAGACTGAGCCACCCAGGCGCCCCTTCTGCCTTTTTTTTTTCTTAGAAGTCTCTGAATGTAAGAGTGATCCCATCCTTCCAAAACATGAAATGTAACACCCGTCTGAAAATTGAGAGATTTGTTAAACCTCATTTACCCTCTCTTTACTTATTTCTATAGTGGCCATACAGAAATCCTTATATGCCTGGATATTTTCACAATTAAATGAAATAATTTATGCAAACAAATAGGTTGCCAAACGGGAACCTTTACTATATTACTTTTTGAGAACCAGATAGATGCTCTACCCCACTGCAAGTACAAATTTGTAGTCTAGAAATATGCATAGATGTGCATTGGGCTCTGCACTGTACAGCTCCAAAGATCACAGATATAGACACCTTCCCCCAAACAAACATTAATTGTTATCTCAGTCCACATTAAGCCAGTTGTCATGTTGATTAAAACAACTGGGAAATTTAAGATGTTTACTTTTTACAGTTAATGAGATAGAATTAACATTTTATGGTATAAATTTTGAAGACCCCAGTCTGTTACTGGTTCCAGGTACTGGTTCACTCTGAAAGGCTCATCTCACTTTCTGCTTATGTCAGTGGCCTGGTTTCTAGCAAATAGTTTTAAGACTGGATTGAAACAAAAACTCAAACAAACAAACAAAACCCAAGGCTCTCAGTAGAGGACCTTAGTGACTCAATGTGTCTGTCATGGGATTCAGTGCATTTTCATCCTAAATAGATCAGTTATGTGGCCAGAAAAAAAAAAAAGTGTCACAAAAAGGAGCCCTGTGCTCTGTGCTGTCCTTTGCTTGTCAGTTTTTATACAAGGGTGGCGTACAATGCCCTAGAAAGCAGTGTCATGGTGGAATTGTGAAATTATTTTAGAGCAGCATCTAGTCTGCATGCTCAAAGACCCAATGATGGGGGACAGAAATGTGACATGTAAAATTTATGTGGGAAACATGCCCCAGGCCCAAGCAAGGCTTACAGAGCAGCCAGAGGAGGAGATCTGGGGCAGAGAAGAAGAGTCAGCATGCATGGAAGGCAGGAAAAAAAGCTTTGGCTACCTTTAAAGCTCAGGCTTTGTTATGCTTACTGCCTTAACTCAAATACTATGAGAGGTAGTCCCCATGGATTGATTATTGAGGGAAAGGAGTCATACAGTCAAAAACACTTACCAGGACATCATAGGCAGGGACTTTCTGGCCTCACGGCCTGGATCTGCTTGCCTCCTGGGCGGGGAAGGAAGGTGACTCCTGATGAGGTTTGGACCCACCCCTTTCCCTGAGCAAATAAGCCAGTAGCATTTGGGTTAATGAACTGTGCCTTTTAATAAATGGTTCTTATCTCGCCAGAGTGGTGCTAAATTGTCAGGATTTTAAATTAACTTAATAGTTTCATGGATGGTACTTATTCACTGGTTACTCAGAAAGTGAATGCAGCCCCCAGCCTGGACTTCTTATTGAATTATGCAACAGTTAGTTATTTCATTTGGGTTTAAGGGGAAATGTTTAGGATTAATGTGCAATGCCTCAATGCCCCCTTTAATGGGCATTTCCAGGCCTACCCTAAACTAAAAGCCAGTTATTTATCATTAGGTCACTCTGTGTTCTTTAGGCTTCAAGAAGAGTTTGCTCATGCTCAGGAATGGCCAGCAAGTCCTGAAAATGCCCTCCCACACCGAAAGAGGGAAACAAAATGCCTGTCTTATCTTTCTTTTGTTCATTTGTGCAAAGTATTTACCAGGCAAACCCCTGTCCTGTCTATGAGAGACTTATAATCTATAAGTACTATAAAAGAAGTGAGCTGTGAAATTCAGGGACTTCTAAAGAGGAAGGAGAAATTACTTTTGTCTAGGGGAAAGGAAGAATTGGGTGAAGCTTCTGGTAGGTAACATCTGAGCAGGGCATCAATTTAGATACATAGAAATGTGAAGAGCGTTCCAGGTAGAGTTTTAATCTTGTGTCCCTTTCCCTTGCAATGATCAACTTGTGGGTAAATAGAATGGTCACTTTTTGAGCATTTACTATGATAGTATGTAAGTTCTTAGCAAGAACTTTATGAGATAAAAAACAACATTGTTTCCATTGTACAGATGATAAATCTGAGCCTCAGAGTTGGGAAATACCTTGCCCAGAGCCCCACAGCTTTTGGACACACAAAGATTCTCACTGAAGTCCAAGTTGGTTAGTAACATTGCTTTCAGGCAAATTCTTTTATACAGAAATTTACTCCAGTGGGATTATCATCACCACAAAGCAGATTCCACTGCATGCATCAGAAATTAGGTTTGGACAAGAAGAAGCAACTTAGCATGTAGCTAGTGCCAATTCTGTGCGAAGAGCAGTGCCTGGCAGGTACTCTGGCAGATACCTAGGTGATTAAGCCCCTCTCTGTACCCTCCAAAGCTGTCAGGACATGCAGAGAAGGAGCACCATCCCTAACAACTGGAGACATGCAATCCATGACAAATCACTAATGTCGGCAAGCAAATAACAGGTGCATAGCCTACTAACTGCAAAGTGAAATGTAATAAGACTGAAAAGTATTAGTATCAAAAGCTGTCTGAGAAGCAGAAAGACACAAGGAGAGTGTGTAAGGGAGGCTGAGAATGGGCACTTCCCTGTGTGCACATTTTTGGCCTCATTCAAGTTCCCCGAGTGCTACATCTTTGGACCCCACTGGTGGTGGAGTAGAGTGGAGCTGGTGAGAAATAGGCAAGGGGCTTCTTTCCACAGAGTGGGGCACAAGTCCTACAGTAATCAACTGAGACCACCCTGCTGGGAACTTCAGGTGTCTCTGCCCCTGGGCAAGGACTCTACTGTGACTGAGGAGAAACAGAAAACAAAACCTGGTCCTTTCAGCTCCTCTGCAGGTCCCTGGGAGAGGCACAAGGGGGCCTGCTGAGTGGAGTGACCTTGAGAAGGTCAAGCTGGCGTCTGAAGTGTGCAGCATCACTGGGGCAGGAGGAACAGTGTGAACCATAAAGGAAATATTGTATATAAAAGATCTGTTTTCCCTTTCTTCTGGAGCAGACACAAGGCACTGACTTCATTTTGCATTCATAAAGCCTTCCTTTGGAAGCGCCTTTAAGTACTGCTAAGGGAGGCTTGAAGAAGCATGTTGGAGGGTCAAATGCACATCTCCTTGGGCTTTCTTTCATCTGCCTTAAAAACAAAAATCTCTCCTTTTTTAATCACCTCTTCCTGTAAAAAGGGCTAATCTTTTGTTAACAGCAGCTTCCCATGGCACAGTATCTAAGCAATTAATACAGGAGAGCAAGGGAGAGACAGGTGGAGGGGGACTCAAGTGGATGGGAAGAGGGACGGTGAGTCAGAAGGGGTGAAGGACATGGGAGCTGGCTGCTGGTTGCACAGGGAGAGCATGAGAAGTTGTGACTGCAAGCTGCTGTCTGAGGTGGGTCTGGGCTCAGAGAAAGCTGCATTTTGGGTGCAAGTCTGCAAATGTGGCCAGTCATTCCAAACTAGTCCCTTCAGGAGGAGAGATTTCAACTGGTAGTATCCTTTAGACGTTTTCTTCCTCCCCTTACCCTTCTGTGGTCTCTCATGCCAACCTGTCTCTTATAATTATTTTGCCTTTGATAGAGGGCCACATCCTTCAACTCTGTTGTAAACAGGTTCATTATCTTCCCAATTTCTGACTACGGTTTTTGCTTTAGAATTACATTTCTAATATATATATATATATATATATATATATATATATATATATATATATGCGCTACTACTCTGCTTCTCCCTATTTCTCCTAGGATCAAACTTCAAACACTACAGTGAGTTTTAACGTTCTTGTGTCCTGAATTTTATAAGCATTTCCATACTTATTTGCTGCCAGGCCCCTTCCCTGATGTCCTGTATGTTTGTCCTTTTGAACAGGTGATGTTCTGATATGACTTTGCCCCCAAGGGTTGCTCTACCCCCTGTACCTTCATTTTCCACTGGCACATCCCTCTTTGCTCAAAGATCACTTCCTCTGCGAGCCTTCATGAGCTCTTCATGGATGTTTTAATCATTTTCTCTGAGGTACTTGCATGGCAGTCCATGTGGCACTGCTAATAATGTACTTATTATATTATTCTTTTAATGATTTGTTTATGTGGACGTTTTTGGTACCTCCATGAGATTTTGAAAAAAAAGCAGGGAGTGTGTTTTCTCCTTCTTTTTAGCACAATGCCTGGGACCTAATTGACACTGAACACATGTCTAAGCTAAAGATTGCCAAGGATATAATAATATAATACAAGAGCCACCCCTTAACATTCAAAGGGAGGGAGGGAAAGAGGAGGAAAAGATTTTTGGATTGTAGTAATTTTTTTTTTTCACCACAAGAGTAAAAGGATGGAGAAAAAGGTCTACCAGAGGTTTTAGGTGGGGCTCTGTGCATGTGTTTGTGTGTGTGTGTGTGTGTGCATGTGTGGTGTATTTATGTAGTTGGGAGCTGATGATGCCAATTAGCAGTAAGGAGACTCCAGTTAGAAACTATTGGGGTTCCCAAAATCAAGAGGAAATGATGCTTTGTTCCCAAACTTGGGGGAGGGGAACCCCAGCAGATATGAATCTCGGGTGCAGGTAGAAATACCTTTATGCTCACAGTGCCAGATTTACAGAGCACAAAGAGTATTTGAGGCAAATCAGAGCACACGGCTGTCACTTTTTTATTCTTCTTCCTCGATTATATGTTTGGAACAGAGCCTGAGGACAGTTTTATGCAGCAAAGGGAACAAAACTATATGCACCATTTGTCTTATGTCCAAAGAGCTGTTGCAAAATTCTTTGCATGGCTGGATCTGAAAACATAGTTGACTCCTTTCTGTTCTTAAGCCTGGCACTTCCTGGACCGAGAGCTGCTGTGTACCCTGCCTCTGCTCCTGGGAAGTCCAAGCTGGCTGCCAGTCATTCAGTGTCACTGTAATTCTAATAGCGAATGTCCGTTAAGTTTTTTGAGCCCCAAGAATTATATTTTTGCCTCCTCCTTTCCTGTCCTGTGCTAGTATGGAAGCTCCTGCCAGAAGTGATGTGGGAGCTAAGGAAGCAAAGACAGTACTTGTTTTGCCCTTATAAGCTTGTAGATCCTAATCATGGAACAATGATGAACTCGGCAGTTTGGGAAAAGACTATGAAACTTGTCAGGAAGACCAACCCTGAGGTTCAGCATGAACCACATTTTGAATGTTTTGGTTTCATGGAAATGATACAGTATAGAAGGAAGAAAGGAAGAGAAAAAAAGAAAGGAAAAAGTAGGGAAGGAGGGGGGTAAGGACAAGGGAAAGGAAAGCAAGAGGGAGGTATGAAAGAGGGAGGGAAGGGAGAAAGGAGAGAAGGAAGGAAGGAAAGAAAAGGAAAAGAAGGGAGAAAGGAAGGAGGAAAAAGAAGAAGGAAAGAAAGAAAGAAAGAGGGGAAGGGAAGGGAAGGAAGGAAGAAAGGAAGGAAAGAAGGAAGAGGAAGAAAAAAGAGAGAAAGGGAGGAAGGGAGGGAGGAAGGATTAGCTAGAGAGTGGTATGGAATAGGAAAACCAATTGACAATTTGGTTATCTGCGCATTTTCAATTCAAAGCTTACATTTGTGACCCTAATATTCACCTTTATATGTCACCTGACTTCTAAGTAATAATCTGGAATATTAAGACAAAATTGTCTTCCCCTACCCTCTTCACTACATCAAGTTAGACATCTCAATACTTAGCAGAAGAGTGATTGTTAATTCCCCCCAAGTAATTGGTAACAATGAATTTGTTTGCTGAGTGATGTGGTTTATTAGTGACACTTGTGTCTGATCTACTCTCTGTGTTAAAAATACAGGATTTGTGTGTGGCTTGTTGAGTTAGTAAAATCTACAAAGTGCTTTCAAAAGAGAATATGTACTTGAATGTAATTCTCAGCAAAGCTCAGAATGTAATTCTACCTCTTTGTGGGGAGTGTGTGCATGTGTATGTTTCACTAATTAAAAGAAAGGGAAAAAAAATGTCTCCTTTGTCTTGGTTTGTTTAAATGGAGAACATCCATGATAGGAGAACCATTTGGTCCTAAGATGGTTATAGATTCCAAGTGAATCTTTGGCCTGACTCAGTTACAGAGCTCTTAGGCCAGAGACCATTTAAGAACTAAAGACTTAATGCTGGATTTGAGTGAAAATGAGATAAGATTTTTACCCTTGGTTTTGGGAACTCAACACAATTCCCTGTGAACCTCAACCCCTTCTATGTGCCTGTTGAATAGACAATGGCTGCTTTCCCAAGGGAAAGTGATGAAGTCAGGAATAAAATCGATGCCACCTTGCAACCTCCTTGGAGAAGCCACTGCTTGCAAAAATATTGTTATCAATGTTAAGGAAGTAATTAAAATGAACTAATCATTTCCCAAAATATTTATGTATTGAAAGTAATTCCAACTGATTGCCTTTAAATAGCATTTTATTCTGTTTCAGTAATAATCAGTATGCATGTGCTTCCTTTTGCTTTCTGGAAACTCCAGCCTCACCCCTATGGGCATGACCCTGGAGCAGCGTGTGCCCTCTTTTTGAGTGCAAGGTGGTCACAGTACCCAAACAATGTCATGGCCAAACCTGATAACCCAGCCATAGCCCCTTAACTGCTCTGCCCTCCCTCCAGGGCGGTTTTGGGAAGAGCCTTGTCCTGTGGGTACGGCTGGTATTTTCTTCCCAAGCTGGGAACTATTGTTAATTTGGTTAATTTGAAAGAACCACTAGTTTGATTAAATTAGGGCAGACATGCAAACAGCTGGGTTGTCAAGCCCAAGAATTTTATTAAAAATAATAGTGTTAGAAGCAGTATTGTCTTTTGAGGTTGCATGTGAACATATTGTTCCTATAGTATAACACAGCAGACTCCTGAAGGTCCAGACCCTTGGGGACAGGCAGGAAAAATTATGGGATGAAGAGGCAGGAACGCCAGTTGGCAGGGTTATGTAGTCATCTTGCTGTGAGGAGGACCAGGGAAATCAGGAGGAGGGGTCCTCTTATGTCACAAAAGTGGAGGTAAATCTCGGGACAACTCCAGATCAGGAGGTTGGGAGACCTGGTTCCTGGGCCTGGTTTGGCTCTGATTATGACTTTGGGCAAAACCCAAACTCTCTGAATCTCAATTCCATCTGACTTATGTGCAAATGGATGGATCTTTAAGATTCTTTCTGTCCATAACATTCTTGAATTTTGGAGAAAAGCTCTATGTGCAGAGAAAAGGAAGAGGAGAAGGTTCTGGTCAATGGCGGGATGACATGAGAAATAGATAAACTCTGGGGAAAAATTTTATCTCCTTTCCCAAATACTGGGAGGTGATGTGAGTAAACATGGCATGGGGGTTGACATTCCTATTTCTTTCTTCCTGCCCAGGACAGAGACTATAGCCTGTCCACTGCCCAGGACTTTGATGTGCCTCTGTGGAACTTGCTTTCTGTGGAGGCCCTGGATCACTGTGCCCATGCCAGTGGAGGTGCCTGTGCTAAAGGCCACACGTAGGTCTGTCCCATGATGAGTGATGATGTAGCATATCAGGGTAGCAGGCCTGGGACTGAGTCTTGACTCATTTTCTTTCTGAAGTTCAGGAGTATTCAGAAGTGAATAAGTTTCTTTGGAAGAGGAAAGAGAAGGCCAATACTTTGTGAGGTTATTTGGACACATACATCATTATCTCCCATGTGCTAGCCTGGCCCTTGGCCCAGCATTGATGGTTTTCTCCTGTTGCCAGTGATGGATGGAATACATATTGTGTTCACTATTCCTTCTCAAACTGCCAAAACCCACATAGATATAATGCCTTGCCTTCCCCATGTGTGCACTTGAGTCTTCCTAATTTCTTACAGGTTCTTACTAACCTGTCATAGGCTTGCATGATACTGTCTCAATCTCCAAACAGAATTGTCTGTACACTGCTCTGCCCAGGCCTTAGAAGCCAAGTTATGCATTTTCAATACCCACCACATTCCAGTCTGCCAATCTTGCCTCTCGGTACCTAGTATAAAACAACCATGATGACTTTTGGGGTGATCCAGGTGTCAGCCAGAAGCTGGTCTTTCCCTTGAGACTTATAGGACAATTTATTGATAGCAAATCCAAAAATAATAGGAGGGAAAAATAATAGGAGTTGAATGGAGTTGAACTGTAATCACAGACTTAGAAAGGATCCTAAGTGATTTTCTAAGTCAATGGATTTCAGACATTTTTTTTTCAATAGCACCTTTATAAAAAGAGAATCACCTCCAAGTATACAGGTAGAAGCAGGCTCAACCCAGAGCTTGGTATGCTCAGCTCTCAGGGAAGCCTTGCAAACCTCTCCTGAGCCCTCGCAACCATGGTGAACACATTCTGAATGCTACTGATCTGACACACTCCTCTACAGATGAGGTCATTAAAGGCAGTGCTTCAGTAACTTATTTATACCCATATTGCTTGATTTTGTAATTCTAAGGATATAGTTACATTCCGTATTATTAAGCACAACCAGAATGACTCTAAATTGCTTATTTGAAGTTGCAGATCTGATGAGGAAGAGTACAGAAACCAGAATTGTGAGCATCTGCTTCTGTAGGCCAGAACTCCTTCCTCTAAGCCAGAGTCCAGGCCAGCAACATTGCAATCCCAGGATACCTGTTAGGAAGGTCCAACTGAATCTGAAACCATGGAGACAGAGCCCAGAAATCTGTGTTTTCATAAGGCTTCCAGGTGATTCTGACCCATGCTGAAGTTTACGACCAACTGCCAAGGCCTACCTCATGCTGATCCTTGAATTTTCCAAGATATTTAGAAGGTTCTTAGTGCTGTATGTGTTAATGCTTTGGATGTTTTCCCCCTTGGTGTTTTTATGCTTTTACTTGGTAGTGGGCAGGAGGTAGGACAGATTTAAAATATATAGGATATCTCACATTATTTTAGGACTAAAGTTGCTAGATTTAGCAAACAAAAATTCATGACACCCAGTTAAATCTGTTGTTGAGATAAACAATGAAAAATACTTTAATATAAGTATGCAATATTTGGGACACACTTATGCTAAAAAGCCATTTGTTTTTTATCTGAAAATCAAATTTTATTGGGCATCCTGTATTTTTATCTGGCAACCCTATTTGGGACAGATCATGAATTAGGACAATTTCATTTTTCAGTCTTTTTTCTCCTCCTTTCTCTGCATTCAGAGTCAGACACACATCTTAATACTGTGCACCTATTACCCAAGTCCTTTTCTGTGTTGGTGGGAGAATCTGGGAGAGAAGCACCAATGTGTATGAAATGGGGAAGGAACTAACCTTCAGAGTTTAGATCATTTTTTACCACCATTATTTTGCTTGCACATTCACCACACTATAGAAACAGCTGAGTAAGAGGTCAAGAGAACCTTTACAAAATTGTAGGGCTGACTCTCTGCCCTCCTTCCCAGCCATTAGAAAATTCCATGGCCTGGCTGCCACCATTGCTGATGAACTTGCCATGCTGGTGAATAAACTGCTCCTGGCTTCAGCTGGGCCTTGCCAGCAAAACCGAGTCCATGTTAGAAAGATACAGGGCTAGACTCAGCACAGAGGCTCAGCTTCTGCTGTGTGCAGAGGCAGGAATGAGGAGCACGTTGTAGGAGGCGAAGAAAGAACCATGGGTCTTACCACTAGATCATCCCAATGAATTTGAGGCTACAATAGGACTTGATATGAAAATCAAAGGATATGGATCTATACTCTTGTTTTGATGTGGTGTCCAATTAACAGAACTTGAATTAAGGAGTGGATTGGGAAATTGGGAGGAATGTTGGCAGAGACATGGAAATAGAATGATACAGAACAAAATGTCTTCCCATCATATCTCCTTTCATGGTATAAAGAGTTAGGGCTGGCCGTCAGGAGACCTATTCTCTAGTCTCGATTCTATTTCAATATTATCATGTGACATCGCATTACTCACAAAACCTTTCTTATTCTCAATCTTCCCATTTGTAAAGTGAGGGTATTTTTTTGAAATTAGACAAATTCTAGTTTGATGGCTCAAGTTATATCCTTTTTCTTGGGATCTGTTAACCTCTCCCCCAGACCTCTATGTATCTGTAAGTAGCTTAAACCCATTGCTTCTCTGGCAAACTGATGAGAGAAGATGTCAACTGTTTAAATACCACTTGCTTAATTTATAGGATTGTGCTTAAACACACGAAAGGAGAAACGACAATTGGTAACTTTCCCCTTACCCTCTACAGTGATAATAGCAAAGCCTGCTCAAACTGCAGGTTCAGGGAAGACTCTAATGAAATCTGAGTTTGGACCCAGGGCCATTTTGATCGGCTATCCTTGGTGAGAGGCTTTCCTGGCTCCCGAAAGGACTGCATTTTTTTTTTTAAGACATGAAAGGACTTATTTGACATTAGTGGGAACTGAAGAGATAAGTCCATTGGTGTAGAGGAAATTTGAACAACTCTAGTTCTGTGTAGGTTAAAACCTTATTCACTAAGGGAGAACAATATTCTAATAAAAGCAAGAGACTTATGTATTTATGTGCTCCATGTGCCTGGATGGTTTTCTGTGTGCTTACCAGCTGCCAAGGCTGTGCCCATGGCCTTGTACACATCTCCTCTGGAGTAGATCTGCAATGCAGAAACAGACACAACACTATCTATGTCATTGACAAGCTGGATCCCTGCAGAGAGCAAAGGATAGGCAAGGCATTTTGAAAACACAACAACCCCAAGGTCCCCAAGTGTCAGCTCACACAGGATCAGATCAACATTTAATTTATTTTTTAAGTTTATTTATTTATTTTTGAGAGGGAGAGAGGCAGGGGGAAGGCATAGAGAGAGGGAGAGAATCCCAGGCAGGCTTTGCATCATCAGTGCAGAACCCAATGTATGGATTGAACTCATGAACTGTGAGATCATGACCTGAGTCAAAATCAAGAGTCAGACGCTCAACCAACTGAGCCACCAAGATGGCCCCAGATCAACATTTAATTTCTTTAACGGTCCCAGTGTTCTTTCCTTGTAAGAGAAGGATCCGGCAGTTAGTTCTGACCTGGATGTTGGGTTGTTCTGAAAACAGTTTAACTCTGCAGTGAATTTATGTTAAGAAACATTAGAGCTGCTGTTCTAGGCTGAAATTTTTTATTTAGAAGGAAAATGGAATGCTCATTATCTTACTCAAGGTACTCAGTTTGGCATTTGAGATGGCCCTTATGAATGTTAAGAAGAAAAGGACAGAACTTAAGGCAAGCATAGTCTTTCAAAATGCTCCTGAACCATCCCTCTTCCTATAGGAAGATGGCACCTAATCCTCTCTACAAGAAGGAGGTCAGTCAATGGCTTTTCTTCCTTGATTCATAACATACACAGTTAGGAAGCTACAGTTTTCATCTCACCTAAATTTCCCCTTTGACAATGCAGGCCTTTTGGAAAACAAACACTCCATGGTGTAAAATGTCCTAAGTTTTTGGCTGTCTCCTAATGAGTTTGGTTACAGGTTTCATTTGCTCTTTTAATGGGATTTTCTAAGAGTTATTGGCAGCCAGGGAGGTTCAGACAACTGCCTGAACAGGAAGCATCATAGGACTATAGAATTTTAGAACTGGAAGGAATACTTGGGCTTGCCTTCCAGACAGCAATCATTTTGGCTTAGGTTTAGCTAGGAAGTAGTGAGGCAGGGGTGATTTTATCCGGTCCTTTTTGCCACACGACTAGACTGATGGAGACCTTTAAATGTCAACAAAGCAATTTTTAGTGGAATTTGGAGCTCACTAGGAAACTAGTATCAGGTCTGTGATGTTAGAGGAATCACAAGAACCAAATGTCTTGTTGTCCCCCAGTGGGAGCATTCTGCATGGGCTGCGGCCCACCATGGCTTTATCAGCATGTCAGAAAATGGTTGATCTGAAGCAACGTGAGCTAGAAGCTATCTGCAAAGATCACAATCACAGTGCCAGTATCAGTCAGACACCAGGCATAGATATCCAAATCTCCTTTGTTTCTCATCTCCCACTCACCAGGGACTTGGTAATAGTTCTTCCAATGACTGGGCTTTGAGAGAAACTGAGCAGGCAGAGAAGGAGTAAGCACCTCTGCCTGAGCTCACCCACAACATGCAAATGCCAAGTGAGCAAGTGAGTGGAGGCACAAGAAGGAGGCAGGCCGTGACTTAGTTGGCCTCGGAAGCCTGTCTATCCACTCAAAGACCAGATGAGATTATGTACCTGTTTGTTACCTGTTCAAAGCCAGCTGCTTATACCCCGGCAGGAGTCATTATGGAAATTAGGAATAATGAAATTAACATAGAGATTTTCCTGGTCAGTCTATTATCTGTTAAATTGCAAGAAAGTAAAACAAATCACTAAGTTTTTGTCAGCCTGTCTCTTGATATTTGTGTGTCACATGTATTTAGATATATGGACCACGTTTCAAAACAAAGAGGGTCTGTGTCCCATACTGACTTTCCCATGCATTAAAATCAAGGTATGCTTTAGAAGCTATTCAAGTTTTGTACTTTCATCATTAAATAGGCAGAGGCAGTCACCAAGGTATGCACTTATTAGGCCAGTACAGAGAGACCCCACAGGTCTGGGTGAGTAGACCATCTCCCTTGGACTAGCCTTCATGGATCCAACTTCCCTTCCATTTGTCCACCCATAAGTCCATCATCCATTCATTTATTCATCCATCCAACAGGTGACCCAGCCTACCATGTACTGGGTACTGAACTAAGTGCTCAGGGTACATTGATGAAGAAAAAGGTCCTTTTCATTAGTTTGTAGTCTTGTGGGGGAGGTCCTAGAAGGAACACGTAAATAAATATAAAACTGCAACTGTGCTAAGTACTATGATAGTGTACAAAGTGAACTGAGGAAGAATAAGGGGGGGGGGGGGAGGGAGATTTCCATAAATAGAGTGATCCAAAGAATGTGTCTTGAACGGGGGTCATTCAAGCTGAAACCTGAAGTTTGAGAAGAGACCAGTGGTGAAAAGGAAGGCAGAAGAGCATCTCAGAGAGAGGGCTGAGAAGAGGTTATGTGGTGGCAAATATCTCAGCCTGTTTCAGGGGCTGGGTAGGTGAGAGAGAGAGAAGAACCAAATGAAAGGGTAGGAGACAGAAGCCAGATTGTGTAGGGGTTTGGAGGCCATAAAAAGAAGTTGGTTTCTATATTAAGTAAAGACAAGACATTGGAGGGAGGGATGGGGGTTAAAAAGATTCTTTTTAGGTGCTATGTGTGGATAAACCTAGAGGAGGGAACAGCAGACATTGGGAGTCTATCATAGTAACCTGGAAAACAGGTGTCAGGAGTGTGAACAAGAAAGAACCCAGGTCAGGACTAGTTGTGTGCCATTCTTAGAGATCTAAGCCTGAGCCATCTGTTACGAGAATAAATGACATAATGCCCAGAAATGTCATGAGAGGGTTCTATTATGGAAGCCTTCCTCAACATTCTCCTTTCCTTTGGTTGTTGTGGACAGGTTATCAGCACCAGGTACAGTGTCCTGATCCCACATAGTTGCTTGCTGTAATTTTATAGATGACAGTGCAGTAGATTGAACAGTGGCCCTCCAAAGATGTCCATGCTCTAATCCCTGGAACCTTTGATTATATTACTTTATATGGCCCAAGGGACTTTTCTGGTGTGACCAGGTTAAGGGTTATGAGATGAAGAGATTGTCCTGAATTATCCAGGTGAACCCCATGCAAAGAAAGATGTCTTTAAAGAGGAAGGTAAGAAAATCAAAGGCAGTAGTAGCAAGAGGTATGACAGTGAACGCAGGAGGTTGGAGAGATGCAATAAGGGGTCACAAGCTGAGGCTTGTGGGCAGCCTCTAGAAGCTGGGGGGGGGGGTGGGGAAGAAGAAGAAATGGATATTCCTCAAAGGCTCCAGAAAGAACCAGCCCTGCTGACATCTTGACTTTACCCCAGTGAGAGAAATATATCAAATATTTGACCTATAGAACTATAAGATAATAGATTTATGTTGTTTTAAGTCATGAAGTATGTGGTGCTTTGTTACAGTAGCAATAAAAACTAATACAAAAGGTAACAATAAAGAAACTGTATAGGCTCAAGTCCCACTTAATGTCGCAAGATCTGTTTTCTGCACCATAAAGTGCAGTTTTAGTTTAGGACCCACCCACCTGACACTGGCCTCCCATTATCATGCATATAAAGTTTGTTTCCCTTAGCAGAGCAGCCAACTGAGGACCTTGGAGCATTGGGCTTCTGGAATCCAATAGGCTCAGAAGACATAACCCAGATAAGCACACAGAGAATGCATGTATTGTATTTTTGTTTCTGTTTTATAAAAGTCAATTTCATTAAAAATAGGAAGCAATGACAAGAATAATACCTTGTTAGAACTAGTGAGTATTTGCTGGCAAATGCTTGGTCTGTCTTATGTGATTTAAAGCTTTTTCTACTCAACTCTGAACCACACTCTTGAGCCTCCCACTCGGTCTCTGGCATTGGCCTTTCTTTCTCTCTTGTGTCTTTATCCCTACCTTCAGCATCTCTCCATTCTGAACCAGTTGAAGTGTGTCTACCCCTGAGACTCTGGAACACTGCATGTGGATCCCTGTGCAGTGTGACATGGGCTAAAAACTTAAAGAGGACATTACCAGAAGAGGGAATATACCGACTTCTCAACTGAGGAATCAGGCATTTGCCCTGAAATAAACTTAGACATCTACCTGGCAGCAGCCATCCCTCCTCCATTGGCACTGCCCCTCCAACAGGTCTATAGCTGGCTCTGAAGCCCAGTGTTACCGCTGGCTCACCAGCTTCCTGTGCTGGCTGACAAAGGCCTTTGGCTAATCTTTTCCTCTCTTAAAGAGACAGGGCTCACCATAGAGGAAAGGAAAAAGACATTTAACAAAGACTTAGAATCCTTCCCTGCTTGATGATCCTTTCCTTGCAGAGGCTGCCAGCATGCAGTCCTGCCTGGAGGAAACAAAATGGGTTGGACAGTGCTGAAGGTTCTTCTGGATCCTTTGACCTTTTCCCCACATAGACTCTCTGAAACCAAGACTAATGATCTGGTAACCCTCCAGACAGGCCTCCCGGAACAGGGGCTTAATTAGGGCTCATTTATAGGAAGTTACCGCATATGCAGTTACAAGCGACTTCCCCAAGAGCTCAAGGCCAAGATGACAGGGGGTGACGTAGGTCAAGATTTAGATTCTTTCTTTCCCAGAATTATTGCCTCTGTCCTGCCTGGTTTAGGCTTCCCATGCTCTACCTCAAATTTAAACAAACAAACAAACAAAATGTTTTCTGGCTAACCTACATATCTTTATTAAGAATGCTCCACCTTGGCCTTGAAGAGATACATATTTAGCATTGTGATTATTTGGGGTTAGCTATTTTCTTCCTGTTATGAATACACATGAGGATTCTCCTTTTCCTCCTAACTTTGTTATGGTGACTGCCTCGCTAATAAGGGTTGTGCCTATAAATGCATTTCACTTCCATAATTACTGAGGGATTAAATGTTCTCTAGAGAAAATTAGCTGTTCCTGTGTCCTGTGAGCTTGCAGTGGTCAGGAGCATAAGCTGTTGAAGAATCAGTGGATTGAATAACCCAGAGGGTTTTCATGTTCAGATCTGAGCCCCATATTTTTGTCACAAAGTAGTGAAGTTGGTGTAGGTATCCTGCTCTGTCCTAATGGAGGAAAGAAAAAGCTGTGGTCCCTCTTGGCTGAGAGAGAAAAACGTAGGATTCTAACAGGCTGTTCAGAGCAATGGCATCTGACAGCAGTCACATCTGAATATTTCTTATCAAATGTTTCAGAAATTGATGTTTGCCTGGCTTCAATCTGCTGCCTCTTTTCTGATGCTTTTACCAGATTCTCTGTCTAGGCACCTGTCTGGATGTCTGTTTTATCTCCACAGAGTTTTCCACCTTTGGCCCCTTGCCCTGTCTAATCTGGCTGAGGAATGTGCTAAATTGCCTGTTCTACTGGCTGTGTTCACCCCTCCTTCCCTTCCAATGATCCCTCTCATGGCACTTCCTGTCCCTCTGTACTCAATTCAAGCTTCTGACCATGGATTTGTGTTGGTGGTTACCCTCCAGAATTGATAATCCAGGTTAGAAACTCTAGCTTTCTATACCTGACCTACTGGCCAGCGAGATGCTGCAAGAGAGGTAATAAAAGAAGTCATCCATCTGTATTAGTGTGCCTGGGCTGTCATAACAAAACACCACAGAAATGTATTTTCTCACAGTTCTGGAGGCTGGAAGACTGAGATCAAGGTGCTGCTGGGTTTGGTTTCTTCTGAGGCCTCTCTCCCTGGCTTGCATATAGCCTCCTTCTTTCTGTGTCCTCACATGGCCTTTCCTCTGTGTGCACACCCATCCCTGGTGTCTCTCCATATGTCCCAATCTCCTCTTTTTTATAAGTACATCAGTCAGGTAGCATTGGAGCCCACTGATATACTTAATTTCACCTAAATTACCTCTGTAAAATCCTATCTCCAACTATTCTGACGTCCTATTTTGAGGTACTGGGAGTTAGAACTTGAACATGTAAATTTTGGGGAGACACAACTCTGCCTGCTACCTATATACATGAAGATGGTGATAATAATAACTCCTAAAACAGTGAGTACTAACTACATACCATGCACTACTCCAAGCCCTTAAAAATATCTCATTCAATCTTCATAACAATTCTCCAAAGTAAGCATTATACATATTCTCATTATCTGAAGTACAAAGAGCTTAAGTAATTTGCAGTAAATACTCATTCTGTAAGTAGTAAATATAGGATTTGAACCCAGACATTTGGCTCTGAATCTGCACTGTGAGCCTCACTTTTATACTAATACTATTAATAATGATCACATTTATTGAGAATTCATATGTAGTAAGCATGATCATAATGGCATCATGAACATTATCTCAATTAATCATGACCACAACCCCTCATAAAGTATTTCCATAGCAGGAAATAGATGTTG
Organism: Felis catus; assembly: GCF_018350175.1. Lineage (NCBI taxonomy): Eukaryota > Metazoa > Chordata > Mammalia > Carnivora > Felidae > Felis > Felis catus. Next base: position 28,052,171 of record NC_058377.1, read on the forward strand.
GCAAGATAAATGAACTGGCTCAAGGTTACAAAGCTAGTGAATGTCAGAGTCAGGGCTTGAATGTCAGTCTGTCTGGCTATAGAAAGCAAAGTTCTTAACTACCATACAATGCTGCCTCCTGACTATTAGGAAGTAAGAAATCATGGGGCATCTCTAAAGATAAATACCAGACATGATTCCACTAACTTGGTTCTGTAAGAACCATTTTAAGCAAAAACTGTAACTTTCTATGCCTTGGTTTCCCCATAGGGGAAACAGAATTAAACTGATCAAAAGATGAAAAGAGAAGTAAAAAGCTTTTCTTATTTGAAATGCTGGAGACAGAATGGTTTATCAAGTGTCATCAAATGTTCAGTTTCACTTTGGGAAGAAGCCGTTTGCTTTGGCTTTTGAAGTTGCAGGATATTACCGCTGGAACTGGGTGGTTGGAAATCAGTGTTAGATAAGAAATGGCTGTCAAATACCTGTGTCTTTAAAAGGACCATTAGTTTTTGATCAGGCACAAATTAAATTGAAACCAGAAGCTGTGAGGTCCCTCTGAAACCCACTGAGTGACAGATTTCTAGGGTAGATCTCAGAATTCCCAAAGCAAGAATCTTCCAAAGGAAATTGGCCCATTTTCCCTTTTCCAGACCATGCTGAATCTGAGCCATTTTAGACATTAGTCTGGGTAGGAAATCTCATCAGAACCCTCTTCCCTTCCCTGTCCTTCAAGAATACATATTCCAGTATAAATCAAGAAGGCAGCATGCAGGAAGTCATTGCAGATGGCTAATTTTACTCCTTTCTCCTATACTTGAATCCACTTGCTTACTTGATGTACTTTACATGTAAAATGTATTTCTCCTAAATTTTAAATAGCTGTTGAATATTGAATAAATTGTCAGCTTAAGATCAGGGACCATATCTCTTATTGTTCTTGTTTCCATTTTATAATAGTGAATAAAGTAGTCTGTAAGAAGCAAACAATCAATAAGAAGATCTATGCTTGTTGAGTATTTGTTATGTGCCGGGTCTTGTCCTGGATGCACTACATCTTTGCCTGACAGAATGTGGTGCCAGAACCAGCGACATTCTCTTTACCAGGGAGAATTTTAGAAATGCAGTCACTCAAGCCACGTGCAGACCTCCTGAATCAGAATCCGCACTTGAACAAGATCCTTGGGTGATCCATATGCACACTGTAGTTTGAGAGGACTGCTTTACATAATTTCATTTATTCCTTACAGTAAATCTAGAGCATAGAGATTACTGCACCTATTTTACAGATGAGAAAACAGAGGTGTCAGATAAGGGATTTAAGTTCAGTTCTCTCTGTCTCTATATTCTGTGCTTTTTCTATTCTGCTATGATTATTTAGAGGAGAATCCATCCATGGTAAATATTCAGCTCCAAGATACCCGAGCTTCCTAAGTTTTTATATTTGCCAGGATAAAGCTGATATATTTAAAATATCTAAAGGTGCTGATCAGTAGAATCTCTATAAATGCAGTTTATTTGTTCATTCAGTGAGAGACCACATGACTGAGCTACTCACGGTTTCTGGCTGCATGGTAGGTACTTCCAGGGTGCAGTGACAAGAAGAGTTTAGTATCTGCCTAGGAGGAATGTTTGCTGCTGAGCAGACAGGAGAGTGTTAGTTGTTGAGAAACCATAGTGCTTTCTCATACCAACTCAGAATTCTCAAAAACGGCAGACTGCCTGGAGGTCAACAAATTCAACTTGCCTCCGGGTAATAAAACATCCAGTCCCTTCTATTGCTGGTCAGGATGTAGCACCTTTGCATCTGGTGTCTAGGAAGGGAATTGTATGGAGCAGTTTACAGTTCCTCCAGGAAAATCAACAGTCTGTGCATTCCCAGCTCAGGTCTTTGAGATGAGGGCATTCCCATTTTCCTCAGACTCCTCGGAGCAGAGGTTAGATGCAGTGTCCACTTGACCAGCTGGCTAGGGATGTAGCCCTGGCCATTGACTCCCACTTCACACCCTGAGTGGAGAATGAGCTTAAAGCTGCCATGCAAATAAACCCTAATGGCTTTTCTCCTGCATTTACATTATTAGGAGTTCCTTTGACTGGCATTATGATGATAAATGAAAAATGCTTTGCACCATTACATCAAGCACTAATGCAGAGTGGAATGAATTTCTGCATTTTTTTTTTTTTTTTTTTGGAAAGAAAGGGAGAAAGAGAGAAAATAGCAGATGGGAAAGCAATTGACTCCTGTATCCTGCTAGGTTATTTGCATACAGGCCTGGGTGGAGGCTGCCTGGAGGGTGGTGCTGCTCACAAGGCACTGGGCTGGATCCTTGCCTGCTGCCTGCCTTCATACTGCACAAGTTTTGGCAGCCTGAATTTTCCATGTCCCATGGATGCACGGACCGCTTAGACCCCCTCTGACAGACAGGCGAGTTATTACGGATAAATGCCTGAAGTACCTAACTGACATGTTGAACAAGCATTTTCCCCAGGAGCAAAATGATAATTTATTGTCTTGTTTGCAATAGTTTCATTTGTAACCTCTTGTGTTTTTTTTTTCTGTGTTTTGTTTTGTTTTGTTTTTATATTCTCAAATTCAAGTCCACTTTGTTGTTAAGAAACATTTTTTCTACTAAAGTAGAAAAGGTCTGAATTGAAGTTCTTCTTTTCCCCCCTGTCTTCAAGCCTTCTTGTCCATTCTAGGACAGACTTCTCTTATTTTTGAAGTGGGGATATTTGATACTCGCTTTTTGAGCATTGTTTGGTTTGGCTTGGTTTGTGGGTTTTTTTTCTGGGGGGGTGTTGTTTGGTAGGTGGGAGTTAAGAAATAATTTAAACAAAATTGCCTACGTGCAAGGTTTTGGTCAGTGTAAGACCATAGTTTCCAAATATCTTCTCACAGCTTCTGGCTGAGAGTTACACACCAGTGTGTCTAAACAGCCCAGGGTTAAGTGTCTCAATCAATAGCCGCCTTTCAATGTTAAGGCCCAAGACACTAAAGTAAATAATAAACACATTTAAAACTCTACAACATGATAAAGACAACTTAAAAATGAATGAGAAAAGTGTTCTAAAGTGTTTCAAAAATAGCACGAAATTCAGCTGAGTAAATTTTAAGATCTAATTGGCTTTATTCAATGATTCATGAAATGGGCAGCAACCCATCTTACAAACAGAAAGGGGATCTGAGGAGCTGTACAAAATGCAAGGTTTTTATAGGCAGAAGAGGGCAAAAAATGTTTCTAACAAAGAGTGGATTGTTTCCTCTGCGGGAATGTTAGGGTCTGTCATGCAGAGTACTTCACCAGTGGGACCAGGTAATTCCAGATCCACTGGTTAAAGGTCATATTTATGGGAAAGGCTGAACCTACAGGTGAGTTAGATATTAAGTCTTGGTTTGCTTACATGGGCTTAGCACAAGTGACTCTACTTTGGGCCTTCTCTCTCTCTCTCTCTCTCTCTCTCTCTCTCTCTTCTAACAACCCCTCCCATTTTGATCAGATTCTCAGCTTAACTGAGAGATATGATAAAAATTTAAGATATTAGCACCACTCTCAGGTACTACTCTATAGTGCTTACAGTTTTAGTTGATCCTCTCTGTGGGATTTACAGGTCATGAGGGTTTTTTTGCTTAACCTGTGTGATATCCACAGGCCATGACTTCAGATTCACAAGTTTTAAGTCTGTCATTTTCTTCATTCCTTTTCTAATGTTCCAGTCTTAGGGAGATCATTTGCTAGGTGGCTAGCATCTATGAAAATGTATTTAAAACTTTCAAGAAAATACAACATGCAGGGAGACTACTATGATTATTATAAGCAGGATAATTCTCAATGTCTGCAGTGCACCTCAGAGTCATGGTCTCCAAGACCCAAACCAATCAAAATCCAACAAGTCAAAGAAAGACCCCATTGAAGGAGTCGTTTTCCTGAGTCAAACGTCTTGCTCTGTAATCTTACACAGCTGAGTTTCAACCTCCCCAGAAGTGTTAATCCAGGTGCAGCAGGTGGTGCTGGCTATAGCACAGACACCTTCCTTCTCAGCCTAAAGATAATCAAGGGTTATCTTATTACCAAGAACAACTTTGGCCAGAGTCTAAGGGTTTTTTTGGGCAGCTATTGTTTTCACAGCAGATTTGACAATACCTTCAAGAGTTAAGCAGAGTTTCACTATCATGGCCTCATCACACTCACTTCTAATCAGGGAAGTAGGATCCTGGCAGAGGAGACAAATCCAGGATCCTGAACACCTCCTAACAAGTCTCTTTTAAATCGGTGATGTAAATCCAAATGAGGAGACCCACAAGGTATCTCATTCTGTCTGTAAGCAAAGGCACAGACATTGCTCAGTTATGTGCCAGCCATCTAGGCATCCATAGGCCCAGGGAAAATGATAACCTCCACAGACAAAAATAGATTCTGTCAGACCTCAAGCCTCTCCTGCTAAGGTGCTACTGTTAGTGGAAAGATCAGAGCTTTTGATGACAAATTCAGCAGTCGGAAAGGTTACACCATTAGCAATGGCCTAGGAAATATCAATGATGGCATTATCTTTCTAGGACAATGCCAGCATAAAGGAAAGAAAGAAAAGATGAAAGTGTTTTGCGTTTCATTACAGTAGGAAGTCTTGATCCAGTTGCTTGGGTGGAAGCAGTCCACATTGATGTCAGGTGGAGTTTTCCTTAGCTGTGAGATGAATACCTAAGGTCTAAGTCCTTGAAGTTTGGTTACATCTGGGTAGCAAGGAATGTCTGGTGTAGTCCCTTCTAAGGAGATTCAAAGGCACTATTTATTCTTCATGATTCCAAATCAGAAGGTTAGGAGAAAGTTGGAAAGATTATTTTGGAGAGTCATAGCCAGCTATTTGAAGAAACTAGAATAATTCAGGACCCAGACCAGTTTACAGGTATATAACAAAACCTCAAAGACAATTAACAAGACTATAATGTATACAATGTATAATGTATATAATGTATACAAAGGTGCAAACATAACTTCTCTCTATAGTTACCCCCATTTTTGACCAACGCTAATCACATTAGTGATTTACAAATTAGTAAAACTAATTTGTCTGCATTAAACATGGCCTAATTATTTACATAAGTGCGGCAAGAATAGAGATTGACCATATAAGCTCTTTTTAAACAGTGTTTTCTTGGAACTTTACAAAAGGTATCTCAGATTGAACTCTTAAAAGCCTCTGAAGCCAGAAGGCTAAGCCAAGGATCCACCATTAGATTTTACTTGCAATAACTATAGTTTGGGTGAATTCCTTCCAAAAATGTCCTGAGGTTCCTAAGCCTGTCAGACAATGACTTCCCTACTCACCTGATAAAGCTGACAGAAACCTCATAAGGAAGGTACTAACTAAACTTATCTTTCCAAACAACTCCTTAAAGCTGTCTGATCATTTCTGAGTCTATACACATCTCTCTCGAATACGACATTCCAGTCAAGGCTTATAATGTAGCCAATGTTTCCAATCGTGTCCTGTTATAAGGAGAACAGATTCTTATTGAGATTCTGCAAATAACTAATTATGTTGCCATGAAAAGAATACTCAAGAGTTTATGAATTCTGCAAGAATCAAGTAGGGAGAAAAAGTAAATGTTTTATCTTTGTTCACAATGGTATAGTTCACCAAATTGCTGTAAGTCATAGATAGCTTAAGAAAAAGTTTCCTTAAATCTGGCAAAATAAAACATTAAAGAACCAGCACTGTTTCAAACAAAAAGTCATAGAGAATTATAATCATCCTTCTTAGTTCATTCAAGCCTATGCATGTGATACTTGTTCTGCTTGAACCCATTTTTCCATTACTCCTAAAAATTCTTACTGAGTTCAGTTTTATGATCTTAAAGTTATAAGAAACCAGTACTTGTCAAGTCTTTTCTATGAATCTCCTTGAAAATGATGCAATTTTTCAGGAACATTTTTTGTAAAAGTATCTGAGTAAAACAGTAACTATCTAAAAATGACAAAAGACCTAAAAAATGCCCATTGTTAAAGATCTGATGAGAGTTCATTAAAATGGAATTAAGAAGGAAATGTGGTTGGTTATTTTTGTGACACATATTTTTAAATGATAAGTGAAATTATGATGATAACTTAATACTAGAACATATTAAACTTTAGGAATTTATATAATTTCTGGAATACTTATATACTTATATGAATGCAACATAAAGAAGGCTTGGTATTACTTCTTATTGGACAGTGCTTCCCATGTAATTTAACATATAAAATATGCCTAATTAGTTTAAAATTTCCCTTTTTATATGGAGAGATAACAAATCTTTTGAGATGTTCCTAGGATCCTTTGAAAAAATCCCAAAACTAGTTTGAGGTCAAAAGACTTCATTCAGAATTTGATTTTGGTAAGTTTTTAATGTCAAAACATTTAAAAACATTTGGTCAAATAGGATCATAGCTTACAGTGAAACAATATTTAATTATATTTATAACCATAGTGACAAAGACTTTATAGGCAGGGTTACCTGGGTGGCTTAATTGGTTAAGCATCCCACTCTTGATTTCAGCTCAGGACATGATCCTGCAGTTCCTGAAATCGAGCCCTGCATTGGGCTCTGCACTAACAGTGCAAGGTCTATTTGGGATTCTTCCTCTCCCTCTCTCTCTGCCCCTCCTCAGCTCATGTGCACTCTCTCTCTCTCTCTCTCTCTCTCAAAATAAATAAATAAATAAATAAATAAATAAATAAATAAATATTAAAGAGGAAAGACTTGGAGGCAAATACAGAAAGTTAAACAAACAAAACAATCCTAACTCTTTTAATAGAGAATACTCAGTTTTCTTAAGTAATCAAAGACCTGATGATAAAGATTACATAAGGCATACTAAGTTATTTTGGTAAAACATAAAATCTTTGCTTTCTAGGCAAATTACTTAAATGATAAAGAAGCTTTCATAATATGTTACCAAAAGCAGACCAAAAGTCCAAGAATATGTTGTCCTTTTAACAAAGAGAAAAACAAATCTAACTATGCATCTGTATCTTTGATATTAAAACTCATTTTTTTTCACTTTAGTAACTTCATTCCAGTCTTAGCCAAGTTGACCACACATAAAATTTATTTTACAAGATTCTTTTTCCGAAATTTTTGTACGATTTTGTCCTATGTTTTCTCCTTTTTCCCATTCTGAAATAACCAACCTCACTTTAGGACAAAATTACTTTCTTTTTCCTTAACAAAAAAAACATCTACATTCCACATACCCTCTTTTACCAAAAACATATTCTACTTTTCTTGTATATATTATAATTTTTAATTCCAGAAAACCTTAAGTTTTACTTAAAAAAGAAGTCAACAATTGTGAACTTTTTCATTAGAATTCTGTGGCTAGAAAATTTTATAAATACTTTTTATAACTTTTAGAAACATATGCTTTCACATAATTTTTTTGTGTGTAGTATAAAACCTGTTTATTAATAGACCCAAGTATATTTTCTAAAAGGAAACAAAAAATAGATAAGCCTATGTTTAGTAATTAATGTTTTAATATTTTATCTTATTTGGAAAGATCTAGATATGTAATGAGTATGCATCATTTTAATTTAACTTAACAAAACTTTAAGGTTTCATGTTATCAAAAAGATTTGGGGAAACTATTTAACAAGTTCACCTAAAAACTTTAATCCCACTTACATCTATTTACACTTTTTCTCAATAATTATGTTTAGATTAGCCACAAAAACTTCATGAGACATTAGATAAAGCTAGCCATCATCCCAAACTATTTTTCTCACTGATAAATTTTTGTAACAAAGATAACATAAATTTATTTGACTCATAAACTCAAGTAGAATAAAGTTGCATTATTATGATGCTGGTGATTCTGAGGACATGCCTATTTTAATCAATCTAATGAATTTAAACTAGCTTATATTTGCCAAAGATTATTTCAGGTCACATGAGCTTGAAAAGCATTTAGGTTAGTTTCTGGTATATTTTTGAGAGTTTTAGGAATCCTTTATTCATATAAGCCCTTATTTCTCTTCAAAGCAATTAAATACAGCTCTTTTACAAATTAATTTTAGTAATACCATTTGGAGGTAGAAAATATCACACATCTAGAGTAGTATACACTCACACACACGCGTGCGCACGCGCACACACACACACACATACATACAAACAGATACAGACATATAGCTTCCATTTAAAATTTTTAGCTATGAATCAGGTACAATAATACAAAAGTCACTAGTTAGAAAAGGAATTGGACCAAAGTTGTTTTTCTGGTATATGGAATAAGCTAAAGCCACCTGCTTAGATGGCTAAAGCTTTCTACTAATATTTGTGGAGAAGATACATGATTTTCCAGTCATTTAAATTTCAAATGTTCTTTTCCCTTTTTGTTCTCCTTCTAATAAGAATTACTTCCCCAAAGTGTATACTTTGAAGAAACAGTCTAGATATGAATTAACATTTACATCAACGGTATAGGGGAAAAAATGCAAGTTCCACCAAGCAGGACTTTGGTTTTCCAAGGCCAATATTTACAAATCTTTCGAGATATATAGGAGAAACTTGGGGATTGGTAGAAAGGAATAGGTGGGTTTCAAACTGCCTCTAGAGCTGCATTTCTAGTTTTGCAAAGATTTGTAAGATGAGGACAGTTGTTCTCAATTCCTCAAAAAATTAGGTTGCCACCTAAATGATCATAGATTGATCTACCCATCTAACCACATTATCCTCATATCTATGTATGTGTATGTGTGTATACAATATATGTGTAGATGTATATGTGTGTATGAGTATACACACATGCACACTCATACACATACACACACCAAGGAGATTTCCAACTGAGATGGAAATCAGAAGATTTCTATGTTCTGAATTTAGAGCTTTATGTCTTTGGAATGTTTTCGATAATCCTTTCACAAAAGTTTCACAAGGTTTGTCTTTTCCTCTGGGTACATGTAGCTTAAAGGAGGAGGCCAAAAACAAAACAAAACAAAACAAAATTCCTATATGGTTTTGAATAATTTTAGTTTCCCCTGGTTGTTTAAGGGAATAGCATAGAAGCTTACCAAAAAAGTCCCTCAGAGTTTTATCAACTTTGGGAAGGCCCCAGACAGGGCCTTCCTTTGGCAATAGATACGGAGTCATTCAAGGTGGTCTTGAAGAATTTACACAAAACCTTTTAGGACAATCTTTTTTTCCAGTGTGTCAGTTAAATACAAATGAGATATTGATTCCTGGATCAGTATTTTAATGATAGACTCCTAAGAAGGAGAGTAATGGGGGAGACTTAGGTGTTCTCTTAGATACCTTTTGTATCTTTAAATTTCATTACACTTTTGCAATGAGACTTTCAATAAGGCTATTTTGTAATCTTGAGGCCTTTTGGCAGCTTTAAATTAAATCTTAGATATTAAAATAGGTACCCCATTCTGTTTGTTTAATTTAGGAGCACTTGCTGTCAAATGTCCTTCTTAAATAAATGATCTTGTCTAATTAGAATATTCCCATAATGGGCATTGTCTTTGGTAAGAATTTGCCATTTTTATAGATATTTATAACTTCCAGTACCGTAGCTCTTAGACATAAAATAAGCAGGAGTACTACAGGGTGGAACGCTTACCTCTTTGGATTTTAAGTATCCTATTTAATTAATTAATTAATTAATTAATTAATTAATTTAACTAGTTAGTTAGCTAGCTAAGCCTTTGTGCCCTTCACAGCCAAAGCAGTAGTTAAATGGTATCAACCACTGGGTGTGGAAAGGAAATGTGTAATGTTTCACAGTGTACTTCATTGCATAGAAATTTTCTTGAGGTTGGTAGGTGTCCTAGTGTCAATATAACCCAGTTGTGTGACCAACTTTTTTAAATATAGGAGTATTTGGGTTAGGTAGTGAGAGCTCTAGCAGCTTTTAAACATGTGCTCACCTGCTCTGTAGCTGCTTTTGAGAGTTCCAGTAGCAGTAACCTTTATATACACAAATCAAGACAAACAAACATGCAAACCCTAATATTTCAGCAGTAACTAAGAGATGTTACTGCATTTTGTCCAAGAGAAGACCCTCTACACACCACCAACTATTCTTACCATGGAACCTTGGACTGGGGAAAAGATTGAATCAAGTGACTTCAACAAATGGGCACCTGGGCCTGGGGGTTCCACATATATGGAGGAATTGCAAATTCCCACTGACAAGCAGTTACCACATGGATCTTGGGAGAGGATCAAGGACTGAGGTTTTCTGCTAATTCAACAAGAATTGCAGCCTCAACTACCAGAAGCCCCCAGCATGGAACTGACTGGTAAGCCAATTATATTGGGCACTTGACACAAAGCAAATAGAGCTCAGAGCTGAGACAAACTTGCTCACAGCCTTCAGAAATGGTGGGAAAGACAGGTAACTCTAAAGTGTTTGCAGAAACCAGGTCTGTGTTTCTCATTGTCCCTGAATGCCATCAAAAGTCTACTGCAGATCTCATCACTGCCACCAAATATGTTTTTAAAAATTTCAACTTAGTGGATTTGAAGCTCTAACTGGCTTTATTCAATAATTTATAGATGGGGGGGGGGGAGAAAAAGAAAGGTGCTAGTAGAATAGATTGTTTCAGTCAAGGTCATCCTCCTTTGGGGGAAGGGTGGAGTCTGTCATGCAGATTACTTCACTAGTGGGGACCAGGTAAGTCCAGATTGACTAGTTAAAGGTCGCATTCCTGGGAGAGGCTGAAACTACAATTAGGTTAGATATTAAATCCTGGTTTGCTGATATGAGCCTTAGCACAAGTGACTCTATTTTAAGCCTGCTGTCTCTTTGTATCATTAATAGAAGACAAGGTTGAATATTGGTTCCCCTCTAAAATCACTGAAACACCCTGTTAATAAGGCAAAGCCATGTTCATCATTTCCTGAGGCAAGGAGAACACCATCTCTACATGGTCTTCCTACTGCTTCTGAGGTAGAAGGGCAGATTTAAGCAACTTTTTGAGATGTCCAAGTCTGGCTTTACATGGCTCTTTCAGTGTGAGAGCTAAGGAGGGGCTGATTATGGTTCATAAGGGTCATAATATAATAGGTTAGGGTTGGTAGACACAAAGAGTCTTGGGGTAGAATCTGTCCTTTTGTGTTTTTTTTACTGATGACTTAAGAGACCTTTCAGGAAGTTCCTGCAGTTATTTGAAACTTTATCTTCTTGGGCAATAGTCTTGGGAATAGTAAAATATTGATGAAAACAGTGGAACAGTGAAGACAGTAAAGTGTGTGCAGAAAATTTGGGTTCTTACTAAGTGGGACCCTATCAAGGCTGATCACAGTGGGGGCAGCCTCAGAGTTGGTGGCCAATGGCCTTTACTGCTGACAGACTGTGAGCATCACCCTCTTGGAAGTAATCACTGAGGGCCTGTGAGTCCTGCAGCCATAGTCTTCTCCTCCCTCATCCCAAGAAGGGTTCTGTTTGGCTAAGAAGTCATCTTTCCCTTCAGATCAGGTGTCAGGATGAAGTCTGGAAAATAAGAGTGCAAGTTCTTAATTTCATGTTATTTTTATTTTTTTAATTAATTAATTAACTAATTAATTAATTAATTAATTAATTAATATTTTTGCTGGTCCTATGAGTAAGGAGGAGAAATTTGTACAGGATAGTGGTAAGAGGGATGACAGTGAGCCATGAAGAGCCACAGGAAGCAGGTGCATCTCCATGCTAATGCGATCCTGTGTTCCTCAGCACACCTGAGGAGCTCTAGCTTTTTATCTCAAAGTAACCCAGTATGCAGGGGGAGAATTTCTCTGCTCCCAGCTTCTAAAGAGTTGTATCGAGCAACTGTGAATAAAAAACAATTAAATTTGCTAAAGGTCTGAGAAATCAGATCTAATCTCTTTGGGGACTTGGAAAAAACAAGCAAACAAAAGAGCTGAGTTATCGATTGCTGCATTTCAGCGGCTCTTAATCTGAAATGAAATCAGCCTGGGCTTGGGCCCAAAGGCCAGAGACCCTGATATCCATTCTCCCCTTGTCAGAAGGCCCACCTGTCAGAACAAGGCTTCCCTGCTCAACGACTAAATTAGTAGGCAGGTGGCAGGTTGCAGAGAGCTGCAGCCATTGGGCTTTCTTGGGGCACAAAAGGCAGAGGAAGAACTGGAATATTTTCTTAAGTGTAAAGCAGTGAAGCAAATTGAGTTCACAGGGTCAACATTATTCTTCCTCACCATATCGACAGAAGCACCTAATCTGGCCAGCAGCACTGTGCCTTGATCCTTATATTTCCCTTTTATGAGGTGTTGTCACTCTATTATCTTCCCCCAAGTTGGTCTTTACCCCTTTGACCTTCAGAGGTGGAGAGGGAGGAAGGCAGCAGGACTGGTGGTGGGTGCTTACCAGGGAGGAGAAAGACTTTGACCTTGAATAAACTAGATATTTAGCCTTCCCTGAGTTCAGGTTGTGTCTAGGATAAAATGAGGGTAGTAGGGGTCTCACCAGCTTGTCTAGTTCTGAAGCAGAAGACTGGTATTTGAGAGGTCAAGGTATCTAATTTATTTTTTGTTTGTTTGTTGTGTTGTGTTTTATTTTGATTTGTTTTGGTAACTGTAAGAAAGGTCATTTCATAGTCTCCAAAACAAACCAAATGAATTTCTGGTATAAAAAAATGTGAATCTTTCAACAAAGATCTAGCAGACAAGTTAGAATGTCTTTTTTTTTTAATTTTTTTTAACGTTTTATTTATTTTTGAGACAGAGAGAGACAGAGCATGAACGGGGGAGGGGCAGAGAGAGGGGAAGACACAGAATGGAAGCAGGCTCCAGGCTCTGAGCCATCAGCCCAGAGCCCGACGCGGGGCTCGAACTCACGGACCGCGAGATTGTGACCTGAGCTGAAGTCAGACGCTCAACCGACTGAGCCACCCAGGTGCCCCAGAATGTCTTGAAAGTTATAGCTTCTCAGTTTACCTTCTTAGATCCAGAAACAAGAAAGAGGAAAATGCTCAATACTTATTTTTAGGGAGACCCTTTTGCCTTCATCCATTCAGGTTGTTATAATAGAATACTATAGACTGAATGGTTTATAAACAACAGAAATTTATTTCTTACAGTCCTGGAAGGTAGAAGTTTAAGATCAGGGTCTAGCAGATTCAGTGTCTGGTGAGGGCTCACTTCTTGGTTCACAGATAACCATCCTCTCACTGTGTCCTTGTGTGGCTGAAGGGGCAAGGGAGCTCCCTGGAGTCCCTTGATAAGGGCACTAATTTCTTTCACGATGGCTCCACACTCATCACCTAATGTCTCTCAGAGACCCCACCTCTGAATACCATCACATGAGGAATTAGGTGTTGATGTATGAATTTTGGGAGAATGCTACCTTCAGTCTTTAGCACTTTCGAACTGTGGTCCCCAGGAAACTACAAGGCAGATGAATTTGAAAATTTGAAGATTTATAGTTTAAATTATTAATTCATCATGAATAGGATTAGACCTCACCTCCATGCACCCTGTCCATCAATGTTCTGCACACATCCCAGATTCACTTTGATTCACAGCTAAACTTCTTTAATTTTTTAAGTATTTATTTATTTTTGAGGGAGGGGGAGAAAGAGAGAGAAAGAGAGAGGGAACACAAGCAGGGGGGGGGGGCAGGGAGAGATGGAGACACAGAATCTAAAGCAGGCTCCAGGCTCCAAGCAGTCAGCACAGAGCCTGATGTGGGGCTTGAACCTGTGAACCGTGAGATCAAGACCTGAGCTAAAAGCAGACAGTTAACCGACTGATATACCCAGGCACCCCCACAGCTAAACTTCTTGAAATTGGGTCTCCAAATCTTATTTCTCAGTGTACTGCAAATCAGGTTTTATTGTGACCACTGGAAAACCATATCTTACCATTGACTAAGCTTCCTATTCCTTGTTAAACTTAATTTTCTGGAAGGAGTTGGCATAGTAGATCACTCCTTCCTTGAAGTGATTCTCAATCTTGATGTCTTAAAAGTAGATGTATTCTTGCCAAGGGGCTCTCACTTAAGATCTAGGTGATGGTAACACTCTATATGACTGAGGAGGACAGCTGGGAACAAACCTATGGATTCCCAGAGCCACATAGTGGAGAGATGGACAAGAGAGGACAGTCTCCTCAGAAAGGAGTGCAAAGAGCACTGGACAGGTGGAAAAAACACCTGGATTCTCTTTCACTTCAAAGTGGTGGGTAAGGTCCAAATAACCCTCAGATTCTTATCTGTAAATAGGGATAGGTTACTAGTTTTGCTGGGATGTTGTAAGAATTCAGTAAGTGTCCAAAGTATTTTCACAAGTCATTCATGAGCTCAGATTTTGGACATTATTACTTTAAAAAAAATTTTTTTATGTTTATTTTTTGAGAGAGAGAGACAGTCAGAGTGTGAGCAGGGGAGGGGCAGAGAGAGAGAGGGAGACGCAGAATCTGAAGCAGGCTCCAGGCTCCGAGCTGTCAGCACAGAGCCCAATGTAGGGCTCAAATTCGTAAGCTGTGAGACCATGACCTGAACCGGAGTCAGACGCTTAACTGACTGAGCCACCCAGGCACCCCTGGACATCATTACTTTTTAGAGTAATAATCTGTAACACCTGTAATTATAATGATAATTACAGTTATGAAAAAAATATGAATAACAAGGGCACAAAGTAACACAAAATAAGTAAGCTGTATACTTAAACAGGAATGTTGAAACAAATAAAAAAAAATAGGGAACGCTCAAGACACTTGAATTGGCAACTCTGGTATTTCCATACATGCTATGTGAACATTTATCAAACTAGGGGTCTTTCATGAAAGAAATGCTGAAAAATGCATTTTGCCTACTCTCTGTACCACCAGGGTTTTTTTTCTCCCCACACAGTATTTCTCTAATGTACTTATTCAGTAGGATTTATAATACAATTATGAATTCATGTCATAAACCTATCCTCATTTCCAGAAATAGCTCGCATTTCTCTCCAATGTGTCCCCAGGCACTCTGATCTTACACTGATCATGGCACTGACAGGGCCACTGTTGGTTTACTTCTCAGTCTGCCTCAAATGTTATTTGAATTTCTGAAGGATGGGGATGGTATCTTGTTCACTATGCCTCCGCTAGCTAGTATAGTGTGAAACACTTAAGTTGTGCTCAAAAGGTATTTGCTAGCTACTCATACATTCATTCATTCATTCATTCATTTGTGGAGTGCCTTTCACTGTGCTGGGCCCTGGATGTGCAGCAGTGCCAGTCAGGCTTAGTCATACAGACTCTAGATGTGCAGAGCCTAGCCATAAGGAATGATTTAATTAAAATTGCAGTAAATACAACAATTCAAAAATGTAATGTGCTAGGAGAATATACACAGGGATTCCCAACCATGTAAAGGGCATAGGAAAGGGTTTTTGAGGAAATTACATTAAAATCTAAAATCTAAGGGTTTGGGGTGTGAATGGTGGAGAGGGAATAATCCAGACTGAAAGAGCTACAGAAAGCCTGTGATGGGAGGATGTGTCTGGAACACCAAAACTACAAAACACCTGAGCCCCAGACAGGCAAGAAGACTGACTTCCTCTGGGCTGCCAAGTCAATTAACAGCAGAGGAGGGACTGGAATCCAGGGTTTTACTCCCAGGCTACACAGGACAACATATAGCTGTGATCCGGAAGACAGAAAGCCTTGAGCAATTTGAGAGTGACAGTGGGCAAAGATCCAGACTGATTACAGAAAAGGGAAGCAGCAAGTTCATTGGGACTAAATGGTTCTTCTTCAGCAAGACATCTGTCCTGTACCTTATCACAGCGCTCAGATGGCAGGATTGGAGCTGACAGGTCCTGGGCCCCATGGCGCACCCTGCCCATTTTCCTCTGTTAGATATCTTCCCTGCAGTTTACAGCCCTGGGGGCCTTACTGGGCCCCAAGCCCTGAATAACCTGCCTCCCCCAGAATGCTGTCTCTCAGCAGGATCCTGCAGGTTGCCACCCTAATAGTCTGTCTCCCCACAGGCCTCCTAAACCCATTGCTGGATCCCAGTCGGGATCTTCCCTATCCACTGGGCTGTCCCCTGAGGTATACTGCAGTATCCTACAAGCTGCAGGGAGATGGGCTATGGTGATTCATGGTAGCTTGATTCATAGCAGCTCAGTGCAAAGTGTCGCAGAGACCTGCAAAAATCCCCATGGTCTTGATTATGTTTGCCTTTTGCTGTTTATCAGTGGTACCTGTCTGTTTTTATAGCCACTCCTCAGCTACGCTCAGGACTGCAGCTTTCCTGATGGCAATCACTCCCTAAGAGTATGGCTTTCCCATTTGGGCTTTGTGGGCGGTGGGAGGGGACAGAAAAGAAAAGAGGATCCAGATGTGGAATTATTCATCCAACACTGTGAGGGCTACTGCCTTGGTTGAGGCACATGTCCCTTGATATTTTCTTTTTGTTCAAGACACGCTCCACCCCTACATCTTCTCATATATTCACATTTAACTTTGTGGGAGGTGGAGGAGAATGACAGGCAGGTAAGTTAAAAAAGATACCTCTAAGCAAAGACAAATTGAGGTTAATGATCTCCTTATCTGCCTCCCTCCATAAATATGGAGTCTCAAGAAAACCAGTGACTCTTGTGCTCATGAACTACCCCCAGCCACATGCTGTCCATGCATTAGTCCACACGTTAATTCAGTAAATACTTCTCATCTTACTTGATTCTCACAACCACCCTAAGATTTGGATGAAGTAGTTTGGTTTATATGTCCATTTCACAGATGAACAGGTGATCTTCTCCAGGTTACACAAAGCCTGGAGCCCTACGTCTTCCCACAATGCCCCCCCCAACTCCTCACCTTCCCACCACACTCCACTGAACCCCATTTCCCCTACACTGCTCTCTACCTCTCCCTCCCCCTCAGCACCTCCCACCTCCTCCTTCCCACTCCTGAACCCTCTCATTTCCCAGCTCCCCTGCCACACCCCAACACTCCCCACCATTCCCCACCTCCCCCACACCACCCCTAACTCCTCTTCCCCGCAGCATCTCCTACCTCTTCCCCCCCCCACTCATGACCCTGCTCTCTCCCCAGCTCTCCCACCACACCCCAACACTACCCACAATTCCCCACCACCCCCACAACCCTCTGTCTCCTTGCCTCCTACCCCTATAACCTCCTACCTCTCCCCATCATCCACCACCCCCATTTCACCCTACCTCCCAAGCCACTTTTTCTTGAACTTTCTTGTTTTGGGTGATGGAAGAAGGGTTGATGAAAGGGATTTACAAAATAAAATTTCAAGGAAGAAACACTTTTACACTTAATGACTCTTATTTGAGAGTTTTAAAAATATTTGTTTTAAAAATGTTTAGGGGCACCTGGGTGGCTCAGTCAGTTGAACATCTGACTTTGATTTTGGCTCAGGTTATGATCCCAGGGTCATGGGATTGAGCCCCAAATGGGGCTCTGCACTGAGTGTGGAGCCTGCTTAAGATTCTCTCTCTCTCTCTCTCTCTCTCTCTCTCTCTCTCTCTGTCTCTCTCTCTGCCCCTCTCCTTCTCTTGCAAGATCTCTCTCTCTCTCAAAAAAGAAAAAATAAAAATTTAAAAATGTTTGATAATTATAGGGGATTTTAAACTTACATAGAGGGGAAGGATTCCACTCTCTGCACTTCCAAGGCCTCTTTAACCATTATGAATTTTTACCAATAATAACACTATAGTAGTGGTGGGGGTGGGGAGTACTTAATTACAAGGAGAGAACTGTCATTTTTGATGTAAGAAGATAGTCCTTAGGATGAAGTTGTATGTAGACAAATTCGTTCATTCCTTTACTTTCTGCTAGGCACTGGGGAAATAATGGTTAAGAAACCAAGACCCATACCTCAATGGACTCTGCAGTCTAGTGGGGGAGACAGATAATAAATGAATAATTTTCTCATTAAAAATTGTGATGATTGCTCAGAAGAAGAACAAATTTCTGTGAGAGAAACTGACATAGGGCCTGCTTTATATTGGAGGGTGTCAGAAAAGACATTTTTGAGGAAGCGACAATTAAATTGAGAAGGCAAAGAGATAAACTCTTGGCCTATTTATAAGAGATTAATGAATTATTCAAGGTCACATCTCTAGGACATAGTAGAATTAGGGCTAGGGGTCAAAGGACCTCAAATCTATGACTGAAAAAAGATATTATTTTTTATCAAAATAATTAAATACCAATAGTAGTGCAAGTGCAATTAAAACAAAACAAAACAAAACAAATGGCCTCATGGTCCTCATCCAGGAATCCCATTCTCCATAGGCAGCCATCTTCAACTGCCATTCTGTGTATTTATCTTCAGATTTCTAAATAGCATGATTGTAAATCTACGTTATAAATTCCAAATATTAATTTGCTACAGAGAATGTAGCTTTACAACTCTTACATACCCCCTGTTACATTTACTTCTCATATTTTCCTAACATGTAGTTTTACATCACAATTTTGGCTGAATCAATAGTCAATATTCAAATTATCAATATAATGCAAGTCAAATCAAGTGAATCATGATTCCATTGCTTTCTTAGACAGCTTGTTCCACTTTCTGGAGCAACTTAATTGTATATATATATATATATATATATATATATATATATATATATGCCTGTTTTCTCCAGAATTTTTTCCCTTGCACTGCATAAAAGTTGCAAGTATGAGGTAGCCTAATGCTTCTCATTATTGTTGTTTGCAGTATTTATCTAAAAGTCTGTCTTCTAGAACCCTCAACTGTCCTCATCCAGTTTGAGCTGGGTGCTCCCCATGCCTGCTTCACAGTTCTCACCCAGAAATTCCCCATTACAGTCATCTGGTGCCCCTCTCCCAGGTTGGAATATCTGTTTCTAGGACACTATGAGTTCTTTTTCTTGATGTCAGTTATTTCCTGAGGGACACATTGACAACTTGCTTGTTTGAAAAAAAAATATATGTCTTTCTTCACACATTATCCTTAGTTTGCTTTGATATAGAATTCTTACCTCAAAAAGTCTTTACCTCAATTTTCTTTATTATCCTGTATCTTCCAAGGGGGGATGCTTAGAAATGTGCCACTCTGGTTTCTGATTCTGTCTGTGACCTATATTTTTTCCTAAGAAGGTCTTAGGCAATTCTCTTTATCCCTGGTATTTTGGAATTTCTTTATACAGTGGCTTGGTGTGGAAATTTGCTTTTATTTTGTTTTATTTTTTTTTAATTTGTTCTCATGGCTACCTGCTAAATTCTTTTTCAGTTAGTTTTGGAAACTTGCATTTTGGTATTTATTTAATTTTCTCTGCTTTTTTTTTCTCTTTTTCCTTCTGGATGTCCCATTAAATGGAGTTTGTATTTTTTAAAAAATATTCTTCCGTTTCTATTTTCTATATTTGTGTCCTACTCTCTGGGAGAGTTCCTCAACTTTATCATGCTATGTGTAAAATTAATATTACTTAATTTCTTTTTTAGCTAAACATTTTTAATTTCCAAGAGACCTTTGTTATTTTCCACTTAGTATTTGTTTTTGAGAGGTAAATGCTTAGAAGCTCTTTGGAAGTTTATATGTGACCAAGCTGACCAGGGGGCTTTATTGTAAGCTAATGGTGAGAAGCCAGACATTTTGTTGGGGAACGCTAAAGTCTTGACAATTTTGCACTATTCTTGTGCGTGCATTTTTTCAAAGGAGACTCTTCCAATCTGCTTAAATCCTGCTTACCTCTAGTTCTACTGTGCCTTCTCTCCGATTGGTTCTCTTATTGAACGTGCATCAGGATTACCTGCAGGGCTGGTTAAGATGCAGATTGCTGGGTCTATTGCACAGATGTTCTGATTCAATAACTCTGGGGTGGGGCCTGGGAATCTGCACTTCTAACAAGTCCCAGGTGACACTGATGCTATTGATTTGGGGACCACATTTTTAAAAATCACTGCCCTAGAGAATAAGCTTTCCATCTCTTACCAGGATAGAAGTCTTGCTCCTTGGTCCGAGAGAGGATTTAGGGAATGTAACCTTTCCTCAGAGAGACTTTCAACAGTATCCCTGTTTCCTGCCTGATCCATTACCACAGCCTCCATAAATATATGGTGAGTATTTCTAGAGGTTCGCAGCCTGAATCAGCTTACTTCTCCCATCCAGACATTGCAGTTTTAACTTTCCTTGCTTGGCTAAATCAGTTACTATTCATTCATCTGCTCTCCATTCTATACAATTTTGTCAACATACTTCATCTGCTGATGTTTTCTCTCTTGTTTAATCTGTCTATACTGATTTTTTTCTTTACTGCTATTTTAGAGAGGTATTGGAAGAAAGTAGAACTTAACACAGTTCTTCAGGACATGTAGTCATGTCAAGATTATTTTGATTGCAGGGCATTGCCCCCTTCCCCTGATTAAACACAACTCTCATTGGCTATCTGCTTAGAATGAGCTGATGCTGTCCCCAACCAAAGCCCAGAGACCATGAATGTGCCATTATCCTAATCACGCAAAGCACTCTCATTTCCATTCCTGCTGAGGGAGGAACGCTTCCCAGAACTAAAATCCCAACCACTAAAAGAAGAAAAGGCAGTTTGATGTTTTCTTCACTGTTTGGAAATTTTTCTAGCACAACAAGCTGTTTATCCTCCACTCTGGTTCTTATTGAATTAAGTAGGGAGAAAAGAAATCAATTCACTCTCCATATGCTGCACGGTAAAAACCAGCACTCACTAAACACTATGGAATATGTAGGAAAGAGGAAAAAAGATAAATCCATCAACTAACAAGATAAGTGCCTTGTTCCTCCATCTGTTACTGTTGTGTCCTTATCTGGGATAGGAGCATGGCAGCCACGATATATCTTGTGTCAGGTATTATATTCCAAAGTCATATGAATGAATTTTCATGCTAGTAACCATCCATGATCTAGCTCAGCCACAGCTAAATTTGTCCTAAGGCACCACCTGTCTTTTTGCATTTGGAAGTCCATTGAATTCACAGGCAGGAATAGGGTTGGCTGCTGCTACTGCTGGGCAATAGTATCTATCTCATAGCTTTTCCAGCATGGTTCTCTCTCTGCTGAGCAAGGGCTGGTAGTGATGACTTAGTTGATTCACCTCTGAGGAAGTGCTGGTGTCCTTACAGGAAACAGGACAAAATTGGAAACCAGGAGAAAACATATATAGAGATTCTGTGTAAGGGTACATCAACAATGATTAAATCATTGATTAGATGATTGATTAGATGTACCACTTCTTAGATCACTGGGGAAAACTTCAAAATAGTGTTCAATTAGAATGACATCTCAGGCTCTTCAGCAGTCCCAATTATACTGTGATGATTTCCTCATTCAAAAACAGAGTTTATTTTGAGGACTCAGCCTTTACTGAGCATCCAGGTGCAAAAACAGAGATGATGACACGTGGCATTGGAACTCGTGATTTTGGCATTTCTGACAAGGGCTGAAATCTCAGTATATAGATATAGCTTGTTTGGATCCATAGTTGAAACTGAGCCTCACATTTTATTGTAGAGATTGTGTAACTCATCACGTATTATCATTACCATCATCATCATCATCATCATCCTTGACAATGATGGCAGCAGCAACAACACTACAACAGAGTGTGCATTGCAGATTTCGGCCTTTACTGTGTCCATCCTTGTTGTCATAGCCTGACAGCATCTACTAAATTCAGTGTGCTGGAGAGGGTTACTTAGGCTATAGTGCTCATGAGCTAGATTTGCTTCAGGGATCCAGGTGAAAAACAATGAGCAACTCAACTTTGTTAGTGCTAAGGTGTTGGAAAGAAGGGAAACAGGTTGGAAATAAAGACTGATTATACCATGATATGATAAAGAAGAGTAGAAAGTGAGGTGTGCCTTCCACCTCCATCTTAGCTAGAAGTCAAGATGCCTGGGTTTGTGGTTGTACCATATTTGGAGAATAGGAAAAAATAGGTCGTATTTATAGAGGAAAACCTCAGTTTTCTTCGGAATATATTGAGATTGAGATGCCTATGAGTCATCCAACAAGGGCTGTCCTGCAAGCAATGAGTATAAAACTTACTGGAAATACCTAGAGATACAGACATAGACATGGGACCATCAGTGTACAGGTGGCATGGTAGGCCGTCTTTATGATGGTCCCCAATGGTTCCCATCTACTGACTTCACACCCTGTGTAATGTCTTCCCTTTGAGGTGGGCTGGACTTACAGATTGACTTCTAATTGTATCTAATTGTAGTAGACTACAGCAGAAGTAATGTGATATCACTTCCAAGACTGTGTTATAATAGTATTGTGTCTTCTACCTGGGGATGTCTTTATCAGTCCCTCTTGGAAGGAGAAGAAGACCCCTCTCCCCCATTCCTCCAATTGTGCCTTCTGGTGAAACCACACCCTTGCCCAACAGCTTGAATACAGCCTCATGAGGGATCATGAGTCAGAGGCACTCAGCTAAGTCTCTTTCTGATTCCTGACCCACAGAAACCATAGAATAATAAATGTTTGCAGTATTAATTTGTAGAGTATTAAGGCATTTATTACATAGCAATGCATTACTAAAATAGGTAATTAAAATTATGAGAATATTGAGCCCATCCAGGAGGATGGTGTAGAGAAAAGTAAATAGAACGCTGATGCTCATCAATGTCTAGGTAGACAAAAGAGTGGAGGAGGAAGAAGAAGAGGAAGAGGAGGAGGGGAAGGGGGAGGTAGGAGGAGGAAGAAAAGGAAGAAGAAGAAAAAGGAGAAGACGAAGAAAAAGGGTAGGGAGAGGGAGAAAAGTAGGGGGATAAAAACCAGATGGCAGTGGAATGATGAATAACTGGCATGTGAGAAGGGGAGAGGGAGATCATAGACTATATTTTTTGTGCTTCTTTTGGTTGTTTTGTTTGTTTGTCAGTTGAGTGTTTTACTGTTTTGAGACAAATGATTGAGGAAGGGGAAGGATTGGTTTATAAAGGAATACATGGCATAAGATGACAATTATTCATTATGTAAGTACCTGAATGTGTTTATGATTACAATAGGTCCAGAAGAATAGGGAAAGTGGAAATTTCAGCATAGGTTAAGGGTGACCAAAGGGAGAAAACCACAGAGAAATGGGAGAAGGTAGAGTCAAGTACACAGGTGGAGGCATTTGACCTAAATAGAACTGTAGCTCATCAGTTAAAACTGGAGGAAAGATGTAAGGGAAGACTAAATGTGGGCATAAATATGCTTCTGGAAAGGAGGATGAGAAATTGTGGTAAATAAAATTTGACCTTGATTCACTTATCAAAGCAGGAAGGATGCATAACAAGACAGTGCTTTTCAAACTTTATATTCATCCCTAATGAGAAATAAGAGTTAATACACATCCCTAGCAATCTGGAGTAATAGCACAAAGTGGTCAGCAGCAAGCTCAAAAACTAAAATTAATTATTAATACTTATTATTTATGTTATATTCATGTTCTAGCCATGTCTTAATTATGTTTTGAGTTTGCTATAATGTTTAGCTTTCTTACAAAATTATTCAAATAAGTGTATGTTTCTGAAGGCTGCATTATATCTCTCTTGCAATATGTTTATCTTGACACATTGGCTTGTGCCCCTAAGGGTATTTATAGAGCAGTTTGAAAGTTCCAGCATTAAACCATTAGCACCCACTGACACATTAGCTCAATCAGATTTTGAGATTCATTCAGTTCTCAATGGTCACCGTGGGAAGCACAGAGCTTCATCCAAGTCAATGAATGAGAAAAAGAAAATTTATATGTAGTTGGGGAGATAGGTTAAGAAAGCAGAGGGAACAATCTTAAGCCTGGGGTGACATTTCTAGAATTGGGTAGGTCTCTTTGGTGAACCAGGGGTGTCGTTGTGGAGCATCACGAGGGAGCTGATCTTTGAGGGCAGGCATGGCATATGGCAATCAACTCCAAAGTGTGTGAGTAGGCTATAAATAGATGGGAGTTGTTGAGGGGTGTAATGGTGTAAGTTACAAAGACACATCTGACTTCCCAACTTTTGTAAGTGATGGACCTGGCAGGTAAGGTCAATTAACAAGTCATGCAAGATGAGACTTACATATACCATCCGACCTCCTTTGCTTTTCGGGGACAACATACAAATTATTATAAGCCCAATTTTTTTTTTCTGTTCAGGGGCTGGCAAACTAAGGCCCAGTGGTCAAATCCAGTCTGTCATTTATTTTAGGAAGAAAAAAAAGTTTCATGGGAATATAGCTAGGCTTATTAGCTGACTTATTGTCCATGGTTGTTTTTCCCTATAATGACAGATTTTAGTAATTGTGACAATGATTTTATGGTTCACCAGGCCTAAAATATTTACTACCTGTCTATTTATAGAAAAAGACCCCAAATCTAGATTGACCTATCTTACAAGATAAAACTTAATGAGTTTTGCAGATCACTCCTGCTCATTTTCAACAATAATTCTGAGTTTCCAAACATTCAGTTTAAGACTCTTCAAGCCTCATGAAGTAAGGGCTTTCTTACACTTAAGAGATTTCTTGGGGCATTTGGACAGCTCAGTCAGTTGAACATCCAACTTTTTTGGTTCCGGTCATGATCTCTCAGTTTGTGAGTTCAAGCCCTGCATTGAGCTCTCTGCTGTCAGCACAGAGCCTGCTTCAGATCCTCTGTCAGCCTATCTCTCTGTCCCTCCTCATTTTGCATTCTCCCAGAAATAAATAAATACTAAAAATAAAAAGAGATTTCTCAACCTTTACCTGATCCTCTTCTACAGTTTGGTAGTATAAGTCCATTAGAATTTTCTTTGCTTAAATACAGGTTTTTAAAACCTTATTTATTTATTTGAGTGAAATATATAGCAAGGGAGGGTCAGAGAAAGAGGGAGATGGAGAATCCCAAGGAGGATCCATGCTATCAGATGGAGCCTGACTCACGGCTCAATCCCATGAAACATGAGATCATGACCTGAGTTGAAATAAAGAGTCAGATGCTTAACTGACTGAGCCACCCAGGCACCCCTTTAAATACAGTTTTTACTCCAACAGAACTTTGTAAGTTCTGCTCAGCCTTACAACCGTTTCCCAAATTCTCCAATCTGCAGAATTTCTACTGAGAACCAGCCTTTGCATTGTCCCTGTTCACCCTTCTCAGCTGTTCTCCTCCTTTCAAATTTTACATTCTCTCCCTTTTAGAACTTCCAAGAAAGTATCCTCACATTCCTGGACTCAAATTTTGCTCTTTCTCTCTTCTTTGATCCCAAGTAGAGAAGAAGACTCTACTAGTAAGCAAATATATATATATATATATATATATATATATATATATATTTTAATATTAATTCTTCATGTAAAATGCTTTACTCCAACCATTACATCCAGGCATACCTTCATTCACCTTCCTCTCCTTCACTGTGGAAATCCAGAGCCTCTGGAGCCAAATGAAGCAAATGTTTTACAGCCTCTCTTGTAGCACTGGACCGCCCTGTGTCCACCCAGAGCCTTCCTCAAGTCATACATACTTCTCTGATTCAGGGTTTGGGATGAAATCAAGTCTAAGTACGTGTATCAATGGCCAGTGCTGACTACATAGGATTTGCTGTGGCTAATGCAGTTTTTAAGACCTGGATGACTAATTACATGCTCAGCACACTTTGGGGCCTTCATTTTTACTGTTATCCAGAGAAATGTGCTTCCCAAGAAATGTGTTGTAATTTGAATAGGTCTCAGTTGTGACAGGGACCTAAGCTGAAATTTGGCTGGGGAACATCACAGCACACAGCCTTATTGTATTTAAAGGCATGTGGAAAATTCAGATTTAATTATGGCTAACTTTAAAAACCACTGAGGTCTAATTCGATGCATAGGGTCAGCAACTTGAATACAGATACTAGTCGTTTGGTTTTAGAAAATCTATTTATAGCATAACCTTAGAAGGTGGCACTGATTATCTGGACTCTATCCATTTGAGGGGTTAGGACAGGTCCCCAACACCTGCAGTTTCTTATGCAATCTAGGCCATGAAGGTGGAAGTTAGAGGAAGGCTTAATATGTGGGTTTATATGGATGTGCAAGGCTCTCAGGCACCTTCTAACAACTTAACACAGAGCAATTCATTTTAAACCCTGTCTACTCCCAGAGCAGTTCCTTCATTGGGCTAGATTAGGGTATCAGGATATAGAAGAAAGAATGGATGTGACATTTACAGAGCACGTGCATGGGAGAAACTTTTCCAGACTCTTAATGCATGTTACATATGCCTACCATCCTTTGAGCACCTACTACATGGTGGTATAATGCTGGGCTCTTTGTACCCATTAGCTATGTGGCAGGAGGGTGAGTATTACTGACCAGAATTACAGCTGCACTGCTTCTGACATGAAAAGCTGTCCCAGAGATTATTATGCACGGCCGGAAGCTTCCAGCTGCAGGACTATGAGCTTTGTTTGGTAGGAGGGGATGGCATACATTTGATAGTGGAGAAAGCATTTGAAGGCTAGTAGGTGCGACGAGAGTGAAACTTCTGAGGAAAAATACTATGTGGTGAGGATTTTTAAGGACATTTCATTGTGTAATACATGCTATAACCTCTCTGTCTTCCCCTTTAATTATGCCTATATTCATTTTCACTGAGATCCTGAAACAGCATATTGCATCTGGCTGTGAGGGGATCCAGGTTTTTTTTAGGTTGTATGTTGCTACTTGTCTTGAACACCTACTATGTGCCAAGCACCATCCTAAATACATCATATACATTTTCTCAGGTATTCCTCAAAAAAGTTCTTAGAAGTGGATACTATTCCTAAACCTAGACTTGGACAGGATAAGTACATTGTCTAAAATCATGGTGATAGTAACAGGCAAAGGTGGGTTTCCAATCAGGTCAACTCCACTTCAGACCTTCACATCTGTCTAGGGCATGCTGGTGAAACTGACAGAAGTCAGTAACCACATCTGAATGGGCTGAGGGCAGAGAAGATGATGGAAAGCAAATGCATTTAAGTACTAGCTTAACTAAAAATAATGCCAGGAAGGAAAGGAAGTCACAGGATATAAATATGAATGTGTAATGCACATCAAAGCCCAAAATAATTATTTTTGCTTTAAATATGCTGCCATTTTATATGATCCATACTAAAGCTCCCCTCTCCTAAACATGGATTGTTGAGTTATTTGTGTTTGCACGTGGATGCATATTCTCATTTTGTGATAATTTTCATGAATTATGAATATGTGAATATTACAGCTTGGTGTGGGCATGACCAAAGATGGTTATGGATCCCCTAACTTGCTTCTTAGACCCCTAAAGGTGAAAGTTGGGGGTAGTTCCTTCTTTTCTTGGCTTTTCCTTGGATCTATGCTTCGTTTTGTCATTTTATCTTTTCAGAGTTCATGTACTTACCATTGAATTAAAGGATGTCTTTTTCCTTTGCTTCCCATGTGGCCCTGGCGATTTTGGTTATCTTCAGAGGCTCTCAGATCCCTACTCCAACTTCAATTTGAGCACTCCCTGTGGTTGTGCAGGCTGGGCTAAAGAATCAATTCCTAATCCCCACATTAACACCAATGCATCTCTTTCCTGAGCGCTGCCATTGGCTGCTCTTGGGGGAGAGAGGGAGGGAGAATTGAGCAATCTTTCAGAAGAATAAATATGGTTTGTTTGTATTTGTATTTGCTTCTACGTTGAATTCTGATTGCATCCTGCGCCTTGACACTGCAATTATTATTAATTTCCCCCGTCTGCTCTTCAATTCTTGCTGCCACAAAGACGAAATGATGGATAATGTTAGATGTGGTAATTGGATGAGTTGGGGGAAGGGAGGGGTAGTGAAAGACAGATGTTTCATTATGAGATTTTGAATCTCAGTTTGGGTCTCCAGAGCAGGGGCCTGAAATGAAGCTGCATTTGGGCAATGAGGATGAGGAGCCCAACCTGGCACTCCTGTGTCTGTACTTCACTTATTCTCCTTGAACCTTTGTGTCTCGGGCAGTTAGATTTTGCACCCATTTATGGTAAATACTAGAAAGCAAATACGAGAGAACATAGAAACTTGGACCATCCTGATTCTCAGGCTGCTGCATCCCCACTTTGTGGTACATCAGGTCACACAGCCTGACTCGGTGACCATAGCCAGACTGTGTCCTGTTGGCTGGTAAAGTCAGGTCACTCTTGCTTGCAGTATCTCCTGATTTGAGATTACAGATGTGGATTTCATAGCCCTTGCAGAGTGCCAAATCTTAGAGTTTAAAAGGCTAGTTTCTGATGAGGAAGCAGCTCGGGGGACTGCTCTGCACTTGACCCTCTCCCAGTTCATGCTGTCTTTATGCCATTTGAACCCTGAGTGAGGAGCCTGGTGGTGGAATAGCCAGTCACTGCTGTATCACTTTCCCCTCAGTCTCTCCTGGACAGTCTGACCTCTACCCTGAGAACTCTTCTATACACCTGGGCTTGTGCTCACCTGGCATGCTGTCCCTGCCTCACAAACACCAGCTTCTAGTGTGAAGAGGGACAGCAGGAGAAAGCCGTGTCCCTAGAATATATACCTGTGTATGTGGTGCAGTCCTTCCTGTGCCTCCAGGCATGATATTTCCGGCGTGAGGTGGTAGAATCTGAAACCAAGGAAAGAAGGTGGATTCTCCCCTCTCTGGGGAACAGGAAGACCTTCCAGGTGCTGACAAGAGCCCTCACTCACAAGGAAACCAGCAGAAGAAGCCACACTTGCAGTTTTGTCTTTGCTGTGTAGTTCTAACTATTGTACAAGCCATGTGGAAGAAAAAGCAGTGCCTTGAGCCAGAGAAGCCTTTTGCCTGTTCCCATGTGTGCTTTACAACACCACCACACAATTCTCCAATTCTCAGTGGACTCTGACTGGGGTCCTACAATTTAACTCGATTTTGATGACACCTCTCCGGAGAGAGTATCAGTTCCCACAGGTAAAGGGCTCAGTCCCACAAGGCTGCCCCAACTTCATACACCAAACCTAAGTCCAGGATTCACCTGTGCTTCTCACTGACTGCTCTAAATTGGTGGTTCCCGTGACCTCCCCATCGGGTACAATCAATTTGCTAGAGTAGCTTATAGAACTCAGAGAAATATTTACTTGAAATTAACAGTTTATTATAAAGAATGTTGTAAAGGATACAGATGAACAGCCAGACACAGAGGTACATAGAGGAGGTCCAGAAGGATCCCAAGTGCAGGAACTTCAGTCTCTGAGAAACTGGCATGTGCCATCCTCCCGGCAGATGAATGCATTCACCAACCCAGAGCCCATCAAAGCTCCTTCGAGAATTTTTATAAAGCTTAATCAGCAGCCTCCTCCTTCCCTTCCCCAGAAGTCAATGGGTGGTGCTGAAAGTTCAAGACTTCTCAATCACCTATTCTTGCTAGTGACCAGCCCCATCCTGATGTTATCTGGAGGCCACAGCCTAAGTCACATTAGTATGAGCACCCTCATTGCTATCAAATAGGGGCTTCTTATGAATGACACTTCTCTCATTCATAAAATTCCTGTGGTTTGAGGGGGTCTGCGCCTGGAACTGAGACAATGATCAAATGTATTTCTTATCACACCTGTCCCTGAGATGGCCCTCTCATAGCCTTTCCATTCAGGCCTGAAGTTTCCTGCTGTGCCCCCAGCCAACAGGACTGTGATGCTAGTGACCCCAAGTCTCATGAAAAAAGCCACTAAATGATAATGCCTTTGACCTAGCCTGGACTGGACCACAACAGAGCTGGAGACCTGGTGGCCATAGTTATTTCGGGGAATCTTGCTGGGGACGTCTCTTCTCAGACCCTGCTTCTGCTTGGGAGAAAGTTCTTATTCCTTCTCCATGAACACTCCAGGGCATAGTAGCAGGGCCCACAATGCACAAATACAAAAAAGAAGAGAGACAGAGCATTGTAGTGAACAGGAAGCATTTGGCAAACAAAGGACTACAATAGGCAATCTCAGGGAAGGGAAGGAGGGAGAGTCTTGGGGGCTCTGAGCTATAAATCAGTGCAGTCAGATTAGGTGCTTACATTTATTTTTTTCTCATCAGCACAGACACTGTTGTTGGTAATGGAGCTGCCGTGCAGTAACTCAGGCATGAGATTAGCAACAGAGGAAGGACAGCCCGGGAGATGCTGTTTGCTGGGCAACTATGGGTGAGAGAAGCCTGGGGGAGCCTCCCTAGCGGGCTCCAGTGGACAGACACTGGGACTTGCATTTCTCATTTATAGACAGGGAAGGGGCCCTAGAGATAGAGTCCAGCTTCCTCATTTTGCAAAGGCGAGCAGAAGCCCGGATTAATGACGGACTTGCCTAAGATCACATAGCAAGCTTGTTGCAGAGCCTGGGCCAGTATTTGGGGGCAGTAAATATTCCTTTACAGCATGCTTTCCTCTCTGTAGCCTTGCCTATAGGGGGCTATCATTGCAGGAAAGAGAAAGCATGAGGTAAATGCACAGCCAGCTGCCAGCTTCAGCATCACCCAGATCTTCATCTCCTTCATCTTTTGCAATCACACCCTCTCTCCTTTCCTAAATAAGTCGCACTTTCTCTCCATCCTTGTGGTAATTTCCATGAGCTGACCCTTCAGAGGAGCATCTGTATGTGAGCACGTGTGTGCACAGAATCAGCAGGGGCCCCAGTGATCTGGCCAATCACATACTCCCCGGGAGGGACAGCAACGTCTTTGGAATTCCCACGTATCTCACGCATATGATCTGAGTGTGGGAAAGCTTGTCCCAACAAACAGGGCTGTGCCATCACCTAACCCTGGTTGCCAGATGCATGAGTCAGGGCAAGATGGCTCCTGTCTACTCACTGAACCCATTCAGTTCCACACACTTCCTCTGCATTTACTCAAACTAGCATTGGGTTTGGAGACCTGCAATCCCAGACATTCGGGTATGCATAGGTAGGGTATCATCACTTCTTGAGAGAGTCACTGTCCTAGGGCCACAGCTGGAGTTCTTAACATCTTTTCTCCTCCTTTCTTATAGACCTCAGAGTAAGCTACTTTGTTTAAAGTTGCCACACTTATGTGGTCCCTCAAAAAACTTTCCCAAAGGCTAAACTGCCATGTGGAACAGTCTTCCCAAGTACCCCAGCACCTCCTTGTCTCTGCTAACTCCTCTCTCAGTCCTCAGATTGCTTTCCATCCATCCAGTAGATGGAGAAGAAAACCAGGTTTTTACATATAAGGGGAGGGATTCACACTGAGAAGCTCATGGGCCAGACTTGAAAGTGGTGCATGGTTCCTGTGGGTTCTGTTGGCCAGAACTCAGTCATAGCAACCTACCCATGCCACTCCTAGCTGCCTCTCACCTCATTCTGGGCCATGCTACCTAGAACCCTCCTCCCTTTTTCATTTAATTAATTCCTACTCTGTCAGATTCCAAGGCAGGTTTTGGTTTTACCTCCAAGAAGCCTCTCCCAAATCGCTAACCTGGGAGGTAGGACTACCCACATAGCCATGACACCTTGTACTAGCCTTAGAAAATTTATCACAATGTTGGTGCTACCCATCCCTCTCTCTTAATGGGCCATGAGCATCTCATGGGCTGGACTGTACTCTTGTTTTTGGTTTTGCTTTGTTTTTTTTGTTTGTTTTTAATTTGTTTATTCTTTTTTTTTGGTATATTTCAGTGGTTCTTAATAGAAATTATAACTTAGAGTTAGTTGGAGGTCTTTTTAATTTTTTTTAATGTTTATTTTTTTGAGACAGAGAGAGAGACAGAGCATGGACAGGGGAGGGGCAGAGAGAGAGGGAGACACAGAATCGGAAGCAGGCTCCAGGCTCTGAGCCATCAGCCCAGAGCCCGACGTGGGGCTCAAACTCACGGACCGCGAGATCGTGACCTGAGCCGAAGTCGGACGCTCAAACGACTGAGCCACCCAGGCGCCCCAGTTGGAGGTCTTTTTAAATATCTGTGTTTGGGCCCTACCTGCAGATAATAAGTTAGAATCTTTGAGTATAAGGTCCTGATTTTTTTAAAGCTCAAATATTGGGGCACCTGGGTGGTCCAGTCAGTTGAGCATCCCACTTCAGTTCAGGTCATGATCTCACGGTTTGTGGGTTCAAGCCCAGCTTTGGGATCTGTGATGACAGTTCAGAGCCTGGAGCCTGATTTGGATTCTGTGTCTCCCTCTCTCTCTCCCCCTCCCCCACTCGTGATCTGTTTCTGTCTCTCAAAAATAAATGTAAAAAAACATTTTTTTTTAAAGCTCAAATATTTATCCAGGGTTGAAAACCATTATAGTAGATGACTCAGCAATGTTTGTCAAAAGAATAAACGCTTCTTTCCAGCATTTAGGAATGCAAAGGAGATGACACAACACAACAGAGTTCTTCTGGTGTCCAGAAACTCCCTTGGGTAGATTAGGATGTAGTCTCTATACATAGAAATCAATCTGTATTAGTCATCTTCAAAAAATCATTCAAACTTTTTCTATATATTATAAATTGGATATAATAAAATCCTTTTCTTCTGTTTATAGAATTAGGGGAAGAAGATATCTATGTAGAGAAAGAAAAATAAATTAACCAACATTTTATTATAAGCATGTATTGAGTGCCAACTCTATGCCTAATCCCAAATGGGACTTGGGGAGACATACACAGTATGAAAGTATGGATTTTCAATCTAGGTAGGAAAACCAGCAGATGCACAAGACGAGAGTTTTATAGATGAGTATTTTCTGCAGATATTTTTAAGGAGTACATAACTTGGTACAGATAATTAGAGAAGAAGACAGCATACTATCAGGTGCTAATTATGCAGTGCAGAAAATAATATATGAGGAGTAAGAGGAGAGGGAAATCACCGTAGGCTGAAGTTTCAGGGAAGGCTTTGCTAAGGAGAGAGGCTATGGGCTCAGGCTGGAAGGATGAGACCACACAAGACTTGGTGTGGGCAGAGGGATACTAGGCCAGGCCAAGGGACTTGTATGTCCAGATGCAGAAATGGGCACATGCAGCTGGACCTTTTTATAGAGGCAGGTTTGACTGGAACAAAAGGTATTTGGGGGGAAAGAACATGAGATCCATGTGCTTGGGGAGGGTGGACCAGATTACGAAGGGCTCTGAGACTGAAGCTGGAGAGGATGGGAAGCATCAGTATTGTGTGATCTGGGGACACTGTGGTCACCATGTGTTAGAAAGCAGCTTCCGGCCACAGTGTGCATGAAGAGGAGTGTGAGGTTCAACAGCGGCACAGAGGCCCATAAACGACCACTTGGGTTATATGAACGTGACACCAGTGGGCTCCACTCTGGTGGTGGTGGAGGGAGGGATGGGTATATGGCTTTAGGATAGTGAAGAACCCAGGGACTCAACCTCTCTAGGATGGCTCCCAGCAAAGCTTACAGCACCCACCACATAGACACTTACCTGGGCTTTGGTGCTGTTGCCCCATTTCCTTCTCATCCTTTCTTCCCATAGTCAGAGGTAATTTGGGATCCCTGGATTTGGAAGTGGGGAAGAACATCATTTGGAAGGGATGGGGCCAGAGGCATGGCAGGCTAGATGCTATTTTATCACTGTTAAAGTTTTCTGAATGTTTGGAGTTTTCTGAGCTTAATGGGCTGAGAAATAGAAACTCATTCAGTTGGCAGCAGCCTGGCCTCCCAGCCTGCTGCTTTCCTGCTGGAGCACTGGGGCAGCCTCCCTATCTGCAGGCTCCACTGTCTCCCAAAGATCTTCCATGATTTAGAAGCCTTAGCTTGAACACATTCTTTGCTCTTCCCAGAGCATTCCCCATTCTTTGCATGGGTGGTCTCAGGGGGAGTCCCCCCCTTTGAAGGCTTTCTCCTTTTGTGACTTGAAGAAAGACTTTCCCCTTCCCTGAGCCCAGAATCTCTGCAGAGGGCTACTCATTTCCAGTTGTGAACTGAATTTAAATGGGTTTGCAGGAAGCTTTCTGAACCAGGTGAAGTATGTGTTCTTGTTTGTAGAAAGGTGGGAGGAGTACCTTGTTTTCAATCATGTAAAGGTAAGTGATAAGGTAGGAAAATATCTGCTGTGTAGAGAGTGTTCCCTAATGGAAGCTATTATTAAAATGGACTCTCATTTTCATTTCTGTGAAGACACTGAGGCTCGAGGGGCTTCTTTCTTTTCCCAAGACCCCCTGGATAGTTACAGTCCTTAGTGTGAGCCTAGCTCCTCTGAGATTCCTGAAAGCCCCATATCCTTGTCTTTTAGTGCAGACAGTGCTTAGAAATAGGCTGCACAGGTCCCTGTGATGCGTTTGGGTGGGATTGTATCATTCGTATGACTTTGACTGATACTTTATCCAGTGACCCCTCAGGAAAAAAAAAATACTAACAATAACACTAATCACCTCTGTGGCCAAGATTCCCTGTGGGACTTTGCAATTTGCAGTGTCCTGGGTGATAAAGCACACAGGACTCTAGTTTCTTTTTGCTCTGGGACCAGCTCTTCTAAGACCATATTTCCATTATATTTTCATATTTCAATGAGGTGGTCTGTCCTACAAAAATACACATGTTGTCGGAGTAGATACTTTCTGAATCTCTCAGCCTCCTCTCATGCCAGCAACATCCTGTCAGGACTGCTGGTCAGGACAGAAATCCAGATCATCAGCCCTGGACTCTTGGAACTCATGGCATGTAGAACTCTCTTAGAGGTGCATATCGAAAGCAGATATAGTTTGGGAAACTGTGAAATAGGAAAGGGGAAAAAATAATGCCTTCTGTAGAAAACCTAATGTCTACATCTTCCCAAGGGGTGCTTGAAAAAAAAGGAGGCCTCTCATGTGTAATCAATTACAGTCAGTGATCTGAAATATTTCTCTTTTTTTTTAAAGCTTGAAAAAAACAAAGCTTGAAGAACAGTAACTCGTTGATTAGTTACCTGGTACCAACCATTCCACCACAAATCACAGAGCAACTTTTCTGCATGAAGAGTAGAAACTGCTTTTCTCTAGTGGTGGAGAAGGATGAGAGACATAAAGAGAGAGGGAAAGACAACTACAAAGAAAAGAGTAGTTTTATTCAAGGCACAAAACAAAAGAAACAAAAAGAAAAAGAAAACAAACAAAAGAAAAAGAGCTTATCTGAGAATGACCAAGCCTGCAGGGACCTTACATAGTGTTCATATTGAAAGCATAAATTATGCCATCTCTAAATGCCCAGCATTTGCTCCAAATATCCACGTGATGAAGAGAACATAATAACTATAACATCCATGTGTTACCCTGGCTCTCAGGGGTGCAAGTGTGTCCCTCTGTCAGGGGTTGGGCTGAAGGAGAGGGAGGCTGGAGGGCCTGGAGACACCTTGTGGGGTCCCTTTGTTCTGCATGGACAGGACTAATGGGTCCCACTCGCAGTAGCAGGTGGGTCAGTACACTGCGCTGAAAAAGCTGCTCCTCTCCTCCTTTCCAACTCTGGGACTTCCTTGGTGGTAGCTCTTCCCTTTCCCACCTGGGGGCTTTTTTCCATCACATGCTGCTCCCCATCTCTAACCAGGTATTTATTTTCTTTGACTTAAGAAAATTCCTTGTTTATTCATTTATTTTTGAGAGAGAGAGAGAGAGAGAGCACAAGTGGGGGAGGGTCAGAGAAAGAGAGAGACACAGAATCTGAAGCAGGCTCCAGACTCTGAGCTGTCAGCACAGAGCCTGACGCAGGACTCAAACTCACTGACTATGAAATCATGACCTGAGCAGAAGTCAGATGCTTAACCAACTGAACCATCCGGGTGCCCTAGTGTCTTTGACACTTTAGGAACAGACACCCCTCAGCTCATCTGTAGGAGGATTATTCTGTTTTTCTCTCTTCAAAACTTTCTTCTCTCATTCCTGTTTCTAAAACGCATACAGCAATGGCAGACGTCCCCTAATACACCATTCCTCTCATTGTGCCTGCACTGTAGTCCAATGCTTCTTTTCAGAGTTGGAACCATGGCTACAGATTTTGTGGGCAGAGGCAGGGGAGGCGGAGAGGCAGAGCATTTATATCCATCCAAGGAAGCACGCGATTTGCAGGTACTATAAATTTGAGGAAGTCGCCTCCATGGGCAGTGTGTGTGCCTGGAGTGGCAGAGGAAGGGGGAGAAGCAGGGAAGAAGGGGCTGGAGACTTAGAAATTAATGGCATCCGCAGTGAACTGCCACATCCTGATTTGGTAATAAGCTGGGGCCACAGAGAGGAGAAAAATCACCTGTATACAGATCCTGTATTTGGCATAGTTAAAATAATTTTAAATGAAACTGTCATCCTTAGGCTTTGAAATGTGCCTCCAGCAAAAGATAAACACAGAGAAGAGAAGACAGAGACGATGGGAGGGAAAGGGGTGCTCAGGGAGGGGGGAGACATCATAATCTTTAATATTTTTAATCAGCCTGTCTTCCAAAAAACAGGAAACATTGTTGCAGATATGCTTGCAGACTATAAATTTTCTGCTGTGTGTGTGTGTGTGTGTGTGTGTGTGTGTGTGTGTTATTCAGTGTAAGCATGATAGTTCCATTTCAGAGGCTCAGCAAGACTTAAAATCTCTGCTTGGCTGCTGCTTGGAAGTGAAGGCATCAGGTGCTGTCAATGGGTGGCTCAGCCATCGACCTGAAACCTGCAAGTATAAAGCAGGAACTGAAGCCAGCACCTTGAATGAACAAAGCTTGGTCACAGATTGGAGGCAACGAGGCACTACAGGCCAGGCTGCATAAGAGGGGTTGCATCCGAGAGGCTGTGCATTATATAAATCCTGCACACCCTCAGGTGTTCCTGTTCTCAGCCTGCTATGGGAATTTCCACCATCAGACTCAGACCACGGAGTTAAACCTGCGCCTTCAAGCTAATACCTTACTGAGAGCCTTGCCACAAAGGAATAGAATAATGTGTCAGGTTAGGGTCCATAACTGTATTGAAAGAACTGTTCCCTAGGAGGAAATTGGCCCCCTGAGGTAGGAATGGAGGCTGCGAAAAATGGAGGAAGGTTTTCAAAAAACCCAGGGACAGGGGCTTAGCCATGGTGTTCAACGTCAAATAGAACTTGGCTTAAGTTCGCTCCAATGGAGGATTAAGCCCAGGCCTGGATAGAGGAGCTATGAGGAGGGTCTGGACTTAGTAGGCCATGTATTTGAAACAAAGCAGCTCAGTGCTATGTGTGTGTTTGGTCTGCAGGAAGCATTGGCAAAGAAGGGCTCTCTGAGCAAGGCATCAGGCATTCCTCAACTTGGCACGCCTTCATCTCTGCTTCGGAAGCTGGGCAGGGACTTTCCTTCTTGGTCCTCATCTGGGCATGCCAAAGTCAATCATGCTACCATAGCTCCCAAGATGAATAGACAGCATAGCTCACAGAGTGGTGCTGCAGGGTAGATAGTATGAAAAGTTGGAGGTCAAGTTTAGCTCCAAGGTAAATGAGACTGAAAAGGGAAAGCAGAGCTCAAAAGCAAACCTTAATATCATGCATAATATTAATTTGGAACCAAAGAACATCTTGACTATGGGGAAAATCCCACATACTTGCAAGGGCTTGTGGGTGATTACATTTTGAGTTGGGGCTGGAGTCAATGACCCTGCATATTCCTTTCAGACTTACAACTGTGTGTATATATATATATATATATATATATATATATATATACATATACATATATATATATATACATATATGTACATATGTATATATATATATATTTTAATTCTCTCATATGGTCCTCTGCTCCAACTAAATTGGAATGTTTGCTGGACTTTGGATCTCTATGCTTTCTTATCTCTATGTTTATAGTTTGGCTCTTCTAACACTTGCAATATCTTCTTCTCAATTCACTCAATACAACACGCCAGGCACTGTGTTAAATTATGGGTGTCCAACATTGTGTAAATTGTGTTAATCATACTCAAGGAGTATGATATTTGTTTTTGGGAGATGGACATGTAGCATAATGCAAACCAATAATCCAATGAATATGTGTTGAATGTCTACTCTGTTTCAGCTGTCCTAGGTGTTAGGGATATATAGCAGTGAAAATAGCAGTCTCTACCCTGCAGGATCCACATGAAATAAGAAAGCAACTATGGTAAAGAAAAATTAAAAAAAAAAAGCTAAGTTGGGTAGAGGGTGTGAGGTATAATTCTTTAGGTAGGGTAGCCAGAGGGAACTTGGAGACCAGTGGGCTAATGAGGAATGAGGGAAAGGCAGAACAGCAGATTAGGTCAGAGAGAGAAAGGAGGGGCCAGGTCCTGCAGGCTTACTTAGGTGAAGCATTTGCATTTTACTCTGAGTGAGATGGGAAGCCATGGGGGATTGTGAACAGAGAAAGTGGAGAGTGAACAGGTAGAAGAGATGAGAAGTGGACAGATTCTGCAATTTCAAAGTCAAAGAGAATTTGCTGACTTGGGTGTGGGGTTTGAAAGACTAGAGGCAAATGTGACTCTGTTTTTGGCCAGAGGTTTGAGAAGAATGGGCATTCCTTTTATGGAAAGAAAACAATGAAGGAGAAGGCAGAGGTGCGCTGGAAATGCAGACAATAAACTCAGGGCATGTTAGGTTTAAGACACCTATGAGATAGGAAAGGGAAGAGGTGAGGTCAGTGTTTGTATGTGAATCTACAGTTCAAGGAGAGGTCTGTGGAATCATCTAGATATGGAATTAATCTATTTGAAACTATGGAATAAGTGTGGATGGGGAAAATAACAGGTTTAAGTTTGGGGTTCCAGGTGACTCACATACATAACTGAGGGGGAAGAGCCATGAGGCAGGGTAGAGTGGATTCTCAGTCAACGGTTGCCATCTGCAGCACAGTGATCTGCTTCACTAGTCATGCTGACAGGTGGGACAAACTGAGAACTGGATAGAAACCCTTGGTTTGGCTATGTTGAGGTGACCCAGGATGTGAGTAGAGCTTTCCTTCAGCTCTCCAGAATGGCAGAGATATGCTGATATGCATACTTTGAGGGAAGCCCCAGAGTAGGCATATTTATAGGGTACAGTGAAATACAGAAAAGGAAGAGGGCAAACTTCAATCACCCTACCAGGCACATCACAGAAGCAATGTGCTCCATTAATCAACCTTCATCTCTCTTCCCTGTTCTCCTCACCCTACCCAATTGCATTGATTCACTTTCTCCTGTTAACACCTGATAGAATTTTTATGACATGTGACTTGTTAGTATCAGCCACTGTTTATTCCTGTCTACATTGTAGGCAACTTAAGGATAGGGACTGTGCATTATGTCTTACTCACATTTCTGCTCACCTCTAGCACCTAGCACATTGCCTTTTGTGGAATAGCCACTCCAGAAAATATTGGCTGAATTGAATTTTGAGAGTTGACACCAACCTTACACCATCCCTTCCTCGGGCTGTCTACACTGGGTTGTCCAGTGAGAAAGCGAGGCTTCTCGAACTTTTTATTCCAAATCTCCTGGAGGGAGGGGTGCTAATTAGAACCCAGTTGCTGGGCCCCACTGTAGAGTTTCTGCTTCAGTAGGTTTGGAGATACGCAGAAATTTGCATTTCTAACAAGTTCTCAATTGATAGGAAGGCTTCTACTTCAGTCAGGCAAAAACACTCTGAAAATCACTGTCCCAGAGCTGAAATGTGATTTCTTTCCAGCATGTCTGTTACTTATCTTCCTTGGAGAACCTGGTCTTTCTTATTTATTTATTTATTTATTTATTTATGCATAAAGGCATCTGGTCTGGCTGCATGGGGGAATGTGAATGGTCCCTTTCCATGCTGTTAAATGCCAGCATGACACCATACATTAGCCACCCACATGGAGAAGGGGTAGAGATATCTGCAAAGCCATTACACACTAGGCCAATCACTGCCCTTCTGGACCTGCTTTTTGTGCTTGCCAGCAAGGATGACAAATAAACAGATTCACCTGCACCTCTTTCTCTACTGTTTTCCCACCCAGGTTCTGAAAGGCCTTTGTGGCTCTCAAAGACATATTTTAAAATATCGTATAGATTTGTTCATATGTACTTCACTGAAGACCTAAATTCTATGTCCCTCTACCATGTTGTTGAGAATGAGAAATGAGCCATATTATTTGAATATTCAGAATGTTAGATTTTCCATAGAGCTTCCTTTTCAGAAGAAAGACTATAGGAAAAAAGTATTAATTGGATGATTCTGAGCACCACAAAAGCAAGCAACCATTGGTTTACTACAACAAATTCCTAGCAGTCTAAAGCAATTTCCTTTTTATAACAACTTACTTGGGAAATTTGTTAGACATCACTTTTTAAGTCTAAGCTTAGTATTTCCCAAAGGTCTTCATGCTGTTCCCAGATGGCAGGCGGGTTTGTACCTGATTACATGACAGTCTCCATGGTGTTCTGAGTAATAGATCGGGGTCAACTTTGAGGAAGTCCTTAGTTCTCTAAACTGTTCTGTTTAACATTTTTATCAGTGTTAGATGAAGATATAGCAGGCACACGGATCACACTTTCACCTGATTCAAAGCTGGGATGGAGAGTATTCAATCAGCTGGATGGGCTTGAGTTTCAAAAGATCTTGACAAGCTCAGGAAGTGGGCCAGCTTAAAAAAAAAAAAAAAAGAACAATTATTTCAAAGCAGTTAAAGGAAACAAGGGTCAGTGTAGAACTAAAAAAAAATGTTGAGGAATTTTAGTTGCTAGAAAGCATAACATGTCATTAGTGCAATATAAGTTCCGTAGAGGTTGATATATGTGACTGTATTAATAGATCAACGGTGCCCAGAAAAACTATATTTGCAGCTTCATAAGCAGTCAGGGCTTCACAGACAAACAGAACCATGTCCACACAGCTTCAATGATGAATAGATTGGATAATGTGTCTTATGATCCTTGTGATGAGTAACAGAAGCAACTGAGGGAGTGTAGCTTTCAGCTTGAAGAAGAAAAGACAGGAAAAGACACAGTTATTCACACATTTTGAAATCTCTTATGTGAATTCCACTTATTTTGAATGGCTTCAAAGGCCAAACATAAGATCAATCAATGAAGTAATAGGGCTACAGATCTCGGCTTAATAGAAAGATACAATTTCTAGTATCCAATGCTATCTATAAGTGAAATAATAATGATGATGATAAGAACCAAAGATGTAACCACTCACACAGCATAAAGCACATCTTACTCTGGGTGCAGTGCTCGATTCAACCAGACTATCAGGATAGTGAGTGTGGGAAATGAAGACATTGGCTGAGCGATGATGTTGCAGAGG
The DNA here is from genome assembly GCF_018350175.1 of Felis catus. NCBI lineage: Eukaryota > Metazoa > Chordata > Mammalia > Carnivora > Felidae > Felis > Felis catus. The sequence goes on from NC_058377.1 coordinate 28,093,221, forward strand.
GGGATTCAAGTATCAGGTAGGAGGCTGAACAAGAGGACCTTATATTCTGGAAATGCCATGACTGTGCTTTTGTAAACTTGTGCACAGAGAGAACTGTCGGTATAGAATATTTTTATTCTTTAAATGTTCTAGATTGTTTCCTCTGGATGTTTTCACATATGAAAAAAAAATCATCCAGATGAGAGTAGTAGTTGCAAGATCTACCCTTGCCACACATCTGAGTGAGGGATTGCCTAGGAGCCAGAGTCAATGGGTGTGTCTGTTGGTGATCATGGTTTGTTTTATTGGTTACAGACAGTCAATTTATTAGTTGTTTATAGACAATATTGTGCCAATATGACTTGGGTTGGCCAGTGCTTTACAGTTCCAATCCCATACTGTGATAAAAATAGAACGTCTACCACTTAGTCAGCAAGTTGGAAGCCATGCAGATGAACAATTCTTAGAAAAGCACTTCATGTATCTTTGTATCTTCAATGCCGGTATGGTGCCTCAGAGGAGGGAGAGGATAAAAATTGGGTTTCAAAGTTGATGAATTAGGTTTAGCCAAGAAGGATGGAAGAATCACACTTGAATGTTGCATTTCTTTATCCCGAGTACTCTTTTCCATGGTATACAGTTGCTACTGTTTCGGTTGAAGGGTGACTTCATTCTGTTTCACTGCTTTCCTTCCCCCCTGTGTTGAGCACTGGACAGAAACTTCCACAGGTCCTGCCAGCAGGACCACCCTCTCCTGAGTGCAGACAGCTTATGAGCCTGAGGCTCCATGCCTTCCAGCTGAACTGTGATGATATCAAAGGTTCACCTTGAATTTTTAAGGTCCACTTATCCAGTCATGAGTAAAAGGCCCTGGTAAGAAGAAGCTGTAACTATTTCAAGGCTCAGATACAACTTCTCCTTATCATCCAGTACAGTAGGGGAATTGCTAACCCAGGACTTTAGAGAACTGGGTTCTAGGCCCAGGTTTGCCTTGATGACTCTCCTCTCTGGGCTTCTCCTTCCCTTTCCGGAAAAAGATTATAAAAAGATTCCAAGGTGTCTGAGGTCCTTTCCCTGCATCCACATTCTATCACATTGTCCCCCCGTCTCTTGGTGACAAGCAAGTTGTTCCATCTGAGCACAAACCCTGATCTTGACACACAGTTCCTTGGTGTCTCCCTAAATGATGCCACCAGACACACGTGTCAGGATCCCTGGAGCAGGAGGTTGTCAACCACAGCATAGCAGCATGGCCCCTCAGTCTATGACCTTGGGCAAAAGGCCTGACCTCAATTTATAGCTGAAAGATGCAGATAATAATCCGTACTTTGCCGAGTGGCTTCTAAGCACTAAAGTGTATTAGCTAGGCATATAATAAGTATTTAGTAAGTAACAGCTGCTAATATATGTCATCATTATTAATATTACTTTTATTATTATTACTATCATTAACATCAAAGATATAAGTCAGGGTCTTGAAAAACAGTCCAATATACCAATAGGCAGGTTATTTATCATCCACCTTCAGAGCTGACCCTTAAAAATATTCTCCCTTCTGACCCTTTATTCATTTCTAAAACTTTGTCTATGAAATCGGTACTGGGGGCATCAGGCTGATTCCCAGCCTCAGTGAAGCACTGAGGTGGAAGAGGAATCCTGGAGGTGTAACCAGGAGATGGCTCCTGGAGAAGCAAGCTCGGAAGGGGAGAGGCTGGAGCCTGGAGGCAGTGGCTGTGGAAGCTTCTGGCTTCCAGAGATTGATTTATCACCAGGTTTCTGATGAAGGTGTGAGCAACACTGCAGTGATAAAACAGCACGAACCATAATTAAAGTAACAGCTCTTGTTTTTTAAATGCTGTTTACGTGCTTGGCTTTCTAGGCAATTTCCCCATGTCTCACTTCAGGACAGTGTTTTCTCCCTCCAGAGACTTGATGAGAGCCCTACTGAGCCTGAATATGTGAGGCAGCAGCCAGGGGTCTGGGGTGAGGAGGAGGATGGATGCAGCTCTGGAGTGGCTGGCCCTTGGTCCTTGATTAAAGTGTTGGGGAAAAAGCAATCCTTGGAGACCCAATGCCATGTGGAAACCTCCTGAGAACAGGAAGTCACAAACACACTACAGGGCCTGGAAACTAAGATACTAAAGAACTATTTGTCAAGAGGGACGCCATCTCTATTCAGTCTGTAGAAACCCAATGGGAAGGGGAGGGGAGCTGCATCATAAATTCATTGCTAAATCCACTCTTTCTGGCAGCCGTCTCCAACCTGAGTGGTATATTTCACAGGCTGTAAATTAACAGAGCCCCTACTAGAGACTTTTTTCCTTTCTAATGCTGGTTGTACTTACTTGTTTTTCTTCTTTCTTGCTGGCTGCCTCCTCCTCTTTTTCACTCTCTTTCTCCTTACTGCCTCCTCCCCTACTCCCGATTTGGCGAACATCTTACAGACTCAGACACTGTGATATCCCAAACAGGCACACAACTCAGGTATGTCTTTTGAAAGAATCCTGGGGATCAGCTGTGCCCTCTAAGAGGCCAAGATGTCCTTCTGTCAGCTAAGAGCCACATTCTTCTGGAGACTCTGGCAGAATTTCACTGATCAATGTCTAACCAGGGCTATGAGAGAAGTCAAGGGTAGCAATAAGTCATGCTTAAAAAGTTAGCCAAATACTTTGCCTACTTTTCCTAAAAACTTCCAACTCCTGAATGTGCCATGGACTGATACTCCTCTTGGGCAAGACCTCCAATTGTCATTTTAACCCAGAATTTCCATAACCTTGATTCAGGGACAGGGACACTGCTCTGGGTCTAGCCATTTCCCAATTCACTCCAATGGCAGATAAATCCCAAGAATGGATGACCCCAGAATGACTTATATTTGGCTTTGGTGTATGTCAGGCAATTAATGCACAGCTTGGATGATAAATGACTTTTATCCCTTGAAGAGATCCCAGCTGGATGGTGAGGACAAGCTAACTAAGGGGGTGACCTGAAAACAGATGACCTCACAAATGGGTAGCCTTTTGGATCATCACCTCTCTAGGATCACTGTTCTCATCCACAGTTACTGATATAACTACATCCCATTCCTTTTTTGCATTCCACACTAACCCTGAATCAGAGTAAAATCTGAATAAAATCCAGTGACCCATGTATTAGGAATAATAGACTTACAGGAGCAGAAGACTGTGACAGAGGCAAGTGCACACCAGGAGGGAGTCATGCCTATGATTCCTCCCATGTTGCCAGCTTACTACCTCTTGTCTATACACAATTAAAGGCTTTGTCATGAGTGGGTTCTATTGTGGACCTAAGCCCTTGGGACTTGTGTACTAACCTGAGGTTTCCTGGGTGCTGTGATTTCACAGAGCAGAGCACAAACTCTGATTGAAAGTCAATAAAGTATTGAATTCCACAGTGAACACTGTCTCTTCCTTTCTCGGAATTCCAAACCGGGCAATCATTAGTACAGACAGACAAAACTAGATATTCCCATCTGAATGCACTAGAGCAAGTCACAAATGTGTTTCTGCAGGTCTATGCATGAGAAATTGTACCCAGGCTGGTGGAAAGTTCTGTGGTTGTGCCCTGATTATTCTTGGAGCCACAGAGCCCTTCTCTGTTCTTCAAAGCCACAACATGATGCCCTAATGGTTGCTAATAATCAGCAGATGGCTGATGACCACCAGGGATTATGACCCTTGGAGTTACCCTGTGAGTAGGAGCTATCACCCAGCAGGGATTTCAAGCACAGCAGGATGCACGTCTATCAGGATCCTATAAGCTTTTTCCCAAAGCCATCACCTTCAGCACATTCATCACAAAGGCAAGCAATGGGGAAGCAGGTACTTGATGTATCCCCGCCCCCCAACCCCCAGTATCACTGATATTCCAGATGCCTGCTGGTTCCCAGTTCTGACAACCAAGGATTATGTTCATGAAAGGAGCCCAGGGGAGAAAGCAAGGGAGACAGGAAGAGAGCAGAAAAGGAGAGTGGGAAGATGGAGAAGGAAATATAAAAAGAGATGTGGGGATTTTTTCCAAGCTGATAACACAAACTTGATTCATTGAGCACTTCCTAAGGGCCAGACCTTGTGCAAACTGTATCTCATTTAAGTCTTACAGCAATCTTATTACAATAGGTGCTATTATTATATCCAATTAATAGCTGAGGAAACTTACTCTCTGAAAGTTTAAGTAACCTGTCCTTGGATATATAAAAATAGACATTGCAGCTGGCATAAGGCTTAAGGATTTGTGAAGGTTTGAGAAGAATGACAACTGAGTTCTAATCTCAGCTCTTGGGAACTCACCTGCCCTGGAGTCCTGCAGACTGTGTGCTAGCTTTTCCTTAGCCCCTGTGATGAGATGAAAACAATTCCAATTCTCTCCCTCTCTCTCTCTCTCTCTCTCTCTCTATATATATATATATATATCGCTGTCTTTCCCCCCATCCCCTCCTCCCTCTTTTGCGGATGTTGTATAGCACAATTAGTTAATGTTCATAATGGGCTTTCAACAGGGAAAGTGACACTTAAATTCACAGCATTGCTAACCTCTCAGTGACTATCTCTACAAATTCCTTCCTTTCCACTGAAATTAGGTGGTTGAGTATATCATGGTTCCAAATCATGGCAGTTGCTGATAGAGCAATAGAATCAAACATAAAAGCAATATACTTAGAAAGAAGACAGCTTTTTTGAAAGCAAAATAACAAAGTGATGATTTTTTCTCTCCTTTTAAATTATTTTCTTCATGTTGGGGATTTGCAGGCTCTTTCTCTTTCAGCGTCATGCACTCACAACCTCTCACACAGGGGAAATGAAAGCACTGGCCTATTCTCCAGTTCACACACATGTGCACACATGAATGTGCACGCACACACGAGCATACCATTCATGGCCATCAACCCAATCCTTAGGTTTCTGACGTCAAAGACTTTAAAGAATTGCTTTAGCAGATTGTGAATGGTGAATGATGAAGTTTTAAAAACATATTTATTATTGATAAAGGTAGGGAGAAGATAAAGGAGGGCACAAGAGAAATAAGTGGGACTAAAGGCAAAAGGGAAATAAAGGGATAAAGGGTCAAAGAAGGAAAAGAAGGAAAAGAAAGAGAGAGGTCTCTGGGGAGAATGAATTGTAACTCAGAGAAACCGTGATCTTGACAACCATGCCCTTGGCAGTCCCCATTTCACAGGATATATGTACATTTTTCTCATTTACATTACAAGTCAGTAGCAATCTGAGCTAGGCTCCTGCCAGGCTTGCTCCTGACTTCATCTGCCTGTGGGTATCCTCTTTACACAACCAAGGAATTCAACTGCACTTCAGAACCTAGTTCTAAATTGGCCCTGAAAAAAGCTTCATATACATTCATATATCTGAATACCCAATTTGAATATCCAAATTGTTGGACTGAAATTTCAGGTTGCAATCCATTAGAGGTCATTAAATAACTTAGTGGCTTTCACCTATAATTTTAAAGACAAATTTTCCAAAAAGTTGAAAGCCATGGGACCAAATAACCTGGAAGATTTGCAAAGTCTGTGAGCCCCTGAGATTAGAAAATATGGACAGAGAAATCTTCTGATGGCAAGTTCTCTCCTGTTTTCTCTGCCTGTGGAATTAGATATTTGAGAAAATACTAGCACATTGTCCACATCCAGAACTTTGCAGACACCTTTTCAGTCAGCCCTTTGGACAGCTTGGGATGAGCACAGTGGGGGAAAGGAGTGAAATCAGGTAAGTCTAAACTGATCAGACAGAAAGGGCACTTAACACAACGGCTTCCAAGAGGCAGAGTTCACCTGCTGGCTGGTGCACCTCCTGCCCACCCCACACTTCACCCGCCTCCCCTTCTTCCTCTTCTCAGTCACATCTGATTGACTGGCTGACTCAGGCAACCTAATGAGAGGTAACACCCCATATGACGAAGCCAATGCTGTGTAATGGGTTGATTGACATCTCAGGGATCCGACTCTGTGCACAGCCCCACTTGCAGATAATGTTAATGGTTGAGGAATTAAAACGCTGCTCGGTGCCTAATGAATGCAGCATGTGCCTCATATTAGCACATGCCAGCTGCATCTCTGGGAACCAGGAAGCAGCAACAATTTCTAAATTATTTATCAGTTCCCTTACCTCCACCCCAAAAGAGAGTTGGCTTATGCATTCATTTATTTCATGGACCGATATACAGAGTAATTGCTTTGGGTTTTTGTGATTTTTTTTTCCTAAGGATTTTCTTTTCCTGATTCAACAGCAGGGGGGAGAAAGAGAAAATATCATGTCAATGTCATTTGAATCATAATAGCTACAAATTCACTCCCCTGAATAAATAGAGAAGCTTATTTATCAAATACAGACAAGATGTCTGTCGAGTTGTTAACAGAGGGAGAGAGATTTGAGTAGGCAGAAGCAATTGCTAAAGTTTGCATAGCTCCAGAGCTCCCTTGGGAGGAGCAAGCAAGCAGCTCCTTCCCTGGTCTGGAACCTTGTGTTTTGGCAGCTGATTGGCCAGCCAAACTGGCTGTTAGAACCTGTCACAGGCTTTACCAGGAGGCTGAGAGGGGCAGGTAGCTCAGCGCATCTGTGCCACAACCTGAGGAGTGAGGCAGTGCTTGTTCCCCTTCAGATACTGGTCCATGTAAGGCAGAGGGAATGGACGAAATGCCAAAGTGAGAGAGGATATACAAAGGGTTAGATTGTCTGTGGCTCTAGTCTTTTTTTTTTTAATTTAATTTAATTTAATTTAATTTAATTTAATTTAACTTAATTTAATGTTATTTTATTTTATTTTATTTTATTTTATTTTATTTTATTTTATTTTATTTTTTTGTTATTTTTTCATCTCTGTCCTGGAAGGGCCAGCTGCTGCTTTCTGTTGCAAACATAAGTTTCTGGTGCATCCTTTGTCTATTACCCTCCTTCCACAGCCAGTCCAGCCAGTCCCTCTGAGTCCTACCACAGTGCTGTCATATCTCCATTCTATGAATCTTCCTGAAAAAGCAGCACGGCCTAACAGTAATGGCTACCACCTCTTGAATAGCTACATCCAGGGGCTCCTCTAAGTGCTTTACGTATATTGCCTAATTTAATTCTTACAACCTGTGAAGAAAACACTATTTTATGACAATTTTTTATAGATAAGAAAATAAATTGTCAGGTCGGCTAATGACCTGCCCAAGGCCATCCCCACCATGGTGTGTTCAGTTTAAATTTGAACCTTACCTTTTATTGCCTTACCTTTTATTGCCATCCAAGTCGACAGGCAGACATCTGGGCTGTGAATTAAGTTTTCATCCCTATGGGCCAGTTGCCCATACCCCTCTGGAACTCAGTCTCTATGAATCAAGTCTCTATATTAATGGGGAGAGTGAGTTCAGGGCTTAGATGCTAGTGAAGCCACAGTTAACTGGGAGCAGGATTACTGGACCTCTGCTTCCTCCTGCAACATGGAGGTGATAATCATACTCTCTGTCTCATGGGAATGGCTTCAGTGATGAGGTGAGTTACTGCATGCAGAGTAAGAATGAAAGCTGAGCTCGGTGCATAGTAAACACTTAGTTCGTGTTAGCTATCATTACTTAGCTTCTGTCTGTGTGTCCATATTTATAACATGAGATGCAGTCGCCTTTCAGGTCTACTTTGGTTTGGAAATTGGACGAATCAGGTCTGTGTTTACACTTCCGCGAAGCTCTGTAGCTATTTATGGTGTTATGCCCATGAGGACAAAATTGGAGGGTGAAAACTGGGAAGTACGAGCAGCAGGAACAGCTTGCACGTACGTATCTCTTCCGCACTGGCAACGCCTCTTCACATCTACATTTCATCTCATACGATCATACGAACTGCACATTGGCCCCCATCGTCACGGTGGGGATTACTTTCCCTATTTTAAAGACCTGTTCAGTGATTAGCCCAAGGTCAGAAAGTGAGTGGAAAAGCAGGAAACCAGTCCACATATCCAGCTTCCAAGAGTTCTCAGTTGTCCGCAGGGCATAGGGATTTGAGATTCTGAGTTAAAGCCCGAGCAAGGAGGCGCCTCAGAAAAAGAGCTTTTGTTTAACTGTATTAGGCATTTTCTATTCCAAAATAAAAGACTGGGCAAAGCGTCCTGGCTGTATTTCACCAGCACATCTTTCTCTAAACATAAAAATTTACCACTTTTCCTTTTTCTGACTAGAGAGCAATTAATCTTGTCTCCTCTAGACCCTCATGATGGCACACATTACCAGTATCTTGAAAATACACCATTCCCTGGGAGAGAAGAAAAGTGAAATAACCCAAAGCAACAAGAAGGATTGGAAAGTTCAAAGCCTGGCCAGTGGAAACCAGTGAAAGCTGCCCTGAAAGGCTCCTCCAGCACTTCTGAGCTGTCATCTGGGGAGTCAGATCTGCTCCCCTTGGCTTGCAGGCAGGAGTTCATGGGTCAGAACACCAAAGGAAACTGGTTGGTCATTTGCATGCAGCAAGGTTATACAAGGTCCTGGGGGAAAGGGAAAGGCCAGAGACCTGTGAACTTAAAAGAGAAAGCAGCCAGTGTTCTTGGAGCTTTTGTTGAGAGAGAAGCAAAAAAAGCAATGTCTGTTAACACTTACATTTCCAAACTATCACAGCCTGCATTAGTTGTACGTCTAACTAACCTGTTTCTCAGCTCTACAGCGTCCCCTACATCAAAATTTCATTTCTCTTGGGAGGGCACAGCTCAGAGTTAACAGGAAAACTGCCATACACCTTGACATTCTCTGCAGCCTAGCATCAGGCTGGGATGGGAACATAGAACATAGTAGATGCTCAGTTAATTCTTGAAGAATCAAATCAGATTAACCAAATCCAACAGAAACATTATTTGTACAAGAGTGTAGTCAATGCTAAAACAATGATGCGGGGAGGGCAATTGATTCAGATAATCCAACTGGATTGAGTGGCAATATATAAAAAAATCCTCAGGCTCCTCTAAATACAACACATAGTTTCATATGTCTATTTGCCTTCCCAAAGAACTTTTCCCTTGGTTAATTCATTCACTTATTCAACCAATATTCCTGGAGTGCATACAACATGAAGGCACCGTACTAGGAAAAGCCAAAGTATCAAGATAGCCACAGTCTCTGCCACATGCAGAGTTGATCATGGATGGGGAAAAGATCGGTATTATACCATAATTATATGAATTGTCTAACTATAATAATTACTTATGCTACTGAGAATTAGGCAGGATATACCAGGAAGTCCTACCAAAATCTTCCCATGGGAGCAGAGTGGTGGTGAGGGAGGAAGGATTTGATGACATAATATTTATATTAAGACTTAGGAAATGAGTGTGAAAATTCCAGAAAAGCTTGGGGGATGACAGGTTGAGGTGCCAACTTTAAAATAAAATTGTCTTTCTTTAAGGATTCCCTAACTAATGTGGTTTAGCTGGTACAGAAGCACATCAGCAAATCCATTCTGCCCTCAAGGGCAAATGCTTGAAGTGCCTTCAGGATAGCCTTCCTTTGTTCATGTTTAAGGGGAGAAGTGTTGCTCTTCGAAGTTCTATCTCCTAAACTGTGATATTGGCTATTTACACACATTGCCTGGTGTGTGTCATCCAATTCCTGCATGCTCAGTGGCATCTGTCTGGGAATGACCTCTTCTCATCAATGATTAGAAAGGGGAGGAATCAAAATTTGCTTAGCCAGAGATTTCATTACTGCCCAGGATTATTGTGACAGGGAATTCTAGCCAGTTTCCTGAAACTAAGATATTTCAACTAACAGGTGGCACTTTACACCAGAATATCTCTCTTCCTTGCTTTCCAGTCAGAAGGCTGTGTATTATAAATAACAATAAGCTGGCCCAGTCAGAGGTTGTAATTGAGTCTCTTTTTTCTGCTGACATCAGCGGGATTCCCTTGAGTGAGTTACTGTGTGGGTATTTAATTGGGTAACACATAGGGAAAGTCAGACTCTCTTTGTTTAATTGCATTGGGTATCCCCCACTGGCGTCAGTGCCCAGCCTTGGAAGGGCTCTTGGACATCACTCATGTCTCTGGAAACTATTGCAGAAGGGTTAGGGAAGACCAGGGACAAAGAGAATCAGCTTAGAATTTGAAAAATGAAGGGAACATGGATAGAAAAGAGGACTGATCCCATGAACAATAACAATCCCCCTGGTTTACAGATTTAACTTGTACGGAACCTAACATTTATTGACTATGTGTGTGCATGTGAGTATAAATGTGTGTGAGTGTGTGTGTGTGTGTGTATTGGGAAGTGGTTGATAAAGAAGGGGGGAGAGTCTTGAAGAGAGCACATCGTCACAAAATACAAGTTAGCCAATGCTGGATCCCTAAAGAAAAGTACATTCATATATACAACAATGTAAGCACTACTTTCTTTGTCTAAAATTAGGAAACTTTAATATTTTTAAATTAATGGATGTCTGGCAATGAATATATGCAATGCTATTCCTTACAATAACCTCTGCAGTAGTATTTAATATACCCTTTGGACAGATGAAGAAGCTGAGGCTAAAAAATGGAGTTAATAGGTGGTAGATTCAATTCAGAACCATGTCTGTCTGATTCCAAATCTCATATTAATTCCACTACATGCCAATGATTCAGCCACCCTCCAAACTTTTATCAAGCTTATTGTATATCAAATTGGTTAATTAATGTGCAAAATATTTGAGTTTTCATGGCATGCATGGAATAGATTTTGGTCTTGTGGGAATATGAGTAACAGTAATAATCTAATAACAACAACAGTAGCTGACATTTACATGGTTATTACTCTTTTCTAAGTCTTGTTCATAACATTTTTAAAATATTAACTAATCTAATGAAACATCTACATTCAGACAATGGGCTTCCAAATATATCACCACCATGCCTTGGAACAGTGAATGTCTCAACCCTGATTATTTTGAGTTAGGGGCTAGCTAGCACACAAGTGCAAAGAGCAGACTATCAGCCCAGTGCCAAGGCCAGAGCAGGTGGGGTACCTAGGGCTGTGGCACAGTAGCTCCATACCAAAATATGAATTCCCCATGCTTTGCCAACTACTCCAAGAAACTTTCTTAATGGAGACCATGAACAGAATATATGGATCCTGGATGAGGACGGAGGGATTGTGAATCAGTGGGTGAGGATGTCTTCATCAATCAACTTTTTCCCCATCATCTACTAGGGGCTCAATTTTTCTCTGCAGCACCTGGGGATGCCACCAATAAATATTTCTTTTATTCTCTCAGCAAAGAGGCTGGGATGGGCAGGGTTTAAATAATATCAGAAGAACCAGAGATTAGACATTACTTAAAATTTCCTAGTTGTAAGGTTTTTGAGAAACTTGGAAACAAAATTGAGTTAGGGCAGGGAAAATGGAAGCTAATATTATTGAGTGGTCGCTCTCATATATCATGGCAGTGTGGTGGACTGTGTTCAGCGCTCTCTCCCATTCACTGGGTGCTTATTCCAAACAGAACCTCTCTCAATGCCTAACCACCATGCATAGCTGCAATTAGCTTCTTCCTTCTCTTTTCAGAGTATAAAGTGTTCGTTTCTCTTTCTGATAAAGGCTGATTGTGCCATTTCTACCTCTGATTCAACCCACTCCCATTCTCTCTGAAAATTTGGTCTGTTTATTTCTTCTCTTCTCTCTCCAGCATCTTTAACCTTTCCTCCCTTTGATCACTTTCTCCTAACTATTTTATTCAACCTATCAAGTCTTCCTTAAAAAGTAAGAATAACAATAAATCTTAAACATACATTGTCTTATAATTGCCTCCTTCATTATCATCCAGATTGTTTGAAATGGTAGTTCCCATCCCCAATGTCTTCACCTTATTACCTCTTATTCGCTCCTCAATCAACTGTAATCTGGCCCCTAGCCTCACTATTTCACTGCAATTGCTTTCATTAAAGTCAGAAATAATGACCTCCTATATGACAAAAACTACAAAGCACTTTCAGAATTTCTCTGATCTTACCCTGAACATATTCATGTCTCACATCTTTGTAACAGTTGAGGCAACTAACCACTTCCCCCATCCTTAAATTCTCCTTCTTCCACTTCCATGATACCTGCTTTTCTTTTCCAACGTCACCTTAAGTGGTTGTTTTCTTTGGATTCTACCTTTAGTTCACTTCTTACTCTACATGTTATCTTTGCCAAATTCATTTACACTCATGTTTTAAAATTCCACTTATATGATAATAATTCCCAAATCTATCTCTCGTCCATGAGGTCTGTACCTATATATCCAACTGTTTGCTGGACAGAGTCACCTGGATGCCTTGCAGGCACCATATGCTTCACACTCCAACACTGAATTCACCATCTTTATCTCTTACTCTGTTTTCTTCTGAATTCTCTTCCTTGATTTGTTAGCATCTCCATCTGCTCAGATGCCCAGCCAGGAACCCAGACTTTTCAATATTCATTTTTCTCCAGAGTTCCCTTTACACCAGTCACCAGTCCTGAAATTTTTATTTCAAAGATATCCCTGTTTTTTTTTTTTATCCCTGCTGCCAGCTTGTTTGTTTAGCTTCTTTTTGTATCATTCTTAGACTATTACAATAACCTCCTACCTGTTATTCTTACCTTGACTATGCTTATCCCCTACCACACACAAACATATCCTCCACACTGCTCCCAGAGAATGTTTCCAAAATGTTGAGCTGACACTGTGAATGCCCATATTCAATCTGACAAAGTTTAAGCTTTTTAATGTTATACAAAGAAGTTTAATTTATGTGACATCAGCTCATTTCTCTACCTCAAGCCCTACCCTTGCTCCTTATTATTATTATTCTAGTAGCATACTAGCTCCCTATCATTATTATGCTACTAACAATTACTCCTTGTCTATCCTGGCCCAATGTTACCTAGTCTTCTAATCAGAGTGCCATTTCTGCTAAAACATCCTGCACTCCTCTCTTCTCTCATGTCTTTGGCTCCATTAGATCTTTCATCTGTTCTCTCAGTTGGCTGAGCACAGTCCTTCACAGACGTGAAGGAATAAATTTGGCCATCCAACCCAACATGTAGAGGTAGACACTGTAGGTGCCCACCGACATGGTTTGAAGGGTGGGGCTTACAAAAGCTAATAACTAGTTATCTTTCATTATTTAAAATTATTTCATTTTATTTTTGAAATAAATATCATTTCTTCTTATTTTTGGAGAGTTTTCTAGAAATTTCTGCAAGGGGAAGCTAATCCCTTAAATTTTTACCAGTTCCTACATAGTATGGAAAGGGGCTAATGGTAGTTAGCTGGGAATGAGGCTTTTGGTGAAATGGCACATGGGATAAAGAATTGCAATGAGGGGAGAAATGTTTGTATAGAGAGAGCTAAGAATGTCAAATAAAGAAGTCATAGCACAGAACTAATGTGGTTGAATCACATGGAAGATGCCAGAAGTTAGGATTCAAGTTAATACCCAGATCACTAAAATGAGAAAAGATAAAAGGATTTTCTGAATAATACAGAATCATCACCTATATAGTTCTATGTTCATTTCCTTAAAAAAAAGAAAAAGCTGTCAAAAATAGATCATTTGTTTAATGGGATCTTGTGGGATAAGTCAAAGTATATCTGAATGTTTGAAATAAAAGATAAAGATAATGAAGTCGGTACCCTACAGGTTGTTGATAGAGTGAGGAAGAAATTATGCTACTCTCAAAAGACTGGGAAGAAAAGGAAGAGAGACAGGAAGAGAAAGACATGTTCAACAAACTTGTGTTGAGTATCTACCACCTAGAGATTGGCATGTCACTGAGATTATATTAATGATCAGTATGTACATAATTCCTGTTGTGGGTATCTACTTGGAATATGGTAAATACTTGTAGAAGGAAGAAAAGAAGAAAGAAAAAAAAAGAAGGAAGGAAAGAAGGAAGGAAGGAAATAAGAAAGGACAGACACAGATGTCCTATTATTACTAAGTCTAAGATAGCTTAAATTTACTGCATCATTGTTAACAATTTACTGTTTAGCTTTTCAGGCTATGGTATGTTCTTTCCCATGGCATGCTCTTCAAGGAAATTCACACTAAATCTGTTCCCCATTAAGGTTAGGGAGCACTTTATCAGGCTAACCTGTGGACTAAATAATTCAGCACGTTGAAGTTGGTGACTTATTAAAACAGACAGCAAGTGAGTCGCAGAGTTGAGGCTCTAAAACCAAATATCAATAGGATCCCAGATAATCGTGTACCTGGACTCTGTATCATGCTGGGAATGGATGTCTCCCTGCTTGTCTAGGCCATTTGATGGACCACCATCTGACGCATACCCAGAAGGGGAAAATAAAGGTGGCACAGTGCTCAGTCCAGTCTTTGTTTTCTAATCAGTCTCAACTACAAGCCCCAGAGCAGTGGGGAGAGAACAAGCGTATAACTTTTGATCAAGGAATTTATATGTGTGTTGAGCCAATTTTATAAGATAGCTGTTCCAATAAAGGATTTATCAAGACAATTAAAAAAGAGAGGGAGAGAGAGAGAGAGAGAGAGAGAGAGAGAAGAGCCTAAAGACCCTCTAGTGAAAACAGCTCTTTTATACTATGAGTATCGAAGAAGAAACACTTTGAACAAGTGCCAAATTTTGCCCATTCCCACTCCTCCCCATCTTTTCTCCTACTCACCCTGACACATAGGCAAAAGAACTCTTTAATCATCATCTCAGGGCCTACATACTATAGGTACTTGACTTCTCTTTTTGTCTGACATCCACCCTCAATCCACTTACTCCAGATGGATTTTCCTTTCATTGGAAATGGCTTTCCTGTTTGGTTATTATTGGGGATTTCAAAGACGGTGAATTCTAGATAATGAAATGGTTTTTAATTGAAATGGGCATCTCAACCCTTTGAAAGTCATAAAGTGTCTCTCTACATAAATCACTACCTACATTTTAATTCAGTTTATCTCTTTACTGAGTATCTACTCTTATTCTGGCATGTGTTGGGTGGGAGGGATAAAAAGCAGATCCCAGACAGCTCCAGGGCTTGCAGAGTTTACCAGAACACTCACTGGGTAAGGCCAGCACTGATTACTAGTGCCCTGCATGCCACCTTGCAAAACCAGGAGCTTAATAAAGGCTTATTTGTAAGCATTCTGACCATGATGATTCAATTACTCAGTTATTCATAATTCATTTACATAACCATCAAACTTGTTTTGAGCACCTGCTATATGCCTTTGATATAAAGATAAATTAGAGATAGTCTTTCTGTCCTTGAGAAGCATGTTAGAGCCTGGTGGCAGAGACAGATGTATCAACAGACAATTACAATGCAATGGAAAGTGTGTTCTAACAGAAGTCTACACAAGGGGCAAGTTTTCCAGACAGAAGGAAGAGAGAACAGCATGTATAAAATGTGAGATGGGTGGACAGAATATGAGTAGTTCAGGGAAATGTTAGATCCTAAAATGACTGCTGATGTATTATTTGAGGAGGCTGGGACTGAAAATGGTGAAAAACGAAGGTGCAGAGGCAAACTAAGGGTTTTCTAAGGCAAAACTAAGAGAAAGAGTCTGTGGATGCTGAAGGTTTGAATTCCTTATTAGGCCCTAGAGAGGCCCGTATGGTTCTTCAACAGTGAGGAAAGCAGACTCAGCAGTATGGACAGGGGTAGTTCTGAAAATTAGTGGACCAAATAGAGGACTATTATACTAACGCAAAAAAGAGATGATGGGGAAATGAACTGAGCTTATGGCAACAGGTATGGAGGAAAAGAATTGATTCTATTTTTTTAACTTTATTTTTTATTTTTTTTAAAATTTACATCCAAATTAGTATATAGTGAAGCAATTATTTCAAGAGTAGATTCCTTAATGCCCCTTACCCATTTAGTCCATCCCCCCTCCCACAACCGCTCCAGCAACCTCAGTTCGTTCTCCATATTTTTGAGGCTGGAAGTGATTCTAAAGGTAAATGGTGGACAAAAGTGAAGATCATTATAAGTGGTTGTGTGTGAGGGCAGGATACAGGGGAGGGTGAAACAAGGGAGGCATTCCCCTCAGGATAGAATTTAAGGGAGCAGCAAAACTCAGCAATCAAGATAAATAATATTTTAATGCAACATTTTAAAATATCAAAATCAATGCTAACTAACAACCCCATGATTAACAAAATATCAAATTTTTAAATAGAGACAGGTAAGTATTACTGATTTTTCCTTTTGTCTCTGGCTCCAATGAGGCTCTACATGGTAATGTACTGATCCTGGCTTTATTGAAAAAAATTGGTAGTTTGTTCATTATGGTTTTTACATGATTTTGAGTTTTAGATATACTGCATTAATGTTTATCTTGATTACTATTTACCAGAGACACTCTCTTAAATTTTGCACTGAAGCAAGTGCTTCATTCATCCTCCACCTAGAATTGTCCCTGGAACAGGGCAGAGAACAAGAGAGAGGGGGAGTTTTGAAGAATGATAATTAAGGGTGTTGTCAGATAGGATGCACCAGTGTGCCACCATGGTGCCTTACTCCATTGAAGAACTATTCGGTCTGCTTGTAAAAGTGACTTGTTTTCTTGTATATGTTTCCTCTACTCCCTGAAGGGTTGCCATTTTATGCTAGTTTTCACCAAATTCAGACATCACACAGACCCCACCTAATGCCCTCCCTCTGAGCAAACTGGGTCTGGGTCTCCCATGATGAAACTCACATACAGCTTGTGTACAACTTGTCTAAATGCCACAAATGCTTTGAAATAAGCATGGAAATTGGTTTCTAAGCTCCAGCAGTTTCTAAAATAGGAGTGGTTTTAAATAAAGCAGTACTAAAAAAGGGATTCCTATAGAGCAGATTGTGGGAAATAGCAGTGAGCCTCCAAAATGGAAAACCTGGGGAAAGAGTCATCCCTGGGAAAGGACAGTGCAGGAGGGAAATGGGGTCTTCCAGGGAGAGAAGTCAGCTCTGTCTCCGTCTCTTCAGTGCAGTGAAACTCATTTCTCTTCATCCCCTGGAGCTTCTTTTCACTCATATCCTGGCTCAATGCAGATATAATACATTCTGTCAGTGTGAAATTTGGCCTGAAAAATGTTGTGGCCTTTGGAAATGTGAAAGGAGTTTGGGTGGGGGTTCCCAAATTAATTGCAATGTGCAGAAGGAGTACATTGGGGATGATGAAGTGAAAGAGTGGAGGATACTATCTGTATCACAACGTTGTATACAAGGCAATGCTTGGGTGGATAACATGATACACTGGGTAGGGCTGAGCATTGATATAGAGCATTTGATAATGAAGGAGAGTAGATGAATATTTAAGTGGCATTTTCCTGATGGCTTCAATTTTGTTAAAGAAGTTAGAGAAAAGACTGTTTTATGAGAGCATGGGGTTGGGTGAATATTTAGCAGGATAGTGAAGTCTAAGAGAAGTGGAGAAATAATTGACCAAAGATAATGAGTAGATTTGCACGCTTCCTTGCAAACCATCTGCACTTGGGGACCACAAGTGCATGTGACTCCAGTCTACAAGATTGAGTGATTTTTGTCTTCAGTTGTGTTCAGCTTTTGGGCAAAGGCTTGGGAAGGTAGGTCACAGGGCTGATCCCAAATTGAGGATATATAAGGCCCATGAGAGGTGAGGGAGCCGGTTGGTAGAAGAGGGAGAACTGTAGAAGTGGCGAGCACTAGGGGCAGTGACTTATGAGACCAGTGATGAGGTGACATCATTGCCACACAACACCAGCGATGAAGAGATATGAACAATGCCAGAGTACCAAACTCCTAAGTGTTATGTCATCTTTTCATAGTGTGAGAAATGGCTGAGGGATCTATGTTATTACAGGGTGCTGTCTCTGTAGACTCAGCAATAGGTCAGCGTAGATGGCCAAAAAGCCTACACAATTTAGAAACTGGGGTGCCTTTTGTTAGATTGGCATCCCCACAATCATCATGAACTCTGCACCATTAACAATAGTATCTCCTCTCTTGAAATGCAGCCAAACAATTCTCTCTTAGGTAGAAGATGAGTTATCTGCTTCTCTGGAATACCATTTAGGAACAGGTAAATTCTTATTTAGCAAAAGAAGACTTATTTCCTTAGTAGGACTGTAAGTTCCCCCAAATCCCCCCTACTCACAATGAAATTGTTAAAATGTGAGAGTCAATAATGAAGGCAACATCCTCAGGTTGATAATGAAGACAGATGCCGCTAACATTTCTTATACTGCATAGAGCTGTCAGGGCAGGACGGAATTTGAGAAGGTGGTATGTAATTAACCTAGTTGGAATTGGGCCAAGGAACCCGAGGTTAATGGCCCTGGGAATGGGAGCATTAATGACCACTAATGGTCAAGCCCCTTTTCATGTCTTACTCATTAGAGCTACCTTTTATATTCTATAAGATCATGGCCTTTGGCCCTGGGACCAAGGGTAATGGAGAGTCACCACCCCCCCAGACAATGTGTTATGCATTCTGACAGCTTCTGTTCAGCTCTTGATCCCCCCATCACAATATTCAGGTATAGTGTGTAGCAGATCTCAACACATACCAGCCATCTGCTGAGCACTGCTGATGAAGGCTAAGACATATACATGATGCATATTCATGGGCAAAAATTGCTTCAGGTTTTCATCCAACAGACTGACAAAAGTATGACATTCTCTTGCTTTCACCTGTTTGGTGCTGGTATTTCATTTTCTACACACTGCTTAGTAAGCTGGAATAGAATCTTTAACCACTTTGGAATGTGTGTGTCCTCAGTCATATATGATGGTGACAACAATTATTAACATGTGAATCTTCCCAGTCTTCCCCCCGACTTAATTGACAAAGAAAATGCTATTTTTGACCACTCCATTTCTCTTCTCCCCTTATTCCCTTTACCCTCCCCTCCCAGAGAGAATTCTACCTTTGCCATAGCTCATCTTATGTGATAAGCTTTTGTGATGCAAATTTGGGACACTGGATAGATCCAGACAGAACTGAAATAGGGGAGATGAGGGTATAAACTCAAGGGAAAGAAGAAAAAAGCAGAGGCAGAGCAAAGGAGAAAGGGAGAAAAGTCAGATTCAATATGTGTGTGATTTGTTGGGGGAAAGATGAACATAGGCTGTGAAAAGAAAGAAGCTTCAAGGTAGCTGTGTTGTGTGTGTATGTGAGAGGGAAAAAACAGAACAGTAAGGGAAAGGATCTTAAGAAGTCTGGTTGATAGTTATCAATCAGATCTCCCTTAGTATTCTTAGAGGGATACAAATAAACACTGGTATTAGTTTTAATTATGTCTGGTTGTTGGAGTGTTTTCCTTTGCATAGAAAAAAACCTCCTGAGACCGAAATATGTACAAATCTGGGATTATCTGAGTTCACATGTTTAACTGGAAAGCTAAAGTTGGCATTCTGAAAGAAGCTCAAACAGGGACAGTGACTTTGCTTCCTCCTATTCTTAACCTGAAAGTCAGTAACACATTTTATGATGCTACCTTCCCTAATGGATTTTAAAAAGCAGAGTGTGTTAAAAATACCAAGAAGCTCCATGCCGTCTGCAGTAACATACATCTACAGAAGGCTCTATGATTACACGGCAGTTTCATACATTCTTATTTCAGCCTTATATAAACTCTCAGGAATAGGTTTTACTTTCCCATTTCATAAACAGAACTACTGAGGTCTAGTGCCAGAGAGAGACTTACATATCCATGGTTACAATGCTCATAAGAAGCACCTCAACCCAGGGTAGAAGTCTGAATTTTTATAAAAGGGAAGATGAAGAAGGAGGAGAGATATTGAAAGTAGAAATTCAGTTCTTAAAAAGAAGCAGGGATTCAGTGAAAACTATGAGGCTCTTCTTGGGTTTCACATTTCCTGCTCATTTGGGTGATTCTCTACACACAGAGTTACTTTGAGCCCTTTGTTGAGAGAGTGAGAGAAACCGGCAGAGACACAGAGCTGCACTTCTTCCTGATGTATTTCATCCTGCATAATAGCCTCAGATGCTTGGTGATCTCCCCACTTAACTGTCCCTTTTTCTTGGACACAACAAAAGGGCAGTGGAGGAAGCACAGCCTGGGTAGAGACAGGGCAAGGAGAAGATGTGTGCATGGCTCTGCCAGCCTTGGCATTTCCTCCACAAACCTGAAAGATAATCCAAGCCATTAAATCATCCAAAATCATATGCAGTGACTGTCATTTTTCTGTTTGAACATCTCACTGGCTCAACACAAGCATCTCAATAGCCATAGTGTCCTAATTTTCTTTGCTGGAGACAACAAAACCAAAGGTAATGAGAGGAGGAGGGACTGATTCCCAGGGGCACATTCTCTGGGGAAGTCTCTTGGGCTTAAATACATCTAAAGCAGATCCAAAAGAAAGCAGTGATTACAGGCTAATTTTCTGCCTGCATTACGTTAAGTGTCCCGTCGTTTACACAAATAGCGATTGCTTTATGCCAGAAATCTTTTTACTGAATTCCTCTTATTGGTAAATTTTGTATTTTTTTTTTTAAAAGGAGACTGAAAGAAAATTTTTCAATTTAAAGGTGAGACTATCAGGATACCGGTAAAAGATACAAGACTGGCACATACCCAAAGGGTGATTTTCCTTTTCAAATGCAAATATAGGAGAAGGAGAGATGGGCCTATTCTTTAAAGGTCTGGGAGATCCAAGCTTTTAGCTTTAGGAGGACACAGCTCTACCTCCTGCAAACACACTTGGTTTTCTGGCAAGAAAGCTGATACTGGTGTGAAGTGGGGAGTATAGGTGAGGAGAAACTGATAAATTTAGCTATTCCCAAGTCATTCCAGGTAGACTGTCAACAGTGGGAATGAGAGGGGCATGTGGGGCCCATCTTTCCCCAGCATCAACACTGCCTGCTTCCTGGAAACAAGAAGAGTCAGTTCGGCCACTTCACTGACACCGTCTTATGCTTCCACCCTGGGCGTCTAATCCTAAAGGCGTTTGTACAATATTCATTCATTCACACATCATCCATTCTATGAACATTTAATTACTAAGCATCTTCTGTGTTGCAGACAGTGGGCCAAGCCTAGGGAATTCAAAAACATAATTATGAAAAAGAAGTTGGAAGCATGATAGTCAAACAGAAATGGAATGCAGACATTGAAATCAGAACCACCTGAATGGAAAATGTTACCAAAACCCTTCTTGCCTTGGATAAATAACTTGGGGTTGTGAGGAATGGATACACCTTAGAGAGTTGTTGAAAGGAGTAAACAATACATGTGAAGAAACAAGCTTAAGGCTTGTCACCACAGCGATGCTCAATAACTGTGAGTTGATTCCACACTTCTGAATTCTCATTTGGAACCAAAAAATCCCCCCATCACATCCTGCCCAGGGATTCTCTGATGTACAACCATCAGGACATCAAAACCCCTGGCCTACATCAAGAGGCACTTATCTGTGCCTGTTAAGGCCTAAATCTATGACCTTCTTGACATAAGAAGGCTGGAAGGAGGCATAAAGACTGAAATGTTGAGTGGGGCAGGGAGAATTTGGCATTGCTTTCAAGGGAAGGCGACAAGGACTAGTAAGAAGCCCTTCTGTGCCAGGAGCCATGCTAGGCATTTTGTATAGATTATGTTCTAGGCCTATGTGTAGGGTGGGAATCCCTGTGAGAAGACTGTCCTCAGTGGGGTAAGGAGGACAAATTAGCAATGGCAACTCCCAGAGCCCCAGCCTTGGTCTTTGACTGCCAAGGTCTGGACACTGCCAAGGAGTGTCCATTTCTGAGGACATGTGGCAGGATCATTAATTCCTAAAAAGAGTGAAAATTTGTGTTGCAGTTGAGAATAAGCTGTAAATTAGCAATTAGTCAATGTTTTATACAACATCCTCTGAAGACAGAGTTTTAATATCAAGGAAGATAAGCTTACTCTCCAACTATCCAAAATGGGAAATTTGGACTTAATTTAAACTTGTCTCCATGTGTATGTACTAGTGCTGAGGTAGGTATTTTACTTGTCTTATACACACTGACCCCAATTCTTGTGGTGCACATATTTTCATGGGACCTTATAAATGACTGACAATCTCCAAGGTTAAATGCAGCCTCAAGGGCATGACTATGAGAGAGAAGAGGGGGATGTTGGTCACTATTTCTTGGAGATCCCAGGTATAGATGTTTTGCCTATGATGAACTATGTGACTTTGGGAAAATTACTTTATTTCTTTGAGTATGTAATATCTCCTATAAAATGGGGATGGTAACATCTGACAAGGTTGTTGTAAGCCTTAATTTAGATAACACAATTTAAATACCAAGCAGAGCTACCACCATTTACTGAAGGCTCAGTTAATATTAGTTCTCTTATACAGAATACAGAATGAAGGACACTTGGAGAAGATTTAGTGTTTGATGATGATAATAATGACAATAGGAACATCACTGTGGGTGTTCAGAAAGAAAGACAAACATGAGACTCTACTGCCTCCAGAATTTGGCAGAGTCAGGTGCTAGGAGTAGAAATTGAGGTGATTTTGGCTTTGCTGATTCAGGCTACCAACAGGGCTCTGAAGTCCCAATTTCAGACAGAAGAACCATCTTTTTTTTTAAGTTTATTAATTTATTTTGAGAAAGAGAGAGAGAGAGAGAGAGAGAGAGAGAGAGAGAGAAAGCAGGGTAGGGGCAGAGAGAGAGGGTAGAGAGAGAATTCCAAGCAAACTCTGTGCTGTCAGTGTAGAGCCTGATGTGGGGCTTGAATCATGACCTGAGCTGAAATCCGATGGTCAACTGATTGAGCCACCCAGGTGCTACAGAAGAGCCATCTTTGACATGCATAACACCAGATTGCACCAGGAAAACCACAGTACTGCTTCATCACTGAGTTCAGTCATCTCCACCTCAAGTGGAGGCCACCTCAAGTGGCCTCAAGTGGCCAAGTTCACCTCCTTTCCCAATAGTGAGCAGGCTTTCAGGTGGGGTCCTCTCAGCTCCCAGACATGCAGCTACCCAACTTTGCCTCTGATTAACTTTTGATGTCTGGCAGAAATGAATTTCCTAGATTGCATTTAGCTGGTAAAGAATTGGCAGGGACTTAAAGTAACTAAATCCCATACCATTCCTTCTTTAATATCCATTGGAATTCGGAGGTAGTTACTTAAGACATTGTGTTTTCTAAAGGTCAATTTGAGCAATCCAATCAGCCTTGGCCAGTTGTCACCCTCTTCCTTTTTCTTCTTTCCCTTTCTATCCACATTCTTCTCCAACTTCTCTTTCTTCCTTGACCTCTCATTTAGCCTTGCTAAAAATTGCTGAGTCAAAGAGTTCTTCTCTTGCTGCCCCTCTCAGAGAATAGAAAAATGAGACACCAATACTGGATGGTTTATAAATAATGCATAGTGCACAGAAACAGCTGGAAAGTCCCTCTGGTTACAAAGAGAATCTCTTTCAATAACCTATTACCCTATTTGCTCTTCTTAATGCCACCAGTTAAGAGTCACACTTCTCATTCAGTAGAGTCACACTTCTACTTGTTCATCAGTATGAAGTCCTAGCAGAGTGCCAATGGTTCTCCTGCAGTCTCATTCCAGTTTCATGACCAGGAAGATCTCTCTGACATACTCTCCTAATGACTGTGCCACCATGCCTGGGGCCACTGGAAACTTGCCATAATGGTGGCCAGGCTAAAATTGATTCAAGACTTACGTTTCATTGTTTTAAACTCCTATGGTTTTGATGTCTTCATACTTGCTGAACCTGGCAAGGAATAAAGACATCTAACTCAGTATCCTAACATATTTAAATATAGTGCCATAAGCTCCATATTCAGGACTAAGAGCTTGGTGAATACAAGATGTCTCAAGCATAAACCTGTAAAGTAGGTTATTAGTATTTCCAGTTTCAGTTGAGGAAATTGTGACTCAGATAAGTTAATTGATTAGTTCAAGGTCACTAGACTAAGAAATTATATGCCTAAAACAGAAACCCAGTATCTATGACTTCATGTTCCATATTAATTTTTCTTTCTGCCAATTAGGATTCAAAATTTGGGGACTGATAAGAGAGTTTATCAGTAAAGGTAATAGCAGAAAACAGAATTTCACTTTGTTCAAATGAAGATATGGCAATGAAGAGATAATTTACACAGTTTGTAGGCAGGGTAAAGGAAATCCAACAGGAATGTTGAGGCATCTAGTGATTCACAATCAAAGGAAACTATTACTACCTCTACACCTGAAAAGAAAAGGGAAAAGATAATGTAATTGGAACCAAATGAAAGCTGGAGCCTTAGAAGAGGGTCTGCTTGCTAGGCTCTGTGGCTTGGAAGGCTTAGCCACTTCGGTATATCAGCATTGAAGCATAGAAGGAACAGGAGAAAGAGCGACTTACTTTGTAGGCATTTGCTAAACCCAAATGGAACAAGGCAGCAAAGGAGAAAGTAATGCAGTCAGTGTGGTCATCATTCTTTGACACAGAGCAGAGAAGAGATATGTAGAAAATGGTCTGTCAGGGGTTGGGCCATGGAGAATCACCAGCATAGAGAGCCAGCACATGATTCCTCATCATATGGTTGGCATGTGGAAGAGTCACTGTTTTCCTGCCCAGGCTCTATACCCAGAGGTAGATTTTCCATGAAGCTGATGAAATTTAAGCTTTGAGGTCTATTTCCATTAGGTCTTGCTGCACAATAGACTATCTAGGAACTCGATGGCTTAAAATAGATATGATTTATTATTTCTTACATTTCTGTGGGTTGGCTAGGAGTTTTTTTTTTCCCAATTTCCATGGTGTCAGCTGGAGTCACTCACGCAGCTGCATTGAGCTGAGAGCTCATCTGGGTCTGAAACACAGACATCTCTACTTGCATGTCTGGGGTCTTTGGTTCTCCTGCATATGGTCTCTCCTGAACACAATCCCTCATCATTCAGTAGTCCAGCCTGAAGTTTCCTACATGGCAGTTGACCTCCAGAAGGACAAATAAGAAGCTGTCAGGCCTCATAAGACCTAGATTAGGACCTGACACAGCATCACATCTCCCTCACTTTATTGGTCAACGAAAGCTGCAGGCTGGCAGATTCAAGAAGGAATAACAGACTCTATCCTATGATGGAAAGAACAACACACAACACACAGACTGGGAAGAATTGTCTGGGGTCTCTTTTCAGACAATCCAGCACAGTCAGCTTTCACACTACAGCAATTCACATACATTTTATGTGGAAAATATATTCACCCCACCAAGACACACCAAATTTTCATTCCATTATGGCAGCAACCTCAAGTCCAGTATCTCGTGATCTGTAATGGATACAGATGTGCATGAGGGTCCTTTGGTTAGGTGCCTATTGAGCTAAAGAACTGTGAACATAAGACATAAGTTAAACTCCTCCATATTCACTAGTTAATTGTGATATAATGCTAATATAGGGACAATTGCAATAAATGGAGACAAACAAAAAGGAGATAAACAAGAAGCACATAGCAGTTACTTGTCCATAGCCATTCTAAAATCCAAATTCTGGCTCTTCGCCCTTCCCAATGCATTGGGGTGGGCATTTTTTTTCTTTTAGCCAAGTTCTGTCTCTGGGAGTATTTTCAAATCCACTGCTTTGGAGACCACTGTCTAAACTCTGCCCTCTGGTTCATTTTTTCCTTTTTCATAAGAAATAGCTCAAAGCTTTCAGTTGAACAACTTTCTCAACCTATTTTCTTCCCACAAGAAATTGGAGCTCCAATGCCTCTTTTCACTTTGCACCTCCCTATTCTTTTATCCAATCTTGTAGTTCTCTCATCAGGACAAAGTTCTTTAAAATACCGTATTATCTAGCATCCTTACAGGTGTTTACTCCATGTCCCATGACCCAAGACAATTCTTTCTGAGATTGAAGTCTTTGTATTTTGAGAATATGAGGCTGCTGTGAGACAGCAAAGTTATGGTTCTTGGGAACGCTCTAGTCTTGCTCAGAGTGTAGGGATCAATGCCTTACATCTTCTAGAGGTTTTAATGAGGGGTGCTTCAGCCACAGCCCTGATTTGATCTTTTCTCCAAGGCCTCTCCTTTCAGAGTCCTTTGCCACCTGGAGAAACTGCCTAGAGCTCCTGTATTTCCTCTAAATCTTGCTTGAACATTGATCAGTTCTTTGGCTCCCCTTTCTTTCACTGCATCTTAACATCCACTACTAAAAGAAGTCACTTGGCACTTTCAAACTTCCGTCTGGAAATCTCTTTAGTTAAGTTTGTAATGTACTCACTTACCTCACTGTTCTTCAAGTGTCTACAAATGTTTACTCTCTCCTTTTAGTCTTTTCCTTCTACATGACCCCAATGACACAGGTCTTAGGTTTTTGTTATGGCACCATCACACTTCTGGATCTGTTGCATCAACTTGTCTATTGCTGATTTAGTTATCTACTACTGAGCAGATACTTCCCCAAACTTAATGGCTTACAACAACAACCCTTTGCTTGCTCATGATTTTGCAGTTAGTGTAGGACTAAGCAGCAATGACCTACTGCACTCCACGTGGTGACAGTTGGAGTCATTCCTGTGGCAGCCTTCAGCTGGATGCTACTTTAGGACTGGAGCATCTAACAAGGTCTCAACCCATTATGTTGTGGGACAGCCTATTATACAGCAGTACACAACAGAAACAGGGCCTTTCACTTGTACTGGCTTCTTACGAAGCCCTGGAAGAGGCACTAAAAATAGTTTCCTGATCAAAAATATGGTGTAACTATAGAAAAGTAAGACATTTTGACTGTAGCCAATCAGGGCTTCTGTTGCTTTTAATCTGACATAATGTTCATCACACTTCTGTGTGTCAGGTGGCTCAGATCTGAAGGACCACAAGCATTTTGGGGATACAGCTAAGAGGAATTTGAGTTGGGGATATGTTTAGTTTGTCTGTAGTCAGATGTACTTTATGCACTTCACAGTAACTTCCTTGCTAGCTGTTCCAATGGAGAGATGACTTTCAGAAAAAATCCTACTGCTTACCATGAGACACCCAGTGTTACCAGAAGTCACATTGCAACATGAATGTGTCCTCTGGGGAGCCACACTGGAAATCTGTGGGAAATGGAAGAACAATGGGAAGGAACTGAAAGCTAATTCATCTGCAAAAAACTCTTCCAAATATCAGCACACACACACAAAAGAAACTTGAGAGAAGTTCTCCCAGATTTGGCCAAAATCCTAAAAAATTCCTGACATGACCAATCATGACTTGGAAAGCTGAAGAAAAACTGTTTTGAACTGTCAATTTAAAAATTAGGGGCATCTGGGTAGCTCAGTTGGTTGAGCATCCAACTCTTCTTTTTTTTAATTTTTTTAATTAGGCTCCAGGCTCCGAGCTATCAGCACAGAGCCCAACACGGGGCTTGAACTCACGGACCAAGAGATCATGACCTGAGCTGAAGTCAGCCGCTTAACTGACTAAGCCACCCAGGCGCCCAGAGCATCCAACTCTTGATTTCAGCTAAGGTCATGATCTCAGAGTCATGGGATTGAGCCCTGCTTCAGTCTCCATGCTGAGTGTGGAGCCCTGCTTACGATTCTCTCTCTCTCTCCCTCTCCTTCTCCCCTGCTTGCACTCTCTCTAAAATAAAAATAAATAAATAAAAATAAAAAGAAACCATTTTAGAAGACATACTGAACTATTTTTCTGTTCTTTATATAGAAAATATAAAATTGTTTTCAGTGATAGAGAGATAAAAATGTATAAAGCTGAGAATGTAAAAAAAAATTTACTGAAGTGTATTGGGGAGATATTTAATTTCAGTATATTATTTTTCTAGAGTTTCTGATGCTTATGGATATTTCTTGGTTTTTAAAAATTTACAACTTGTGATTTCTCATTTTAAATAAATACACCAAACCTATTCTTATATTTGTAATTGTATGTTCTTTTTCTTAAAGAGAATTTCAAAACTGTGTAATATAATCAGGCCTTCTGGGCCACGTCTGTACCTAGATCAGAGTCTTGACTCTCAAAGGCAATGATGGGATATTAACTAATAAAACCCTGGAGTTGGTGCTATCTCTCAGCATGGAAGATTCATGCTCACCGTAATATGACTTATCTGGGTTGTACTTCTGGGGAGAATGGAGAGTCAGAGGATACAGTGCAAGATAAGGCAGGATGAGGAATGAGAAAAGCAAAGAAGGAAAGTAGCTTTACCTGGTAGCTGCTGAGACAGAGATAGGAGCGGTAACTGTTGGCCACAGGACACCCTTAAACCTGATCAAGGTCTGGGGCACACTGCTGATAATAACACCAACAACAGTATTGTAGCTCACTCAATTCATTACTGTTCAGGCATTGTTTTGAGTACTTTGTATGCATTAATTCATTTGATCCCCTAACAACAAAGTAGTTTCCAGTGCCCTGTCCACTTTGCAAGTAGGCAAAGCAAGCACAGAGAGGGGCTGTAAACTGCCATAGAGCATGCTGTCTGTGTGTGGTATAACTGGGGCCTCAGAGAGTTCAGCTGTTCCAGAGCCTACTTCCTTCACAGCTCCCAATGCTGTCTTGCACTGGTATAGCAGTTTGTAGTTTATCAAACAGTTTTATAGAGATCATCTCACGTGCAACCCTAATAGCCCTGAAAAGTTGGCAGGACAGTTGCTGCTACTCTCATTTTATGGAAGATTAATTGAAATCTAAAACTGCAAAGTGACTTATTCATGATCACAGAGCTAGTAAGTGGTGGTATTGGAACTGAAAGCCAACTCTTGTAGGCTTTTCATTTTATCACACTGTGGATTAATACATTTCAGCTATAGTACTTTTCAGTTTCTAAAACATCTTTATATATAGTGCTAACACAATAATTTCTACAACTTTATAAAAAGTATTGTTATTATTATTATCCCAGTATTACCAAAGATAAATATGTGGGTCAGAGAAGAAGCACTTGAGCCCTGAATATTTGACTTCAAATTCACAAGCAGTGTTCACCCCTCCACAAATGGCAGTATTTCCAGTCAGCTTGCAGAATTCAGAACATAGCTTGGCCCTTCAGAAGTTAGGGGAAGAGAAAGAGCCAATAGCCAGGACTTGAAAATGCATGGTGGGCTCAGGAAACTGAATGGATTAATGTGGCAGGAACATAGCATGGATGGATATCAAATTGAAAAAAAAAAATGGAGCCAGAGTGTAGGGGTTTGGAGTATCATGATGCCAACATTATTTTGCTCTGAGTATATGCAGAGATCTGCCCTCAACGCTGGGTGAATAAACTGAAGAAATCCAAATGTGTTCTTTAGCTGCAATCTGCCCTTTAGTCTGAGAATAACAAACATATATAGGGGAAGGAGAAGAAAACAACAACAACAAAAAAAGCAACAACTTAAAACTATTTATGAAAGAATAGGTAATTGATGTAGAAAATTAATAACATGTCTACTGATTCTTACAATCACAGAACTATAAATGAAAGGATAATATAATAACCACAATATTTAAAATGGCCCAGGGCTCCATGGGGAAAAGAGCTCTACTTACTAAATGTTTTCTGTCTACACTTGACATAGAAGGTGACCCAGTTCATAGTTTCATAGATGGTCACTTGAAAGTGGGAGCATTATCTATCCCCAACAGCTTATTAGATTAATTTTCCTTAAGATTTTCAGTGCTGGTGGTGATGATGATGATGATGGTGGTGGTGATAGTGGTAGTGGCTTCCATTGTTCATTGCTTGCTGTGTTGAGGAGTCCACAGAAATTGGCTCTGATCTGAAGCTTCTCTGCAAGTTAAATATTGGTCCCTCATTTTAAAGAACAGACAATTAGGCCAAGACTCATTAACAGACTTTTCCAAGTGGTAAATCAAAATTAAACACAGGTTTGGGGAGCTTGGGTGGCTCAGTCAGTTAACTGTCTGAAGATTTCAGCTGAGATCATGATCCCAGACTCATAGGATTGAGCCCTACATAGGGCTCCGTGCTGAGCATGGAGCCTGCTTAGGATTCTCTGTTTTTGTTTCTGTCTCTGTCTCTATCTCTGTCTCTCCCTCCTTCCCTCTCCCCTGCTTGCTCTTTCTGTCTAAAATAAAATAATAATAATAATAATTTAAAAAAATAAACCCAGCTTTAAAAAATATAAACACCAGAATCTTTTTCGTACACTGCCCTTTCCCATTTCTTTGCCCAGGAACCAATATTGATATTCTATTTTTTGCTCATCAAGGCTGAATAACTAATTTGCATATTTGTGGCAACCATGATTGAACCTAACCTACATATCCACCCAATTTTTTCTCTGTAGCTTCTAATTTCAACTTTATTTTCTTACCAAATTTATAATAAATTCATCTCAAATACATTTTATTCTCACACCTCAGTGTATGTCATTCAACAAGTTCGATTCACCTAGTTTTTTTTTAATCAAGTTGTGTACTCAACACATATACATTATCTCTTCCTTTCTTTTTAATTTCTTTTAATGTTTATTTGTTTTCTGAGAGAGAGAGAGAAAGATAGAGCGTGACTAGTGAAGGGGCAGAGAGAGAGGGAGACACAGAATCTGAAGCAGGCTCTAGGCTCTGAACTGTCAGCATAGAACCCGACATGGGGCTCAAACTCATGAACCGATCTGTGAGATCATGATCTGAGCCAAAGTCGGACATTCGACTGATTGAACCAGCCAGGTGCCCCCACATTCCCCCCTTCTTGAATGTGTGTCTCTCCATCTCGACCGTTCAAAACCCTATGTCCTTTAGGATCTGCTCTCATGTGTCAGGCACATAATAAATCTTAATAAATTATTGCTAATAATGTTATTGCTATTTTTATAATTATTACCAGTCATCTGATAAATAGTTTAGTGCCTACAATGTGTCTGAGCACTGCAAGGTGTTAGGAGTACAATGACAAACATGACATGAGATTGGCCCCAAGGAACCATGGTGAGGTGTGTGTATGGTGAGCATGTGTGTGGAAGGAAACTGTGGCCATACACAATATAGGATGAGAGGGTGACTAATGGTACCATGAAATAATGAAATTCATTTTGGCATTACCACAGGAAGCTTTCCAGAGGAGGTTAGCTGATGTCTAACAAACACGGTTTGGTTAGTCAAGCAAATACAACTTCATGTTAAGTGACCCATCATCCATGTTTGCCTGGGACTAAGGGGTTTTCTGAGTCACTGGGTTTTGAGTGCTAAAACTGGGACAGCCCCAGTCAAACTGTGGTCACCTGTGTTAAGACTTGAAGTAACAGAGTGTAGCAAATATTTTTGAATGAATGAATGGGTAAATTATGCATAAATACATGAGAAGAATAATCCACTATTGATTGATCTACCTCTGAATACTTGCAAACTCATATCTAACCTGAGTGTGCAGCTACCCCTGCAGGGTCCTATCTATAGTGAATGTTCATTCTGGGGTTTGCCTGGATGGCAGTATTTTAATAACAAAGAAGATGGAGCTGTCACCCGAAGGTGGGTGAAGGCAGCTCTGGGAAATCTCTTCCTCTATCCCTCAATCCCTCCCAAGCCTGTGTATTTCATTAAAATATGTATGACAACATTTCTTCTCGTATTATTGTATTACACCATCCTTAATTGCATAATTCAACATTTTCAAGGGTATTTGGAGGAAATTTGGATGGTTCATTGACTGGTATTTGAAGGAAGCTGAGAATTAAATTAAAAAACATGAGGGGAAATTAGTAGTAAAACAGACTGATTGAAGGGCTGATGTGGGCTGACTCTGAGTGCCCCTGCTCTGGCATCCAATGCACACCAGTTTGGGTTTTGGGGGGAGTCTGTGGACTTCCATCCATAGTTCTTTGCTCCCTGCTTGGTTACCAGGTGAAGGCTGGAAGAAGCCCGCTTTGGGTTGTCTTTCCTCCCCACCCTCCCCCTCCTGTTTGTGCTGTTGTCGTTTGTGATTTTTGACATGTATTTTGCAGATTGCATGTTTTTGCCTGCTCTGTTGAATGCACTTAGGCTCTTGGGCTGATTGCAATTACGCTGATGGTGGGACGAACCCATGGCCTGTAGCCCAGGCAGGCTCCACCACTGCCTAAACAGCAGTCCGTCTCCTGGCCTGCTCTCTGACCTGCAAACTTTCACTCCCACATGTTTCCCTTGAACTTCCTCTCACCCAGCACCCCGCTTCCTTTCTCTCTGGTGCTGGCATCATGTCCCACAGTCTGAGTGAGCAGCTAGAGGCAGCTGGCACAGAAACGAGGCTGGGTCGAGAGCTGAGTGCTCTGGGAGCAATACCTCACCCACCCACCCTGACCCGTGCCACCAGTGGTAGACTTTCCAGCCACAAAGCCTGTTCCCACCATGGTAGCTGCCTTCCTTTGGCTCAGCAAAGGCCCCAGGTTCAAGAACATTTGGTATTCTTAGTCCCAGCCACAGGCATAGCAAGAGAATTCTTCAATATCTCATATGCAAAATGATGATTTCCACCTCACTGATGTGATGGTTCTGTTAGCAAAAGAGAGCATTACAGGTTGGGTGGGATGTTGGTTTATCAACACAGATGTTATGAATTGGAAAAATGATTGCACAGGTCTGAATGGCCGTCCAACTCTAGGGAGAGGAAACGTGAGAGTTTGGCTAAATTAAAAGCTGAGCTCATTAGGACTGAAGGCAAATTGACTTTTGTGGAGGCAAGTGAGTGGTCTTTGACCAAACATTCAGAATGAAACAGATCCCTCCCTGCTCTTCTCTAGGGACTGAGATTCTCCCAGTGAAGTCTCCACTCATCTGTGCAGTCCTCACCAAACTTAAGGCTGGGGAGTATTCTTGGGTCCTATCCTATTCTGAGATTTAGGGTTCATGGCTGGGAATAACTTAGGCAGTGGCTTTCACAACCCCTCACCCAAAGAATGGTGATTTCAAGGTCCTGCTGGCAGCCAGCTGGGGTCCAGCCTCTACTATGAAAGGAGAGACCTCCTAGTGACTCTGCAGCTGTGCTCCTGTCATATCTGCTGCATTTCAGCAAACGCCTCCTTGCTCTCTGAGCAGTTGTGTTCAGGTTTAGAAAGACCTACCTGAAGACAGTGGGCTATGTCCCTGCCTGCAGACAAAACAGGGGAGCAAAACTCAGGCAGGCCAGAGCCAGGCACAGCCAAGGGCAAGGGGCAGTGGGGCGGGGATCACAGACATACCCCATGCCTTTCATCGCTCCCCCAGAGGGATGACCTAAGAAGGTCTTGGGAACCAAATGCTGAGTGGGTGAAAGTTTGGAAAGACCTCTTCCCTGGGGGAATCATCCAGACCCAGCATCTTCATCAGCTTATTTGGGAGCATTCAGCTTGTTCCAGTTCAATAATCCATTCAATAAAACTGTTAGTGCCTGACATGAATCCCAAATTGGTGTGTGGCTATAGGCATGCTGGCCGCCCTGCCTGACAGATTGGCACATCTACCACCTCTTCTATCCTGTAAGTGAAAACCAAGTGATATTAACATTATTAGCATAGAAAATAGGAATACTGACAGCAATGTCGGAACAGGCATGGAGGGTTACCCAGACAGCACAATCACCCATGGAATGTAACCTGGCAGCCACATCTCACACCCTCTCCCTCCCAGCTCCCCCCTGAACAAAGACGGGATTTGCTGTTGCTGAATTCTCACCAGCAAGTGATCGATAGCTGAGAGATTGCACTTTGCTTAGGAACAGCAAGGCTATTCAGGTTTAGGAGGAGAAACCTGGCTTTATGTGATGCTCTGGTCTGGGAGGAGAGCCGCCTATTTCGATCTTCACTTCACACTAACCCCTGCCGAATGGGGCCCCTATCTCCCCATCTCCAGTTTGCACCATAGATTGCAGCTGCCAACAGGTCCTTCCTGAGCCCACCTGCTGCTTGGTTAAAAACTGCCTGTGGAACCAGGTAGCTTTAATGGGAAGGGCTTTGTAGTCAGATCCGAGTTCAAATCCTAGATCTGCCCCATCCTGGCGATGTGACGGGATTGAGCTTCAGTTTCCTCATTCCATAAAATAGAGATAATCATACTACTCCCTTAGTGGGGTGGTTGGGAATATCTGCGTAAATGTTGCTTGGCGTGTAGTTAATACTTATTGAGTACTTATTAACAGCTACTGAAATAATATGAAATATTTTGTATTGTTGTTTTATTGATTCAGTTATTATTTTTACTGTGATTATTTGAAGGTGCCTCTGAGTCCTACAGATGGCTCTGAGGTCTGTCTTGGGGCCAGGACCTTTCCCCAATTTTCCTCCAAAACACACACACACACACACATACACACACACAGCAAGTTATTGCTCATTACTTCTGCTCTTTCCCTGTGGTCTTGTTTCATTAAAAATGCTAATTCCCCCAGCTTGCCTTCCCATCTTTGCATTTGCATATACATGAGCAGCTCATTCCCATTCTGGAGTAGGGCTGAGCTAAGGCCTGAAAAGGAACTCTGTTGGAGAGAGCTGGCTGGGGAGCCAGGGCCAGAGCTGCCAGGAGGGGTTGACCACTTGCTCAGCTCCTCATTTGATCTCCTTTGTTCTCCTTTGCCCTCTTCTGGAGGCACCTGCTGCTAAGCAGGAGGATGCCGGCTCCTGCCATGGGCACTTCTAACTGGCATTGTCTTGCCAGTGTCAGTTCCAGGCAGGAGATGTGACCTGTGCTCTCTGCAGTGGCGGGAGGCTGGTCCTGGCACTGCCTTCCTCAGAGCAGTGTCACTTGGCCAAGTGGTCCCTGGGACATTCCATTCCAGCACTTGGAGTTTACTCCGGAGTCCAGAGGAGCTAAACAATAAAGCAAAAAAAAAATATTATTACAGTTCATGTGACACTGGAGAACATTATGCCCACTAAGCAGGTGTCCATAATTTTACAGAAGTATAGATTTGATGGTCTACACATTCTTATTGGAATGAATGATGAGGTAAACAAAGAAAACATTCTTGTGGTCCCTAGATATGGGTTTAAATATGATCTTGTTGATTAACAGCCAGGTAACCTGGATAGTCACCTAAGCGGACCCTCCTCAGCTTCATCTTTAAAATGGGTTTAATGGTAGTTACTCCACAATGTAAAGATAGTGCTGAAACAGGCCAAGGGCCTTGCTTATCCCCATTCAGTCCCCTTCACCTCTATCGTCACAATCTGCTCCAAGTCACTCTCATCTTTACCTGGACCTCTTCGCCTGCCTCCTGAAGGTCTTTCTACCCTTCACCTTTGCTTCTTTCCAATCCATTCTCCACACTTTGCCAGAATGTCCTTTTTAAAACCCAAATTGAATGACAAAACTTTTGTTATGTTTTATTTTGTTTTAAACTCTCAATTGACTTTCTTTTCTTCATGGGGACAAAAGTTCAAAAATCTCTAACTTGTCCTCTGTGCCCTTCTAGTCTCATCTGACGTACTTTCCCTCCTGCTCACAATTCTCCAACCACACTGGCCTCTTCTAATTTTTTTTAATATGCTAAGCTTCTTTTGCATCAGGGGAAAAACATCTCCTGAGACTCCAATCCAGATTAAGTTCTTCTCCACCTTCATTAATATGCTCTGAGAGTATCCTGTGCTTTTGATGTGTACCTGTAGGTCAGCTGTATACATATTTCCATTAATTCATTTCTCTTTTAATATTTTGTGAATCGTTTTACCTCTTGGAGAGGCTACACCCCTGCAAATGAAGCCCCTGGGTGATGTGTGCTCTGGTGCCCATCGTGGGATAGAAGAAGTACTATGTGTCCCTGAAAGTGGTAGATGCAGTAGAATTCACTGGAAGGGCTGTGGGTGCTCTGCTGTGCTCCCAGACCTGCCATGCCTCAAAGGAGTGCCATCCTGGGTCCCAGAGAGTGAGGTTGAGCATGCTTGCTCATTCCCGGCACATGCTGATCACCCTGGGTTGCAGACTGTGTAATTCCTGTAGCAGCTCTGCCCCCTCATGACTGCAGTGGACCTTGGAGGAGAATAAACCCTCACCAACTATAACTATGTAGATTCATGCTGACAGAGGACTCCACACTTCCTTCTTCTTTCTTTGGACAGGTTATGTGTTTAGCTAGCACAGACAGCCTGTGCAGAAAGGAGCATTTGCCTCTTTTTTTAGATCTTCCTCCCCTTCCTCCCCCTTAGGATCTAAGATTTATGTATTCCCCCAACATTTATTGAGTAAAAATCCCAGTGAAACTTTGCTCCACATGTTCTATATTTATTGATCATCTCTTACAACGTCCCTGCAAGGTAAGCATTATTATTAGTATCCTCATTTTACAGAAGAGATACCCGAGGCACAGATAGGTGAAGCAATTTGCTGAAGACTACACAGTAAGTGGTGCAGCTGGAAACCAAACTCAGACAGTCTGACTTCCAAGCTGCCTACTTATATACGTACAGTCCAACCAGATGGGCAACATCCCTGCCCTCATGGAGTTTATATTCTGGTGAGAGTCACCGACAGCAAACAAAAACAGGAAAAAAATCATGCTCATCAGAAAGCAGTAAGTGCTGTGAAGAATATGAAGGAAGGGGATGCAGAGTGGCTTGGAGTCAGGGCAGATGGCATTGACCTTTGAGTGGTCAATGGAGGGCTCTCTGAGGAGGTAACTTTTAGGCTTAAGATAAAAGGAACTGGCTGTGTAATATCCAGAGGAAGAATGTTCTAGGCAGAGTGTGGGAGGAGGACCTGTCATGTTTGGGAACCACTCTTGTGCTGGCTCATGGGGAGAGGGGAGACGCATGGCAGGTGACACAGGCCAGAAAGGAGGCAGGGCCACTGCAAGTAGAAAATACAGTCTTAAGGAGTTCAGGCTCTACTCCAACATACTGGGACACCACTGCAGGACCTTCAAGAGAAGGGATGCTAAGATCTGATGCATATGTTTAAAGGGTTATTCTGGCTGCTTTTTGGAGAATGAAATTAAGAGGACCAATCACTATGCTATGTCAGTCCAAACAAGAGATACGGTCATCCCCCTAATTTGTGGGTTTGCTTTCCACGGTTTCCATTACCTGCGGCCAATTGCCATCTAGAAGCAGAAGATCCTCTTCTGACATACTGTCAGAAAGTCAATAATAGTCTAAGGCTATGTCGCAGTGCCTATATCCTTGCCCTCACTTCATTTTATCACATAGGCATGTTGTCATCTCACATCATCACAAGAAGAAGTGTGGGTACGGTACAATAAGAGATTTTGATGGAGGCCACATTCACATAACTGTTATTACAGTATAGTCCTATAATTGCTTTATTATATTATTGTTGTTAATCTCTTATTGTGCCTAATTTATAAATTGAACTTTATTGTTGGTGTGTGTGTATAGGAAGAAACATATGTAGTTTGGGACTATCTGGTTTCAGGTGTCCAGTTAGGGGGGCTTGGAATGTGTCCCCCACAGATAAGAGGAAGATGCTATAATGTTGAAGTGGAAATGACACAAAATGAGTCAGACTGTGTTTTAGAATTCCAGTTATGATAGCATTTGCTATAGAATTGAATGTGCAGCAGGATCTGAGGGAAAGCAGAATCAATGATAATTTACCAGGGTTTTGGCCTGAGCAACTAGTTGGATGGTGACATCATTTATCAAAATGGAGAAGACTAGAAGTGGAAAAGGTAAAGGTTCGTGTATGTGTATGTGTGTGTGTGTGCATGCACACACTTATGTGTCTGTGTGTGTGCCTGTGTGTATAATGGGTTAGCCTAAAATCAAGAGTTCTGTGGTGAACATGTTAAGTTTAAGATAACTATTCAACTTCCAGCAGAGATGTCAGAGCATATTGGATACATGAATTTGGGCTTAAGGGAAGGGTGGAGGATGGAGACATTAGCATTTAGATG
Organism: Felis catus; assembly: GCF_018350175.1. NCBI lineage: Eukaryota > Metazoa > Chordata > Mammalia > Carnivora > Felidae > Felis > Felis catus. The sequence continues at coordinate 28,130,876 of NC_058377.1, forward strand.
GCATGGAAGCCTTGGACTGGACAAGAGCCCGCAGAGAAAGTTTAGACAGAACAGGGAGGGAAGGAGAAACTCAGCACTGGGGGGTCAAGAGAAAGAGGAGAAGCCAGCCAATGGGAGAGGAAACCCAGGAGAGTGTGTTGTCCCAGGAGGGCAGAAGATGGAAGGATGGGAAGAGGAATGAGCAGTCATCTGGGCAGATGCTGCTTCAAATCCTGACTAGCCCTTAGCATTCCTTCCCTCCCTCTCTCCCTGCCCCATTTTTCTCCATGTCACTTTACTTCCCACATCAGTCTTCCCGCTGGGATGCAGCTTCATAGGGGCAGGGACTTTTGCTTCTTTTGGTTATTTACAGACATGTTCCTGGCCCCTGAGACAGGGCCTGACACTTCATAGGTGTTTAACAAAATATTTGTTGAGTGAATTTGTTATACAAGGGAGAGATTAGGTAAGATGAGGATCGAGAATTGACCACTGCCTTTGACAGAAGATAAATCATTGGAGTTTGTGGCAAAATATGTTTCCAAGGCATGATTGGATTCTGTTCAAGGGAAAATGAGAGATGAGGAAGGTGCAGATGGAGAAGACTGGGTACTTTTCAAGAACATTTGGGAACACCTTTGTTTGGTTGATCACATTTGTTCCCATTTAGTAGGAGACCATAAAGGATGTCAGCCTGCAGAGTCTGTGTGCTGACAGGAATTATCCAGTAAAGGGGAAGTGGCAAATGGAGAAGAAACAAAAAGTTGAAGAAATACAGGAACAAAGTCCTGAGTGAGGAGAAGCAAAATGGTAGGCAAATAAACCCTGAGCACAGATAAGGTTCTTCCTGAGGTAGAAGCAGGAACAATTTGCTTGGTGGAAATAGAAGGAAAAGTAGAATGATAAATGTTTGGGAGATTTGGGGAGAAGAGTACAGGTGGCAGCTTTCTTCTGATTGTTTCCAGCTCCTCAGAGGTGTAAGAAGTGAGGTCTTTACCTGAGGGAGAAGACAAGAAGGAGGTTTGGAGGCTTAAGGAGAAAGCAGGAGCTGTAAGGTGGTCCTCTTTGGAGGAAGAAGCACATTTACTGGGGAAGTGTACCAGGATCATTGGCAATTTCAGGTACATTGATATTTGAGGTCATAAACTTCAACTTGGGCTAGGTGGTATGCTTATGGATTTTTCTCCAATCATGTAAAGGTGCAGTGAACAGGAAGAGGGATTAACTCAGATGCTATCAATAATCCCATTAATCACAAAAGGGCTGTTAGTGATTCCAGAATAGGCAGGTCTGAGTAAGGGGGCCTGAGCCACAGACTTCCTGATAGATTGGATTCCAGCAAAGGCACTACCTGGTTCGCTTTGACTAGGCTCCTGAGGACCACTCACACCAGGACCATCTGGGCCAGGCAGCTCCCCCCAGGTCCCCTGCTTCTGATCTCCCCACTTTAGACCCTGTGGCTTGTCCCCCATATCTGGGCCTGCCTGGTACACAGCCTCACCAGCTGCCTGTGTTTCCCCCTTCCTCTCTGTGCTGCACCCAACCCCACACTTTGGCCTGTTCTGGGGGCCTGCGGCTATTTATGCCTTCAAAATGCAGATACTCTGGGCTAAAGATCCCCAGGGTAAACATGGACATCTCACCTCTACTAACAGGGGGATGCCCTCAAATCAGAGCTCATAGATGTGTTGCCAGAATCACTCGTGCCACTTCTCTCCATGTCTCTGGACTTGTTTACCTCTACCTAGATTCGCAGCTCTTACCATCTCTGCCTGGTCTGTGTACTCCACAGCCATCTGGGTGTTGGTGTGCCCCCCCCCCCATGTCTGACAGCCATCAGACTTCCTGGATATCTATTTATTGATCTGTAGATTACTTGCCATTGTGCCTGCTGTCAGCCTGTCCATCCCCTTCCTACTTCTTCTGCCTACACACATGCCCACCTCCTACTCCAGTCTGCAGCCATCTTTCTTCCTTTGGCACTTGGCACTCACGTCTCAAAATCCACATATACATATTGAAGTCAATCCACCCTGTCCTCAGCAATATCAGCCCTGGCCAGACAGCAGGCAGCAGGTGTTAACATGAAGACAGAATGCTGTTGTATCCCTGCATCAGGATGGAAAGACATGTTGGTCTCGGACTTATCAAACCTACCTCATATGTGACCATGGAGAAGTCATTCATCTCTGGGCCTCACTTAACCACTTTGAAAATATTGGGGTAATGTGACCTGTCATAGAGAAGTAGTTTCATGGTTTAGAGCACAAGATGCCACTGTCAGTTCACGGCACATAATAGGTCTTTAAAAAATGCTCTTGATTCTATGGTATAAGGTGTAAATCTCGAACATGTAATATTAACAACTGCCATTTATTGAATTATTATCCTCACTACCTTAAGGACTTTATGTTTATCATTGTATTTAATGTTTACAAAACCCAGTGATCTTGATCTTCAGAGTGTGATCCCTGAAATAGCAGCACTGGTATGGCCTGGGGGTATTTAAAATAGGAATTTCAGGCTCCATCCCCAAACCTTTTGAGTCAGTTGGTGGTTTTACTTTTTGCTAAGTGTATTTATTTATTTTGAGAGAGTGTGTGTGTGTATGAGTGGGGCAGGAGTAGAGAGAGAGAGAGAGAGAGGGAGAGGGAGAAAGAGAGAGAATCCCAAGTAGACTTTGCTCTGTCAGTGCAGAGCCCTACTCAGGGCTCGAAATCATGACCTGAGCCGAAATCGAGAGCTGGACACTTAACTGACTAAGCCACCCAGGCACCCCAGTTGGCATTTTAACAAGATCCCCAGGATGTTGAAAAGTGACATTATTTACCCTCATTTTACAGAAGAACAAAGGAAGATCTAAACTAGGCAAATAATCTGTCCTAGGTCACACAGCTAACACATGGATAATTTGGGGTTTTAAGATTGACTTCTCTGACATCAGAATTGCCACCATTGCCTAGCACACCATGAGGATGACCACAAACACATATACTTACATGCACATGGAGAACAGATGGGCGGCCACTCGGCATATTCAGAGCCCGTGGTCTGACATGCTTGGAGGTGAGAGAACAAACAAGCTGAGAACTCTCCTTCCCCTCACTGGCAGAAAGGGTAGTAGCAGGAATGTAAACTGAGAATAAGGAGACTTCAATTTAACTAGCTGTGTGATCTTGGGCATACAACTTCACCTCTCTGAGCCTCTCTTTCTTTATTGATAAAGTGAGGTAATTAAACCAGATATCATAACAATGAACCTGTGTTATTATCCTTTTGTTTTGCAGGTGATTCTGTTCTGACAATTCATATGCATGAGAATTTTGTCAATATTTCTGTTTGATGTCAATTACCACTCTAGTAATGGAGTTAACATGGGGGGAAATGCAAAAAAAAAAAATATGTAAGAGGTTTTAAGGTTATATTCTGAAATCCAAACCTGGCTTCTTCTAAAATGACTCATTCTCCAGCACAGACAAATCAGAGGGCCGTGTGTCAATTACTCCCTGTGATTATTCTGGAGCTTGTTTGTGGGGCTGGAGGCCCTTCATACATCATTCCTAGGACTTTTCTCAAGGGGTTTATGGACCAAGGACATCTGGTGCCTGAGGCTTTATGTCTGTTGGTATGATCATCCAAACAGGGGAAGGGCCTATAACACTCCAAATGCTGGTGCCCGAATATCTTTAATTCCTTATGAAGGGTCGAGGTTATTTCTCCATCGGGAGTGCTAATGGGATTCTAATACCCTGGCAAATGGGATTTTTTACAACTGCCATTCTGCAGTTACCGAGATGGCGTGTCGCTGGGACAGCCCTATAAATCCTGCCAAGTCGCTCTGAGGAGTAGGAGGAGAGGAACCCTCAGGGAGAGAGGGCTCACTCTGTGGTGCAGGCTGCATGCTGGGCCCACTGAGGGGCTTCTCTGGATCTAGTTCTCAGGATGAGTTACTCACCCTGCCAGAGAGCCAAGAGAAGCCACGAAAATATGGTGGGGTCCACAGTCCCAGGGCCTAAGAAACCAGACAGAATTTGATGGAAATAAGGCAATGGGCCTATAAGAAATATGCTTTACTCTCTGCTTCTTTCTCTTTGCATTTGGCTTTCTAACACCTCTGTTTCTGAGAGCTGGTGGGCAGAGGACTTAAGGATATTTGCCGAAAGCAGGTACCTCTGTCATTTTGAGCCCAAAGGAATGGGACCCTGATAAAGGCTCATGGTGGATATTATGGAGAAGAAACATGAATTGACCCATCCTATTAAAGGGGTTAAAAGAGATGCCTCAGAGTAAAATCACTGTTTAAAAAAATATGATATTTTATGTTGAGATTAATTACTCTGTAAGTATGGGCTCGTTGTGAAGCTAGGTCTCTATGTCAGTACACAGTTTACAGATAGCCTTTCATTAGATCACCGTAAGAGATGGGAAAGAGCAAATTATAGTATTTCCATGCTAGAGAAGGATCATAACTCTTAAAACATTAAAAAAGTTGTCCCAGGACACACCAGTTTTATGTTGCTGACTTAGGCCTCAAACCCAGATGGTATGATTTAAATCCAACTACCCCTCCCCCACTGCACCATGTTGCAGGGTGCCTCAGAAGGAAAACTTCACTGATGTATGATCTTGGGGCATCTGAGTAGCTTAGTTGGTTAAGCATCTGATTCTTGATTTTGGCTCCGGTCAGGATCTCACAGTTCCTGAGTTCAAGCCCCCTGTCAGGCTCTGCAGTGACAGTGCAGAGCCTGCTTGGGATTGTCTCTCTCTCCCTCCCTCCCTGTCCCTCCCCAGCTCTCCATCCTCTCAAAATAAATAAATCAACTTATAAATAAATAAATAAAGCGTGATCTTAAATTGGGGGTCTTCTCCAGGACCATGTAACAAGGGTTCTCAATCCATAGACACATCCCAAGTACTCAATTGCAGGCTCCCATTTACTCTGTACTTACCTCACGTCTCTCAATTCTCTCTGGTTTCACATTCCTTTTCCTCCTTTGCTTGCTTGCTGCCTTCTTCCCCTAGAGGCACACAGCCAATTCAGTGGCATGACATTGCACCATGAGCATGCTGTTGTCCATGCCAAAATGTAAGTTTCTCCAGGGCAAGCTTTCAGCAAGCAATTACCGAGAAAAAAGTGTTTTTATAAACAGATCCTATGGAGGATATGAAGAAGTATAAAACCAGTTCTAGTTTTCAAGGAACTTACAAATGTCCCAGGAAGGCAGAATGTATCCATAAGGTAAATGTCAAAGTAATTTGTTGTCATTATATATATATCTCTTGATAGTATGGACTATTTTCAGAGGTGTGTCTCATTACATTCTCCATTGGTAAGAGAGGGTTAAAATGTTAATTCCTTCTTCAAAGATAAGGTAATGGAGGCTCAGAGAGGTACAGTTGAGTCTTGACCAAATTTACAAAGCTAGGAGCTATTTAAATATAGCTCCATCTTGGGCCTGTTGCTTCCAGTGGAAAGGGACCAGTAAGTAAGATGATGCTAGTTTGTATGATACAGATACAAATGGCACAAGCCATCAAAGGAAGCACTAAATCGTTAAGCAGGAAGATTGGAGAAGACTTCATGAAGGAGGTGAAATGTAAGTGGAAACCATGTTTTCCATTTCTCTAGAATTCAGTCTCTGGCTAAGTGACTTGAGCATCCAGCAGTGCTTGGGGAGATAAAAACTGAGAGCCTAGAGGCCACATGGCCATCATAGGGACTGGAATTCACAAGTTGCATGAAAAGACCCAGACTTTCCCACTTATGGGAGACACTGTGCAATTCGAGTCCTGAGAATGAGCTCTGTCCTGTGGGGGTCTCCTTCCTGATCCCAGCTTTACACTCCCCTCCTCCCTATGTCCACCAGCCCCAGCAGGCTTGCCACTTTCCAGCCTGGCTCAGGGTCTCCATGGCTCCAGTCTAGAGAGACAGAACCTACTGCAGGCATTTTCCAGGTCAAGGCACCTGGACTCTGTCATTCACTGGTATAGATGGGAAATGAATGGCTTTGTTTACCTTTTCTCCTTTCCTGGTTCTGAGCCATCCAAAAATGGGGCTTGGAGCCAGACAGCCTCAGGTCAAATCCAGCTCCAAATTAGTTGTAAGACTGTGGTCAATATATTAATTTCTTCTAAGTATCTAGAAACTTGAGTCTCATTTTTTTTTTCAATTTGAATAATAGTTACTACCTGCCATATCACTGTTGGTATCATTTGGCTATCACTGCTTTTATTTTATTATCACTAGACCATTCTCAAAGTCCCAGGGGCCTCTGTAATTGGAACAGCTAATGTTCTACAGTGGTGGTTGGCACAGAGCTCTGCCTTCTGCTCAGCCCTGGCTGGGCAGGGCTCACATTAACTGCTAGGCTTTGAAGTACTCCTCCTGACTCTCGAGAAGGAGCCAGGGGCCATCTGTGTGGAAGGAAACTGGCACACCATACCCTGACCTCGGTTTTGCCTCCAACTTTCTACGTGGTTTGGGGAAATCACTTAACCTCTCAAAAAACTCTAGATCTTCAGGTTGAAAACAATGTTAAAAAGAATAAGACCCCTTCAGTCCTATTGGGAGGATCAAGGGAGATGTTGCCCATGGAAACACTTTGTCATCCCTGTGCTCCAGACCATTGTGGTCTTCTGAACAACGTTTTTAGGGACTCATCACACATTCCTCTGAGACCCACAACACATGTAGATGCATCTGAGCAGAGAGGCCAGGTGGTTTGTGGACACGGCTTTCCCCGACCAGCAGCAGAAGTTCAGGAGGAGCCAAGCCACCTTCTCAGGGCCTGAGCCAGGCAGATGAGCCCAGCAAGTTGGGCTGGGCCAGCAGCCAGAGGGAAGAGCATAGTGGTCCCCAGGCCTAATTGAATCAAAGTGAGGTGAAGGCAGCCTGACTGCCAGAGACCCTCAGTCGTGGCCTGTGTCAGGCCAGGGCTTCCATGACATTCATGCTATTACCCAGGAATCTCTAAGACACCCCTCACTTCCCTCACTGCTTGAAGATAGTTTGAATACAGCAATACCAATACCTCCAGCCTTCGATATGAAGCCTGAGGCCTCATGTAAGCTTGACTTCAGGCCTGCACTTACAAAAAAAAATTGAAAAAAACAAACAAACAAAACAAAAACCTCAAGGTTATACATATTACATGACTGCATCCAATCTCTGCTTAGGATTGATTTTTCTCCATCCCCAATTGCAGGAAGCCAGAAAGATGGGATTATTGTCTTGGGCAATCATGAGCTGAGGCACCTGGCAGCTGAGCTCTCCACCTCCTCCTTCTACACACTTGTAAATAGGCAACATCTAGTTCCATTCTGTCCCCAGAATCCTCAGCTCTTATGGCACAAACAGAGGCATTTACTAAAATCCCATTATAACTGGGAGCACTTTGCAAAGCCAATCTCTGTGTCAGAGGGTAACCTTACAGAGCAGGAATGCAGAAGAGCCTGACCCACACCTGGGATGATGGGCAAGAGGCCCAGCTCCACAGCTCAGGATTTCCAGTTCTAGAAAATCCAGGCCCACTTGCCATCCAGATTCCACTGGTACAGGAAAGGAAAAGAAAAAGAGAAAAAGGGTTGGAGAGGTCACCATGCAGTCAAGTCACGCACAAGAGACGTGGCGAGTCAAGAGATGTACAAGTTCCAAATTGTATACCCCACTTATGAACACCAGGCTTGGTAACCAAACCTCTCTTCAGCAGGGAGCTGAGTGGAATGAGAGCCCTTGGGACATGAGTGGACCTAAGTGCTGGGCTTCTTGTATCATTATAGTGCCACTTAGTACACACACACTGAAGCATGTGTTGAATAGATGATGGCAATAATTTGTTATGTGTTTGTTCATTTGTCTCTTTGTTCTCTTTCTGAATACATTTAAAATCTCTGTGTCCTTGCTGCCCAGCTCCAACCACAAGGTCTCAATGGCTACTGCCTGCTGCTTTGCCCTTCATTGTCATTGCTTGGCCCTGCCCAGGCAGGGGCTCACTAAAGATGGAGCCCTTGTAGGGAGCCCAAGACTCCAGGACCTTGGAATCCCACCTGGTTGGATAGCCCAGAGGCTACCTCCTGCAGCTACGTGTACTCCTCAAAGACTCTGGCTCTGAAGAGCCCAGTGTGAAATGGCCAGTGTTTCCTTCTTCCAGCTCTGTTGATTTGAGTTCCAGTTAGACTTATCCAGGGCCTGCCTTATAGCAAGCTCAGCCCCAGCTCCAGGTCCCAAGTTCGTGGCTCAGAGAAGAAAGGAATTAACAGCGTAGGGCATGAAATCACTCTCCAAACACAGTAGGTGCCAGTCAAACCATTGGCCACTCTGCTTCCTTGTCTGTTCTCTCCCTGTCTCCTCAGCCACCTGCTAGAGCTGGATCCACAACTGTGCTAGAAGGATATCTTGTCACTTGTGTAGTCCTGAGGTGATAGCCCCACATTCTCTTCTCTCACCTTGTGTTGGCACAGGTGACTTTCTAGAAAGTTTCCTGTGCCTTAGTCTTGAAAATTTGCCCAAGTTAGTGGTTGATTGCTCTGCCCTGCACTGCACACATCATTAAGAATTGGAACCTGGTTCTGAGCCTGGACTAGTGTCAGGTCCTGTTATACTGTCTTATCCTTTCTAACCCTTTCTTTCAGCTGCATTTAGTTCTGGTTCTATTCCATGACTGCATCCCTTTCTGCATCCTCCTCACTTCCTTAGGGAAGACTCCATCTCCTCTCTCTCCCTGGACATCACAAACTGCACTGTGTTAATGCATAAACAGAGTCCCATCCACTGCTGAGGGTTTGAACCCAAAATATAAAGTCAGGTCAACACTTCTCACCAGTAGCACCTCCTTTCTAGAAAGGAACAGCCTGACCTGTCAGTGCTGTCAATAGGAAGTGTCCCTTCACCAGCCTGATGGAGGGCACTGTGCTGAGCCTACAGAGGAGGAGTTATGGCCTCCACACCTGGCCTCTGGGATTTTCATAGCAGAAGACAGAGATGGAAATGGACCATGGAGAAGGCTAAGCCAGCCAGACCAGAAACACTGAACATACACAGAGAAACACCTTTGAACACAAGCCAAGGGTCGGCTGTGTCTCTGGTATGAGGGGAATGCACACCAGTTTCAAGTTTGTGGGAGATGGGATTAAGGAAGGAAAGCAGCCTCCTTCTTTAATTCCTCCTTCCACTGTCAGATGTGTGGAAGATAGAATGAAAGAACCAATATGAAAGTACTCTGAACTTTTTGAGGCTCAAGGAGCTTAAGGATCTAAAGTATTATGATTACCTTTTAACCCTATGATAATATTGATTATATGGGGGTATAGTAGGGTGTCTCTGGCTGCCTGGGCAGAGTTCTTGGAAGCTGAGCATATTTATAAGCATTGTTGTATAAAGTCCTTGTCAGAATGCTATTCAGAGGGAGATTTATAAGGGTGGTGGAGGGCCAGAGGTTAAGTTTTATCTTTATTATGTGTCGGGAAGTGGCGTCCTGCCAAGTCATTGCCCAGGGGGAAAAGAATCAAATGTACCCTTCCCTGCAGCCCCACTGCCCTCCTAATAGACACCAATACTTTCACTGTGGCTCCTACCTCAGGAACCTATGCTCCTGAGCCCTGGCATCAGGCTCCCCCCAGAAAATTTATTAATAATAACAATAATGATGATGATGATGATGATGATGATAGTAAGTCAGCTGATACTATCACTAATATCCCGGGGGGGGGGGGGAAGCGTAAGAAAATCACCTCTAACATAAATGCTTGACTTAAATTACTGTGGTGCAGCTGATAAAGGAGAAGGGTCACAGATTTCGTGGTCTGAGAAGGTGAGGCAAGGATACCTGCCCTGATGTGTACTCATGTATCCTTTGGCAAATCCCTTGTCTTTTGTAAGTCTCAGGTTCCTTATCTTTAAGTGTGGACAATAATAATTAATAACAAAATTAATATTAATACCTCATCATGTTGTTGTAAAATTAAAATTAGAAGTACCATGTAAAGCATTCAGCTGACTGTCTAGCACATAAAAACTTTCAAGCACTATGAGCTATCATTAATACTGGTAATTATTGCCAGTCTTTGAAAAGCCTCAGAATCACCTGTAGATTATTTTGAAATGAAGATATTGGAGCCCATCACCAAGACTAATGAATCAGAATCTCCTTTGATACCCAAAATCAGGAGTTCTGGCCTGACTCACAGTTTTTGTGAGGATTAATTTAGATAATATTTGTCAAGTACAATGGCTAGCACACAGTAGGGTCACATTATCTGTTCACACTCATACCTGGATGGGGGAAGAGTTCATGGCATTAGAGAATATTACCAGGAACAAGGCTCTCTGCCCATATTATGTGGTGCTTCCTCCCTCCCTTTGAACATTGACTCACCTGCTGAATAATTTGGTATTGTGTATTTTCCTCTGCCCCTTAAATGCTTCCCCAACCCTTAAATGTTGGGGATAATAAAAGGCAAAACTGTGGACTTGGATAGAGTGACCCACCCAGAGAGCCAGTAACAGATGAGGTAGGAGTTCTCCATGAGTTCAAGGTGAGAATTGTAAAGATCATTTTATGCCAGTGTCAGGCACATTATTTTGGGAATGTGTGATTCTGGCCTTGGAAGCCAAGCCTGGTTCAAAACAATAATTCACAGTTAATGAACTTACAGAGTTATGGCCCTAGGATCAGAGCTTTCCTCTTGCTCATTTGGCCATTTCAGCCGGATCAGGTGTTTAAGCATAGAGATGAGAAATGTTTCAGAGAGATTGCACATATAAAGCTTCCTGTGAATGCCCAGACTAATTTATAGTCATTTTCATTTAATTATGCTGAGTCCCGCCATGGCAGCACTGAACAAATGTCTATTCTATACCCAGTTTCTAGATAGGAAAATAGTCACAAGGAGAAGACCTACACAGAATTGGGTTTAGAAAATATGGACAACTTGCTGAACTTTGTAACATTTCCAGTGTGTTAAATAGAACTTTTTCATGCCATTAATAGCTATGTGCATTCGTTTGGTTGTGTGTGTTTTTCTTATCTTTTTCTGAAAAATAGAGACACTAGATATAGAGAAGGTACCACTTGGTTGAAGGTATTGCTAGATTTTCTTTAATCAATGTTTTATTTCTACAGTGTACTTGTAATTTCTCAAAGTGGTTTTACATATATTACCTCCTTTGATTTGCACAATGGTCCTGTGTAGCAGCAAGTAGGTATTATTTTATTTCACAGAACAGGTGGAAAACTGAAGCTTGAGCTCCTGAGGTGATTAGTTCAGGGGACACTGTAGCATTGCTAGAGCTCCAGCCCCAGGCTTCTGAATCTCCAGCCTGTGCCCTTTCAACAGGGTGACCCTGTCCCTCTTGAAAAGTTGCACCCTGCATTATGAGAAAATATGTAGTGTATTAACTTGGCATTGGGGGATGGAGGACTTGAAAAATGGCATAGAAGAATTTCTGGTGTGACTACTCAGGGAGAAGGTCATCTCTCTGTCTTTTTCTCTCTTTCTCTTCTGTAATGTAAAAAAGACTCTTTTTTGTCTCCTCCTGGACCCTTTTAAGTGGTTTCCACAGAAGGATATAGAGAGCCATTTTAGATTGCATTTCAGGGTTGGTTGCTGGAGCAGGAAAGGTGACTATGGCATATCAGGTGGCTATCTATCTTGATATGCCTGTCACCATTGGAAGTGGCTACATGCTTGCTCAAGGGGAGATAAGCCAGCTGATTGAGAAGTCTTTCCCAGTTATGGCACAGAATCTTTTGGGTAGTGATCAGAAAGCCTGGTTTCTCATTGCCTATGCTGTGGCTAAGGTCTGAGATGCTGATTGGGTCTCAATTTATAGATATCCCAATCATGCCCTGAAAATGGATGCCTGATTGTACCTGAGATGCTTGTAAAGGCTTCTGAATAATGTGTAGGAAAACCAGATTCTGACTACCCATGTCACATGCCAAACAAAGACTCCGGGGTCACTCTACTAGGGACCTTTCCCTTTTAATGTTAGCCCTTCCCTTACTCTGCTGCACAGCCTGAATATTAGCATTGAGTACAGCCCAACAATTTCATCACAAGAGTCATCATTAACAGGCAAAAATGATACACAGGCTGGCAAGCAGTGGTGTAGAGAGACCTGGTTGATTTCTACTTCAGTCCACTTACATATTAGATCTTATGTCTTACATTCATACATATGCCCTTCTTATGTCCTCCCTGACTGCTTGTCCAAGCATTGCTCTAATAAAAAAAAAAAGCTGACCAGAGTGGAATCCAGTCTTTTTGGTCTGGTTTCTCTTTGGTTCTGCTCAGGCTCAGGCCGGATAGTCTTCTGACCCATGGCATGGTCCTTGAAGAGACAAGACTCCTGTGCCTATATTTGCCTGCTGTCAGTCCTTGGGTCTAATTAGCACATTTACCAGCCAAAGTCCTCCCTGTTTAGCTTCTTTTACTTACTTTCCCATTATCCACTCCTCCCTGGAGCGCAAGCCCCTGCCACTATTCTGAGGTTGCATGGCCCATCTGTACTACTCAGTATTCTGGATATCGGCTCAGCCATTCGAATTTGCACGAACACAAACATCCTCATTTACATGGAACGCACAGAAGGTGACATTCTGTCTGTAACAATAGGTTATAATTATCATGTCTCTCATTTGTATTCCATTTTACAGCTTCTTGAATTGTTTTCACATGCATTACCCCATTTGGTTCTGCTTACAATGCTGAGATGTAGACAATTATTCATTCATTCCTTCACTCACCGAATATTTATTGAGGGGTTGGAGAAGCCGAGGTGATTAAGACAGGCGTGGTTCTGCCCTGGTGGAGCTTATATTCTAGATGAAAAAGATACACCACCTTTCCCATTTTACAGCTAAGCTCACTGAAATCTGTAGGAGCTACAAGTCTCAAATCAGTCACATTGTAAGTGCCAGGGAAGGAATAGAACCCAGACCCATGGACATTTACCCTGGATCTCCTCTTGGTTCACCTGGCTGTTTCTCTAAGGACACAGGAAGTCTTCATCTCACACAGAGGCTGTGTTTCAGGAGTTGAGTACTTGGCATTCAGGACACATTCTCCCATAGAAATTATGTTATAAATGGTTACTATGTTACAAGGCCATTCAACAAAAGCCCAGTTAACCCATTTAACCCATAATGTAGCTGAAGCATGCTATTAATAGGACAATTTCTTCTCCTGCTACACCATTGGGGAGGTATTTCATTGGGCTCATTCAAAATTGATGCCATGTGAATAAAATCAACTTTTGGCCTTTTGATTTCCTTAGTCACTACTCACTGCAGGCAGGGCACCATCCCGGTGGTTACAAACCCACTTTCCTCCATTTGTTTATTTTATGCTCTATTTTTGTATGTTTGCAAGGAGCTAATATGTATAAGCACCAAGCTTAGTTTGCCTGGATTGTATGCTATTAAATGAGTAAGTGATTGTCTGGCTTAAGGACAAATATATAGCTGTTTCCATAGATACCTGATCATAATAACTAATTAGACCAACATGTTTTTCAAAGCTTATTTCAGGGGCATTTCAGATGTAACACACTCCAAACGTCCTATAATGCAGCTATATTTTTCTTTTTATTTCTCTTTAGTAGCATCAACAAATAACCTCTGATGCATTTAATAAAGACTAAATGATTGGAAATCAGGAGTTTTGCCATTTGGTATGTTAAAGTAGCATTAGGTAAATATTATGTCTCCCCTACTTTTCTGAACAGTAATCAAGTGAGATTCTTCCAGGGTTTTTTCATTGATAAAAGCCCTGAGTTCACACTTGAGACCTAAATATTTCTCCTTACTTTCTCTTGGCCCCTTCTCCCATCATAGGCTTCGCTAGGGTCAGAAATCTGCCTGGTGGGGAGTCATGGAGTTAGTTATGACCAACCCAACTCTTCCTTACCTATAGGTCTTCATAAGAGGCAGAATCTTGCATTTTGTACCTATAAGGTGGTGGAGTCTCCAACCTCTGTCCGCATCCACAGTTGTGTCAGAGAATCACCAGATAATACACATCATGTTTCTGAGTGATCCTGTAATTCCTCTAGTGTTGGTAAAGTAGAAGCTGCCAATAATAATAATAATAATAATATTTATTGAGGCACTGTTTTGGTTATTTTATAAAGATTCTCTTGAGTCCTCCTGACAAGCAGATATTATCACAATTTTAAGATAAAAACCTAAGTTTGGGGTTCCTGGGTGGCTCAGTCAGTTAAGTGTCTGACTCTCAACTTCGGCTCAGGTCATGATCTCATGGTCATCAGATCCAGTCCCGTTGGGCTCCTTGCTGGGCATTGAGCCTGCTTAAGACTCTTTATCTTTTTTCTCTGCCCCTGCCCTGTGCTCACTTGCTCTGTCTCTGTCTCTGTCTCTCTCCGTCTCAAGAAAAAAAAGATAAAAAAAACTAAGCTTGAAAACTAGGTGATTTCCCTAAGACCATAAAACTTCTAAATGGTAGAGATGAAATTTGAAACCAGGAGTCTGTTGACTCCACTCCATCAAGAAGTTCAAAGGATTCTGGGAAACAACAAATGTCTATTCTCTTTAATATCTATCCACCATCCGTAGGTGGTGTCTAAGATAGCAGTTTGATTTATGAACATCCTTAGATCTTGACTCTTTCTTAGAAACTCAGGGAGCAGGAAAAGCTTTTTAAAAATCCTCCCAGATACAATCGATCTCTGATGTTTAACTTTGATTCTATCCTTTGTGTCTCATGACAGCTGCCAGTCATTATTGTCAAGCCATGGACCCTTATTTTATCTTGATCACTGAATGAGTTAAAAGCTTTATATGCATACTACTCTTAAAGGGAAAATTGTTTCTGAAAACTACCACTCAGCACCCCTCAATCCAAGTATGGACTAAAAGGAATCTGTGCATATTTGAGTCAAAACATGCTCATCTCTTCTCTGAATGTTATTAAGTCCCCTATATCCATATGTCACTACCTTCTGCTCCCCCCTTTGTGATCTCTGAAGATGTTTATGCCTGTTTTTTTCATCAATCCATGTTTCTCTTTTTTTCTAATATAGTAACAAGTTAAACTTCTTTTGGAATCATAAGCAACTTAAATTTTAGATTGATGCGATTTATATGAAAAGACAACCATGTAGATATATATGAAAATACAATAGGAGGGAGTGGTTTTGGGTTCCTGGATTAAAGAGCTTGGTCATTTGTGACTGTTTATCAAGCTTATTGGTGTATATTTATTAACTGCTGGGGCCACCCAGGTCCCCCTGTCCTTCCAAGTCTAGCATCTACAGGCTGGCTTTTGAGGAAGTATTATTTTTCTTAGGACTATTGATAACTGTGGTTACTGGAAGAAGGAGAGAAGACTTGAGAGAACTGAAGTCAAAGTCTGTACAAATCATCTGATTCATAAAAGGTGATCATTTGCTAACAGTAGTTGCAGGACAATAGGGAAAAATCCCTCTGTTGATATGTGTGCGGTGTTTCCTTTTTGGCTAATGTAAGTGCAGAAATAAAACAAAATGATCTGCTGAAATCTTTACTGATATGCATTTCATTGCAACTAACTGTGTAATGCACAGATGAATTGATGAGCTATCAGGGTTATGTGTTTCTGTAAAACAGAGACGTCTAACTTGGAAATGCTTTCTCCAGGGAAACAGACCTATTTGAGCTAAATCAAAACAAGATTACAGAATGATTAATAAAACCTATGTGCAAAGGTTGGGGGAGCTGGGATCATTTAATATGGGACAGAAAAGCTGCACGGAGGTTTCAGGAAAACTTCAGGTGTCCAAAATGTTCTCCAACATGTACTTTTCTTTTTCTTCCTAGAGCAATGAGCCACAGCAAGAATCTTAAGCTGCATCATTAGGGATTTAGGTCAGCCAATGGCTCTCAAGCCCCAGCTGCATGTTAAAATCTCTCAGAAACCCTTTAAAACACACTGTTGCCTTGCCTTGGTCTTATACTAGACTAATAAATCTCCAGAGGTGAGAACCAAGCATTGGTATTTTTAAATGTTCAGATGGTTATTCTAAACATTAGCCAGACTTGGGAATTACCTAGTTGACTAAAGGACAAATCTTGGGATGTCCTGGGTCCCAGAAACTGGTGAGAAAAGCATCTATAGATATCTTTCAATCTAGGTGAGATCAGTTATGGCTATGCAAATTGACTCAGTAGCCTCATTTCTAACTTGGACATTTTTTCTGCTACTAAGTGACCTGGGACCCTCAAGGCACAGAGAGTATCACAGCACAGATTCTCAATCACTATTTGTTGAATGGATGGATGCATGGATGGATGGATGCTAAAAGACCTCCAAGGAGAGAAGCTGACAGTTGTAATGCTATTCTGCAAAAGTGAATCTCAGGAATTGCTTCCCCAAAGCAAGTATTGCTTAAATTAAGAAAATGCTACTAGACTTTGTGATTCAAAAATATCTGCTAGGGGTTCCCTGGTGGCTTAGTAGGTTAAGCGTCCAACTCTTGGTTTCAGCTCAGGTCATGATTTCACAGTTTCTAAATTCGAACTCTATGTCAGGCTCTGTGCTGACAACATGGAGCCTGCTTCTGATTCTCTCTCTTCCTCTTGCTTCCTCTCTCTCTCTCTCTCAAAATAAATAAATAAACTTAAAAAATAAAGATTGAAATGTATTCAATTAAAAAAAATGTCTGCTAAACTTCAAGACTTTCGTATCAAAGAAGGGTGGAAAGAGGTTCAAAGGTCAGCAAGGAAGTGGGTGTCATAGAAGCTGAGGTTGTATATGTTGATTATTCATTTGGAAAGTTCAAAAGTAAAGAAGACAGTAAGTTACATCTAGAGGTGAATACTTTTCTTTGCAAGTGTGAAGACAGAGAGGTAGGATGGTGCAAGTTGAGGAGGGTTGAGATGTTGGGCAGGGTAGTCTAGCTGATGGAAAAAAGTCTCCAGAGGAGATAAGATGGAAGACATACGTGGAGGACTTCTCAGAAAAATTCAGGTGTGCCTCTGGTCTAGTAGGTTATTGCTGTGTAAGAAACTATTCTAAAACCATCCTGATTTACAGATTAGGAATTTGGTCAGAACTCAGCTGGACAATTCTCCTGCTTTATATGGTATCAACCAGAGTCAGTTTGTGGTGTTTTACTAGTGACTGCATAGGTCTTTAGGGTCCAAGACAGCTTTACTCACACGCCTTGCTGCTTTTGAAGGCCATATTAATCTGGGCTTCTTCCCCTGTCCATGTAGACTCAGGACATTTCTATGTGGTCTCTCCAGGATGGGTGCTGGGCTTTTATGTGGTAGCCTAGAGCTCCAAGGGACCAAGATGGAAGCTGTCAATTCTATCAGGCTGGGCCTGCACAGATATGGTTTTCCTTCTGCTATACTCAGTTTGTCTATCAAGGCACTGAGGCTGGGCCAGATAGAGAGAGGATAATTGGAACCCACCTCCAATGGTAGGACTATCAAATAATTTGTGATCATCTTTAATGTGTCACAGCTCCTCCCTAAAAAGAACAGATAAACAGAGATATTACCATTTTGAGGTAGAAAATAGTGAAAATTAAGTAGTACATACAGTGAATAGGATGGGCATGTCAGTAAAATGTGTCAAGGCAAAAGAGTATATGTGGCTCACTGGTCTTAGACTAATCTGGTTTCTAACACAACCATTTATTAACCAATTACTGTTTTTTTCAACTGTAAAGTGTGGTTAATATTAGGACCTACCTGACTCTGAACTTGGGTTCTCCAGGAAGCAGAACCTGAGATAAAAATTAGCAAAAAGTTGTTGGTTGAGAAGTGCCCTTGAAATCAACACCTGTGGAAAGATGGGTAAGAAAGTAGGATTGGACAGACAGATGATTCAAACTATGATTCAGGCCAGCTCCCCCTTGGTGGAGTCCACAGGAAGGAGCTTTGGATGAGAATGGCCCTTCAGAGTAACCCTGAGCCGGCTGAGGTGGCCAGGTGTACTCCAGCATTGGCTGTGGCCACCTGGGGAAGAGAAAGGCCCTTGAGTAAGATGGCTGTTTCCAGTGGAGAGTGTCCTTCCTGAATGACCCAACAGCTATAGGCATCTGCTGACAGCACTCCTGCCAGCTGGAGAAACAATTCATCATTGAAGGGGGATCTAGGCAGCACATCCAGTGTCCATGGATCGGTGTTAGTAATAATTACAGACACCAGCACAGCTCTTGTGTGCTGTAAGCACTGATTCAATGTCAGCTGTTTGCCAGTAGTGGTTGTAAGAAAGGGTTGTAGGCCAGATGAGAGAGGCAGAGTGCTGAATAATGATGTGGAGATGGACCCAAAGACAGCTAGTGAGACTGTGCAAGGCTCGTCATCAACATTTCACAGAGGCTGGATGGGCGAGGAGTCAAAGGTAGCTAGAAAAAGCCTAGCTAATGGACTGGGCAAATTTGGAAAATTACTAATACATTTCCAGACCAATGTCAATAAGGTAGTGCTCTCTTCACTCTGAGAGTGAATGAAAAGGTCACAAGACCACACTTCTTCTTTTTCCCATGGTTGTTCAGCACAGCTAGGGCATGAGGTAATGGAGAGATAATGGGCTCTGGGTTCAGATCCCAGCTCCATATTCACCAGATGGGTGAACCTTAGCAAGTTAATTAATTTCTCTGATCTTTAGTTTCCTCATTTGAAAGCAGAGATCACAATAGCAAACTTGCTGGGTTGCTTAGTGGTAATGTATATATAAATTGCTGTGAATAAAGGCTTGCAATCAACAAGTAGCAATGTTTATGATGGATGGGCTCACTTGTGAGCTGCCTCATTTCTCCATTCAGAAATTACCTAGGGAGAATCCCAGAGTGTTCTGGTTCAGCTTAAACATTAAGCATCCCTTGTGTCAGACTTTGTAGTGTGCACTTACATACATGTGCTCTCTTTTGAGACTCACAAAAGTACTTATGGGCAGCATTATTGCCCCCTTTCACAGATAAAGCAACAGAGGCACAGAGAAGCCAAGGGCCAAAGACGTTAATTTGTGCATTAAGCAGCATCATACCCACGTCTTCCCTCTACTGCATCACAATTACCTTCCCTAAAGTGAGGTACAGGTCAAGTATTTCTCTGCACCTCAGCATCCGGCAGGGTCCTGGGTCTCCAGCAATGTTCACACTGCTGGTCAGGCATTTGAGGATGTCTAGTCGCTACAGACTAGAGCTTGCATCTCCACCATCAGTTTGGACTGTCAGTTTTCTTCATAATGATTAAAAGAAGGTAAAGGAGGAGGGAAAGGACTAAATAAATCATCTTTGTACATTTTAATCTGAGCCGTTTTTTGAGCGGTGTGATAAGGCAGGTTGTGGAAATGTCAGCTTCTCCTTATCTCTAATTGACTTAAGTAGAGGCAGCTCTAATCCTTGTGTGCACAGGAGCCTGGAGTGGAGAGATGAGGCCAATTGATTCCTACTTTTTAATTAACACATGAGCTGCTTAAAAACAATAGTATATTGGGGGCAGTTTGGGAGCAGGAGAGAATGTGAGGGAGGGTCGCCTCCATGGCAGTGACATTTAGAGCAATATTGGCAAGTGTCAGCATTTGATTTGAATCAGGGTTGGAGCAGGGCTAAGCAGCGTGTCTCATGCATGGGTGTCATCATAAGATTGCCACTAAGGTGACAGAGAAGTTTAAGCACTAATGGGAAGACCCTTTAACTTACTAAGCATTGTGTTGGGGGGACCTCAGGGTGTGCATTGGGGAATATTGACTCTCTACTAGTCTTCACATTAGTTCTTTTCCAGGAACAGTTAATGAAGTTGGGGGCTTTAGTCCCATGTAGTCCCAAGCAATAAGAATTCGGTCAGGCTACATGTTAGGAATCTCATCCATAGTAACGGATAGGGCCTGGAGTATTTTGCCCATACCAGGGGTGATGCATTTATATGTAAACCCCTGGGCACCCAGAGCTTACTACCTATTCTCATGTTATGTGCTTGGTTTAGATGGAGAGTCTTCTACACTTTATCTTAGCCAAAAGGCTGAGAAGCAATTAAATGGAGAGTCTTTTGACCTCATTCCTATAAAGTCACCTTATTCTGAACTCTAGTGTGCTTGGCTGCTGCCCTAATTTCTACAAAATAACTTCTATTCTCTCTCCCTCGGGAGTTGGATTTCATATTTGGCACTGTCTTACATGTAGTGATGGATTACCAGTGTTAAATCAGGGTGATTAAATCTATGATCAAAATTTATCTTCTGCATTCAACCAGCATCACCACTACCTGGAAATTCGTATTGCCATGTCCATTCTATTCCCCAAAGTAGTTCCCTGGAATATCCCTATATGGATAAGAACTATAAGAACTAAAATTTGCTTTTTTTTTTCCTGGACATTGACATATGAACTCTGCTCTGTGCCAGGTGGGGATAGGGAAGGAAGAAGAAGTCTGTTGAATTAGCTTCCCAAGACCCATCCTTGCAAAAGCCACTTCTATTATTTCTTTCTCCCCTGGTTACTTTGGATATTACAGCACTCCAGAGTACTTCAAGGCCAAATGACCATGGTTCACGATACCTATAATGTTATTGGAGTATACATGAGAGGATAATGGATTTATAATTAGTGCCCTTTAATAATTAATTAATTAATAGATGGGAGACAGGGGCATGGACAAGATGACCTCTGAATGTTTTGCTTTCAAGGATTAAAGATCTGTCTGTTTTGTAGATTTGGAAAGCAAATAAAATGGTTGTTCATAACATTCTACCCATTCCATCCTATAAAACATTCACTTTTCTGTACTCTTGTTCTTCTCTTGTTTATTTTCATTCTACTTTTTTAGGTTTTCCCCTAAGCTTGGGTGTCAGGGAGACACATTGATCTGGGAATTTGCCTATCTTCTCCATTAGCATTAAAATGTAAGTTTCTTAAGAATGGGGACCACGTTTTATCCACAGAAGTAACTCTATAACAATAATACAAGCTGGCATTTATTAAGCACTCACTTTGTGTTGGAGATTTTGCTACATCCTTTCTATATTTTCTTCATTTAGTACTCAGATCCCCTCTATGAGGGAGCACTATTAATATCCAGATTTTATAATGAGGAAAAGGAAGTTGAGGGATGTTGAGAAACTGGTGCAGGTTTATTCAGCTAGTGAAGGGTCAGACATGCTTAACCATTCATTCTGTACATATTCCAGTGCCTGACACATAATAGATTATCATTGAGAATTATTTGAATAAATTATGAGTTAAGACATAGATTCTGTTTCCAGTTTTGTTACTAACTTGAACATTCCCTCTAAAGAACTGAGGTTTATTCTTCCCTCCATCACTTTCCACAGGCCCTAGCACATGGCAGTCTGCAGTAAATGTTTAGTAAGTGGATGCTGAATGAATAGCTGATCCCAGAAGTCTTTTCTAGGTCTAGAAGTTTAGGACTGAAGCTTCCATTGACCTCTTTATTCTCTGACCTCTCCTAATCATTCTATGTTTAGATATTTGATTATATTGTATCCTTTGTTGGTTCTAACTGCTCAGTGTGTGTGTTTTGTATTCCTAAATAAATTATATTATATTTCCCTTGTATTTCCCACGGTGCCTAGTCTAGTGCCCAGGACATAATGAGTGTTCAGTAACTACAGATTGAAATGTAACTGAGTATTGCTTCAGCACACTTCAAGCCAGAAGGAACACTGAAATAGCAATTACCTCTTGGGCTATTGTTTTAGTCTTTAGAGAAACTGCCATGTGGTTTGTGCTAAACAGATGTTTTTGACAGGTCAGGGAGCAGCATCCAGGCTGCTGGCTTAAGGCACAATTTGACATACTGCCACAGTGTACTTACTATCCACCTATGAGTGTTGGTCTCCAGAGAGAAAGGTTGTTATTCAGCTTTTAGGAAACTCAGAGGGCAATGGTCTGAGAGAAAGAGAGACCTAAAGGTAATTGATAAAATTCCACTAACTGAATGAATGGTGCCCTGACATGGTTTCAAACACACACACACACACACACACACACACACACACACACCACAAGACCCTAACTCTTCCTTAAAGTTGGAGACAAACTTTGATGCTCAATCTTGTTCCTTCCTGGAATTGAGGAGCAAAGACAATTCTCAGAGGGTAAATAGGATGGGAAAATGCAGATAGGCTCTCAGTGCCCAAGGAAATCAAGAAGAGTGATGGTAGTATGTCTTCCTTCAGCATCTGAGACTCCAAGACTTAATGAGCACCACCTTGAAATCAAGACTGACTGATGCGTGTGTTGGCTTCATGGCATGCATATTATCCAAAAAACATAGATTCTCTAGGAAGTAATTAGGAGAAAAGTCAAGAGGAAGAAGGAAAATATGGGCCTAGGCTTTCCTCCCCTTAATTATTCCCCCTGCATTGCTTGGCATTCTTGGCAAAAAGGCATAACCATCCTTATGTTGTAATTCCATGAATAATTTACCTTTTGAGAGAATGAGCTATTTTATCCTATTCTGCTCCCTCCTCAGCCATCCCCACACACCTGTGGAGCTCATTTGAGGAGTATGCAAGTGCCTTTTAGAAGAGAACAAACTAGGTATTTGTCCATCCTTGTGCATCCATCTGATACCACTGGGTCCACTCTCTCATATGATGCTGCCTCTCCATCTTGAAATCCCTCTGTACATCAGACATCAGGTCACTTTTCAGTGATATATTCTCCAGATGTTCCTTTAGGGCAAGGGCCAAGTAACATTGATGGGACCCCTCTGGTGCCCAGCCCAGTGTCTGGTGCATAGTAGGCATTCAATAGATATTTGCTGAATACGTGAATAAAAACAAATCTAGATGGGTTTGAGATATACCTACACTACTGTGATGGGTTCTTTAAACCCTGTTTCAGCCAATTCTCCCCCCATGAGAAGTTTGGATACATAAGAATTCAAGGGCAAAAAGAAAAGAGAAAGAAATACATTTACTGTGGAAGTCATCCAGCAAAGTTTGGTGTTCTGCACAAAGAAAACTTCCCAGTTATTTAATTGGGGGACTTGAAAGCTCACAAAAGAGAAAGGAGGGTGGGAAAATAAGAGGGAAAGGAAAGTGCTTTCTCTGCTATAGGGAGGGCTGGGACACAAACAAAAGCCCTGTGATTCACCCAAGAATAGAAGCTTAAAGGTCTACAACTACGTGCCAAGGCACCAGAGGGCCTGCCAACCTCAGTGCATGTGGGGCATTTGCCCTTTGATGCAGCCAAGGAAAGGGATTTAAGCAGGCTAATGGTGACCTTAGAACAGCTGTGCTGGAAGGCCATTCCCCTAATTTTCTCCCTTCTCTTTGCTAAAGGAGGTACAAGAAAGAGTTAACAATTAGACTGGAAAAGCCCAGCTCTGGTTTCTGGGAGAATACCTTGTGAGGAAAAAAAAATGTGTAGGCCATTAAAGGAGGAAACCTGAGCTGGGGGTAGAGAAAACTAGTGGCGGGTCCAGATGACCACTGAGCAAAATGAGTTAGCATGAGAAGTCCCCACAACAGACAGAAGGCATGCCTTGAGTAGCTGCCATGGGCAAGAGGCTCCTGGAGTTATATCACTGGGTCCTAGCCATCAATATTCACTGTAGCCCCCCTACTCCCACAACCCAGCTGAGTATGCTAGGTTTCAGCCAGGTTAAATAACAAGGCTCCACAGCCATGCTAGAGTCAGGACTGGAGCCCACAGGGGTCAGGTACCATGGCAATGCTGTTGAAGCAGAACCTACAGAGGGGAGGGGACCCTTTCTTTTATCATTCTTGATATGTCTCTTTCACTTCTGTTAATTGCAACAGCTTTTTCTGAGAAGTTAAAACTGCCTGCCTCCCCTGCCTCCCCACCCTGCGCAGAACTAAACACACAACACTTCTAAGACCAACAGGTGTAATTAAATATTTATTGAGTTCCTACTATGGGTTAGGAATGCTACTCTGTGCAGGGGATATAAAAAGGAGTAAAACATTGTCCCCAAGGTATGAAACTCCCAGTCTACCTCATGAATTCATTGTGAAGCAAGGTAGAGTGATTTAATAAGGCATATGTAAATGCTTTAAGGAAACAAGTAAGTGAACCTCTGATGTGAGGGGAATCAGCTAAAGCTTTTGTGATAACCTGATGTTTTCAAGCACAATGTGGGAAAGGCATTCCAGATGGAAGGAACAGCATGTACAAGTGCCCAGACCATGGCAGGCACCATTGCATTTGAGATGAACAAGGTCACTCAAGCTGTTTGGTGCAGAGAAAGTAGACATCAAAGTCTGTCTTCACAATCTGCTACCTTAGCATATATTTTCTGGGGGTGGGGGGGTGGGAGAAGGGTATGTCTTTTTTAAAATTGAGGTAAAATATAAATAATATAAACTTATAATTTTTAAATGTTTGTAATCCACTGGCATTACGTGCACTCACAATGCAGTGCAACCATCACCACCACCCATCTCTGAAACTTTTTCATCAGCTCAAACAGAAACTCTGACCCCATTAATCAATAATTCCCCATTCCCCCTTCCCTGTGGCCCCTGTTTACCTATATTCTACTTTCTATCTGTATGAATTGATCAATTCTAAGTGCTCTATGTAAGTGCAATTGTACAAAATGTGTCCTTTTGTGTCTGGCTTATTTCGCTTAGTATAATGCTTTCAAGGTTCATCCATGTTTAACTGATGGATATCAGAATTGTATTACGCTTTTGGGCCGAATAATATTCCATTGTATGGATAGACCACATTGTGTTTATTTACTCATCTGTTGATAGATAACTAGTGATTTCCATCTTTTGGCTATTATGAACAATATTGTTATGGACATTGGTGTACAAGTATCTGTTCAAGTCTCTGCTTTCAATTCACTTAGGTATATATCTAGAAGTAGAATTGCTGGATCATGTGATAATTCTATGCTTAAATTTTCAAGGAACTGCTAACATGCTTTCCACACTGGCTACACCATTTTACATTCTCACCAGCAATGCACAAAATTTCCAAGTTCTCCGTACGCTCCATATGCTCCAGACACTGATGGTTTTCTAGGAGCTTTGTTGTTATTGTTGTTGTTAAGTATAGGCATCCTATGAAGTGGTTAAGTATAGCCATACCACTATGGAGTGGTTTTTCATTGTGGTTTGATGTACATTTCCCTATGATTAGTGATGTTGCACACACTTTTATGTATTTATTGGTCCTTTATATATCTTCTTTGGAGAAATCTCTGTTCAAGTCCTTTGTTCATTTTTGAATTGAATTGTTTGAGTTTTTTTGTTTGTTTGCTTTCAATATATAAGTTTTGAGGATCAAGGGCTATAGAATTGGAGCTAAATGTACCACTAAAGTTTTAGGCTTATTTGATTTTACTTTTATTTTATTTAGATCTGCCTTGCTCAAGTGTGAGACTGGGGAAGTATTTTAAAAGTCTTATTGTTGTTGTTATGTATTTTCTTGTATTTCTTGAATAAGCTGCTCCTCCACAGTTCCCCATGGCCAAAGGTAATAAAACTCAAAGCAGATGTGGGAATGCCAAGCTAAATAAAAACCCAGAAAACCACCGGGAAACAATCTGAGGATGTAAATCATACATCGTGAAAGCCATTGGATTAGAAACACATTACCCTTGTCTGATTTGCTAACGCCCACATGTTCCAAGTAAGCTTCAAGTGTGATTTACATCCCGACATTTAAGGAAATGGGAAAAGGGTGATCCAGCTCGGCCTTGATGAATGCCTTTCTTTTTGTCTGTAACTCCTGCCCTGGAGAACAATGAGATAGGTATCTCCAAACATGTAAATGGGGGATCTGGGCCAAGGAGCACCTGTGCCCATCAATTTAAGGGCTTATTCCAGCCCTGATTTGATCCTGGATAGTCATGTAAAGCAAGGAGCTAGCTGCTTTCTCTAGTGGATCTAGTCAAGGACTGGTGGCCAAAATTCCTGTCTTCAGATCCTAGCCCCTCTGTTCTTGGGGGGACCTTGGGTTTTCCCTTCTGCAAAATGGGGAAAGGAATTGCAGCTCTCAGACTGTAATATGGCTCACATGAAGCAAAAAATGTTCTGCACACAATCTGACAGGAAATACAGTTTGAGAGATGCTAGAGGAAAAGAAGAAAAAAGTGTAGAACAAGGCAAAAAAGGCTACAGCAGCAAAGCATGCATATATAGAAAACAAATGGCAGTTTTGCCCAGTGCCAAAAGCAGATATTTAACAGTTGGAAATTTTATTTGCTGTGCTTTCTTGTGAATTTGAAGGCCCTTATCCCAAGGCACAGACCCCCTTCTGTGCTCCTCAATTTCACCCCAGCATGCAAAAGGCTCTCTCCCCTCCCCACATTCTGCTTGCCCCTTGGTCCTTTGAATTACCAGGCAGTCCTGCCCCACAGGCGCTAATCCCTCTGGTTTCTCTCCGAAGGAGATTTAGCAGCATTCACAAATTCAGAGTTAAATCCTTCATATCTCCCAATCCAAGTGAACAGCTGGTAGTGGATACTGATGGTGAGGAAAGAAGTTATCACTTTGTTGGGTATTTCCCTGAATAATAAGTGAACTGCTTATGACATTTCTGGGGGCATCTGAAACTCCCATCACCAAGCCCCTTCCACCCCCTTGCTATTAGGACAGGTTGTTTATAGTTTGAAATGTGGGTGAAGTGGTGCCTATTCTAATGCTACATGAAAGTTCTATTAAGAGTGACATCAGACCAGGACTGGGGTCTAAGGACAGCAAATGAATTAAGTTTTCATTTATTAGTATGTGGCCTTAGGCAAGTTGTAAAGCATCTCTAAATCTTGGTTCCTTCCTCTGTGAAATGGGGCTAATAGTTTACCAAAAATCTCCTGTTGGGATGAAATAGGATAGCATAAAAAACAATGAATGAATGGATGAATGAACGAATGAATGAATGAATAGGGCAGCATATGACAGGGTCTCTGGCATATCACAGGTGCTCAACAAATGTTAGTTCTTTAATTCTTAACCCAACATAAAAGAAAATCATCAGTTCTTTGGCCAAATAAAAAGCCTTATTATGATATTTTTGGGAGAGGTCAGGAGTAGGAGGGAGAAAAGAAAATTTCCCCCACAATTATACTGGTATCCTTCTTGGGCACGGGGCCATTATTGAAAAGTCACTTACAGAAATGGTTGCACTGTGGCCTCAGCAGGAAGGGGGGTGTGCTCTGCCTGAGCCAGGCTGCCTGAGTGTCTAAGCACAAAGCGCTTCAGACCATGCTGAGCCCTTGATGACTGGTATGAACTCAGCCTGCCCCGGCTGCATCACCACGCGGCACAAATCCCTGCTGTATTTTCAATGGAACGAGCCGCTCCAGTGGCGCTGAAGAGAGAGGGGGGGAAGGCCTTTCCTCGCAAGCCAGGTTTGCTTTGCAACCACCACTGAACATGTTTTTAAAATTCACTTTAGGTTTGCCTCTCAGGGTCCTTGATGCTGCTCACGGAGGGAAGGTAGACAAAGCTCATTTGTCTGTGTGCCCCTGTGGCCAAGGGTGGTCCAGGTGACAGCTGTTAGCTCTGAAGCATGATGGGCCCTAGGCAGAAGGAGGACTTAATTAATCAATACATTGATTGAGCACCTACTGTGAGCCAGGCACTGTGCTAGACACAGTGGGGTATAGAAGACAAGGCACAATCTTGCCTTCTGGTGTCTTAAATTCTAGCCAATTGTGATAATGCATAAGCATGTGAAAAGCTAAATAGCAATATAAGAAATAAAT
Source organism: Felis catus (assembly GCF_018350175.1). Lineage (NCBI taxonomy): Eukaryota > Metazoa > Chordata > Mammalia > Carnivora > Felidae > Felis > Felis catus. The sequence continues at coordinate 28,158,514 of NC_058377.1, forward strand.
AACAACTCAATTCAATAATATAGGAGATGTCACACAATGATTAATTACCAAATGAAAGGCACAGACATTAAATACTATTGGAAAAAATCAATCAGTGTGTATTTACTGACTGCCTCTTGCAGGCCTATGATCAAGAAGCAAGCAAAATATTTCCAAGGATCTCTGCCTTGGCCCCCTCCTCTAATGTTCTGTTGAAGTTCTTGGCAGCCACATAAGTGCAGCAAAATGGCATAAATGTCCTTATTAGAATCTCTAGCCCTTCCATTCCAGATGCCTTGGTACTTAGGTCCGTAAAGAGAAGAAGGCAGGGAACACCATCACCCCAAACAGAGGCTTTCACCCACAACTTCTGGTGTGTGTCTCCCTTGAAGCAGTTGTCACATAGCCCTGAAACTTCATGCATCTGTCTCCCTCACAAGAGCACAACCCATCCAAAAAGAAGGGCTCGATTTACTTCCTTTTGTAGCTTTCTTTCTGTCATTGCTTACTATGATGACTGACACACAGCAATGACTCCCCAAAATGGTTGACTGAATGTTTATAGCATGCTATTGAACTTAATGCATGACTACTGCCAAACATATCTGGTATCTACAGCAGAACTCTTGGGAGTGGATAAGGCCTTCCTGGAACGAATGGCTCCTTGTCAAAAAGCTAATACTTGTAATAAATGTATAGGTTGGGTGGTTGAGTGGCAGCACTCATTGTATTTCCTCTTTTCCTTGTAGAAAACATGGGGGAGAAAGGACTTGCTCAATTATATCTTCCTTTAGCCAGGCCCAGGGCAAACAGTTTACTTGTACCCCACCAGTCATGGAAGTGTGCTGGATGTCCTTCAGCTTGGGTGAAAGATATGGACAGTATCCAAGAGAGTAAGATGCAGTGGCCTGGCACCCCTCAAATTTCCCAAGCCTGCCATATGAGAGTTGTTCAGCCTTGATGGCAAATCAGAAAAGCAGATACAAAATGGAAGGTGAATCAATGGCACATGAGTGGGCAGGAATGACAATTAGCAATTACTTGTGGGACATTCACTAAATTTTCTCACCTCACTGGGCTATTAGAGAGGACCTGTGCATAGAGTTCTGATTCCAGAATGTAGTAAGCAATTCATAAGTGTTTGCTAAAGAAACAGGTTCATGGGTGATGCAGAAGATAAGAAACTTTTAATGTTTTTCAACATATATATATATATATATATATATATTTTATATATTTATTATATTTATACATATATATATTAGGAAAGTCATCAAACATACAGAAAAGTTGAAGTAATTTTACAGTGAGTACCCACTGACCCATCACTAGATTCTACAATTAGCACTTTACACAGTTTCCTTTATCAGAAATGCATTTCTCTATCTGCAATCCATTCATCAACATGACACTTTGATTGTATAAAGGTTATATTTCACTTATGGAAACAAAATGTATACATGTGGAATGATTACTCAATGTTTTACAAAGCAGTGCTAAATACTGTGATATAGGGATGCATCTGGTTGGACTTGAGAAGACGATCTTCCATGGGGAATAAAATATTCAGAGACCATTTCATGTAAGGAAGTAGGACTTCATCTGGGCTTGGAAGGATGTGTAAGATCTGGACAGGAGAAGGAAAAAGCACGGTCTTTAGTGAGGTGAGATCCCAGGGACAATGTGGGAAGCATTGTTCTGGCCAGTAAGTACTACACCATCCTTTCCCTCCTGTTTGATGCTGCTCCGGTGCCATCATTATCCTTATCATCATCAGTGTTTAGGACAAAAGATCAATATGAATACCATGGGGGATTCAGACTCTGAGCTAGCTGGGTATCTTTCTTGTTGAGTGATATATAGTGGGTTTCAAGAGATTGGTACGGAGGGGTGGGCATTTTTCACCCAGAATGAAGGTTAGAAAAAATGAATTGGTATGGGTGGAAGGTTGGAACTTGAGAAAATAGTTGGGAAGTAGGTGGGAGATTTTGCTAGTCCATTCTGAAGGTACCTGGTGAAGGCCTGAGAGCTTGCCTGCCTGTCTCCAGAGCAGGGAGTGTAACACAGACCTGCTGGAGGGGAACATGTGGGCCTTGGGGAGAGCTGCCACCTTGCAATGGTCAAAATGGAACAGGCCCAGCATTGGGTGGAGGCAGCTCAAGGAGGGATCAGGAGCCAACAGAGCCACTAAATAACAGCCTTCCACTCAGTGCCATCTTGTGAAGAGGCTTCTGAAGATCAGCTTTAAGAGGCTTTTATTACTTAGGTCCTTCCTGGCACATTTGTTGGGGTAATGGAATTCAGAATGCAATTCTGGCTTTAGCTTAAATGGCAGGTAGAGAAGGTGCAGAGCAATTACTGAGTATGTCTGCACAATTTTAAAAACTAGTTACCTATCTGCTGGCAGTAGAAGGTTTGGCTGCCTGAAGCCAGGACACTCTCTTGCCTTTGTTGTTTCTCTTTCCCTCCACTCTCTCCCAGAGCCACCCTCTCCTTTCCACTGCATAGTTTCTACTGCCTGTGAATTGTCTTACTAAGCATGGATGCGGTCTGTTTGTTTGGGGCTCTCTGGTGAAGGAATGCTTCACCTTCCCTCTGCAGTGGTTGCCCTGTGCTGCACTGTCTGGAGCAGGGCCAGGGCCTGGTGTTCATAGAACAAAAGATACCTGTCCTCTGAATGGTCCAGCCATGATGGGCCAGGAGGAATTCTTGCAAGTGCAGTGAGCGGATAAGCTCATTCATTCGGTGACGCAGCCTCTGTGTACTTTGTCAGCAAGATGGAGAACACTCACTATTTTCTCTGGCTTTTAGGATTTCCATATTTATTGCTTGTTTGCTACCACTAGGGAGAAGAGAAGAGGAGAAAACAACAACTTTCTCCATTTGAAATTTTAAACATGAACACATGAGGCTTCCCCTCCCTCCCTCCCTCATCCCCTGCAGTTCCAGCAATGCATAGAACCGTAGAATGTTAGAGCTGGAAGCACTTGGGAATCCAAAAGTGTTGCTTCATTTTACATACAAGTAAACCACAGGCAGAGGATAAAGGGATATGGCCAACGCCAAATACCTAGTTAGTGGTAGCCCTGACATTAGCATTTATATCTGCAGAGTCTTAAGTTAATATGCTGTCACTATATCATGCAGGCTCTATTTCTATTTAGGTCAAAAATCCTACTTGGAGCTCCCAGATGTCTCAGTTGGATGAGTGTCTGGCTTCAGCTCAGGTCACAATCTCACGGTTTGTGGGTTTGAGCCCTACATCGGGCTTGCTGCTGTCAGTGCAGAGTCTCCTATGTGCAAGAGGCTTGCACATTAGCTTGCACGTTTGTCCCCACTGGTGCAGTTGCTGAAGTGCCAGGGTTGTGAAGCAGGTGATGCAGAACTGGGCCAGTGGGACAGGTGGGCTCTGTCCTGCAGGAGTGTACCATTGAGTAGAGGTGATGACACAGAGTAGATAGGGCGCAATAAGAAATGATGTATGTTAGAGGCTAAAGCACTTGATGCCTCGCATGCAGTATATATATTAGATGATTCTTAAAGAACAAAAAGGTATTATCCTGCATCAAGGGGCCCAGGAAGGCTGTGGAGGGAACAATGCTGAAGTCATCTTCTGGAAGAATTTCATCTGACAACTATGTGGGGAAAGGCATTTCCAGCAAAAAGCAGAACCTGAAAAAAGATATGTTTGGGAATCACATATAGACAAGCTGCATGGGGATGATTGCCTGTGCAGCAATAGCACAAAGTGCGACTGGAAAGTGGGGTCAGCCATTCATAGGATGGAGATTTACCGAGGGCTTGCCCCGTGCTGGCACTTGTAGACCTGTGATTCTGCAGCTAAGAAGACAGAGAGGGAGAAGATGGGAGGCACACACCCACACACACATTATGATGTAACAGCAAGTGCCTGGGAGCCTAATTTGATAGAGGCCATGTGAGGTAAGACTTGAATGACAAGGAGAAGCCAGCCGTGGGAAAATCAGAGTCCCGGAACCCTCCAGGCAAAGGATAGGCAAGTGGAAAGCTTTGAGGCAAGAACAAACTTGGCAGACTTGAGAAAGAAAAAAAAAATAAAAGGCCCATGTGAAATGAATTTTGGGGAAATCTACCAATGGGAGAGGAGTTTGGGCAGCTGAGCAGAGGTTAGATTTTGTAGAACCTTCTAGTCCATGTCCGGAAGATTGAATTTCATTCTAAGTGCGATGAGAACAGAGTCCAACCTCCTTTCCTGCATTATCTGGCCTTGGCCTGTGTCTCCGTGGGAACAACTCATCTTGGTTTGCCCAAGACTTTCCAGTTTTAGTACTGAAAGACATACTGAATCCTGTGAACACCCTCTGTCCCCAGCAAGAGAGTGTCAGTCACCTTACCTCGCATTCTCATTCTTGTGAACTACAGTCTTGTTGCAATTGTTTGGGGCCATGTTGTGGGGTCACTTGCAAATCTCTGGCTGATTCATTAGAAATAGATGACCAATAAAAATTTAGAGGAATGGGAATGACATAGTTAAAGTTATTTAAGCATTTGTAAGATAGTGACAACCTCAAGGGTCATTCAATTTACATAAATATCAAATCTTTATGAAATCTGGGGATTCATTTGGACATGGAAAGGGTAATGGGCCAATAGACATGCCTCCCTTGGGAATAAAAAAAAAAGGTCATCTCCAACCAGATGTTCCTGTCAACACCCTCTCTTGCAGAATTGATGGGATGCTTCAAGTCTTCATTCTTCAAGACTTGAAGGTATGAACTCAGAGTATCTGTTTAGTAAGCAAAACATACAGGAACAGACCTTCACATGACCATCCCAGGTGAGTCTGTGCAGGTATCTAGGATTATAGGAAGCTAGTTGTGGGAGAAATTATAGTAGTCACTCTGCTCCTCACCTCTAGAATTGTATTTTCTAGCTTCTCATTAGTTAGAATGAAGCCAGAATAAGACCTTACTCCTTTAAGAATCTTAACCAAGATAATGGTATTCGTGATCTCACAATCACATAAATCACTGCCAGCCCCCTTAAGTCAATTCATATTTCTGTAGTTCGTTAGTGGCTCGGGAGGAAATTGCATTTATTATAATTGCCTCTAATTGCACCAGATTAGTGATTACAATTATTGATGGCAGCTGATTATTCATTAGGCATCAAATCAATTCCCGTGCTTCCTCGTTACTCGAAACAGTAACTCTGATGAAGAGAGGTCTAAAGGAGGCTACGTCCACCCTCTTCCCTGCATGGCAGGGCAACATCCCATGCTGTCTCTAAACAAGCACCTAAAAACAATTTCGGACTTAAAGTGACAGAGAAGCATCCCTCTCCTTCCCCACCCAATGCCTACTGCCAATTCCAGCACTGACTGACAAAACTGTGGATCTGTTCAACATCAACAAAGCTTATTTGGAGGCCCCAGAATGCTCCAGAATCAATAGTCCTTCCAGGATGTCTCTCTTGATTACACAATGGCAAACATCAGTGTTCCCTGGTCCAACTTTTCTGGAATATATACAGCCTAGAATGCAGAGAGGATAGACCTTAGATCTGTAGGGACCTGGCTTTAAATTTTTGGTGAACTCTTTTGAGCTACATAAAGCCAGACAAGACACTGACCCTATCTGAGGTGAAAAATTAATGGTAGATTATAAGTAAGCAAGTGATGAGATCTCAGCTTCTCATGTTCACAATTTGACTTGATCACCTAGAACAGTGCCAGCAGAGAGCAAAAGCCCCATAAACATCTAAGGAGTGAACACATGGCTATAATAATTCCCACCTGAAAGGACTGGTGGAGGCTGAAATTGATAACATATTCACAGACCTTGTCTTGCACCAGGTGACGAGTAGCTGCTCAAGAAATGTCACACCCTTCCTACTTCAACTCTACTTCCTCCATCCTTAACGTTTAAATTACCCTCAAATGTTTCATTCCTTATCTCTTTAAGTACTGGATCAATTTTAACTATAAATTTCTTGACCATGTATTTTCTTGTCAGTGAACACCAGTGTATTTTTAATATAGGAGTAACTTCCAGAAGACCTTTGCATGGTGTTTTTTGTTCTTTGGCTCATTCATTAGTACATACAGCATGCCAGGCACTGGATCTAGAGGAGTTGAGGGATAAATAAAACATAGGTTGACCTTGGACAGCTTACAACCAAGTGGGAGAGACTGTTCATTCTGTTTCTATGCTTTGTTTGCATTCAAGAAATGTACAAGGTCTAATAAGCCCACAGGATGGAGAAACCCAGCTCAGCTTGGAGGGTCAAGAGGGCCTCACAGAGGTGGCATTTGAGATGGGCCTTGCAACTGTATGAGTTTCTTCAAATGCCTAATGAAGTGGCTAGATTTGCAACAGAGCAAATAGCTCCTGAAAAGACAGGAAGGCAGAAAGAAGCAGCTTTTCAGAGTGGCACAGTGCACTTCTGGGTGTTTGATACTTCATCACCATGGCAATGTTAAATGCTCTTGGCCAGATACTCCCATGGGCCCAAACCTCCATGACTAAGGGGCCTTTCCTTCTGTAGCACTTGAGATCTCAGAAATGTGGTATTGCCTGAGGGTTTTCTTCCTGTGTGCTTCTTTGAGACCATAGGTCCCTTTGATGACACAAAATTGTAAGCCATCCTTTCCCCAAATTTCCAGGTCACCCAGATTCAGTGCCCTCCTTCAGCTCTCCTACTTATCACAATCCCCATAGTCCCACTCGTGATTCAGTTTAAAGGGCATAAGTGTCCCAGGGAGAAAAACCATTCACACATGCTATTCTAGACATGCCTTCTCAGTCACAGAAACCCCTCACACACCAGAGAAAGAAGGAAGAAGCCTATAGTGAGGATGCATGCGGCATCGTTCCTACTCAGGTCCTTGTCCACATGGGAGCTGCTGCTAATTTCCTTGATTGCTCAGACACATGAGCCCTTCAATAGGTCTGACCTATACCCAGGCCCTCTGAGAGACACCCAAAACAACCCAAAATATGGGGCCTAGAGCCTGGAGGACATGACCCCAGCACCCTATCCCTTGCAAGCCTTAGCTTCACATTTCCGTGGAGCCAAGGGGAAGCATGTGACTTCTCTGGGCAGAATGAATTTATTTTCTACTTTGAGTCTCTTGAGCACCCTACTTCTGAGCCAGCTGAAACTTCATTTTGTCCTAAGAGCTCCCTCTCCATCCCAGGCTGCTTATCTATGTGTGAGGAAATTAACCCTGTTCCCTAGCTGACATGTTCCTCTACCTCCTGTCTTCTAAATAACCCATATGGTGGCAGTCTCCTCTTTGAAAGCTGATCTTTTAGGGGAAAGAAATATGTAAGTACAGTATCACTTCCAGAGAAAGCAGAGAATTCTAGTACTGTATGATAGGCCAGAACCGCAAACAATGCTTTCTCGTTCTTGGCAACTGCACCCACCCCCAACCACTTTCCCAAAATTCACTGGAGGGCAGAGTCTCTCTTGAAGGGCAACAGGACAGAAGTCCATGTCCACTAACTCATAAAGGAAGTTATATTCTGTGATTTTCTGGGTGTGGAGAAAGCTGCTGTGGCCAGGGCTTGAGGGAAGTTCTGCCTGGTGACAGAACCATACGAGTTTTCCTGGGCTGCTTTGGGAAGCTACATAGAGCTGGCTAGCAGCAACCACACAAGTTAAGGAGAGGCTCTGCCTCCCTCTGCCCTGGCAGAGCTCCCCTAACTCTAAACTTCCAGAGAAATACAGGCCGGAGCACCCCCGCCCCTTCTCCTGCCTGGTCCTCCATCAGCCAGTGCCTGTGGTCCTACATCATCCTGGTAACAGTTGGTAAATGAGTCCCAGTCTAGCTGCTTATGCAGGATGGTTGTGCAGTAAAAGCCTTCATCCTTATGGCAGGCACATTAATGCCAAGTTTGCTCATCCTAATTAATAACAGTCAGTAAACACCAAAGAGAGCTAATGATGATTACAGGCCGCAGCTCCTGCGTGTTAGCAAACACGCCAGGCAGGTGGCCTCTCCTCCCTTCCCAGGAAAGAGACTGGGTCTGTTTCTTGCAGAGATGCTATCCCTCCTCAAAGTCCCTACCCCAACATTTAATAAATCTTGGGTGACTTCTTTCACCCAAATTCCTGGCAAATAAAAGGAGGACAAGATCCATGGAGCCCAGTCACATGGAAAGGATCTGGCTTCTGGAACAGAGGTCTCAGGAGCAGACCCTTGGGTGCCTGGGGGCTCTGAAACAGCTTTCCCCAGCACTGGAGATGAAGCAAAAGTTTCTTTTTGTTTCCCTTATTTCGAAAATATTTTTGCCAATTTCCAAATTATTGCAATTTGCTTTAAAAAAATTAAAATACTACAGAAGTATGTGAAGAAGAAAGGGAGAGCCTCCCTTAGTCCTAGTCCAGAGGTAGAATTGAGTCGCTGGCTGGAGTGTCTGCTTTCTTGAGTTTCTCCCATCTCCTCTTCCTTACAAGGTGCAACCTCGATTTGATTCTCTTCTATTCCTGGTGCATACATGGCTTCTTTCCACTACTGAATTATCCCTGTTGTGTACCCTCCACTCTTTGTTCTGCAAGCTTTTACCCATATTCTACCCCTAGACTTTTTCTCCTGACTCAGGGATTCTTCTTATGATTTCTAGCTCCAAAGAGACAAAAGGAGGAAGGAGTGATGTCCCTAGGATACCTCAAGGATACTTCATCTTGGAATGTTTTCTTTTCCAATTTGCAGGAGTTATGGGAATGACTCAATTATTCAGGACTGAATCTAAATTTGAAGTTTTTCTTCTCAAAATAGCCCCTGACACCATGGTCCTGGGAATGTAAGGAGTTGCAAAGATCACACATGGTGGGTTTGAAAGGCCCTCCTCAGAGAGCCCATCAACTCCCGGTTGTGGGCCCTCTAGCTGGTACTAGGACTGGATTGTAAAAACTGATCTCTGGCCATCTAAGAAGGTAACTATATGGCAATAGGCAGAGGCAATCTGAGGAATAGAGCAGGCCACTTTGGTATCAAAATCTCATCCTGGTTTGATCTTTTGCAGCAGGACCTCAGTCAGACCCCTCTCAATCTGTCATTTTTTTCTTTGTTAACCTCATCTTTCTTTTCAGGGAAATTAGTTCATACGGCTTTAAGGATACTGTTACCTTTATCACCAACACTACAATTCAGAGGATACTTTCTTCTTTGATGGGCTGCTCAATTTAGTCCACTCAGACCTGGTTCTCTGAGGGTTTAAGAATGAAAAGACTAGAAAGAACCATGAAAAATCATCAGGTAACATTTCTAGAATGCTAACAAACAGATCCGGGTAAATAAGTGAGTGTGATGGAATGGCTTATCTTACTGTCTTTTTAAATGTATGGGATCTTACACTTTTCTCTTTCTCTTTCTTTCTTTCTTTCTTTCTTTCTTTCTTTCTTTCTTTCTTTCTTTCTTTCTTCTTTCTTCCTCCCTTCCCTTCCCTTCCCTTCCTTTCTTGCTTCTTTTCTTCTCTCTTCTTTTCTTTATCTCCTTTTCTCTTTTCTTTTTTATATCTCCTTTTGTGTGGCTATTAGTCTTTCCTCCATTTTTTCTCTGATTGACCATGTTTTTTCTCTCATTATTCTCATTCTCTCACCTCTCCTTTTGATAATGATAAGGAATCAATGAGCATTTCTCAGTTCAGTTTGGTATATTTCATGCATTAGTTCATCCATCCCTTCATTCATTCCACCAACACTCACAGAGTGCTCTTACTCTGTATCAGTCTCCTTGCTAGGTGCTCAGAACACAGAGATGCATACACACACCATCTCTGCTCTCAAGCAATACTGAATCAGCAAGGGGAGGAAGACATGAAATAAAAAAAAAACCTGTTAAATACATGCAGGAGATGATGGGAGTTTCAAGAAGGTGATGAGCAGATCTACGGGGTCAGATCAGGGAAACCTTCATAGAAAAAGTGACATTTGGACTGAATATTAAAGTGTGTTGAAGGTGTCACTGAGTGGAGCACAAGAGGCAGGGGCTGGTGGGAGGATGGATTTGAAGGCAGAGGGTGCTGCCTGAGCAAAAGCTTGGAGGCGTGAAGCATCCGAACATTTGAATATCTGAAAGTAATCTAACCTGGCTGGGGAGGGCGGCTGAATTTGATGATCAGGGACCTGGCAAGCTACCTGAAAATACAAATGGCATTTCCACATGGATTGTCAGCTGAGGGAGTAAGGAGGGGGGCATTTACATTTTACCTAATACCCTGCTGTACTATTTGAATTTTTATGCCGTGAACATGCATTACTTTTATTAAAAGGTAACACTAATAATTTATGGCATCATGTGTTGTGTTAAAGCATTAAAGCTCTTCTTTTTTGAAAGCATGGAGACAGGCAGGATTTTAAGCAGGACAATGCTCTTTGAAGCAGATCTCATGTTCTATGTTTCTTATTCCTTCACTTTAAGATAGATAAGTATAAACTTGTTATCTATTTCTTTAACAAATGAAGCCAAGTTGTACTTTACCTCTAAGTAACCCTTGGCTGATTTTATTTCTTTGTTGGTCAGTGACCCTTGATAGGAACAGGGTTCCCCACTGCTGCATTAGCAATTCCACTCTATCCCTGATGATTGTCCTATTTCCCTGTCATCCCATTTATAGACATCTGCCCTTCCTTTTATATTCTGCACAGCAGGGATTTCTGCTAAGGCTGAAAAATTGCCTATCAACCCTGGCCGACACCAACCATGTCATGCTTTTTAGACTCCTGGGAACCAGCCTGTGCTTCCTGCACTAGCCAATGCACAAGTTGCCCAGTATCTCATTTGGAGCTTTTCTGTCCAGCAACACCACATTCCCCAAGAGCAAGAGAGACTTAGGAGCCTGTGCAGCTGCCTCAGCCACTGGGGGACTGTAAATGGAGTAGCCAAGTAAACTAGGAGTGGCGGGCACCATGCTGATCTTTCTGCAAAGCTGCCCAGTGATCCTAGGAGGCAATGAGAAACCAGGTGACCTTGGGTTTTGTGAGGAAAGTGGGAGGCCCAGATGAAGAACCTTTCTTTCCTTTCCCTGCTTCACAGGCTGTATGTACCTTTCTTCTCCTCTGAATCCATCTCTCAGGCCTCAGGACCCTCTGTCCCTGCCCACCCCCTTCTTTTGGCTGAACTCATTCTCAAGGCAGAGCCTCTTTTTCCCTGTCCCTAAAGCCTTAGTTCTGTCTCTGGATTTTGTGCCATGCTACTGTCTTCCCTAATGCTTGCCCCTCAGTGATCCTGGTCTGTGAGGTTCTGCTCCAACACTCCTCCTCAAAGAAGACTTCCCTAGGACTTTAGTTCTTATTTATGTTCTCACCCTCTCCACTCCCGCAGACCTAACCACGTGATTGTACATCTAATTCACATAGATTGGTTGTTCTTGGATTCTGTGGCTCAATTCTATTCTCTTTTGTGAAGTCCTTGAAGGTGAGAGGTGGGATTTATAAATCACTGATTACTCTGAAATCTACAAGGCCTAGCACAGTGGTAGGCAGCAGGTGGCTAGAGGGCATTGGAATAAGGTCACAAACTTGTTTTCAAGATCACACCAAAAAGAACAGGAAATTTGGAAAGAGACAGAAGGGTTCAAATAAGCCTTTCCTATGTATGAACTGATCTTGGGTAAGTTCCTGAATGTAAAAGAGCTTCTCTTTCCATAACTATTAAATAGGGAGAGTGGTACTTCTCTGGGAATTTTAGTGATATTAAGTTAGATATGTAAAGCAAGTAACTCTATGTTTGGATTTTCCTAGGTAGGTAATAAATCTTTGTTCCCTTCCTTCTTAAGTCTTTGCAAGAACTTTTTCCTTTGGTCACAGGAATGTTTTTGTCTCTACCAACACCCTCCCCTTCTGACTTTTTCTAAGTCATCCCACTCAGGAAAGAAAATAGCCCCCAGGCAGTATATCCAGGTGATGCCTGGAGGGGTGAGTCAAGAGAAAGAAAAATAATTGAAAAAACAACAACAACTGTATTTCCTCTCCCTAGAAGGGAGGGGTGAAGCTTGATCATTTTCCTTTATATTCATGGTGCTTTTTTCCTCCCCAGAGATGCAGTGCTATATAAATGTAAAGTTATAATAATTATAACATTCAGATTAAATGTGATGCTGACAAGGCTTCCAGAGATAAGGAAGTTTGCTGATTCCCACTGGAATGAGTAGAGCAAAGTCTGCTTTCCCATGCAGACTTCTCCATTCTGATCCACTAGGACTGCCTGTGGTATGGGGGTGGGGCAAATCAGAGGCTGACCCCTTGGTGCTTTATGTATTTTTGTGATATATATCTGACACACCTATTGCCTTCAGGCCTCTTAGTATGAGCCAAATTCACACTTACTTCATACATCAAATGACGGAAACAAGCCAACAGCAATATTCCACTGTGGACTAATAACTTAAAGTCAGTTACCAGATAATTGGGAATTTGGAGCACTGTTAGGGAAAGGGTAGCAGTAAGAAAGCTACGGTAATACAGGACTTCATAGTCAATGATCTGATTGCCCTCAAAATTGGGAGCCCTTGAAGGCAGATTCCATGTCTTGTGTATCTTTGTTTTCTATGTGGTACTTGTGCATGTATGACAGTTAAAAGTACAACTGAATGTATAATGCCGAGAGGCAGAAAAGCTCCTCATCTCCACCGTTTAATACTCTTCTCATTGCCCAAAAAGTGATGCCAAGAAAATATGGTAGAAGTTAGGAGCAGATTTGGGAAGGATGCTTTCTCCCTTTCTGGAATATACTCTGATCCCATTTTAGAGTTTGGCAGCAGAAGCCCAGAAGCATGAAACTTGGGACATTTAATGAGGAAGGAGACTTGTATGCATCTGGGATGTTGAGTCTGAGAACCCTGCTCAGCATGTTGCAATCAGGTGAATAAGGAAACATAAGTCTGGGGTCACACCCTCTGTAGAAACAACTATAGGCAGAAAGTTACCCAGGAGAGAGAGAGTCAAAAAGTTCTTGGCTATGTTCAAGATGTCAGGCATTAAGCTAAACCTTTCATATCTATTAAACCACAATGAGCTGTAGACCACTGATTGCATCCTTAATTTCTCAGGAAATAGAACCCCCACAGAAAAAATGAGACAAACATAACTGTGATTGAAAGATGGGAAATAGTCCTCCCCAAGCCACAAGATGTTGTTTTTTCTGGTACCCAAAGCTTTTTTTACCCCATGTGCTCATGTGCCTTGGACACTGAGATAAGGTTTGTAGTCAAGGACAGATTCTGTTGGAGGTTATTCATGGTTAATCAAAGCTGTTCCATGCAGCTTTTCAAAAATCTTCATTAGTGAAGAGTCGGGAAGTAAGGGGGGAGGAGATAAAATATTCACAGGAGGAAATTAAATTCTGCCCCAAAGATGATTAACATCTCCTAACACTAATGATGAATTTCCATCTTTCAAATGACAACACACAATTTAAGGTTGTGTCTTTTTCACATGCACGTGTGTGCGTGGTGAATTATGTTCATATAGTTAAATAAGTATGTAATGACTTGCATTTCATGGCAGACCTATGATCACACATGAAGTGTTTGCATTGCCTCAGGAGAAGCATGTGTCTTTGGATCTGGAGAATTAGAGATCACATGGCAAAAGAAGCAAGAACAATAGGTAACTACATTAAATATTTACTATGTGCCAAGCATTGTTCTGAACACATTACATGAAATGTATGAATCAAGGCTAAAAAAAAAAAAAAGCTATGAAATAGACACTCTTCTGTCTCCTTTTTAGATGAGGGACCTGGGCTTAGATACGTAAAGTAGTTTATGAATGCTACCCAGTTGGCAGTGGCAAAGCCTGGATTGAGACCCAAAATTTTTACTGTAGAGTCCTTGCTTTACCTGGCACTATACTCCATACCATCTCATGGTGATGAGGGATTCAGGGCAACCTTTATGGAGTAGAGTGATAGCATTTGAAAATGATAGTGGCTCATAAAGGAAAGTTTCCTCTGGTAGCTAAGAGTAAGTGAGTCTGTCAGAACTATGCAAACAAACAAAAACAGTGAATTTTGAAGGTGAAGTGAATACATGTGGCATGAAAATAATGTAAGATAGTCCTCAAAAGAACAAACAAATAAAAATAAAATCTCATGATTGCAATAGTCAAGGAATTTTGAGAACATGGTAGGTACTATTTATCGCCCTCCTGGGCATTCAATCATCAGTACACATAAAGGCTTCAGAAAACCTTGTCACTAAGAAGCCAATTTAATTATATTAAAACTGATGTGTTTCAAACACATGGAACCATGAACCAACATTCAACCATTTTTTTTCTTTTTACCTTCTGTTAACATCCTTGCAGGTTTTTAAAAATCCTCTATCCATGAGACTGCTCTGTTGATAAAATGTTTATTTCTGCAGACTCTTTTCTTCCTGGCCCTTGAAAGGATCCACAAATGTCCTTTGTGATTAGAGAAAGCGACACAGGACAGAAGCTATGTCTGCAGTAGTAAAACCTGGGTTTTCAGGTGAGGAAAAAGAGCAGGGAGCTAGAGCCAGCCAACTGATAGGACATAGCAAAAAATTAATTAATTTTTGAGATTAAACTCTCACCTCTCGTATCAAGATTGCCACACACTGGATATAACAGAAAAGAGGGGTAAGATCTCTTTGGCCATCCACAATATCATTACATAATAGTCAGGGGGAACTGAAGCTTCCTATTGGCTAGGATTGCTACAAATACCTTTAAAGTAAGTGACCTGCCATTCAAATTGTAAATCTATAGACAACCCGGTAGACTCTAGCAAGCAAAAGACTTAAAGAAGCATTTTACAAAAGAGGACCCCAAAGGCCAATTCAACATCATTAGATACTAGGGAGAGGCAAATTAAGACCACAGTGATATACTAAGGCACATTCACCAGAATATAGAAGGAAGTAAGGGAGGAAGGGAGGGAAGGAAGAAAGGAAAAGGAAAGGGACAGGATGGAGGAGGAAGGGAGAGGGCAAAGGAGAGAAGGGGAGAAAGAAAGAACAGAAAAGATATTTGCCAGTAGCAAGTATTGGTGAGACATGGAGTGATGTGTGCCTCACACAGCTAGCAGAGTGTAAATTGGGACAGTCACTTTGGAAAATAGTTTGCCTTTCTACCAAAGTTTAACATATGCATAGCATGTGACTTATAAATTATATTCCTAGTTGAAGAAATGTGTTTGCATGTGCATCAGGGGATGTGTGCAGGAATGTTCCTGACAATGTTGTTTAAAATAGCCTCAAGATGGAAACAATGAAAATGTCTATCATAGTAGAATGAAGACATACATTGTAGTATATTCATTCAATGGGATGTCAAACAGCATTGAAAATTAGTCAATTCTAACTACACATAACAAGGATGACTCACACAAAGCATACTGAGCTACAGTAGCCAGACACAGGAGAACACATGCTGTATGATATTTCAAAACAGACAAAATTAAACCCATAAGTTTCGAGATGCAAATAACAAAACAAAATAAAAACAAAGCAAAACAAACAAAAACCCCACAGAGGTGGTTATGATAACATTTAGGATGGGGTTGTGCTTAGTGAGCAAGGAGAATGATGTGATGGGGAAGGGGCACATGAGTTCTGGGGTGCTGGCAGTGTCCTTTTATTTGTCTAGATGGTGGTTCCAAAGGTGTTCAGTTTTCAATAATTCACCAAGCGGCACATCTATGCTTTATGTACTTCTTAGGTATTTTACATTCTACAATTTTTGAAAATGATTTAAATCATTTAAATGTGAATACAGACCAATTCCACTCCCCTGAGTGCTAGCTGAACACTTTGGCAGCCCCCCAGACAGTGGAATTTGATATCCGATGGAAATCTTTACTCTAAGGATTATAACTGAGCTCATCACTCCAAACCCCAAATCCATTCCTTCTTTTCTGTTTCCTAATGTTATGAATGGCAGCACCATCCATTCTACCAAACTGGAGGTCATCCTGTCTCTTCCTCCCATATAGTATATGACCAGTTAGTTACTAAACCCAATTTATTTCTACCTCCTACACATTAAAAACCTGTATCTACACCCTCATGTCCTCTACCACAATCTAGTTAGAACTGCATCATCCCTAACCTATGTGATTTTTTTTTGTTTTTTTGTTTTTTTGTTTTGTTTTGTTTTAAGGTCTTCACCATCATCTGTAAAATCAAGTTTTGACTTCCTCATATGGCACACACCATTGTTTAAAACCTGGTACTTACATAGATTTTCACTCCCATTCCCAGTGAACTTGACCACTTGCTATTTCAAGTTCTCTTAACCCAAGGTACCTGTTATTCTCTCTGCTGCCAATAGCTTCATTCCCATTCTTTCCCTGGCCCACCCCACTCATTTAACAGTTGTTCAAGGCTCCAATCAAATGATGCCTCCTTTATGAATGCTTCTCTTCCTGCCTTTAGAGAATGTAAGAGTTCTTCCCTACTTTGTACTGCTTAAATATCTTGGACTTAATTTTATTTTGTCATTTAACATGTTTTTTGGCCATTATGTGCTGACATATCTGTCTCCTTTACAGATCATGCAAGCCTGTAAATGTAAGCAGTTCCTACAGCAATGCTTACCACAAAGTATGATCTTATTAAAAGTCACCGGCTGAATGTGTGAACAATAAATGATTTACATGATGGTCCCATTATGGTTTGGGCTCAGGGAACACCGTGAAGAAGCTAAATCCTTTCAACTTGGTGACCTATCAGTTGTGGACAATATGCAACATTTAGTTAATTATGACTTCTAGCAGGGACAATCAAGATTCTCAGGGATGTAACAGCTTATAAACAAGTATAGCTACAAATATTCTTTATATACAAAATTTACTTAGGTCACCTTCAAACACACAACCCCCCCCCACCTCCACATATTTACAAAAGAATAACACATGAGAACAAAGGAAGATAGGATGCTACTTTTCAACCCTCTGTTCTATTTTCTATTGGCTTTTTCATTGCTCTTGGCTGCTATCTTAAATAA
This sequence comes from Felis catus, assembly GCF_018350175.1. Classification (NCBI taxonomy): domain Eukaryota; kingdom Metazoa; phylum Chordata; class Mammalia; order Carnivora; family Felidae; genus Felis; species Felis catus. The sequence goes on from NC_058377.1 coordinate 28,175,452, forward strand.
TTCCCAAGTGAGAAGCAAAAGAATCTCCAGGATTAAGTTATATATTAACACTACTTTGCTATATACTGAGAGCAGTTAGGTTTCAACAAAGTTTTTTGAAATCACTTGGACACCCCAGCCCCTCCCAACCCTGTGCTTATTTGTTGAGGAAACCAATCATCTGCTTGGATGTGCTTTGCTTTGCCTTCTGAAGAGTGCTGCCTCTCATCTGCTTCTCATTGAGGAATGGAAGCTATTGATGGCATGGCATTTGTCCCAACTTCTTTTTGTAATTAAGCCTCAGGGTGTCTTAGAGGTGACTTGCTTAGCAAGACAGAAGAAACCTGTCTCTTTAAAAACCAAAAAAAATTGTCATGCAGGGTTCAGTCTGAGCCTGGGTGGCTCAGTAGGTTGAGCGTCCCACTACCGCTCAGGTCATGATCTTGCGGTTTGTGAGCCTGAGCCCTGCAGCAGGGGCTCACAGCTCGGAGCCTGGAGCCTGCTTCAGATTCTGTGTTTCCCTCTTTCTCTCTCTGCCCATCCTCCGCTTGTGCTCTGTCTCTCTCTGTCTTTAAAAAATGAATAAATGTAAAAAAAAATTTAATGTCATGCATTTTCTAAATCACCAGTATGTATTGAATGCAGTTAATTCCACATGTTATAAATATAAGAAATACAATCATTTTCCCCAACTTGTAGTCACAGTCAATTTGTACCTCATTCCTTTTAATTTGGTTCTTTTGTATTGGTTCTTCAGAGAAAGATGGGACAAACAGCCGAATTCTATTAGACAGAGTAGTCATTTCCTCCTTATGATTACATCTATTGGAGACAATCTTCTAAAGCTGACAATTCTTGAAATCCATGAGTAGTTCCTTAAGTCTTTACTTGGTCATGGAATTAATTGTAGAACAGAGACCCCCTCCACACACACACACACACACACACACACACACACACACAGTATAGGAGAATTAATTAGTGATCCTGAATTGCCTACATATCCCCAATGTGTCCAGTCTATGCCATACCCAATTGCAGTCATTTTAGGAATAAGTGAGTCATAAAGCAGTCCAGGAACATTTGGGGGAGTCTCTCGCCTCACTTTCACAATTGGTCCCAACCCAATTGACAGCTCTGGTTTTCAGATGGTGTCCGGGGACAGAAATGTTTCCAGCTCTTGCCCAGGCAGGAAAGGGACTTGTCTTTCCTTTATCAGTGCTGTCCTCCAGGAAGATGATAACGCTAACGGGTACAAAACACACTTTCTCTGATAGCATATGTTCCCCAGAGCCATCACTTCCCTCAGGGAATGGACTTAAGAGAACATTTTTAAATGCCAAGGAGTGACAACACACTGGAGCCCCCACCCCCAGGCCCCATGGGGAGTAAGGAAGGATTAGGAACGGCAAAGGGGCAAAGTCACCACCTTTGTTGATGACTGGTAACCTCCAGCTCTGTGCACAGGCCTTGAGAGCAAGTTAACTAGCCTCCAAGGGAACAAAAGAAAGCCTCTTGCTTTTGCGAAGAAATGATGCTTTAGCACCTTATGGGTATGGAAGTTCGTATTCTGAGAGCTGTCATGGAGAGAATATGTCCTTGGAGCTGAAGGCCGCAGGAAAACAGATGGAAGATTGGAAACACATGTGAAAGCCAACACAAGTGGCAAGATTAGAAACCAGGGTACCTCTGATATCAGCCTCTTATTGATGTCCAATCTCCACTCACCTTCCCACATCAAGAATCAAGCCATTAATTCCAAAAAAGTCACTATCACCTTCCTCCCTCACCCCCAAACAGAGTGAAGCAGGCAGATGGAATATTGTCAATCACTGCAAATTTGGAAAAACAACAATTTATATATAAATTACATTAAAGGCAGTGCATTATCATTTAACACTTCATATTATACCCTTACTGGAAATGATATTTAATAATCGCTAAGTCAGGTTTAAAGCTCGGTTCTTCCACTGGCTGGTTGTGAAACCTTGAGCAGATTACTATATCTCTCTGTGCCTCAGCATCCTCTTCTGTAGAAAAAGCTATAAAAATGGCACCAATCTCATAGGGAATTTTGAGAATTAGATGAAATTGTATACAGATCTTAGAAGACTGTGCTATAAATGTTAGCTATTATATTACTTAAACCATTCTGGGACAGAATGCTAATGGTATAATAACTCTCTCAGCTTATGCATGTGTGTGACTGGGAAGGGGTATTTCAGGTGATTTGTAACTTATGCGTTTTTAAATTACTCTGTCATGGCAGGTAGGAGCAACTCATTGCAGTGTTTCAGAGCAGATTTTGTTTTTCTGGGATTTCCCAGGAAGAGAAGTAGGGAACAGTGGGAGCCTTCAGAGTGTATGTGTGGCCAGAAGTGTAGGTCCAGATGGAGGGGCAGTGTGGGGATGGGTTAGGATGGGCTGAGCATCAGGGGAGGCTTCAGGTGACTGCAGAACCAGGCTGGAGACAGTGCTGCCACTGTGACCAATGTTCTTGAAGCAAGTATTTAGATGGATCTTTTCTCTCCACGTGAGCCACTTATCCTGGAGAAGAAAAGGCTATGGTCAAGGTGGCGTAACTGCTCCCATCACGTGCCTTTGTGGCTGACGTGCTCTGCAGTCAATGAGTTGTTTTGTAGATTGGGTAACTTGGCACAGACGAATGAAACAGAAAGCCAGATTCATTACCTGCATCTTATCATTGACTCCTGACTCTATGAAATCCACTTCACCTTTCTGTGCTTCAAGCTTCTCCTTGGAGAGTACAGTGAAGAAAAGAGTCCTTTATTTGCAGATGTGCAGGAGATTTGGCTTCTTTTGTTGCCATGACTGAATTATAGTGTCAAAATTGTCCAACCTTCTAATACCCATAAAGCCACAAAACCCTTCCATCAGGAAGCCTAGGCACCCTGACTTAAAGCCAATGATAGATTTATCTTACTCCTACCTGGAAGACACACTTTTAAATTATTTTGATCATGTTTTATCAGCTCTACTGTGTGGCATGTAGAAGTATGTGGGTCTTTGTTTTGGGGTTGTCATCTTCCAAAATGTAGGGGATTCTGTTGTTGATCCAATTGTGCTTGATCATTTAGACGCATTTAGATGCTTCTTGGAGCATTTTGATGATGGGGCTAAGAGGGGCTTGGGGGCAGGGCAGTGGGGATGGGGGCAGTGAGTGGTGCTCTAACAAGCCTGTATCTTTGAGCAAATGTTAAATGTCAGCTTAAGACTGAAATATCAAAAGAACTAAGCCCCGGAGCCTAATACATAACTCACTTTGCAGCATACAGCTTGGATTTGGGGGCTGCTAACATTGCTGATACCTAGAGATTCTGCCTTAAGACCGCCGAAGAAGAAGAAGAAGAAGAAGAAGAAGAAGAAGAAGAAGAAGAAAGAAAGAAAGAAAGAAAGAAAGAAAGAAAGAAAGAAAGAAAGAAAGAAAGAAATCATCTATGTAGAGGGATGGGTCTGGACTGGAACCATAGTTTCCCTCTTTCTTTTGGTTAGTCTCTCTACTTGCTGGTGTGGGAGCAGCATGGAATCCTCTCTAGCCCTCCCTGGTGCATAGCCACCTGTACTTTGACACACCCATTCTGATGGGCTAAAAACACAGGGACTGGAAATATCCATAGCTGTCCAGTAGCTTATGGTTATTCATATTGTCAGGAAATCAAGGGACAGAATTCTGTTCCCTACTCCTCAAAGCTTATATAAAAATGCTACTGATTTTATTATTCCAAAAGCCTCAGCTGCCTCTTTTCTTTTGCCTAGAGCTACAAGTCTATTTAATTCTCAGCTTGTCAAGATTTCTCCATTTTTGTGTATATGACCATCCTATTATTAAAATAGTTCCAAGAAGATCCCTTCAGATTTTTAGGGTACCAGTTACTAATGAGATTGGCAATATCCTAATAATCCAAGCAGTTCCTTTCTTGGTCTGAAGTGTAGGGTACTGGAAAGTCAGCCAAGCTTCATCAGGATCACTGGACATAATTTTCATGTCTTTAAGAGGATAGTGGTCAACCTGAGGTGTAGGGAGGGTGTTCCCTTCCCTCCTTGGATTTCCAGGAGTGGGTGCAAACACTGACTAGAACTTATGCCTGTAGGAGAGAGAATTCAGGTTTCTGATGTTCCATTCTACTTGTATGTGACTCCTGCTGCAAGAGAGCACAGCGATAGGTAAGCAAATGTGTCAAAATCTTGATAATTGTTTAGTCTGAATGGTGGATTTGTGGGGCTTATTCTATCATTTTTCTGTGGATGTTTGAATATTTTCTTAGTAAAAAATAAATTCAAAATATAATTGAAGGGATAATTGTGAAATACAAATTAGAGTAAGTAAAAAAAAAAGCAAAAATACAGACTGCTTTTGTTTGTCTTTGTTTATGTCACATAAACAGCATTTCTTCCGGCTGACTTGGATCGCTCTTGACAGGCCAAATTCCATTTGAGTACATTCTCAGCCATGTTCCCAAAAGACTGATAGAAAACTTTTCTTCTTATTCTCTTTAGTGAAACATGTGACTATAACAAATAGTATTCTTCATGTGACATCAAAAAGGCCTCTCAACTACTCCTGGTATTTCAGTCTGGTATTTCTTGACAGTTCTCTGGTAAAGTGATACACTGGCTTTCTGTTTTACAGTTAAGGACACCACTTTGCTTCTCCTCTTTTTTTTTTCTTATCTTTCTACTTCATACACATGGGAAGAGTATGGTATGTTCACTTCACAGTATCAAATTTATTACATAGACTCCTGACCCTGAAGAAGTTTGTGTTTAAAAACAAGCAAAATGTGTAAAATGATGTCTTAGTTTCAAAGACCATTATAATTGAGTTCTGTATTAGGCAAGATGTAGGCAGAGTTGCTTTAGCATGGTAACTCCAAATACAGTGGCTTAATCAAAGTAGAAATGTACTTCTCTTTCAAGTAGGTAGATGATCTAGGACTGGTGGAATTATCCTGACAGTCACAGTTTTTACCTCTGGTTTCAAAGTGGCTGCTTCAGCACTTACCATCACATCTGTAACCCAAACAGTAGGGTGTAAGGGAGTAAGTGAACAAGGGAATCACACATTCATTCCTTCTAAACACATGACCAGAAAGTGGTATACATCACTTCTGTTCTCATCCTATTGGTCAGAACAGTGTCACATGAAGACCTAACTGCAGAAGTGAATGGGGAATGTAAACGGACTATTAAACATGAAGAGAAGGAGATTTGGCAAAAACTAGAATTTTCTGCCACAGCTACCTTGAGGCCACCAGGACTCAAATTCAGGTGTTGTGACTCTGCATCTGGTAACCTTTAAGACATGAAACAGCAAGTTTAAAAAATGATTCGCCCTTTAACGTGAATGAGCACAATCGCTACATCACATGTCTTTAAAGAGATCCTGAAGTTAAAAGTCTCAGGCAAATCCTGTGATTCAGCCGGTCTTTGCAAATCCTAGGCAGAAATGACTTCGTTATTCTGTCATACTTTCTGCTTGGTTTTATCTGTCATGGGAGGCTAGAGAGTTTTCTAGTTTTTGACATGGAAAGCCCTAGTTTTTCCTCACTTAGAATTACACAGATAGCTGCAAGCAACATGTATCTCCATAGTTACAAACACAGTTGTAGAGATTTTGATGCAAAAATCCATTAAACGGGGTCAGGGACAGAATATATGTTTCAACATGCCATAAATTCTCCACTAATTGTACACTATTTAAAAAAAATCAAGGATGCCTGGGTGGCTCAGTCAGTAAAGTGTCTGACTTTGGCTCAGGTCATAATCTCACCATTCCTGGTTTCGAGCCCTAAGTCGGGCTCTGAGCTGAAGGCTCAGAGCCTGGAGCCTGCTTTGGATTCTGTGTCTCCCTCTCTCTCTGCCCAGCCACCGCTCGCACTTTGTCTCTATCAAAAATGAATAAATGTTAAAAAAAAAAAACTAAAAAAAAAATCAATACTGTGGAGTCCGCCTGTGGCATGACATCCAAGGAAGGGAACGTTTTGTGGAATTTATTTTCCATTAAGTTTTTGTCCGGTGTGTGCCTTATATTCCAAAAGAAGTTATCAGCTTCCTACATTCTTCATTCATTCTGCTGGCTCCTCCCTTTCCCCTTTCCTCAAGTCGCATCTTTTGAATATGAAAAGCTATATTCAGTGCTTAATGTATTCTTCTGAAAAACCTTTAAGGCCATCTTCAGAAACACAACCATTTCTTATTTAATAAACAATCGCTGTCTCATTAAATGTAAATTAGTTCTTTATCCTTAGCCCTATTTGTTGAATCTATTACTTACTGTGTTTACCAATTTTGTTTCCTTTGGCTGCAAAGCTTCCTGTAAACTCCTCATAAATATGAAGTTGAAATGAAGGCACTTTCTTTCTGTTTAAGCACCTGCATTAGCAGCTTTGAACAGCCCTCTCCTTAAAGTCTGCTCTGTCTTCCCAGTGCCCCTGATGCTGACAGTTCCAATCACCTGGAAATAGCTCAGCAAGATCCCCGGCTATGCTCAGTCCAGTCTGACCTGGGCCTCTGTCTCTCAGGAATGTAAACGTTCCTTGCCTGGTCCAGTGCTGGAGAAGTCAGAGGACTTGGTGCAGGTGGGAAGCGTGCATTCTTTGAAAAGAACAAGCACAGCCAGTCTTTTGTCGAGTAGAAAATGAGTTCTTTGTAGTAGCAGTAACATTTGGCACTTTGATTCACTGGGTTCCAACATGTCCAAGTTTCCTGGCTTATAGGGCACAGTGTAAGGCCCATCTGTTCCAGCAGGCTTTCCCTGATTAGATAGGATGCTTGGCAAACAGAGTCTCAGATAATGGATATTTGAATATTTTTGTAATTTCCATGCTTGTGCCTAACAGCTTAGCAGTTGGCCCTATGTTTAAAGAAAATGGATAATAATCATGACTAATGTGGTAATTTCCATTCAAAAATTTCAAATGGTGCTTAATTAAATCTTCCAATAACATTTGGAAGCAAAGGTTCCCCTGCCCATGCTATCCAGAAGCACACAGAGTGATAGGGTAGTGGAAGGAATCTTCAAGAGCTCGCTCTGGGAAACCAAAGCACAGAAGCTGTGACCACTCACTTAATCACAGCGTCTAGAGCATTCTCCATAACCCAGCCCTTCACATGGCAGCCATGGGCAATGATCCCCCCCCCAATTGGTAGAGGCTCCTTCAACTCCCTTGCTGATTTCCATGGTGTCTATGAGGATGGACGGACCACCCCTGATTGAGCTGTCTGAAGGTTTGATGACACAGTTCTAGAAGTCTGTCCTCCTGACCCTGTCTTGGTAAAGAGAAGACTTGCTACTGTCTGGGTCATATGGGTGGCTGTTGGCCTGCCAGCTGGGCTCATTCAGTGCTTGTCCTATATTCCAGAGATTCCATCATCAAAACCTTCCCAAAATGGAGGCTTATTCTGATGTTAAAAGCCTTCACTATAACAATAACTCTATTTGGTTATCTTTTAACGTCTAGAACCCTGTTAAGAATTAACATCTAAGAATCCTAGTATTTGGAAAAGACTTAGAAGTTTTCCAAATGGAGCCTCTCATTTTATTTTATTTTATTTTACATTTATTTATTTTTGAGAGACAGAGAGAGACAGAGAGTGAGCAGGGGAGAGGCAGAGAGAAAGGGAGACAGAATCCAAAACAGGGTCCAGGCTCTGAGTTGTCAGCACAGAGCCTGATGTGGGGCTTGAATTCACAAACTGTGAGATTGTGACCTCAGCTGAAGTCAGATGCTCAACCAACTGAGCCACCCAGGCAGCCCGGACCCTCGCATTTTAGAGATGAGAGACTGAGCCCCCAACCTCCTACCCACTCAAAAGCTAAAGACTCAGCTAAGTTCATTTCAGTAATTTTCATCCTAGCTTGGCCCCGAAGCTGGGTCTCCTGACTTCCAGTGCAGTGACCTTTTGCTTCAGTATTACAAATGGATTTTTCCTCTGTTAAAATCTAAATCTATTTTTGTTCCTTCAGTTTCCATTGGGAGACAGTCAGGAGGTGGAGCGATAGAGCAATTTGTCGGTACCCTACTTATATTCATCCTCCCCATAACACAGGGGCCATTGATACACCTCTCCCTCTCCTAATTCCTTTGGCCTTGCATTATAACCTTGCCTCTTCACTTCCTTTTGTCTCATTTTCCCAACCTAAAAAAATCAGGCAAAAAGGATTTGCCCTTTACCCTCTAGGGATGTTCGAAGATTGATAACATGTCGGGAAAAAGCCTGGATTTATTAGAATTTCATGATATCCTACTTAAACAGAATAGTCCACAGATAAAATAAATTTAGAAATAACTTTATTTTATATTATTTTTAAAATTCATTTTCCCTCTTATTATTATGATTATTATTGTTATTTTATTTTTGGGTCTGGTTCTACTACAATTTAAAGTCTTTTATAAAGGTCCTGACTGTTCCCAGGAAAGCTGGCCACGCACTGAAGCAGGACAGAGAGAAAGATGATACAGTGAGGCAGGCCTGGGGAACGACAGCCCTGTCATGCTGACTTATGATGGATGAGGGAAAAGTCTATTTCTCATCCGTAGTGGGGGAGGTGAAGTGTAAAGAAAGATGCACCAGGAGTCTCTGGGCGATTCATCTTGCAGCAGATAAACTCTCAGAAGCTGCAGAGTTTTAAGGGGAAGAGAAAAAGAATGGAAGAATCAAATTCATTATGTGAAGTATAATCTCACGAGGAAATATCAAAATATGTCAGCAGCACCCAAGACGGGAGGGTGGGGAACTCACTGATGGTATTTGTCAGCTGCTAAACCAGGCGTGGAGGCAGAGAGGCACTGGGTTCCACTGCTCTCCCTGCAAACAGCCTTCCCACCAAATTCTGGAGGAGGCCAGGCAGAGCTGAGGGCATTTCATGGTGAATGAAAGCAGGAGATTCAGCAGGCACACCAGAAACTTCTTGGAGGGCATCTTCCCCCTGTCTAAAATTCACCTCCACCGTCTTTTCCTTTGTGTTTCTCACTTTCTGGCTCTGCAGAAGCCAAACAATGTAGAGGTCAGGTATAAATAATCCCATGAAGGATGTTACATGGAGCTCTCTCTAGGGCATTGGGTAGCCATGTTTTCCCAAAACCACCCCCTATCTCTGATCATTTCAAAATTTTATCAGAGCCCTACCTAGTCACAAGCAGTGGGTCTGGCAAATGAGAACTGATAGTTTGGGGAGTCTTTCCTAGCCACTTTAAACGTGCTTACTGGACTGCGATTCTCTTGGTCTTGCATATGCATTAGGTGCCAGCCAGCTCCCCTTCTTAAACACCTCTGTAGACTTGGCCCCTCCAGCACCCCAGAGGGAGAAGCAGCAAAAAGCTTCCCCAACTCTGGGCACGAGGAAGCCTTCGCAATTTCAATCTCTGTCTCATTTCTCATTCCCAGAGTGACCTTGGGCAAATCACTTTCACCTCCCTGAGACTCAGTTTCCACATCTGGAACATTGAGATAATAGCTACCTGCCTCCTGGGGGGAATCTGCAAGGCTTAATTAATTAATGTTTGGCAAAGCTTCCGAGACCTTTGCTTGAAAGAATCCGCGTGAGTGCAAATTATTATTATTATATCACTGGAGCCTTAACTCCAATTTTGTGGCTGAAGCTAATAATTATTTCTTTTCTGAGGAAAAAAATATTAATTTTAATTCCAAGTAATTTACCAGGTAGTGGGGAAAAAATATACCATTTGTCAAGGACAAAGTTGTCTAGATAGAATTTCTAGCAGCCCCTCTCAGGGGAAGACTGCAAGAAAATCTTCCTATTTTGCTATGTTTCCTGGGCATCCTCTCCCCCTGTGCCTCTTCTTTGCTCTCTCTCCAAGGTTGAGGTGTTAGCCTGGGTTGGCCAGGGCAATGCCTCTGCTGATTGTGCTTTTGGTCTCCCTGTGCTGTGGGGTCCTTGCCCCTGCACTAGGTTCCATTGACTGCCCTTTACATCAGCCATCCCTCCAGCTCTGGACACTTTCTTTGGCTCAGCATACATGCCAAATGCCAAGTATTTTTAAGAAACAAGACTTCATACAATATCCTTGAATTGATTTCAAACAACAAGGCAGCCTCTCTATTAAAAGCATCAAACAAATTTACTGTGTCAGATGAACCACCTCCCTCAAGACAATAGACCCTGGTTTCCACAGGGATAAAAATAGAGTCAGGCGGGCACTGGCATCCTTTTTTCCCCTTTCTTGCCCCTGTCCACAAGGCTTCGTGGATTGCCTGGCTCCCCAAGCTAAGGCTCTCATCAGTTCCTCCAGTAAACCCCTGGAGATTTCTCCCTTGCTGTTTCTCAAAACAGCCTGCAGTACTTATGTTGCTGCATTACTGAGGGACATAAATGTCCCTGCTCCTCAGGCTTTGCCCTGACCCTATGACCTTGGGCCACAGAGAAAGTCAAATTAGTCTGTGTTCCTCTGGGGACACTATAATTGCATTATTAGATTCAGAGCCAGGAGCACACATTTGTGCAAGGCTTTCTCTCTGTACTTTATGCCCCTTGTTTCTGTACGTGCTTTTGGATTTCGAAGGTTAGTGTTGATTCCATTTTTCTGAGGAAGAAACTAATAAAAAAAATAGTTTTCACTTCCTTTTCTTTCATCCTGTGCAGCTAGTTCTCATGCCACAGCCAGCACCCAACTTTTGTACTCATTTTACTCTCTTGAGACTTTCTTCCCACATTCCTCCTTCAAGAATATTCTCACCACACACGTGCGTGCACGCACGTGCATGCACACACACACACACACACACTTTTCTTCTGTCATCTAAACCCTTAACTTTCATCAGGACTACTTATGTATATATTACCCAGACCACGACCTATCCTTTGCTGGATTCTAATACCTGTAATTTGTACCCTCACAATGTGTGACATTTTGGAATATACATACCAACTCTGAGGCTTCTTGGGTCTCAAGTGATGCTAAGAGGGCATGTGTAGTGAGAAGGACAAGAACTAGGAGTGATTTGGAGCCATCTGATTGCTGCACCAAGGCTGTTGGAACGATTTTCAGCGCCTCTTCCTCTGGACAAGTGCTGCAGGCCGACCCCTCTGCTGATTTCTCCTCTCGTCTCAAAGTCTGCCTCCAGTTTCAGTGAAACACTACTCATCTCCCAAACATGTCATATTCCATTTTCTGAGCCCTTCTTCCTGCTTGTCTTTCTTCCTGGAGCAGCATTAACTCCTCCTTCTGTCTGGAATAACCCACCCAATATTTCTGGTCTAGGTTGAGCTTCTCCTCAATTCCTGGGTCTGCTCCCTGCCCTCCTCCCCCTCCTGAGGTAGTTGGAGCCTGCCAATTTCTCCCCATGTGCCAGCACAGTGCACTGGGGTAACAGGATCCTTAGCACTCTCCATGCTGGGTTGAACATTTTTGTTTTCATGGCTCCTTGCCCTTTGTATCTAAAAGTATATTGAGATCAGTGCCTGGCCTTTAGTTGGCACTCCATAAATATTTAATGAATGAACATGTGAGCCAATAAGTACCTCTACGTTCCACTCATTTTTAGACCAAAAATTAATCATACATTTGATTTATTTTGCATATGTGCTAAAAAGAATCTGAGAAATCTATATAGGGCCCTGAGTCACTATGGGAACTCGGCATATCACTTCTGATAAACGTGATCCAATGAGGCTTGCTGAAGTCATCTAGGGTTACTCTGTTCCAGCAAAATCATTGGCATGTTTCGTGGCTGCTCTATCAGTCGATATTCTCAAGGGAGTATTTTGATCCTTATGCAACCAATCTACGTAGTCAGGAAGTCTTACCTTTGTTCTCCCTTCAGGCCTATTAGCCCCAAGCTAGAAAACACTGTGTTTTAGACAAGGATGAGTAATCTGTGTGTACACACCAAAACCAAAGTGGTTAGGAATGAAAGTGTGGTGTCGATAGAAGATGATATTATTAGAAACCTGTTAAATGGGTTCCTGGTGTGTGCTTTTAATGTCTCTCCCTTCAAGAAAAGCGCTCCACACCATGTCTCATTTTGCACAGTCAATACGATCCTGATAAAACCTATCACAGCACTTACGGTGCTGGAAGAAATTAAACATTTAGGGGACTCCTCCAGCGCCACACTGATTGAGCTCAAATGATGCCGCTAAATTGACAGATGCGTTCGTCTGTTCTTGCAAGCTAGTGAGTCTTCCCTGCAGAATGTATTACAGATTCCTTAACAGCAAGGAGATAAAAACAAATCAGAAACTCCTTTATTCTACCTTTATGGTCCCTTCTCCAGGAAGCTGTTTTTGGTGTCCCTGCTGCCTGCGTGCACGCGTGCGTGCAAGTGTGTGTGTGTGTGTGTGTGTGTGTGTGTGTGTATTGAGTGCAAGTGGCATGCACCACGAGAGCCGAACTGCTGCTCAACTCATCATACACACAGTGTGAGTCTTAAGTTTTCCAAGGTTGACACTCTTTTCCTGACCATTCTGTTAATTGAACCAACCGTGCCAAATCCCCGAATGCAAGGACAATCCTGTCAGCAGGGGAAGGCACCTTACACCTTTCAGCCAGATGCATCACACCTTTAAACAGATTAATAAAACTCTTAACAGGATAATATTGTTGGGCAATGTGCTAAGGCTTCCTGCTCTTGCTCAGGTTGTATTTTTATTAAGCTGTAAGCTGTGTTTAAAAGAAAAAAAAGCAAGATAGAAGGAGAAGAGGAAGTGAGAAAGAGACTGTTACAGCCTACAGCCTCTTGTTTGCAGATTATTTTCCAAAGATGCTCCGTAGAATATCAATTACCTGTGATTAGAAGTCCTGCCAGGTACTACCTTGAATGGAAGGCTTTAGAAGTGAGAGCCATTCCTCAGAGAAGTCATACATTTTAGATATGGAAAAATGGCTCAGCTAAAGTTCTGCCTTCACAGTGGGCAGAGCGAGGCAGGGGGCTGGGTATGATAGGGCCAAGCTGGAGTGAGGGGTGGGGTTTGAAAGGAAGGTTTCATGCTCTGTTCCCCTCTGTCTCAGTGAGGAGCAAGCTGTGTCCTCATTACCAGATAGGTGGTCTGGGGTGCAGACCAAAAAGACTGGTTGGAGTTGGGGGTTTAGGAACAACCTGGAGTCTGGTCACAGGCTTTTCAAAGAACACTGGCTCTAAATTCCTTAAAAACAACTCCCACTGGAAGTGCTGCTGCTCAGGACACAATCTAGAGTCTTTCATTTCATGAGTAATAAAAAATTTACTTTATAAAATTTGTTAAGTCCTATTTGTTTCCAGAAATGATAATAATTCTAAAAGCAATTGTGATCCTGCTCAATTGGGTGAATGCAGAAGTGATGCATGTTTCTGTCCCCAGATAACTTCACAAAGATGTTCTCTGGATCTGCCCCATTCATCCATCCAGATGAGAATGATGGCACCAGCCATGGCTAGGTTGTGGGGGCGGTGGGGGGAAGGAAGGGGAGAGGTGGGATGTCACCTGGATCCTGGGAATCCAAATTCTTACAGACATTTAGAGTGACAGAGGTGCTATCATAGCCCTTGGTCTGCATTCACTACTTACTGGTTGAATGAATGCACTAATGGGCAATAATAATGCCTATTCTAGACATTCCATATTTGTGGAATCAGACAGTATGTGGTCCATTATGTCTCGCTCCTTTGACTTAGCACAACATTTTTAAGATTTGTCCAGGGTATAGCGTGAGTCAGTGTTTCATGCGTCTTTCTCAGGTTCTCCCCTTTTTCCCACTGACATTTCTTCTCATTTCTACCTAGAGATCAGGTTTCTCTCTCTTTCTTTTTTCCAGCTCCAAGAAACCTTGGCCTTCATAGCTTAGGTGCCAGTTCACACTTCCCAGCCTCAGAAACTGTTCTCCTTAGAACCACTGAGCTTCTAATGGGCCCTGGTCCTTGCATAGGGCAGCTGCAGGGTCCTGGGCTCAGCTTGCCTCCTGGGCTTCTTCTTTGGTTAACTCTTGCATGTCTCACAGATGTCATTTGGTCTGTCTGTCTTGTTCTTCCTTTCTCTCTGATCTTTTCTCTCAAGGCTTTTAACCCAGAGATCCTCTCATTGCAAAGTGCAAAGAATCTCCAGAAGCTTCTTGTACCTTAGCCTCAAAGGATGTCATCCTGCTCATCTGAATCGATGCTTTTTACAAGTTCCCTCAGGAAATTATGAAGTGGGTGAAATTCTTTGACTCTCTCCTTTCTACTTCTTACCTGGGTTTCAGGAGCCCTCTTTGTTCCTTGTGCTGTCCGTGGCCACCAACACTTTTCCAGGGACAGACCTGCCCATTTTCCATCCAGCTCACCATTACCTTCCTTCCACCTTTGCTGTCAAAAACTCAAAATTCCAGTTGTTCATTTACTCCTCCCTTGATGAATTTCTTGAACCTGAGGCATGTTAAGTGCAAGGCCAACAGAGATGAATCACCATGGCCCCTGATCTTAAGGGGCTCTTACTGTCAGAATAGATCCAGGTGTATAACTAGCTACTCCTAGAATTCCTGTGCCACATATTGTGTGCCTATTCAGTGCCATGCATCCTTTGAGCAGAAGGCCACAGCAATGACTAAGACAGACATAAATAAATACACAAACAGAAATAAGTAAAATATCTTCATATTAAGTGCAGTAGACAAAACTGAGAAGGGTAAGGGATCGAGAGGAGCTGGGAAGAGACTCTTCCTCTACACAGGGAAGACAGGAAAGGCTTCTCAGAAGACATGATGTGGGAGCAGAGTCTGAAAGAAATAAGACCCATTTGCATGATGCCCTGCAGGAAGGGTATCTATGTGAGAGGGACGGGCTAGTAAAAGGCCCACAGTGATGTGATGTGGACCCTGTGGCAACCAGGCCACAAACAGGAAAGCCCTAAATCTGTCTGGCCTCGTTTCTGAGCTCGTGTTCCTATTTTGCTTGAAGAAGAGTTTGTCTGACTTAGATTCCAGTAGAATTTGTCTTTCCACCCAAGCTGAGCCTCACCCGACCTTGAGTGTGCACACCCCAGTGAAAGCAACGACAGCCTGAAGCAGGCCAGACATTGAAACAATTGGTCGAGAAGACTGGGGTGCTGACTAAAGTTTATTCAGACCCTTCAGGGTAGAAAGTGGGTGCAGGGCAGATGACAGATGTCGATGAAGCTTGAAGAGAGAGTGAACCGGACTTCTTCACAGGTTCTAAAAAATTCTAAAACCTGGAAGCTCTAGATGAACCTTGAAATAAATGCATTTCAAATGCATTTAAAAGAATGACTTACTAGGTCATGAATTTGTAGAGCCTCCTTTAACCACAGGATAAATGCAGGCTAAAATAATACTTTCAAAATAATAACCATTCATTCAATAAATAGGATTGCTTATTATGTGCCCAGCACAGCTGACTCAGAAATGAATTAGAGAGATGCAGTTTTTGCTCTCCCAGAATGCACAGGGTAATTGAGGAGAGAGCCACTGAATAAGTGAGTAGGACCCCATAGCAGTGCAGAATGGGGGGCAAGAGCAATGGCCTTCATGCTGACGAAATCCCAGTTCTGCTGTGTGGGCTTGGACAAGTGACCTAGATGCTCTGTGTCTCCAGTTACTTTTTTTACTCTTTTTTTTAAATATTTATTTTTGAGAGAGAGAGTGAGAGAGAGAGTGAGCAGGGTGGTGCAGACAAAGACAGAGACAAAAGATCAGAAGTGGGTTCTGTGCTGACAGCAGGGAGCCCGATGTGGGTCTCAAACTCACAAATCCTGAGATCATGACCTGAGCCAAAGTTCAATGCTCAATGAACTGAGCCACCCAGGTGCCCCTCCAATTATTGATGTTTAAAATAGAGATAATCGTAGTGCCTCATCAGGCTGTTGTAAGAAATACTTCAAAGGATATCCAGCACACAATAGGTGCTCAGTAAGTATTGACTATGAGGTAACTAATTAACCACAATTTTGATAAGTGTTAGGAATCGACAGTGTAACAGGAGTTCCTACTTGGTCTGGAAGAGCCTCCTGATGAAATGACATTGCGGTGGCTTCAAGCATTGTAACTGATGATTTACATATATTAATATGAATCCAAAAAAGTCCTGCCGAGTAGGTATTATTCCTGTTTTAATTTACCCAGGAAAAAAACTGACACTTTTCAGGAAGTTTGAGCATCTTGCCCAAGGTCATCTAGCTGGAAGTGGAACCAAGTCCCACACAAAGCCATACAGGTTCTTAGTATTCACTTTGGCAAAGAAGCGATTGTGGGAGGGAAGCTCCATAATGAGTTATTGAGGAGAACTGAGATATTTGAGAAAACCTCACCCTCCCACATGATGTCTCTTGGTACCATGGGCAGAGGAGAAGGGTGGGTAGGAGAAACCATGTTGTGTCCCAGGGAGGCATTCTTCTCTGTTTATGTTCTTCGTTAAAAAATGCAGAGTGAGGGGTGCCTGGGTGGCTCACTCGGTTAAGCATCCAACTTCGGCTCAGGTTGTGATCTCACAGTTCGTGAGTTCGAGCTGTGGGCTGACAGCTCGGAGCCTGGAGACTGCTTCGGATTCTGTGTCTCCCTCTCTCTCTCTCTGCACCCCCCTCATCCCCCACTCACACTCTGCTTCTCTCTCTTTCAAAAATAAATAAATATTAAAAAAAAATTAAATGCACGGTGGAAAGACAAATGGTGGTGGTGGTGGCTGATTTTCCTCTCTGCAGCTGATCCCACGAAACAGAAGACAGCTTCTGATTCCTGTGTCATGTAATTAAAGCAATCGGGGGAATTGGCCTTTCAGAACTAGGTCACAAATATGCCTCAGTGAAGAGACTCTCTTCTTTGGTAGTCTGGCCTTTGGGAGGAAGAGAGCACCCATGAAAAGGCTGACTTTTGTCTTCCTAGGAACATGTTGTCCCATGATGCCAGCTTTCTATCTTGGGCAGAGCACAACTAGCTGGGCAAACCATCTTCAAAAACAATCTAAGTCCCTATCTGGGCCCATTTGAAATGAAGTTGAGTTATACTCATTTCACAAACTGATTTCACAACTGATTTCACAAACATAAATCACAATACATGGAGGCAGACACAAAGAGCCATACTCAGGGTGTCCGGCTTGCCCGTCAATGTGTGAATGTGTGCTCACTGGCGTGGAGACAGCACAGGGCATGTGCACAGCAGCCTCTTTCTCACAAAGAACAATCTGGCCCAATCAGAGGTGCCCTCATTATGGTACAGCCCGACTCACAGGCTCACAGTGGGTATGTCCCAGAACCAAGGATCCTTCCCACACACACAGCAATGGAACACGTTTGTCCCAAAAGAAATCTCTCACCTGTTGTTCAACTCTGAGGGATAAATACCAAACCTGAACTATGTCTGTGCTCCCCTTCCAACCCTTCTGTCCAGTCTGGGTCCAGTCCCATTTCCCCTATACTGCTTCCTTCCTTTTGTCTTCCTTTACCTGGCTGTGCTTTTTGATCTTTCGTGTGACAAATTTCAGCTGCCACTAATGTTCATGTACGGCATGTTTCTCTTTCCCTTTGGATGACTGTGTGCTCAATGAAAGACTTCTCGGAGACGGCTGCCTGAATAGAAATGCACAGCAGACAAACAAAGCAAGCAGCTCAGACATCCTCACCAAGGCTCAGGGAGTTTAAAAAGCCCCCTTTGCCCCAGAAATGAGGCTATTAAGGTGTGACACGATTCTCCCTTTCAGGCAAAGGCTTTTTAAACTGCTGTAGAGCCCAATCAAGAGGAGATGAAAACTTCAGTGTTTCAAGATATCCAACTCTTCTGCTGATGAAGGAGA
The DNA here is from genome assembly GCF_018350175.1 of Felis catus. Lineage (NCBI taxonomy): Eukaryota > Metazoa > Chordata > Mammalia > Carnivora > Felidae > Felis > Felis catus. Next base: position 28,193,170 of record NC_058377.1, read on the forward strand.
ACATGCCTAGACGCATGTGGAATAAGAAGCAGGCTCTGGCACCCAGTCAGCAACCTGGCTGAGAGCTCACAGCCCTGGGCCGCCCCGGCTGTCACCTCATGTCTATCCACTTTTCATTTCCCCACAGCCTCTGGAGCCAATAGGAGGGAGTGGAGAGGAAGCCAGGGACCTGCTAAAGACCTCAGTTAGAATAGGTCAGGGGAACACCACCCCACCTTTGCACCTTCTTCCTCCCAGGGATGTCGGGAATCCTAAACAAGAGCAGGGAGCAGCAACTAGCCTGGCAATCTGCTGGAAAAGCGCCTCAGAACTGCTGGTAAATCCCAACCTTTTGGCCAGAGCTCAGGTGCTTTCTTATCATTCCTCGAAATAAAATATGACCCAGCAGTGTCACCTTGGAATCAGGAAAATGAGAGTTTAAATCCTGTCTCTGCTAATTTATCATTGTATCCCTGAGCTTCAGTTTGCTCATTTGCAAAACTCCTGCCTTTCAAGACTGTAGAAAGGAACAGATGAAATGTTTTACACAAAGTGCCTCGCACTGGAAAGCCAATATAAATTAGCTTGTGTGGTGTTTTCGGATGGCAAGGAAACGAAGGCAGGGACTCCCAACCAGCATGTGAGGGCTCAATTCGATTGAAAGCAGTAACTTCAGTTTTCTCCAATCGTTTGGTTTGAAACAGAATTTCTGCCATTCTCAAAGTCTTATTTGGTAGATTAATACCTCTCTCAGGCTGGCCCAGCTCTGCCACCCTGGCCCCTTCTTTCAAAACAGTTCCCTCTGCTAAGATTACCAGAAAGAAGCTGGAAGGAAAATAGAGATTGTTTTAGCCAACAAAAATACCCTGTTTCATCATCTTGATTCTGTCCCTAAATCTCTCCTGATTAGAGTAATACCCAATAGCATTGTTTTTTCATGAAAATATAGGGGACATTTTTTCGTAAAGAATCAGTACCTGAAGACAAGCTACCAGATCATCAGTGGGATATTGATGATAGGAGTGAGCTTACCCCTTTCTCTAGGATTTTTCTAAAGTGTCAGAAGTATTTTCTGCCTGAGAACATTCAAATTCCCAGAGGTTCCTTCTTTAAGCCACCAAACATGGTCCAGTCCTAGGAGACTATAGCAGATTCATGCGAGGTTAGGTGATGAAGGCTTGTGGGTTCTCTGTCTTTTTCTTCTTTAATGAAATTTTCTTTATTGCCCCTCATGGCTCTAGTTTATGGACATTAGGACTAAATTCAGATTTAGGAGTGCTAGGAAGCAACGCAGCCAATATCTGGAATATATAAATGTTCTATAAAGTGCCTGTGGAGACTTTTGAAAACCACGTGATCTTGAAATGCTAACTTTATTCTTTGTAGATATAGGTGAGCCATTGCAGTGGTGAGTGCAGTTTAGGAAATGATATCATTGCATTGTCTCTTTCATGAAACATGAGCAAAGGCCTTTCTCAAGTGTCCGTGCACTACATGTTTTAAAGCCTCCTCACATTCACTCCTCCCTTTCTTTCATCATTCACAGTCTCTCTATTTTGCATAAATTGAGACCTGAATGGTAGTGATATGTTTTGCTCAAGGTTATACAGTATGAGTGAAGAACTTCAGAATCCATGCCTGAGGTATACACACTGGGCCACTTGGGTAGACCCAAGCAATGCAATCGAGTGTGTGTGGGTGGGGGTGGCAGTGGGTGTGAATGTGTCTGTATGTATGCACACATGTGCATATGTACATTCATGTACTGATTGCTAGAATCTCTCCCCATGATAAATAGGCAATGCCCTGGGTGAGGGAGAAAGAGGAAGCAAAAGGAGAACATTAGAGTAGAAGGAAGAGGACTAGACTTAGCAAAGAAAACAATGATATCCCTCCTAGAAAGTCCTTTTTCCTCCCCCAAATTTGCATTAGGAGCAGTCTTCTGATCACTCAGCACTGGTCTCACAGCAGAGAAGGGAAGCATCTCTCCACTCCCAGGTTGGGCTATTTGAACAGCAACAAGATGGTATGGGTCACCTGCCATTCTTCAAAAAGATCCCTGCCTGCCCAGTGGCCTGAGTTCTCTCAGGCTTTGAAGAGACCTTAGACAGCATCAGCTTCAATCTGCACTTCATGCAAGAATATGCTATTCAGCAAGATTTCCCAAAATGGTTTCCCAGGCAATCAGTCCCTTGAGATGGTTCTTTTTTTTTTTTAAGTTTATTTAATTTGGGAGATAGAGATAGAGAGAAAACAGGGGAGGGGCAGAGAGAGAGGGAGAGAGAATCCCACGCAGCCTCCACACTGTTAGCACAGAGCCAAAACCAAGAGTTGGAGGCTTAACTCACTGAGCGGCCCCAGGATGTTTCTTTAAATAAAAAGAGGGAAGAGGGTTCTATAGTTCACTGGTTTATGAAATTGTTGGACACCTTTTTTCCTCTGAAAGAGTCACAATGAACTGTGCAATATAAATGCTCTGAAAAGGACTGCAGCAAGGAAAACATTGTTACATTATGGTAAGACTAACAGGATTTTATACAGATGTGGTTTAAACAGTTACAGGGGTAGGAATTCCACTATTGCATTAAAACTTTTTTTTTCTTTCTGGGGTGCCTAGGTGGCTCAGTCTGTTGAGCGCCCGCCTTTGGCTCAGGTCATGATCTCTCAGTTCATGAGTTCAAGCCCCGCGTCGGGTTCTGTGCTGACAGCGCAGAACCCGGAGCCTCCTTCTGATTCTGTGTCTCCCTCTCTCTCTGCCCCTCTACCACTCGTGCTCTCTCTGTCTCAGAAATAAATAAACATTAAAAAAATTTTTCTTCTAAAGCATTCTTACAGTACATGTCTTCAGGTATATGGGCATATTTTCTTTTCTTTTCCAGTTGAGATGTTTCTGGAACTCAGGAACTATATACTGTATTATTTATATCACAGTATACAACATATAATGATGCTCAGTACTGGTCCTTCTAATAAGGCACATAAGAAAATTGAAATAATATAAAGTAGTACATTCTAACTTAGTAACATATTTAATGAGATAACCTTGTTTCATTATCAAATCACTGTAACTTTTGGAGTTCAAATACATGTATTGGGACCTATCTTTCTGTAACTACCAGCCTGTTCCTCATACTTTTACCCTATTTTCCTCTTATTCAAGAAAATAGTTTAAGGATGTTCACAAGCAATCATCGGTGATAGGTGGAGGGGTTGGCAATAATAATGATATAAAATATGAATTATATAATAACAATGATGATGATGATGGCTGAACTTTTCCCTACTCTGAAAGAATCAAAAGTATAGGAAATTTCGGTTAGACCATGCCTTTGATCGCATTTTTCTCTTCATAACTCATACCTTCTCTTGTACCTTTATACACTTGCTCTCTCCTGACTCACTGGGTCCTCTGTTGGTTCCAACTGACTTATCTTAAGTGGTGAATATGCTCTAAAAGGAGGAGAAGTACAATGCATTTTATATTATCAGGGTTAAAATTTCATTTAATTCCTTGTCTGATGCTATTCAGGACTGCTATCTTCCCTTGTGTTCAATAAGCAATAGAAATATATATGTCGGCAGAAAGCCAGCCTTCGACATAGTATGAGGAAGATGGGCTGGAGGGGGGAGAGCCATTGTGATTTGCGTTCCCTTCCCTCCACTCTGCTCCTGCCAATTAGAGGAGGTGGGAGCCAGTCCTTGGACCATAAATAACAGCTACACCACTGAAATCTCCCTGCTTCAGAGCATGGTTCTATTCACATTGGCTACATATTCTACAGGCTTGCATCCCTTTCAACTATTCTCCAGCACAGTTGGAAAAAGACGAGAGAAAACAGCAGGATATGGATATTTAAGGGGTCATTTTTCAAAAGAACCAAGATGAGTCTGTAACTAGACGTGCTGAAGGTAAAGCCTGCCTAGTACCTTCTCCCCTCCTATTACAATGCCCTGTTCCATACTTCTTGGGGTTGTGGCCCAGACCTGCCTCCACCCATCGTCTGAGCTTTTGCCCTATTCTTCACCTCTAAGATTATCAAAGCTTACCTGCCTTTCTGCCCCTATCTTTCGATGTTCTACTCTCAACCAGACACATTGGAGAGGCTCTACTTCACAGCAAATCTTTACTGACTGACAATGACTGCTTCCATTTCAACATAAGACAATGCCTCACTCAAAAGAAAAAAATAATCTCTAATAGTATATTCACGTAGAAGAGCTCAGGGGAACAGATACAGCTTCCAAGACCCCTCAAAGAATGGCCAATGGGCACCTGCTTGTGTCATGTTTGATAAAAAAAAAATGAGTCTTGATATAAATAATAGCATGATTCTTTTTTTTTAATGTTTATTTATTTTGAGACAGAGACAGAGCATGAGTAGGGGAGGGGCAGAGAGAGAGGGAGACACAGAATCTGAAACAGGCTCCAGGCTCTGAGCTGTCAGCACAGAGCCCGACGCGGGGCTCGAACTCACGGACCATGAGATCATGACCTGAGCCGAAGTCGGACGCTTAACCGACTGAGCCACCCAGGCGCCCCAATAATAGCCTTATTCTTAACAGCAGAGTCTCTGGAGTTGGGTTATGTGGATTTGAATCTTAGCTCTGTCATTTTCTTTCTGTGCCACCCTGGGGAAGTTCTTCATCTTCATCTGCAAAATTGGGTGTAATAACATCACCAACAGTACGGCTATTGTGAGATTACATGAGATAATCTTCGTAAACCCTCAGCACAGTGGCTAGCTCATTGTCAACACTCAGAAATATTAGATCTCAATGCACTGATAATAATATCTTATGAGACATAAAGGCAAATTTCAAGGAGTTTCGGGTCAATCAAACATGAGTTTGAATTTTGGCTGTTTTGATTATTGGCTGTGTGATTGTAAACAACTTATTTAACTTCTTTTTAGCCTCAGCTTCCTCATCGATAAACAGGAAAAACCATATCTCCGTCATTAGGATTGTTATAAAGGTTGAAGAAATTTATGTGTTCGAAAATACCTTATAGCTAAAAGGCATTCAATAAATGTTTGGGGATGGGTGAAACATCCTCTGAGCAGATCACTCGGGAAAAAATGACAAGGATTCTTTTGGGCATTTAGATGTGTGCATTTCAATAATGGACTTGCTTAGTCGCTCTGTCCTAAGGCTATCTATCAACTGTTATAGCACTTCTGTGAGGCACAGAGCGAATGTGGATAATGGTATCTTGATTTTATTAGCAAAGCGAGTGCCCCAAGTACCAGTCAATATAGCACAATCAAGTACAACTCTAGACAGACAGATTGCTTTCTTCCTTTAAAGGGGTAGTTTCCAAATTATAGTTTGCTTCTCACTTTTTCCAGAAGGATTGAAAATAAAGCACTATTATAATATACAAAATGGTGGAGCTGCTCAGAAGGAAGGGCCTGGATGCCTACTCCTTTTCTCCTTCAGCCCTGCAGTAATCTCTAATGTACCTCTAAGGAAGTCTAGGACTCTGTAAAAGTCAGTTTAGAAACCAATGTGCTAAAGGCATGGGATGTTCTTTAGACTCCTAAAATGCACTGTGTGGATTAATAGTGATTTCCTATAGTCTTAGATTTATTAATATTAGGTCATGCCAAACAAACCTCATTTCCTAGTTTGACAGTGTCTTCCAGGGAAATGTAGTAGACATAGTGAATTGGTATTTCAGGAGTGCATTTTACAGGCCTTTTGAATGGCTTTGTTGGGATGATGAAGAAATTTATGCTGAATACTAGTAAAATTAGGTATATTAGTAAGTGGATGAACACTATCGCCAACAGGTGCTGAAAAGCTAATTGATCAATGTCAAGCAGTGTGCTGCCAGGATACATAGGGTATTGGCTCTGTCCTGTATCATTAAATGTTTCCATCAGCAACTTGGATGGAGATATAGACATGACACTTATCAAATTTGTGGATGACATGATTTGGAGGAAAAGCAAATTTATCAGGTGATCGAATCCAGAAAGATCTTGTCAGGCTGTAGGAATGGGCCAATCTAAGATGATGGAATTTAATGGGGGAAAATGCAATATCTTATAATTAGGTTCAAAAAGTAAACTATTCAAATATAGGTTTATGCCATATTTATGTTAGATTTAGCCATGGTCTAGCTAACTGTAGGAGGTAGGGGTTCTTTAAGAGGGTTCTTCAGGTATATCTGAGTACTGGCAGATGGGATTAGGAGAAGGCCAGTACATCAGGGGCAACATGGCTTCTAAAGAGTACAGCTGTAGGAAAAGGTCGTAGGTCAGAACTGGCAACCATTCCAGACTGAGAACAGTGATAAGGAACCAGACACATAAAATAACTCTCATTCATTCTCTCTGAATATATTAATCATAAAGCCACAGTGTATGGTCTTTAAGGGGCCAGGAAACTTTTGTGGACAGTTCCTGGTCTGAATCCTGCTCTGAGAAACAATGGGGCACAGAGGCTGGAAATTAGGAACAGGCTAATCGATTGAAGAAATTTGTTTTAGTAGAGTGAAAAAAAGAAGAGGAAAAAATGCACTGGTTTTACTAATTGTCAGTTTCCTGCAAGGTACAAGAATAGGATTCCTTCCCCCTTTCATATTTCATAGAACAAAAACATTTATGAGCACTGCAGTATGATGAGCCAGACAGACAATATATAAAGTATAGTGTTAACTATTGCACCACACTTTTAGAGTTTTGAAGAGGCCCAGGCTGGCCAGGTTGTTAAAACATGTGTGCGTGTTGTGTGAACAAAGGACGTTAGAGCTTGAGGTGTTCTTTTGAGGGAACCAAAGCCACATCCACATACATGCATGAGATCTCTTCAAATATTTGCAGGGCTGTCTTGTGGAGGAAGGGTGGCTAATCCTTGCTCTATATGCTACTAAGGACCAGGGGATGGAAGCTCTAGGGTAAGGTCTTTAATTACTAAAGTCAGAGTCAATAAAATGGCAAAGAAGAAAACCTCCACCTTGGAAAAAGGCATACTTCCCATGGGCTGGGCAAAGACAGTGAGGGCATGTCTGCACTGTGTGAAGAGCTGTACTAGACGCGGTCTTCACAATCTTTTCCCAAACATAGTGTTCAATGTTTTTATGAAAAATACTATGAGTCAGTTGAGTAAATCCCAGAGTTTTGGCTGTAGTTCCAACGCATTGATGCCATCTTTGGAATGGCTGTGCTGGACCACATCTTGCCCTGCTGTCATTTGCAGAAGCCATTACAAAGCGAAATGTAGTTCTACACCGAGCCAGGAGGTGGAGCCGGTCTACAACGTACCTGGAGGGTCCCACTGGGAGGGTTGTGTGATGAAGTTGAGCACTGGAGCTCTCTGTGTGGATTGGCAGCCATAAAGGAATGTAAGAGCTAATCGGCCGCCATCTGTCTTCATTTTGCTAACCCCCTCTATTGGATGCCACAAGCAGCTCACTTCCTATATTTATAAACATCCCCAATCAGTCATTTCTCTGCCCGCTGTCACATATTTGCGGCATTAATGCTGGCTGCTTTATCACAGATTGGACTTCATTTCAGACATAACTCTCATATACTGTGGTTCTGAGGTCTTTATGGCCACATTACAGTATATGGCTGAGTTGTGATTACACATCAGCACTGTAAGGCCACAGACAGTGATTTGGCCCTCACCCACCCACCTGCCACCCCTGCCCTCTGCGGGTGGCTATAGATCACGCTATAGGCAGAGAAAAAATTGGATCTATGAGAGGGAGAGACAGAGAGACAGAGAGACAGAGAGAAAGAGAACAAAGGGTCAGGCAGAGCGCCACTAAGGCTCAGGACATAAGGCTGAGAGTTCACAGGACTGCGGTCTTTGGGCAGAGTGACCTGACAGATGGAAAGAGTTAATGGAAGGAAAAGAGAGGTGAGAGAGAGGAGTATGTAATTGAACTGACCTTTCTCAGGAGCCCCTAGATCTCAAAGCTGACAAAGGTGCCATAGATTTTCCTCATCTTTTGTCTGAAATCAGGAATGTAAGTGAACATTTCTTCTTACTTTCTGCATCATGCTTGCCACATTCATAAGGTTACTTTTCTTACAGAAATTAAAAAATACATTTTTTGTTTTCTTGCATCTCGCATCTTGTGAGTCCTATGAATGGGCCCTTGGAACCACACTCACAAAGGGAAGCAGCAAAAATCACCACTTTTGTAAGTCATGACAGCCATTTAGAAGCTAGAAATAGAGAGTGATACTTGGCCAGGAGATAAACAGAAAATCCAGGGTAGGCAGTAAAATTTTGGAGAATAGTAGGACCGTGGCTTATTGCTAGAAGAGTGTGTGACATTGGGTATGCCACATGCATTGTGAAAGAAAATAATTTTTTATTTCTTTTTTTAAAAATGTTTAATGTTTATTTATTTTTGAGACAGATCATGAATGGAGGAGGGTCAGAGAGAGGGAGACACAGAATCTGAAGCAGGTTCCAGGCTCTGAGCTATCAGCACAGAGCCTGACGTGGGGCTCGAACTCATGGACTGTGAGATCATGACCTGAGCTGAAGTCGGTTGCTTAACTAACTGAGCCACCCAGGCACCCCAATACTTTTTATTTCTGATAAAAATACCAACTTTCAGTATTTTGGCCATGATATCCTCTTCCTATTCACAGAACCAAGAGAGGGGCTCTCATCCCTTTGGTGGGTGGAGCCTGCTCCTCTTTCCTGTGTTTCTGAGTTTCTGAGACTCTCCACAGACCTCCATGGACCTCCCCTAACTGCCTGCTCAGACTGCCATAGCCTCTGGCAGCCTTGCCATCTCTTTACTATGTCATTACCCAAATGTGGATACGGTTCTTTCCCTTGTTTCCCCAATGAGGCTGACCACATGGTGGTAGGAGAGGGGAGTTACTTCAGAGATGATGAGTCTAGTTAGATCTGTCAAACATCACACTTCTGAAGCCATCACTCATAGCCTTTCCCAGGAGCCCTCGTTCTCCTCGTCCCCCCCACCCCACCCCGCCTTCTTCTCCCTGCCTCTTTTCAGGGAGAGAAATTAGTCGCCTTAGCCATCCTAACTCACCAGAGATGTTTCTCTGCCTATAAGCAATATTATTGTGTAGAAACTTTCCATTCTGATGATCTCAAAATCCCCTTCTAGACAGGGCTCCAGTTCTTTTTATGGGGGGGGGGGGGGGGGGTGAGGGGGCTCCAATTCTTAACTCCGCAAATTAAAAAATCAACTAAAGCTTTCCCCACCTCCACCCACACTCCCACCCCCACATCCCCCAAAAGAACCAGGTTTACTCAGGTTGAGCTCTGCCCCCAGCCCCTAGAATCCAAAAAGTGCTTCTGCTGAAAAGGTCTACCTTTGAGGGGTTTCCTACACTCACTAAATCTGTTTTAAATGAACATCAAGAATAGCCTTGAGAGGGAAATATGGACTGAATCTATACCAACTGGCATCAACCAGCTTATGAGAAACATAGAGAAAGAGTCCGGCTCTGCCGCCTGTCAGCCATGAGCCCTAACTGTATGTAAATGAATCCCCCAGTCTTTTTTTAGACCCCTAGCACTAACTGCACTTCTAAATTTAAGTAAGCTACTGCTAAAGTTAACTTAGCAGTTAAGCCATGCTTTGCGGTTAGACTGCCTGCATTTTAAATCTAAACTCCACCACTTACTTTTTTTGCTTTGTTTTCCTTCTGGACAGGCCTTCATTTTATCACCTAAAAGAAGAGAGTAATATTTACCTCAGAGTTGATGGGAGGAACAATCAAATAATGCTTTCAAAGCACTTAGGACAGTTCTTGATGCAGAGTTAATACTCAACAATTTACATGTTGATATTATTCATAATAATCAATGTCACATTTCCCTCCACCCCCCACTACTTTTCTGTTGTGCAAATACCTCAAAAATCAAAACGTGGTCCCTCCTCAGACTTACTGAGCTTAGGGGTGACATGGCTGATTCAGAACGGAGTGCCTGTGAGCCCCACTGTATCCAGCTCCCTGTCTGCCACTCTTGTATTCTCAGGTCCGTGAATCTGGCCCCTGCTTCCTGCTAACTGAATCTAAGGGAATCTGATGGGACTTCCTTCAGGACAATGGCTGCAAATGCAGCTCTGCTATTAAAAGTGTCCTTCTCTGTAATGTGGGTACCCATCTCTCTACTCCTTGTGGTTATCCCAAAGGCATGACTAACCTATTTCCATAGTGCTAGGAAGCTGTGAGGAAAGCCGGTCTCAACAGTCCTCAGTTCCAATAGAATGGATTATGTTCTGTGGTTTTCCAATTGGATTCAGACCCCTAAGCTGAATACCATCATGCTGGCCCCAGAGAGTAAAGCAGACGGTCTCCCTGCACTTTAAATTCAACTCATTTCAGAGAAATCTGAAGCCTCGTAACTGTACTCCTCCCACCCAACCATCCCCCTCCACAATCCATACTTTTCATGATCTAATTCTTTAGCCCTCATGGCAAATAGATATTAAAATATTAAATCTGTCTTAGATATCGTCTTCATAAAATATTAAGGGAAAATGTCTGTGTTAACAATGTTTTAACATGAAATAATAAACAAACTGCAGTAATTGGATATTTTTCTTCTGAAGGTCATATGCCTCCACAAAAATCACCCTTGCAAATGTGCAATTCAGAAGAGTGATCACACCTTACATTCAGACACTGTGCTTTTCTGTGTTCAAAGAGCATTCTTTAAACATTAATTAGTTACTCCACCAAATATCCTAGGAGGTGTGGATTAATATCTGATTAATGCAGATGTAGATGCAAAGAAAGAGCAGAGAGAGTCCTGCCTTTCACATCACACAAGAATTCCGAGGCAGGAATTTTTAGCTAAATCTTCACGAATGGACCAGAAATAAGTCACAAGTGAGACTAAGAAATCAAGGGTTATTGATCCCAAATTTCTAAGACATCTCTTCTTTCTCTTATTTGATTTGCATGAAGCCCATAGATGAACCCCTGAGAAATGATTTCATTTCCCTGCTTAAATCAGATATTCACTTGTTCCAAGAGTGTCTGGCTAAATGTCATAACGAGGATCTCCTCCTGCTAATGATACGGGGACCACTTGCTTTTGAGGGTCCATTTGAGCCACAAGTGATTTTTCATAAATGCCAAAAAAAAAAGTAGGAGGAGGGGCAGGATGGCTGAAGCAGAACACAAAACACAGAGGTCCATGCTGGGATTCTGGTACAGTCTGACTAGTGCAGCCAAAGGCTTAGAGATTAACTGGCTGCAAACTCTCTTTGCTGACACCTGCCCTGAGTCACAAGTGTATGTCCCTAGGTCCCCGCTCCGTGCTTTTCTTAAGGACTTATGATGTGCCCGTCGCATAAAACCACTTGCAACCGTTCCCAATAATTGCAGCATGAAAAGTGAGCTGATCAGCATCCGACTTTTATGGCCAGCTACTAACCCAGCCAGCATTTTCTAATAATACTTTGCCTTTATATCCCAGGATCGCAGAGCAATTTACGAAGATTAATTAGAAGCTCCTCAGAACTCTCATCCTTGGTGGAGGCAGGGGTGGAGGCCACGAGAGGGGAGTTAAATTAGCCTCCCGCGAGAGTGGAGAGTGAGGATTCTAAGTAAGGGCTTGTCTGGTTCAAGACAGGGCTGTATCTGAGAATAAAACCCTGTGCCCCATTAGTGGGAAATGAGAAACAATGTGTCATCTGATATTTGGAAAGGATTCAATTAGGAAGAAGTAAGGAGGCTGCGTGTGTTTATTTTTTATTTCAAAAATGATGTAAATACCCAAATTTGTTACTACCCCCAGGGTCCTGGCAAAATGCCTAAGATATCTATAATTTTGCAAGATTACATTTTGTGTCACCCCAGGCTGGGCCATTTCACATTTTGCTCTTTCCTGACTCAAAACCTGCTGTCCCTGGCTCTCTGAGAGGTCAGGCGTGATGCTGGTGTGAAGATGACCCTTTGACGTACTGCAGTATGGAGGCCGCCTTCTAGGGGCTCCCCCCTCCCAGTGAGCCACTGGGCCTGAAGCTGGGAAAGAATAGGGAATGATGGCGGAGAAAGGGCTCTATCAGGCCATTGAGGAAGCGCAGCTGTTGAGGGGCCAAGGGGAGGGGCTGGGGGAAAGCTGCAGTGACGTTCTGTTTTGTTCTTGCAACCAAGGCACAAATTAAGGCAAAATTAGAGACTTTCTTTGGACGATTGGACGGATGGGAGGAGGAGGAAGATGGGGAAGCAGAGCTTTTAAGGACAGCAATTTGAGAACATCTGAGACAAATCTGTGGTTGATTCTTTCTTTTCTTTTTTTTTTTTTTTTTTTTTTTTTTTTGGTGGATTAGTTAGTGACTTTCTTTTTGGATTCCGGAGAGGTTTCCCCCCCTTCCTTTCCCTTTTTGCACCATGCACATGTAAATGTGATTGAGAATTCTTTCGTCAGATCTGCTGTCTTGGCAGCCTTCCTGCCAGCTGGCCTGGCTGGGGGAACCCACGCTGGTGGCTGATTGCGATTGACAAGTTCTCCCAGGCTTTGTGGGAGGAAGTTTGGGAGACACTCCCAGGCCCTTGTTTGGGCTTTAGTGCCTGGAGGGGAGGAGGGCAGTGGGGACCTCCAAGCAGGACTGAGCTGCTCTCTCACCACGGAGGGTGCCAAGACTCCACCGCCATTTCTGTCCTTCTCCACATGGCCAACGCAGTGGCTGGTGAGGAATGTTTCTCACTGTCATCAGTGCAACATTTGGTGTAGAAACCCTGATACTGAAAGTCCGAGTCCATCTTGAAAGGCCATGTAATCCACACTGCCTTCCTCTATCTCCAAGGAAGGCATTTCATCAAAAAGCCAAGATATAAGAAGTATAAAAATCTTGCTCCCCAAAATTATTGTAGTTTATGGGCAACCCTGTCTTTACTTCCCTGTTTCACTTTATTCTCCTTCTTTTCCCAACCCGGGCTTCAGGCCGTATTCATTTGCTAGTTTTGTTTTTTGTTTTGTTTTGTTTTGTTTTTACTATCTTCCTTTTCTTCTTCCTGGCCAGCCAAATTCTCATGAATTACCAGGACCTAACTCAAGGCTCATATCCTCTACAAAGTTCTCTTTGGCAACTAATAGTTTTTAAACTATTGAATACAGAGCCTGGTGTATAGTAACTGCTGTCTAAAAGGTCAATGAGATGGTATTTTTTCCCTATTCTGTAACTGGTTGTGATTGTCAGCCACTAAGATGGCCCCCAAGATCCTTGCCTCCTGGTGTTCAGGCCCTGTATAATCCTCTCCTCTTGAGTGTGAGTTATACTTAATGACTCAATTCTGACAAATAGAATATGGCAGAAGTGATGGGATGTCACATCCAAAATTAAGTTATAAAAAGATTGAAGCTCTCTCATCTTGGGAAATCTCTCTCTGGGATTGCTCACCAATCCAGCTGCCGTGTCGTGGGGGAAAGCCAGGTGCCACGTCTTGAGAGGGAAGCCACCTACCATGTTGGGAGGCAGCCCTGTGGAAAGGCTCACTTGGCCAAGGACCAAAATATGCCAATAATCATGTGAGTAAGCTTAAGCAGATTTTCTCCTTTCCAGTTAAGCCTTCAGTTGAGACCAAAGCCCTGGCCAACAGCTTGACTGTAGCCTTATAAGAGAACTTGAACCATATTTCTGGCCCTAGAAACTGTGACATAATAAATGTTTGTTGTTTTCAGCTGCTTAGTTTATTACATAGCAGTAGATAACTAGTACAGTGGGTTCCCAGGCCACTGTAATTTCCTCCTTTTATGATACTTTAAAGAAAAGACTATAGGTTCTCAAGAAAAAAAAATATGAAACTGGCTTCAGCACTAAGGGATTATTTCTTAAGTGTTTTTGACTTGTTGTTTGGAAGAATCTATACTACTGATCTCACACTAACTATATCCCAAACTACATTAACTTCCAATTACTAAAAGAGATATCAGACAATTCTGTATATTGAATTAATTTCAGATGACTTTAAAATATGAGTAAATGCCACTCAGAACGCTGTGCACTAGTGGAAGTTCTCAGAAAAGAGAGGGACACTAAATAGTGCTAACTTTTTGTGCAGGAGTTTTCCTACGTGTTTTTTTTTAAATTTTTTTTCAACGTTTTTTATTTATTTTTGGGACAGAGAGAGACAGAGCATGAACGGGGGAGGGGCAGAGAGAGAGGGAGACACAGAATCGGAAACAGGCTCCAGGCTCTGAGCCATCAGCCCAGAGCCCGACGCGGGGCTCGAACTCACGGACCGCGAGATCGTGACCTGGCTGAAGTCGGACGCTTAACCGACTGCGCCAGCCACCCAGGCGCCCCTTCCTACGTGTTTTATACTGTATTTCATTGAATGCTTATACTTATCCTATGGAGTTGGTTCTATCATTAGCTCCATTTTACAGATGAGGCAGCTAAGGCACAGTGAGTTTAAATACATTTCTCAATGTTATATAGCTAATAATAATAAAAGTCTGACTTTGGAGCCCATACTCTTGACCACAAATTCAAGTTATTAAATGCAACTGACTCTTGGTTGATTGAAAAATTGATGAATTACCCACATGCAGAACCAGTTTGAAACCACAACATGCATTTTAAATTCCATCCCATGCATGTAAACCTTCTTTCGCTAGTCACAACATACACCCACAAGAATGGAATTGTATCTTAAATGCTCTGTAGCACCAGGTGCAGGACTCTACTCTTTCATGACTATGCATCAGAAACAGTGGAAGGAAGTAGTTGGACAAGGGTCAGCACAGAGGGAGCATGGTAATTGTCGGTATTAAAGAAGAGGTGGCTAAAGATCAAAACAAGGTCAGCATTCATAAAATAAAAAATGAGGCAGAGAAAAACCAAATCACTATCTGCAGGAGGACTTTGATGAAGAAGAGTAACCCAAAATTGAGGATGAAGACAAGGACTCAGAAAGGCAACATTTACAGAATGTTTGTTACATGCCAAGCACTATCCTAAATGATTATGTGTATTATTTCACTTAATCTGCATATCGCCATATGGCACAGTTGCTAAAATTATCCCCAATTCACAGATGAAGAAACCAAGGCATAGAGATATTACTGTTAATCCCAAACCACGAGTAGTAAATAAAAGATCCAGAACACAAATTCAATGTGGCCTGGATCCAAAATCCTTCATCTTAACCATAACACTAAATTCCCTTGACGATGTAGTTTGAGGCAGTGAAGGCTAGTAAGTGAAGGCTATGAAGCAATTGGAACTAAAAAATAAGAGTATTTATCTTTCAATGCTTCGATAGGTGTTGGGTCTAGGTAGTGTAGGGTCCTAGAACCCAACTGTAGCCAGAGTGGTCTAACATCTCAGCAACCTTATTTTACCTATAACTAGGGTGGACGACAAAAAGGAATGGGAGCCAGGAATAAATATTCAGTCCTGGTAGAATTTTACCACACATCAAATATTTAACATTTGTTATATATCTGTTATGGGCAAGGGCATTGGGTTAGGTGTTGTGAGGATATGAAGAAATATAAGACATGGTCCCCATCCTGTTTAGGAAGATAGCACATATAAATCTACGACTCAGGGCAATGTGTAATCATTGCTAAACGAGGTAAAGATACTAACTGCAAGATGATAGATCACTGTGAGCTGATGTGCTGTGATTTGAGTTTTGAGAAAGAGATCTTACTGAGCAGGTGAAAGATAAGGAGAAAGGGTGTTATCAAAGGTGTGGATCACACAACATGAGAGTGGGAGATAGTGCTGCATGGGTCTCAAAGGTTGAGTGTGTTAGAGAGAGACATTGGTCTTTACCCTGTAAGTCATGATTAGCTGCTGAAGGTTTTGAGGAGACAGTTAATGTCATGAAAGCAGTATTTAAGGGAGGTTAAGAAAACAGTTATACAGGGGAACACGCTATGGTTAACCTGAAAATAAATATCCAGGCTCTGGCTATAAGAGGTAGGCACTAGGGTAGATGTCAGGAGACCCAGTTTCTAGTGAATATTCTGCCATTAATTATCTGAGTGAGTTTGAGCATTGTCCTTCTCTGGAACACACATTTTTCATCATAAAGTCATGAGATTGAGAAAGATTATCTTGAGGTTCTTTCCAGCACTAGTAGCCTGGGATTGTTAACACCACTACTCCCCTGGATTAGTACCGTAGGCAAACCCATAGCCATTCGCTATCCTGCAATTGCACACCGGCACTGCTCACACCAGCTTCTGCAGAGCCAAGACTGCCTCAGCCTCTCCTGCCTTGCACATGACGATGAAACCAGATGGCTTTCTCCTCTCTGGGTTGTCTAATCCCAAATCATGATTGTTATTTCATGTTGAGCATCTTCCATGTACAGACAGACGGTCCCTGATTTACAATGGTCTGACTTAATGATTTTTTTTTTAAATTTTGGATGGTGCAAAAGTGATCCACATGCAATAGAAACTGTACTTTGAATTTTGGTGTTTCCCCAGGCTGGTATATGGGGTTACTCTCTCTTGAGGCTGGGCAATGACAGCTGCAGCTCCCAGTCAGCCATGGGAACACAAGGGTCAAGACCAGCACACTTACAACCATGCTGCCTTTCACTTTCAGCACAGTATTTAGTAAATTACATGAGACATTCAACACTTCATTTTAAAATACACTTTGTGTGGGAAGATTTTGCCCAACTGTGGACTCATGTAAGTGTCCTGGCCATGTATAGGGTAAGCTAGGCTAAACTATGATGTTTGGTAGGTTAGCTATATTAAATGCATTTTATTTTTTTACTGTTTATTTATTTTTGAGAGAGAGAAAGAGAGAAAGAGAGAGCGAGCATGAGTGGCGGAGGGGCAGAGAGAGAGGGAGACACAGAATCCGAAGCAGGCTCCAGGCTCTGAGCTGTCAGCACAGAGCCCGATGTGAGGCTTGAACTCACGGAACAGCGAGATCATGACCTGAGCCAAAATTGGCCACTTAACCGGATGAGCCACCCAGGTACCCCATGTATTAAATGCGTTTTCAACTTATGATATTTTCAGTTGTGATGGGTTTGTAAAGATGCCATCCCATGGTAAGACAAGGGAGATCTGTACTAGTTTTGGAATGTTACATACCCATGGCACGGAAGCACAATCCCACCCCTTCCTCATCTCCTTTATCACACACACACACACACACACACACACACACACAAACCCCTCAGACACCCCTCACACCATGCATATTTCTCACACACCCTTCATACACACACTCACACACACCCTTCACACATTCCTCACACACACATACACACACACCCCACATGTTTCCTACACACATCTCACATATCCCTCACATATACACACCCTTTGCTCACACACCTTACACACGCATCACATACCTGTCATACACTCCTCACACATACACACCTCTCACACACTAACCGTACACACACCTCGCACACATACCTCACACACATACCCCACCACACATTTTATACACATCTTACCACACACTTCAAACACTAACACATCACACACCACACATACACACTTCATCACACACCTCTCTCACACAAACAGTGCACACACCTGATGTCAGGCGAATGCACTGGTGTTACTGCCCTGGCCTCACAGCTGACAAGAAAAAAGCCAAGTTCTTAGGGGACTTATTGGCTGGTACCCAGTGTTTCTGAGCTAGAGGTGTAAGGCTTGATTTATGTCAGGCAATATAGGGTGATAGGTGGATAGCCATATAAGTAGTATATTTCTCACTTCCGAAAGTAGGGGAAAATAGTCCTCTCAAACCAAACCCCCCCCCAAATAAACAAGAAATATACTCTTCCACAGCCATGCACCAGGATCCTATTAAACACAGAAGTTCACTAAGGGGCTAGCATGTTCTAATCCCGATACTGGAAACATCATCTCCAAGATGATTTGCAGTCTTTCACACTATTTTGCTCAAACCTTGCTCCTGCTTTAACCTCATTGCCATTGGTAGGGTTCATTCTCATGATGGAATAGCTTCTGTCCCTCCCTGGTGGACAACCATCTCTGTCCACTCTATTTTCAGAGCCAGGATCATCTCATGGCAATTCTGGCCCCAAGGGCTTGTGTTAAAAGTAAACTCTCAGGTATTGGATGGAGCTGGTAGAAGCAGATTTACTTGAGGTGACTAGAAGTGGGGTTGACCAAGAGCTGAGTGCTCAGTAGACGTAGAAACAGCAAGCAGGTTGATGCCAGAGGGGCAGGGCCAAGTGTCAGGATGGAAGGCCAGGTGTGAGCTGCAAACAAGGGAGGAGAGTAACAGTCTAGGAGGATAGGTACAAGGCGGAGGACAGTGTGCAGTAGATCCCAAAGATCTGGCTCTGAGAGAATACCATGGGATCTGGCCTCTGGTGTTGGCATGTAATGACAGGCCAGGTGTCCCCTACTCTACATGATGACATTTGGATGGCTGCATAATGTCCCACTATCAGGTCGGTGGCCTATTTGCAGGTTTGCAAGAATAACTCCCCTTCTTTGAATGCTTACTCTGGACAGGGACTGAGTAATAGCTTTACATCATTATCAAAATTGATCCATAGGACAATCATATTGAAGTGAAGGCTATTTTCCCATTTTATAGATGAGGACACAGATTTCTTAAGAGGGCTTAAACAATTTGTCCAAAGTTTATTGCAATAAATAGCAGAGCCAGTGTTTGAACACCAGGTCTGACCCCCAATTCAGTTCTCTTAAGTGCTGTTTGTTGCTGTCTCCACTCACCTGCAAGGGTATAAGAATACTAGATGATATTGATGCAGTGTTGGGACAGAACCCAGTATCCTAAAGGGCAGGTGGGGTTGGGAACGCAGGTTCTGCTCCATTTATGAGCACCAGATGCTCCTAGGAGAAGGCTAACGGAATATGAGGCCATAAGAGCAGTAAGCTAGCCGTAGGAACCCAATGAAATGCTTGGGTATGGTTTCAGCTAATCCATTCTGGGAGTCAGCACTACAAATATGGCCAGAGCCTCAACTCCTTAGGGAAATTTCTTGCCAGCTCAGTATTTAAGTCTGGAACACCTCAGGTCTGCCCAGTGTCCAACAGCACTGCCCCCATTCTCATCTGCCCAGTGTCTTTTACTCATCTTATGACCAGAATGCCTGACAGAGCTGCAGAAGGTCCCTAGGAGGGAAGGCTCTCCTGGGGGAGGCCAGATCTGTAACAGATGACTTCCTGCAGAGACAGGTTGTGCTCAGAGGCCCTGCTGAAGAGAGCTAAAGTCTCCCTGTTGGTCTGCCTGGCTATCTGTTGCTGACAGGCCATGGAGCTGAGCCTGGGGAGCCATATGCCTGGTGGGGCACACTTTGCCACCCCACTGGGTTTAGGCACAGCCTGCTAGGTTTCATTCCATCTGACAGCCCCATACAGAGATGCATGGAGTCTCTGCCCAATGGGACTGTCTGCAGGTGAGCTGAGCCAGGAGTTCCCAGTGTAAATGAGGCAAGGCCAGGGATTCAGTCTCCATAAAATTCACTGATAAAGAAAGTACCACACTGTTGCCTTCACAATGTCTTGTACCAGGTAGATGTGTGCCCTCCATCACATGGCGGAAACAAGGGAGTGTGGATGGCTTGGCCTTGCTCATCACAGATACTGGGGGAATCCTGAGTACATGTGTGACTGGCATCAGCTCAGAGTGAAGAGTGGACATTGTAGTCACAGCTGAAATAAGCTCTCATGTATCTAACCTAAGACCCTCCTGCTACAAGTTAAGTCCATTTTCCCTTCCGTTTTCATTGGAGAAGCACCCCTTGTGTATGAAGCACCAGCACCAGGTCACCTGCAGGCTTTCCTATGATAAATCAGAGACTACTCTTCTTTTCCTGTACTTGCTCAAGTAGCTTTTTGGGGTCAGGTTTGATAATGATGCTCCTCATGATAGGTGCCTATTGGGCAAGCTGATGAAGAGGGGAAGAAAACTGTTTTTTATTGAGCATCTATAATGAACTCATCATATTTGGTCTTATTTAAATTAATATTTGACAAAAGCAGAAGTTGTCCTTCAACATTGTCCTTCGACAGTGGAGGGCAAGAGAATTTCTATTAATAAACTATGTAGGAGAGCATGCTGAGTGCTGGATTCAGACCTACACCTGAACCTTTGCTTTGCCATTACTGGCTAAGGTCCTTGGGCATGTGACTTAACCCCTCTGAGACTCCATTTCCTTATCTGGAAAATGGGGTTAAAATATCTACCTTTTTAATGGCAGGTGCTTTGTCCTTTTAATCTCATATTCAGAATGTGGACCTGGGAATCACAGATGCTCACTAATTCCTTGTTTAGCAGGAGGTCAGTGTTTGAACGATTGTGGTGCAGATCATTTAAATAACACACCTAAAATGCCTTATGAAGTTTGGCACATAGTAGGTCTCTAAAAAGCTAGTTTCATTTGTCTTACAATGGTGGTGGGGGTTATGGAGCCAGCATCTGATTTCCTCTCTCTTATGGACCACCCCTCCCCCCCCACACACACACATTGAAAAATTTTGTTCAATGTTAACTTTCTGGCACTCTCTCTCTCCTTCTTTCCCACTACCTCATGCACCCTTGCCCCTCCTGGCCTCCTTGCTAGTCCTTGGGTGCCATGTTTCCCAATGCTAAAGCCCCCAGGTCCTCTCTCCCTGTCCCCTTGTCCCCACTATCCTGGGCTCAAAGCAGATGTGCAGCAGTCTGCCATCTTCTCAGATGGTGTGCTGTCCCTGTCAATCTCTGGCCATGCCTGGCAGCTGGAATTGCAATTCTCCTTGTTTACAATGCATTGTAATTGCAGACACAGGCTATGCTGTCACTTGTAATTTTATCTTGTCCTGTTCTCCCCACACACTCCCTTGCCTAAGTGTCAAGCAGTTGCCCTTGTGAGAGGTGCTATTGGCAGGAAATGTGCTTCAACACCCAGCAAAAAAACCAACTGTTATTTATTTCTCTTTCTATCCCTCTCAACTCAAGACATGGAATAGACCACAAGCAGACCTGCCTCTCCTGCAGCATCCCCACCATCCCACACCTCTTTTTCTCTGTTCCTTATGGCTCCCCCAGCCACTGAGGCTTCTGCTTCAGCTTAGATTTTGCTTCAGCAAGACTGGAGATTAGGGAAGGACAATCAAGAAAACCACCCCTTTGTTCTCCACAGGCGGGTTGTCTAGGATCCTTTGAAAACAAGTTGTACTCACTCAGGGCAGGGGGCTGGGTGCCACCAGAGCATAGGGGCTCAAGGTCACTCAATCAGTGTATATGAAACAGGCCTGGGGAAAGACCCATCTATTCCATACCATGCACTGTTCTAAGAACCCTACACACATTACCTGACTTAATCCCCATTATAGCTCTGCAGAGAAGCACCTGTCACAAATGAGAAAGCTTACCTAAATGCCTAGTTGAAGGTCACTCCACTAGTAGTATGTGGGGAAAGCTGGGATTTAAAACTAACACCATCTAGTGCCAAAACATTTGGTGTTTTACTGTATTTTGCTTGGTGTTACATGTTTTTCTGTGTTTCTGAGCACACTCAATCCCTGCACTCACAATATTGTTTTCCAAATATCTGTGTATCCATCGACCTGCTACTAGACTGTAAGATCCATGAGGGCAAGGTTTATGTCTTAGTTTGTTTTCTCCCTTTTGGCACCTAGCACAGTTCCCAATGCCTGGTGGATCTTCTACATACATTTGTTAACAATGAATGTATTCAGAGGGTCGATATTTCTGTGGTTAGGTTGCTGTTTGGCAATTACTAAATTCTATGCTCCAGCCGTATATATTCTTGTTTCAGATTAACATAGAAAATCCTTTGTCTTCAGAAGCATACTTTGGGTTGTTTTAGACAAGAAGGACACTTCAGAATATAAACATCATGACAATTGGATTCAAGAAAAAAAAAATCCACACCTGTAGTCCATTTACATGTGGTTTAATTTGGCACTCAGAAAGATTTAGGACAGAAATTCTGGTATGTCCTGTAGATTTTTGTAATCTACATAAAGTTGTCCATGTACTAATAATAACTTTTGCGTTAAGGGGTAGAATTAGGAGTGGATGTCTGTTTAGTCCTTTCTCTCCAAGTTTTATGTGATGCTCTCAAGTTATATCTATAACAGAAAAAAAAAAGTTTGCTAGTTTAATAAAGATTGGTAGCAATCATATTTCCAAGGCAAATATTGCAGTATTCTGAAGGGGGTAGAAGGAAAGAAATGTCTCTGGCTTGTTGATCTTCATTATGACCTACACAAGCTGGTAAGAAGGGAGGGTCATTCCACATTCTTGACATCACTACAATCAACTCTTGCCTCTTCATCTGCCTGATGTTCTGTCCCTGCTCAGACATTCACTAGCTGTGCATCTTTGAGCCATTTGCTCAACCTCTCTGTGCTTCCATTTTCTTATTTGTAAAACTGGGCCAATGATGTCTCTAAGTTAGAGGATTTGGGAAGCGGTGGGCTCAAATTGATCATAAAATGTATGCAGAATATGTAGCAGAGTGTCTAATATACAATAAGTCTTCAGTCTTAATACCATTGCTGTTTTGACACTTTAAATGTAAGGACAGTGACTCGAAGGGGGGTGGGTGGCTGCAGCTGAGTTGCAGCATTAGGCTTGCTGCTTTGTTTAAGCTTCACATGGGGCAGATGGGCTCCAGAGTCATGTCCTAGGAACGGTCCACCAGCTGATCACTTGCTGCTATCTGTCCCCTCCTTCCACATCTCAATGTGCCTCTACCAGCTGAAGACAACGAGAAAGCTTTGATGAGATTCAATTAGGAATATAGATTCTACATTCAAGAGGGCTGAGCATTTCATACAGACAGAAGAAAAGACCCTGAAATTAGTCTAAGTGTTCTGCTCATATATCCTCACAAGCTAAATAGTTAAAAAAGATGTATCATTTAGCAGGATTGACCCTGGGGGTGTTTGCCTCTCATCAGCTGGGACGCTATTATTATTTTGCAAGTGACATCTTCATCTTCAGTGACTGTGTCCCCCCCACCCTCACTCTGAAGTCTACATAAATAAATGATATTTAGAGAGCTGCTGACTGTGCAGGAGGCTTGACTGAGATGAAAGAACAGAGAGACCTGTGTTGTTTCCCAGGACACTCCCTTCATGAGTGCCTAGGATGGGCTGTGCATGCATGGAGTATTGGGGGTGACAGAGAAGGCACATCAAACCTCTCTGTCTCCCATTTGAAACTAGTAGGGACTCTGTCTGGAAAAAGGGGACCGAGGCAGAGGCAAGAGCAGCTCAGAAAGACCTCAAAAGCAAACTCTAAATACTTCAGAGAAGATTCAGAGATGGAACCAGACAGACCTGGGTTCACTTATGCTGAACCAGAAGCAGTGGAAAGAGGGTAGGACGTCCTTCCCATCCTGGGGAATGAAAATTCAATGGGACATAACACACTAGAGACCACGCCTGGACTGATAAACACACCTCTTTTAGAAGCTGGGTCCTTTTGCTTCACCATCCACTGGTGCCCTGAGCCTCAGCCCCTTGTTATGAGGAAAGTAGAATACAACCTGGTGACTGCATCTCCCTAGTAGATTTAGAAAGTATGAAACTTTTTTGAACTTAGAAGTGCCCTTGACCTGCCTCCTGTTTCCCTGGATGACCGGAAACCTTGATCTAGATACCTCCAAGTACATTCAGTTCAGACTAATGTTTGTATTGCTTCCTCCATCAAAGTCAAGATTATTATTTAAGTGAGAGTCCAGGGATCAACATTTTCTCTAAAGAGCCAGTTTGTCAATATTTTGGGCTTTGAGGGCCACAGGTCTCTACTGCAAATACTTAACTCAGCTATGGTGGCAACAGAGGTAAATAAATAACAATGGCTGGGTTCCGATAAAACTTTATTTACAAAAAGAGATAGCGAAGATAATTTAGCCCAAGGGCTGTGGTGTGTTCACCCTGACATATTCTGTCTGGGTTTTATTCCTCTGCCTACATCCATGTGCCCTTCGCTCCCTCTTCTCCCCCTGTACTCTGCTAGCTGGGAGGGGAGCAAGGCACTCATTTGAGGTTTTGGTAAACCCATGGGAACAGCAGGGATGTCTGAGAACACTATAGAGGTACAAGCTTTTTTTCCCCTGCATCCCTATGGTACAACCCCTATACCCCATCAGATTCCCCCTTGGGACTATGACCATAGTTGATTCTCCCAGTTAATTCGAGCCTCAGTTTGGGTCCTTAGAAAATTTAGGGTCCCATTTAATGCCATATAGGAAGTTGCAACTATCTGTTGCTCTCTCCTCCTCTCTGCCCCTCTCTCCGTTCACTTCTCCTTATATCATCCTCCTCTCTCCCTCTACCCCACTTCTTCTCTCCCTCTCAGTGCCTCCATTGTCATTGCTTTCCCAAACATATTGGTGGTGAGGCATCTACACAGGCTGCCCTCAACACTTCCAAGGCCCTCCATCTACTTTCTAGCCCTTCCATTCCCCAGTTAGGGATTCTCTTTTACCCCAACTGGACATTCCAATCCTGAGATCAGTCAGTAATTTTTCCTTCTTCTGTATGAATTGTCTCTATCCTTCACACTTTCCTTAGGCAGGAGTAGACTTTGAAGGTAATGTTCCAGCCTCCTGAGCTTTGCACTCAGTGGTCCCCACAAAAATTTTTCTACTTTTCATGACCCAGACTGAGGGGGATGAGAAAAGTAAGCAGGCAGGGGAAACATTTCATAAAAATGTTTTGTTTCCTATGGATGAAATGAGCATACATAAATCTCCTGGTATAAAGTAGGCACTTCATTACTGGTATCCTTTATTATTAGTTTTAGGAGAACAACATTCAGACAAATTCAAAAGAGTCCATTGTGCAGGGGCAAAAAAAAAATCCACACTCTATCAGGAAATGGCCCAGAAAGACAAATCACAAAACTCTGATGTTGCCAGCCTGGGTGGCTTGGGACTCCATGCTTCCACCTGTTTGATTGTGATCTAGTTCCGCTCTTTGGAGCACGACTGATGGCACATGTTCAAGGTCTGCTGGGGCTGGTTTCAGCCCTGCTATCTCCAGGCCATGAGTGGAGGAAGCAAGTATATAACAGGGACAGACAACTCACTAATTTATTGGAGGCAGAAGAATTACCTTAACAATTTTATTTTTTTGTGAGGCATTCCTCAAAGATATAGTGGGGGTGTGTCACATTGCCAGAGTTCTAGAAACTTTTCCAGAACTGCCTTCTCTCTTAACTGTGGCACCAGATGGTAATAGTCTGAAAAATTCCCATGTTTCAGAGCAGGAGCATTCAGAAGTGGTACGGAAAATAGACTAGTAATAACACAACCAATCCCTTCCACTACATTTCTCTTTCTGCACTCTTCTGTTTACATGTAGGTTATGTTAGTCAAGATTATGTTGTGGTAACAAATTAACCCCTACATCTCAGAGGCTTAAGAAAACCAAGGTCAGTGTGTATGAATGTGCATGCACACATGTGTGGTGTGGGGGAGCTCTCCTCAACATTATTCACTCAAGGATCTAGGCAGATTGAGACTCTGCCATCTTTTTACCATGTTATCTGAAACACATGGCCTCCACTCACTATCACCACAGCAGCAGAAGAGAGAGCTGGACAGCCACATATCTGGCTAGTGTTCCATGCCACTTGAACACCCATCTGTTGACCAAAACTGGTCACATGGTCCTTCCTAACTTCAAAGGGCCTAGGAAATGTGTGGAGGCCTATGCATATTGTATGATCAATAAATAGTTCTGCCACACCAGTCTTCAGCACTTTTTAGACCTTCTTAACAGCCACTTGGGATAGGAACATTTGATTGGCCATATTATTTATATATCTATCCAATCATTCTAAATAGTTATTGAATACCTACTTTGTGCCAATTATATCCAAGCATTGGAGCTGTAATGGGGAGCAGGAAAAATCTTTTTCGTTCTTCAAATGGCTCACAACAATTAAATATTACAGTGACAATACTGTAATAGAAAAGACACAGTACACCACAGAAGCACCTGACAGGAGGAATTAATGGGTTTAGGGGGTTGAAGTTATCCAGGCAAAGAAAGTATTAATGGTGGGGTGGGAAAGAAGAACGTAAAAACTGAGGTTTCTCCAAGTCAAATCCTGTATCTGTACAAGAGAATAAAACCCAGGAATCCCATCTTCGTGGTCAGTTATACTCCCAAGTGGACTCCCTTCTATATTACGGACAGTTTAGAACTCCAGACTATAGACACCAATTGCTATAAACAGAGATTGTCCTAGGCTGATTGTCTTCCTTGCCTTTTTCCAGATAGTGCATATGTCCTGTCTGAGCCAGCACACCTCTGGCAGCCAAAGTTGAACTGCATGGAGGAAGCTCCTCAATCTGGATCTCTTATAGATACGAAATTATTAATAACCCAGGATGTAGCTGTACATGTTTGGACCCCTCCTCCAAACAGCCTTCTCTGGGGGATTGGGGTGAGGGTTGTGGGGGGACACCTTGCTGTTTAATAAATAATAGAAGAGGTTCATAAAGTGTCTGGGAAGCACATTCCTCATGCAGAAATGTTACGGAATAACACAGGATGAATAATAGAAAAGGTTATTGAAAAATTCATAATTTCCAAGTGCCAGTGAAGGGCAGCTCCTGTTCAGTCTATTTGCCTGTAGAAAAGTGATTAAAATATATATTATTGTCCTGTCCATAGGAAAATGTATTATTAAGTGGATACTAGCGTGACATTTGAAAAATCCATTTCATTCCATTTAGCAGCAAAGGGGTTTTGGCTGCTGCTTTGTGTAGCAGGTGTCACGAGCATTTTAATAAGCCATTTAAAAAACAAAAAGGGATTTTAATTATGGCCCCCTGCCTCCCAGCCATACTATTGCTTTGCATTTACAGATCTTTTGCCAAAGAAATTTTAAAACATATAATAGGGAATGTAAATATTCTGCCTACATTTATTATGTCAATTGCCAAGAAAGCAACTTGACCATTGACCAGTACTTATGGGTTGAAAGTAGGGTAGGAAATTGCATTTGCTGGTCCAGACACAAGAAACAAAGCCTCAGTGTAAAGGGCCTGCAATTCCTGCCAAACCCAAAGTGTGGCTACTCTTTGAATCAGACATTCACCAAGTTTTCCCTGTGAAACCAAGAATTACTTTGAGGTATACTTCTAAATGGCTTATGTTTCTGAATAATGACTTAACTTAGGATTGGGAATCATCTGATTCACCCATCTGCTTCTGGGCAGGATGTAGCTCTTGGAAGATCCTCACACTTGGTAAAAATCAGAGCTGGGTTTTAATAGATTCAAGTTTGGGACTTGGGATGAGGCAGGTTTCGTATCACTTCTCAGTATGAAGTTTCTCCTATAACTTGGGTAATGTCCAGGGACAGGATGGGGTCTGAGATGGAAGAACGCATCCTCTCAGCCTCAAGTTATGATTCAGCTTTGACAGCTTTTATAGCCCAATGGTCTCTCAGTGCGATGGATGGTGATGCCCATGAGATCCCCACCACTTACCGACTGTGTGATTTTGCCATTATTACTCAAGTTCTCTGGGTCTCAGTTTAATGATGAAAAATGGAGCAATTTCTATTATATCATTATTTTTAATATTTTAATTTAAATGCTTATTTAAAAAAACAGATAATCACACCATTTCTTTTAATAAAATCTCACTTGGGAGCAGATAAAATTGTTTCTCTAGATAAAGATAAAGATCAGGGCATCAAATTGCCTTATACCTTAAACCAGCTTCCCTCTTCCTTTTTAAGGCAAGCCCCAGGAAGCCTGGAGCTCTGATTTTGCACCAAGTCCTAGAGTAGAGTGTGAAAACCAATGTCTTTGGTGATATACAAGATCTCTTCCAGCTATGAATTTCTGACATTGAATTGTGGCCTGTATGACTAGATAGTGTATGGCTAGTTGAAATGATAAGATGGCTTCTTCTGGTCTCAGTTTTACTGAGGAATCATCAGACATTTATCCACGTATTCAACAAACCCTTCCTGAGAAATATATATGCAACACATGTAGAATCCTGAGCTAAGTAAGTACTGCTTGAATACGGAACATATGTAAGACATGGTCCTTGCTTTAAAGGATCAACAGGCATCTAAATAATGCACTATAGTTTAAAATATAGGACATAAGAGTAATGACAGAGGTACAGATAATTTTTTTTTTTACTAGTAAAAACCAGGAATTAGGCTTAAAAGGAAATTAACTGAGTTTCTCTACGGTCCATTTTTTAGACCATTTCATTAATTAAAATACTTTCTTATTCTCTCAGTCCTCTGTATTAAGGGCTGATTGGTATTCAGCCAGGCTGCAGCAAGATGACTATCCCAGTTGTTAAGATATTGAAATACTTCTGTGTGGGTTGGTGAATACACTCTGAGTTCCTTCAGTGTTTTCTACTGCCCTGTTACATTGAGCCCACCCATCCCCGACTTTTCCTTTATCTACCTACACTTCTAAATAGTGGAAGCAGGAGATGGGGTTCCAGGGCCATACAGTGTTATGGCCAGAGCCTGGCCTTTGTGGTTAGTGCCAGTACTGTACCAATGATTAAATATTTCGAATAATTTCTTTCCCCAAAAGGCAATCTATATCAATGTTTCCTTAGATTCTAAGTTCCTAGAAGATGAATTCCACTTAATATCTACTCCCTATAGAGGTCTTAGTGTTTTTCTTGTTTGATAATCAGGTGGTGAAATTAACATTCTTTTTTGGCTATTTTAGCATCGCTTTGTATTCTTTACACTCTCCTAGGTGATCTTATTTAAATAGCATCTTTGTGTTAATAACTCCCAAATTTATATCTCCATCTCAAACATCTTGAGTTCTAGATTCACACATCCACCTGTCTACTTGATATCCATGCCATGTACCAGTCCCTATCCTACGCAGTCGTCACTGTCAGTAAATGGTACCAACATACACTCAAATGTTCATGTTGAACACCTCAGAGTCCTTTCCTTTACCATCCATATTTAATCATCAGCAAGTCTTGTGAACCCTCAAAATATATCTTGTAATCATATTTTCTCCATCTCCACTACAATCATCTCAGTTCAAAGCACAACAACAAACTAGTCTCTGAATTTCTGTATTTGCTGCTTCCCAATTAATATTTCACATAGCAGTAAGTATGGTGATGTTCCTCCTTTGCTTAAACCTTCTGATCCTTCTGAATTGCAGTGAAATCCAAACTTCATACTCTAACTATAAGGCCCTGAAAAATATGCTTTGTGTTTACCTCTCCCCACTAATCCCCATGTCATTTATCCCTCTCTCCCATGCTGATCCACATTGGGTTCTCTCAGTCCCTCCAATATACTATTATGTTGGTATATCTTTCCCACTACAGAGCCTTGGCTCTCATTGACTAGATCAGTGCTTCTCAAACTATAATTTGCATGTGAATAATGATAAATTATTAGTATGCAGAATATGATTTCATAGATCTAGGGTGGGGACCAAATTTTCATTTCCAACAATCTTCCAAGTGATACTGACCATAATTTGAGTAGAAGGGGTTTATACTACTCCTGTCCCAGTTTATTGCTTGGCTAACTTCCTCAGTTATTTTTAAACAGCTTGATTGAGGTATAATTCACATACAACCCTATTTTGGTGATATTGTAGTTTCATTTACAGACCACTGCCAAAAAGTAAGTATTGCAACAAAGTAAGTCTAATGAAATTGTTGGTTTCCCAGTGCATATAAAAGTTATGTTTACACTATATTACAGCCTATTTTTAAGCTATAGTCTATTCAGTGTATAATAGCATTATATTTAATAAAACAGTGTATACACTTTAATTAAAAAATACTTAATTGTTACAAAGGGCTAATCATCATCTGAGCTTTCAGTGACTCCTCTTTTTGCTGATGGAGGATTTTGCCTTGATGTTGATGGCTGCTGACTATTTAGAGAGGTGGTTGCTGAAGTTTGGGGTGGTTGTAGCGATTTCTTAAAATAAGACAATGAAATGTGCCACATTGATTAACTCTTCCTGTCATGAATGATTTCTCTGTAGCATGTGAGGCTGTTTGATAGCATTTTACCCACAACAGAACTTTCAAAATCGGAGTTAATCTTCTCAAACACAGCCACTGTTTTATTAGCTAAGTTTATGTAGTATTCTAAATCTTTTATTGTCATTTCAACAATATTCACTGCATCTCCACCAGGGGTAGTTTCCATCTCAAGAAACCACTGTCTTTGCTCATGTCTAAGAAGCAACTCCTTGCTTATCCAAGTTTTACCATGAGATTTCAGCAATGCAGTTCCATTTTCAGAGTCTATTTCTAATTCAAGCTTTCTTGCTGTTTCCACCACATCTGCAAGTACTTCCTCCACTGAAATCTTGAACCCCTCACAGTCATCTGTGAGGATTGGAATCAACTTCTTCCAAATTTCTGTTAATTTTAATATTTTGAATACTTCCCATTAATAGCAAATATTCTTAATGACATCAAGAATAGTGAATCCATTCAGAAGGTTTTCAATTTACTTTGCCCAGATCCATCAGAGGAATCACTATCTATGGCAGCTACAGGCTTATGAAGTGTATTTCTTAAATAATAAGACTTGAAATTTGAAATCACTCCTTGATCCATGGGCTACAGTATAGATGTGTTAGTAGGCATTAAAACAACAATAATCTCTGTACATCTCCATCAGAGCTTTTGGGTGACCTGGTGCATTGTCAGTGAGCAGTAATATTTTGAAAGGAATCTTTTTTTCCTGAGCAGAAATTCTCAACAGAGGGCTTTGAGTATTTAGTAAACCATGTTGTAAACAGATATGCTGTCATCCAAGCTTTGTTGTTCCAGTTATAGAGCACAGTCAGAGTAGATTTAGCGTAGTTCTTAAGGGCTCTAGGATTTTTGGAATAGTAAATTAGCATTAGCTTCAACTTAAAGACAACAGCTGCATTAGCCCCTAACAAGAGAGTCAGCCTGTCCTTTGAATCATTGAAGCCAGGCATTGACTTCTCCTCTCTAGCTATGAAAGTCTTAGATGACACATTCTTCCAGTATAAGGCTGTTTCATCTACATTGAAAATCTGTTGGGGGTGCCTGGATGGCTCAGTTGGTTAAGCATCTGACGCTTGATTTTGGCTCAAGTCATGATCTTATGGTTCATGAAATCGAGCCCTGTGTCAGGCTCTGTGTTGACAACATGGAGCCTATTTGGGATTCTCTCTCTCCTCTCTCTCCCTGCCCCTCCCCTGCTTGCTCTCTCTCTCTCTCTCTCTCATAATAAATAAATAAACTAAAAAAAAAGAAAATCTGTTATTTGGTGTAGCCACCTTCATTAATTATCTTAGCAGCATCTTCTCCATAACTTGCTGCAGCTTCTATATCAATACTTGTTACTTCCTTCACCTTTCACTTTGATGTTATAGACAGTTTCTTTCCTTAAAACTCATGAACTAATTGCTTCTGTCTTCAAACCTTCCTTCTGCAGCTTCCTCATCTCTCAGCCTTCATAGAATTGAAGAGTTCAGTCCTTGCTCTGAATTGGGCTTTGTCTTAAGGAACGTTGTGGCTGGTTTGATCGTCTACTCAGACCACTAAAACTTTCTCCACATCAGCAATAAGGCTGTTTTGCTTTCTTATCATTTGTGTGTTCACTGGAATAGCACTTTTGATTTCCTTTAAAATTTTTTTGTTTGCATTCACACACTGGCTAACTGTTTGGAATAAGAGGCCTCGTATTTAGCCTATGTCAGCTTTTGACACACCTTCCTCACTAAGCTTAATCATTTCTAGCTTTTGGCTTAAAGTGAGAGATTTGTGACTCTTCTTTTTCTTGAACACTTAGAGGCCAATTGAAGGTTATTAATTGGACTAATTTCAATATTTTTATGTCTCAGGGAATAGGGAGCCCTAAAGAGAGAGAAAGATGGAAGAATGGGTGGTGAATGGAGCTCTCAGAACACATACATTTATTGATAAAGTTCACTGTCTTATGTGGGAGCAGCTTATGGCACTCCAAAGCTGTTACAATAGTAGCATCAAAGATCATTAGCTATAGAGCATCATAACAAATATAATAATAAGGAAAATTTTGAAATATTGCACAAATTACCAGCATTTGACACAGAGACACAAAGTGAGAAAATGCTGTTGGAAAAATGGCACCAATAACCTTGCTTGACATAGGGCCACCACACCTTAAATTAGTAAAAAAAAAAAAATACAGTATTTGTCAAACACAATAAGGCAAAGCATAATAAACCAAGGTATGTCTGTACCTTATGATTCACCAACTTAAATTGTATAATTCAATTTCTTTTAGTATATTGACAAACTTGTGTAACCATTGCCACAGTCAATTCTAAACCATTTCATCCCCCTGTGGAGAAATGCATGCACCCCTTCACTGTCACTCTTGACATATACTCTCACCCTCCGCCTTAGACAACCACTAGCTTACTGCTGTCTCTATAGATTTGCTTATTCCAGACATTGTGTAGAAATGGAATTATACAATACATGGTCTTTATGGTTGACTTCTTTCACTTGGCATTCATTTTTCAAAATTTATCTATGCTGTACCATGTATTAATAATATTTTATTCCTGGGACACCTGGGTGGCTTAGTCGGTTAAGTGTCCAACTCTTGACCTCATTCACGGTTGGTGAGTTTGAGCCCTGTGATGGGCCCTGTGCTAATAGTGCAGAGCCTGCTTGGAATCCTCTGTCTCTCTGTCTGTCTGTCTGTCTGTCTCTCTCTCTGCCCCTCCCCCACTCATGCTCTCAGATTAAATAAATATCTAAAAATAATAGTAATATGTTATTATTTTTCATGGTAAAATAATATTTCATTAGTAGACATATCACATTTTACCTATTCACTTATTAGCTGTCATTTCAGCTCTGTCCACTTTTAGCTATAGTGAATAATACTTCTATGGAAATATACGTGCAAGTTTTACAGTGGATGTTGGTTTTTATTTCTTTTGTGTGTTTATACACCCCCAGAAGGGAGTTTGCTGCATTGTAGGAAATTCTATATTCAACGTTTTTAGAAACTGCCAAACTGTTTTCCAAAATGGCCAAAGCATCTTAAAAACCCATCATCAATGCCAGAAGGATCCCCTTTCTCCACATCCTTTCCAACATTTTTTATTATATGGCCATTTTTATTATAATCTTCCTACTGAGTGTAAAGTGGTATTTCATTGTGGTTTCTCTTTGCGTTTTTCTGATGACTAATGATGCTGAGCATATTTTCATGTCTTACATGCCATTTGTATGTCTGCTTTGAAGAAATGTCTACTCAGATCCTCTATTTTCCACATGGAATATTGGTCTTTCTGGTATTGAGCTGTAAGAGATTTTAATATAATCTTGCTAACAATCCCTTATCAGATATGTGATTTACAAACATTTGCAAACATTTTCTTCCACTTTTTGAGTTCTCTTTTCACTTCCTTGATAGTGTCCTTTGAGTCAACAAAACGTTCAATTTTGATGAACTTCAATTTATTTGTTTTTTCTTTTGTCGGTAGTATTTGGTTGCCCTATATATGACAACTGCTATGAAAAATGTTAAGCCATTTCTTGACCTAATGCTACAAAATTATACCTCTCTGTTTAGCTATTACATATGCGCTCATGATAAATTTTGAGTTAATTTTTATATATTATGTGAGACAGGAGTCCAAATTAATTATTTTGCATGTGCATATCCAGTTGTCCTAATGCCATTTGTTGAAAAGACAATTCCTTTTCCCGTTGAATTTTTTTGGCACACTTGTCAAAAATAAATTGACCGTAAACATAAGGGTTTTATTTCTGGACACTCTATTCCATTCCACTGGTCTATATGTCTGTCTTTATGTCAGTGTGACACTGACATTTGATGTATATGTAGCCTTGCATTAAGTGTTAAAACCACAGGAAATGTGAGCCCAGTAACATCGTTCTTTTTCAAGACTGTTGTGGCTGTTCCACAATTCCACATGGGTCTCCTGTGTTTCCATATTCATTTTAGGATCAGCTTGTCAATTTCTACCCTTTCCTCCAGAAGGCAGCTGTAATTTTGATAGGAACTGTGTTGAATCTCTCAATAAATTGGAAAGTTTAATATTTTAGCAATATTAAGTTTTCCAACTCATGAACATAGGACAACTTCTCATGTATTTAGGTCTTTTAAGTGTTTATTTATTTATTTATTTATTTATTTAGAGAGTGTAAGCAGAGGAGGGGTGGGGGGGAGAGAGAATCTCAAGCAGGTTCTGCACTCTCTGCACAGAGCTAGATGCGGAGCTCGATCTCATGGGTTCCTGAGACCTGATCCAAAGTAAAGAATTGGATGCTCAACCAGCAGAGCCACCTAGGCTCCCCTACTTAGGTCTTTTTAAATTTTTGCAGCAAAGTTTTGTAGTTTTTAGAGTGTAAGTTGTACGTGTCATTGTTAAAATGATCTCAAAACATTTTATTCCTTTCAATGTTACTGTAAATGGGATTGTTCTCTTAATTTTGCCTTTGGATTGTTCATTGCTGGTGTATGCTTATTTTTTGTATATTTACAAAAGTACAATTTATTTTCATATATTTGTTGTATATGCTGCAACTTTGCTGAACTTGCTTCTTAGTTCTTTGGATTTTCTCTAGATAAGATCATGTCATGTGCAAACAAACATAGCTTTAATTCTCCCTTTTTCAACCTGGCTCTCTTTTATTTATTTTTCTTGCCTAATTTCCCTGGATGGAGCCTGCAGGGAAATGATGAATTCACGTGGCCAGAGTGGACATCTTTGCCTTAGTCCTGATCTTAGGGAGAAAGCTTGAAGTCTTTCACCACTAAGAATCATGGTAACTATGGGTGTTTTGTAGATATCCTTTGTCAGGATGAGATGCTCCCTTCTAAATCTAGGTTTTTGTGAAATATTTTTATTACGTAAGGGTGTCTTCTCCAAATTAAGTCAGCTTAAATGGTCCTTCCTTAGGAGCCCTAATCCCAGCAGCTTTGGAGCCTTTCCTGGATGATCTCATCCAAGTCAGTTTACCCTGGCTGACTTAACAATCATCCTTTCAGTTCTGTACTAATTGTTATTACTACTTATTTAAAAATGTAAGCATTTGCTCACTATCCTTTTTGTTGTTGTTGTTGTTGTTGTTGTTCTCTTTCTTTCTTTATAACCATCACATCAATGAAACTCTGCCCGGGGAAGCCAGGGACCAAGTTTACCCTATTCACTGTTGTATTTTCTAGCATCTACCATAGTTCTTGACAAATGGCAGTTGATCAATAGATAAATATTTGTTGAACAATTGAGTAAATTAAGGAATGAGTGAGTGTCCTGTAGAAATAGGTGCTAAGTGGTAACTCATTGGATAGAAGCAGAACATTGACCTTTAACTAGAGATGATGGGAATGAGTCTGGAATAGAGTTGACATACTTTTATAATGAACGATTTCAAACACTGGCCAAAACAAAAGAAAGAGAGAAAGAAAGCAAAAAAAGAAAGAGAGAGAGAGAGAAGGAAAGGAAATAAAAGGAAAGGAAAGGAAAGGAAAGGAAAGGAAAGGAAAGGAAAGGAAAGGAAAGGAAAAGAAAAGAAAAGAGAAAAGAAAAGAAAAAGACAAAGATAAGAAAAGAAAAAGAAAAAGAAAAAGAAAGAGAAAGGAAGGAAAGAAGCACGTGGAAGATGACAGCAGAAAGAGCTCTGTGAACTTGGGGCATCCTCATACCCTATCCAGAAACTAGTGCTCAATAGTCTGGGGTGTTAACGGGATGTTTTGTTTCTTTCCAGGGTCACAAAAGTACTAATAGCTATTAGAGTCTCCCCAGCAGGCTAGCATCCCAGGCACTGGGCCAGCCTGCTTTGGGGTGTTTTCCTACCCCAGCCTGCTGTGTTTCACAAAGCAAAGGCCATGACATAAGAGACCACATGGTGGCTGGTTAAATAAACCTTCAAATGTACCTTTATCATCAGTTTAATCTCCTTCCTTTTACCACCCTGCAGTTAAATCTGTCCATTTCTCAGCCTCCTCCCCCTGAGCCCCCATCATGATCATCTAAATTAAAATCTGTTATCAGCTTCTGGGTAATCCCCTTTGATGCCCTGAGTACTGCAGTATCTGTCTTGCTCAAACCTAGCATGTAAGTGCTGATAGCTTTTGAGCGGCTGAAATGGCTTTGTATATCTCACACAAATGTCTGCATTGCTCACAAACAGCCAGGAGCTGGCAAAAAGGACACATTCATGGCTGGAAGTTTTATGAAACTGTGAGAATTACCTTTGAGGACAACTTAGGAGTGCTTCTTGCCATTCTCTATTCACTTGCTTAGAGTGAGGAGAAACGGTTCCCGTGCTTCTCTGCCACTGGATTGATACTGACCTTCCTGTGGTTTACTTTGTTTGCTTGCTCTTGTAACTACCTTGCTCACACAGGTTATTTTTGCTGCTTTAGTGTCCAAATTATACATTTGAAATTTTTGATGAGCAAGTGTTAACTCCCCTGGACGAATCAACCCCAATTGTGACCTAACCCATAATTTCAATTTTCACATTTATTCCTTCCAAGGCTAATGTCCTTGCTCTCGTGGGGACAGAAAGATGACTGTATATATGGTGGGGAGAATATATGTTTGGAGTTAGCAGACAGACTTTGGCTTAAATTCTGCTTCTAATGATTAGTAGCTACAAAATGCTGAACAAGATATTTGAGCCCTCTGAATGTATAGCCCTGTCTTCTGTGAAATGAAGATTTAATACACATGTGGTAATTATTCAAAGATAATATAATTGATGATTGTTGTACTTATTTATTTATTGTCACTCTCCTAACCTATTCTGTAGACTATAGACTCCATGAAGGCAGGAAATGATCCTGTTTTGTTTCCTGTCCTGGAAAAACCTAGTAGACACCACTTGCTCAGTAAACATTTTTGAATGAGTGAATGAGATGAATTGACAGTAAAGTCCTCAGTGTTCAGAGTGACATAGTAGGTTTTTATAAAAATAATGATTCCATTCACTACTTTGGATGTTTCTCAGATGCTGTCTATAGATTGGCAGATTAGAAAATCTCAGTTAAGCAGAAAACTTCTTCTGAGCCTTCTCTAAGTGAGGGTCACACCATTTTTCATAAGTGATGGGCCCTGAGAATCTAACACTTCCTGACTTGAGGACCTGTGCCTTGATCAGATGTGAATGAAGACCTTGCCCTGGTCTCTGGGCCTTGTTCCTAGGGACCTGTGTGCACCAATGGAAATCTGAGTGCACCATTTTTTGCTCCCCTTCAAGGATGACTCTGAAGGGGAGACATCCATCTTTCCCCTCCTTCTTTCTCTTTCTGTCTGTCCCTCTCTTTCTTTGTTTCCCTCTTTCTTATTTTTATGTATTTTCTCATGTCTGGCTTGTGAAGCCTTCTCTAATATTATCTAGTGGAGTCACTTCACATATTATACAAGAACTCATCTTCAAAGATGATGGGGATTCAATAGTGTCCCACAAAGCCATGATTAGTTATCAAGTTTTTAATCTTGATCTTTTAGGCTTTCCTCTATTTATGCTACTATCTATAATGGCTGGTAATATTTGTTCAAATAATAATTTTGAATATTTTTAATGTTTATTTATTTATTGAGAGAGAGAGAGAGAGAGAGAGAGAGAGACAGGAAGGAAGGGGGAAAAAGAATTTCAAGCAGGCTCCGGGCTGTCAGCACAGAGCCCAATGTGGGCATTGAACTCACAATGAGATCATAACCTGAGCCAAAATCAAGAGTCAGACACTTAACCAACTGAGCCAGCCAGGCGCCCTTCAAATGTTTTTAAAAACCAAGACAACTCTTGTTATCAAAATAAATTGATGTACATGCTCAATAGTTAAAAGCAAGAAAAGAAGAAGTGTTCAGGTGAGGGTGTGGACAGGACACCCACCCACTCAGCTCCCCCTGAACCTTAGGAAACTGCCCCGTGTGGAAGTTTGGTTTCTACAGGCCTCTGTGCTATAAG
This sequence comes from Felis catus, assembly GCF_018350175.1. Classification (NCBI taxonomy): domain Eukaryota; kingdom Metazoa; phylum Chordata; class Mammalia; order Carnivora; family Felidae; genus Felis; species Felis catus. The sequence continues at coordinate 28,231,039 of NC_058377.1, forward strand.
CTCTGGATTGGTGAGCAGTAGCTTCTGGGGTTATATTCTCTGAGTCATGCTGGTACTGCCTTTCTGAGTTTGGTTTGTCTCAGCCACACTGAGAGCTTAGGCTTAAATTGCTTGGCATGGTGGGTTATTTCACTATTATTATGCCTGGCTTAATAGTAGGGCATTGCTGTATGGTCAAAGCTCTATTATTAAAGTCATTTAAACCCAGACAAGGCCAAGTCTGAGAGAACACACTGCAGGGAAGCACCTTGCCCACACTTAGTAATGGAAGCTATGACCTCGGCCTCCCCCATCTCTTATTTCAATCTCCTCCATATCTGCTTTCATGCTGTGTGGTTCCCTGACTGCGACTCAGTTTGGGTTTCCATCGACAGCCTTTGACTTAATCCAGAGAAGATCAAAGACTCCTTGATGAAGAAAAGGCACCGGAAAGGCAGACTGTGGTTTGCATTTGAGCTGAATTTATTTCTTGGTGTTTTTTGTACGAGTAACAATACCAGTCCCTGGGGCTGGCACTTAATAGATCCTTATTTGCTGGAAGAGTAAATAACTACTCCCCCTTATTCACTCCTCCCTAACAGCCAAAACATGCTTCTGTCTTCAACCCTTCTACCCAGTCCCTAGTTCACTTAATATAAATGCTAATTAGGATGTGGGTTTAAGGTCATTACTCTCTGTCAGGGAGAGGACACCAAGAAGAGGCTTTCCTCTTCCAGAAGACAGCAGATCTCAGGATGCCTGCCTTTCTCTTGCTTCCATCCCTTCATCTAGCAAATGAGGTGGGAGTCTCTGCCCTTGGCGACAGGAGAAATACATTTCTTTGTTTCAGTCATTTGTGCAGCCCTGGCTTTATCACCCTAGCAGCATCTTGTGGAAAACAAAAATGTACAAGCACAATTACTCCAGCTTCCCACAGTGGGTAGCCCTAAATAGGACACTTGCCATTGGCACCAAAACAATCGTCAAATTGTCAAACAATAAACAGGGTAAACTGAGAGAGAAAATAAACCTAGTGTGAGCAAACACACAAAGTTGGGGAGTCAGAAACAGCAGAGTAAATTGAGTGTCTCCTCTGCTGGGCAGGATGCTGTCATGCCCCTCACTGATGCAAAATCCAATATTTTTGGTTTAACCATACTGGGAAATCTAGCCCTTTCCACCCAAAGTAGCTGTTTAGCCAGAAGAAGAAGAAAGGAATCCATTAAAAACCTTGTCCCTGGGGATTTTATTGGGGTTTCTGGCTCACAGAATTCATTTGTAAATAAGTATTGAATTCTTCTCATATGTAGGGTAGTGTGCTCAACCCAGGTGGGTAGAGAAGACCTACAGTCTTGTCTACAAGAAGACAACCCCAGAGCAAAGAAAGCTTGAATTTTTAAAATTTATTTATTCATTCATTTAGTTAGTTATTGAGAGAAAGAGAGAGAGAGAGAGACAGAGAGACAGAGAGAGAGAGAGAGAGAGGAAATCCCAAGCAGGCTCCACACTGGCAGGGTGGAGCCCGATGCATGACTCAAACTCAAAAACCATGATATCATGACCTAAGCTGAAACCAAGAGTCGGGTGCTTAACCAACTGAGTCACCCAGATGCTCCAAGACTGATTTTAATAGAAGGTTATAAACTGGGGCAAGTGAGCATAGTGGACAATTACTCCAATCAGAGTTTAAGACAGGTGGAGTCCAGGAGGAGCTAGAGCCCTCATAGAAGTGTGATGGGAATGTGGGAGCACGAATGGATCTCATTTGGATGGGCAGGGGCAAGGCCATAGCAAGGATGGAGAACAGCATGATTAGAATAGAGGCATGTGGTAAGAGCTCTCAGGTTGGGTGGGAGTGGAAAGTAAGTAGAAATCTACTTCGGAATAAATGTTGAGGATCTTATATCCCAGGCCAAGGACTTTAGACTTCATTCTGGCATCATGGTAGAAAAAACAGAAGATGTTTTGAATGTAAACATGACATGATGAAAGTAGCATCTCAGAAAAATTGATCTGGTCAGAACCGATTGGATTGCAGGCATCAGACATGGCCAAACATCTTAGGATATTGATGCAAATAATGTGTGGGAAGATAATAGATACCTGGAAATTGTGGTCACAAGAATGGTAAAGAAGGATGGAGAAGAGGAGCATGTCAACCCCTGTCTCTGTGTATATATACAGGGCAAAGGGGATCATGCAAGTTAATGAGTTGCTAAAGTTTTTATCCTTTGCACCTTTTTAGGTGGAAACATGGACAAAAAATGTCAGTCAGGAGGGGGAGCTGACTTCAAGAAGAATGATGCACTTGGCTTTTCTGGACTGTGTTAGGTATGAGGTAATAGCAGGATATCCTAGCACAGGTTGGTGGAAAAACTCAAATAGAATGTGAACTTCAAATGACATCTCAGATCTGTGCTGAAGTAAGTCCTGGTTCCTGCATGTATTGTAGCATTTTATAATCGTATGCTACACTCTGCGTATATACATGAATTTGGTAATTACAGGATAAATCCTCTGGCTCCTTGCCTCTCCAGCTCTTCTGAGTGGAATCATATTGCTCTGGGACTGAAATAACAATAGATCAAAGGGGAATACACTTATGTAAGGAAAGAGGAAAAGAGCAAGGAGGAAAGACAAAGGTTTTTAATTCAAATGGAGCTAAGGACCTGAGTACAGGCACCACCCCTGTTGCTAGTAGCAAGGAACTGGATCCAGAAGCAGAAAGGAATGGAAGAGGAAAGAGAGGCATTAGGAAGGAGAGTGTAGTGCTGTAGCTGACCTGGAATTGGATGGAGGGACAGAAACTGCCAGAACCAATGAAATACACTCATATATGCCAACTGAGGTGGGAAAAGCTAGACTTTTCCCATGTGGATCTAGAATTGTCTAGTTGCATGTCTGTGCACATGATATATGCTTCTAAAGATAGTCCAAAAGTGGATTGTACATATCAGTTGCTGGTTGTTGTAGCCAATCTCCAAGATTCCTTCCAGTGAACTTCATCTCCTGGTAGGCATATCTTTGTTGTCTCTTTCCATTAAGAATCAAGGCTGGCCCTATGTGACTGAGGGAATATGATGAAAGTGATAGTATGTGGCTTCAGAGGCTCGGTCATAAAAGGCACTGCCATTTTTGCCTTGGTCTCTTATATCACTTGCTTGGGGGAAAGCCAGGCCCCATATCTGAAGCACATTCAACATGCCTTCAGTCAACAGGCAGCACCAACTTGGCAGCCACATGAGGGAGCTGTCTTGAAGTGGCTCCTCCAGCTCCAGCCAAACCTATAAATGCCTTCAGCCGCAGCCTGCATAGACTTGAACCTCATACATGACGCTGAAACAAAACTTCCAGCCAAGTTGCTCCTGAATTCTTGATCCACAGAAACCATGAGAGATAATAAAGTTTGTAAATAAGTATTGAATTCTTCTCATATGTAGGGTAGTGTGCTCAACCCAGGTGGGTTGCAGCTTAAGCCACTAAGATTTGGGCTGATTTGTTATGCAGCAATAGATAACTAATACACTAGAGTCATACAAAATGTACTAGAACTGTTTAGAGTGCTCATCTTAATGTTAATGTGAAAAATATTTTGGCTGTAATGCATCACCAATGATGCTGTAATGCATCACCAAGCTATTGAAATTTATGAATAATATGTGTTCAGCCCAAAGTCTATCCAAAAGTATCCAAAGTTTCACAGAGGGAAGCAGAACTCAGGAAAAGAAATGGATGCATATTAGATGTCAAACATGTGCTTATTGAGTTAAATTGAATTGAAATTGCAGACAGTTACAGATGAAACACTTTACATTGTCACCTCACACGTTTATCAAATGCTGAACTACTGACAACAGTACACTATGAGGAATGCTTCCATGGGTAAATTTAACCTAGTCGAACGTAAGTTTACCCAGCCACAACACGACGAAGGTGTGTAGCAAAGCTCTGCTAATAGGAATAGAAGCTTCTGGATGGCTGAAGCCCATGCACAGAATTGCAGAAAGCTCAGCCCTGGTTCTGCCTGTGTTCATCAGTGGCCTGGCAGTCATCCTTCCCCTCGACCTCTGTTGCAGGGTTCTGTTTCTGTGACATTCACAATTCACCCTCACCTCAGTTCAAGCAGGTGAAGTTAATCCTATCTGCCACCATTTCCCTTGTCTAAGGCTTACAGTCTTGGGGCCAGGCCCATTTGGGGACACGTGGCCTGAACTGTCCTCAAGTGAGCCTCCTGGTCTGTCCCTCCTCAAACGGTGTTTCTTCAAGCTTCCTTTCCTCATTTCCCACTTCCCGTATGGGAATGGAATGCCTTTTTGCTTTCCCATCTGTCCCACTTCTTGCAGGAAAGAGTCCAGTTTGGAGCTTTTACCTGGGGATGAGCCATTGGCCTACACATCTGAGCCCTTGAAGCTCAGAAGTCACTCCTATAAAGAGACCTCCAGTGGCATCACCTACCATCTCATTGACCATGGACACAAGCCAGATTCTTATTTTGCCCAAAGCATGGACCTTCATGTTGTGGTCTCTGAAGTAGTATTTTCTAATTATTCCAAAGTCCCTTTGACCTCCTGTGAAGAGCATATTGCTGGCAGTAGCCTCCATTAGAATGTCTAGGTCCCCTTCCTTAGGCTGCTCCTCTCGGGTATGCTGTTCCTTCCTTTCTAACACTGACCACCAAATGCCAGACTGAGGATGGAATCCATGATTGAATGGGCACTTTTTTCATATTTAGTAAAAGTTAAAAACTTACCACAACTCAATTTTAATAGCCTAATCTTCAAATGTTAATAATTATAGCTTTTGCTCACTGGGCATTGATGAAGAGCCAGGCATTGTGTCAAGAAGGTTACATACATGATCACATTTAATCCTGACAGTACCGTTCAGAGGTGTTTTTATCATTCCTGAGTCACAGAAGAAGAAACTGAGACTCAGAGAAGTTAATTATTTAGCCCAAAGCCACACAGCCTGGGAGAACTTAGGTCTTTTTATTTTAGTGGCATCCCCACTTGGAAGTACATGGACACTTCCACTATCCTAATGCTGCAGCCATATGCAGGGATATGCTCCTGAGGGAGCACCATGTACCAGCCTTGATTTTGTAGCTGAGGAAGCAGCAGAGCTCTAATCGCCAGCTCTTTGGCCCTTCCATTCTCATACACTCTGCTACTCTCTTTGTCTGTGAAATTCCATTTCTTACATGTAGACATGCATCTGTATTTCCCTCCCTGATTTGCAGAAAACCTCAAATGTTGGTATCATAAAGGGACTCAGAGTGGCTTCTTCACACCAGGATGCACAAGGATGTGGACACCTCATGCTTGTAAGGTGTCATCAGGACCGGGGGTGATGCCTGCTAGTGTTCTAGAATCAGGAGAAGGGATTTGGGGGCACTGCTATGCTAACTGTGAGCTCCCTTCCTATAATGAAGAGAGGAAGCATCTGAAAAGGATATGAATACAAAGTTCTATTTCTAGAGTTGTCCCTGGTGTGACCTAGCCAGAGAAAGCAGTTCCTGTAAATGCCCTGATGCCCAGAAGGGTGAGTTCCTGCCCCACGCTCACTGGGGACCCACTCCCCACACCGGCTCTATTATTAACAACTACAGATCTATGCCAGAAAGTAAATACTCTTCCCCAAAATGGGTCAGTTCTTTTTCTTTTGATCTCTTATTCTTCCCAAGGGGGACAACACTGCAGATTTTCCCCCAGGAGGTGAGGAGGCCAGCATAGAGGCATGGTTGGCACATGCAGTATAGACTGGGAGCAGACTGCTGTTTCTGTGTGCCCTGGGAAAGACAGTAGACCCAGAGGAAGCCCCTGAAGCCATGGCCAAGGGAGCTGCGAAGTTATGCCTTGAGGCCAAAGCTGGCCTGGAGCTCTTCTGTGCAATTTGGCCCAGTTTTCTGGGGCTAGCTCTGGCTGACTTTTTCACTGAGATTGTCACTGCTTTGTCAGTTCTTGTTTAAAGGTCCCCTGGGTTATAAAATTGCCATTGTCTGTCTCAGGTCTCAGAGCACAAAAAGCTGTTGCAGCTGCATATTGTCCACCAAGACTATGAAATTGGAAAACATGCTGAGATTTGAAATTGCTTGGTTGAAAGTGAGACACTGGATAATCTCCTATCATGTGACCAGCATCACTGTGGGCCCCTTCCTGTTCCATTCCAGCTCCTTATCTTACTACAGCTGGATCCCAGACCAAGTCCCTCATTTTGCCCTACCTCCCTCTCTCCTTAAACATTGGGAGGTGGTAAAACCAGGAGTTCTTGCAGCCAGAGAAGGCTTTTAAACCTTGAACCTACTTCAGCATCCCAAACCTTTGGTGAAGAGACAGACTTCCAGTCAAAGCAATAATCAGACTTTCCTGAGGCAGCACACATATGGGGTAAACACCCGGACTGAAGACTGGAGTGTGAGCAGAGTTCAAATCTTGGCTCTCCAGAACCTCCTTACTCTGGAACTGGATCAAGTTACCAACCTCTCCCAGCCTTAGTTACCTCCTCAACAATAAGATGATGGTGATAGTAGCTTCATTACAAGGTGAGGGACCAAAGTTATAAGCTAGCACCACCCCTGGTTCACAGTAGCCTCGGCTCACAGCTCCTAGAGCAGGGACTTTTGTCTCATGCCTCTTTTGTAAACCTTCCAGCACCTGCATGGTACTGAGAATGTATACAGCAGGAGCTGATGGAATAACTGTTGGACCAGCTGATGAATGGACAACTCAGAGTTCAAGCAAGTGAGTCTGGTAGGACATCTGTTGCCCTTTGGCAGTGACTTAGGCAATGGCCTATGTACTCAGTATGCCTGCCTCGCAGGAGCCAAGGTCGAGGGTGTATGCAACACACCCAGGTTCAGTCAGCCATGAGGAATTGAGTGTAGCATTTGGGTGAGTATATTCAACAAGTTAGCTTCATTTTGCTTCATTTTCTTGTCTGGCCTTCAACAGAATCCTTAGAACAAGCTGACCGCTGGTCTTTACTGCTCTTAGTTTCATGCACTTACAGAGCCTATTTTTTCAGGGGGTGGCAAATTATCTACAAATACTGATTACCAGCTCTGCTCAGGAGAAAGAAGGAAAGGGTAGATAGCTCGCTTCTGTGGCAGGCTGGTAAGACAACAGCGGACATCACCGATGCATGCTCCCTGCCACATCATCCTCTCCCATACCACGTTCCTGGGCTCCCTTCCCCTTCTCTGACCAAGGCAGCATCTGGGCAAACTGCTCAGTGTGGATCACCACTGCCCAGGGACAGGATTTGGGAGTTGAAGGAGAGAGCAAAAAATATTCCTCAAAACTTGGAAATAAGAAATGACCACAGAGGACAGGAGGAGAGACAGGCCATCAGAAAACAGAGGAAGCAATTTGACAATGAGGTGAAAATTGCCACTGCCAATTCTCCCTGACACCCTGCGCTTTACTCATGGGCTCGAGGAAATCTGTCAGTGGCTCAGGAAAATGTCTGCAAGGAACTGGTAATAGTTTAGTAATGGCCTGGTGACTTGAAATGAGATGGAAGGCTGCAGCTGTGCAGGGGGAGATCTCGCCTGTTTTTAACCCAAGGTGATGAGATGTGGAAACAGTCCTCTTCCCCAGCTCTGCTCCTCTAGAGGCTGAGCACATCAGCCCAGAGAAGCCGCAGCGTCAGAGGGAATGTGGCTCACTGCTCGGATCAAATCAGGGTTTTTAAGACACTGGTTGTGAGGGTGCATGTGTGTGTTTGGATGTGGGGTGTATGGTTTTCCTACAGCTGTTTTAATGGATGTACCTTCCCTTCTTGAGGCCCTCCTCCTCTCTCTAGCATATCTCTACTTTATGGTAAATGGGTTTTGATTCTAAAGCAAATTGACCTTGAAATAAGTTCCAGAATCTGAGTTCTTACACCCCAGATGCTGGTTTTGGAATGCAGACTGCTCATTCAGCAGATAACCAGCTCCATCATATGAATCTGGAGGGGGAGCGCCACATCGTGTCAGCCTTGTAGGCAAAGTTAGAGCTCTGTGGCTGAATGCTCTGCAGGGAGTGCCCAGATATCTCAGGTGTGTGGCAGAAGGTAGTGTTGCCTTGGTTGTCCTTTTTGATTGTTTGTGTGTGTGGGGGGGGGGGGGGGGGGGGGTTAATTGAGGATGTGCTTGTATTTAGGAATTATGGTGAGTAGTAGGGGATCAGGGACTGCAAGAATCTAGGGCTCTAGGGCTACAAATCTCCGATCACAAATCTGTCATGTGACAAGGGAACAGAGTACCCTTCATGGAAAGAAAGTGTATGTTACGTGCATACACATGTGTCTACATGGAACCCAAAATTTATATCATGGATATGTTTATGAGGGTTACCTTAGTCTCAGTTTTGCTGAGGCACTGACCCTTCTTTGTCCTAACATGTCTTTTGTATCAATAAGATATCAGTGTTATTCTATTAAGATTGTGAGGTAGGGGTTTTGATATAACAGAGTCAGAGCCAGCAAATATTTATTGAGCATCCACCATGTGACTGTTAATGGAGCCACGATGTTGAAAGTGAACTCATGAGCAGAGCAGAATTATATGGAACTTACTACTTGTGCCCAGTGTATCATACTCAAGGCTGCTCTCTGAGTATTACACAGTACAGGTGCCAGGCCCAATTTAAAGGTGATTTTCCATTTTCATTGTTTTAATGTGTCTAAGTGCTACATTGTTCGTGAACTGAACTGGCAATATCGGGGCTCATGTCACCAGAGCTCAGATGTTCTCCACCCATTATCAGCTTCCACTCTGCAGACTATTGTTGAAACCAAGCTCTTTGCCCCAGGGGTTTTTGCTGTTGTTGAAGCTGAAGTAATGAAACAGATCACTGCAAAGACAACCAGATGCCTTTTATAGATTAGAGAGGTGAATCTAGACCAGAAGGCAGATAGTCAGGGGGTTGGGGGGGGGGGGTCGGCACAGAGTTATCCAGTGTGCCATCTGACCTTCAAAGGGAGTGATGGAACCATCTTAGAAGACATAGAGAGTTGTCAATTCAGCCTCTCTGGGTCAGAGCCTGCTCCTCTGGTATGGCCCAAGACCAGCTTTTGGATGAGAGCTGGGCAGAGAAATAGGTAGGGAGCCGGTGCCAAAACAGCAATCCCAGAAAGGCTTGAAGCTGCTCATTTGCATGCTGTTCACTTTTTTTCCAGTAAGGGAGACCTTTGGGAGTGATTTTTATAGAAGAAGTGGTTAGGTATAACTCTGGTTACAGTAGAAATTCAGCAGATCCAAGACCTCAAAAGTCCCCCAGAGGTTACTTAGTGCAACCCCTTGCCCTAAGCAGGTCTGTGCCTACAACCATTCCAGAACAATGGTGTTTCATTTTAAATATTTCTCAGAAAGGGTATTTCATATACTCCCTAATGCACTGGTACCAAAACAAAGCCTAGCATAAAAAGAACCAAATTTTTTCTGGACTATGGCCAAGTGAAATCCAAGATGGATACAGATGTTTCAAAAGCAGTCAGTTAGTCAGCAGATGTGCCAATATACCTCTTCTCTGTGCCCTCTGGTGACATGCTTTCCAAATTAAATTAGTTTGATATTGCTCGGGGCTTCTATTTGACTCTGATTCTTTCTAGTGGGAGCAACATTTTTAGTTCAAAGAAGAGAGATGGTCAGAAGTCTTTGCTCCTTATAATATCAGAGTGTGGACCTGATTTTAGCTTTCCTGATGTTCTAATGAGACAAGGAAACCAGAATTTAACTGATAGTTATTAACATACCATCATTGACTTGCATTTTAGCAAGTTCAGGGATAAGTGAATATCAAAAACAAAACAAAACAAAACAATATGCTCTGGAAACAGATGGCTTAGAACATCTTCCGTGAATGGATATAAGGAAAATTGTTCTAATGAGCAAGAAGTTAAGTGTGTATATGGTTGCCCATACATATTAGCCACCAAGTATGTGTGCTATCAATGCAAGATGGTATTCCTAATGAGGTGTTAGTGGTGACATGGAAGAAATAATTATCTGGAATGTTTTTAGTGCATATGAGGAGAGATTCCATAGGACAGAAATATTGCAGATGAAAAATACGCTTAGAATGGAAGAATTGATGCCAAGCTAAAGAGGTATGCAAAAAGGGGAAGGAGAAGGAAGGAGGATATTAAGAGTATTCCCCTTGGAGAGAGTGGTGTAGGTGGAGCTTCTGAGATACATATGAAATGAACTCAAAAGAGAATGCACTGCCATACATCTCTGATGACCAGAAATGTTTGGCAGTCATTGTACTACAATACCCCAACAAAAAATGGAGGTGATGAAATGGGGCCTGACATGGTTATTTAAGAAGTTGTTTTTTTTTTTTCTTTAGGTGATAAACTAATGTGGATAGGAAACCAAGATTTACCAATTCCACAACTATTCCCATTCTGGTTTTATATTAAAACACTTGACACAGAAGGAGGAACCTGAAAGATAATATATCTCTAGTAACATTGAAGACTGGGGCCAAAAGGCACAGTGGGAGCTCAGATGATGTTTCCTTTTTTTCTAGCACTTCAAGGTCAGAAATAAGGTGAAGAAATGACAAAATAAAAAGTTGTTATGTATTTAGTACTGCAACATAGGATCTTGTCTCTGGAACCCATAATTTACCAGACTAACAAGGTGAGTAGTTAGCAATAGACAGATGCCCATGAAGGAGGGAAGAAAGAACATGTTTGGCCAGATGGTCAAGAAGATCATAGAGCAAAATTTGTGGAAAAAGGGAAAAAAATGCCTGGATAAAACTGTAACACTAGACCTTATGGAGGACAGCAGGTGTGATATAGAAAGAAATATAGATGAAGTGTCCAGGAAAACAGTACAGAATTATACAAAAATAATATTTCTACCTCAAATATCGATATACTAAAGCACAGAATATAGGTAGTAAATAAAGGTAACATGAAGTTTTACCCAAGGAGGTAAATTCTATGACTGCAAGTTTAACCTCAGAAAGATTAGTTAAAATGAAGTTTTCTTTACATATGTTTTCTCTTTCTCTTTCTCACCCGCCCCCCCCGCCCATTGCACCAAGGATCTCTTCATGTCCACTCCTAAAACCCTTTCAAATCATTTCATTACTAAAGTCCATGTGCACTACTGAAACCCATAATCTTAAAAAAGCTATTACTGGTTTTCCTGTTTATACCCCTTTGCACAAACATCCTTCTGATTCACTACTCACCAGAGTTATCCTTTTAACACATAAATCAGATCAGGTAACTCCCTGTTTATAATCTCCTAGCAGTTTCTCATCTCATGTAGAATACAGTTCAAATGACCTAAAGTAGTTGACAAGGCTTTCATGACCCAGCCCCTGACTTTTCCTCAGCCTCCTGTCCTGTCACTCTCCCTTACTCAACCCCTCACATGAGACTTCTCATTGTTCATCAAACCCACCAAGCATGCACCTGACTCAGGGCCTTAGCACTCACAGTTCCCTCTGCCTGAAATGCTCTCATCCTAGAAATTCCCATGGATTGTTCAATAACCTCACTCAAGTCTATGCACATGTGCTACCTCCCAATATAACACATCCTCTATCACCAGCCCTACTCTGTCCCTTTTCATAGCACATTGCCAACTGACTTTAGATCACATATTTGTTTATGACACATTATCTGTCTCCTAGACTAAGATGTAATTTCTGTGATAAAGCCAATTTGGTCTGCTGCTCTACTATATAACTTCACTACCTAAAAGAATACCTGGCACATGGTAGATGTTCAATAATTATTTTGGAAATGAATTAACTGATGGATCATAAGTAGAACTGTGCTAACCAATGATAGCAGTAACTAACAATAATTAGATGTTTCCAGAATACAGAACTCCATAATGAGTATGATGCAAGAATACAAAAGACTTAAATGATGTGAAATTTGAGAGAATGAAGGGAACCAGAGCTGACTGAGTCCACTCCCAAGTTATTAGAACCCCAAAATGTAATTTATTAATGTTCAAATAACCAGTAAGTGGTGGTCTGGACCTAAATTATGATCTAGAACTATAGTCTGGACCCATATTCACTGACCAGAGTTTTGCCTGTTTACACTATATGGTAAGCTCTTTGTCCTTTAAAAAATGATGCTAATTGGGAAGACCAGATATATTAATTTGAAAATAACTTGGGAACACCTGAAAGTACAACAGTGTATGGGTGACCAGAAGATGAAACAGGGCAGGGAGGAGAGATGTTCATTGGACACCACTGAGAGGGGCTTTGTGGGTGCCTGAGGGACAGTCATGGGAAAATGCAAGGGAGAGGGGCTGTCTGTGGATCAAGAGTCACCCCCATAGAAAAGAGAGCTACAGACAGACACTGGAAGGACTGTTTCCATTTGTGGCTCTGTGAGACATACAACCTATATTTGGGGGCCTAAAGAGCAAATAGAATCAGGGAAAAATGTCCTTCCCATCTCTCACTGAAGGCATGACTGCTAATAGCACATTAGCCAGGAAAGCAGGGCATCATGACTGTGGGCATGGTAGATGTCATGTCTCAGCCATCTGTAGGCAAAGTAACAAAGGCCAGGGGTGAGGACAGGAGGGGACCCCTCCTAGGAATCCATACCAATCAATGGGGAGGATGTGACTGGAAATGAAGTCCCTGTAGCTGTGGAAGAAGGGTAAAAAGCCAGCAAATTTTACCTGTTAAAAATAATGTGACCTCTTAGGTACCACAAGCTGGTAAGCACAGGGGAAAGATGATAGAATGAAAATAAGTGAAGGTGTGTTTTATTTATGTCATAGTTCATGTAATATCAGATAAACAAGTCTGAAAGCTGAGATTCAGACCCCCAGTGCATGACCATGCTGTCATCAACTGCATTGCACAGGGACAGCCGTTCATTTGTATGCTCCATGTAGCCTAGGATTCAACAACATTTCTGGAAAAAATGAACAAATAATTTATTTCTTGCTTGAAAAGTTAATTCATTTATATTAATATTTTGTTTATTACCTCTAAGTTGACCAGATTATTAAATTATCCATTATTTGGTAGCCAAAATTTTGCTGCACAAACAGAATACAAATTGATTGTATCTATTCTGTGACAACACAGTTAACAAAGCACTAAAGATAAAAAAGAGGGAAATGGGGCCTAAATTGGCATCAGGTCTGCTTCAAGGCATTTTTGTGGCATTTGGCAGCAGACAGGATGAGAAGGTAAGGTGTCCTGACTTCCCCCTAGGAAATCCATACCCCAGTAACTCACTGGCAGTCCTCTGTATGTGGCCCTTTTCACTGGTGAGCCAAGAAACCTAATGGGCTCTCTGGTAACCGTCAGTCAGCTGGCATTCATCTATTAAAATTGTATTTTTGTGTTTGTCTCTAAAACACTGGTTGCCTCCTATCTAGGTGCTCTTTTTGGTACATTGGGCTTCAAGTGGTAGTTCTACAGAATAAAAAGAGAAATATATATATAGAGAGAGACAGAGGGAAATAAAGGGTAATGGCTCTGAAGAAACAACTTTACCTCAGTCAGAAAACTCATGGGGTGCCTACGTGGCTCGTCGATTAATCATCTGACTTTGGCTCGGGTCATGATCTCGCAGTTGGTGAGTTCGAGACTCGCATCAGGCTCTGTGCTGACAGCTCAGAGCGTGGAGCCTGCTTCGGGTTCTGTGTCTCCTTCTCTCTCTGCCCCTCCCCCATTTGTTCTCTCTCTCTCTCTCTCTCTCTCTCTCTCTCTCTCAAAAATAAACGTTAAGAAAATAAAAGAAAACTCACATGCTTCATATACCCCCAGCATTGGATAGGTAGAGCCCCGTGAGTACCCACTTATCCCTCTAACTGGAATTGGACTTTGTAAGTTCCTTCCAGATGAGCCCACCAGGTAGTGGAGAGCCCCAGGTAAGTAGTGGTGTGGGCAAAGTGGAAAGAGTATGAAGCTCGCAATCAAAAGATGGAAGTTGAGCCCCAATTCTACCACGTGATCACTGGGTGGCCTTGGAAAAGTCACTTCACCTCTCTGAGCTCAGCTCCTTGAGTGTGGATAGCAATATTACCCCTCAAGACTCACTTGAGAATCAAATAAAAATATAGGTAAAAATACAGACTTTGCAGCCATATACAAATACTGGTTGTCATGAAAATGAGAACCTTTTGGTTGTTCAATAACTAAAAGCTAAAGCCTAAGATGGACACCATGCTGTACACCAAATTCTGTTTTATACCAAGTCATGTTTGAGAGCCCAAGTACTTCCATTTTAAAATTCCATCTTCTACTGTTTGCATATTTAAATGAAAATTCATTTGGATGGCAGCATGCTTGCAGCGAGACAGCAGTAGCTAAATAAACAAATAATCAGCAATGGTCTAGGCCTTGATACAGATGAAAATGCAGAGCACCTGCAGTGCGACCAGCCTGTGAGTGATCAGAGCTGATGGTCCTCATGCTCCAGCATGTCACCCTCTGGGCCGGGCCACTCTCCCTCCTGTGGAAGAAAGAACACTGCACAATTAAGCACCTAATGTGTATGTAGGGAGTGGGGAGGAGTTGGCTGTGTTTGGTTGTTTAACTTATCCTTTCTCTGTCCTGCTTTTCTTCTGCTGTCAGCCAGGGAAAACCCTCGGGACTGCCCTACATTTGGAGGGCACAAAATGGAGGGCATGCCCTAGACGTTCAGAATTTGAGTCCCCATATCAAATCTTATCCAACAAAGGCAGGTGCTTTCACAAAGGTAGCTAAAGACTCTTAAATTTTTCTGTGAAAAGAGCTGATGGGCAAATACGTCGGGATGTATTTGCTCCTGTCTTTCCTTGGGGCATCTTGTGCCATGCAGGAGGCCAAGCCCTTCCATTTGTGCTTGTGGATGGCAGGACTCAGATTCCGTTTTCCCAGCTTAGTGGGACAATTTTCTGGCAGGTACCATAGAAAGGTCTGATCTGGGTGTCCTACTCATCAGTACCCTGGTTGCTTTTTAAAGACCATCTCCCCTGACAAATCTTCTAGTGGCAGCATGCGCAATAGCCCTGTAGTTAGAATACCACTGTCCAGCTCTGTGATTTTGGGCCCATTGTTTTAGTGTTCTCATCTATAAAGTAAAGCCAGTGCTAGTCACCTCACAGAGCAGTTCTGAGGATTAAACGTAGTAGCTCAAGCACAGAGCTAAGATGGTGTCCATCGCCTTGCAAACTATGAACATCACAGGCAGTCTCCCCTGGCTGCTCCACTACCCTTAGCTACTCTTCCCCAAATTGCCCCCAGGCCGTTATTGTCCACTTGGGCCATTTGTGAGCTATTTGTATTATTTGCTATTTCATAAGTGCCTGCCTTTGAAGTAGGAATTAGGTCCACATATGCTTTTTTACCACTTGTAGCACTTAGCATTTTGCTGAGCATGGGGTAGATAGTTAAGGTATGATTGATATGTTAACACAAGTCTGTTTTGCCTCATGAACAATGGAATAGTGAAGCCCGACATCCACCCATGCTAATTAGGAACTACTCCACGGCCTATGCAGAGGGCAAGCCACTCTTTCTTTGGCTTATATTTCAGTTTGCTGTATGCATTCATTCATTCTCTCACTAAACATACCTCTCATGCCTACTGAATGTCAGGAATGTGGGAAGTGGTGATGAAGAGCAAGGCAGCCAAGGTTTCTAGCTTTGCTGGGCTTCAGCCATCTATCTGACTGAAGTAGTTGCTCCTTTGAAAAAGAAACTATCCATGATTCAAAGTGCAGAGAGATCTCCATAACCTGAAAAGCTTAATGGCATGTAAATAATAATGTGCACCTTATTATGCTTACCTGTCATCCACCTGGAAATAGAGTTACCAAATCAGATGCTCTCTACTACCTGTTGAGCTTATTTAATCTCTTACACAGAAAGCAACCAGGTGAAGAAACCATCTCATTTAAAAAAAATACTTATGTTCTATTTTAAGTGGTAAACATTTATATTCCTTGAAGATGAATATAGCTCTTCAAAAGCATATGGCTACATCAGAGTCTGAGATGCAGCAGTGGTTGGTCACTCTGATAAGGTCCACCCGTGGTGGGCCATGGGGAGTCCCGTGTGTAGGGGGAGTGACTTTCTCATTCCATTTCTATAACTGGCAGGGGAAGGAACAGAAATGCTCAGGAGTCAGACTTAACAAAATGCATGGAGGGCAGCACAGTTTCTTCTTGGGATTCATAGAAATTAGTCCCATGGAGACTTTTCCTAGGAAAAGAGAGAGAGAAGTGCAGTTGGGTGGGGGCGGGGGGAAGAAAGGAAGGAAGGAAGGAAGGAAGGAAGGAAGGAAGGAAGGAAGGAAGGAAGGAAAGGAGTCAGGCAGGCCAGTGTCACATACATTTTTAAAATTGCTTTTGGGTTTGACACACACAAAGCCAAGTTCACAAAATGTAGCCTCAATGAAGTGTCACAAACTAAACACATCCAAATAGTCAGTGCTCAGCCAAAGGAACAGAACTGTCTGCAGTCACAACTACACTCCCCCACAAGTTTATCTCCAGCCTGAATCCAGCCCCTTAAGGATGTATACCTACTTTTCAACTCACATTATGGGATCCTACAGAACATTCCCTTTGTGGCTGCCTTCTTCTGTTCAACATTGTGTTGTAAGATTCATTTGCACTGTTGCCTATATTTTTGGTTGCTACTCTCAGTGCTGTGTAGTACGCCACTGTATGAATGTGTTAATTATTATACTAAAGTTTTATAGAAGAGGAAAAGTTTTAACACTTCAAACATGTATAGCAGATAGTAGTAAGAAAGATATCTAATTGTACCAAGGCATTTATACTTCTTCAAATAATTCTTTCAGCAAATAGTAGTGACTGCAGTACTAACAATGAGTAATACTACAAAATGGGCATGAATAATTAATTATTACAACTGCTAAGGCTTGGCTGTTTGGTAGAGTTCTATTTCATTACCAAAATGAGTAGGGAAATGTATGAAAAACATGTTAGCTGTCAAATCAATGCTATAGGACATTTGGATATTCATCCAAAAGGTGGCAGTTTGCAGTGTCCAGTTGTAGGCAAAGTATTCACCAACAAGAAACACTCTTTAAAGTGCTGGTTTTGAGGGGCACCTGGGTGGTTCAGGTGGTTAAGCATGAGTCTTGACTTCATCTCAGGTCATGATCTCACAGTTCATGGGTTGGAGCCCTGCATCAGGCTCTGCGCTGACACTGTGGAGCATGCTTGGGATTCCCTGTCTCTCCCTCTCTCTCTGCCCCTCCCCCACTGGCCCTTGAACTCTCTCTCTCTCAAAATCAATAAGTAAACTTAAAAAAATAATAAAAATGCTGTTTTTGAAACTTCTCATGTATAGAAAGACAGCAAACATTGCAAAACAGGAGGTGATGAGCAGAGAGGGGAAAGAGTAGGCAGGAATCCAGAGACAACCTGACACTCATTTAAATGTTCAGGATTCAGGATAGAATCAGAATCAGTGGAGGGGCAAAGGTGCCTCGCCAGTCTACACTCATTCCCCACCTGTGACCTAGCAATCGCCTTCTTATGTGACCCAGCTCTCCTCACGGAAACAATTTTCATCCTCGGCACCTTAGTTTGCTGAGAAAGCACAAATAAATAGCCCCGCTCTCCTTCCCCACATGTCATCCTCCACCTGCCTCTGCCCAGGGAAACCACCTTATGAATTACAGCTGCTTGGGCCAAGGCTCTGAGGAATCTGGGCTTATCTCCTCCCCTGCACCCAGTGATAAGATAATGAGATGCAAGGCTCTGGTGTGTTTGACAAGCTGGTGGCTCCAGCAGGCGAGTGGAGAGGCTCAGGGGCTGGGATTGGAGATTAATTAATGCTAAAAGACACAGTTTGATGTGGCAATGAAATTTCGATTATAATAATCTCTAATTATCTTGTACCGCGAGCGCCCTGACTCTCGCAGGTGTTTCTTCGTGGTTGGAAATTGCTATTTGTGCATGAAGTAAAGCAGACTGCATGGGGGTGGGGGGGGAGGGATGGAAGAGGATATACACAGTTCTGCTTGGAAGCAAGGGAGTGTATGGAAGTGCCCCTTTGAGGAAAGGGCAACATTTGAGGAAAGTTAACTTGGTATTGTTTTATAAGAAGTGTAACCAAGGCAAGGTGAAGGAAATGTGATGGAGGAGCCACACTGAACCAGAATCCTTGTCTCTTGGCAAAGACACCTTTTGCTAGGCTTTGCCTCCTCTATGACTATTGGAGAAAAAGCCCCCTTGTGGAGCACAAATTAAGTCTCATCTTTCCAGGTACTATCAGAAGTCTTTTTCATAATAAGAATTTCACCTTGGGAAAGAAATGCAAGTCCTAATGAGTTAGTGCTAGGACAAAGGAAATCTAACCTCCACAGGAGAGAACAAGAATCCTGTATTCCCAGGGCAGACAGCTTTTGCCCTAAATCCCCTGAAGCCCAAACATCCATGACAATAGCCAGTACTTGCCAAGGAAATGTGAGCTATTAGAGGCTGTGAAGCTTTAATTCTGCTTCCAGATTAGTTGGAAAGTTTGAAGAACTCATCCAGCCAGGTGTGGGAATTGACAAAACTTACCTTCAGGAAGAACATGATGGCAGTACAGAAAGAGGAGGCAAAAATCTCTCAACCGCAACACACCTGAAATCAGCACAACATTACAAGAAAATCATCTAACTTAACTCATGGATTCCTCCCTAGGTGGCCCTGTCCACATCTAAGCTACAGCTCAGGGAGCCATAGCATCATTGGCCATACATAACAAAGTATTGTTTTAGACCTTGGCCACACAAGAGCAGTGCGGATGTGAACAAGTTACTTAACATCTCTAAATCTGTTTTCTCATTTGCAAATTGCAGGGAATGATAGTTGTTAACATTTCACAAAGAGTATTTTAATGTAATAATGTGTTTGGCACAGGGTTTGGCATGCAATAAATGCTCAATAAACACGGCTATTACCAAGAATATTTTAAACATTCATGGGCCTTTGGCCCAAGTACATAGATATTTGAAAAGCTTTTAGGTAGAATCACGAGTGTGTGTGTGTGTGTGTGTGTGTGTGTGTGTATTAGAACTAACTGCTCATCAGTTTTATTTGGGGCATGTCTGGTGGCCAAGAGTCAGACACCCAAATGATACTCACGTCTATCATCCTCATGCTCAATACCAATTATCCTGCTCTCTAAGGAAATTATTGCCTCTGTCTGAATCTCATTATGTGTCAGAAGCATTGCTGGTCCATCCAGACCAAGTGCTACCTGAGTTGAAGACTGGAGAAGGGCACCTTTCTCACTGGAGACATAAAAACAAAAGGGCAGACTGAAGTATTGTCAAAGTTTATAAAAATAAAAAGGGGACACTGAGGAATGCCCTTAGCAGAGAGGCACATGTCCAGTAGGAATGATGAACCAGGTACCTAAGAACTAGGGATATGAGACAAAGGTGAACAGAGTAAAGAGGATGGACATACGTCCTGCAAAGAGGCAATCGGTGGACTCATTTGGTGGGCATCTTGTGAATGGTGTGTGGGTGTCAGGGACCAGGTCAAAGGGCTATAAGCAGAGCTATAGGCAGCTATAGGCAGAGCACCCAGCCTGTTGCTAAGCTCTCTGCTAGGCTCGTGGGTAGGAAGTACAGAGATGATGAGCAGTGCCCTTGTAAAGCTTGTTACTGAGAGTTTGGGGAATTTTTCCCTCATCCTTTTAAATGAAGATGACAGAGGTCTTCCCAGGGACTTAATAACAGATTCAATGAAGAGTAAAGCCGTGTGGCTGCAAATACATTTAAGATTTTTTTTCTTTTTATCTTTAAACCAGCACAGAATGCCTAAGTCATTTCATATAAAGCTCTCCCGGTCTGATCATTGCTAGTCATGCTGGAATGGAGCCCAGTTTCAACCTAAGCCTGTGGAAGTTCTATCATTTCCTGCCCTCCACCCTCCAGGTTGGCATGGCTGTCCAACCTTGGAAATGGTTTAATATAATGGACAAGTTATGCATCCTAACCTGAGGGACACCTGCTCTCTGAGCAGAGTTCTGAAAACAAGCAGCTCTATGATGAGGAAGTATGCCGACGCGGACATCCATACATTGAATAATTGGCTGGCTGGGGAGAATAGGACACTCTGTTGCCTCTTGCTCACACTTATCTGCTTAAAATTGCTTCTACTGATGGAAGCCCCAGGAAGAAAGCAGCTCACTTACAAGAAACACCCTGGAGGATGCACGGATACATGCACACAATTTTGAAATGGGAGTATTTACATTTGGTTGGTTTGGCTGAACAGAGGATAGAACCTCATTTGTATTCCATTAGACTCACAATCTGTGCAAGAATAAAGGATCCACATTTGTATTTTGCTAAAGGAGGTTTATCAGTTAGGGCTAGGTTTAGGTGCAAGTAAATAGAAACCTGAAAAACTATGGCTTAAATAATATTTTGCATATGTAAAATTCTAAAGATAGGCAGCCCAGTCTTGGTGCCTCTGTCGTCACACATGGCCAGTACTCCTCCGCAGAATTCTTAGTGTGATGCATGGTCTCATGTTCATCAGAAGTCCAGCCAACACATCATATACCTTCTAAGCAGAACAAAGGGAAGAAGGAAGGTCAAAGAGCATAAAACAACTACGTTTTAGGACAATTTCTGGAAGCTCCCACCCAACCTCTTGCTGTCTAGAACTTAATCACATGGTTACATCTAACTGCAAAGGAGATTGGACCACACACTCCACTAAAACTTAGAGATTTTATAACAGTAATAATGGATATTGGATCTCTACTTTGGATCAGGAGAAATATTTTATATTTATTGCCCAAAGACCTGATTTTCCCAAAAGGAGATGCTTTTCAAATATTTTTTTCTCTCTTCCAAGCCCCAACTTAATCTCTTGTGATTAATCTTAGCTACAAAGATTAAGTCCTTTTAAATTGAATCTAGGAGAAAATCTTGGAAGTTTTCAGGTCTTCTTGATCCTTCTAAGTTCTTGGTGTTACCTTTTGCCATACTTTGCCTGAGTTGGATACAAATCTGTGTAGTGAGAGTTTACCAGTCCTGATGATAAGTTTCACAAATGGCACTCTCATTCCTTAGTATTAATCTTCCCTTCATAGACCATACAGCCTACTAATGGAAACGAGATCTATAGCCAGAGAACAAGTCAAGACTTGAGAACTCTTAATGTATGACCCAATCAAGATCCAACAGACAACTTTAGAAGCCTAGGTATTCTCTTTGTTATGTCCCCCTGGGTCACATCATGATAATCACCTTCTGCACTGGGATCTCTTGGAGGTTAATTAGTTATCTGTATTGCAGGTTGAGTCTTTTATTGAATATTTTTTCTCCTTATCTCTGGCACATTATAAGAAATTTTAACTAGGGTTTGTTAGGGATTTAGAATTTTTCCTCTCAAAATCTAATACTTAATGCTATCTTTGTGATATTATCCTTCAGAGTAAGGGAATCAGTTTGGGTGAAAAGAAATTAAAAGTAAAGCCATGCTTATAGAAACCAAAAGATTTCTCCAGTTTTTATGGTCTTAATCTGGTCCCCACTAGGAAAACTGCTTTTCAATATTCTCTAGGAAACCCTGTTCTACAGGTCAGAGTGAAATCAATAATTAAGTACAGCATAGTGGTAAGTAACCCAGGGATGCATTTAGAAATATATGGATTTTAGTAGGGCTTTGTCCCCTGCTAAAATTTTACTTAGCCTTTCTGATTTTTAGATCTGTCACCAGTTAAGTGACCATAATAACACATAGTGTGGGGCATGGTGAAAAGTTTACGTATCAGACAGTGTATAAAGCATGCTTAGCTTTCTAAGTGTTCAATAAAAGTGTATGTGTAATAAGTGAACATACTGCCTAAAGTCCCCACACAGAGGAAACCATCCAAACCACAGAAAGTACTCAAACTGATAAAATTTTCAATCAGTCTAACTTCTCAATTTCAGTCTGTTTCCTGTCTATGTGATTGCTAGATATTTTCAAAGCCAAGATGGATTTTTAAATCACAATGCATATTGTTTTCTAGAAGTTCCCTCTAATGTGTGTAAAAGAGATTAAAACCATTAAGAGATTGGAGTACTTTTTTTAAACTACATGTTTTCACTATAGACAGTAGCAGTTGACTCACAACTAGAAAGGATGTGGAAATAAGCACTGTAATGCTATCACTTTCCCCTTAATTAAGTCATTATTTCCCATTGTCATTCACTTTTGTTACTGCAATTTTCATCATTGTTTGGTCCTAATTATAAATTTAAATGCATTAAAGTTGCACAGCCAAGGAGCCTTTTACCTTTCCTCCATTTTGATTGGTTCATGAATTTTTACATGTTTGAGAAAGTCTGCTTTGTGCCTTTTAAAGCAAATCAACTGCCACAATATTTTGTGGCCACATTTTACTTCCCTCAAATTTTGGTAGACACTGTCATCACATCATCCAGCATTGAATGTTACCTTGAAGAATAAGCTTGTACTTACTTATTTAATTTTGTTCTAGTGGCTCTTTTTTCCCCCTAGATGCCAGAGAATTCATACTTTATCCTCAGTGTTCTATCATGTGGCAAGAATATATTTCAGCACCAATCATTTTGAAACCATTTTTCAAGGAACATGCACTGCCCCTTTGATCCACAGACTCAGTTATTCCTTAATTTCAAGGCCATTCTCCCAACCTTTGTACTTGAATATTATTTTAAGTGTATTCATTAGGGCTTCTGGTCCAGGGAAGCCACTTTTTCTTCTGTTTGATTCCCTCCATAGTCTATCTCCTCTTTAATTTCTTTGGTTACTTTGACTTCTTTCCCAGCATTTGCTGAGAGTACCTCAAGTCTTTCCTTTATGCCACTAACTGAATTGGCCATTGCATCCCCTCTTTTATTACTGACTGATTAGTCCTAGAACGATTCTCAATTTGAGCCTTAGACCCATAGTCCTCTTTTCTTATCTCAGTCTATCATTTTTCAATCTTTTTTTTTAATTCTTATTTTATTTTGCACTCGTGTTCTTATCAAGTCATTGTATGAAACAAAGCACTCTTAGAGGATATTCTTAGGCATTTAAGCCAGAATTTCTTCCAAAAAGAGTTTTTCATTGACACCTGCAAGCAAGGTTCCTTTCTTTAGTTCCAATTTGTTCTTTTTCCTTTTTTTCTGTCATATATTTGCAGCGTTGCCTTGGTGCTTTCTTTCATCTTGATTATTCTTGGGCATCTTTGTTCAGACCACCTATTTGTTCTGATAATTCTCTTCTCACTGCATCCCAAACCTGTTCCAGGAGCCAGAGGTTTGGTATTCTGTTCCACTTTTACCATAGCTTAAGGGCCCAAAAAGGGGGACAGGTCAAATGAGTCTGTTTGAAGTATTTCTTAATAATTGGGCTCTGATTTATCTGCTCATATTTTGTTAGATGTACACTTCCAAGGGGACTATCCTGAACTTCAGAGTATTTCACTTTGCAACTCTGAAGACTTCACTTCAGTCAGCAGGAAGCCAATCCTCTTTGAGAGGTTATTCTGTTTCTTCTTCACCCATTTTACCAATGTCTTCTGTCCCATGGACTTCAAACAGAACTTAATATGGGATGCATTGTATTGAAAGTGAGGCCCAACATAAGTGATTCTTGTGACTTGATTCAGTCCCTGAAACTCAAACTTTTTTTATACATCTGTTCATATTGTCCTATCTTCCAAACTTAAAAAAAAAAAGAGAGACAGAGAGTTCAAGTTTGTCGCATATGTTTCACACACACAACAAAAACACACAAACAGCCATGCCATTTAGAAGAGGAAACAGCTGGACATAAAATCTGTTTTGGTCTTCTTAATGAATTAGAACTTCTACCGTGGAGAACAATTTCAAAATCTTGAAAGGAGGGGTTCTGTTCTTTATGCTATGTTATTATGTTCAGCCAACAATGTACATGAGGGGTAGAAAGAGAAAATGAGATAGCTCAAAGTCATGTATATCCAAAGCTGCCCACCTCTGTCTCCTCAAGGCATCTCACCCCCTTGTGAGCTGTTTTGAGTTGCAGAACTCTTTTCAAATGAGCTTGGAGCACACTGGGTAAAAAGGAATGGTTGGTAAATTCTATTTCACTTCACCAGTGAGCTGAAAAAGCACTGGATAATATGTTATGAGTTGTAGATCTGTTTGATTGCATTGTTGCAAAGTGGGAATTGTTTTGCAACATAGATTCTTAATCACTGAGGCATCTATGATTGAATGCGTCGAAAATTGGCTGAAATTGAAAGTTAACTATACTGCAGACGGCTTATTCTGGTGTATAATTGAAAATAAATTCTAATAACTCTTCTCGAAAGAGCTGCTCAGAGGAAATTTCAAGCCCCCAGAATAAAAGTGCTTTCTCAAAGAGACTCCTCCTCTGCATAATGGAGTAATGTAAACAAAGCCTAACCTAGTTTTTCTGTGATTTGAACACACTGACCAAAAAAAAAAAAGATACTAAACACCTGTAAATTTATTTTGTAATGTGCTCCCCAAGCCTTTGTGCTGGAGAGGTCTTGTCACTTCTCTTTGAAGTCACTTTAGGATCATTTTACACAAAGACAGAAAAAAAAAAAGCCATGAACTTTTGTAATCAAACAGCGTTGAGTTTGAAACATTGCTCTGGCCCTCACTAACTTAGTGACATTGGCAATTCATTTTTTTCCCCAAGATTCAGTTTCAATCTCTGTAAAACAAGCTTGTAATATAATCTAATTTTCCTTGTTTTGTATAGCTGTTGTAAACATAAGAAATAATATATCTGCATGAACAGTACCTTGTATGTAGTTGTCACTCAACACACTAGAAATTATATATGGATATGTTTGTGTGTGTATGTACATATGTGTGTGTGTGTGTGTGTGTGTGTGTGTGTGTGTGTATGAAGTCTAGGTAGACATTCATATATTCATATTTTGCTCAAATATTTGCCCAATTCGGCACAACCACAGGCATGGACCAAGTAGGAGAATGAAGAGAAGACACCTATCCCAACCTAGGAAGATAAGTTTATTGCTCTGGTCTTGGATCCAAAAGTACTAGAGCTGTAATGCTGCCTTGGATATTAACCTCTTTAAATCTCAATTTTTCCATCTGTAAAAGTGAATAACTTTATATATTTTATTAGGTTGTGGTAAATAAAATAATGTACAGTGTCTGTCATATATGAGGTATTTTTTTATTTATTTAAATTCAAGTTAGTTAATATACAGTGAAGTCTTGGCTTCAGGAGGAGAACCCAGTGAGTCATCTCTTATATATGACACCCAGTGCTCATCCCCAAAAGTGCTCTTCTCAATGCCCATCACCCATTTAATCCATCCCCCACTCACCTCCCTGCCAGCAACCCTCAGTTTGTTATCTGAATTTAAGAGTCTCTTACGGTTTGCTTCACTCTCTCTTTTATCTTATTTTTTCCTTCCTTTCCCCTATGTTCATTTGTTGAGTTTCTCAAATTCCACATATAAGTGAAGTCATATAATATCTGTCTTTCTCTGACTAATTTTGCTTAGCATAATACCCTCTAGTTCCGTCCATGTAGTTGCAAATGGCAAGATTTCATTCTTTTTGATTTCTGAGTAATGCTCCACATACATATGTATATGCGTGCACACACACACACACACACACACACACACACACACACAACATCTTCTTTATCCAATCATCCGTTAATAGACATTTGGGCTCTTTCCATACTTTGGCTATTGTTGATAGTGCTGCTATAAACATTGGGGTGCAATTGCCCTTTCAAAACTGCATAACTGTAACCCTTGGATAATACTTAGTAGTGCAATTGCTAGGTCATAGGTAGTTCTATTTTGAATTTTTTGAGGAAACTCCATACTGTTTTCCAGAGTGGCTGCACCAGTTTGCATTCCCATCAACAGTGCAAATGGGTTTCCCCTTTCTCTGCATCCTTGCCAACACCTGCTGTTGTCCAAGTTTTTAATTTTAGCCATTCTGACAGCTATGAGGTGGTGTCTCATTGTGGTTTTGATTTGTAGAAGTTCTTAAATGTGTGCTTGTCGCAGCAACTTCAGTGGCTGCTCCAGAGCCCAATGGAGAAAGAATGAGTTTCAGAATAGGACAGACCCAGGTTCTCCCCAACTTCCTCCTTAATGGGCTACGTAACCTTGGGCACATCTTCTGTGAGGTCACAGTCTGGTATATCAAATGGAGATGCTAATACCTTGCAGTGTAATAAAAAAGCTTTACTGAGATCACATGCATGGTAGGCACTAACCCATGCTAGTTTTCTTCTGAACCCCTCTCAAATTGTTGGCCTAGTTTTAGGCAGAGTTAGACTTTGATACTTGTTTTTCTATAGAATCAGGAATGGACAGATAAGTTATCTTTCAGGTCAGGTGAGAACCCAGATTTCTCATTAAAGCTGGCAACTTTCATCTCCAAAGAAATAGCCCCCTACCCACCTCTCAGCCTCAGAGTGGAACATCTGCTTCTCTTTGTCCAAGGTAAGGGATGCCAGTATGGCTGTCTAAGCCATTCCCTCTGTCTCCTGGCTAGTTCCAACAGTGCTGTGC